>NC_090197.1:10240970-12640970 GCF_033026475.1 Channa argus
CGCTGTCTGAATCACTCTCTGCTGCAGTTTGGGCCACAACTGGGACCTCCTCAGTCTAGGCAGAAAAAACATTCATATCTGTAGTATTTGATTATTAAAACCATGAGGCTCCACATCAAATGGTATATATTGTGTCTTTGGTCAAAGCCAGACTATTAATTATTATTTAAACTGTACTTACGAACAATGAATACCAGAGTTATAGGACGTGTCTATATTTGTCAAAAACAAAAGAAAAAGAGTAGCTTCTAAGATTGATTGTGTGACTTCAGTCACCCAAATGGCTGTTACATTACATTCGTGGCGCGTAGCAATAAACCAAAGAATGAGCACAAGCTGGCTAGCGACATGGCTTCCTTTCCATGTTTCCAGCTAGCTAGCCTGAGGTATCCAACTACATCACAAGTTACTGATTTATGTAAGGGATGCTCTGGATTGCATCCCACTTATATCTATGGCTTTAATAGCAGCCAAAACTAAAACGTCGTACAATCATGCACTGATTGACGGGCTCAAGTCACGTCAATAATCAAGCAAAGGCTGGCTAAAACAATGCTAACCAGCTAGCTAACTGGCTACCGCTAAAAATGACAGCCAATACTAAACAGCTTTGATCTAGGAACATTTTAAATGTTTCCAGTGTTGTACTATCGGGGACGCATATGTCAGTCTAATAATGTCAAAATAAATACATTTGATAAGCAAACTGGCTTTTGATATTCCCGCACCTGTTGTTGAGACAAAAGTAGGCTCATATTTGTCCGCCGGTAGTTTACGCTCTTTCGTCAATGAGTCAAGGCTTCGTCGTATCTCAGGAGCCACAACAGACGTCGATAAGTAAATGTCTGCGTGGCAAAGACTATTTTAGACTTTTTTTTAGAGCACATTAAGAAAACGTAGAGCCCGGGTTCTTGCTCTTCCTCCCGCCTGTTCCACCGAATAGAATTTTCAATGTTTCGCGCGTCCTAACAGCTGGCCCGCAGTTTTTTCGTCACCGAGGTGTCAATTGTCAAGTTCTTGCTTGTCATTGGTCCGTTTAGGAACCTTTGTATCCGCCCCCTCTGATGAGTTAGCCACGTACCAACCTAATTTAAAGACCGGGAATGCGCGGCCGGGCGGGGATGAGGAAAGAGGAAGAAACGTCCAACGGAATAACATGTCAACTGCATTTGTCTTTCTTGTTCTAAATGTACGGAACTTAAAAACTACTAATGTGTGAGTAAATCCTGTGGTTATAAGGGTTTAAAGGGATGCAAACTTTGGAGTTGGTTGTTGTAGTCAGTTTTTAAATGTTTTTTTTTATCATTTTTGGGGTTTGCACATAATTATTGTTCGAATATATATATTATAATAGTTAATTATTGAAAATAATTTCCAATTTATTTCCAATAGAAATGCAGTCCGTTGTTAATGTGCATGTCTAGATTTACTGTATATTATATGGACTGCATATTTACCACAGATTAGTACAATGGACACAGATATTTAACATTCAAAAAAGCCAATTATTTATTAAAGTACATATCAAAGGCTATAAAGTACTTAAAAATTGTTCCGTGTCGGCCATAATACTAAAATGCTTCAGACATATTATTGGACATTATTTTTGGTGAATATTTTCTTAAATAATAATTATTTAAATTAAATAAGTAGGTACTGTACTAAATTTACTTTTACCGGGTTTATTTCTTGAATTCTTTCTACTAGTAACTCAGTCCGTTTTTTTTTTAAACTTAAAGTAAATGAAAAGCAATTACTTAGTACTTCATTTTAAGTAAAGGATTTGAAATGGTACCTGTAGTAGCGTACTTTTCAGACGAGCACTTTTACCTAAGTGTATGGACGTCTGTAACGATCCCGCAGCTACCCACTTTCCCCGCAACATATAATGATTGCCAGTGCGGCGCAGGAAATTACGCAGGCGCACAACGAATCCCGTGGCTTCTATCTGGCGCATGCGCTGTTACAAATCGTCAGAAGCAGCAGCCGCGGTAGCTCAGTTCAGTCAGTCCAGCCAGGCGTCATCCACGCATTTATCTATATTCTCTTTTCTTATATTAGTCACATTAAGCTTCGCGATACCGCCCCCAATTTCAGTGTCGGTACGGAGCCGCCAGGCCGGGACAGAGACGGAGAGAGAGGCCTCGGCCATGGAAGCCCTCGGACCCGGTAAGACTTTTGTTATTTCAGGAGCGAGTGGAGGAGAGAGCGAGCCGTGTGCGAGGAGCGGTTGCGCAAATACGTCGCTTCACTGGGGGCCGCGGCTGCAGCGAGGCCTCGACGCGCTGACGGGAAAACAAACCGAGGCCCAGCCCGAGTGTGTGTGTATGTGTGGCTTTATTTACATCGAGCGGAAGGACGGGTTCGTTGTTTGTACTGAACGAGTTGTTTTGGTTTTTTTTTCGGCGGCTGTCCACCCGCGCGAGTTTATTTATCTGAAGCACGCTCGTCTCGTCGTGTCGGGGCTGGCATTGTGTGAGTGGGGATTTAACTAGGACCTTCCTTCCTCCTTCCTTCCGCGTCGTAGTGTGTTTACGTTGATGTTTATTCACGGTGTGGTTCCCTGTGGTCCCATTATTACGACCCATTTCTGCTACGAGACCACACAGTTCGTCGAAATATGTCCAAAAAATCGCGCCTGGGTGAAATTCCTTTTCCTTTTAAAGCATTCGAATTTGCCATCGCCATCAGGAACAGTGTGTCTCTTCGGGCTGCCCCCGTCCAAGATGACAGCGGTGGGTGGAAAAACAAAATGAATGCCAATAAAACACATGCTACAGTCGTCAAATGAACAGACGTGCGCGTTTTGTGCCTTCTAATGAAATGTTTTATTATGAAATGCTGTCAGTGGTTTACGCGCCTCTCCTTGGGCTGCAGCCATGCGCCCGTGGGAGCACAGTAGGGATGGATGGCGCTATTATCGATCAGATCTGCAGGCCAGCTACATAGTATCCATCGCCTATATAATAACAAAGGCACTTATTTTGCAGCGGTGCAGTGGTTTGGCAGAGGAGAGGAGGCCACACACCTGTACACCCTTTGATACAACGAGTCTTTTGTCATAACATGCAAAATATGTTTGTCCCCGTTAGAGGCAAATTGTTCGTTTTCTGGACCAGTTCAATGCATTTTGCAGCGCAAACGTTTTTTTTTGTTTGTTTTGCTATAGAAAAGAAATGTTTGTTTTTGTCTTGACTGGCTTTGTGTCCGCACACATCTGTAAAATAAATGTGTTGGCACTAGATACACGCAAATGTAATATTTTAGGGCGCATTTGGCGTTATTACACTATAAAGGATTTATATTTAACGCATGCATGTCGCTATGTGAGGGTCCAGGGGAATGTTTGTGCACATGTGTGAATTCATTGTAGCACAACATCTTTTCTAATTACAGCAGCAGCTGCACTTCAAAATTCAAGTCTTACCTTTTTGGATTTACACCAGATGGTAAATAATCCTACCTAAAATGGTGTTTTTAATACACGTTTATCTTGCAAAGTGGAGTATGAATGCAGTTTGTCATTTGAAATAACTATATGGGTTTTGTGCCCAGGCAAAAGGCAGACCTGTTACACATGCATTTCCAGCAGTTTTGATAAGTAATATAGACTTTGCAGAACTGAAACTGATCTAGTTGATCAACAAGGCAGATTCTAAGTGTCATTTTTGCAGGTTTTCACTTATGGTCCACTTGAGTGCCTTTGCTAGCCTTTTTTACACGTTTATATCTTTAGTGCATTAGTGGTAGTTCAGCTCTGACAATGCCGACGTGGTGTTTGGTTAAATTAGGAAGTTGGATGATGTGTAGTTGTGAAGATTGCACCACAACTGGATTCCGTGACTCAACAATAGACCCTGCTCTGCTTTAGTTGTAGCACATTTCTTCAGAAACATACATTATTGAGGGGGTTTTATATAATGTGGCTAGAATTTGCTTGGCCACTGAATGTTAGATGTAATGATGCATGGTATGTGTCTGGTGTGTCTGCAGCTGGTTATATCTGGATTTAGTTATTTATTTATTTTATTTTTCCCCCCCAAATTTTCAACTGGAGGTGTGGTATCAATGTCCAGATACACAATGACACAAATACAAATTTGGCATAAATGCATGACTTGTTTCAGGGAAGATGTGATAGGAGGTAAGAAGATCAGTTGCAAGGATGAGAAATTCTTGATTATCCCAGTATATGTAAAGTTACACCTTTTATATAAACATAAAGGTGTAACTACAATCTTGTAATATTTGGGACAGTCAGATGTATGAGCTGTTCCATGTAGTTGGTTTACGAATTGCTTTAGAAAACTGTGAACAGTGCTTCCTTTTTTTTAAGTGTCTGAACTCACCATATTTCCAGATTGTCAATGATATCGGGACTGTCTACAGTCCACTGTGGTACTGTAATCCAGGTGACCTGCAGGTGTAGGCGTCAGCTCGCTCGCTCCCTGCTCAGTGTGTTTTGCCTCTGAGTCATCAACAGGCCAGGCAGCCATCCTCGTGCTTATCTTAAGCCCAGCTGGCTCTTTGCTTGATCACAATGTTGTTACAGGGACACACATGCCATTAGTAGGCTCCACAGTGCATGAGTAGCAGATCCAGCTCAGCAAATGTGAGTTTTCTGCATGCAGTTGAATGCTTTTTCAAACAGTGGAGAGAAATGTGCGTAGTAAGACAGGCAGGCGATAATCTTGGTACCACGTTGTGTTCTCTTAAAACATGTCAGTGGTCAAATTGGATCCAGAGCTGAAAGATGCACATGGACTACATAAGAAGCCTCAAGTGCATCTGTCATTTTCTGTGCTTGGAAAAGCTAATTTCACTGCCTCTGTGACTCCCAAGTAGATGCAACTCTGTCTTTGAGACAATGTCTCCCTAGAAGCTGAAGCGTAATTTATGAAGCAAGATCACTTGATGGATTGCTTAAACCAAGCCCACCTTTATCAAGTCTGCAGGGTGGTCTGTGATGTCTGACTCAGTTTAAATCTTATTTTGATGAGTTATCCTGTTGGACAAATAATGCACTTTATGCCTCCTGATGGGACATACAAAATGCATAATTAGCTTTTGACATGTACATAGTTATACAGACTTGTTAAATAAACATGAAACTATAGCATGTGTGACATTCAGGGAGGAATTAATTTAATCCTTTTTGTTTTGTTTTTTAAACATTGATATGTCTTCTGTGTATTTTGACATTAAAGTTGTACTCTCTGTTGGGTGGCCTCCACGGTCATAGCATATTAATCCTGAGTCAGTTTTCTCCTGATGGTGAATTTTTTATGACTACTTGTCTGTGCCCATCTTTTACCCATGAAAGGTTCTGTCCAGGTTGGGGCTCTTTCATTTGCATGAATGTAAGCCAGGCTCTCTGGAGCAACACAAAATACTAAAAGGACACGTTCTCCCCAAAAATTGCTCCAGTTCATTACTGGCGTACAGAATACTAGTTGACTTTTAAAGCAAAGAGGTGCCAAACGATCTTTGGTTGAAGCTTCATGCATGAGTACAATTTAAAAAAAAATGTGAAAAACGATTGGATGTTTTATATATAATATAAGTTTAAAGCCTGAATCTCTTAATTTGAAGTCCTCATAGGTGGTAAGTAAGTGGTTTGTAGAGCAATGATGGGTTCAGGCATTTTATGCTGAGAGAGAGAGAGAGAGAGAGACGCACACACATTTCTAAGCATGGTAGTGTGGCAGCTGAGGATGCTATATATAGGTACCACTCTTTTTGGTGAAAGTGTGAGAGGAAGACTCCGTGTGCTTCACAAACGGAGTAAACTCCTCTGTATATGTACCTGTACATCCACTTAGCAGAAAACTAGAAACCTGTGTACAGTATCATACAGTTCACCACACTGCGCCTGCAGAGCTTTGAGTCCTGGGAGCATTGCATTTACACTTAAGAAGCTATTGAAGCTTTAAAAATTAATGTACCCAAGTTTTACTATTTTCTCTCGCCTGCTTCGAGAAACAATGTTAGTTATAAAATGTTTTGTTACTGATTTATACACCTATGAGTTAGATCTGATACAGCTGTTGATTTAACTAACTCTGCTAGAGAGTATTAAAAAATAATAAATTCCAGGCTGTATCAGCCCAACTGGGACACTTTTTATGGTGAAACTGGTATTAAAATGTTTTTTATGTGGTGTTCCAAAGCTCATAAATATCATTTTGGAAGCTGTAAATGCAATAGCGCACTTTTTATTGTGTTCATTTTTGTTTTGGTCCACTCCACTATATAGAACAACTATAGAACGACAAACGTTATATAAACACATTTTCCTGCATGTTTGGCTTTACATCCACACTATGAACACAAACCACCAAAATGGAGGGAAAATGTTCCTGTCCCACATGACTATTGCAGTGCACTTACAATGTAGCGTGCACATGAGGCATAATGCAGAGCTAAATGCACAGTGTTCAGCTGGCCAGTTTGCAGCATAGCGTGCAACACTTGTTGCCATCAGTAACAGGCCACTTGGACAGAAAGGGGTGAATCATCATCATTTTTAGTCAAGTCGTGACAAAGAATAGCAGCCACGTAACGATTGGCTTCTTATTTGAGGTTGTATCATAAACGGGACGATTAACAAAAAACTGAATGCTGTTACAGTCAAGCTAATGGTTTTTGGGATGCAGGAGGAGTGGGCAGCAGGGAGGGAGCACGGGACCTGATTTGGGGCCCAGGCTATGTGAGAGCAACTTGGGGAAGTGTGTTTTCAGGAAGCGCTGGGAGGGTCCTGATTGTCCATGCTCTCGCGCTTCACTTGCTAACTGGAGCGTGTGGGTGCACGGAGTTCAAGAGGACCCCCACAGTCCCCTGGCTGTTGGTTGACAAAAGCATTAAGCAGCCACCTCAGTACCACCAATGCTGTATTATGTTAGCTTTTATTCCATATACATTTTTATTCTTGACTATTTGTTCAGTTTTTTTTTTCCATTTTGCAGATATTCTTGTACGTTTTGACACTCTATCTCCCTCCTGCCATATTAATGTATAAGATGTGAATTGTCTTTTAGTTGACTACAGCTAGATACGACCTGAGCTTCATGTTTGCTGGTTTTAAGTAATAAAGCTTTTATTACCTTATTTACCTCTGGCATCTGCAGCTTTTAATGGTATAGTCTAAGACTCCCATGCACCACACCTTTGTTCCATATCATCATCAGATATGTGTGGCCTGTACTGCATGTAACGGTAATCCCAGACCCCCTCAGTGTGGCACCCCCTCCATATGGCCCTGCTGCTGTCTGTCTGAGAGGAGGTCGGTCTTTGTCTCAATGTGAGGGGTGGGTGCCCTGTGTGTCTGGGTGGAGCAGTGGGGCGGGCTGAAGGATAATTGGAGGTCATTGTTTTGTCAGCCTCTTGTTGACCCGTGTAGGTCAGGGGCCAGATTTACCGAACAATCAAGGCGTGTATGAGCGCCTCTTGGCCTGTAAGGGCCATTTCAGTGCATTCAAGCAGGTACCACTGATTGCATTGTTTTCAACAAGCTTGGGGTTATGCAGCGTAAATTCATCTTTCAAATTTCACATTTAATGAAGCGATAAGCCTACACTCATTGTCCACAACTTCCAGAATTATTCTCAATCTGTGTTTAATTTTAAACGTAGCCATTTGTGTTTCTGTTCTACATATTTTACCGGGCAATAATATACTGGCTGGAAGGTAAAGAACTAATGTATGTGTTCACCATCTGAAGTAACTGGTATTGTTATCATTAGGTACTAATTGGCAATATCAAATGCAAGAACCCTATCACAGTGGTAATTGTGTAGAGAATCAGCAACTTAAAGTGTAATAATCTTCTTTGTTCTCTCCAGGCCCGCCTGCCCCTACGTCTCTGTTTCAGCCTCCACGGCGTCCCGGCCTTGGCACGGTGGGTAAACCCATCCGGCTCCTTGCCAACCACTTCCAGGTTCAGATTCCCAAGATTGATGTCTATCACTATGATATCGACATCAAACCTGAGAAACGGCCTCGGAGGGTCAACAGGTAAATCATCACCACAAGGTCTGAGCATAAATGCCACATGGAAAATTACTTTTCCTAAAACTATCTTCACATCTAACTAGTCTTTCACATGAATAGACAAAATAGGATTAATTTAATCGTTTTCTTAATTGCATGAGTATTTTTATTGTCGCCATAAAGAAGTTAGTGGTACAGTGCTTTGTGTGTCTACATGCTTTCCCTCTGTCTTCCAGGGAGGTGGTGGACACGATGGTGCGGCACTTCAAGATGCAGATCTTTGGAGACAGACAGCCTGGATATGATGGGAAGAGAAACATGTACACGGCACATCCACTGCCAATAGGGAGAGACCGGGTTGGTATTGCACCTGACCCTTGTGTCATCAACACAAACACAGATTCTTAAGCGCTATCTCTAGTTTTTCCTGTGCACCATCAAGTGATTTGCTCACATCCTATGAATGAAGTGGCAGGCATGCAAAATATTCAAGTGTGTTAGGTTGAGCTGAAAAACAAGATATTTGTTGGTTTGAGTGGAAGCTTGCCAGCTTGAATGACACTTAATTCTTATTTATTTTTTTTATTTTTTTGATTAACCTGTCCAGTTTGTTGCATTGTGTAAGCGTAATTTCCGCGTGGTGTCATTGTTTTTTTTTTTGTTGTTGTTGTTTGTTTTTTGTTTAATTTATTTTTTATTAAAGTCATTTTAAATGCTTTGTTTTATTTAGATTTATGCAAATGGTAAGAGATGTCTGTATTTTAGCTACTTCATTATGAGCAGGGGATACTTGCATTAGAGAAATTGAAAAAACTCAAACAAAACCCTTACTGTGTACATGTTTTGAAGCTTAAGTATTATTTGATTAGACTTCAGCGGAGTTGTTCCTTAATGTGACATTTACATTGAGTTATTTAGCAGACGCTTTTATCCAAAGCAACTTACAAGTGAGGTACAAGGCAAGCAAAAATCACAGACATAATGTTCTGTGTCCTGCTTCTACAAAATGAGATTTATGACTTATGACCGTTTGGCTTCTTGTTTGAACCTTTTGATTCTGTGGACACCCACATGTTTTAGCAGACATATTTCATTTATGTCTGCTGTACCACTAGGTATTGTCTCACTCCCTGTGACCTAGTCCTCAGTCATTTTATCTTTTGTTTTCCTTCCTCTCTTCATCTTTAGGTGGACCTGGAGGTGACTCTGCCAGGCGAGGGGAAGGATCAGACGTTCAAGGTGTCTTTGCAGTGGGTGTCTGTGGTCAGTCTTCAGATGCTACTAGAAGCCCTGTCGGGTCATCTTAACGAGGTCCCGGAAGACTCCGTTCAGGCTCTGGATGTCATCACACGGCATCTGCCTTCCATGAGGTACAGTTAGTCATCAGTCTCTCCTTCCCAAACACATACACATCATCTGCACCTTTTATATGTGTTGACAGTTTATTACTGTTTGTGTTTTCTCTATTAATTTCCTGTGCGATGCATCTTATCAAAACTATCACACTAAATTGGATATTTAGTTAAATTTTTGCTTTTGTTTTTTTACAGGGATTTATTTTCAGGGAACATACTCTATCAGCGGCTTTTCTTAAACTGAAATACACAGTGTTGCTTTTGATAGTTGTGCTCAATCCCAGATAACTGTTCTGAAATTGAGTATACTTTTTCTGTGCATATGGTTCAAATAATACACTCCTGACAAATATTGAACATTTGTTAGATTTGATTTTATGAATATTTGGCTACTTTGAGTGGGCTCCATGTCCTCAGGTATACCCGTTTAAAAAACCAACCAAAAAAAAACCCCAACCCTTTTTACCTTTAGACTGTTGAACTCGCAGGATAAACCTAAAGGACAAAAAACTGTTAAACCTTTTGATTAAGATTAGGACACATTAGTGTTTTCAGAGCTTCTATTAACTCCTACAAAACTAATTTGCTTGATAAATTTGATTCATTACCTTAATATTACTGTTGATAGGTTAGGAATTTGGACAGTTCCACCTCCGATGTAGAAATTATTACAGCAATCTCAGTTTGACGTTTTAGTTTTATAACCTATAACCAGAACTATATCTTAATTCTGAGCCATAGTTTTAATTAAAAAATACAGTTGGTTGTTCGTAACATTAACTGTTCAATTTGAATGTATCTTTAGTAATTAATCTTCTGATTGTGCACAAAGGTACACTCCAGTGGGGCGTTCGTTTTTCTCCCCTCCGGAGGGCTATTATCATCCTCTTGGTGGAGGCAGAGAGGTGTGGTTTGGTTTCCATCAGTCTGTCCGTCCTGCCATGTGGAACATGATGCTCAACATCGATGGTAAGAAGTGAGCAGAGCTGATTTGCTCTGGCTGTGATTTTTAAATTTGTTTGGAGTCGGTGTTCCCCACAGGGTTTTATGACACTGTGGTGAGTGTACCTCAAACCCTTAAGGTGGCCCAGGGCCATGCTCCCTGCAAGAATAACTTGGAAATCTGAAAGTTAAGTGCACCAGTCAGATGGATTTTTGAGAGCAAAATTAAGATGCCAGATGTATGAACTGTGTGCTCTTGTAAACAAGGTTGCGCTATTTAAACAATCTGTTTACTTTTATTTGTGGGGCAACTGATGTGCCTAAAGAAAAACTATTAGTTATTTTTATGCATCCTGAATCCATGACTTATGAGTTGTTTTAATACAGTAGTATAATTAATATTTCTATCAAAAGTTCTTAGTATTAATAGAAAACATTTAACTAGCAGCTGATAGGATAGATGGGGTTTGCACTAGAACTAAAACGGTTTACTCTAAATATTGAGTGGAGTGATGCACCTTGCCTCATAAAGGATCTTTGTCTTACGAACAGCAGTGCCATGCTGAATCCCTGTACTGACTTGCAGAGAGCGTGGATACAAACAATGGTCAGTTTTTCCTCTCATCAGCCATAGCCCCCACTTGGTCATTGTAACAGGAAAATAAATGCACAGTGCTTTTGCAAAACAATCCAGAAAATAACAGCCAAATCTTACTCCTGCTGCAAGAAAACCTCATCTAGCAAGACTCAGAATTGGTCAGTCTAATACATTCTTTACAGGCTTCTGAAATTTAAACGTCAATATTTGACATAGCATTTGGCACTCAATCTAGTTCCTAGATCTATTTACTGCAGAGATCATTGAGATGTCCACTTTGCAGCAAGACCAAATTACTGTGTCAGGGATTTATTAGCATGTAAAGAACACCTGAACCTGTGTTCATGAAGTGCTAACAAGACTGATGTGTGTCAAATTGAGGAGACACCGTTGCTCATTTGTAAAGATGTTAAATGGTCGGTAGCCATTATTAAATGCCTGAATTAATTCATTCTTCATGTCACGGCTGCATCCCCACTCCCAGCGCTTATGGTCTTGGAGAAGCTCTTCCTGATGAGAAATGTTTTTTGTTTTGTTTTGTTTTTTTATCAATTACCTTGCTTCTAGTATTTCTTTACGGGGCTGATCTTTTATCCCACAGTGTCAGCCACTGCTTTCTACCGTGCTCAGCCTGTGATAGAGTTCATGTGTGAGGTGCTCGATATACAGAACATCAACGAACAGACCAAACCACTGACTGACTCGCAGCGTGTCAAATTCACCAAGGAAATAAGAGGTGAGTGTTCATTACTAGCAAACAGTCAGTCATCACGCAACTTATGAATTTAAAACGCCACATGAGAGACCGGAATTAACAGACCTGCATGCATTATACACACAACCACAACCTCTGGATACACAGTGAATCAGAGATTACATGTAGGTGTGGAGCTGCAAGGCACATGTAGGTTTGCTTTTATGCAGTCGAACTACACCCACTCCCGACATAATTCTTTTGTGTTCACACTGAATATACACACACTGCTCAGTCTACACTGATGCTGAACACTTGTTTTTAACCTCAGGGGAACAAGAGACAATGTTTCTTCCTTTGAACAGAAACAAGGAAGCTTCAAATGAGAAGATCCTCGCAAGCATTTATACAAGATCTCCTACATAAAAGCATTAGTGTTCATAAAAGTTAATGATACTTCAAGCTACACTGGTCTCTTTGTTTCCACTATTGTTGTTGTTACTGCACAGTGAGTCACCAAACAACCTTGCCCAAACTAATGGCATTTTTAAAGATTTGTTCAACTTTTGAAGAGCGTGTGAAATTTCAGTTGCATATTTTCTAAGGCAGGCACTTGTAAACAGTCTTCATTCTCCTTTTAGGTTTGTTTAACAAAGTTGTATCAAATGTCTGAAAGGGAGACCTGTCGGTATACATTTGAATGTTGTACCATACCAGTAGATAATCGCTAATTTTAACTTAACCCTGATTTTTTTTTTTTTGTTGTTGTTTAACAGGCTTGAAAGTTGAGGTAACACACTGTGGACAGATGAAGAGGAAGTATCGTGTATGTAACGTCACACGCCGACCTGCCAGCCACCAAACGTAAGTGCCATACCTGCACTTAACAGGCATCACATCAACATCCACAATAATGTTTAAAGTAATATACAACGTTAAAAACACTGTCAGGCCTCCATAAATGTGCAATGTATGCAATTTAAGGTTTTGCTCTCAAAACTCATGGACTTGAACCACATTTTCCATTTACCCGCAGGTTTCCCTTGCAGCTTGAGAATGGCCAAGCCATGGAGTGCACAGTAGCTCAATATTTCAAGCAGAAGTACAATCTGCAGCTCAAATATCCACATTTACCCTGTCTGCAAGTAGGGCAAGAACAGAAGCACACCTATCTTCCCCTTGAGGTGAAAGAATGTATAGGCGTTTGACAAAATTGTGTGCAACCTTCTCCAATTTGAGTTCTCCACATTTTTACCTCTTATCTGATTGGATTATTTTAATCAAACATTTTATTCCTGCTGTATAGGTCTGTAACATAGTAGCAGGCCAGCGCTGTATCAAGAAACTGACGGATAACCAAACGTCCACCATGATCAAAGCCACAGCTCGCTCAGCCCCCGACAGACAGGAAGAGATCAGCAGACTGGTGAGCGGTGTTTTCCTCAGAAGGGTGGAAATAAGAAAATAAGAAAAGCAGCTGGCATTTGGCGTATTTTTATCTAAGTGTTTGCAGTTCTGCGGCTGTAACAAAACTGTTGTTGGTTAGGTCTCATTGCATTTCTGTATGTATTGCAGGTCAAAAGCAACAGCATGGTCGGGGGCCCGGACCCTTATCTGAAGGAATTTGGCATTGTCGTGCACAATGACATGACAGAAGTAACAGGGCGTGTCCTCCCAGCGCCCATGCTGCAGTATGGGGGCCGGGTGAGTACAGACACAGGGCGGGACTGTGGCAGGGTGAGTACTGGGCAGGGGCACAAGCCTGATGGGAATGAGAAGGGTGGGGGTGGGTGGCATCAGAGTGAATGCTGGGACATGGGGAAGATCCAGGTTTGCAAAGGTCAGTCTGAAAATTAATAATTGGATACTTTTATCATTTATAAGCTATATTAACACAAGAATATTCAGAATGATTTTAAAAGGGTGAGATTGATGCATAGATTTGGGCTGAACACAATAGCCATTACTTGCAAGTGTTACGTTTAATTCAGCTGCTGACTAGATGTCAAATTCAGTTGTTTAATATGTGGACCTGTAAGACCTGGAACTTACCTCCTGTAATAATAATCCTGTGGTTCATTTCAGCAGTCTGTTTAGTGTGTTTACATGCACTTTCACTTTAATGACAAGTTTTAAGTATTTTAAAGTAAAAGTACACAAAGATTGCACAAAGATTCAATAGTGTCAGTACGTGGAATAAAGGACACGAGGAACAAGTGACTGCAGACTGCTGCGATACACCCACCGAATCTCAAATCAGCCAGTTGAGAACTAGATTATATAAACTAGTGCATGCTGAAGAGAAGTGTACATTTTATTTTTCCTGCAGACAATGTAACTGGGAAACATTTATGAGCTGACTCATTTTGCTTCCTGGTTATAAGCTGATAAAAGGCTGAATGAGGTTCAAGGATTGTGTTTAATGTAAAAAAATAGATGTGTTGTTGATGGGATGACGAGAAGACTCTCAGCCACCAAGCGTCAAGTAAAATCTGGCTTGTAAAGTCTGTGAAAAGAATTTGGATCTATATTTGAAAACGAAAGGGTTAAACTAAATACTACAGGGCCTGAAATAAAGCACTTCATTTCATGGCAGTGCTTAATGATTCTGCTAAGATGAGATGAAATTTTAATGATCCCTGTGGGGAAATTGGTTCAGTCAATTGGCTGGGCTTCCATAGTTGTTCCTCACAGCATAAAAGTAGATTGTTTGGGGGGGAAATGCACCCATATGTACCAGTGCCAACCTTAATTCCCATTATCTGTTCTCTGAACTGTAAATTGGTTAATTTACTAAAGATCCTATCATGACACATTGTCTTTGTTTTTTTAAACAATGTCTTTGAAAATGTAGCTACTTGCCTGCTGGGATATCGAGTCTAATCGGCTTCCAGTGAAATCCCCTTATATTGAAACTGAAAGCTTTTCCCATTTCTGTGAGCACACTTGGTATGAATGAAATACACACACTGCTCCTTTTTTTTCACTTGCATGTTGATGTTGGTGCGCACACACTCCCTGATGAGACGGTGCACAACATGAGAGATGGGGAAAGGCTGCAGTTTTTCCTTGTGCAACATGCCCTGTGGAGTTTTACTTTTCATATTGCTGACAACAGTTTATTTGGTAGTTTTACATTCTGAAACTTTGATCATGGTACAGACTTGTAATGAGTTGAAGAAACTTCTCGGCACACTCCTCTAAAGGAGGTAATCATGACTACTTGTTTTATAGAATGAAGGCTCTTAATGGACTTTGGCAAATCTTATTAACTTAGGTGAAAGCCTCTGCCCTTTGAATTTGTATGCACGACCACACTCTATCTTGCAGCACAAACTTAATGTCTTTTTAAGTAGATACAGTTCTCTTGTTTGCAGTTTCTCACAGCTCCTGATATGAAAAGAAACTTAAAAAAAAAAACTAGGATATTTGGGGCAGTAACAAACTGAACCTTTCTCTTTGGACAAACCTCACGCTGCTTAGCTCAATTTATGTCTGGTGCCAAATGCATTTTTATGCCAGGGCAGAAACTTAAATTTTGTACCAAATCCATTGAATCCATCTCTATACAGCAGGGGCCCTTTGATTATGTTTACTTGATTTGTGCCAAGTGTATGGGGGCTGTAAATAATGTGGGAGGGCTTTTAAATGTATTATGTTTGTAAATGTAGGGAAACTCTAACTGTGGGTTGTGCTTTAGTACCTGTTGTATTGGCCTACTTAACCAGGGGGTTGACTAAGAGAGTAGGGACTCTCTCCGCAGAATAAAACCGTGGCCACGCCCAACCAGGGCGTGTGGGACATGAGAGGGAAACAGTTCTATGCCGGCATTGAGATCAAGGTCTGGGCTGTGGCCTGCTTTGCCCCACAGAAACAGTGCCGTGAGGACCTGCTCAAGTAAGTCATGCACGTCTATCATTTTGTTGTGAGACTTTTGTAAGAAATTAATTTTTCAAAACGGGGCCAGTGCAGATGAGACTCCTGATTCACAGTTGTAGTTCCCAAACCATTTAGCCCCTAGCACTTAATCTCCAGAATGATCCTTTTGCAAGACCAGCTGTTTGATATTTATGGTCCAGAGTGAAGGGTTTCAGCAAGAAAGATGTTTGTGAGACCAGTGATGTTGTACAGCTTAAACAGTGGCACTGAAGAAGAGACAGGGGGCAGTGCTTAAGATGTTGAGGTTCTCTTTGGGAGTGACGAGGATGGACAGGATCAGGAATGAAGACATCAGAGGGACAGCTCATGTTAGATGTTTTGGAAATAAAGTCAGAGGCCAGATAGAAGTGGTTTGGACATGTTCAGAGGAGAGACTGTGAGCATACCGGTAGAAGGATGCTGAGGTTGGAGCTGTCAGGCAGGAGGCCTAGAGGAAGACCAAAGAGATTCATGGATGTAGTGAAAGAAGACATGAGATTAGTTGGTGTGAGAGAAGAGGATGCAGAGGACAGGGTTAGATGGAGGCAGGTGATTCAATGTGGCGACTCCTGAAAGGGAACAGCTAAAAGGAGAAGTGGTGAAGACTCTCAGCAGGTTTTGGATGGATGGAGTTTATTTCATTTAATTTCTCCAAACTAATGTAATTCCTGTCAGATCCAACTCTACTGTGTTTAATGTTACCTTGCCCATGAACATGATTAATCTCATTAAATGTATAGTAAATGCATCCCAATCAGGGACTAAGTATCTAGATCTCTGAACACACTTGACCTACACTTACACCGCTGATATGTAATGCATCTCATTAGGAGCTTCACTGATCAGCTGCGAAAGATCTCCAAGGATGCTGGGATGCCCATTCAGGGCCAGCCATGTTTCTGTAAATACGCCCAAGGAGCTGACAGTGTGGAGCCCATGTTCAAACACCTCAAAATGTCTTATGTAGGACTGCAGCTTATTGTGGTCATCCTGCCTGGCAAAACTCCAGTTTATGGTAAGAAATTGAAATTCCTTATTTTGAATTTTATTTCGAAGAAAAGGCAGAATTTTTAAATAGGAGGATGGAAGAATGTGATGTGTAGGAATTCAATTTTTTTTATTCACTTTGACATGATTCTGTGAAAATAAACTTGCTCTTCTGTAGCTGAGGTGAAGCGGGTAGGTGACACCCTTCTGGGCATGGCCACCCAGTGTGTGCAGGTGAAGAATGTAGTGAAGACATCCCCACAGACTCTCTCCAACCTCTGCCTCAAGATCAACGCCAAGCTGGGAGGCATCAACAATGTCTTAGTGCCTCATCAGAGGTCAGCACCATTTAATTTGTTTTGTGGAACGATTATTAGCTTTGAATTTGTGGTTTGGTTAACTTGTGTGACTTGGAATCAAGTAGTAAAGACCCATCTGACCTTTTTCTGTTTGTGGTTCAGGCCTTCCGTGTTCCAGCAGCCAGTCATTTTCCTGGGTGCTGATGTAACACATCCTCCAGCAGGGGATGGGAAGAAGCCATCCATAGCGGCGGTGGTGGGCAGCATGGATGGCCACCCCAGCCGATACTGTGCCACAGTGCGAGTCCAGACATCTCGACAAGACATGTCCCAGGTAACCTCGGTCTCTGTGTGCTAAACGGTGAAAATGAGCTCAACTGTCAAACTGCTGTCTCCTGCACTTTTTCTTTTCTCCCTTTTGAGCCTAAACCAGATTATCGTCTCTCCAGGAGCAGCTCTTTAGCCAGGAAGTAATCCAAGACTTGACCAACATGGTGCGAGAGCTGCTCATTCAGTTCTACAAATCCACCCGTTTCAAGCCCACACGCATCATCTATTACCGTGGGGGCGTGTCTGAGGGACAGATGAAACAGGTGAGTGTTGTGTTCATACTTCCCTGCTCATCCTTGTCCTGTGTCAGTGAAATTTCTTTTATGTAAACACAAAGAGCAGCTGTCAGGAACTAAGCTAACTATAGTGAATATGTATATGTGCCATCCTCATTCCTTCCTTAGGTTTTCACTCTGTTAAGTGGCTTATGCTATTTACCATTTAGATTGTTGTAGTATAGTTAATTGACAACAGTACAGAAAAAGATTACATAAGATGCTTTTCAAGTATGCATCAACATTTCCCCCCCATTATATTTCAGGTTGCATGGCCGGAGCTGATAGCCATCCGGAAGGCATGTATCAGTCTGGAGGAGGATTACAGGCCGGGTATTACATACATCGTGGTCCAGAAGCGTCACCACACTCGGCTCTTCTGCTCTGATAAAGCTGAGAGGGTCTGTTTACAGCTCTGTTACAATGTGTAATATTTTGTCGGTATTGTTAAATACAATGCTTAACTGTAATTCATCTGACCACCCCTACAGGTTGGCAAGAGTGGCAATGTCCCCGCAGGAACCACAGTGGATAGCACCATCACACACCCGTCCGAGTTTGACTTCTACCTGTGCAGCCATGCTGGGATTCAGGTGACACATTCAGGCAGACACACCGTTTTACTGATAAAATTTCCACTTAAAAGTTACGTTTTGTTTTCTTTTTTTTTTTTTTTGTTTTTTTTTTTAGATGATGCAGGAACTTGAAAAGTCAAGGGGTAAAATACAAATTCTGGGTACATTCCATTATAAAAATGAAAATTTCAAATTTACAGCGGTGTTTCTTGGTGGTAACAGCAGTGATGACTCTCATGCTTTGCTCACATTGCAGCATTTGGTTCTGTTAAAAGAACTGCTCTCTTCCCTCCTTTACTGTCGAGCCTTAGGCTGCATGTTTATGAACCTCAAAGAATTAACCAGTTAGTAGATGGAGTGCATCTGCTCACCTGCTTCACGAAATTGATGTAAGATGTAAGACAGAGCTTGTGTCTTAAGCTAATGTTATTCTGAAAAGTAAATATAAGTTTGACCAGAAGAGCTTTGAAGGAATTGCAGGAAACGTTGCTGTTTTGATATTTACTGTCACCTTGTCTTTTCTCTCAGGGAACCAGTCGTCCCTCCCATTACCACGTCCTGTGGGATGACAATTGTTTCACAGCCGATGAACTGCAGCTTCTCACCTACCAGCTTTGCCACACCTATGTGCGCTGCACACGCTCTGTTTCCATCCCAGCGCCGGCTTACTACGCCAGGCTAGTGGCTTTCCGAGCCCGCTACCACCTGGTGGACAAAGACCACGACAGGTGAGGCTTTCCCGATCATCTGTTTTACTTCATGGTACATAATTAAAATCATGCTTGCCAGTACTGTGTTGGACCAAACCTATTGTGTAATGGCTTTTAAAACGTTTTCACAAACTGGCAATATTATTAAGTTCTTACAACATTAGACCAGTTTTGATGCAGTTTAGTGAGAAGACAGGTCTGCCTGTGTCTGTCACATTCCTGAATTTGCGTGTTTCTCACCCATCAAGTCATATACTGCGACAGTGATTGCAGGACATGTAGCTCCCTGGTGCACTTTACATTAACTTGCTGCTTGGTTTTTTCTTTTTATATATAACTGTGTCTTTTGTAGTGCGATAATTTTAGGTCTGTAGCAGCTGTTTTGTGGCTCATTGTCTTCCTATTAAGTGAGGATTTATTAAGCGTTAATCATTTTTTTTTGGCAGTTGGATAAATGACTGTAGAGCAGCAGAGAGGACACCAGCGAAGTATGAAATGATCCCTGGACATAAACAAATTGGAACCATAGTTTGAATATTAATCCACCTCATAACACTTAAGTTTTGACTGACAAAACCTCACTTGGTTTGGTACATTGTAAAGTTGCATTAGAGATTGTTGAAAAGGCTTTTTTTTTTTTTTTAAGATTGATCCTAGTGTGGTACCAAAGGGACGAACCACCTTTGTTTTCTTTTCAGCGCTTTATCTTCTGCATTTTGCTGTTGAAATATTAATTCAGACGAAGTCAAAATACATCCTGTCTTTGTCTTTCAGTGCTGAAGGCAGCCACGTTTCGGGCCAGAGTAACGGCCGGGACCCGCAGGCGTTGGCCAAGGCAGTTCAGATCCACTATGATACCCAGCACACCATGTACTTCGCCTGAGCTAGCAAGCACATCAGCCAGTCCATAAGCGGATTCCCTTTCTTTCTGTCTTTTTAGCTCTTATTTGCCAGTCTCTCCCTCCTTGTCCCATTTCCTTCCTTGTAGTCTGTCTCTTTCTCTTCATAGTCACTCTCTACATTTTCTGAATCTGCACCAAAGCGGCTCTTGGACAAGAGAACCTGCTGGGTCCCAATTTTCAGCAGGCTCTGTTTTATGGAACAATCTCCAACCAGCGTTCCCAATCAAGCCGCCTTTCTAACCAGCAATCCAGCACTGTGTGAACCCTGAGGGTTCTCGGTGCACAAAAGGAAAAAGAACACGAAAAAACAAAAACAAACCATACACACATACTACAAGTTGAGCCATTATTTTGAGTTTGTTTTTGTTTTTTCTATTTGAATGTCTGCACTCTTGTGTTTTAAGATACACTGAGCGAGGGAGTGGATTGGCACAATCCATGTCAGCGCAGCTCTTTAGCTCTTCCAGCTAAGCAGGACTCTTATCTACTTTTACCTCAAAGCCCCTTTGGGCAAAATCTGTCACAAGGTCTTGGGTTTATTGGGTGGTGGGGAGGGAACTCTATGTGAAAAGAGATGGATGGGAGTCGACCTTTTGAGAATAATTATATATTTTCCTTTTTATGAGCGTGTGTTTTAACCTTTTCTCCTTTACAGTCTTTTACAAGCGAGGTGACCTGTGTGTCCATGCCCATTATTACCCCCCATCTTTGCTGTGCGTGCGTGTTTGTTTGTTTGTTTGTTTGTGTGTGTGTGCGTGTGTGTAAGAAAGAGAATCTCTGTGTATATACATGTGTGTCTGTGTGTTTCATGGCAGGCCACTGAATTGTAAAGGGAAATCAAGGAGATAACTGCTGTAAATGCCTCAGATTTGTTTTTATATTCACCCATACAGTACATATAAGCATATATTTACATCTATAGAGCAACTTTGAGACATATGACTTAAACAGGCATCAGAGGCTGGTGTGGGTATTTGTAGCGGTCCTGGGTCACTTACTGATTGAAATGCTTTGATTTACATTTTGAACGCGTGCATTAGTCCGGTCATGCCACTGGATCAGCGGGATTGGCACCTTTTGGAAGCCAGCTGCTCCTCGGTGCCTAAAAACACCATTGAATCCCAGGAAAAAAGTAAGTTAATCCACTTCAAGTAGTAAGTGAACCCTGGTCTGAAGTGTAGCAGTAGTAACCTGTGGTCTGGGCTGTGACTGGCTCAGCATTGGGACCTGTTGAATGGCTGAAGGCATTAAACACAGTATGGTCTTATCGGTCTTTCTGTGTGGAAAAGGGGATCTTATTTTTCTTTGGACCTGATTACCTGAAAGATGTGTGATACAGCTGGGTGTTGTTGTTTTTTTCCTTTTTTTTTTTTTTTTTTTTTTTTTAAAGTAGTTTAAAGGCCGGAAATCAACAGTTTTTAGGTCTCCTTTGCCAATACTGGCCAACTCATTGCACTGACCCGGGATGCTAGGCGAGCAACAGAGGGCACTCTCAATCTCTTACCTTTATGCATTTATACATACGAATCAACAAAGCAGATTTGTAAGTTTAATATAAGATGTTTTGTGGATATCTTAAAAATTTAGAATTAGTAGTTTACCATTGATGTTGTTATCGTTGTCGTCGATGTTGTTACTATTGTGATGAAATTTTAAGGTTGGCAGCAAAGCCAGATATATTGTTACTAGTGTGACTTCAGGAATAGACTTCAGTTGCTGAGCTGCAGGTTGAGGGGCAGAGCATTGAATTGGAACTTTTGTAGCATTCTGGCTAAAGATGAATACAAGTAGGCCCCAGGATGGATGCATCCATGCTTCCTCAGTAGGTTCTGATTGATGGAATGATTGGCAGCAGGTTGGAGACATTGTGTAGCACTCCTACTGGTTAAACAGATCTGCTGCTGTGTTAACTAGGCTGGTGTTGGATCGATGGAGACAATCAGGGATTGAAATCAGAGCGAACTTAAGTGAGGGATTTTTAAAACCGGTTTGCGATAAGCAATGAGTTGAAATTTTAGACTTTTTAAAATGGTTTCTATTACTGTGTATTTGAAGTATACCCATCTTAAAGTCTACTATTTAACGGTGTTTGTTTCATATTTTTATGCATTTTTAACACTGGATTAAATGAATTGACATTGAGCATAAGCACTGCCCTTGGACGCACATACATTCAGCAAAAACGGTACCATGGAAACTGTAGTGGCATCAGTGATGGTGACAGTTGCACAAGTGGTGCCCCCTGGTGTTGTGGGGCAAATGTGGGACGGAGGGGTTTGTAGAAACAGTCGACGTTCACGCCTCATTGGGGGGGGACAGCTCAGTGAAAACCCTTTTGTAATAAACCACCCGTAAAGCAGCAGGTTTACTATGAATGTGTTTGAGCACCTGCCTATTGAAGGCGTGGGCGTTGGCATGGTCTGAGAGTAGAGCCCCAGGAAATGAGAAGGGGGGGGGGGGGGGGGGGATGAGGGAAGGTGTTGTCCAAGGATTGCATGCAATAAGTTTTACTCTGATTAAAGGGGGCAGATCAGTTTTTAAAACGTGCACTAGTTTAACCAAGCCAAGTGGGCTGTGATTGAATCTCTAATGGAGATGGGTTGAATTTTAAATTACAAAGCTTGACCATTAAACTCGAGGCCGACATTGGATCACTCCCTGTTTATAACACATTGCAAAGCAATATTAAACCAGTTCCAGTTTTCAGATGTGGATAAACAAAGCTATAATTCTACTCATTGTGGTTGTTGGTCTACTCGCTATTGTGTCTGTGTACTTTTATTTGTTTGTGTTTTATTTTAATTTTTTTTTTTGGTTCATTTTATTTGCTTGTATCAATCAGTGGGTATGTGCATTTGGTGAAATAGTTATGTAGGCTTTAGTCAATTTCCTTTTAAAGTAAAAAAAAAAAAACTGTAAACTGCTCGCCTGCATGCCAGATTATTGTCCTTTTTTAAAAAAAAAAATCCTTTTGGAATCATATTTATGAGAGAAAAAAATAATTGCTTTTCTTTTTGTTAAATGTTTATCAATTTAGTGGGACTGTTTTAGGCTAGCAATATTTGTTCAGTCTCTCAAAGATATATTTTAAAAATTCCTACACAAATGTCAGTAATGGGGGGGGGGGGTTACAAACGCTCTCCTGAGGTGAGGGGTTCTGGTTCTTTGCGTCGCGTTCAAATTCAAACGAGGTACTTTCTTCAAACGTGGACCCGTTAAAGACCGAAACCCCTCTCTTCTTTGCCAGGTAACTGTAGCGAGCATCCGTTTTTGTCTCCTCGTTCCTGGTTCGTACCAGTGTCCACGCCTTTTGGTGGAGGCTGTCCTGTCTCCATGGCAACTCTGCTGCCCCTCACAAATGCACTTCCTCTTTGTGAAGGGGTCCCTATGGCATCAAAGAGTGGGATTACCTCTTTTTAACCTTTTTGAAAAACGAGACCCAGAATTCTTTCTGTGCCCCAATAGAAAGAGAGCATGAATTATTTTTAAATTCCTCTCACTTTGATATATTGTTCTTAACAGATTTGTAATTTGACATTGTGTATTGTGTATCTTAATTTAATTTTCTTCTTTTGGTTCTTTTTTTTGGGGGGGGGGGGGGTTGTTTTAGCTCTATTTTTTTTTCTTTTTTTTCTGCTAGTGGTCTCTGAAGCTGTGTTGAAATGTTTAATAGCAATAGAATCATAGAATTGGAACGTTCCAATTCTGTGAATGGAACGTTGTGATCCTATGAATGAATGGAACCCTTATTGACCAGTTCTGAGCGTGGGGCATGATCAAACCCCGCCCCCAGCAGAAGGCCATTCATTTGCTGTTATTGCTATTATGTGACATGTTTAATTTTTTTTCTTTTCTTTAGCCTGCAGGGAATTCTTGTGTTAATGTGCAAAGTAATAAATTGGTATTTTATGCCTATAATCTAACTGGTGTGTTCTTGTCTTTTTTACTACTGTTGAAAAGGTGCTTATACACAAAGCTAGTCATCCCATTTACAGGTGTACATGCACTTTGTCACTAGATGGCATTCTTCACCACAGTAAAGGTCTCCTGATCACTCTGAAGTTAAACACTGATCTTCAAAGCACATTATGTTTGCTTACTGCAATTACAGACCTGTCCAGCAGACTACTGGGTCACAATGAGCCAGGTGGCAAAATTAAACGAACTTCCAACTCAGTGCAATTATACTTGCTTACATTACAAAATGCCACATTAAGCACCTTGTAAAATGTATTTAAAGCACAGGTATTGTATTAATTTAACTGATGTACCTGGGCATCAGTTCAATAGAGCTACTGATGTTAAGAAATGTTAAAAAACTCAGCTTGATACTGATGACGTGATCGTACAAGTCTAGTTCACACTGGTTCCACTCGTCTAAAATGTTTAGGCCAATGAGGGGAAAGACTTCAGAAACCTTTACATTTAGTAATTTTGCAGACGGTTTTACCCAAAGCGACTTACAAGTGAGGTACAAGGCAAGACAAAATCTAAGTCAAGGAGAAAGCATCAAAGCAAAGTTGTATCAGAAGAAGTGTTTACATTTCATGAGGTGCAAGAAAGAGCAGAAAGGAAGTTATGAGATATAAATGCATAGGAAACCTTAATTATTTACTTTTAAAACTAATTTTACAATGTGTAAAAGGTGGGAGGGTCAAAGGTTTTTTCCCATAACTATGTACTACCATGTGACTTTGTTTTGGTCCTTTCGGCTTATCCCGTGAGTTCAGGGTCGACTGAACTTACCAACTGAGCTACAGCCGCCCCTATGTATCACCGTGTGACTAATAATACATCATTTGAGTCCATCACAATTTTCCTCTGTAGGGAAGAAGGGGGGGAACAAAATGGTAAAACTCCAGTAAAGTACAGCTAATGGAAATTGGAACTTAAGTTACTTAGCACCTCTTCCATCACCTTTTTAGTTAGAAGTAAACCATATGAGCCAGAGAATATGTGGGCTCTACTACAGTACACTAAATACAAAGCAATACTGAAAAGTTAATCAAAGACACGTTTCATTTCAAAATACAATCTTGTAATTGGGGACCAGTGTCAAAGGTTGACTGGTCTAAGCTGTATTTGTTTAGTGCAATTTACCAATCCTGAAATGTAATGCCTTTGAGCATTAATAAAATAAAAGATATCACTTCATTTAATCCTAAAATGAAATTTCTGAAATGTCAGGCCAGCATTCATAATATCTCCTTGTTTTGCTCGACCCCAAGAGACATTTACTAGGCAAATTGTACACTAAGAGCTAAAATGTAGTGAGTCACAAAACAATTTACAATGTACGAGGGAGTGAAGTACTAGCATGCACCAAAAAAGTTAGCACTTGATTTAATGTATGATTAGTTTTATTAATGATAAATATTATAGTGTAATTTACCCAGAGTCCTGTTTTGAACTTGGTCCCTTCTATAAACAAACATGTTCATGCGTATCAACCCCCCCCCCCTCCAATTTCCTGTGTCCTGGCTGGTTGTCATGACCACTGTTACCAAGGAAAGTGGAGGCTACAGAAAAAAAGGAAACCTGAAGCACAGATCTTGACGCCGTGATATTTAATTCATCGGTACGCTGGCACACCGAGGTTCAATGTAATGAAGATGATGCAAAAGCGCTTACGGGTAGAAGAGACATTTTTTAATATGAAGACAAAGACCTGCCATCAGATCTGTCTGTTACATACGGGGCCTTTTTTTTTTTCTTTGTAGCAATTCAACATAAATGTATATTGATCATGAATACGAAATATCTTTTGATATCGGTTTCAGCAACAGATCTGTCACATTTCTGCCTTTCATGGCCATGTCACACAAAAAGGACCAAGTGAAAGCTTGTTTTTGTGAAAGCTTCCTTATGTGTAAGTTTGTAGGCCACACAAATTGTGTAATCCCCATTGTAGAGGCCCTCCATGTTGTCTTTGTGTTAACTGATCCCCCTACAGACTCTGCTCCATCCCCAGTCCATCCACCCCTCCCTCTTCTTGTTGTATCACCCTCTTTTGCCCTCTCCCTCCCCCCCCTCTCTCTGTCACATCGCTGTTGTTTTATTCTGGGGCTCAATGTAGCTTTTGCAGGTCTGACTGTCAACAGCAGGACTGAAGAAGGGAAAGAGTGATATGATTTTTTTTTTTTCCTCCAGGAGTTTGACTATGTGGCAATAATTTTTTCTTTATACATTAATTGGAATTTAGGCTCCTTTGCTACTGGAGGACACGGCTGGGGCGGGGGGAGAGTTAAGCCGAGCAGCAGCTGAGGTCTGAAGTGGCCTCACCAAGGCTTGGAGCCCCGGCACCATTTATTGTCAAAAGGAGACACTTCAGCTGACAACAGCAGCACTGTTCTGCTGGCTGTTTTCCTCTGAAAACCTCTAATTTTCTGAATTAGAGACAGATTAAAAACCTGTCTTCTGTGAAGTTTGATGTGGATTTTTGGAAAAAAAAAACAAAAAAACGCACAAATCAGTGACTGGAACAATCTCGTCTGATTGGTTCTTCTACAGCTGATTGCTCATCTCTAGTGGATATTTAATTTATTCTGTGAGGACTAAATATTGGATTTCTGTCAAGCTAGAGGTAAAAAGCTTTGCTGCTTTTTATTCTGTGTAACTGAGCACCACTATTTTCAACCCTTCAGTGGGAAGATACACTTAGAGCAGCATCATTGGACTTGCAGCCAAGTATCAGGTTATATCAGTCTGATCCATCTAGGTAAAGTTACGCCAAGCCAGGAGGGTGACACTAAAATACCTTTGCAGCGAAACAAACTCCTGGATTTGAACCACAGTTGAAGGCAAAGAGCCACTTCCACACACACACACACACACACAAGGAAAAGGCTGGCTGAGCTCCGTTTTGTCCACTGGGCCCAGGTAAAGCCTGATCGATCCTGCTTCTGTGGGCCGCCACAGGTGACTGCACAGCTATCGGCTACTCAATAATGCATTGACTCGGACTCAGGGATGAAAAGGAGGAGAAAGTGTGGGAGCCTCTGATCCTTTGTAAAGGCGGATGACTGTTGGGAGAAAGCTTCTGGATACTCAAACAAACTGAGGGCGCGAGGAAGTGAAAACTGTGAGCAGATGGTGAGGAGAAAGAGAAAAAGAGAAGAAAATGTTGATATGCTGCTGACAAAGTGACACTGATCATAAGGTGCTTGATTAGACCACAAAAGAGAAACTGCAGCAAAACAAAGCACTAGACTAAAAAGGATAAGAGGTAAAATTAATTTCATCCCAAAGACGAACAGAGTTCTTAGTGACTGACGCTGTCCTAACAAGGTGTTATCGCCATGGTGAACACTGGCATGCAGCTGATAAGCTTCACCTGCGCGGTGAGCGGCTGGATCATGGCGATCGCCGTCACGGCCTTACCTCAGTGGAAAGTCTCAGCTTTCATTGGCAACAATCTCCTGACCGCTGAGATCAAGTGGGAAGGCATCTGGATGAACTGCATCTACCAGACCACAGGTCACATGCAGTGCAAGACATACGACTCCATGCTAGCCTTGCCTCCGGACATCCAAGCAGCTCGTGCCCTCATGTGTTTAGCCATCTTCATGGGCTGGCTCTCCTGCACCGTGTCCTGCTGTGGGATGAAGTGCACCACCTGTGCCGGGGACGATCGCAGGGCCAAGGCTGGTATTGCGCTCTCAGGGGGAATTCTCTTCATTCTAACAGGCCTGTGCGTGCTGATTCCAATTTCCTGGACCGCTAACACCGTTGTCCAAGATTTCTACAATCCCAAAGTGCCCACAATTCACAAACGAGAGTTAGGTCAGGCTATTTATCTAGGCTGGGCAGCTGCAGTTATTCTTATGATCAGTGGAGCTGTGTTGAGCAGCACCTGCCCCTTCATGGAGAGAAGTGGCAGATATCACAGGGGTTACATAGGCCGGAGCTTTGCTAATTCACCAGCTTCTGCACCAGATCCCCCGAAACCCATCACATCTAACAGTCTGCCACTAAAGGAGTACGTGTAGGAAGAACAGGAACGAACCCCAGCAGTGGGAGGGGGGGTGGAAGTTAAAGATATTATGCGTCTAAAGTTCTCCAACTCTGGTTCTCTCCTTTAAAGCCTCTGATATTTAAGTAAATCATTGAGATCTGTGTATTTATATTTATTGATATGTTCAAACTATATTTTGCTTATTTGTAAGTGTTTTTGTAGCGTTAAACCAGTCTTCAGTACTTAAACATTCGTGCTCTGTGTTTCATATTAGTGCCTGAAGAAAGCCCACTGCATATACTGGGACATCAACAGCAACAGCAAAAAAACAAAAAGACTCAGTTATGATGGCTTCTATGATGGCTTGTGTTGTAAAGACTGAAGTGACATCTGCATTAGTTAAACATTCACAGTGACCGTATCTATTTGTCACGGTAAATCTTGACTGAGTGTGCATCAAAAAGTATGAAATAAAACCTGTTAAAATGTGGGTTGTGTGCTGGCTGCTTCTTCGAAATAAATTGGATTCATTCTGACTATCACAACTCTCTAAGTGAGCTTAATACAGTCACTCGATCAATGAAAGTATGAAATGCCACAATGCATTTGTTTGAAATAGAAAAAAAATTATTATAATTTCATCTTCAACTTGTATCAACATATAAAATCTAAAACATGCACACATTTCCCACCCATCTCTAGCAACATGTGATAAAGTAGAAATCCAGTCCTTTTCCTATCAAGCATAGGAAATGTGTCCATTTGAAATATACCAAAACAGTCCCTTCAGTTGTTGAGCGATTGTCTTCTTCTCTTTTTGCTATTTAATAGAAACTAAGTCAGTAGCTGGTCAGAATTCCTCCTGTGCTGCGTTTACTCTCTTCACTAGGACTCCATGAAGAATGACACTTTGCAAAGTATATCTGAAAATGGACAGAGAAGTCATTAGTTAATCGGCCAAACTTTATGGCACTCACACAATGAACACCGACTGCCAAGGAAAAAAGACATTATAGAATTTGTCTCAGGCCAGCTTGTGCTAAACCAAGACTGTCTACATAAGCCAGGTAAATGCATAAACACATCTTTCTCTCTCAGTTTTGGACCCGCACAATGAAGCGAGCTGCAGATGGCTGGCTTAGCGTTGTGTGTATGAGAAAACAGACCTTTATAGAACTTTTTGCTGACGTTCTTCCAGTTTGCTCGATATAAATGCACAAAGCAGAAGTTAAAATAGTATGCCATTTTTTTCCCTCTTGTTTTCTGTGTCAAGCTTGGTTGTCAGAGCCCACACATGCACAGTAGGAAGAGAACGGCATGTTTATTGGGTTTAAAAGACTAGAAAAGTCGTAGGATTGTTTTATTTTACCCCCATTTGTGTGTGTGTGTGTGTGTGTGGAACTGAGAGCCATGAGGAGAGAAAGTCTCTAGTGTACATGCTATATAGGGCCAAAAATGCAGAAGAGTGAGGATCATCCCAGTCATTTTAAAGGCTGCAAGTTGAAAAATCGGGATTTTTTTCGATGTATGTCCTAAAGTCCAAGTTGAGGTGAGGCTGGCTGAACTTTTTTTGTAATAGAGGGAAGTCCCTTCACAATCATATCTTATTTCACAACATAGAAATCATTAAACACATCAAAAAATAACATTTGTTGTTACATTGGGTTAAACAGCATTGTATTAAAAAAACGCACTTTAAAAACATCTAACAATCTGTTAAAAGTAAGTAAAATCTGAATTGGAATTTGGAAATATGAGGTTAATTTTTCACAGCAATATTATACAGAGATATTTTACCTGTGATGTTGTCTTCTGCACTGGAAGACTCTAAGGACTCCCATCTCTTGGGAGCGGATTCCAGAAGTGACAAGTTGTCAGCTCTCAATGTTTGAAGCAGAGCCTTCCTCCTCAGAAATCTGATGACATGAGTTGAGGGGAGAAAAGAAAAAGCCCTAGAACATAACACAAGCATGCAACCATGAGCACCAAAGGATACTGTTGCCGATAGTGACGCTCAGCATCCTGGAGCCACTCCAGCATGTCAGCGATTGATGGGGCAGTGGCCGAGCGCTCCGAAACAGTGAGCAGATCCAGACTGTCTGCGTTTTGCTCATACAACTGGGAGACTGCGGAGACCTGGTTACTGATGGCATCTCGGGCAGACTGGAGAGAAGACCTGAGCGAAAGAAAAAAAGAATGGCGAGATGAGCTCATACTGAAAATATTTATATACATAAATCTGCCTGATAAAATGATCACATTAAATAACAAAACACTTTCACTGATATCGCAGTGCAATACAATACACATTTTATCATATGCTGCTCCTTTTGTGATTTCCTGTTCCAAAACCAGATGCTACTTTTCACCGGCATAGAGGCAGACAGATTAGGAATAGGAGGCGCGCACTTGACTTACTTACATCTTCTCATTTAATTTGCCCAGTACAGTGTCCGTTTCTTGCAAGAGCTTGAAACGCAGCCGCTCCTCTAAGTCAGGAAAAATTCTGAGCGGCGTGTTGGATATTTGGACGTTAGACAATGCTCTTGACTGCTCTGCCAAATTTCCGAGAGACACCAACAGAGGACTGCATTCCGACAACACACTCCTCCATAATGTCTGGCTGTTTTCCAAACTCTGAAAGCTTTTCCTCAGGGCTTGATGAAGCTGCGTTAACGCAGGTTTGGACATTTCAGGAGCCGATTTTAGACATTCATTCACCAGCCGATTACAGCCGCGTGTGTACAATAAAGGAACTCTTGTTTATAAATATTATGTAAAAGTTACTTAATACGATTTTCCTAAGCTTTTCACGTGTGATAATTTTCACTGGTACTAAAATCACATTTCCACCATACTGCTTGCTCACCACTTCCGTTTCCTGACGTGAACAATGACGCTTGGTGCTATGATTGGCCGAAAACAACTTTGCCTCACTGTAGTTAAGACGCGCGTTGTGATTGGCTCTTTTGGAACATTGGCTCCTCCTCGCGCGAAGATTTGAAAAAGGCTCAAAGAAGAGACGCTCTAGTCCTCGAGTAAGAAACACATATTCTGGTAAATATGCATTTATTAACTATGTGTTAGAATAAAAAAAAGTTTGTTAAGAGGCGTGGCAGTGTTAATTAAACCAGCAGTGAAGCAACTCTACCAAATTTTCGTAGACGATCGTGATCATGGTTATTAACGAGCAGGACATTGACTTTAGCTTAGCATAAACTTTTAGCTAGCTAGCTTGATTTCTAGCGCTGCCGTTATTTCCTTTAAATGGGTTAAAGGCGTTTATAATACACAACTACGGTGATTTTTTTTTTTTTTACATTGATTTCAATCTCTCCTAATAGCAAATGTGATCAAATTGTCGTCTTTTTTCGCTGCCTATCCTTGCAGACATGGCTCCAAGGAAAAGGACGACCAAAAAACAGAAAAACAATCCCAAGACGGCCAAGCTTGAGGCCTTTCTGGATGATTTTGACAGTGAAGGTACACACACACACACACACACACATATTTTATTTAATTGCTGAAGCTAAATATTGTTGTATACCTAATACCTATAGATCCTGACATAATGGCCAATTTAAGATTTGCTACAGCTTGTTTATGTGAAGCCATTGTCAATTATTTCATAAACTACAGGGTGTAACTGCTTCCCCAACAACACTTTGTTTTCGCAGTAAAGACCAGAGTTGGACAGATGAAAGAGAAGCTCAACCAGCTGTTGAAAGATGTTGACAACAGCTACAACATGGCACTAATAAAGCTCCCCATGGCCATCAGAAAGATGTCCTGGTTGGAGCATTGCAGTAAGTTGTGACAAACCCTAAAAATTACATTTCTGTAACCTCAAAAAAGGCATTTGGCGATATCTGATGATTCGTAATTTCATTTGCAAAAATATTGCAAAAAGTATTTTAGGCTACAGTAGGCAGTGTCATTGGTAATGAATGTAATGCGATTTAAACAACAACTAGATGGAAAATAAGGTTCACGATCGAAATCGTATCAACAAATTATATGTAAAAATGAATTATGTATCAAAGCACTTGGTTAATAATTCTTTTTGTATGAGTCGCATAATTTTTCATTCAGTAATGGTAAAATTAAATAAATGTACACTGTACACAAATAGATATTTGTTGCAATTAGGCATGTTTGCTCCATTACCCATGAAACACATCTGTACTAGTGCTTTGTGAATTGTATAAAATGAGATGCGGCTGGGTTTTTTTTTCTTTGTTGTTCTCTAAACATAATTAAATGTAAAACTTATTCTTCTCTATGTAGAGTCTGAAAAACCAAAGTCACCAGGTGCAGATAATACACAGGTGAGTTTACGATCTATTGTTCTTGTCATGTCAGTTCTCGAATTGTCATGTTGTCATTTAGAGAGTGTTACATGTTTCATATCAGTTTTATCGTTTGAGTTTTCTCATCCATCTATCAGCAAAGAGAGGAAGAAACCGCTGCCGTTAAGAGCGTCGAGGCTGAAGACCACGCACTCCTTCTGCAATCGGTCAAGAAAAGTAAGGAGAAACTAGTTGTAGTTGTATTCTTAACTGAAAGAGCTTAACTAAAGAGCTATTGCAGATGCAAAATTGTATGGAAAGCAGAACTGAATTTAAGGTTTATAACCTAAAAACCTTTTGAATTTGATTTTTATCTCATTTACTTTGTCTCCAATCCAGTGTCGAAGAAAAAGGGTGCTGCCAAGTGTATATCAGAGGATGAAAACACTCCAAGCACAACAAGAAAGGTAGTGACCGATTTTCATTCAGTCAAACGCAGTTGAGCATTAGAGTCTGGGTGATCATAAGTGTGTATTTGGTGTCATTGTTGGTGTTTTTGAGGGGAGGGGGTTGCATCCCTTTTTGTGTTGTTTAAACACTTGCCCCTAATGTAGACGAGAGCTACACGAAAGCCCCCAGCTACATCAAAAAGAGTGAAGGCGCTGTCAGTGAGCAAGCAGAACACTTCCATCAGACGGTAAGATGCATCTTCTCTTTTTCTTTTTTTTTTTTTTCCCTTCTTTTAAACTTTTCAAGTTTAGTACTCCACTAGTGTAATACTGACATGTCTGGTTTCAGATCAAACAGGAAGCCCTTGGTCACTCCTGCTAGAAGCATGCTGGATTCTTCTTTGATGATGGGCCCTACTCCCCTCATCACCCCACGCTTTGACCCAAGGTGAGCACATACCGCAGTGTATACAGTGTGTATTATATTTTGCTACGTGTATAAATGCAGTATTGGAGGAGGGTAGCCTAAACCTTGGGGCTCACCTTTTTCCCAATGAAGTGATGAAGAGAACGTAAGAGCCCAATCCGAAACTGTGTTGTGCTAGAGAGAGAGAGAGAGATAGATACTTTATTAATCCCTGGAGGTAAATGTTTGTGTTGCATCAGTGTAATAATACTACAGTACACATACAAAGTAATAAGATATCAATGAAGTTTAAAAAACTGTACTACATGCTACATGATTTGTCTTCTCCTGAAGTTAGCAAAGTTCACATTTACTGTCAATTAATGTAGACAGGTGGCCAAATGACTAGAAAACAGTTTCGTTATTTGGAAGCAAAACCACAAACATTTGCTGGTTCTAGTTTCTGTCAATTTGGGTTGTGGGTAATTTTCAAACAGGCTTTCATCCAAGAGATGGTGCAAATCATTTGTAGCCTTACATTGTGGAAATACATGGCTTTTCTTTCTACGATTTTGACTTCTGGAGACACAGCATGAAAATATATGCCTAAACTTGTTGAACAAGTTGAACTGACATCTTTATGTGACTGTTATACTACAGTGTATTTAGCCTTGTTGGCACAGGTTTCTTGCCAATTTGAACTGTCTTTTATAGTGTGAGTGTGTGGAATAAATAATTCACCACTCATGCTGTCTTTCTTTTAGACTCCCTAAGACCCCTGCTGTGAGAGTTCCTCGCCACAAAGAGAGGGTCTACAGCATTTCGGTAAACGGCTCTCCCATTGCAGCAGGCAGTGAGGACATCGTCATCAACGTCCCCATCAGCAATGGAGAGGTGGGTACACAGTTGGCTGAGCGAAGACACAATATTTTCTTTTAACAGAGAAGGAAGTTAGCAATTTATTCTTATTGACACAATTAACAGGAAAGAAGTTAAATTCTTTTTATTCACTAGAGTAAAATGGGTCATTTTATATTTTAAATTACGATATCACAGTTTAACATGATATTGTTGACATTTCTGTATGTAAAACCTGTGTTTATGTTAAAATCAAACTTATTCAATTTCAACTGTGTTGTACGTTGATCCAGAGCATCCAGCTGCTGGCTAGTCAGATGGACTCAGTAGACCTGTCACTGCTGGATGAAACTGCCCTAAAGAGCATTCGGTTGCTGCAGGTATGTGGTCCTACAGAGAAACCAGTTGCCATTTTGAAACGGGTTATAGTGAAGCTGTAAAATTTTATAACATGCTTTTTAATCTCCTAATTGTTTTTCTTTTTCTTCTTTTTCTCCCTCTCTCTGTAACAGAATCGCCTCAAAACCCTGTGTGAGACATCAGGATGACCTAACCATCAAATTTTTCAATTTGGGTTAAAATGTGTTATTTGTCAGTTTGTTGTTACTCATTTACTTTTGTACGAAAATCCAGTTAACTGCTGTATTTACTTCAACTTTCATTTTATGTCGGTAGTCTGTGCTGTGTTTTGTTTTGTTTTTGAGAAAAAGACTAAATCCTTTTGAGGAATTATCCCTGATATCCCTTTATTTCTTTGGGCCAGTCAGACTTGTCTACATTTTGTGACTTCTATTGAAATCATCAACAATCTTCATTGTTTTAAAGTCCAAATACTTTTTTTTTTCTGTACATATTCCACTCTTTATGGTATAAAAACTGATAAAGAATTTTACCACAGCTGCACATTTGTGTAATATGGTTTATTTTATATTAAAATTATGCAGGTCAATAGGACACTATGAGTAGACTGAGTAGACCGTGTATTTTATATTTTTCATGTAATTTATAGGGAAGCTTTTTCTTATGGACACCGTGGCTTTGTACATTTGCACAGTGAGCAGCAGGTGGCAACATTTCAACGTGTAAGGTTTGGTTGGAACATTAATGACAGTTCTGCTCCACTGTCTTGCCAGAATTTAAAGTCTGGACAAACAAATAATTTTATTCAGACGCCAAAAGAATAGGAGTGATTTAAGTGGGTTTTTTTTTTGTTTGTTTGTTTTTTCTAAAGATGTAGATGCATAAAACAGTATTTAAATGTATGTAATTCAGTTTCATTACACAGTCTGAAAAGTTAAAGGAGGCAATAAAAATCACTGCTGTATTTTGCTACACCACATTGAGTTTTATTAATGATATTAGTAGTGGGTTAATAAATATGTCAGAATATTCTAAAGATGGCACTAAGATATTCCTGGCAGAGCAGTCCTTTTGTATTTGCCCTTTATAGACCACAACTGTCTTTGTTTGGAGGGACGTTAGTGAGTCACGTGACACAATGTTGGCAGGAAGTGGCAGCACGTCCCACTGCTGGCACAGGAACCTGCACTCTGACCTTCGGCAACATCATAACTCTGCCAATTAGAAGCTTGTTAAGCCTATTTAGGCCTGATGAGCTCGTTAGGGTTTGCACCTGGGATGGCGAACTGGGTCAGACTGGGCCTCACCTTGGGTGCAGACGGACGAGCATAACTCTTTGCTATTCCTGCTGTTCTCACGCGTCGTATGCTACAAAGCCAAAGCGTGAGATCTCCGTGCCCCCCCAGTTGAAAGAAGGCCTCTTCCCTCCCATCTGTATCCATCTTAAGTGCTTTATCATCTGCTGTCTCTTGCTGTGCAAACTGTGCTGCGGAGGTAAAAACCAAGTTCTGCATCCCTACAAATGACAGATGTTGTGGTCAGCAGTGCATGCAGTTCAGCTCCCTTGTTAGCAGAGCACCAAGCCCTTGCGCACCTGCTCTACATATAGAAATTTCCTAGTATTACCTCTCAAAGGATTGGATCCTATTTTTTTTATTTTTTTATTTTTTTATTCTCTAGGTGGGTGGAAAATTGCCATTTTGCACGGATGGCTTGGTTTTCAGTAAGCACGCAGGCAGTGGCGCAGTGACAGGTGCGGTATGGATGGGGCGGATTTTGAGGTCACAGAGCAACACTGCTACATAAATCATCTGCTGAGATGTTCAGGATGAGGGACCGGAACTGTGAGACAGTGGGAGGAAGAGACACAGTACTGAGAGGCATCAACACTTATCAGCCAGTCTGTATTCGTAACTATGCTGTGCAGTTCACCTAGTCAAAAACATTTCTTAATGTTAAACACTTAAAGCTCCATTTAATGCTACACTAATCAGTATTCTTAGGTATTTAGCTTATAAGGGACCTGATAAGACTATTGCGCTTATTGTTGGGGTAATTAATAATGTTAAAAATACAATCAAAAAGTTAAACCTTTTTGTCGAATTCAATAGATGCTTTTTGATGTACAAACTTCTTCATCATCTTAGACCACCACCTCCTCTGGGAGCTTGTGACACTGTGCTCAAGGAATACAATGCAGATGTGCAGATTTTGTTCGCTCATCTTTGTCTGTAAGAGCTGGTGAGACCTGGAATTTGTTACCAGGCAACATCACGCAAAAATTCCCCTTGGCACAATTGACGAGGTAAATAAAGACAAATCAAATATGTGTTCACTATTTGATCTTTTAATTTTAGGAAAATTAAAGACCAGGCAGTTTGAGATCGGTAATAATTAGCATTGGTTGCTCATATTGTAATTATGCTTTTGTTTGTTGTACCTTGGCTGTTGTGTCGTGTCAATTTGGTTTAATTAATTTTATTTATTTTTTTGTTTGTTTTTGCTTTGTTAGCTTTAGGAGCTAATTCTGGGGCAGTCAATAACTGTCCACTGTCCCTGCAAACAAAGCAATTAAAAAAATAAAAATGAACATTTAGACTCCATGAACATATTGCTCAATGAATTCATTGAGCAATAATACATGAAAGGTGTGTGTTTACAGACTGGTGATAACTGCTTTCAGTGACTGCTTCTCTACCTGCCTCCAGTCTCCAACCTCTTGTCTCCAACTTCAACCTTCACCTTCCCCATCTCTCTAACTATATGTTCCCAAAGTCTGTTATCACAAACACGTCTGACACATGAATCTGGCATGTTCCTCAACAAAACTGTTCCTTCCCCCATTTGCTGGAGCCACTGGTTAATTGAGGCCCCAGACCAGGGGAAACCGCCAAATTTCCTTCCAAGACAAATGAACCTGGCATGTTCTCCCAGCGAAATTAATTCTCTGGTGCGTCGAGGCTTCCTATAAATCCCATCCGTCAAGTGCTCCACTAATCGATTTATTCACATGCCCACACCTCCGTCTGCCACTGTCTCCGACTCAATTCATACTGAGCCAGCCAGGGGTCGAGGCTCATCTTTTGCTAAGTTCGTTTGTCAGCATAAACCAAAAAAAGTGTCATACACGGCTTTGTTCTGGCTGCTTCGGTGATGGAGAGTTTACAAGCTGATGGCAAAGCAAAGTGGCAGATGAGAGGAAGAAGTAAATGGGACCGAGTGGCCCCCACATGATGCGTTCTGGGCATGTGTTCGTCTGGTGGCCAGCAGGGTCCTGATGGCATTTTGATGGGCAGCTCCTCGGTCGCTCCAGGCACCCCTGGTGACGGGGAAAGGAACATCTGCTGCCAAAAATGAAAAGCATTCCTGTGAAAATTATTCCCTGCAAATGATGGGCTGCTCTGAGTAGAGGCAGGAGGTTAATGCCATTTGCTGATTGCACCGAGGTAACATTTTTCCTCGAGAGGCCTCTTGGTGGCTCTGAAATTCAGGCATGGGTTTGCACCACAATAATTTACAGAGATTCCACTTAATCTGCCATTCAAGAAATATTTCACATCTTTGGGTCACGCAGAAAGGACATTTCTTGGTAGCTTTATGCAATGCAGATGAAAGTGTCCTCGTAGAAAAACGAACACTATGAAAGTGCACCTGCCGGATGAAAAGTTGAGTTGTAGTTTGTGGACAGTGAAAGATGGTGAGACAAGATGAGATGACTTGCTCTCAGCTGATAGACATCACTTTTTCGCTTTCATATTGAGCCATCAGTCGTCTCATCTTAAATATGAAAACCACTTAAGTGATGTCTATCAGCTGAAAGCAGAGCGAGAAATTACTGTAGGTCAAGTATCATTTGAAGAGTGAAAGAGTCAACGACAGCTGAAGCATAGACACTGAACACAAATGTAGTTCGTGCTCAAATTGTCCTTTAAGCGCTAAAGGAAGTTGGAGTGTGTACTCAGTTCAGTTCAACTGTAAGTGCTGAAATCAAATCCAAGTTCAGTTTCAGGCTGCAGACAATGAGTTTGCATGTATGTCCAACCTTGTTTATTGCTTCCATAAGATCAACTGTACATTTACTGTACATTGGATCTTTGATAGTGTGTCTACTATATGTGTTTGAATAAAGTTTGCTGAGCTGTTTTACAGCTACAAACACCTTCACAGTCAAGTGCACAGACGTACTCTTTCCTAACAGAAACCGCCTACGCCCGGGTTTTTAATGTGGAAATAACTTACAGTGGAAGCATTAACCTAATCTCTGTGTCTGTATTTCTGCTGGACCTGGCCTGGGCAGGGTCAAAAACCTGCTTTTCTCATTTGGTTAGATGAATATGACACGCAAATACTAGGAAGGGCGGCGGAGCGGGGACAAAATAAAGTGAATTCTCACACCATTCATTACCTCCAGCGAAGACAGAAAAGTAAAGTGACCAGAAAAATGAGAGGTGGGGCCACGGCTGGGGCTGCCTTTGAGAAATAATTAGAGCCTCTTTGCAATGCTCCCCAGCCTCCGGGAAAAATCCCCATCTTTTGTATAGTCTGCAATTGATGTTTGGTTTACCAGCCCCTCTGTATAAAGCAGACCTTCAATAAACTATATCACCCTATTTGTGAGAGTAATACAGCCCAGTGCGGTCCTCAATTAGGTATAAATGACACAGCAAATTGGAAAATTAGGAGGAGAGGGAAGGATAATTCGCTCCAAAATGGGCTAAAACCAATTCATTAGCCGAGCGGGAAGGAGACAAAGGGTCTGTTTGTGTCCTCCAGCAGAAAATCCCACTTTAAGTTCAGATGCCTTACCGTTCACCTTGTCACAGGCTTCTGTTTTTTTTGGAGGCTGGTCTTATCATTTATTATGACTCACATGTCGTTTCTAGTGTGAGGATTTACGGAGTGCGACGTCGATGTGTGAAGAGGAAAGGGAATGGAATTCCCACCCCCACCCCCCCTTGTTAATCCTGTTTATGATTTAATTGGACAAATCCTAATTGGACCGGATAGCATCCACCAATTAATGTGAACGGGGCACAAGTTAGGTAGCTGTTCACATTTTGGCCGGATAGTGATAGTGAGCACTGTGCGGCTCACTGAGCCACCGTGATGCCGCCCACAGCAGAGAGGAGGGGAGGCTACTGAATGTCCTTCAACTGGTTGACCTGGCTTAAGCTCAGGCGAGTCTCCACTTTGTCGAACTTCCCTGTTAAACACTTTCAGAGAGGACAACTCTGTGCAGACCCTCATCTCTCCCTGACTATGACTCTAATGGTCCTCTGACTTAGAATATTTGGTTCAGAGGATAATGTCTGGACAAATATGTGATGGACTGACTCAAAATATAGTACTGACGTTCACGATCTGTAGAGAATGAACTGATCTCCAGACCTTTCATCTAGCGTCCATCTTGGGGAAAAAAATAAAAACCTTTAAAAAGTCAAGCTGAGTTTTGGAGACAACCAGTGGTATTTTCAGTGACAGACCAGCAAAAGTAATTGAACTGACAGCCACTGTTAGGATAGTTTCTACCTTCCATTGCAGTAATAAGTTCCCAGATTTTCCAGTTATTATTTCCGTCACATCCTTTTTTAAAAGTTGACATTTTTTCAAAGTGGTGCTGTCACTAGACCTTATTATTAATGCTCAGCTACAGGTCTTGCGCTCTCCTATTCTTTTAATCGATCTCATACACTGGGTGAAATTTTATGTGATGTAGTTACAACCTATATGACCCATATGTTGGATAATACACAACCGCAGACACCTGCTTTTAAAACCAGCTGCTTGTGTGATGCTGGGCGTTAAAGGGCATCCATTTCAACATCCTCCCTGCCCTGTGCCTTGTTTGCTTTCTCCATGCAGATCTAGTGTGGCTAAATCTCCGGTCCAGCTGTGCGATTCTTCGCACAAAACAATGCAGAAATGAAGGTGGGGGTGAATGTACTCCGAGGCAAATTACACACCGGCTCTTGGATCATTTGAGAAACACCTGTCTCTCACGGATTCATGGCAGCCGACCTACATGATAGAATAAGTCTGGGGATCAATTTGTCTTCATTTCTGGCTCATCGTTTTATTAGATGCAGTGGTGACTGATATGATTAGGTGGTGTGCATCAAGAGTAATGGAGTCTCCTCTTCCCGTGCACTTCACATAGCACAAATATAAAATATTTTTACATAGGAAGAACAGGACTTTATGTTTTTTTGTCATTTAAATGTGCAACAAATCATTCTAATATTGAATGATCTGGTGATGATCATTTTCATTGTTAGTAGCGTTTTGATGAAAAGAAAGAATGAAAAAATGTCATTTATTTTGTGATGGATCCTGTCCAGTATGTGTGTGTGTGTACGTGTGTGTGTGTGTGTGTGTGTGTGTGTGTGTGTGAATTAATTTTAGGTAAGATTGAGAAGCCTGCAGATCTTAAACACCTGAAACCAGATGCTGTCCCCTTTTTCTTTTATAGTTATGTCCCATTGCTCTGGTATTTTGGTATTTCTTAATAAAATGAGCAAACTATAGGCCATGTAGTCATTTTTCATGTGACAATGAGCATAGTTCACCAACATTAGCACCAATTTGCACATTTTCTTTTGATCATTGGTTGCTTTTTATGACAAAGAAAGTTTCTTCACTCCTTGATTAAATAAACGCCTAAATAAATAGCATATAAATGAAGCCACTATAACCCACCTTTAATGCATTACCACAAAGTATTTTTAAACACTTTTAAACACTTTGAAGTCCACATATCTACTGTGTTGACTTCTTAGGAAAAAATGTCATTTAAGTTTCAGTTTTACATGTATTTTTTAAAGACAAGCTATAAAAGGTTTTCTATACTGAAAGGAGGGGAGAGTGCAAAATTAGCAGTGCGAGATAATACAGCATCACATAATTCCATGTAATTGAGCGTACACGGTATTTGCAGCACCAGGCTGAGTCACCAGGGAACATCAGAGCCTTTTCATTAAACGGTCACACTGAGGAGAAAGAGCTCAAAATAAAGCCAAATATGGAGAAATGGCTGACAACAGTTCTGTTCCTTAAGTTCTGAATTAGGTTACTTTGCAAAGTCCTTTTACATTCTCTTGAATATAGTTTTATTGTGCAAATCTATTTTTGTTTTGAATCAGTAACTCCTGCTGTAATGGTTGTCTCATTACTGAGAGGACGAAAGAAGACAAGAAAAGAGAATGGAGGAATGTCAGAATGTGGATAAAGAGCACCTTTCTGTTCCATGGTCTACATGGCAGAAAGATATATTTTCCAACTTACCTCTTGTGAAATTTACCCCTGCAGATCGTTTGGTTTTATTTGAGCGGCTGTAGCTGAAGTTGTAGCTAAGTTCAAGATTTCTGTCTCAACACTGGTGGAAATGAATGTTCGTCCAAAAATTACGAGTCGATGGCAAACCACTATCTGTGCACTGGCAGTATTATTTATTTGAAGCTTCTTGCTTATGAAGCCTGTGGATTATCCAGAGTTATCCTAACACTGTTGCGCATAAACAGTACTGCGGATGTGTCTTAAGCTGACGGCCCCCTGAAAATGTTTCAGAGAAGTCAAAACACAAACATACAACCAAAATGATCCAAATGATCTAAAACGACAATTATTTTAAGAGAATCTAATGCTTTAATATCTAAGATTATTAGAGAATGGAGAGAGAAATGGGAACGGTAAGACACGGTTCATGGGTCATATTCACATTTAAGATTTTGGAATCCCACCATCAGTGTTTTAAGCGTCAAGCCGTGATAGTGCCCAGAGCTGAAAATGTTTCCTTTTAATAATCATTTTCTAATATTAGGCCCTGTCCAGGGTGGACCTTGCCTCTTGCCCGATGACAGCTGGGATGGACTGTAGCCCCCCTGCCCCCCAAATAGGATAAGCGGTGAAAGATAATGGATGATTGGAGGCTTCAGGTTTTGTTTTCTGTCTCCAACTCCTAAATGAACTGGTGACCAAAAACAAGGAGCTGAAGGACAAGCAGAATTGGGTGATAGATGTCTGTGCATTTATCATCACTTGCAACATGCTTCACATTACACAGTGAAGTAAGTTTAGATAAAAGTACCGATTACTGCAGCCTGGAAACACACAAGGTGTAAAAAGGTGTAAGCACACACACGCACACAGCAGCCTGACTTAAGTGAGTGAAGTCAGGCTGCTGGTCCATCTGTCTGCTGATGATGTGTCTCTGTGGTTTTGGAGCGGAAATCAAGAGCCGGGGAGTGTGTGGAGAGAAAAGTGAGTAAAATGCTGACCTCGCTGTAAGCAACACCGGTGCGCCGTTAGCAGAAAACACTGCTCCACTGTCATGCATCACAGAGCTGTCGACCTTCAGACCCCCGTGCCTGTTTGGTCAGCCGCACAAAACGTGCAAAGTGTTTTTAAGTGGTCGGGTCTCAAGTCTGTAGTAGCAGGTGCCCATTTCCTCGTCTGTTTTCCTGGAAACAACTCAGAACATTAAACACCCCGGAAAGCACATCACGACTGTGAAGTTTGCAGAGATGGTTTTTTTCCCCCTTTGCTGCATAATGAGTGTAAATCACATTAGCAGTGGTGGGTTGGGTGCATTAATTTTAGTACTTTCTTCTTTGTGGCCTCGAAGAAGGACAGCCACTGCTGGAACTGATTATGAGAATCCAGCTTGAAAGAGTTCAACAAATGAATTTCAAATCTGCTTCAAGCTAATATTTTTACATTTCCATAACATTTATAGTCGCGCTTAGCTCTTTTCCCTTTCCCACATGGGCTCTGTGTTCCTCAGAAATAATGCATCTACAAACTGCAAGCGCTGTAAAAACATGTTACTTATTTGCATCACGATTGTTTTCATTTTGACATTACAGCGGCAAGAGAGCGGGAGCGGGGTCTGGGAGCGGGTCACGCTAATCTGAAGTTTTTCGTGGCGATCATTGCAATGTAGTGCTTATTCGAACTGACTGAGCGAGGCTACAGTGGGGCTTCACCTGCCAGGAGCTTCAGTAAAACAGCAGCTAAGTATGTTCACAGATTATTTCTGGTATCCTGCTAGAACATTTTTCCATTATCCTCGTTTCTTGTTTTACAAGAAGTGACGGTTGAAATGGCGTGCTACATGTAAAACTAGTTTTATATGCTCACAGCAGACTCAGAATGAATAAAATATTATGGGGGAATAAAGTTCAAAGTCATTTTTCTTTTTCACTTCAATTTAGCTTTTGGGAAGACAAATTCTGTCTCACGTGTGGTTGGATTCAAATTGACTTAGTGCAGTGTGGAGTCCCAAATGTTTCCTGCTATGAGACCGTTCATCTCTCGGCTGCTCTTCTGTAAATTAATACTACAAGCGACTCCATTTAAAGACATCCTGGGCATCTTTTTCTATTTAATATTTACCAGTATTGTTGTAACCTGAGACAACTGATAATGCATGCGCCGTGATCAGAACACTGAGAATAAAGCTTGTTACTCCGTCTATTAACACAAGCAGAGTGATGCAGCCATATGCAGCATCATATGGCCGTCTGCAGATATATTATCCACTACATAAGTCTCAGTGCTGTTCTTCTCTAAAACATGTTGATTTTTTTATTTGGCAGCTGCTTTGTTGTAATTAAAGCTAAGACTTATTGCCACGTCTGTTGGTCCTGCCTGTTTTTTCTCAGATGGGCAAAGTTCAAGACCGCAGATTAAAGAACTGAAAGGTTTTATTTGTTACGTGCTCACACGACATGTGCAATGAAATACAAGGTAGAATGCTCTTGAGATTGGGTGTAAAGAATTAGGGTGCAAGAAAGGGAAATAATCAATTATGATTATTCATTTTACAGAATATAGATGGAATACAATATATTGTAAAATATAAGAAATACATCAAGGCGCAAGAGTTAGAAATCATGTCTTGCCTGAGGCCCAGTGGTCCCTATAGGTGGCGTGCACTGAAAAGACAAAAGCAATATTTTGAACTGATCTACTGCCTCGTCTGAGCCTGACTGGTGCCACAGCCGGAGTTAAATCCTGGATCACATGCAGAACCCATCTGCAGGCAGACAGAGGGCTTTAGTTACACACAGAAGGGATCAACGTTCACCAGTGCACATCACATTGGGGTATGTTTCCTATTACTGTTAAATTCAACAAAACTATTCACATCTAAAGACATTTGCTATTATTTAAAGGTTCCAATAGACCCTTGAAATCTGTAAAAGTAAAGGTTTGTAGTTTGGGATCTAACAGGGCCAAACACTTCTCTCCTCTCTCACCTCTCAGTGTCTTCTTGTCTTGCCCAATTGTTTGTTTCCACTATCCATTCACTACTAGTACTACCACTATATATACTATATATACTACTTATATATGTAAATGTTTCATACTCAGATCCATATTCTTCATAAAAGGGAATCATATCCTGTTCCCCCTCCTTAGTTTGGTTAAGGGTTTCTCCAAACCAAGGCACTAAGGATGATGAGTTTTCAGGTTGTCATGCCTTCACAGTACTGTAAGGCTTGTGATTTTTTTTTTTTTTTGCCATAATTAGAAAACTAAGTTGCCTTGACATGACCTTTGCCCTATAAAAAAGCAGGAAACAGTGTTACTTCATGAAGCTCTCAAACAATGACACAGACGGAAAAGGAACACATCAGATTAAACGTACCGACATGTGTATGTCGATTGACACAAGTGAAAGTGGCTAACTTCCATCGTATGACTTTTCCCCGAACTTGCAGGTGAATGGCAGGTCCTTACACTTGCTGCATGATGGCACACTGCGTCAGAAAAAGTAAAAAGGCCGAGTTGAGAAATAAATCACTCCCATATTATCATACAGTATAACTGCTAATAAGGCACAAATAAAAAAGTAATTTCGGGGAGCATTCAGCTGTGCTGAGAAATTATTTAAACCACTCACAGAGTTGACGTTACTGAAATAGAATTTTCTGAGAGGTTGTGAAGTATTTGTGTATTGATTTGAGGCTGAGCCTTATAGCAGCTTTAATACTGAATCGATGCATGTCAGGGCAACTGCATGTGAAAAGGAACATTAAGTGTCAGATGGAGGAACTGAAAGGAAATTGTGAGCTGTCAGATATGACACAATTACCAGACTGAGTTTAGATAGGTCAACATGTCTGCAGGTAATCATTGTACCACTTCACAGACACCCACACTACAACAAAATAAACATTTATCCCAAGGTTTTTTGCATGTTATCGTTGTGACAAGACATAGATAGACATAGACATTTTTACAGGAACAGAAACTGTGCAGTTATGCTTTTCTCATTTGCAATTAAACAGATATATTGCAGAAGAATTGTAATTTCTGATTATTTTGGCCTTGGGATGATACAAAAGCACATTTTTATTGTTTGCAAGCAAGGCTTTGCATATATTTTATAACTAGACGAATAAAAAATCTTTCATATATTTCTTACAATGCTTCTATCCTTATTTGTCCCCAATCCCCTGATATCTTGGTGGCTATATTACACAGCTGAGTCTATCTGTGAAGGAATCAAGGCAATAAAAGGCTTTATTTACTCTTATCTGGAGCAGGAGTCCCAAAAACTCCTCAGCATAACACACACAGATACTTTCAAACGGCAGCCTGCGAAAGGTATTTTCATTTATTAAGAAGTCTTATTCCCTGTCATTGTGCATTGAATGTTATTGTGGCCGATTTCTTAGAGGGAGTCATTTCCCATGAGCAAGTGAAGCTAATGGAGGGAAGGCACTGAGAAAAGGTGGAATGAAACTTCATGTTGCTAAATCAGGTCCTGCCTTTGACCACTTAATAATGAAAAGCAATTACAGGCAGGCTTAGCAAGGGAGTTTGTTTTTTCTTCTTGCTATTTATCAAACAAGCCCAGCAGTCCCGGAAGCTTAATGCGTGTTGTCAAGTATGGTTTCAGCATTGTTTTCTGTTTTGTAGTTGCACTGACCTCAGTTTTTTTTTTTTTAGCATCTTTGTGCAAAAATTATGGTTCTTTTGTTGAAGGAGGTCTATCTGCGGGTTTATTTTCTCAAGACAAACAGTTTTGATTTCACCTTCAAAAAGAAGTTCGTATGTACAAGGTCACACAGAGTTCACATGCATGCAGTTCACAGGCAACAATATTTGGCTCACAAATTATGTTATTTTATGAACGGAAACAATATCTGTTCAAATTTACTTACAAATCAAACAAATCAAAATTACAAATGTAAATATAACAAGATAATAGGTTTCTAATGTTGTCATAAAAACCATCTCAAGCAGATTTTGTGATTTGTCTAAGTATAAAGCATATGATGAATTGAAATAATTAACAGATGTTGGCATTAGATGGTGCTATAACGAAGTTAAGGTAACACATAGCCATAAATGTCAACCATGAGGGGAAATTAACAGGTTTCACCCTCTAGGGACCGTGGACATCTGTACAACGCTTCATTTTTCATTACAATTCTAATTGTTTGAGATGTTTCACTCTTGACCTACTGACAGACCAACATGGCCACATCTGGAGTCTCACTGACAGTATGACGGTGATGTAATAATGAATGAGAAAACGAGACAATCAAGTTGGACAATGGGTACCAACTTTACATTTAGTGGCATTAAGGGGCCCAGTGTCTGATTTTGGTACGGCAGCAACTCCAGCTCATAATGGGTCTAACTTATGAAGCTCAAGTCAGCAGCTGATGTTTTTAGATTTGAGTATGTAAGTGGGATCTTTTTAACAGAGACTGGCAGTTTTGCAAAGAAGGTTGGTCTCACCCCACAGGCATCTACATCCTGTGTGTAGCATCTGTCTATAGCTTGGAGTACATTGTGTCTTTAGCCATTAACAACAAGATAATAACTCCACATGGCATTGTGTTAAACTGTGTTACTCCTGCTGTTACAGCTGTGAATCCTCGCTGTGTTGCATAAATATTTAATCCTACTGTGAGAACCTGGGGTTAAAATTCTCATATGAGTGACTTATGGCAGAAGGGGCTTTTGGCATATTGTTATGAGATGAGGTGACCTTGTCGCCGTTGGAATTCCTGTATAGAGCTAAATACTTTACGAGAGTTGTGACAACAACCTTGGCGTTTGCTGTAAGAAGCTACGGTTGGTGCGAGCACCTGGCAGCTTGTCTTTTTTTTTTTTTTAACTCTTTCCACGGTGGCTCACTGGTGAGAGGCTGCAGACAGGCAGCATGTTGCGATGAAGGTCATTTGAAACGAAAGGGCCCAATTTCGTGTCTGGAACATGACTATGACAACGTGGCAATGACAATGTTGAAAATGCTTAGTCTGCTGCAGTGTGTAGCACAAACCGCTTATCACAGACGCAGGCTGCAGGAAGTGGACAGCCCCACAGGCTGGCGTTCATCCAGTGCATCTTCCACACAGTGGTAAGATGCTTTACTTTCTAGGTTACGCCTCTTGAACTCAAACACACACTTTAACTTGATGTTTCATTCTCTGTGAATTCACAAAGCTGCAATATAAATAGAGACAATCATAGTATTCAGCTTCACCAGAGGTCTGAGTCTGAATATAATCTGCAATTTGGTCCCTTGAAAATATCTGTTATCGAAGGCTTTTAATGTCCTTGGACTGTTTCTGTGAATATAGTCCTTTCATCCCCTCTTTCAAACTGGGATGACTGGAATCTGTGCCCTTCATGTAAATATCCCCCCGTGATGTGGTGGTTCAGAACAAAGAAGAGCCATATCTGCTGAGCTAACCGTGCTCCGATGCTCGGCTCGCGACATTCCCAACGGGCCCAATCTTTCACCATGTGATTTATAGGCTTTACAGGGTGGGTTGCAGGTATAGGTTGGACAGAAAAAAAGCAATGGGACCAGGGGAAAAAAAAAAAAAAACAAGAGCAGGAGAGCCAAATGAAGCATAGAGGCAGAGATGATTACGGAAGAAATAATCACTTCTTTATCCCCACAGTAGCAGAGGCTACAGAAACCACTCATTTATTAGTGTAATGTTGACAATGAGCTTTATTACAAATGGATTAACATCCTGAAGTGATAGAAAGAGCATAACTGTAAATTATTGTTTCTAAGAGTGAAATGCCACATGGACATTATGTTCACAAGGTTTAAATGTTGATAGTAGTTTGATTTGTTTTATTTCATCACAAGGCCAGATGCAACTAATAATTGCAAATCATATTAAAAGGCATTAATAAAGTTGAACTAAATAAAAAAATCGATTATAGTTTTTTTTCAGATTCGATTTTTCAAAGTCTGGGGAAATGTTAAACTTATTATATTTTTGTCAGCAATTGTCATGTAAAACTTTTCATTTAGTTATTATTACTGTTGGGTGCAAACCTCTGATCTTTGCTATTTATATTTAACATTTTTATGAATGCCACGGTCCAAACCCCGGTAGCTTTTGAACACATCTCAGAGTTTAGATTTTTTCATTCTTTTTCCTAATTAATTAACTCAATTATGTGAGCATGTGCTATGTTTGGGTTTAACATTCTTCTTATCACAAGTTTTTATCAAAGGGTGTACAACCTGCAGCATCCTCTCTTCGTAGGCACTTCACTACAGCATATCGATTATGTATCATAACAGTTGAGCAGGAAATTTTGCCATACCTTCACTTGCTGCCAAGGCGCATGTTTTCTGATGCAGATTCGCAAGTGTCTCTTCATTTATTAGGCATCAACGATGAGTGAGTAAAATGTTTCCACACTTTCGGTTTTATGTCATCAATACATGAAATCATTTTGATATACAAATGGATATAAATATAATTTTTAAAGTGCACTTTATCTTCACTCTTTTTTACATGTGGATAAAAGAGCTGAGAGTAGGTGATATAAGACAGCTCAGTTTGTATCAGGAAATAACTATTCTTAATATTAATACATGTGTTGTGTAAAAAGTCAGTCACATTAGGAAAAGACAGGGTGTAATCTCTGTTGTTGACATAATAAATGAACTGGATGCTCCTAACTTCTGTCACCTGTTCTGCTGCTGTCCTTCCATCCTGACCTCCGAGTCCAGAACGCCCCTTTTGTGACCCAGAATGATGATAGCGAGGCTATCAGTCCCTGTCAGGCCACACAGTCAGGCCTGTTTCCACTAAATCCCAGTCAATCACTCACCTCTGTATCGCACACTCCCAGATGGCAGCCACCTCCTCAGCGCTGTCCCAGTGTGCCATACATCTGATTCTGTGGACTAAAAGATATTAAAGGTTTGACAGGGTGGGCTTTTTTACTGCTCTGCAAATGCACAAAGCTGCCAATGAACAGGTTAGAGGTTACTCTACCCAGAGCTAGTAACCTTTGACCTAAACCAGTTCACTGTCCATTACTCAAAACCGCTGCTCACTAGGCTAAATAACCTCTGCTCACCTCTGAAAAGGGGTTGTATACAATCCCTCTCAGCATTTTTTATCTGTCCTTGTCTCTCTGTCCATTCTGTAGCATAACTAATGTCAAAACAGCAGTGGTTGAGTTTCCTGGCAAAGAAAGAGTTCAAATAGAGAAGGGGGATAAGATATACACTTTTCAATTTACGCTGCTACATAATCTGCAGCATTTAAGTTAATTTAACAAAACCAGCATAAAGAACAATACTGGACAAAGTAACAAACAAACAAACAAACAAACAAAAAGCTTTTGGTAAGGTTTTAACACCTGTCTTTATAAATGGTCAAATAAACAAATGAATAATAAATCATTTAATAAAGATGTGCTTTCATTTGTAATTTAAAATTTTTTAAAAAGGCTAGTTTTGGTTGTACATTGTTTGCATGACTATTTCTTTGCAGTTTGATCAGTTACACAGTGATTACTTTGTAATTGAATAAACAATAGACTGAGGACACCTGTAATATTAATTAACAACAATATTTCGCTTGTATTAAGACCACAATCCTTGTCTTTATCATTGCTTCTGAGTGGATCCAGGCATTTTCTTCAGGCCATTTTTGCAGAGGAATAAGCAAAACTTCTGCTCTTTTTACAGCTTCGCTACCAAACTAATTTGTTTGCAGCTGTGAATAAAAACAGAAAATAGCTTAGCTGGAAGAACAGATAATTGTTATCAGTTTGGTGTAAGTGTACAAACATACAGTAAGTCAAGATAATGGAATTACTACTGAGGTTGTACCACCAAAGAAATGTAAAGCATCAAAATTACTGTAATATGTAATGTAATATTAAACACTTGTCTACAATGTCCTAAAAATCAATTACAATCTACAGGTATAGAAATACATATGTGTAGTTCTATAGAGGTACAAATGCCACATAAATACATATTATCACACTTAGATTTTTCCTATATGCGGGTCCCTTTTCCCTGCCCCAGACCATTTATTATTTTAATAAACAACCAACCTGACCTTGTTGTCATGATCCTTTCCCTGTCCTATTTCAATCCCTGGAGCCGGGCCTGCATGGAAACACAGGAAGTAAATCATCTGTGAGTAAAGAAGGTTGGGAAGTGATGGCCTTTCAACTTTCTTTGACCTTTATTTGGGGGGAGGTGGCGATGTTGCCCGTGTGTCCTAATGGGAACTCAATGTCCTCTGAGCATGAATTAAAAACTGTTTCATAATAAGAAGATGGGGGGGGATGTGGAAGGATGTAGGGGGGATTTTGTTATTAATTGGATCGGAGGGTTCTGGAGGCGTCAGCAAAATGTCTGCGTTTCTGTCGTCTCATTACTGTCCAGCTTTTTCAGCAACTTCTTCCAGATGCTGGAAGTACCTGTGTTGTTTCCTTACTGGTTAAAGAGTAAGGGAAAATATTTAAAAAGATCTTATATGCAAACAAGAAGAAGTAATAAAAGTTTTCTGAATCTTTTGAAACGTAATTTTCATCAACATGTAAGGACTGGTTGAAACAATAACCTTCTATATTTGCACACTGTATCTGAATATGGTAAATGAGATACAGTAAAAGTTAGATGAATGAGGTTGAAAAATGATGAGGAAGATTTACAAGATGAGATAAGGTATAAAGTGAAAGGATGAAATGAAAAGGATTGACAGCAGAGCTGAAAGGACAATTGATTAATTTCCTCTGTAGTTTATTCCTCATATAAAACAAAACAAAAGGCTACACTTTATAAAGCACATTCCAGTTTTTTTCCATATTTTACCACCAGGATTCATTATTTCTCCATTGAAAATAACAGTTGGACCTTCAGGTTGAGAGATAAAAATATAATTTGAAGTTTACCAACGATTTGCTAAAATGTTTTCTTGAAAGGAGTAGTAGAAGTAGTAGTAGTATTGTGATGGGTTTAGTTTGTACTTATAAGCAGTTGTTGATTTCCAGAGAAATTGTCCTCAGGGGACTGCTCCTAAGTCAATATATTTTTTCTACAATATAAGTGAACAGTTAAAAACTATGTCGAAAAATCGAAACAATAAATTAAAATTAAATTGTTTTTTTGGAAGGGGATCCCACTACACATAGTGATGATGAGATGAAATGTTATGTGATGAGATGTATCACAAAATTAACCAAATTCTGATTAGGTTATAGGCCTTAAGAAAGTGAGATGACATACTGTATATTCTAAATCACTGGATAATCAATTAATTAATCAATGCACCTGATTAATCTAACCCCCAGTGATTGTACACCCATTTCCCAGGTTGCTGTACAATCAAAACAAAGATGGCGGCCCGTCAACTATCTGGACAGGAAGCTCTAGCAGCCTGGTGAACCCCCTTATAAATCTTTGGAATCGGGCTGCAGACGAAAATGTCGTCCTGCAGCTTGTTATATAAGTCTTTGGATATTCAAACAACATCGTCCGCACAAGTTTAATTTTCCGTTTTATTAAAAAAAAGCCAAAAAAATCTGTTTAATCCACTCTCACAAACCTGATATGCTAGCTAGCTCGTGTTGAGCAGAACGGCTGGTGACATTTGTCGGATAAACGTAGGAGCAAAGTAATATTAAGATACAGAATAAAAATAATAATTATCACAAAATAATCAACAATGGCGTGCGACTTGTGTTTCAGTCAGTCCCACCAAACAAAGAAAGCCATTTTAACTGCTTAGCTTTTAGCCAGTTCATATGCTGAAGCTAGCAAGCTCAGCGTTCGGGAGCGGGACCCGCTGTCAGCCATCCACAGCAGCGAGTTTTGGATATTTCACTGCAAGGATAACGACCAAGGAGCAGCGTGCTACCACCAATGGTGAGTAACTAACGCTACAGTACATTTACTCAAGTGCTTAAGCAGAGTACACTTTTGAAGTACATGTACTTTGTTGGTCTGTTGCCATTTAACGTTACTCCAACGTTTACTCCCATTCCATCCAGAAGTAAATATTGTACATTTTACTTCCACCACATTGCTGTTTACGTTATCGCTTAGCTGTCGATTCTTATTAAAAAAAAAAAAGATATATTATTTTGAATTTACCACATGTCAGCACACAAACTGGCTAAAATCCCAACAGCTGTTTCACTAGAAAACGTTTTTGGCTTTAACAGTTTGTTACGCAAATCTGGCTTTGTAGCAGGCTGCTTTTGTACTTTAGTACTGAATTTTAGAACATGTAATTAGTACTTCAACTTGAGTAAAAGTATCTAGGCTTGCGCATTTCATTTCTGTTACAGAGATCGGCCTGTAATATTCAATCTTTTGTCTGTCTATTCAGGCAATTTTGAAAATCATATCATCTCTCATTTTGCTAATATTGGATGTTCAGTCACCTGGTAAATGTATGTAATTCTTAACAGAGATTTAGGCCTGGGCAAAATGTCTGTTAGTTTCTTGTTATTAATATTATTTTTTTATACTGGTTTAGTTTTTTTTTTTGAAATGGCAAAAATAATGTAAAAATGTGCTTTAACAAGTACTAATTGTAGAACTTTAATATGTATACGTAAATCATGATTTTCATATGTGCACTAATATTTTGTGATGTATAATGATTTTTTAATAAGTTCTCTATGGTAATGCAGTATTTACCTCTGCTGTGCACGATTTGACAGTATTGCAGTGTGTCGTTTTGAAGTTATTTTGTGTGTATAATACGTGGAGTTTGTTTCTTGATGTGGACATAAATCTGTTGTCATCCTGTGGTTTGCAAACACATTTTCCCAAAGCCACTCATGGTTCCAAATACCCTGTGGGTAATTAGGTGTTTAATGTCTCGCTACAAGAATTTATGACATGTTGCCAGAAGGAGCTTCATGACTGAACCACTAGCTTTGCAATTACTGACCAACCTGTTCTACCGACTGAGCCAGGGGATGAGATGATCGCAAATACAAATCTGAGTATGCTGACTTGATTTTTAGAGTTACTGGTTTGGCATTTTGCCTTCTGTTAGATTGTTGACAGACTGTAAAGATGTTACAGGAGAAAAATAGTGAGGGAGAGAGAAAGAGAGGGGCTTTGGACAAAATCAGGGACATTGTATCTTAACCCACAGGTCAATGATTCAGGATATATTTTGTTTGAAAAATCAAACATCTACCCATCAAGTGTACTTCATGGTACGTTATCTTTTTCAAATTGATCTGTCATTATTTTAGTGGAACCACATTACTGCTAAAATTAGAGCATGGCATCAGGGTTAAATCTTTAAATGGGACTGCAGGTTCGCAAATGTTTAATTTATTTTTAAATTTTTTTTGGTCGTGAGTTTCCCGTTTGGAAGAATAAAGTATCTATCCATCCATCCATCCATCCATCCATCCAGTAATGTTTGACAGGGTTATTCGATATTGTTTGCAGTATCACTATAAAGTTCATCCCAGCAGTTTTGATACTTGGCATTAGATTTAATCAGTATGCACACAAAAGTCTGTGTGAGGTGATCCTGGGTAAAACTGCCATCCTAAAGATGAACATGATATTCAGAGTTTAAAATATGAGTATGACACAAAGTATGACTCAGGGATAAACTGCGCAAGTGCATTGTGAGACTTCCTAAGGTTCGTACACAAGCCTTGACAGATTGTGGGAGTTGTGTAAAAATCTGCAGTGTAAGTGTGAAGACTCAGCTATAGTTATATATAATTTTTAACTATAATACAATTTTCATCTCATCATATAAACGTGGCTATGTAAACAACAGATGTGATTTGTTGGGAATTGTTTTCTCAAGGGTTTCCGCTGTGCATTGATGCAGAAGAATAAAATGTTTCATCCCTTGTTTTGCTTCTTTCATGACTATATCAGGAAAAACAATAGGCACCAAATGTTTGAAGCCATTAATTGGCCCAAACACAAAAACAAGACAGTACATAATAAAATGAGAACAAGCTAAACAAATTGGCTAATAGAACAAAAGGAGGGAAGGGGTGACAAATAAAAGAAAGCTCTTTATTTCTCCGATTTGCATCCTTACAGAACAACCCCTCATCTGTCTGATTGCAGTGTTACCTTACTCCCTCCACTATCTGGCTGTTTGTTCACTGAATCATTCCCAGTGCACCTCACATCAGCTTGACTGCAGCCTCCAAGAGCTGTTCAGGTCTAACACATCCTGCCTCACATGAGATTCTCTCCCTCTTCATCTGAAGAAGGACTTTTATTTCCTGTGAAATAACCTCTGACAGCCTACTGTCTGTTTGTAGAAGGGACGAAAACTGCACTTAAAGCCATATTAGCTAATCCACTTCCTTCCACCTGAGTTCTTCTTTCCAGGCTGATGTCACCCTTTTGATATCTGGGCCATACAAGAGCTTGTGTCTTTCTCAGCAATGTTTATGTGAGCTGCCTAAGCTATGAGTGTTTTCTCTCTGCCTCTGTCTGTCTGTCTGGGTACAAGACACACTTTTCACCTGTGCCTTAACCTTTTACTGAACAACTTTCTGTGTGTAGATTTTTTTATTTTCAATTTGTTAATGCATTTTTCGGCACCCGTGTAACACCTGCCTCATGACCCTGTCCTCATTCACCAAGCTACCTACATACTCACTGTCTTACATTCTCAGCTTGTCAGTGGCTGGATGGACACACATGCGATGGAGGGAACAGCTTTCTGCTTGTTTATTATTATTCATCCTCTTCACAGTAGGGGTCCAGAGGGCAGTTGCATTGGAATCTACACTGGTGATAAATAAGTAGAGAACCTGTTGCCCTGTCTGTCTGATTGAGTCGCAGTCTGTCTGAGTTGCAGCCCACCAGAAATGTGCTTATTATATCTGCTTATCTGCCTGTCAAGATATTTTGTCATTTTTGACTTGATGTGATTTCTCTTTCATTTGTCTCAAAGCTGGTAAACGCTGTATTTACAGTGTACATCTGTCCTTGTGCAGTATCTTAATGATGATGCTTTCCTTTGTTTGTCAAGTTTTTAAAGCATAGTTGTGTTTATGCAAACAACTTTATTAACGTTAAGGCAACATAATGATCATGCTGAAAAAAAATCACTATGGCTATTGATAGGAGACAGTCTGGGGTGTCAAAGACTTTCATCTTTTGGTACTTTAGGGGGGAACAGAAAGTTGCTCTAAGCACAACATCATATCACCAGGTGAACCTAGGTGGAACTTTTTATCAAACGTGTTTATCTAGCAGATATGGAGCAACATTATTATTTGGAGCTCTGTTTCTGTCCACCCAATCAATGTCCAATATTGACTCCCCTGTTATCCCTCTTTTTGTTTTCCAGATTGTAGCTGCTTAATGCTCCACTGAGTTTACCAGCTAATTTTGTCTGTATGGCATTTGGTGGTGGGCCGTTGTGTGCTGTAAAATCATGTGAGACCATGTACGTGTAAAAGTATTAATTACGGCTACTTAAAATGTTGGCATAAGACAATCACTTCCTTTTTTAATTTGACACAGAAGTTGAAAGTGAAGGTAGTGTGATGCAGTTCGTTTATTTATTTTGCACCAACAGTCTTGCTAATCGTTTTTATTTAAATGTCTGTTTCAAGTTTGCATGTTTTATTTGTACCTGTGTGGGCTCCACAAGGACATGCAGACATAAAAGTTACATTACTTCACCGAGTCACATGTAATTGAGTGGATGTCTTTCTGTATATGTTACCCCAGGCCTGCAATAGACTGATGATGGTACCCGTCCACTCTCCAGCCACGTGACCCTACACAGCATAAGCAGGTACGGATCATGGATTTAAAACGCCTTGTTTTAGGATTTTGAACAAATGATCAATAAATAATGTTGTATTTATTGAGACTGGTACCTTCGTAGAAGAGGTACCAGGAACACCTGTTGTTGCACCTGGTGCCAAAACAGTATGTGTTGACATTATGTGATACTGAAAATCTACTATTCCCACTTTTCACATAAATTTAAAGCCAGGGAGTTAAAGCACTTAGATTTCAGGGAGTTGTCATTCCTTGGCTTTGGATCCTCTCTAATGAGGAGCCATTAAGCAAAGGATTGTTTTAAAAATGTACACTGTTGATTTTTAAGTTGGGGCCAACAAGGGATCCACGTATATGCATTCACACTTAGTGATTTGGCTTTTATGGGGCGACTGTGGCAAACATTGAACTCAAATGTAGTTGCACATAAGTGCAGACAATTTGCCATTTACTGTTTATCTAAAGCAACTTAAAAGTATCCAACCTCAATGAGGACATTGTTAGGGTTTTGAACTGCATGTGCAAGTAACTGAAATGTGAGCCACACGTGTGTCATAATGTCTTTTGTGCATCAGTCAAATCAGTATCAGTATCTGACTGTTTTGACAGTGGCTGAATTGCCAGAGATCAGATAAGAATCAGATTTAGGGCCGCACATTAAATTGGCCCAGATCTGATTAGAAACAAATCTGATTTGATTTCATTAAGAAGCCTGATCTGGTAGTTTAGGAGAAAAAGATTGTATTCGAGCCATTTCAGTGTGTGGCCTTGGTGAAAGAGACTTTTTTCTTGTAATTCCATGTAGATTATCATGCTATCATACTTGTGTGTACTGTACAACAGAGTAGAGCCAATTGCATCTGCTTTTTCTGCAGTCAGCTTTCCTTGACACTAAAGAACATTTAACAAGAAGTTAAACTCTTCTCTAAAAATATTTATTTGTTGTAGTTTAGAATCAGTTTCCCATTGAGACAAAACAAAAAATAGATTGAACAAAATTTTCTTGCACATCAAACGTTTGCTGTAGCACGTGTGATATGATAGTTTTCCTACATTCTTTATCCCAGCTTCAAACACATTCTCCTCCTCTCTTCTTCGTGCCTCCCTCCCCCAAATTCCCCGCTCTGTCTTCACCTCCACACTGCTTATTTACTAATGATGTGCAGCAAATGCTTACTCCTGTGTTTTTATGCTGCACTCTCCATATACCCTCTTCACCTCGCCTCTCTGCTGACCCCTAAGTCCCCCCCCAAGGTGAAACCTGAGTGGCTATAATTGGACAGTATCAATTAAATTCTGAAAGCACATAAACTCACAGGGGACAAGTAAGCGGACTCCACTCCACCTAGTTATCACTGTTTCCCTCTCCTTCGCTCCTTTGGACTTGTGGACATTGGTTCATTGTCAGACATGGAACTGATGCCTCTCTCTCACCAGCCAACTCCTCTCTTTCATTACATGGACATCTTTCTTTTTCTGTGTCCCCCTCTCTCTATTTTTCCTATCTCTCCTCCCTATCCATTCCTGCCGCCACTTTTAAATAGATCCCTGCGGCAGTGACTTAGCCAGACAAGGCCTCCATCATGGGACCAAGAGGAGGCTAATGCCTTTTTAATGAGGCCTCGGCCACAATGTGACACAGTAAAGTGGCAGGAATCGGTGGCTGGTGAGCCCTTGGTCCAGGGTATTTATCACCTAAAACCCTCTGATCCACTGTGCTTGTAGGAGTGAGGGGGGGAGAGGTAGAGTGGAAGGCAGGAAGAGGTTGAGAAGAGAAGAGAACCATTTACCAAAAATCCGAACGGGGGAGAAGGAAGCGAAACACAAACACACAGCAAAGCAAGCACATTATATCGGTGAAAAGAAGGTTAGGAGAACCAGACAAAGGCCTAGAAAGAAGAACCTGGTTTTGGTTCCTCATTTGATTAAACTTGGTGCCCTTTCACTAAGCGTTGATACCTGTTTAGTGTCCCCTCGCTGATTGCCCCTGGAAGCTACATAACGTCAAATCATAATAATATGCATTATGGTTCGACAGTAATTAATATTCTCTGTACATAGTGCCGCAGAGCCCGAGAGAATGGCATAGAAAGTGGTTTGCCTCCAGTGAGGGAACTCATATTATTATATTCCCACTTCATTCAATATTAATGCCCATTGGGCCCAGTATTCTAATATGAATTCTAGTAAAATAGCCTTAAGTGGCTGAATAGCAAATAAGGTAGATAAGCAACAAAAGAAAACCACCCTATTTCATTATTAAAGCAGATGATTGAAGATAATGGGCAGTGCAAAGGCATGAAATCAAAAGTGCTCTGAAATATGAACTGGTGGTGTCTCCTTAAATTCCATTTTGGCACCACCAGTGAGCTCGCTCAAAACTTCACTCGAGGTCTGTTATGGCTCTCCACCACATTAAAAAAAAAAAAGAGTGTGCGGTCCAATAAAATGGCCGTTGTAAAAATCGCCCAATATGGTTACTTACTTAAATATTTCCCCACTGTTGAATTGAGCTCTGAAGTCTCTCTCTCTCCCTCTCAGGGCATCCGGCGTAAAACACATGCCAAATTAAACATGCGAATCATGACTTCCACACCGAATCGGACATAAAAATTTCACAGCAGACACTACACTACATGCTTTATAGGTGTATAGTGGGAGTTAAATGTGAGCCAGTGTGTGTGGCCTAAAACATGTACAGATGGATTTATCATCCATCAGTCACTAGTGGTCAATGCATGGGGAATTTTGTAGTTCTTTATTTTATTATTTATCGTATCACAAAGAGTAAAATATTGACGATTTAACTTTAAGAGGTAATTTCCTACCCTCAGCCGTCAGGGAATTATGTAATTCCTTTGATCATCCTTATTCTACAGTTTGCTTTTTTGTAGCTTCTAGTAGGTCTAAAATACCTAACTCTCAAAGTTCATTAGATGTAAGTCTGCTAGTGTCTTACAATGTTGCTTTTTATTGTATATTATTGATTGCTCTGACTCGAGCAGCTCCCAGTGGTTTGTTTTATCATTGAATAATATCAGTTAACTGTTTGTTTACATGTATTTTTATTTTATGTATTTTTACTTTTTGGCTGATGCCGTGAGTTCAGGGTCGCCACAGTGGATCATTTGTTCACATGTTGATATGGCACAGTTTTTACTCCGGATGGCCTTCTTGATGCAGCCCTTTGTTTCCCCTTGGGATGGGCTGGGGATGGGCTTTTGGGGGTCCAGTGTCTCGCCCAGGGATGTTTTGGCTTGTGGTCGGGAAGAGTGGGGCGCAAACCTCTGACCCTATGGTCAGTATGCGGCCACTCTACCAACTAAGCCACTGCTGCCCCGAATTGTTTGGTCCAATGAAATGTCATAATTTTTTATGTAGAAGGTGCAATCAACACATCATACAAGTATTCAGTTTCGTGTCATTTTAAAACAAAGAAAACAAACCATACCTAATTTATTTCCATCTAAACGATTTCATCTGCTGATGGACCAGCGGATTGCCCATTTGTTGTAGCGTTGTCTCTAACCACTAATTTTCAAAGCTGTTCCGGTTTTATTAAGTGTATTAGCGTTACAATTAACCTAAAATATGAATCACAGAACAGACAGTTATAGTCCTGACTTAGAGAAACCTTGCTATAAAGCAAGACACTGTGCTGCTAGTCAAGAACAAAAAGCCGCACGAGCAGAGGAATTTCTTGTGACAGGAAAGTTGGCGGTGCAAAACTGAACTTATCTCACTGCTGGTATAGCAGCAACGTTCCTACGCTATGAACTGTCTGTGATACACAACACACTATAATTGTAGTTCATATGGGAGGAGGTAGGATCTGCTAGATTTGGTTGATGCCACTGTAGGGAAATCTGCCTTGCATGCCATTTTGAGCGAAGCACTACCACCACAGAATGAGTGTATTGCTATCCATAGTAAATAGAAACAGTTTTTCCTCTCAGCCATATAGCGGATAAGCTGCAAAACATACAGGGTTAGTATTGGACATAATATACAATTATATGCCCTTCAGTTGCCTGTTGGAAACATACACTATATTGCCAAAAGTATTCCCTCACCTGCCTTTAGACCCATATGAACATAGGTTTTAATATGACGTCGGCCCACCCTTTGCAGATATAACAGCTTCAACTCTTCTGGGAAGGCTTTCCACGAGGTTTAGGAGTGTGTTTATGAAATACATCATACACAGTGCTCGCAGTCTTCGCTCTAATTCATCCCAAAGGTGTTCTATCGGGTTGAGGTCAGGACTCTGTGCAGGCCAGTCAAGTTCTTCCACACCAAACTCCCTCATCCATGTCTTTATGGACCTTGCTATGTGCACCTGAATTCATTTATTTGGATGGGTGAGCGAATACTTTTGGCAATATAGTGTATATTTCAGACAGTCATGAGTGTTGGATGAGTCTGTGGAGAAGAGGAGCTAAGGAGAAGAAGACCGGGAAACAAAAGCGGGTAGATGGCGATTGTTACAGTAGAAGAAAAATGGTTGGATTTCTGGATTTAAGGGCAGAAAGGAAGTTTAAGTTAAGTGTTTTTATGTGTGTACATGACTTTGGACATGCTGTTCTACTGAGGCGTGTGTTCCGTTAGGAATTAAAAAGCTCCTGAACGATCTTGGTCTTAGTTCATAGAGACCTTTCCACTGACATCTCCAATATGAGACAGTGTGACTTCTGAATCCCAGGGATTTTCATTTTGATCAGCTTTGGACTGTTGTAATGAGTATTTAAACTATTGAAACTGTGTTTGTGTGTGTGTGTGTGTTTCTGTGGTTGTAGTTATGAAACACTAACATTGAAATAATGATCTGCCTTGCATGACCATGTACAGTATACTGCATGCTGGAGGTTTAATCAGGCACTCAGACTCAATATGTTCTGCTTGTAAATTAAAACAGCTATTTACATTCATTTAGCTACATTTTCCAACAGCTCATAGATTTCACAACAAGATTTCGGATTTACCCATGGAAGGCATCAATTTATCACAGTTTGTTGAGGTGCTCACTGCCTTGGTCTTGAGTGGTTGTTTTATTTTCTGCCTGGAAGTGTAACACATTTAAAACAATAGTAGAAATCTCTACAGACAAAGACCTGTTTGGAAATCCAGGAATAATTTCTAGAAATTCAGCAAAGTGTTGACAGAAATAGCGTTCCCCTCTGTACTCACACTCAAACCATAATCTGTTCAGTGCTTAATTGCCTTCATTTATGGCTACATGGTGTATTAACTATTTTATTATTAACCTACAGATTATTTTCTCAGTAAATCATGTGGTTCAGAAATAAATAGCTCTCACATTTTCAAAAGCCCATTGTGACTTGTTGGTTTGGGTATTTTATCTAACCAATACTCCAAACACAAAGATGACTGGACTGGCAAAGAAAAGTATCAAATCTTTGCAATTTAGCACATGAAACATTACAAAATTGTTCTTAAAATGTAGTTAAATGAATGAATTTTGCCAATAGATTTTGTTTGGTGGATGAAGCAATGAATCATCACATTTGCCTTGCTCGCTTCATCCCCCCTGTCCAATCTTCTCCTTTCCCTATTTAACCCTTTTATACCCAGCCAGTACCAAATGCTGTCTGAATTTAATTTATTAATCTTAATTTGTCCAATAGTTACTATAATGTATTCTGATTATGCATACATCATCAATCATTATTTCAAATTAATTGCTGGGAAACCAGGAAGGAAAAAAACACAACTGGAAGCAGAAAAGCCACCCGTCTTGGCAAGAAACACTGTTTCTCCCTGGGCTGATGTGGGGCAGTGATGAATACGATGGCTTCACTGTCATTAATCACCCCACAGCCTGTCTCTCTCTGGGATGGCCCCCCGTCCAAAACACCTCAGCCCGCCCTGGAGTGGCCTCTGAGGGGGCTCAGCAACTCCCTTTTTTATGTTGGTGAAGATCCTCAGTCATCCCCTATTTTTTTAATCCTATTCCCATCTCGCTCTCCTTCCATCCTCCTCCTGCTGACAGCCATCATCCCTATCCTGCAGTCCCTCTGCAGAGCTCTCCCTTAGTGGAGATGCTAAAAAGGGCCTGTGGAGGCTGATGAGCTGAAAACAAATTAAAAAGGGGAAACCAAATATAAGAGAAATTGTTACAAACAGGAAGTAAGAGCTTAAGGGGAAAGCTACTGGAAGTAGGAGAGTAAAGGAGAAAAGGAAGGGATATGGTGAAGCAGGGGAATACCTTAATTTGCAATCCTCCCCAAAATCACCTCCTTCATCTCTGTTTGCTCCCACAGACTGAACACACTGGCCTGTCTTTAACAAGGCTCCTGTCCTTGGGAGATTTCTCTCATCATCAATCAACTGCAGTCAGGCAGTCACACAGGGCAGAGAGTGGATGAGAGAGATTGAGCATATGAGAGAAAGGCAGAGAGAGAGAGAGAGATGGAGACAATGAGGTGGGGGTGGGGAAGGCAAGGAGAAAGGCATAGAGGAGTGTGAAATTGATTTAATTAAGAGATGGAAGAAGTGAATGAGGTAAAGGAATACATTTCAGAAAACTCTCTTTGCCTCGGTTTCTCATGTTATACACTGCTGAAAACAAAGCCACCGAATATGAAACAGCCACTGTATTTCACACTCCCGGCGCAGCTGCATGATGTGGCAACGCACAGTGCACTATCAAGGCCAACACTGTTGTTTTCAGATGACGTTGGCTCCTCTGATATGCCATTTAAAAGCGTTTCCTCATTGATATATTGCCCAGATATAAGTTTTGATCTTTAATATTTTGTTGTTGTTGTTGTGTCTGCTCATGTTTGATGGTCGAGACTAAACGAGAATCCAAGTATAACATCCTTTTATTGCAGTGCAGACAGGCTAGTGGAAGTCATTTCAGGGCTTATGACAAATTGCCCCAACATTTACAAAACCTAAAAGCCAGTGTTGAGAATGAAATTGATATCTGCCAACATGAAAGAGATTTTTGAGGTTATAGAACGTTTCTAGGCACCCAGTATCAGATGAGCCTTTACCCACAGATAATTTGTAATTTCTTTGAATGCAGTTTGCAATAGTGATTAAGATAAACTGTGACACAGGGCACAAAAAGAATGTACGAAAACATGGATGAAAACGATAGTGAGTTCAACAAAGATTTTTTACGTTTTGAATGAGTATTGATATTTTGGACCGGAGTAATTGTTTTAACAAACCTTAACCTGCACATACACTATATTGCCAAAGGTATTCGCTCACCCATCCAAATAAATGAATTCAGGTGCACAAAGCAAGGTCCATAAAGACATGGATGAGTGAGTTTGGTGTGGAAGAACTTGACTGGCCTGCACAGAGTCCTGACCTCAACCCGATAGAACACCTTTGGGAAGAATTAGAGCGAAGACTGCGAGCACAGTGTATGATGTATTTCAGAAACACACTCCTAAACCTCGTGGAAAGCCTTCCCAGAAGAGATGAAGCTGTTATATCTGCAAAGGTTGGGCCGACGTCATATTAAAACCTATGGATTAAGAATGGGAGGTCACTAAAGTTCATATGGGTCTAAAGGCAGGTGAGCGAATACTTTTGGCAATATAGTGTAGATGCCCACATGTAGCTCAAAGGGCCTTGCAACCACACAAACCGAAAGCATAATATGAACTTAAGCAGTTCCCAAATGTCTTTTTTTTACCATAATATATTTCCAGATGTTCGGGTGTTGTGTAAATGAAGAGCATGCAATATTTTGCATCTCACTGAAACCTATATTATGTATTGTAAATGGTAAAATACAATAAATCTAATGTTGAACCTTAGAATTTGTGAATGCTAGCAACACATCATAGAAGTTGGAACAGGGCAACACAAGACTGGAAAAGCATGGTGGAACATCACCGTCAACAAATTATCGTAAGTGGCAACAGGTCAGCATCATGATTGGGAATAATTTGAACGTTCCAGAGAGGATGTGTGTTTCAGAAGTAAGAGTGTATCTCTGTAAAACTTAACATTTATTGAAAGATGGCATAGTCACACTAAAACAACTTCAGATTAATAAAAATTAGCATGAAATGTATTGATTTTTATCATCTTTATCATCTAACAGCCTGGCTACGTAGTAAGAGTGTGGGTGCTACGTTGGCCTGCCTGCAATGCACATCTCTCACATAGTGAAAATATTAAAAGAATTATAAAGTTAAAAATGGGAAGGTAATAGGAAAAAAAACTTTCTTTTGAAATAAGAGCAACTGATTGTTTCACAATCCAAATACTTAAAATAGTGTTGCAACAAATTAGTAACTTGACACCAAAAATCAATGTCTTATTTTCAACGTTGGATATGTTGTATTTGTACTACTTACAATCAAAAAAAGCTTTTCATAGTGTTTATCCCAAATTTCTGCAAATTGAGAAACGTGAGACACCAAAAGATTTGACGTTGCACCCTTTTTAAAGTCCACTTACTTGTTTATGGTAAAGAATAAACTTGTACGCTGTATGTAGGCCTGTATATTAAAAATAATGCAATTTACAATGCACTACTTTAGATTTATATAACCTTTTATATGCACGCATGTATTTCTATATTGATTTGTGTTAATCCAAGATTATTTGTAATAAAGTATGTAAAATCCAATAAAATATGTAAAATCTCCGTCAAACTGGCAGCAACATATTTCAAACGCCTTTTGTCTTCCAAAGTAAATAACAACATAAAAAAATTGCTACTGACAACAGAGCTAGTGGTAAAACTACCACAGCTTACTGAGAGAAGTATGTTTTCCTCTGGGATAACCTCAGATGTTATCCGGTCAGATTCTCTCTGAAGCTGAAGGATGCAGGCTGCTGACATGACTGCTGTCTCATCTGAATGAACCGTTCTCATGGTGTCGAAAACATCCAATCAAATGTACAAATACAAACGATTGGACAAACGGACCACACATTATAAATGTAAAGGGCGTACTTTCTCGCATGAAAAATATTAAAACCTGATATAGTTGTGCAATAGCAGGGATTAATTTTTAATCAGCTCAGAGTTTAACTGAAAAAGACTCTCTGCAAAGACCACTAGTTGGCGTACAAGGCACTCTGGGATACCGGGCTAGTCCACACAAGTCTGCTCCCAAAGCATCCTCGATACTATTGGCTGAGCGAGAACACTTCCAAGTATTTGATCTGTACTTGGTTAGATGCAAACTATGAACTGAAACAGTACTTGGGGTCGACTGAAAATACAATTACAGAGAAGAATGCATACTAAGAAACAGCTAATGTATTTTTAGTTGCTACTGGAGCCATTTCCAGTGCGTTACGTTATTTTGTTGTGTTGTGGCTTTTGCAACGTATTTCTTATTGCTGCAACTGCGTTGTCAAATAGCTGAAGTGGTTTTTGTATGCCTGTGGTTTGTCTATTTGCATGTGTTTTCTCAAAATACAGTGCTGAAAATTATTTATTTATTTTATTTAACACTTGTCACTGCTGCAGATACAGCTGACAATAATGATTCCCCTTCCCCTTTTGAATTCACATACATTATTTTATTTGTTTACTTAAACATTATTTCACCATCAGATATTTATTTATTGATTGATTGGTCATTACGGGTTATTTCATATTTTCAGGGTTGCCACAGATGGGCTATTGGGTGTCCAGTGTCTTGCCCAGGGACACTTAGACATGTGGTTGGGAATCACTGGGCGCGAACCTATGATGGTCCCTATGGTCAGTAGGTAGTCACGCTACCAACTACGCCACTGGCGCCCATTGAATCAGATTACTATGTATTCAATGTACAACAACTGAAGCTAGTAGAAACTGAGATATTAGCACTTCAACAAACATTTTTGTCAAGGTGGGTCATGCTCTCTAGTGTGTGTGTGTGTGTGTGTGTGTGTGTGTGTGTGTGTGTGTGTATAAATGTAGACACACAATAAATTTTTGTGATCCAGACCTTCGCCAAACAGCGTCTGTTAATCAGCAGCCATTATGTTCTGTCAAGTGAAATACATGAATCTGTTTTGGTTTGACTTTGTACTGAGACTGAGTGTTCTAGGAGGCTGTGAGGTAAAGAGGCACACATGTACACACACACAGCCACATAAATTTGTACACACACAAATAATAAAAGTGTGAATTACGTCCTCTCGCTCACATCAGTCAGCTAAAAATCCATGTCTTCGTCATCATCTTTTTTTTTTTTTCTCTGTATTCATTTTTCTGTTTTCTGACCCTGCTCAGGCTTGTTTGTTTGTGCCCGTCTGTACTTAAATCAAGCCATGTGCTGCCTCTCATCCTACCGTCTGTGTGTGACTCTACCTTATGCCAACCAGCTCAGGCTGGTGTCCAAACATGTGACTCACAACACTGAGGAGGCATGGATCTGTTCCCGAAAGCCCTGTTTTTGATCAGATAGTGTGTGCTGATGGCGTTTATGACTAGCTGTGTAGCTGAGAAAAGATGCAGATAGCATCACATCGGTTGCCTAAAAAACAGAGGAGCTATACACATACAGATGCAAAAAAAAGGGTAGTTAAATTTTTTAAACACACACAAAAACGGACACAAGCTCTGGCCAAACTTTTCACAAGTGGGAAAAATGTATTGGCAACTCTCAGATGCGTTTTTGTCCATCTTTAGGCTGGACAAGGCAAATGGAGCATTTCACTCCTCCTGTACTGCTTTCTGCAAGTTAATTTTCATGTCTGTGCAGTCTAATTGCTAAGGTAATAAGGTTAGGGAAGGCTGTGTTAAAAATAAAACGTTTGTTTCTTAGTACTTTCGGTATAAGATGTTTGAAGGAAACAGCCATAGAGGTAAACAAAGTGCAGCTCTGTCCTCTCGTCCTGCTCACAACTCTCCCCTCTTGTTCCAGGGAGAATGGCACTAAAGAGAAACTTCATTTCACAGAGAACGTTCTGGTTGGTTTCTTTGGAGAAACAAAAGTTCAGAGTTCGAAAAGTCCACAGTTTTTCGCGGGACATTTGAAGGCGAGGATGTATAGTCTTGAGGAAAGGGATTTTGATCATATCAAACAGCAATTCGCCTCCAAGGGAAGAGACATTTTACTTTGTGATGTTTTTTTGTTTTTTTTCTTGTCAGTCTGTTGTGTGTATGTGGGGTTTCTGTTCGTATGCTAACGTCTATCCTTTGTCTTTATGTGTCTGAACTGAAATGCACAGTATTGACAGTTTATTTTTACTCCACGAGTGCACTCTGAGAATGCTGCTTATGAATTATATAATGGCTTTGTGATAACTAAAACCTACTTGGTGTAACAGCTCATAAGGCCAGAGTTTCTTTTGCAACTTTGGCCACTTTCTAAGGCACCAATCTCACTTGTTTCCCGTGATAAGTGGTCCTCATTGTTTGGGATACAGTTTCTCTCAAACTGAAGCAAAAAATGTAAAGCTCCTACAGTTTTCCTAAAATGTTCAATTTTATGTGGAACTCCCAATAGCCTACTTGTATTGTACATCTCTTTTCATTTGTGTATAACTTTAATAAAAACTTGTTTTGATGGACTTTTATTTGGTTTTGGCTCTGCAGCTAATATTCTAGACATTGACAGGAAATGTGCAGAGAGAGGGATACGAGATGTAAAATGGTATCTTCACCACTTGACGTAAGTGGTAGTAAATGTAAGACATTTGGTCTTTGTATTTCTAAATGGCCCAAATTAAATGTAAAAGGTGCACCATGCTGCTTTATGATACTGACTCAAATTGTGACTAATTTCTGTACAAGTGTCGGTTGCCACTGGTTACAGGGATTTCCAGGAGACTGCTTTCTGTGCATAGTTTTATTCAAAGCCAAGGCTAAATACCTGAAACAATTTTGTTTAATTGAAGTTTTTTGGAAAGCTCTATGCTTCTTTCCATGACTGACGTTCTGATTTTGCGTCTGCATTTCTCCAATCTCTGGAGTCAAGGTGGTGAATAAAATGTTCTCAGAAATGGTCCTTCAAACTCTCTGTTGGTGATGTGAAAAATGTTTTCAAAACAAGATTTTAACCAACCACATACTGTGATGGTGAGAGTCTCACATGAAGATTCTCATTTTGTTTTACTGATGGCAGCTATGTGCTTTTTATACCAGCCACTATAGCATGTTTGTATCTATGCATACAATATATTTACTGCATGTGCCTCCTATGGGTTTTTCTGGTGCGTGTACCTGTTGGCTGCATACATACATGACAGAGCCCGATCTCTGTCTCTGATCTGTTTTTCCCCCCGGTGTGAAGGCATCTGGTTCGATCAAGAGCTTTGCACTTGATGCCTGGTGATTGATGGCTTAAAGGTGATTTATTAGCCATTTTCTAGGAACAGGCAGCAGGGGAAAGGCTCTTTTGTCCCTGTCTTTTGTGAGACTCGCTTTATTTATATATTTTTTTATTTCCTTCGCTTTGTTTCCCAATACAGTTCTTGCACTTTTCTTGCTCTGATTTATTGTCACCCTGCAGTGCCTTTTTAGATCTGGCTTGGAAGTTGCTTTGTAACAAACAGTCCTACGAGTCAGATGTCTTGCCCTCATACAGCTATGACGCTGTCATACTATAGAAAGTGTCCACAAGATCCATAGACATGGAGGCGGCAGCATTCTCTGTGGTGTTTTTCTTTGCCTGTTTTTATGCCCTTGTCTTGTTCTCTTGGTCTGACTGGAGGCCTAATAGCTTTCTAATCACAGGCTTCAACAGGTAACTCTTGAATGAGCAATTTCACCTGAAATAGGTTTGATGGGGAGAAGTCAAGAGGGAAATGCAGAAAGCAACAGGTCGCCTGCACTACTCTCATACATCTTGCATCACACTGACAGCAAGCAGAAACGCTGAAGGCTTAGTTGTAGATTGATTGTGACTGTATCATGAGAGTGAGGGGGAGGTTGGTGATAGTTTACACCTGGGTCATTGAAGTTCATACTTCGATACCAAAGCTTTTTTTACTAGATCTGTGATGTCACGTGTTGGTTTACTCTTGATTAGACTCTTAGAAGCAAAAGTACTGAAATGTTAAGACTCTACCACAACAGAAATGACATTATTTGACCTTATCAAGTCCGTAGGGTGTGTCTCTGTATGTGTGAGAGATATGGCTGCCACTTCAAACAGTAGACTTGGACACTTAAGACAGAAACCACATTATTCATTCATGTCTTCAGTAGAGTTGTTTTTTGAGTGCATCCCTTTTTTAAGTTGTGCACTTTTTGTGTAGTTTAAAAAAAACAACAATTCATTTATCAACAATTTGTTCTTGTTTTTGAGCAGCAGACTTATTGTAGGAGGAGCTTAGAACTACAGTAGCTACTTCATTACAGATGAGAGTCCTTCCTTTGAGGTCTTTATGATACATGTTAGCATTTACGGCAACACACACATTTGTTCAGCAGTCCAGTTTCATAAATATTATACTTTTAAGCTGCAGTGATTTGATTTTGTCTAGTTTGAAGGTGTGACGTGACATAATGTGGAATGATGTGATACAATTCAGCAGAGCATAAACAACATAAATCAGCACAGTGCACTTAAGTGAGAGAAACAATCAAAGGGGCTCCTTTGCATACTATCTGCAGCGCCATTTATTATAAAGTGAGGAATGTTTGTCAGCATTGAGAGGAAATTCTGTTCACTTAATACTCTGTTTCATACCGCATACAAATTCTTTGCTGCAGAATAAACACATATCTTGACACGTTACAGGTTACGGGCCATGTTTCCACTAGAACTTTTTAGTTGTCATTCCCTTTATAATAATAAACATACCCTTTTAATAAATAACAAATATGCTTTTAATGATATCACAAAGACTGAAGAGAGGTGGGTCCAAATAATGACTCTTTACAATTTTTTATTTTTAACTTTGTAATGTAGCTTTAATACTATTCAGCAGACAGTTCTGTGCAATGTAGCAGGAAAGAAAGGAAGTATAAGGGAATTTCGGGGAGACCTATTTCCAGGCCGTCACAATCTTGACTTTGATCTCAGAAATCACTGTCATGTTGTCTTTGTATGGCTGGGAGTGATCCTGTACTCTGGCCTGGATAGGAGCAATCATGAAGATCTTGGAGCTTTCTTCCTCGTGTGTGGCTAGCACTTCATTTGATGAGCATCATAGCTGTTTCAGGCAGGGTGATTGTTACATCAGCACTCTGTGCTTTCTCCAGTGATGGGCTGATGCTATGAAAGAAACAGGTAGGGACAGACTGACCTTCATTACTCTTCCCAGGGGAATTCACACATTCTTGACCATCAGCTGCAATAGCCACAGTCTTTGGGTCCTGAAGCACTTCTGCTACACCTGTAGAGTTTCCTGAAAAACCAAATTTAAGGATTTATTCAATGTATCTCAAAGGAGAGGTATCAACATGCAACATGTTCTCCGCAGTAAAAGAAACGGCTTTGTGTTCTCTTCTTATCACTTTATGCAGTGAAACTTTTGTCAGTGCCACCTGATCTGTATCTTTCATAAAGTCAGTCATTTAAAGAAAAATTTATATTCCAGTATGTGAGCAGACTGTACTTTATGGCCACGTCACTAATGCCGTAACAGAAAGAATATATATAATCATGGCTAAAAATATTGACACCCTTGCAATTCTGTCAGAAAATGTAACCTTTCTCTCAGGAAATTTTTCCAATTGCAAATGTTGTGGTATTTACATGCTTATTGTTTTTGTTTGCACTGGAACAACACACACACACACACACACACACACACACACACACACACACACACACACACACACACACACACACACACACACACACACACAAAAAAAAAAAACTGAAGAAAATGAAAACTTGATAAAACTTTGCCCGGAATTCAAAAATGGACTGGAAAAAATTATTGGCACCTTGTCAAATGAAATAATTGCCTTTCAAGCATGTGATGCTTCTGTAATTTGTCTTTAGACACACTTGTGGCAAGTAACAGATGTAGGCAATATAGTAATCACACTTGCAACCAGTTACAATGGAGTTGACTCATCCTTTGTGTTGTGTGTCACACCAAGCATGGAGAAAAGAAAGAAGTGTAAAGAGGTGTCTGTGGACTTGAGAGAAAAAATTGTGGAAAAACATGAACAATATCAAGGCTACAAGTCCATCTCCAGAGATCTTAATGTTTCTGTTTACTGTGTGCAATATCATCAAGCGGTTTCACAGCCCATGGCACTGAAGCTAACCTCCCTAGACATTGAAGGAAGAACAAAATTAATGAAAAATTAGATGAACGTATGAATGGTGGATAAAGAACCCCGATTAACTTCCAAACAAATTCAAACTGATCTGCACAGGGTACAATAGTGTCAGCTCGCACTATCCGTCGCCATCTGAATGAAAAGGGACGCTATGGTAGGAGACCACTGCTGACACAAAGGCTTAAAAAAGCAAGACTGGAGTTTGCCAAAATCTTATTTGACAAAACCACAACCCTGCTGGGAGAACGTACAGATGAGACAAAAGTTGAGCTTTGTGGTAAAGGACATCATGGCACTGTTTACAGAAAAAGAAATGAGGCCTTCAAAGAAAAGAACACAGTCCCTACAGTGAAACATGGCGGAGGTTCAAAGATGTTCTGGGGTTGCTTTGCTGCTTCTGGTCCTGGATGTGACTGTGTGAACAGTATCATGAAATCTAATGATTAACAAAGAATGTAGTGGCCAGTGTCAGAAAGCTGTGTCTCCACCAGAGGTCATGGGTCTTCCAACAGGGCAAAGACTCAAAACACACTTCAAAAAGCACTCAGGAATGGTTACAAACAAAGCGCTGGAGGGTTCTGAAATGGCCAGCAATGAGTCCAGATCTGAATCCCCTAGAAGACCTATGGAGAGATCTCAAAACAGCAGTTAGGAGAAAGCCTCCTTCAAATCTGACTGACCTGGATTCGTTTGCAAAAGAAGAGTGGTCCAAAATTCCAGTAAAGAGGTGTAAGAAACTCATTCGTGCTTACAGGAGGTGATTGATTTCAGTTCTTTTTTCAAAAGGGGTTAATACCAAATATTAAGTTAAGTGTGCCAATAATTTGTCCAGTGCATCAGATCAGATTTGACTTTTCTTCTCTCTTTTTTTTTTTTTTGCGTTGTTCCAGTGCAAACAAAAATAATAAACATTTGCAATTGGAACAATTTCCTGAGAGAAGGGTTGCATTTTCTTACAGAATTGCAAGGGTGCCGATATTTTAGGCCATGACTGTATAGAGATTAAATGCAGTGAGTTTTCATGAATTTATTTGAACTAAGATGAAATTAACAGACCCCCACCTCAAAAAAAAGTTAAATAGTTTTTATATTTAACTTGCAAGCCTCATGTTACCGTCAGTAGACAATACAGGATGTTTGAGAACACAGCAGCCTATATGGAGGCCAATAATATGTTGTGGATGCTCAGACTTTTTGCCTAAACAAAATCTAGTGTCTACATCTAACATATTTTGAATGCTGCTTTTTATTAACTATAACAATATCATGCAAACGGATACAAGAGATTTATAGTGTCATTTCAAAGACGAGTAAACTTTATTTCACAAATCAAAGGAGGGAGGAAAAAGTCATTGACTCAGGTTGGGGATGGGATCACACGCTTGTTGGTATTTTTGGCTTTTCCAGCAGCACCGGAGTTTCTCATTGTGGAAGACTCAGTAGGTAGGCAGCTCGACAGGTATAATAGTGTGTGTTTGTAAGTGAGAGAGCAGGAGAGTGTGACATGGGAGTGTTGATTCAGTGTGTAGTTGAATTGATGGTGTGAGGATACCTGCAGGGAGCCTTCACAGGAACTAAAAGGAGAACAGTTTCTCTCTCTCACACACACACAAACATGCACTGTGTGACTAGACATGGAATAAAAGTTTATTGTTCCGCATTAAGTCTTTCCCTGAAATGCTATGGTAAGCTCTTTTTCTTACGCTCTTAATTTAATTCAACTCAGTTTTGATGAAAGTATAGCACATCACCAAAGCATATACCAAAGCCAAAGCATAAATAATACATACAATGAATATATAAAGTGAAAAAGTGGGGATACAGTACTTTGCAGATTAAGGCAAATAGTTTAAAATAACAGTGAAAGTGGGAAATACTCAAATCAATGAAAAACGAGAAAATGCTGTTTATTACAGTATAGGATAATGGACTGCACAATAGTGTCCTCATTACAAGTTATTTTATTTTCCTTAAATAAGCAGATTCACTTCAAGTATGAGAGCAAAGTTGCTTACTAAAGAGGCATCTTTACTGTTTCACTCTTGCAGTTTTCCGTTAAAACCACTATCATGAGCAGCTAATAGACACCAGGTGTATCAGCTGATTGCTCACTTACATCAATTAGGCTGAAGATGTCACAGGCCTAAAGTGTTGCACCAGATTGAACATCAGTGCACATCAACACCCATCTTTCTCAATGTCATGTCAACAGCTCCTTAGCAGGCAGTCATTCGTGCACAGTATACAATGACAGCATTTACCTTTTAACCCTCAGAAAAGCCTCTGTGGTCTAATGGGAACATAACTTTGACAGTGTGGGTGTTGATGCGTAGTCACGTCCTGCCCCGCAAGCATTTTAAAGCTGTGACATCATCAGCCTAATTGATGCAACTGAGTAATCAGCCAACCCACCTGGTGTTTGTTAGATACTGTTTCCCAACAATCGTACCTGCTCATCATTGGTGCAGATCTTTTTTTTTCTTTATATACATTTGGGCAGAAATTCACATTTCATTTTTTAATAATTTTGTCATAGTATAACAGAATTCTGCTCTGTCTCTACTTTTTAGTTTCCTTTCTTTAATAATCAGCCAGGTTTAGTAAGCAACCTCCAGTCACACTCCCAGTGTGTCTTAAAATTAGCCAGGATAGAGAGTTTTAAATTTGGAATAAATTTGGGTGTAGTTAAAACCGTCTTTCAAGTGACTGATAGCATTCAGGTTTTTGAACAGACTGGACTTGTCGAGATTTAATTAAGATGACTGGACTTTAATTGCGCTGTGTGCTTTTGCAAAAGTTCTGAATAGTTTGTCCAATGTTTGGAGAGATTATAACACTTCGCGTATTTCATATCACATCCTCTGTGTATATACTTAAATTTTATCAAGGTGCCTACAACTTTTTGTTCTACTTCCCCTCCTTTTCTTTTTGGTAACTTTCTCTACATCATGTTGCCATTCTTTTAATATCTTTCTCTTTGCATCATTTAAAGTCGTCTGCTCCCTTTTATTTTTCTGCAGGTTGGTGTCTGTGTGAGTAAACAGAATAGCTAATGCAATAGGAGACATAGCTACACCCAGCAGCAAAACCTATGTGTAATTCTATAGGACTGCTTCACCTTCGTACCTTGACGTCCTGCTCCGTTGCCTTTAGACCCCTTCACATCTCTCACATCTATTTGTGTTCCTTTTTGTTTCATTTTCAGCTTAGTCAGTCATAAGGAAGATGGTCAGTGTTGCAACAAACCTTAAAACTGTCCACCAACAAACAGATTTGATTACAATGATGAGCTATATGGTGGAATACATAAGTACCAGTATGGGACAACGTCATTGGAGGTAGCTGCTGAAATAATGCAGCACCGTTTTTTTATTTTATTTTATTTTTTTTTGTCTTCATCTGCTCCAAAATTTGTACTTCAGTGTAGAGTATTTAGGATGTGGGGTGGAGAAACCCTGAATTGGGTTTGACTGTTCTGATTTCAACCTTTAAACAGATTGAATTCATTTTCCTAAATTTGTAGGACTCAAACTGAGTTTTCATGCTTCCTCTTTGACCTTTCTTACCCTTCCCATCAGGGTGTAGTCTTCTCAATGATCTATAGAGGGCGCCCTTTGACTGCCCAGTGTCAGACAAGCATGACCTGGCATTTCTTAACCACAAAGATTCTAAATAGTCTCTCTCTCGCTCACACACAAACACACACCACCCCTCCAAGCTGTCGTGCCCTGGCTGTAGTTGCCTCCTGCTCTCAGGAAAGTAGCGATGAGCAGTGGGGGGAAAAAGTGATAAGAGTCAGGTGGGAGAGTGATGAGCACAGGGAGAGATTGGCTCGCTGGCAGATGATTTGAAGATCATTCTGTAACCTGAAATAGCTCTCCAGTTACGAAGGTTGTCTGACAGCATTAATAAGTAATGAAAGACCAGCAGACCTGGCTTTGTGCATATGTGCATGAGTGTCTGTATTTGTGTGTTTGAGAAGTGTAAGCTTTTGACAGCACCTTGAACACGGAACGTGTGGTGATTAGTAGGTTTTGATTTTGGTGTGTGGTTCCGTTTTGTTGCTCTCATGAAAAAATCTTCAGTCTAATTGGATTTTATACTTTCCGTTTTGTGTGTCTTATGTGTTCATTAGCTTATGTGACATTCAAGTGAATTAACTCATCTCTGTATCTAATGTGATTTTAGACTAGTTACGTGTGAGTTTTTTTGTGTATGGGAGAGAGAGGTGAGCCTCTGTAAATGCCATGTTCTTGATTGTGAACTTCCCATTTAAAAAATAGTTGTTAAATCAGACTGTTTAAGAAAAAAAAAAAAAAGTCCACGTTGCAGTGTTTTTCTCAACCTAAGAAAAGGTCTTTTATGTAGTGGCCATTTTGCATTTACCTCTAGTAAACACTTGTTTAATTTGACTGGGGACTTCGCATGGCACAAACTAAATCAACTGCCTGTGTATAATCATTTATTTTAGAAGGACAGAGAGAACGGCCAGTTAGAATAAAGTGAATGGCTCGTAAATCTGCTGCACAGCCTGACTGCAGAGCAGATAGCTGGTGCAAAACTAAAATGATGTAATCTCCAAACTGTCATGTTCTTTTGTCCTCTAGTGCATAAAGATATACTTCATATAAACCTGAGGGGCCTGGCAGCAGGGTATTTTGCAGAGCTTTTGAGTTCTGATCACTCAATAGGCCAGCACACCTGGACTGTACTAATAGATACAAGCCTGTAATTTGTCCTCTGAGTTAATCAGGCCTGAGAGAGAAGAAGAAGGAAGGTAAGAGTGTGTGGGTTTAGAGAGTGGTGAAAAAATGTATAGCTTTATTAAGTGGGTAAGGGACAGAAGTGGGAAGATGACTGCAAAGAAAATACCTGAGGAGAGAATACTCCAAGTCATCATGTGTGGTCAGTAATAAGCCATTTTTCTTTACTAAATGGTCTCCACGTACTGTATAAATATCATGTCACCCACACAAATGTCAGTTTCACTTTATCATCCGCCAGCCAAAGACACAGATTGGAATGAAAAAGGGGGAGATACTGTTCATTATCTGTAGTGCAAACAGTGATTCTGGTTTTACTCTGTTACCAAAGAAAATTTGAACAAAAAGTGTTTAACATTTGCTTCTTATGCTAGTTCTGAAAGGCTGAAAGACTCCAATGTCTCTCAGGCAAGTCAGACCAGTGCCCCTTTGAAACAAGCTGAAAACTATTTTAGTTTCTAAGAAAATACATTCTTTATTTCAAACTAATCATCTAATTTTTTTTACAAAAAGCTGAATGTTTAGAGGTTAAACGTTAGCAACTTTGGCAAGAAATTCCTTTATAGAAGACAAATTACAAATACAGTGATGGGGTGTGTGTGTGTGTGTGTTTGTTGGGATTCAGCTTCTTACAGACGTGTGTTCTGGAGCACAAGCCTATTTTTTGTGTACACATGACAATTTGTGGTAAATGGTTTCATTCAGTGTACCGACTTGTCAGGAAGGCGTTGTAGGTGTGGGGTTGTGCTGTTTTTATAGACATTTTTCCAGGAGCAGACTGACATGTTCCTCATCTTCCACATCCTCTGGGGAGGTTCTCCGCTTTAGTCCTGCAGTTTCTCATAGTATCTGTCCAACAAGCCTCAGGGGAGGGAATGCTTCATTGTTCATCAAAACACACAATGATGATTCGGTGTCATGGTTCCTATTGTCTCTGTGATGTCCTCTTAATGCCCCAACAATGCTGTGAATAGTCTTGTCCCCAAGCAGGGCTGCAGAGCTCTGGACTGCAGGGATCATATTTTGTGGATTATGTCCAGTTATTGTGACTTGATATGTTATGATACATATTTAGAGACACAAGAAATATTGAAATAAACTTAAATCATGGTAATCAAATGTAGGGGTTGTACCACGATTGCTGCAATGCTGCATAGATTTAGGTGAGGATAAAACATGTGTATATACTAGTGACATTTTATTAAAGCCTGTTTAAGTGTTTTTAAGGGACAAGTGAGATTAACAGGATTACACTGATTTGATATGAACATTTAACCACACATTCTTTTATGGATTAGTGATGATGTTTTGCACTCAGGTTGGGGTTTGTTAGTTTAGGGTAAAGTTTGCATTTCAGTACAAACTCTAACTCTAACATAATAAAATTGGACATTCAACATAAATAGTCAAGGACTGTTGATGAAAATTATACGTGATAAAATCTGCATTACCCCATCTAATAATGATTTAAAATTAACTTTAATTTCTGATGAAGGAACATTTGTGCTAGCTAAATATGGAATAAATATTAACTACAGTTGCACCCAACCATAGTTAACCTGTTAAGGAAGTCGGTCTATTTTTGCAACTACAACTTGACATCGTATAAGTGAAAGAACAACCAACCCACAGATGGAGATGCTGCAGGTAAAAACAAAATAAAGCCACTGGAGACTTGTAATGGACATTTTCAGAAAACAGAGGCCAGAGGTGTGGTCTGATTATGTCAGAGCTCAGATGAGTGAGTATCAAATACAGCAATGCATGACATGTGTAACCAAACAGTCAGCGCAGTGGGAGAAGAAAGGAAAACAAAAAGTAGGAAACATCACAGAGTTCCTCAGAGACCCAGAGAGTGGGACAGAACTACTAAGCCATCATGTCCGACTCTTGTCTTTTGAGAGTGACAGTAAGTCAGAATAAACTTTAAATGACTCCAAACTCTTTTCAGTCACTCCCCCTACCAGATCGATACATTAGTAGGCTCAAGCACAGTCAAAGCGGAACAAGGGGAAAGTGAGTCAAAGACGACAGTCTGAGAGCCATTCATATAAGCTGCACTCTATTTCACCCTCTTCACTGCTTGTCCTTGCCTCTCTTTTCATTTAGAATGTCTATTTCATTTTCTTCTTCATATCCATATCTCTTTGCTCTCTCTTTACCTCTTCAGGTGCCTGCTTCTGTCTTTTACCCCCTCCTTACCCTCTCAATTTTCCTCCTTTCAATTTCTCTCCTCTACCTCAGAGTTCTCGCTTTCATGTTTTTTTTTTTTTCTTTCTCCCCACTCTCCACATTTTCACTCTCTACCCATGTGAGATTGGACATTTCTTTCACGACTCTGCTCTATAAGTGCCACTGAAAGCGTGCGTGCGTATTTGTGTGTGATTGCAAGTAGTCCAGCCATGTGTGTCTAGAAGCCATCTCACAGTTGCCTCTATTCAAAACAATATTCAGCAGCAGGGTAATTTCATGAGTTGCTTCGTGATCCAGAGGTCAATAGTGATTCATACCGGTTTTCCATCTCTCCCGACTTCTCACACTTTATTTCTCATATGCTTCCAAACATATTTACACATTCCCTAATGCAAACAGCAGATTCATGAGACTGATTGAGATTCACATGCATAAATCTATGATTATGTTGAAAAATATAAGTTTTATGTATACACATATTGTAGTTGTTACAAATCCTACACAAAGGTTGCATCAAAATGTTGTAAAGGCCGTGGGAGCACTTAAAAACCCATATATGCTGTGATGTGTTCCTTAACCAAGCTGAGCACTAATAACATTTTGGGGCTGTTAAAATAAAGTAAATTAGCAGTCAAAAGTCAAAGTAGATGAAGATATTAAAAAACAAAAACAATAAACACATATGAAAGAGTTGAATAAAGCACATTTTTATTTAATTCACAACAGGCCTTATCAAAGAAAATGTTCAAGAACTTTTCCAGAAAGTTTCCAGTGATCTGACAGAACTGACGGTTCTGTGGACCACTTCACGAAAACAAGACAGTTACTGCTGCAGCAGCTGACAAGTTGCTTATAGTTAATCAGATATTGCCAATTAATGACACCTCATCAATGCTTCCAGACTAAAGTAGCAGACATATCTCAACATCTAGTGTAAGAACAACTTAGACCAAGAAACACAGGAAGAACAGTTAAAATCTACTTTATAACAAAATGTATAACTTTGGCTGCAGTTGCCAAGACTTTGTGAGATGCAGAGAAGGTGAAAAAGAAGTTATTGGAAAAGTATTCCAGGTGGATACCTCATAGCACTGGTTGTGAATACTAAGAGTGACTGTGCAACAGCAAAGCTGTTGTTAAAGCAAAAGATGACTACTCGTGAAAATGCTTTAGATGACATGAGGCCTGTATTATGTTGGTCACTTTTACGACTTGTGAGGTAAAATACATACAACCTCTAATGCTCGTTTAAAATAATAGCCCACTACCCTCAGATAGAGAAATTTACTGCTGTTTTGCTTTATGCCATTTTTGTTGCTGTCATGGTGGCCTTTGAACAAAGCGTTTTATTACCAGTGCAGTTCTCTGGATGCTGCCAAATGTCTCTCCAAAATATTCTAGTTCAAATCAATGCAAGCAATCTGGCCAGCTGATATTTTGTATTGACCTTTTATCAGGAGATTCATCACAGACCATTTTTCTCAGCCAGAATTACCAAGGGGAGTGCTCTGCAATACAGGCAAACTCTGTCCTGTGAACAGCCATGTGGATAATACCATGATTACAGCATGTCCAGCTTTTGAGCATCTAATTTAATCAACGTTGTATGCAGAGTGCTACACACTTTTCACAGTGTACAAAAATCCCTGTCCCATACTTAGAAAATACAGTTGTGGCTAAAAGTGTTAGTAACTGTCTCTGAAGCAAATCTCAGTTCATCCAGCAAAATGTTAAAATGAAAAGCTCTTTTGTTACGGATATCTAAACACCATTGATTTGTTCTCCAAAGATCTTCTGAATAAAATTATTAAGCTATTAACTTCTTTTGTAATGTCTATATGTTATTAAAGTGTAATATTTTAAGTGTACTGTCTTAAATTAGTTTAGGGGGGCTCGAATCCATCCCTACCAGGTGTAGCCCTCCCCAGCTGCTGGTGCTGGTCCCGAGCCCGGATAATGGGAGGGCTGCAGCAGGAAAGGCATCTGGCGTCAAAACACATGCTAAATCAACATGCGGTACATGGTCCGCTGTGGCGACCCCTGAGGGACAAGCCGAAAGTCGTTGATTGTTGACTGTCTTAAATTAGTATCACATGTCTTCAGCCTTAAATTTGGTCACTTTGCCTATTTACATGGAGCAAGGTTCTTATTATGTTGGTTGGTATCATCTTGTGCAATATACTGAACGTGGAAAGGAAAGAATTTTTGAGGAGTTGAAAAAGAGGAAAATAGCAAAAATTCTCATCAATTGTGTGGACACATTTATCCAAAGTGACTTAAAAATAAGTAGCACAACATATGCAACTTAGGGTTTAGAGTTTTAGTTTTTCCTGGGGCACTTGTGGCAGCGAAGAAGTACGAATCGAACCACTGATTTTGTGGTTGGTTGCTGATTGTTCTGCCAACAGTCGGGTTCAACACAATGTTCAAATTCTGGATAAGGAATAGAGGAAAACAAGGTCAATTCACATTGCATGCCACTTTCTGAATGAAAGTGAGCTCCAAAAAAGGGGAAAAAGAAACATAAATTGCTGGTGTTGACTGAAAATGAGCCACAGGCCACAGTGCTTCTTGATAACAAGATAATAACCCCAAATGTCCACCTAAGGCATCCAAGAAGGGATACAAGGGTTTTGAATTGTCCTGCTGTGAGTCCTGATCCCACTTTAGTTCAAGATCTGTGGAAAGAAAACTCAGTTTGGAGAAGGCAACCTTGAGACCTGGAACAGTTTGCAAAAATAGCAGGACTTCTCTTCTCAAGGGATAAAGTCTTCTTGAGCTAGTCTCATTAGGATCTACAAAAAAAAAAGCCTTTTTAAAAATTGTGTTATTTAAAGTAATGAAAAATGTGAATGAGCTGTAAATATAAAAATAAGGAATGGTGTTGCTTTATCAGATTTAACATACTTTACATTACTTTACACTTTACATTTTTTTTTTTCTTCCAGTGTAAGACAATGGTAAAATCACTTTTAGCCACTTCTGTATGTGATAGAGTGTCACAAAGACTCTCGGTCAGCACACAGTGAGGAAATGTACCACACAAATGAAATAGTGTATGTTGTTATCAGTATCTCCATGTTAAGCCTGGGTGTGTTGATACACTCTGTCACAAAGGTTTATTGCAGAATACATGAATCCTGCACACTGGTTGTGTTTATCGCCTTGTCTGTAGGTACATGATATAATCAGATAAGTGACAGTCAGGTCAGAGCTGTGTGAGGCAGAGAAAAGAAGCAAACCCGTGCTTGGTTGAGTCTTCTCACAATAAAAAGAGGAAGGGGAGAGGAGTGAATAGAGGAAAGGGATTACAGCTAGAGGCTGAAAAAGCTGGAGCACTGGGCAAAAAAATTCAGAACATGAGACGCAGCAGAAAACATTATTATTGGTGGACAATGACTGTTAACTTGTCATTCGGTGGCATGATAATGCTTGAACCAGCTCTCTAGTCAGAGGTGTGAATCACAGCTATAGCATAACAAGAACACTTTTTCTTCCAGCAATTTTTGCTTTGACTTGTCATATTTAGTAAAAGCACATCTTTCTGGTGACTCTATTTCACTCGAGCATCCCTGTGCCCGGCAGTTGGTGACATGCTGGTCTTTTCTGAAAATGCCTATAGTGACAGGACCATACCCAATGAATCAAACTGAAACCAGAACCTAAAGGCTTTAAAGAGTAGAAAACAAGAGAGACAGTGTCACCTCACCCTGTAACTGGTTGTAACAGGGATTGGAGGATCCCCTTACAGATTTTATACTCAGAGGCAACTTTTTTTTCCTTCAACAAATGAATGAATGTAAAATTTATTAACAACAGCAGTGGAGTCCCCAGGAAGTGGTTAGAGAAGATAATGTGGGTATAAGTGTATGACTCAGGCCAGAGACCAGCAGACTGTTCACTGTGCAAAGTATAACTGTCCCACGCAAACTAAATATATTAAAGAGGTGTCAGCAGTGCGGACAGTCCAATGTTTACAGTTGTATAGATGCTGGCCCAGCACACATGAAATGCATCCTCACTTCAATGTGAATGTTGTCGTACCTGTAGCCGCCGTTACTATGTATTTAATAAGCCAGACGGCCTTTTCCAAACCTTAACTAAGATTTGTGAGTGCCTTATACATAACAAGGACAGTTAAAAAATGCTGTAGTCAATACAACTGGATATTGCACTGCAAGATCAAATATTTGGGGGGAAAACATAGCACAGCAACTTTCATTCTGTTTCATCATATTTGTGAAATCTGCCAAATTATATAAAGAATTGAGTCGAAATCTGGTTGCATGTGCACTTCCTATAAAATCATATTTACTGCAGTAAACATAATTTCCAGGGGGCCACATTTTTTTCAGGCTTTGTTAGAGCTTTGTTCGATTTTGTTAGAGCTGGACGTAAAGAACAGAAAACCAAATAGATTTTGGTGAAACAGAATTGACCCGAAGGTATAAGGAGGAAAAAGAAAATGGAGGCCCATAGAGGATCATGTGAGAGATAATGGGTATAAAATTGGAGCGTAATTAATGGTAAAGGTGATGCAGCAAAGGAGGCGTGGAAGAAAATTCAGAACAAGAGAGGATTCAATAGGAAGTTTGATACTTAACACATGACTTCCCTGAGAAGGAGGTCAGTGCTACAATCATGTGTGGACGAAAAGGAGAATTACAGATATGAAAGGAGCAGCTCTCACTATAATGGATTAATATAGACCCATAACACCCCGGTCCTTTTTCACCTTTTCATTTCTCCTCGCTATCATTTCTCTCTCCCTCCATCACCTCGGCCCCTTCATCTCATCTCTCTATCTCCCAGACAGTCGTTCATCTTCCTCCATGTGCCGCCGCTCCCATTTGTTCTCTCTTGACATGGCCTTTTACTATAGATCCAATCCCCACCATTTTAATCGCGACAAAATCACATTACAGTGGGCTGCTGTTTCTGCCGGCCTGCCTGTGTCCGTTTGTGTCCCCCGCCATTTCTTTTGTTTGTCAAAAGGTGTGTCTACCTGCATACCAGACATTCTGCTGTCTGCTCTTACGTCTGCCATTCATACTGTCCGTCCATACAGGATGAATGGGTATACACCTTATGAAAACAGAATGAGAAAATAGGGTAAACAACATTTCCCCTATGTGGATTGTCCTGTCAGTGAGTGAAAGACTGGAAGACACAACATCCACCGTGTTGCAGAAACTGGTTGCATGAACTTGCTTCAGTTATGCATATAAACATACTTCATTTTAATAACTTTAGAAATGTCAGCATAGGTGGGTCAAACCCCTTTCTGCAATATCTGTAGTCAGTTTAACCATATTTGTACTTGTATACAGAGGGATTGATTGTTCTCATATCTCTTACTATTCTTTGACAAATGGAGCAGCAGAGGAACATGAAGGAAAGGCAGAGAGAGGGAGAAATCATTCTCTGGGCTATGGCACTTTCCTGTAACATGGGAGACTTTGTAGCCACCTTTCTATCCAAATGTAACACATATTTTCAGAAAATCTGCAGATAATGATGAATGAGCTTCTGACTCAAAAGATGGAACAATGTATAAAGTACAGTGGAATTGTGGCACTTGTCAGTTTCATGCACTCATTTTTATAATGCTTACAGTTTACTTTGCCCCCCCATCCACAAATTTGCATGAAGCCATGGCTTAATATTGTTTGTTTGTCAGAACCGGAAAGTCTGGTCTACATACTGTGCTAAAACACTCCAGTCAGGGGTAACATTTAAATGCATTTTTGCTCGGTGTTTGGGTAAGCTGTCTGAACAATCACCCCATTGTTCTACAGTAATAGGGTTAGACAGCTGACATGTGTAGAGCCAAACCAATGGGAAAAATGCTTGTTGTTGAAAATGTAAAAATGTGTGACTGCAAGTCAACTGTGGCAAAAGAGAGTTTGCAGAGCACTGTGGATGTGGAAATGGTTCCGATTTCTTTCTTTGAACACTGTATTACAATTTATTCTTTTTCTTGTGGTCTCATTTGACAAAATGTACTTGCATTAAGTTTAGTTGTATGTGTTGTGACCCCTGTGGTTACACTACCACTCATTTAAAAACTAATGAACTGTAATATGCAATGGAATGATAGACCTAAATGTCCGTTACTCCATCTCAGCAAATATTGTTTCACTGACCAATTGTACACTTACAACAAGTGTTAGACTGATGACAGCAAACACGTAGAAGAATAACTCTCCATTTCATCACAATACTGACCACACAGCAGCAAAGCACTGAAGATGCCACCCATGGGGTGACATGAAATGCCCTGTGCAAACTTCTTGTGGCGTGGGGTGGACAAAACAAAGCAAAAAACACTTCTTTATGGTGGTTTTATTCTGAACACCTTATAGGCTTTGGTCTGACATATGGCATGTCTTCTTTTTATTTCTTCATTTTTTTAATATAAATATTTAAACGGAACACAGCAAGATGAGCTTCTTGTTCCTCTTTGAATGTGCTGATGTTGCAGTGTTCTTCCTGAGGCCACATTCGAGGACGCTTTTGACATGCTTAGCTCAAGCACTAAGAACACAGCTGTTGACATCATTAGTGAAGAGATCAAGAGCTTAAAGGACACGAGGAGTGTTGTGTCATTAGCTGCAATGCACTGAGTGTTTGACAACCAGTTGTAATTCATCTAATTAGTTTTATCTCGTTAACATGAAGTTTAGAAAAAGGGGATTTTGATGTTTAGTGGCAACAGGGAACTGTGGAAAAAATAGCGTCCTCCCGTAGATGATGGAGATGAAGACAGTTAAATGGTATTATACAACAACAAAATTCTTATTTGTACAAATACATATACTTTCATGCTTGAAGGTACCCTGGAACGTGTACACACCTACAACCTCTTTGCTTGATGTACTCGAATATGACAATAAAAACAACACGAAGAAAAACCTAGGACTGGACTTGTGGTATTTGCTTGTGAAATGATGTAAAACTGTAGAAAAGTATTCATATGATTAAAGCAGCAAAGCACCCATTTATTACATTTTATATTATATTTAAATTTTAAACGTTATATATTAATTTCTGAAATTGAAAACGCAAATTTTCACTTGACATTCCACAAGGGGAGCTGGAACCACGTGACAAAACTAAAGTCAGAAGGAGTTATACTCTGGTGACTTAATATCTGTGCAAAACTTCAAAACAACTATACACCAGAGATTTTCATTGCCAGTGACTATAAAATCTGAGCAGATTGAACTATTGAGAGAAGGCTGTAGTACATTAACTTCATTCTTTCACACATTAATAGAATGACTTTAGACTCTGTCAGTATGATAATGCATATAGTTGTGCACATGGCAATATATCTGCTGGGCGAATATGCTGTATATCTACCAGAATTAGAATCCATGCGTATGTCAGACCTCGTTAACCGTATTCTGTACATCTTGTTGATTTTTGGCTAAGATACAGTAGATGTGCTGTTCTTCAAATAAACCAACCTGACTCATTTGGTATAATATTTTATTTTTCTTTATACACTGTACATACAGCTGGCTGTTAACATCTGTAAATTATTTTGTTAAAAACAAATTATCAATATATGTATATCACCCAGTAAATTTTGGTCAGGCTTTAATAGTATGTGCCAGGGAATGCAAAGTGAGGAATCAGTAGACTTCTGGTCAGTATAAACAAAGATAAAAAAAAACTGCAAATGTAAAAAAGCCTCGGCATTGGTGTTTTTTGTAGTTCAGACAACACAAGCGAATCACGGTGCTTTCTTCACCATAATTTATAGGGCATAGTTTCATTCTCTTTGTATGACACGCAGTAGATATCATAACATGAATGAGCCTCTGCTGTTGTGGTTAGCTGAGCGGAGATAACTCAGATGTTGTAGCCTTCTGCTGAAAGGGTGGAGGGATAAAGATAAAGAACAAGTGTCCTCCCATTGAGTAGTGTTGTACGAGGTCTCAGAAGACGCACTGTTTTCTCTGTGCATTCCATACATTTAAAAACGTATCTCTTTCCGCAAAGAGGAGAAAGCTAAATGAGAACCCAGGGAAACCGGGTCCTCTTCTTGTGATTAGTCTCATCCTGAGTACTGAGACTGTCTCCTGTGGCCTCCCCCTGCCTCTGTGCTGGTCTAAACAATAGATATCATCTCTTTACTGAATGAAATGGAGACAGAGGGATGGATGAACAGAGGGAACACTTGTCCCCCCTGCTGTGTTTACTTAGTACATGCCTGTAGCACTCTGTCTCTTTGAGTTTAAGGCACTGATAACATCTGTATATTAAAAGAAAGTGAGAAAGAGGTATGATACACTCCGAGAATGAGTGTTTTTCTCTTATGCTTCTAGTAGCGTCCTCAAGCTAGTGTGGTCTGTCACTTATAGGGCTGGATAAGTTTGTAATTGCATGAAAGCTTTAAGTCCTGACTCCAGATAATAGCTGGTTATTTAAGATTAATTTATTGACATAGCTTCTCAAGAAAATTGGGGAGAGGGAAGTGGGGGGGAAAAGAAGAGAGCCTTAGAAATGACCAAATTTAATGCAACCTCCTTAAAATAGCAACTCATCTCCTAGTTTCTGCACCCTTCTAATAAAATCTCTTGTGTAATGCAAATTGAGGAGATGCTGATTTCACCAAGAGTTGGCTTGGAAATGGATAGAAAACCTGCACTTGTAGAATAGAAGAAAAAAATGGAAAAACTGACAAAACTACTATAGAGTTAATAAGCCAGAGGTGTAGTGTGAAATGGGAGGGTTATAAAAGAGTTTATGTTTTCTATTCACTCTCATCAGATCACACTACTATTGTAATATCAGTGAACCTTTGTCTCTCTAATGCACCTGTCTGCAGGCTTTTAGGTGGCGTAACACTGTGTGTGTGTGTGTGTGTGTGTGTGTGTGTATGTGAGTGTGAGAGAGAGAGATACAATGGCTTTTTGAGTATGTAAAGTGTTAGTACCAGTGAGTGTGTATGTGTGTGATGTGACAGTCAGGATGAGCGAGAAAGGGCTCTTGTAGAGTATACTTGTCAGAGTTCCTGTTTGTGATAATGAGTCTTGGTACGAGCATTTATGTAGTTCATCTGTGTGCATTACACATTTGACAAAGAGTTCATGTAACCCATTTCTCAGAGTGCCTTATCTCTTTTGTACTGTAGCTTGTCTCTGGCCTCCATTGTGTAGTTAAACTAAAATTATTAAACTCTGCGGGGACTTTTTTTTTGGTTTACAGTGCTGAGTCTTCACAGTGTTGCTGTGAACAGAACAGGAACAGTTCCCCATTTTTAGAAATACACTAATTTGTACTCTTGCTGAGAATAATGTAAGAAGTGTAAGTGCGCTGGATGGTTATGGATGAGATTGGGGGGGGTTGATGTAACTTTCTGCAGTCCTGTTGTCATTGTGAATTTCTCAAGCAACAAGTAGAGCCTCCTAACAGTGAGCTTTAGAGATGCAGCAAGATGATTTTGGTACACCAGCTGTTTGGTTTCCCCTTGCTAAGCTAATTGTCTTCTGGATCCAGCCTTAAGCTGAATAGAGGGACACAAGAGTGGTATTGATCCTCTCATTTAACTGCCAGAAGGAAAGCCAACAAGCATATTTGCCAAAATATCATATCCTTCTTAACACTCTCAGATTGTGATGACTCACCTTTAGGGACAGGAATCGAGTTCCCTTCAAAGTTAAAAATTAAATTTTAAACCTAAATCTAATTTTTGTTTAAGATTGTGTGGAGTTTGAAGGATGTGACAGTTATGATTAAAGTGTTAGTTTAACTAAATTACAAAAAAAAAAAAAAAAAAGTTAAAAAATCACTCTCCGCAGTTCTGCAAATAGCTATATTTAATTCAAACATTTCCTCTGCCACCCCAACGGGGGTGAAAAGCTTATTTATTTGTGTTGCTCAGAGCATTAAAAATGATGGTGAACGAGCAGCAGCAGCATCTCCTGTGTTATGCTGTTACGTCACTGGCTTGATAACAGGGTCTGATAACAGCTAGAAATAAGCTTAAATAAATAAGAAATAAGTTTATGTGTAATTTGAATGAACTGACCCTTTCAAAGATTGAATTAACATCTCGGGAATTAATTGCAGTCCTCACAAATGCAAAAGCGTGTGTTCGTACGCGCGTGCTTCCTTTTGCCAACTGTGTTTGCAATGTAGTGCACAGTGTAAAACCGAGGAGTTTCTGTCATGTAAGTGTGTGTGCACATTCTCCTGGCCTCTTTCTGCCCCCTCGTGACTGTGTGTAATGTGTGTAACCTATCACAGTCACTATCTATATGTGTATGCGTGTGTAGCGGTACTCCAGGCCCTCCCACGAGGTGGCAATGAGAGTGAATGAGCACATCCTCCTCCACAGTGTCCAAAGGGACTAGCATCTGTCAGAGTGATGCACTTTCCTCTGGTACCGACTCCATTACCCAGTGTCCTGTTTCTCTGTCAATGTCAGACCCATCCCACCCCACCCCACCCCCGCAGCCACACAAAACGTGTGTCTCCCACGCACATACCAAGCAAGTAACAGACACACAAGGACACTTGGGCAGTTGGAATCATGTGTATGTCAGCTGCACAATCATAAAATAGGTTCCAGTGACTAATATGAGTGAAGTGTGTATGTACATGTACAAACATCCCTCTCATTTGGGAACTTGATCAGCACTCTAAGATTACCCGGATATTTCCCTCTACTGTCTGTTGCTGTGTCTCTGTGATTCTCCTTTACTCATTCACTCACTCATTCACTCTCTGGTCTCCACACACACCCCCACCTACCCCCCTTACCCACCCACTCACAACCCTTCCTCACCCACCAACACCCCAACCTCACTCCCACGCACATTATCTTGACAAGAGCTCATTCAGACCCCTCTCTCCCTCTCTATAGTTCCAGGAGAGCTCACACTAATGGCTGCAAAAGTCTAGAGAGCATTTCTACAGCCACTTGTGTGGCTATTTTATCAACGAACACCTAGCTCCCTCAGTTTTAAAAGCTAAAAATCAATTTTTTTTTTTTTTTTTTTTTACTTTGAACAAGTTTAAAGTCCTCCATGTTTGCCAACTAGACAGCTTGAAATGTACAGCCCCAATTCCAAAGAAGTTGGGATGATGTGTAAAATGTAAATAGAAACAGAATGCAAGATTTTGCAAATCTCGTCATCCAATTTTTTTATTCACAGTAGAACATAAACAACATATCAGATGTTGAAACTGAGACGTTTTACAATTTCATTGAAATTATTAACTTCTTATGAAATTGATAGCAGCTACACATCTCAAAAAAGTTGTTTATTGTTGTGTAGCATCCCCTCTTCTAATAACTGTCTGTAAATGTCTGGGAAAAGAGGAGTCAAGTTGTCCCATTCTTGTCTGATGCAGGATTCTACCAGGGCCTTTGTTGCCAGATTTTTTTGTTTTATTATGCGCCAAATGTTTTTTATTTGTGAAAGGTCTGGATCTGAGGCAGGGCACTTCAGCACCAGGACTCTTCTCCTGCCAAGCCATGCTGTTGTGATGGATGCAGCATGTGGTTTAGCATTGTTTTGCTGAAATATGTAAGACTTTCCCTAAAAGATATGTCACTGTCTGGATGTGAGCATATGTTGTTCTAAAAGCTCCATGTACTTTTCACCAGTGACGGTGCCTTTCCAGATGTGCAAGCTGCCCGCACAATAGGCACTAATGCACCCCCATACCATCAAAGATGCAGGCGTTTGAACTATCCGCTGATAACAAGCTAGATGGTCGCTCTCCTCTTTAGTCTGCAGGACAATGTGTCCATGGTTATCAAAAATATTTACAAATTTTTATTCATCTGACCAAAGAACATTTTTCCTCAGACCATTTTTTCATTGAGCTTTAGCTCAGAGAACACAGTGACATTTCTGGTTTCCGGTTGTGTACACACATGGCCTCTTCTTTGCATGATACAGATTTAACTTACATGTGTGGATTGCACAGTGAACTGTGTTCAGACAGTGGTTTCTGGAAGTGTTCCTGAGCCCATGCAGAATGTCCAGCAGAGAATCATACCTGTTTTTAATGCAGTGCTGACTGAGATGGTGGGATCTTTAAAGTCTTTGCAGTTTTACATTAAGGACCTATATGACCTACTCTCTGCTTTGCTCATGTCGTATTTAGCACAGATGCTCTCTGAACAATAGGGGCGGCTATAGCTCAGTTGGTAAAGGCAGTTGCTTGCGGACCACAGGGTGAGTGGTTCGATCCCCGGCCCTGGCTATATGTCGAAGTGCTTGGAGACACTGAACCCCTAACAGCCCATTCCCCCTCCCCAGCGATGCAGTGCCGGTCCAAGCCCGGTAGAAATTGGGGAGGGTTGCGTCCGGAAGGGCATCCGGCGTAAAAACTGTGCCAAATCAACATGCGGACAATGTTCCGCTGTGGCGACCCCGAACTCACGGGAAAAGCCGAAAGGAGAGTAGTAGTAGTAGCTAGGACTCTGAACAATAAGCTGTTATGGTTGGTGTTAAAAACCTCTGGTGTTTCTCCATTATCCTTTTTTTATATAAACCCTAAAGGGTGATACTTTTTATCAAACCTATAACCAATGAAGACGATTACTATTTATCAGTGGAATGAACACAAAGTGTAATTTGTAAAAGGACCAACTCTGCACAGGATTTCTTGGTTATATTTATTTTTTTACTTCTGGCTTCAGTCCTTTTTTGTCTCCTGTCATTCAGTTTTCATTTTGTCAGTGGAATGAGATTTCATATCTACCATATTTTTCTAAAGCACTTCGGATAAGTGTGTGAGTGTGGTGAATTGCATTGAATTAACTACCTGAGTGAAATGAATTAGGGCATGATTCTCATTATGATGGTGCTCCCTCTCTCTGTTACTCTGTCTTTCTCCCTTAACCTACTTCCATTTCTATCCTTCATGTCATATAAAAACATTTAACAGAGATCGTAGGGCTTATAATAACTTGAAAACCTCAGATCTATCTCCCAAAGGTATCCAGACATGTCTGCACAGTCGTCCAGGAGTGTGTGCGGTAGCAAAAGGCATGTAAATAAAAAAAGAGATCTGACACTGAATAAGAGTGACGCATGCTAAATTAATAACATTTTAGACTTTCTGAGAATTGTATTTAATACACTTTTCAAAGTAGTAAGTATTACAGCTGAAGGACAATTAATCAGTACATAGCTGTGGATGAATTCATCGTATATTATAAATGGTAAGAATATACTGCAAATTTGTGTGTGATCATATGCTTAGAAACCGAGACCTAAAAAAATGAGTTACAAATTACTATGATTTAGCATCACTTATCTAAGTTTTGCCCTAAATGACATATAAAAATCACTGATGCTTATAATTGCTGCTGATTTCCTCCTGCTGAGATTGCGAGTCATCACGTTTTCACTTCTGGGATGGTCTCTGCTTCTGCCACCATCACTTTTTAGCCTGTTTCTATATGACCTATTTGTAGTGATGATCATTTACTCCGTGAGTGATTTATTTACCTGCAACCGCAAAGCCCGATCCTCTGACTGCTGCTGTGACTGCTGTCCACACAACAAATGCACACGACACACGCTCTTATTAAACATAAATATTAATGAATGCATCTTTTCCATGTGTGTGTTCAGAGGTGTGTGCACATATTTACTTGGATTGTGAAAACGTGAATGTATATGCTGTACACAGCCTTATTGTTGTCCACTGAGTCTTTGGGTGACATAAACAGATGGGTCCTGCCTTGCACCGTAGGGAGGAGTGGCCATTCATCAGGCTGACCTCATTGTGGGACAGACGCACTTAATACAGTGTGCCCTGTGCAGTGAATGGAAGCTCAGTCACACGCACACATGTTCATGGTTGTGTTTGGTTTCAGAAGGTTGGGGTGAGACTGAAGTTAGAAGCTCTTTAACCAAAGACATAACGCTACATTTTGATCGACCGCAGATAACACCCCCACAAAATTATCGGTTTATGAATAAAAATGCTCAGCCGACTACATTTTACATCCATGTCTTAATTTCAACATCACATTGGCATGGAGAAACATTTTGTTTTTTGGTAGGGTTGTTGCTAAATCGAAGATACAAGTTTCCTCTGAAAGGTTGCCGTGAGCTTGCAGTAAGTAATTAATGGCAATTTTAGCTCATCTTTACTTTTAACTTTGAGGAAGGATTCTAGCAGCTGGCTAGACACTGTTAAGACCTATTGTTGTAATAATTAAATTGAAATTTAAGTGTTGGGATGGGGGCATAAGTAGGAATTACAAAGGTTAGGAGGAAATGTCATTTCATCCCCTGCATTTTGAATGCATGTCCCTAGTTAAAACCCCTTTTTCTTGTTCCACAAAAATTTTGCCTGCTCATCTGCTCCTTATTTCTAATTCATTTATTTTTCACCTGTCCCTATGTTCTCTCTTTCCCCCTGACTCCAGCAACAATAATGATGTTGGCATCGCATAAGATACTGCAACCCTCAACCGGCTGTTACTTTTTTCCATCTTTATTCAGTAATGCATGTTCCTTGTACTCCTTCATCATGCATATTAATAGTAATGGCAGTAAGGTGCAAATTCATTGAGATAGACATTAAGAGGAGAGAGAATGAGGCGAACCCTGAACTGGACGAGCAAGACAGTGATTGACTGAGAATCAGAGGGAGAAAACAGGAGGATGAAAGATGGATAGAGGGTGGAGGAGAAGAGGAGAGATCAACATGGCACTAATTGTTTTCTCTGAATCCCTACCGAGCCTCGCTCAGCCATTCATCACCCCACCGCAATCGGTCCAGCACCGACACTTTGGCAAATGAGGCCCTCCTCTCAATCCATCCATTAAGACAGTAGCAGCATATGTAGCTGTGTGTTTGATCCAGAGATGAAGACACGTCATGTGTGTCTGTGAATGTTTGCGTGAGCGAGTGCTTGTGTGACATATGAAGAGTTGATGGCATGATGAGTCTTCCTTCCTGATTGTTGGGGAAAAAAAAAATGCAAACCCATTTTTCATTTTCATCTCGTTTGGGGCAACAGCATCCATCAGCTGTGGTAAATCAAACGGAAAATTATCAGCGAGGGCTTTTTGCATGATGTAGGCGCCGATATGTACTCTTGTATGAAAGGCATGCAGACGTGGAAAATTAAGCCTAAGCTGCGACACTGTAAAACATGGCCTTGAAGCTTATTGCTTTTATTAAATGACAGTAAGGAAACATTCTAATAAGCAAGTGAAAATTAGTTGAGCTAAAGCTCTGTGTCTGCCAGCTGTGAACGTCTTGGGAAAAGAAAATGCAACAGTAAAGAATCCAATCACCAGTAATAGCTGCTATCACAACATGACAACCGACATTTCTACTTTCATATACTTAGGGTCTACTGTGTCTGTAGCAATTTGTTTTTAAATCATCCAAGATTTAAGAAAAATATTTCATAGCACTCATTAATGTACATGTATTTATCACATTCATATACCAAATCATCAATATCATCTTCATTCACTTTTGAACAAGAATTACCAGTACTTGCTGTTTCTCAGGGGGCTACCTGTTGTGGTCTTTCTCAGAGAACAGAATTGCTAAGTTATCATGTCTGTAAGGTTAGGATGTGTACGTTTTTGTAAAAAAATGTTTCATCTTTTAACTGTTACTTGCAAGTACAAAGATGAACCTTCAAACTCAAATGTGACTTTTAGTCCTGTGAAAAATAAGCACTAGACATGTCAGCGCAGACATGTCTGCGCCTAAAAGACAAAAAGTTCTTTTGCTATGTGCAGTCCAGCTTATATTGCAAAAATGAAATACTTCAACAATTGGTTTACAGGATGGTGTCAATGTCAGAAACATCTTAAGTCTATGTAAATGAGGTCTGACGCTCTGTCTCATGGCATGTTTTATTCCCGGATATTCATTGTAAAGCATTAGCGATTAATGGTTTGATTGACTCATCCACGTACAACCAAGCACTGCAGTTATTCCCCAGAGCTGGCGATTAGACCATGCCCTGCCACGTGCATCCTGGTACCTACATAGTTACATGCCCGAGTACATGAAACTCCAAACCTTTTGCATCTCTTTTATCTCATTGTAAAGTGGGCCCCTCTGTGTTGCCTGGAGCCAGGCTTAATTTTATTTTTACTGTTGTAAATTAATTACGACACATACAGAGAGGAGAATATTTATTTATGACTGGAACGTCTAAGAAATTGCATTAGATTGGATGAGGTGTGCCCCTTGGGAGATTTTTCTTCCAAAACCTTTTTGATTGTTTGCGTGCTTAGCAGTGCTGGTTTGTCATTAGGGGGCTCAATTAAGGTGACAACTTACAGAGACATTAAATGGAGTGAGAATGGGAGGAGGGCAACAGGAGAAGAGACGGCATGTAAGACAAAGAGAATGCGTTCTAGAAAAGTGTGTAGAAGTATGATTGCAAATTTGATCACATGTTCGTGCTTGGATTAGTAGGCATGTAGGCATACTTATGGGAATGTGAATTTGAGGTCGGGAGTGTGTGTTGGTGTGTGGATGCTACATGATTTCATATTTGTATGATGCCTCTGTATGCAGACGAATCAATAATGCCTCGTGATATTATACACCGTGTCTGAATGTGGCACTCAGGCTTGCCTTGGTTTCCTGTGGAACAGGGCATAGAGCAGTGAAGGGAGGGGGGGGGGGGGGGACAACAAGCTTATCAGACCAACTGATCTTTCCTGTTTCCTGAATCCACTTTGTCTTCCCTCTTTGGTCTGATCTCACGCCTTCGCTAGGGCTGACTAACCTTGGTGCTGCTGTGTTCCAGTTTGTCAAAGAGCTGCTCTTTTCTATTATAGGGTTTGCTGTTTATCTATTTACCTCCTAGTGCTATCATGCCATCTTCCTCTAGTTTTTCCCTTTGTATTTTTACTTTTTATATCGGCAAGCATCGTGGCATTAAAGACAGATTTGTTAACAGTGGTTATCTGTTGGCTATACTCCAAAAATGATCCATCCTTTGGAATAATTTAATCACATTTTATATGTTTGCATATGTGCATTTAGAGAAGCAATGGCTTATTAAATTAATATTCAATTAATCTTCCTGAGTAATAGTTGTTACTTAATGCCTCATAGCTGTGAACAATGCTCATTTGAAAAGAAACTGTACAGAATGGAAAAGGCAGTTTTAGAACTTTCAAAAAAGTGAGCTAAATCATTATACTGTATAAGAAGCTTCAACTATGCATTTATTTTCGAAAATAATTGGAACATAAATTTTCAAAGTTGCTAAATTAAAAATAAAATTCAGTCCATTATATCTTAAAGTTCTTTTTGCCTCTAATATAGTTATTCAGTTGCCATTTTTTTTATTCTATTAGATTGAGCTGCCTTTTTAAAATTTCTCGGAGAAAATAATGAAAAAACAGCATCTGCACTGGGACAGATTATTTCAACCCACTGTTAGAATTATTTCATTCCATGGAAGAACATTTTGAGACTGAATTCCAGATGAATTTGCTTGTTAAGGTGAACCTTTTTTTGCAGTGTATCGAAGGCGGTATCCTTGACGTGCCCTTGTGGTTAACAGAGATGAGGTAGATTTATGTGTGTCTCTCAGGCACATGGCCGGGACTATCGTGTCATAAATTAGTGGCTGGTCACAGAAAGGAGATGATGCAGAGAGAGGGAGTGAGAGAAAGGGGGGAGAAAGCTTTGCTAAGACATGCTGTTGGTTTATCATAATCACATCTTTATCCACCTGCTCCTGTTGTCCTGCCATTTTGTTTTCCCCAGCCCAGCTCTCTGTCTCGTCCTTGGTTTTATCACTTCTAATCACTCACTCTCTCCTTGAGTGTTTTTCTTATCCTCGTTTTGTTACCTTCATCCCTTCTTTTCCCCTGCTCTGCCTTTTCCCCCCTCTGACCTCTTCCCTCCTCTCTGTTCTGTATTTGAAGGTGTCTTTGTCTGGAGATGAAACTCTAGCATTGACCCAGCTCACCCGGGGGCTCTTTATTGGCTTTGTTAGCATTATAAGGCTGCTGAAAAAGACAGGCCAGAAAGTGAAGAAGGGGGAAAAAAAGATGAGAGAAAACTGAGATCAGGGTTGAAGGAAATAAAATGTATAGAGTTGAAGCGTGGGACTAGTCTGGGGGTTGGTGTGTGATTGCATCAGTGTGCGTTTACATGCGAGTGTGTATACTATGTGTGTGTGAGGATGATTTAGGGAAACTGCAACAGCAGCAGGGGATTGATGTGGCGTGCTGTGGTTGTATTTTTATTTGGCAACCCACAATAGATAAAGCAAATGTAGCATGCTATTATACACACTGAAGTCAGGAGGGTTAAATATAATAAGCAGCCACACAGAGAGGCTGCAAAAAGATAAAACCCATTCAAGTCCAGCTTTGCAACATGCTACTGTAATTGTAGTTTAATCCCAAGTCCTCATTCTGTGATTATTTTTGTTCATCATCCCATCTTTTGGGGCTCCGGTGCAGCTGGATTCACCCATGCTCTACAAAAGGAAGTGTGTGTGTGTGTGTGTGAAAGAGAGAGACAAAAAGTGAATAACTGTAGTTCTTTTAAATACTGAAAATACGGGATATTAATAACCGAGCAAGTCTATTTAAACAATAATAGCTGAGTTGCATATATCGCTTTATCATTTTTCCTCAGGTGTTTTAGTGCAGGTGGGTGTCTACAATCAGATGAAGATACACTTTGTTCCCTCTTTATGGTTTTCTCCCTTCTCACAATTCATGCATGATACATCTCTCCCCTTTATTCTTCTTGTGCTTGCTTCCTCTCCCTCTGCCAGCTGTAAGAGATAATTATTTCCAAACAAGCGGTCTCCTGGGTGAGCCCGTATTATCCAAAGCAGCCTTCATTAAAAATTCCCGCAGCTGCGTGGACGGAGAAAGAAATGGAAGGAGTAACAATAAAACAAAGGGCAATAGCAATCTTACCTGGACTGAGACTGGTTTTCACCCTGGATGAGACTTGCAAACAAAAGCAAAAAAAAAAACCCGAAAACTATAAAATTAAACAAGACAAAACAAAGAGAGAACGAGTTGTTTATCAGTCGTAGTAATGGTAATCAGCCACAATAGCTTGGCATATGGCATGCATGTCTCTAAAGGAAACTTTAAGGCATTGTTGATGTCCTTTGTCTCCTATAATTGTTCCAAATGTCCTTTGTGTGCTAGCAACAATTACACTCACATAAACACATGCTTGCATGCAGAGCAGCACAGAAGGAAAATATTCTGCAGGTAGATTTATGGCAAATCCACAATGACAAGATACAATGTTAATATGTACATACCGAGGACTGCAGCCATTGCATGCAAACAGATCAGCTTGCAGACAAACACATGCTCAGGCCCAAGAGAAGAGCATGCTATTTGCATAATAGAATTGGACAATGCACACCACAAAGGTAATGCGTTTCCTTCCTATCTCAGCACAACTTCACCTATAGCACGAGTCACTGACACAGGGTAAAAGATTGGCACGTCTGAATCAATTTACATGAAGGCAGTCTGGGTGGAGTTTAACATGTTGCAAAACAGAGGTGTCTATAGAATTGCAGTGATGGTGGATATTATCATGAGTGGCCTGAACAGACATCTGTTTTTTGTCGCTTTAATTTCTATCACCTGACACCAATAAAAACTCTATTTCTGGTGCTGCAATTAACCCAAGCTGCTTGGGAAAAGAGGAAATGAGATGTAAACACATGTCTGACATATTATCACCTTTTAAGATGATATGGTAAACTTGTTAATGAACTGTAAACAGGCTGCCTATTTACACATCCAGCAGATACACTATGCAGCACCTTCAGCATTTGTGACTATGTCACTGTATCCAGGTTTTTGACCCATCTTTGGGTTCTACCAATGGGAAAATATTCTGGCCCTTCAACTCCTAAATGCTCCATGACAATACTAGTATAGGCTATTGTATATCTTGTATACCATGGTTCTAGTACTTTTTAGTTGAAAACAGTTGCCAGTTTCCATCAAGAGAGTTAAACTGCAAGATTATTTGTCGCCACTTTCCTAGTTTACAACATGAAACAATTAAAACATTTCTACAAGGTTTTCGAGTTCTACAGAACAGCACAAAGAAGTGTTTTCAGATGTGGTTCCCCTATGGCCAAAAAAAACTTTATTAGATTTTAGGATCAGGTGTAGGTTTTAAGAATAATGTTGTTTTGGGGTAGTTACTGTCTGGCAGTGTGAAGCTTTCTGAAGCACACCACCATTATCAATAGACCATTGTTACAAAAGTAGCAGCAGCATCCCAAGCACCAGTAAAATCTGTTTTCCAATTTGACTTTGTCAGCAGTTCTCAATGACAAACACAAGGTCATCTCCTGCTCTTATATCTGACAGGGTCCAAATCTTCAGAGAGGAAGAGAAAAAAGTCAGCAGCTCAGGGCAGCAGATTTAGCTGACTATCGAAAACTAAGGGATCAGAATCAGCTGGATGTTTCCAAGGACAATGAATATATGCAAATCCTGCGTAATTCAGGACTACTACCTATTTTTACAAAGAAGGAAAAAGCTGGAAATTTTCATTACAGTATTTAAAAAAGAATCTTATCTCCTTTGACATTTTCAGAAGGAAAGGGTATCATGGCTGTTCATAGCTCGAAAAGCGTGTCACCAACAGTGTAATGTGGTTAAATTCATGCAAGCAATTATTTTCTGAAGGTAGGTGTGACTTTTATTCAAATGCTGGATATCTCACTTTGGAATGAAACCTGCTCATTTGCAAATGGTTAGTAATTTTATTCAAATATCTGCTTCTACAGTATGAAAAAGAATAATAACCTCACATGCAGGTACAGAGGCAAAGTAAACTGATAGGGAACCTGAAATAGTCTTTGTATTGTAAATGGGGGGGGGGGGTACGTAGCACCACTAACAACAAATACTGAAACAGTTTTTAAAGTAGTATTCAAGCATTCAGGCCTACCTATAAAAACACCTCAATCAGGAAACTTTCACTAACTTGCTCCACATCTCAAAGCATTCTAGAGTCCTGAAAATGACACCAAGCAGATTTGAAAGAATGCAAAATGTTTCGGGCTTATTGACTTATTGCAAAATTTTTAGAAAAATCTGCAGCACGGTACCATTTACTGATGTGTTTCATGGGCTTACTTTAGCCTACACTATGTTGAAACTACTGTGCACAGACTTCCAGACTTTAATAAACCAAACAAATTCCTAGTTTTTAGGTAATAGTTGTAGCATGTGTGCATGTCAATTGTCCAGATGGAAGAAAGAAGGCAAGCAAACTTTATAGCACAAGGAAAAAGCCAATGCCCTTTAAAGCAAAGCAAAAGAAAGGAAAACAGGCATCCGCAACATGTTTCATGTTGCCATGCTCATTGATGAAAGGCAACAGAAGAAGTGAGTCTAAGCACATCAGAAGTTCTCTGCAGACCTTTTAAGAAACATAAAAAACAAAAGGCAGCCTCATCACATCTTAAATTCTTCAATAACAACACCATTGAGAGGACATGGGAGTTCTTGGTGATTCTTTTAAGCATATCTAAGACATAATGTAGAGCAAGGCCATTCCGTGCTTTTTGGACAAGAAAGAGAACCTTAAAGTCAATTCGGGTACATAGTAGAACCCAGTGGAGTGATTACAGGTGTAATGTACTCTCATAACCACTGTTAAAATTCATTCTGAATGACCTGCATCGACTTCAGAGAAGGTCAGTTCTGTTGGGTGCTCTCAAAACCCCGCTCCTGAGTTTAAAAAGTGAGTGTTAGATAATGATTGCTGTATTGTCAGGTTTGGGTAGTAATAAAAAATGATGGCTACAGCTCCCAATTCTGTCATCAAAAAATGTACCAGAAACTAAATATCAAGCTGCAGAGAATCCGAGTTTTAACTCTTTGTCCACTCTGTCACACATTGACATAGGATAGCTGTACTTCAGTGGACTTGTTCAAACCAGACATCCAAAGATTTTGAGCACATTGACCAAAACCCCCAAAAAACAAAAAAGAGGCATATTTGTTTTTTCAACCATTAAGTTTTGCTAAAAACAGAAAGCTTGAAACAGCAATGGTGTCAGTGGCATTTGTATTCGAATTCAAATAAAAAAATCAGGTAGTTTATCTTTTATTTAGCTTTAGTAAAATATATATAAAGTAGAATCAGACAAATGGCAGCACAATTTTCTGGAATGAGTAATGATTACAATACTTAACCACATCAGGTTTGGACATAGGTTTCTCTTTACATTTCTATTTGTCATCAAGTTGTGAAATGCATCCTCCCACCCGTTACTGCGTATCCTTTTCTGGGCCAGTCACCGGGCGAGAGGCCAGGATTCACCCTGGACAGGTCACCAGTCCATCTCAGGACCAAGCTAGTGAGACAAACAAAGAATGACAACCATTCAGAATCACATTCATGCCTACGAGCAATTTAGTGTGACCAATTACTTAACATTAATGTCTTTGGACTGTGGGAGGAAACGGGAGTGTCCGGAGGTAACACGCGCAAGCATGTGGAGAACATGCAAACTCCACACAGAAAGTCAGTACTGCATTACAGTATCCATGTTTGGTGTTTATGTTTAGGCACTGGCAGTATTTGGTTAAGGTAAGGGAGTAACTGTGGTCTGATTTAATACAGACCAACTCTGAAGTGATTTAAACACTCTATCTATCTATCTATCTATCTATCTATCTATCTATCTATCTATCTATCTATCTATCTATCTATCTATCTATCTATCTATCTATCTATCTATCTATCTATCTATCTATCTATCTATCTATCTATCTATCTATCTATCTATCTATCTATCTATCTATCTCTTCTAAAAGAATTTTGAGGACCAATCCAGAGAATATAAGAACCGTTTATTGTGTAAATTGAAAGGTAAATGTAGTGTCTGTATGTGAACTCTTTCTGCATGTGAGTGGATGTTTTTCCCCACACTTTCTACAGACTGATGAACTGTGCAGTGGGGCCACTGGGGTCCTCTTCCATTCCTACTTCCTGTTAGGGAACAGATGGAAAGTGAGGGGAGAGAGTAAGATGAGAGTTAGTGTGGGAGGGAGAGCTGGGTAAGGGAACAAGGTGAAGCCCACAAGACAGCAAAAATGAGGGAGAAAAGGTGAGACGAGAATACGAGAGCGGGAGGGGAAAAAAGCAGGGATGCCAAAACATAACGGATAGATTGAGTGAAAAGGGGAATGAGGGAGTAAAAAGAAGAAGGAGAAGAAGGGAGGGAAGAGAGGCAAACAGTAGAGAAGACAAGCGGAGAATGGAAGATGTTTAGAGAAGTGGACAATGTGTGGATAAGCAAAGAAGTAGAGGAGGATGGTTGTGTGGGGAGAGAGGCAGTCAGTCTGTGTATTTGTGTCAGGGTGCATATTCAGTACCTGTCTGTACTCTGTGTGTCTATAGGTGCTTGCTGTGTGTGTGTAGTTGTGTTTGTAGGGGAGAAGGAGAGAAGAGAGTCAGACACAGAAGGGTATTGCTGCATAAGCAGTCTGTCCAGCTGTCTCGCCTCTGAAAACCGATAGAGACCAGTGGTGTCAGGACTCTTTCTCTTCAACATCTCTCTCTCCCAGCTCACAGCTACTGCTAAATTTCTCTTTTCTCCTCCTCTCTCATCTGTAGTTAGCTTTCCTTGCTCTTGTGCTCTACTGTTCAATTTCTTTCTCCTCTGTTTTTCCACCCATTTCTCTTTCTACTCTTTTGCTGTTTATAGTTTTTTTTTTCTCTCCACACAATGCTCAGATGTCTGGCAGTTGAGATCAAAGCGGGAAAACGAGGCCTGCATGCTCATGGATGGTAGCTCGTGTGTATGTGAGGTTTTATATTATTCAAAGTCTGAATATGTATTTATGGGTGTTTTCATATTTTGCTTGCATCAGGTATATGTACACTGTAGTATAGGTTTTTTGTGTCAAAGGATGTGTCTAGGGTGTCTTATGTGGTGTTTCTATGCTAATCATTGTGTGTATTAGAATGGCATGCGTTTGGGAGTTAACTGAGTCATTTGCATATACAGCCATTCCCATAGGCTGTTACAGCGGAGTGAATGGGCTGGCTAATGGGAAGTAGCAGTTGAACAGATAGGCAGGTGTTGTACCATGCAGAGACATTAAATTGGTTCTGGGTTTGGGAGACGGTGATGATTTTGTTGAGACTCTCTTTAAGGGGCTAGGTGGTAGCTGTATGTGACTGGGGGGGGAGAGGCAGACTGAGAGAGAAAAAAGGGAACCGAAGCACGAGGAGAAAGAGAGGGATAAAGAGCAGAACTGGGAGGAAAGACTTTATACCTGAAATGACATGTATACAAAGAGGAAGAGGGAGCTTCTGGTTCATGGAGCATAGCTAAGGTGTTGTTTGTGTTTTATTTATTTTTGTTTGTTTTTGTTCTTTTCCCCCAAAGTATGATCAACTAGTCCTCATGGCTGAATAACACCACTGTGGTTCAAAACATGTCCTTGGTCAGGTGCAAGCAACTTAAACTAGTTGCTAATGGCAAAGGAAAGGATCTAGACGTGGCTGTGAGTAGCCAGTGTTGGTTTAATTTGGTATTCCAATGGAAACCATCAGTCCTTAGAAATGAAATAAAATGATTGACGATGAAATGCACCTGACTGAAATGACAGGTGCTGAGTTTGGGCTTTCTAAATGCGGCCGAAGGTGAGATGAAGTCATCGGTTGCTTTGGAGTTTCGTGGTGCTCTGACACGTCACAATACTTATATATTTGACATTTACCAGCACTGGTCATTTTTCACACAACCACAGATGTCCTTGATGGGAAAATGTCAAACAGTAGTCATAGTTTTTAGTGTTTCAGCATTTCTGTTGCTTTAGTTAGGAAGGCAGAACAAAAGCCTGACAGAAAGCATGATAAGTGTAGTTGCTGAGTAGATGTTAAACGTTACTTTTTATTATTTGTATGTCATCCTGTCTCCTATTGTAAGTGAAGATTGTCTTATATTATCTATCTTTACATGGATGCATACTACATGGAACTGATCAAAAGTGCGTGTGAACTGGTCATTATTTGTCAAATGTGTATCTGCACTGACAGAGAAACACACAACACATCCATGAATTATATAGGGCTTCATAAGATTTAACAAAACAGTCCTTTGAAAGCCAACAGACTAGAAAGTGTGACCTACAGGGGGTAATCCTCTAGTCAATTGTCTCTGTGTGCATGTGTGCGTAAGCAGCAGGAGTTGGTTCTTGGCAGCAAGTCTGCAATCCTGCGGTGCTTAAAGTAGAGATAAGATGAAACTTTAATAATCCATGTGGGAAGATTGGCTCATTGCAGCAGCAAAGACCACAATGTAAGAATACAACAATCAGAACCCCTGTAACTGAAGATAGCACTGCACAAACTGATTTATTGATGTCTCCTGAAAACCTCCTACTTTCACAATGTCAATTTAGAAGGTAATCATAAACAGAATTAAATTGGTGTCCAACAAAGTATGTAATACCACAATTAGTATTATCAAAAAATTATATTATAATAAATGTTTCTATTTCCATCCCTAATCAACTTTAGTAGTGTTTATCACAGTACCACACAGTAGTAATTAAATATGACAAATTCAAAATTAAATCTGGAAAAATAAATGTGCAGCTGCTGCAAAATATGCCAATTGGATAAAAGGGAATGCTGTTGTGACATTGAGGCAATTATAAATTGGTTAAAAAAAGAAGCACATAACGTAGGTGTGAATATCAACTGTAATTTGTTAATACTTTAATTTATGTTAATAATAAGTATCTTTGCCATTTTCCATGTGCACCCGTACACATGAAGTACAGCTGAAAAACATGCATATTTGATTTTAATTCCTAGAAGAAGTATTGAATGCTCGAGTGTTTTCATCCCGTAGAAAACCATGGAACTCTTTAACTGTTGATGATATGCAAAAATAAAAGTTAATTATCTGTTATCAAACACACAAAACCTCATCCTCCTTATCTCTGCTTTGTGTTCCCTAGGGTTAAGAATAGAGACTGGCTTCTGAATTACAACAGAGTCCCGAGTACCCATAACGAAAGTTGAACTGAGGAGTTTGCATGCATTGTGTGACTGCAGTAAATGGTCCAAAGTCCTTTTCCTGACTTCAGTCCTGGATCTATTTAACAGAAACAATCAGTAAATGGCTTTGCGCTTCAGTTGAGGGGAATCTTTTCTCTTGTAAAAGTGGAGGACCACATTTAAAAATAGTTATGCCCTTTAAATATTTTATGCTTCTGGATTCTTAACATGGAAACAATAAAAAAAAAACAAACAAAAAAATAAAACCTGAATCTATAAACAGAACCGGACTTGGAACTGAAACTGATAAATTCAAGTGATGCCCTTTCCTACTGTTCCTCCACGTTGAAACTTTGACCAATGCTGGTTGTGTTTGTTGTCATTTTCAAGACCAGTGACAACACACGTGATGAACTGGGATGAACTGCTCTGTCTATGGAGAGACAATAGCACACACTACTTCATCCTCTGTGTCACTGTGTGTTTGTGTGTGAGAAAGAGGGACAGAATGAATGCGTATATACGAAGCATGGAAATGGGTTCTTTTAAGTATTCTTTATGTGCATGTTTACTGGATGTGTGTTATAGTGAGTGTGCACCTTTGTCTGTGTGGATATGTTTGTGTACGTGTGTCTGTGTGTTTGTCATTTTGCAGCAGTTGCGTTTGGGACTGACAATTCCAATAAACATACGCATTAAGGCAGAACTGAGCAGGAATGTGGAACACTTACCTTCCTCTGAGTTCAACCCCTCTTCCTCTGTCCTGTTTGTCTTTCTCTGTTTCTTGGGTTTAGTCTCTCTTTCAATTCCCCTTTCATTTCGTCTTTGTCTCTCTTTCTCTCTCACGTTCAGCTAATACAGAGATGTCTTATAGTATACAGAGATGTCATTGCAGTATACACAGGATAGTGCTTACTACGGCGCTAAGCGTGACTGAAGAGGCCTTTGTGTGTCAGGAGATGTTACTGACAGAGTTACAGCGTGTTCTTGTTGACATGTCTGCTAGCTTAGCTTACCTTCTCTGGATCATCCTTATCTCCCCGAATAACGACTGAAAACACTGGAAATCAGATTTTCCTGTCTTTCATTTGTTTTTAGACTTTTACAAAAAAAATACATTTATAAATAAAATCATTGCAGGGATGTTGCCTTTGACATGACAGGAAATTTATTTGGCGGGAATCCAGTGTGCCAATATACAGCAAAGCCACATCTCACCAGTCAAAACCTCTGAAAGAGATGTTGTCTGGATGGGAGCATATGCTCTAAAACCTCTATGTACTTTTCAGCATTGACGGTGCCTTTCCAGATGTGTAAGCTGCCCACACCATAGGCACTAATGCACCCCCATACCATCAGAGATGCAGGCGTTTGAAATGTCCATTTTTCTGAAATTGTTCTACAATTTTTTTAGACACAGTTTGTAGCAGATTGGTGAACCTCTGCCTGTCTTTACATTCTAGAGGCTCTGCCTCTCTGAAATGCCCCTTTTATACCCAGTCAGGTTACTGACCCGGTACATGATCAGTTGTTAAATGCTCCGCCATGAGTTTTTGGTTTGCAGCAATTACATTTCCAGCCTTGCAGCCGTTCCAACTTGTTTGAGATGTGTTGCTGCCATCAAATTCAAAATGATTGAATTTTCCATGAAATGGTAAGATGTCTTAGTTTAGATATCCGATAGGTTGTTTATGTTCTATGGTGAATAAAATATGGGTTAATGAGATTTCCTTGCATTCTGTTTTTATTTATGTTTTACACATTGTCCTAACTTCTTTGGAATGGGGTTTGTAGAGAGTTTTAGGATACACAGTGTGTTGTCCATGAGGTGGTTTAAGGCCTGGCTCCTCCTGTCCCATTGCTGTGTCCTTCAGAAAGATGCCCTGAATTGTTTCTGATAGCCAGGGCAGCTCTGTTGCCATCTTTATGTGTGTATTTTCATAGCTTAGTGACATATCCTTGTGTACACTTACTGTTCACATGAGAACATGATTTGTGCCTGCTGAAAAAGGTGCTGTTTTGGGGTGAACTAGATCTTTATGATAAGAAAGCAAAAGCTTCATCTCATGGTAGACAGACATCCTGGCTGTCTGGGCAGCCTTATTTTATTATAAGGTAAACGGATTTACAGCATCAATAGAGTTCACGTTACAGTAAAGGAGGATGTATTACAGGACGTGTGTTGTAACCCTTATTTATAAAGAAATATTTTGATTACACTCTTTCTGTATATGTGCATATTGGCGATTGCATGTATTGTACCTTATAAATTGCCTTACCTCATAAAAATGTCCCCAACTAAACAGTTGTTGACAAGTAAACACCAACTTTTCTACTCTGTAGGCTACTGCCACCTCCTTGTTAAATGTGAACAAATAATCTGCGGATGTTAGCTGTCTTACATGTCACAGTTGGCGTACAGCATTACTGCTCTGGCTCTGAGTCCCAGCCATATGGTGAGGCAAGAACCGTTATTATGTTGTTGGACCGGTAACGGCAGCTGTATGTCTGTTATAATGTATGGTTCTGAGCAATAACAAACTGTATGCTCTACAGACAGGTGTGTGTGTGTGTGTGTGTGTGTGTGTGTGTGTGTGCGTTGGAGGTGGCAGAATAGTGACATGTTAGACGTTGACATATTCTGTGGCTTGGCTCTGCATCACTGCCATATGGTGAGACAATCCACTGCAGAGTAACCATGTTCAGTGTTCTGTGTGTCTGACTTACGAAACTGATCATTCAAGTGTGAACCCTGGCAACTGGGGGGGTGGAGTGAACATTCCTCACTGTATGATGTTATATACTATGACATGTTGTTTTGTGCTGCTTCTTTAATGTGTCCTTAGCACGTAAAGGGATAACAATGAGAGACCGAGGTAAGACAGGTTTATTTCTGGAACACAGGCAAATCCAAAGTTCCTTACAAGCACACAAAATATTAAAATCACAAACTAATAATACTTTTATACTAAGTAGTATTACAGAGATTTGTCATGGGGTACATTTTCCACAACTAAGGTACTATGGTGCTCTTAGGACCTTTGTGTGCTACAAGTAGTTATTTTACAGACACATGGTTAATTTACTCTTACCTTAATAACTAACCTGTCACTATATTATATGACTTCATATTAAAAGCTTTGCAAATTATTACACTATTTTGGATTAGCTCTTTCCAAAACATGCTTCTCTAATACAATTAGTGCGTCAATGTGTGTTATCGATTACTGCAATTACATGTGTTGTGAGATTAAACTCGGCCAATTTGACACATGTCCAGTTTATCAAGTAAGCTACTGTTGGATTTTTTAATTTTATTTTTTACATTTGAAGCAAGCGGTTTGCAAGACACACCATATTTTTGTGCTTCCTGGGAACAAAACAAAACAAACAGAAACTTAATGACAGTAAAAGTAAATAATGAGATTATTATTTGAGCTCCAAAATTGAATTATAATGTTTGATTCTTCTCAGCTTCCTTTTTATTTCTCACCCTTCTTCCTAATGGAGACAACTGATGTTAGCGTGTCAACACTATGGTCGTGTATCAGATGTCTGCGCGTATATGAGTGCGTGTGTGTGTGTGCCCTGCATGTCTTTGTGAGAAATAATCTGTGTGTGTGTATTTCAATGTAAACTAACAACAGGGGACAATAACACAATGAAATGTTTGCGTGCAGCTGGGGGAATGTGTGTGGGAATGAATTTTTGTTGTATGTGTGTGTGTCACTATGTATTGCTGCAGCTGGATTGCTCTCTGCCAGCATTCGCTGCATAATGTATCTCTGTGGCGTAACTCTACACTACACACTATATGACGCATTGGATAACTCTTTTGGTTTGCTGCATTGAGTATTTATACAGCCCTGTCTCTATCCCTGCACTGGAGTGACCCTCTGTTTCACTATATCTGTTATACTGTGGCTGAATGCTCCAGGGTGTTAATGCTGCATGCAGCATCTGGGATCTCTTGTGTTTCTCACCTCCTACGCCTTTCTGCTTGACTCTGTGTTCAGCAGGATGTGGAATTAGCTGTTAAATGTTGAGTAAAGGTAACATAGGTGCTTACTACTATGGATGCGCTGCATGGATATGTCAAATCAGTATTGTGGCTGAAACCGACCTTGCTTCCAACATGTCTGCCAAACTGTGTTTAAGTGCCATAGTCATGCTGGCCTCATGTCAACATGCCAAATTAAAATACAAAGCTAGAACAAGTAGAGTCTTTAGGCTTCGACGAGGGTTTAAAGAAGTTATAAATCTCAACTAAAATATGAAAAATACCCTCCTCTGTCTTTATCATTATTCCTTCCATGACTAATGAGATTTTAATAGGTAGAATCAGTAAAAAATTCTACCTAATGTATGGGGAGTTTTTTTTTTTATTGCAAACAATGCACAAAGTACAAAACAACATTGTCTGGCAGTAATTTCTAACTACTTTATGCCCCATGGTACTTCCAAATTCTCTTCCAATTCCCAAACTAACCACACAAATTTGTGGAAGCCTTTCACACTGGCAGAAAGGCTATAAAAAAAAAACTGAAAACAACTGTACTGTAAGGCAAATATTTAAAAGACCACTTTAAAAGTGTTTACCCAGCTGTCATTATGACCTTTTTTACTGTGCCATTGTTGTGTTTTTTACCTTTGTACTGATGTTGATCTTGGCCACTTCTTGCATTTTGCCATCTGTCTCATGCTTGGTAGGTAGCCCTGGTTATTTGCTCTGTTTCCATGCAACAAGATATTTGCAGCGCTAAAGGAGGCATGGAGCATTTGTAGGAGAAATGACAGTATAGATAAACAACCTGGCAATTCATTTTTGTTTCGCTTGAACACTGGCCCACTGTTCACGAGGCATGACCCATGTATCGCAGAGACTCTCTTCCATGCAGATGAACACATTATTTCCAGAGCATCACAAAACAAATGCAGACATCCAGTTCTTCTTCTCTTCTCTTCCCTTTGTCAATCTCTCTCATTGTCCCTTTGTCATTCAGTCCCTTTCATCATGCCTCTCATTTTATTTCTCTATCCCTCCCAGTTTCCCTTGCTCAGTCACCCACCCTCATCTTTCTGTCTGTCCTTCAGAATAGTGGAGAAGTGACGGATTGACTGAATGTCTGTCTCTCTGTGGGAAATGAGCCTGCTAATGTGGCGAACTGGGCTTGTTCCATATTCATCTGTGAGCTTGTGAATCACTGTGTGACTATAGAGGCTGCCGTGTGCACGGTGGCACATCTGCTTCCCTTCCAAAAGTCAAACGGAGCGCAAAATGAGTGGTGAATATAAATCTATTCCCTATCTCTTTCAGGTCTTCATCAGTCCATCTCTGCTTTTCACTTTCCCTTATGATCCTGTTCCTCAGTGCCACTTCTCCATCTCCCCTTTCACCCGCTGTCATGCACATTGTGATTATGTTCTGCCACTATTGTGGTGTCCTTTTCTCTTTTAATCAGCCTATCGTTCATTCTCATTATGTTGGTTCTGACTGTCTGCGCCATCATCGCCACCTTACAGAAAGGGGAAGGCTGCTATGAAAAGGTATCAGAGAGACAGACTGACAGAGGCCAAATGAGCTGGCAAGGAGAAGGGAGGGGAGGAGTGAAAGAGGCTAAGAGTCATCAGGGATTAAGGTAAAAATAATCCTCAAGTCAATCAGACATTATAGTGTGGGCCAGTTGAACAAGCTCAGTAGACCTGGCTGGAAGCTGGACACAGGCCAGTATAAGACAATCGCTTCACCGGTGAATTACAACAGATAAAAAACAGTGCGTCTCAGGCTAGCAGGTCTGATACATGAGGCCTGCTATCAGTGAATGTTAAGTAGCTGTGCACCGGCATATCAGAGCTTAGAGATGGTCATTTAGCAATAAAAGCTTGTGTGTCTGTTACATCACACAGTATACAAATGATTTCAGTTTATCATGGAGGCTGTGTTATTTAATTGAGCTTCAATGGACAGGAGAGGGAAATATAGCAATGAAAATGTGTTTTTATACAACTAATGTTATTAGCAAATACATCGAAACAGCCCAGATTACACACAAACATATTTGAGGATTGCTTATGGCAAAATATTCTGTACTAGTTCAAAATCATACTAATACTAAGTGTATCTGAAAAATATTGACGTGTTATTTCTTCATTTGCTTTCCTTAAATCAAAAAACAGATCATGATGGATACATTTAGCTACTATTTGCTGAAATCTGCATGTATTGGATTTTTTTGGCCGCTTGACAACAGCGCAACAAGTTTAAAAAAATACAAATAAAACGTTTTTTTGTTTGCAACTTCAACAGGTGTCTCCAGGGACAAAAGGTGTCAGGTAACAGGATTTTGGATGCTGAATGTGTTGCTTGTGTTCACAGAGATTTATGCATTATCGCACAGACTTAACAACATTTGCAGTAACCTTAATCCAGCCAGAAACCATTTTGTTTTTGCCAAAACAGATTAGTTGCTGTTTTATATAAATATAATTTGAAAAAATGAGGTTTTATCATTAACTGTAGTTCTTGTATTATAAAAACTACAAGCAGTTCAGTATAAGAAGTACAGTGTTCAGAACCAGCCCAGATAACATGTACGTTTTTGCCTGACCCCCTATTTTAGCCAAACAACTATTAAATACAATATTTGTCAGCTGATCAAAAACAGCACGTTGTCGTTATCATAAATATTTAGTATTACATAACACGTTTGGCCGTGTGTTCGATTTGAGTATATTGTACTGTACTTTAATGATTATGGCAGCTGGTTACTGTGAAAACTGTTTATGAGGTGCAGTTAACTGAATTTAAATCATCAATATGCATTGTATAAATAAATATTGCCGTCACGTGAAGATGCCATTATGTGTTAAAACAGTGCTTCTATTATGGTCCAACTGCCCGAGATGCAGAATTTCTTAAGTAACTCTAAATGACAAATTTGGGACATTAGAGTTCTGTGATTTATGATGCCTCTGTCATAAAATTAGGGGGACAGAGTGGACAGTCCTTTACCGTATGTCTGCCATGTTCACTTTATTACATTTGAATTTCAGTAACTTATCTCCTGCCATCACAGACCAAGAGAGAATTCACTTTCTAAACTTTGATTTCTTTCGGGACAAATCTTTCAAGTCCACAGGTCACATCTGCAGAGGGCAAGTCCTCACAGTACACATTCTTGGAGTTTTATACTGTCTGTCTGTGACACTTTCTTTTAAACCTTCTCAGTTTTAAACTGCTTTTCATCATTTGTCATCTAAACAAAAGTCAGTCATGGCTGGAAGTTGTTTGAATCTCTGTAGAACTTCCAATTAAAGAGGGATTTACTTTATAATGGCAGCAGGTCAATGCTCTTGTTAACATTGGCTTTGCAGTACCTGAGAAAAGCAGGTTAAAAGCACAACAAACAGTCCAAAAATAAAAAAAATAATGACCATCATTCGGCCCCAGATCTGTTGTCAAGCAATCTCAACCTGACTCTACTGTGCTTCACCGTTTATGTTTTAACATGACCTAAATACATGTAGTTCATCTGCTATTTTAATCTATTTTTGGATCTAATCTGGATTGAGTTACATTCAAAAGGGACAGGAAAGCAAATAGTGTGTCATGTACACAAATCACTTCATGCAAATACAGAAACAACAGGTATCAGGACATAAGAGGAATGAGTCTTGTCTAATAAATGCTGCAAATAAATGCTGTTTCTCAACCTCAAACTATAAACCGCATTGCACTAAAATCATTCCCCTTTTCTCCTCCACTGTTTCCACTGTGTGCTTTTAATTAAAAGCTTTCTGTCCAGGACTTTAGCACATATGACACTTTTTTCTGTGTAGAAGTAACAGACTATGCAATGATGGATTATCAGACTGGGAGTATTGTATGCATACTATTATGCAAAGCTATTCATGATTGACAGTGGAATGGGAATAGCAAATTAGTTGCACATTGTCTCATTGGTGTCAAACATATGGAAAGCAATATCTATGTTCATAAAATGGCACTTTTACCTCATCAGTGTAGCTAAGTCCTTAATGTCATATGGGAAATTAAGGTCTCCACTTCATGTGACTAAATTTGAAATGGTGGAACAATCCCAAGTAAACATGAAACGGTGCATAAGAAACTAAGTACTAATAACCGACACTGAAGAGGTTGAGTACAGTTCATCAATAAACCATCAACGTTACGTACACCAGTCTGGGATAAGTTTCAGAGCTATTTCTAGGTGAACCTCAGAGCTTTTAGGAGAATATTCTATGTCAGCATTGGAAATGTTATAAAAGACAGAGGTCGTGTTATATCAGGTGTACACCAAATACATAACTCCTCAAACAGGTCATTATATCTGCAGTCAAGCATGGTGGTGGTAAGTGTAATGGTGTGGGGATGTTTTACTGTGTCAGGGCTAGCGCGACTTGCCATAACTGTGGGAAACATGAATTCTGCTCGCTACCCAAGAAACCTAAGAAGGACTTTAGGTTATCAAGACTGCCCTCCTGTAGATGATTTCAATAATTCATTTGCAGGAAGGAAAGGAAGGGAAGGAGATACAAAGAAGACAAAACTAAGTAACCCTAACATCTTTATTTAGTGCCTAAACCTGACCTAAGCTAGCCTTGATGATTTTCTGCATAACCCTAACCAAAACCGCTGTGTTTGGACTTTATAAATCCTATGTTTTTGACTGTAGGGAGCAGAATAATCACTGTGTGAGACTGGCTGGATAATTAGGCTCCACCCAAAAGCATGCATTTTAACGTGGTGGAACTATTTCACCAATTTATCGAGTCATACGAAAGGCAAGGGGAAAAACAATCTTTATAGGTGTAAAGGTTGGAAGACAGTTTGGGTCATTAGTGCGGGTGTATTTTTCCTGGTACGAACACCAGGTGAGCAAAGCAACAGCAAAGCTATTGGTAAATAGAGAGACTGCAAGACCAGAGATACCAACTTGTGTATGGCCTGCATTGACTACAGGAAAGCCTTTGACACAATACCTCACACATCGATCCTGGAGTGCTCGAAACGCTACAACATCAATAGGAACCTTCATCAAGAACTCAATAATGGCTGGGGAAAACAACCTTACAGGCCAACTTTAAACCAATTGAACAAGTCACCATCAACTGCGGCATTTATCAAGAAGATGCACTGTACCTGCTGCTGTTCTACATAGGGCTCAACCCCCTTAGCCAGATCATCACCTCGAATGGTTATCATACCGGCTACAGAATGAAGCATCCATCGGTCACATCAAGCTGTGTGCCAAGAGTGAACGAGACATTGGTTTACTAATTCATACCCCTACAGCCAGGACATGTCATTCGAGCTGGATAAGTGCGGTTGGATGGTAACAAGGAGAGGAAAGGCAGTCAGAACTGAGGTGATTGTATTACCAGAAGGGAACATAGCAGATGTAAAGGCCAGCTACAAATACCTTGGGATCCCGCAGGCATAAGGGAACCATAAACTGCCAAATACCTACAGAGAGTAAGACACATCCTCTGCTGAATGGTAAGAACAAAGTCAGGGCGATTAATACCTATGCCCTGCCGGTTTTCAGGGACCCTGCTGGCATAAAAAGGATTTCACCCTCATTTCAGCATCCTGAGGCTGTACACTAAGCAGAAGGAAGGAGGCTGAGGAGTAGTGGGTGTCAGAGGCACTGTCCAGGATGAAACAACAAAGATCCATGAATACATCAGGAAGCTGGCCTCAAGTGATGATGTGCAGCAGGAACCAGAGGAGCAAGAGAAGGAAGAGCAACAACCATCATCAGAGGCCAAACCCCTGCACGTTATGTACCACTGGCAGATAGAAGAAGTGGCTGATAAAAAAAAAAAAAAACTACCAGTGGATGGACAAAGCTGAACTGAAAGGAAGCACACAGGCACTAATCCTTGCATCACAGGTACAGGCTCTAAGTACAAGATCAGTAGAGGCTGGGGTCTGCCACTCCAGGCAGTACTCCAGGTGCAGGCTGTGCAAAGAGGCCACTGTTACAATCCAGCACATATCGATGGGGTGCAAGACACTAGAAAGCAGGGCACACATGCAAGGCCAGAAACAGCTGTGCTGAGTACAGGCTGAATATCCCAACATCAAAGTGGGAAACAAACTAGCCAACCATTCATCCCCCATTCAGCTTTACAAAATTACCCCTTTAAGTTGTACAGTATGGAGACCATGGGTGAAAAGCAGTTCTAAATCCTAGAGTAGAGGCTAAATCCTATTTTAAAGGCACTGTACGGTATGTCTCACTTTGCATTAGTGGTTTCTTTCTTTCTTGCGTGGCACCGAGAACGTTTTACAGTCACTACTGTACTTTTTATTTTTTACTCTCCTCTGTATAGTTTGTGCACCCCTGGCACTCAGAGAAGAGTCATGTCAACTTATTCAATTTCACAGTCAGATGTCACTGCTAACACAGGGATACCCTTCATCAGCAAATCAGTTAATTTGTTAATTAATTTTACAAGTGTGTCGGGCTGCAAGTGGCCATTCATTCATACACACACACACACACACTCTCTCTCTCTCACTCATTGTCTACCTCTTTTTACCCTTCCTATTCTCCTCTGTGCATCTCAGTATAAAAGAGCTTGGCTCAATTCTAATTTCATCGCCAGTCCTTTTCTGCATCGATCATCATACACCCTATGTGGCAGAAAGTGATAATGGGGGTGGGGGCCTATATGTGTCATTGATTTGAGGGAAAAATTGTGCTTCAAGAAAGTGTTCAGAGAAGAGCTGAAAACAGAAAGAGACAGAGGGGAGGTGAGAGCTACAGTGTTGATTAGGTTATCTTTTGCTAATGTTATGACATTACCTGTTTCTTCCTATTTCCACTTTGAGTTGAGAAAAACTTTAGCAGGTGGAAGTGAATTATGCAGTTGCCATGCTAGGATGGCTGACAGGTTGCTGTGCCTGCTGGTTAGCCTTTCTGCTTAGGAACTTCTGTATTCTAGCCTAAGGTACAGACTTTGTGCAGCCCCATGTTCAGGATTTGATTTATTTTGGGTCTGAAAGCAGGGTTAAGATGTAAAAGCTTCCAAAAAGGTTCGGCTTTTGTTTTGTTGGAAATGATATAGAAAGCAAGAAGCCTCATGGCATTTTTACTTTGCAAAGCTCCTTCCTTACTGAAGTATCATGTCTGCTCAGGCAGTCATAAACAAACTAACAGCACAATCTACAACCCCTAAAATTACTCACAGAAAACACCTGTCAGCAATATGTAAACACCAAGAGTAACGCTCCATTCTTGTTACACATTTTAAAGATTTTAAAAAGCGCACAACAAATGATAATGACAGCTGTGGAAGAAAATCTGTACAAAAAAGCCCCTGTAAACACCCTTTCTAAAGCAAATGCCGTGGTGTACTTTCAGCTGGCAGCAGCTGTCTTGTCCCGTATGCTACAGGGTGATTACAGTGCTACACAGCAGTGCAATTGCGAATAACAATGGAACATAGCTTAAGTTGCTTTGCAGTTTATGAATAAAACTTTAAGTAAAACTAGATATTGCTGGAAACAAACTATTTTAACTTAACAAAGGATCAAGTTTGTTTACACATGAATGAAATTTCAGGTCATTTAAGGTCATGACCTTTAGGAGGCAAAGGATACTGCAGATCCTTGAAGCACACATCATAACAGCACTGTTTTTGAGACAGGTTCCTCTCTGTCAATATTGTAAGTATGTCTTTTGAAATTTGTGCTCATGCCAACTGTGTATTTCCACACACATCCTTCTCAGTCGCTTTTGAGGACACATTGGCTTAAAGGTGTCAAAATATTTTCTAGAATGTGCAAAGAAGTTCATATAATCTGTGGTGTAAAACCTTTAGCATCCTCAGCTCTCACTGCAGTGTCAAAGAAAAATGAGTGTGTGGATCACGGTGCGATGATGGTGCGACGATGTACCTGATAATTCTAGTGGAGAGTGCATTCACAGCAGCTGATGAGATGCAAAGTTACAGAATGCAGTTTAAATAGGGTCCTGAGTCCAGAACTACAGACCAAGTGGGCAGTTCTTTAAGGTTCTGTTTGACAGGTTTTTATTTGTTGGCTCTGTGTTCAGTTTTGAGTTTACTTTCAAAAGAGTTGGGTGGACTTGAATCATATGCTGTCAAACGCTGCCAGCTTCCTGCTTTCAAGTTCTATTTTGCAACCCTCAATTACTCATTCATTTTCTTGATTTTGGCAGTCACCTGTAACTCGCTCACTATGAGCTCTTTGCTGTATTATTTCAAAATGAAGGGCAAAAGGGAACACAAGAGTGTCAGTGAAGACTAATTGAATGAGGGGCAAAACAACATTCAAAAGAGGGCAAGAAGTGAGATTATACAGTATTATAAAGGTATAGTAAACGTGAATACTGATAATTGTGGGCATTGCATATGTGCGTATACAGTAGTCAATAAAATTATTACCTGATGGCAGCATTACACCTGGGTTGGCATGGATATTATTGAACATGGGAAATAATGGAGAATCAGCTATGGTTTTGAGAAGTGTTTCGCTTTTAAAAATGTAGTGTTTGATTAACATCAGTGACATCAAATGGAAGAAAACAAAAGTCAAGGTATACTTCAGTTTCGTGATGCGTGCCGTACAGCAGGGGTATTATGTGCTCAGTGGTGGCCTTGGCCTGACTGTGCTAAGGCCAAAACCCTGCTGAGCTCGAGTCACCTCTACTTTAACCTGACACATCTCAATTGAGAGAGAGAGAGGGATAAATAAATAGAGAAACAGAAAAGACTTTGTTCTCCTCTCTGCCCCCACACAACTTAGCATCGTTCTCTCATTCCTCACACTAACCAGTTTATTTGTTTGGATTCCTGGCTTGTTTCCGTCTTTCTCTTATCTCCCCCTCTCTCCCTTCTCTTTTTCTTGCACCCTGCGAGAGGAGGCCAAAAGGTTGAGGAGAGAAGGACTGGAGAGAAGGTCAGATGGTTAGGCTTGAGAGAGAGGAACGGAAAAGAACAACAGCTTACACAACTAAAACGGATATCAAATCTTTTATTCTGCTGTGGGTGTCCTTAACCTCGCTGCAGCCCTGTGTGGGCTGTGCAAGCCCACTAAGTTGACCCCAAGGTTGTTGAGCAGAGCTGTATGTGTGTGAAGATGTAGTTGTTGAAGCTTTGCTCTTCTCAAAGCTCTTCTCTCTCAGTAATTGTAATAACCACCTAACCTTTATACTTTAATGAATATGTGCATGAATATAGGATCACAGGATGAAAAAAAAATATTTTCCTTGACTTGTGGAACCTAAAACTGAATACAAGAAATGCTGTCACCTACTCAAGTGCTGACTGATCCTGAAAAACAGCTTTTACAGCTATTTAAATTGCTCTTATGACAAGTTTTTTAAATACTGTATTTTTATGGAGTTTCCAGTTATGAAACCAGTTGAATATTTGGCAAATGTATAAAACAAATATTTGTCATAGGCTACATATTATTATGTTATTTTGTTTTAGGTATTCTACATTGTAATCACAAACTGATTGTTTGACATCTTGATTTCTGTAAATTTTCATACCACTGTGCCCGCGATATGATCGTTGACTCCCGGTAAACAATTCCAGAGAATACATCTGTCAGTGTGTGAATTCAGCATATGGACCATCATGAATAATTTCTGTGTTTCCAATTATATCTTACATCGCCATCCTAAAACACAACTATAGACAAAGTACTAAATGCATGTCTCAGTTAAATTCAGTACAGATCAACAACACCACAAACTACAGCTTTCAAAATGTGCAAATAAGTTTATATGTGTGGTTTCTAGTGTAAAAAAGTAATGTTTAAAGGTTTGAAAAGAAAATAAGAAAACCACAGTATATCCTGTCTAATAGTGATTTAGTTCTATATGTCTGTGGTCTTAAACAATATAATCAGATTTTTTTTTCAAACATGACCATCCATTGACTTTTTTTGGGGGGGGGATTTGAAAATGCTCCAGTTTCTAATCAATTACATATAACATGATGGATTTACTTAACAGAAACTCAATTATCAAGAAGTAAACGCTATCGGAAGTCAATTTGAAATCTTGTGTTTTAGGATTAACGCTTGAATAAGTTTAGTTACTGAAGACTTATGCTATGTTGCCCCTAATAAGAACATTTAGACGGTAAGAAGAAGGATAAAATAACATTTTTAAATGTCTTTAATAAAACATTTGAAGGATATTTTAGATTTCATATATCTGTTGATCCTTTTAAAAGTTCAGGTTCAAAAAGTTTGTTTTTATTGTTGTATCATTATGATGAGACCTATTTCAAAGGGGGGTTGTGCTTTATGACAAGTTACGGTCATAGGTTATAATCTTTGTCAATACCCATAAACAAAAGCTTGTATTAGTCCATTATTATGTTCTATGGCCGGTGAGGTTCTGGGAACTCTTTACAATGGGAGGTATTAGAGAAGAAATCCAGACCTTCTGTCTGCAGCCTTGTCCTCTGAAAGCCATTAAGACTTTAAGATGAGGCCATAAAACCAACTCAAGCCAGCTCTATTACTGGATTCCTCATCTCTGCCTGTCAGCTGGTTGGTCTGTCTTTCTGGCCCTCTGTGGTCAGCATTAGTATCACTGGAGGGTTAGATAATTAGAGTTATTATCTCTATAAGTCCAGAATGAATTTCATCCCAGTGGAAAAGACCATGTAAGTGATTTTCCACAGCTACTATGATGGGGAGAAAAATCCAGACCTCTAGGGTGCTCTGGTAATTATTTTTCAATCTTTAAAATCCATCGCACAAGTCCAACTCACGCTGCAGAAATTACTTGATGTTCGGAATTAATATTTTTCACTCATGCTTGATCACTTTTGAGAAAGCACAGCGCATGGGAGACTATTTCAAAGATTTGATTTATTTTATGCCATGTTCATTTGATGTAAGCTTCCATAACAAGAACAGTACCATTGCTAACCATAGATGTCAACAGTAAACTCAAACTCTGAAAACACTTCTTTAGATCATAATTATTTATTCCAGCTGGATTTTTTTTGGAAGACCACAGGGGAAATTATTTTTTGTGGGATGTCCCCTGTTGCAACAGGATCTCTCACACACACAAACACACATACATTGTGCTTCTCCTTGAGTGACAGAAGCTTCCTAATTATTCCTCAATATTCACTTTTGACTTTGAACACTCCCATTAAATATGAATAAGTTTCCCCCCCCCCTTCTGTTTTGCCTTGACTCAGCTGAGCACCAGTCTCCCCAATCGTCTGCTTTTATGATGTTAAGCTGCCATCAATTAGATCTCATTTGATCTGCTCCCTCCCTGGCCACCTGGTCTGACGGTGCTGTGTGCCGGTGGTGGTGGTGGCGGGGTGGGATGCACCCCTCAGCTACTTGCTAATTAAAGCAGTAATTAGGCCTAATCCTGGGCTTCAAATGAGCTCCTTAGTGAGCCAGGTGTGCCAGACAGCAGTGGAGGATGAATTTCCCTGTTTTATTCAATCCCTGGCTCTTTCTCAATTTACATACTTATGTGCTATTGTGTCCTTTATGAGATATTTGATATGCTGTCTAATGGTTAAAGTGTGATTCCTAATAGCATGAATGTGGGACAGAGGATATTTTATTCCTCACCAAATGTGCATCATAATTAAGCTGATAAGCTGACTTACAGCAAGCCCCAAGATCTGCTGTGGAAATGATGCATCATATCCAAACTGCAGAACGGTGTGTACTACGACACCGGCTGAAACAGCTGCAAGGATAAACAGCTGTGTCTTCACTGACCATGCAATTTCAAATGTATCTGAAATTGTAATAGCAATTTTTCTTGTCCTCACTTTAAACCCACAAAGGTTGTTCTCCACAAGGGCACAAACATCAACTGTATATTTAGTCCTTCTCCTGTGTACCCTGAATGCTGGAGCCTCCTCTAGCACAGATTGTTAAAAGTAGGGAAACAGCAGATGTCCAGATGTCTTCCCTCTATTGAGGTTATGGCCAGAACTGTATACATGCAGATATGTGCATACACACACACTTTTCTTCTGATCTGATAAAGCTGTGTGTACACATGGTTGTTTTATGAATCTTATGGAGCTGGGCATGCAGATGACTTTCCCAGCTCACTTAAGCAAGCCAATAAATGTAGAAGAATAGCAATATGTGCACCAGCTCCACTACTCTCTAGACCTGTAAATGTTAAGGATGGGAGATAAGTTAGGTGGAATGTAGTTAATTTCGTTTTCAGTCATTGTCCCTGTGGAAGAGAATCTAACTATACAGTAAAGGTCATTATTTAATCCTTGGAGATGCACTAAAACCAACAAATAACTTACTCTACTTATGTCCAATATTTGTAACCATTGTTTGCCTTTTAGCTTATTAGCATGGGCCTGAGGACCTTTGTTGTTGTACAAAAATGATTAACAAACACATCAGCCAGACACCACAACTCACCTGGGTGACATGGTTCCTGATTCCAAATTGCACGGTCAAGATATTTCCAACAAACGCTGCCCCAAATGCTCTGAATTGCCGTTAGTTTGTCCGGCAGTTTGAAATAAACCAGTTAACTGGCCATTTGCAAGACATCTGGTGGAATTATGATGAGCCAGAGCTTTTAGAGGAATATTTAGAAAAGAATCCTCATTATGTGTTTTGGAATGTTTTGGAGATGTCACCCAATGTAGTAGTGTGTCTGGCTGAGGCATTTTTATTCATTTCAGGACAACAACAGAAGACTAAGGCACAGACGAATAAAGTTATATAGGCTGCAAACTGTGTGTGTGTGTGTGTGTGTATTAAAATCCAATAATTAACAAAGTGACAAAATTATCATTCAAGATGATACAGAAACAGAAACAAATGCTTTTGCACTGCTGCACTACTATCAGTTACTTCAACCGATCACCTGTAATTTGTAGGTGACCTTGCAATTTAAAACAGCACAAAAACATTACAACATGCATTACAGTTGTTTTGTTTGTTTGTTTGTTTTTGAAAAATCTACATGTAAAGCTGCCCTAAAAACAAAATCAGCAAAATCCTGGAGGGACTGTTTATTGTTGACATACTGTATTAGGGACATTTTCACCAATTTTATCCCAGTTTGATCCTCAAAGCCTAGACCTTTCATCGCCCAAGTCAAACGTTAACTCACAACCTGCTTTTTGACCCAAAACTCAAAACTAAACACACACCTTCACTAAAGTAGCTCATATTGTTTCACTGCAATCCACATTATTAAATATTAGCCAGAATAAACACACTTCCTACAAGCCAACATATTTCACTGCATGTGAATGTGCCCTGTATGGGAAAACATAAGCATACTGTGAGTGAACTGCCTGTGCATATAACCGCAGTTCCATCTGTTAGCTTTAAGTGTCGGAGGGGACAAGGATAGTAGCTTGGGATATTGGCGCAGATGGTCTCTTCTTTCTGATAATGTTTCGCAGTTGGAGCTGTCAGTAGAGAGAATGTGTGAATTAAAAAATCCCCGTTGAATAATAATAAACTCACAGTACAACTCTGCAGGTTCTCAGTTATGATCGGTAGACTAGAACTGGCCAAGTGTGCGAGAGAATGAAATGAAGAAGAATAAACAAAGAGAGGTTGAGGGTTGGAAAAGCGTGAAATGTGTGTAGGAGGTATTTTGTGTTAATATCCAGTAGTGGAAAGGAGAGAGAGAGGTGAAAATAGAAATACAATGAGTGCACAAGCAGTGCATTCATTAACTGGGGTAAACAAGAAACATAGGCAGGGCCTTTGAAAGAAAGATGGGCAGAAATTGAGGAGAACCATGTGATTTCTTGAAGGAGAGCTGCTGTTAAGAGAGGAGGGGAAACATAGGGGAGGAGATAGGTCAGAGAGATTAGTAGTAAGAGATGAGCAGGAGGTGAAGAGATAGAGGAGGGATTACAGGAATCCTCTGACCTCACCAGGCAGCCATTAGAGCAAAACTAATTACCAGCCAGCGACCCTGGAGATAGAAGTCAATGCCCTGCAATACCACAGTCTACACCAACACTCGCACAAGTGCCCTTGTCCCCTCACAAATGTGTATGCATACTTAGTTTCCTGCTCTGTCTCTGTCCCGCAGACGCAATCCATATGATGTATGGATGTACGGGATCAAAGCAAAATAGCTAATCACCTACAGCATAGGAAATAAAAATACTGGAACCCCCTCTGTTCCTTGTGAGTTACCAGCTTGGTGCCTCGTGCTGCACAGTATATGCAAACCTCATAGATACCTCATGTTGCTACTTTATGTAAAACCAAACCTGATTTGATAAAATGTGTATAAAATAAATGAGCAGTTTTTGTTATTAACGTCTGGGACAACAGTGCTTTGCTTTGGGGGGGGGGGGGGTAGTTGATTGGATGAATTGGTTCTTGTTTAAAAGCAGGATTGTGATAGAAGTACAAACTAAAATGTAAGAAACAACCATGCCAGCATATTTAAATGACATATATCAAGAAGCATATTTTCAGTTGTTTTTGCTTAGTGAGTAAGTCTACATCATAGTTCCAGAGTGACAAAGGATTCAAACATTGTACTGCACAAGCAGATGATGAATGTTTATGATTACATTTTTTTTTTCTTTGAGACATTCCTCCTGTAAATAGTCCACATATAGCCTGTGCCAACAAGTTATCACAGACAAAAGTAATGTTTTATTTTCACCTGTAGTAGACGTGGTAATGTTAATGGTTAAAGGAGGAAGCATCTTAGAGCAAAAAGTGGTCTGTCTTAGGAGGAAGGTGGGATGTGTGGATAGGTCATAACACATCCACAGCACTTGGTTAAAGTTAGGAAAAGGTTGTGTTTGACTTAAAGAAGAATAATTTAACTTTTCAACAAAACTATGATCTTTTCCAAATGAAGTCAAATGGCTTTTGGTGATTATACCCAACCAACCCAGGTCTGTGGTGCGACAGTCCTGCGCTTTGTGCTTTCCATTAAAAATTCTGTTTCCACAAACACTAAAACAAATGAATTGCACTGCATGAAAATGAATCATAATCATTATGTTTGCTGCAAAAATGTTAAATAAATAAATACTGGCAGAAGTACATAGTAAACATTCCAGCACGGGTTGTAAAGGTGAACGTGTTAACCAGAGAAAAACATACTTCCAAACTGCATCAAAGACAAACTTTAGACCTCAACTTCTGTCAACCTTTACATATATCCCAGGTGCACAGACCTGCTGAAGATTTAATATCGGGCGATGTTGAGTGGACACAGGGCTGGGAGTACATGGAAAAAAACTGGGACACACTCAGGAAAGGGAGTCATAGGTCACAATGCAACCTGTAAAGCTCAACTCATAAATTTCTTAATATTGGTGAGCAGTTTGGGATTATAATGGATGGGAGGGGAATATCAGGAAGAGAAATGTTTGTTGAGCAAGGTTTCCCTTGATAGCAGATTGAAATAGTGACCCTTTGTTTGTGGACTCTCTATTCTCAGCAGAAGCTTTCAGTGCAATCAATACTTGATGAAGCCAGAGTGGGAACATTAAAAGGTGTGGCACACATCTAGCCGTTGCTCTGTTAGGTGTCAGAGTTCCTTTTTGTACCAAGTCCTGCTGTCCTGCCACTGCGGTTTACCTCAGAGCTCAGTGGTAGGTACCTGCCATGGGGCAGACACACAGATGGAGCAATTACAGGATGTATAGCAGTTACACCAGCTGAAGCTAAGGTGAAATGTTTATTTTGATCAGAACAGACCTGCTCAGCCTGTCTAAAACCAAAATCCATTTCCTGAGACAGACCTGAAATGTGGCCATATTCATCAAGCCATTGCTTTCATTATCCACCTGAAAGTCTAAAGGTTTCTTCTTTGTGTGAATGACCGCGAGGAGGGTTTATAACTTGTTTGTTTTTGGTTTTTTTTGTTCCCACTAGTACATTCTGGCGAGTGAAATTCCACTTTGAAAGCCAAGCACATCTTTGGAAGAGGACACAGACAAATATTAGTTCACTGCTTTCCAAATCTTGGGCTACGTTAGAAGCATTTAGATAGTTAAAAGATATTTTCCCAAAATGTTGGCAATATGTTGTTCTTACCATGCTAAAAGACTTGCAAATGTATTTCTGCACTTTGCCTTGGTTTTCTTTGGATTATTATTAAAGTAATAACCAGGTAATAGCTTGGCATAAACACAGTATTTGTTTCAGTAACAGGAGGCTAAAAAACAAGTCCGTATACAGTAGATATGCATTGTGTTATTAACCTGAGTCTTGAGTTTCATGTTAGAGTAACTAGGCTAGAACATACTTTGGTTGTATGGCTGTATTTGATTATCATAATGCATTAAAAAAAACTTTTAGTGCAGAGGTAGCCGTAAAAGGACTGTTGTGTATAATCATGACAACTCAATTTGTCCATGTTACCTCAGATAAATTTGTGTTTATTTGTTGGAAAGACAGTGGGATATTGTGCGATAATGGTGTCTGTCAAGGCCTCTGTGGCATATCGTCCATTGTAAGCATTTGTTTTAATCGCTCTTTTATTCATTACCTGTCTCTCACTTGTATGAAAAGACAACAACAATAACGAGCAAACAAAGAGGTTGAATCGGAATACGATGTCTCTAATTAAAAGTTAATTTCATCCCTGCTCACATGCCGCTCCATGTTATGCAATCATCGCTATCAAGCAATTAACGATAACCTTCCTCTGGGAGGTCAATATTTTCTCACTCATTCTCAAATAAAATGCAGGCAAATAAATACAAATCATACAAGTGCAAGCCAAGGCCACAACGCTAAATGTTTAATTCATGGAGGTCCAGCCTAAAGTAAATTTGTCCTCTAATTTGAAGGGTGATTTCTGTACACACTCACATACCTAAGCACATACAGTGTAGCATCTTTGACGTCCCTCTACACATTTATTCTAATTAATGTTTTAGTGACATGAGTACTGTAAATATCAGACATGTTCTTAAGAAACTTTAAGAACCTTTTTAGCTTTTTTACATTTCAAAAATGCTCCATAGATCAATCAAATTAATCAAATCATTTTAACTCCCTGTTGTGTGTAGTGTTTTTTTGGCACTGGCAGTGGCTGTTCAACTTTTTGCAGTGCAGTAACTAAATGACAAATGCAGTCTCATGAACGGACTCAGACTCATTAAAACATATTATTGCTCCTGCCATGTGGGACCCGCATGCATTAAGCTGATGGCCCATTTTGGGTATGCATGGTTAGAGAAATCATGCTTCATGTCGAAACAACCCAGCCATCTTAATTACTGCATTGTTTTCTAGGAGTTTGTGTTTGCAAATGATATACTTGTGTCTGTGTGTTTCTCAGAGAGTTGGAAGGTTTTGTGAAAAGGAGGCAAAGAAGATTTTGGGATGTATTGCAGTATGTATTGTTGTCAATCCCTCCTCCTCCTTTTAAATAGTAAATCAGCTGGATGTAGAATAATAAATCAAGAGTAACTCTAGGATGCACTTTTCTTGACTGAAACACATACAAACCATATAAATACATCATGTTAAGAAAAATATTTTTGTGCAGTCTATTTTTTTGGCTACCTCTGTATTTGTTTCAAATTTCTTTCTCAGTTGGGAATAGTTATTTTCCCTACTGGCATCAACCTTGAAAAAGTTTGATGTAATGAGTTGAAATTCTCAGCCTAAGTGGCCCTGATGTTAGGATGCTTGTCACAGTCACATCCCATTTCTGTCACAGTCTTACCTCACAGAGAGAGGATGGGAACCGGAACAATTTATCACTGTGAACTCGGTGAACTGTGTCCGCTGTGTTTCGGGATGTCGTGCATAAACCAGGAAGATACAGAATTATGATCGACCAGTTTGATGTGCAGAGAGGCATTGAGGTTTGTGCGGTTCTTTTGCATTCTGGTGCTGTCTGTGCCTGATTTGATCAAGGTAACCACGATAAATCATGGCATGTAATGGCGCATCACTTTTCAAATTAGAGGCTGCAGATGGAACACGCATATGTGTCCTGTTGGATTCATCGGAAATGCTCACTAAAACAAAGCGATACTGATAAAAATTACCCATCAGCTTTTGGAAATCTAGGCTGCTTTCACTCCATCACTGTGTATAGGCTTAGAGCAGATTTTCTGAATGTCATTTGTCATACAATATATTGTTTCTATTTTTTCAGCATGGGAAATAATATAATTAGACTATATTTTTACCACAATGGGCCAGAGTGGAGTGTAGCCAGATTTTCTTGCCTTTACATTTACTTGCACTAACTTCTAATTTTGATTAAAGTTAATTGGAAACAGTGCATTAAGTCCTTTGTACAGATGTAATCAGATTTGTGTGACAATATTACGAGTTTGTGTTTCTGCGGAAGTGGGGGAAGGATTTACCATTAGGCCACGTGGTCTGTTTTTTGAATTAATATGAATACATGTTGGTGGTAATTTGTTAAAAAATGAGTTTTGAGAAAAGTGCCTCTCCAACACCTGATTTGTGGTCAGTGTAGGATGTTTGATTTATTAGAATTATTTCTAGAGTTTGTAGTTTAGTGAGGTAATTAAGATGATCTGAATTATCCCAAAAGTGTTTAGTTAATTAAAAGTACTTAAGAATGATGCTCAGCATTATTAAGGCCTTGCTGTGCATTTCCCATTTAAGGCTTACTGATTGTAATCTCAAAAAAGGCCTGGTCCCTCGATGTTTAAGGGACGTTTCCTGCTTTATGTCTTTGAGATGGGTCCCCTGTTTATTGCCCCCTCTGTGCAATACAGCTAAAATAAAGCATGTTTTGATGCTAGAAAAATACCTATAACAAGTAATGTTGCTTGTCCCTCTTTCTTACTGTCTGACAACTTTTTTTCACTCTATCGTTGACTTTTCTTCATTTAGTCGTCTCCCTGTCCTTAATTATCCTTTCTGCTTATTTCTTTTCTCTTTGCTGAACTTCTTCTCTCATTCTCACAATATATGCCATCTTTCTCTCTTACTCATGCTTTTTATGTCCAACTTTAGTGTTTAAATTTTTCTATGTATGTACGTCTCCTGTCCCCCGCCTTTCCTCTCCCCCGGTTTTATCCACTGGTCTCCCCTGAGCGGAAAAATTAATTAGAACTCATCCCATTAACTTAGGCTGAGGACTATGTGGGGACAAGCTGAGGGGGGTGCGTGTATGTCAGCTCAGCAAGAGATGCTGTAAGGATGCAATGTACCGACCTGAGCTCGTCTCCATCCCCCTCAGGCACCAACAGCCCACTGGGACAAACAGCAGTGGGAAGGGAGAAATAGAGATTTGTAATGCAACGCAATGCAGGAGGAAAGCGAGATGGAGAGACCAGAGAACAAGAAAGGAATGACGGAAATCTGTTCGTGAAGGAAAAGAAGGAAAGGAACGGGTTGGAGGGAAGAAAGGTGTTAGAAGAAGGAAGGAATGAAAACCACTGGGACTGTACGCAGTGATCAAAATTAATGATTGACTCAAAGTCAAAGATGTCAGTGTTTGAAGGACACTGGCTGACAGGTGCCATAGCATTAAAAAAATGAGACAAAAAAGAAGCTTTTAATGGAAAACAATACACAAAAGGACAACATAGACATTGAGATGGGAAAGGAAAGATAAAGCATAAACATGTGAGAAAAGCAAGTGAAGAAGTGGTAAAGGGAGAGAAAAGAGAAAACAACAGTATGTGTGAGTGTTTTAAGACGCACTGAAGTGGATGGACACTCAAAGTTCCTGGAAAACTCACCAGGAAGTACTATACTAAGCAAAAGTGCCATTACACATTATTAAATAATCAAGCTTAAGGAATCAGCTTTTTTGTCCTTTCGTTTTATTACACTGGCATTAATGTCACACTGTAATTGCCAGTTTTAATAAAAATCGTCCGACTTTAGAAAATTATGCTGTTAGTTCGTGAACTCTAGAAAGTTACACTGAATTGTTTTCTGATCTAATTCTTCTTTTGTTAGGACCACTTCAGGTTATTATGACCAATAATTATGTTTCATTGTGAGGTGACTTCTAGAGTCAATAGGTATATTGGGAACAGAACAAGTCAAGTCAAGTCGTGTATTAAATGGAGCGAGCAAGTCCACACATGGAGGTTGGGATGGATAGATGAGTAACGGAAACTAAGGAGTTTGAAATAGTTTTTCTTTTTACTATAACCATATAATGCATAGTTCAGGTTCAACTTTTTATTGTGGGGTTCTAATAAATTCTAATTAATAAAATAGACGATTTACAATTTCACAAACTGTTATTTTTCATACATTTGGCCTTTATACAGTATCTCCTTTCACCCATGCTTTGAAAGAGTTTGTCTCAGCTGCTGTGCTCTAACCTTTTGTAAACGCACCCAACACGCACCCAACACTTAGTATAAAACTAAGGGAAGTCACTGCAAAGTCTCACAGCATTTGCAGATTGTATTGATAATCAAACCTAGACTTTTTTTTTTTTTGTGCTTTTCTGACTGACTTTATATACCCAGCATAGCAACAGTGAAGCTAAAAGTTGAAATAATAAAAAGCATAAAGTGCCCACTTTATTTAAATGCGTTTTATTGTGACCATGACAATAAAGGTGCTCTAACCCTAAAAAAAAAACTGCAAATTTAAACTCAAACCAAAGTCTTTCCCTCAATCTTGACGAGTGTCTTTTGTGCCTAAACCTAAAGAAACTATGACTGTAACAACTCTATGGTTAAAGTGTGGTTGGATGGAGTGATTAGATTCAGGCAATTATGCTTTGGAAACTTGATTCTCTACGGGTCTATCATATTAAGATGCTTGTGTACTTAACATACTCAAAATGTGACTATGCGTATCAGTAAGGTTACTAGCCTGCTCTTCTGTGAGCCACTACAAGCAGTTGTTAAGCTCGTCAGTTTCTTGTGCATGAGGCACTATTACCTACACAATGGTCTACCGCACAGGATCTGACCTTAGGCAAGGTTAGATGGCAGATGATGGCTGATAATGATCACACTGACACTGATATCAGCAGATACTGCTGCTGCTGGTGAACAAAACAGAAAAGAAGACAAAGAAAGGGCATTTCATTTAGGGAGGAAGAAATAGTGACCTATGCCACAGACAGAGACAGGAAGAGAGACAATTAGTCAAGCTTTTCTCATATGTCCTAAATTGTTTGCTAAAAATAAGAGGACAGAGGGAAATGCTATAAGAGAGATGAGCACTGGGCTGCATAATGAGAACAACACATCATCATCAGCTCACCTCACATCACTTCCCTCAGCCACCTGAGGACGCGATACACACGCAAACTCATGAAACGCCATCTGTTCAGTTGCCTGGTGTCAGCACTCAGCTCTGGGTCCAGCTCCGCCCTTGTGCACACAGAAACACACACACACACACACACCCATGCACACATTTCAGGTTAACCCTAGGTTCAGTCCAAACCCTAATCCAACTCATTGACAGGTGGTGTTTGTCTATTAGGGGCCGAAAAGGTGCCTTACCCCATGCAATATCAATTGCTGCTAAAACCAGCAGGGAACAGCGGTTAGAAATGTGTGTGCTGTCTTGTTTGTGTTCCGTAACTTAACTTCTGCTCAACTTATTAAATCCAAAGGCTAAATACTGTTAAAGTTGCCTGAATGTGCAACAGCTAACAAATGGCTTCTACAGAAATTATAAAACATGTGGATGTTTACCTCTATACCTGAACCTGAGTTTTTAATGTATTTCACTCTAAATCACTTATGTGAAGTGATAGTGAAGTAAAAACAAAAAGGGGGAGGGGTTTCACCAAATTCATTAGAATTCCTTCATTTTAATAACACAGTATATGTATATGTATGTTGACCGTCTATTATCTGTTAAACACAATCTGTAAATCAACTATAACTGGACGTGAAATTAAAATTAAAAAAAACAAAACATGGGTTTTACCTACTCACTCTTCCCAGCTTTCGGCTAACAAAGATGTGTCTACAAACCACTTTGGTGTGTGTGTGTGTGTGTGTGTGTGTTAGGTTTATAGCCCAGCTTCAAGGACACACAGTCCGTTGATCCTATTGACAGTCTCGGAGAGAGAAAGACACGGAGAAGAGAGATACAGCAGGGTTAATGGCTGATTCATCTCGTCTTTGAAGTGCTCTTTATTCAGTTCATATAAAGAATCTTTTCTCAGATGAAAGTGAAGTTGAGCTTGAGAGGAAAGTGGAAAGGGAAGTTGAGAGCGCGGTGGGGATTTTTGATGGAGACATCCATTTGACAGGGTCATAGTTCCCCCTCCCTTATTTCCATCTGTGGCCTGTCACTCATGCCTTCTTTTCCTGTCTGGATATTTACCTGCCTCACCTCTCTGCAAGTCACTTTCTCTGCTTATACAAATTTCATTCATTTTAGGAGGATGACAGACTGGGCACCATAAAAATGGATATGTGTGGGGTTTGGTTTCCTCTGTCACACAGGCGCACACTTGCCTGTCTGTCTTATTGCCTGTTTGTCTGCAGCTCTGTCATTCTGTTTAACTATCTGCATTCACCAGCCCATCCTAAACGCTAACCAACCTTGCATGCCAGAGAGAAGCATTACACAGCTGCTCCCTGCCGTACTGGCAAACATCACCCAAACTCAGGTTTTAATTTCTCAGGTTTTTAAGAGTCACGGAGAAACCAAACCTGTGTTTTTTTTTTGTTTGCTTGTTTGTTTGTTTTTCTTTTCTTTTTTAGACCAGCAAAAAAAAAAAGTGCCAATCACTCACGCTTCTAACCTGTTTGAATCACAAATGCGTCTCCATTCAAACATGCTAATAAAATCCCAGTGCTGTACTGTGGCTCCCTGAGGTGCTAGGTCACACTTGAACAGAGATGTAACCATTACCCACAGTCACGAGATTCCATTTACACTGAGTAACAATCGCACTAAATTTAGGTCCAGCTGCACGGCACTTTCGAGGTTTCAGTCAGCACCATTACGTGTCACTACTTACTCATTACTTGCTTCTACTTACAAGTCGCATTAAACAAAGACTGTGTTGCAGATAGGCGCGGTTAAAAGAGTAGCAGTTTGTTCTAACCATGTAGATTTCTGTTGTTTAAACTTTGTCGTTGAATAGTAGCTGTTTAACCATGCATCACTGTGCATCATCACAACCTAGTGAATCTACTCCACCAATTTGACTGTTATATAACATCCTGTTAAACCTGCTATTATGTATTTTAGTGGGTTGCCTACTGAACCACATTTATGGGCTCATAAGAACCATGAAGCTGTGTGATAATGTCCTGATTGCATGCATATTTATAGATTAACGAGTGGCCAGAAACCACAGACTGTTTGATGTCTGCAGATATGAATGCGCTAAATGCAGAGGCATTTATTAGGCCACCAGGTGGGAATATGAAGTTTCAGTGAAAGTAAAGGTGGCTTTGTGGAGAACCTGGCAAAACTTAAAACAAATCTATCAAATTTGGTTTCTTAATGAGCCATTATTTCCTATCTTTCTGAATTCATGAGAAAAGAAGCAGGTGTAGTTGGTTTTTCAATAATACACTGAAGGCAGGGACACAATTAACTGGCACACATGCTCATGTAGCAGCTGTTACTTCAGCTCTTGCATTTAATTGTGTGATGATGTGTGTTAGGTAAACTGTAATATTTTGACTTTCATTTGCATGTCAGAACTGCTGATTGTGAGTAAGTGTGTGTTTGTGGCTCAATTGTGTCTTTTCTGAACAATTCAGACAGCAAGGGAAGTGAGGGGGGAGGAGGAGGATAGGGACAGGGTTAAGCTGGTGGGAAGTGAGGAAAAACATGAGACAAAAGAAATGTAAAGAAAATGGATGAAATAAGGAAAAAAAAAGAAGACATTGAAAATATGTGTAAGACCAGAGGAGCAGGGGGGAATAAAGAAGAATGAAGGCTGCATCACAATAAACAAACAGGGGGAAGTGACGGTACAAGAGCCCACCAGAGGAGGAAGGAGGGATTGTTGAGGAGAAGAAAATAGGCAACAAGAAGAGAGTGTGAGCTCCCACAGCAAGTCAACATAGTGATAGACAGGAAGGAGGACGGATAGTAAACCTTTGCCAGTAGGAATAAAGTTATAATGAGAGACAACATGGAGGAAGGACAGAAACAATAAAAAAGGGTTTTGGGGATGCCAACTATGTTCGCTCCTCGAAGACCCAAACACAGGTATCTTGGAGTAAACACATTTAATGAGGGATGATGGAAGGAGTAAATGAATGAGAGACAAAACAGACTGTGTCAGTTTGCTCTTTTTTTTTTTTTTTGCTTTGTGTCTTTTTTCTCAGGGCCACTTGCTCTTTTTCACATCTTTCCACCTCTCAAACGGTGGGTGGTGGGTGGCGCATGTGTGGATGGAGGAGCGTGCCGGCAGCTCTATGGTGCTGACAGCTCCTGATAGAGCTGTTCTAATGGGAGCAGATGATGATTGACGGCCACGCAGAGAGCTGACAGCACATAAAGGTCACATTAGCGCCCGCTGAGATACTGTAGGGGAAAAGATGGAAAGATGCAGAGACAGAGAGAGAGAGAGAGAGGGTGAAAACAGGTGGATGAGAAAGAGAAGCTGTGAAGGATCGAGTGTAAAGACAGACAGTCAGCCACACAGACGAAATGTCAAAAAGCCGGGCTAGATAGGGGGAAAATAAAAATAGAAAGGCCAAACATCGATAGAGAGAAAGAAATGATAAAGCACTCGGAAAAGCACAAACAAACCAAAAAGCTCAAAACAAAAAAACAGAGCCAGAAAACGTGTTCTTGTCTCTGTTTCCTTCTGTCTGCAGAGGAAATCAGTTTCTTACTTGACCTCCCACACCAGTGAGCCTGTTGACTCCTGTTACAACTGGCAAAATGAAAGCAGTGTAAAATATTCTGTGTACATTATGATTTCGTGTAGTCTGGTATTTGAGCTTTGATATAGTTGTAAAGAAAATGTCCTTAAAGCTGCAGTATACATTTTTTATTTATTTTTTTTTTACTATTAATAGTTCAACAGACTATGTGTAACGTGAGAGCGCGGTGGTCTGGAACCAAAGCAAAGGAAAAGGAGAGTGAATACTTATCTAACATTTGTCAGCTGGCCATAAACACCACTTCAAGTAAAATCTCATTTTTGTCTGCTGGGTATAGTGATATGCAATTTTTTAGCTCACACATGACTCATGAAATCTCTAAAAGACGTAAGGCTTTTGTACCAGCTCAATCAATTAGTGAGTGCTGCTTTATTTTATTGCACCGTATGTTTTATGGATTGTTGGTTAGTTTCAGAGTCACCGTCACCTACGTTACTTGTAGCCATTACACACTGAAAGTCATACTGTACCTAACTTTTTATCTGCAATGACCAAAAATAACTTTGATCATTTGGATTATTGGCTCAAATCACTCAGTCTACAGATGATGCAAATGTTCATCAGTCCTACCGGGACATGTACAGTGATGGAGAATTGGGCAGAATAAAGAAATAACACGTGTGTGCCTGTGCAGAGACTTTATTTTAAAACAACATTGCTGCGGTTTTAATAAGCCGTCTCATGCTCATGTTTTTCCTCCTTGACCTTTGGAAAAAGTGTGAAACACTGTAAAGCATAGTCTTTGTTGTGGCTACTGCCTTTTCCATCTGTGCAATAAATTATAATGTACACATTTTGCATTGTTTAGTAAATATCATCTCTACTTGATTGAATTGTTTTCTCTTGTTCCATGTGTCCACTTTTCAGCACAAGTTGACATTTCTTTTAACATGACTGAGGGAGTCTTTTCATGTATGCTGCTTTCAAACTGATTTTTAGATTTTTCGAAGCTAACACATAACATTAGTCTCTAATGTTAAGTGCTGCAGTTAAGAATAAGTGAAAAAACCTTCTGTTACAACCTGGACATGTCCATAAAGCAAGTACAGACACACACCAGGTCCTTTTCTTCCATACCTTCCTCCTGCACCACCTCTATTCTATCTTTCTCATACATTCATTCATATTGTATACTCTATGCAGCCTGCAGTCCCTCTGTAACAGGATCCTGACATTTTCTGATGGATATGGAGACAGCAGTGAGAGTTTACCTCTGTTTCCTCCTCCTTTTCCTGCATCTTACCTTCCTCCCAATTCTCACCCTTCTCGCCTCACCCTCCCTTGTGTGCTGTGTCAGGAGAGGAAGAGATATAGGGTGTGTGTGTGTATTTTGAATGGACGGGTATGTGTGTTAATACAACGTGAGTGTGTGTGTTCCTGCACGTTGCTCCATCTCTCGTCTGTTTACAGTAGTCTGGTGTTTTCAACCTATCCCCGTATGGCTACTGTTGTGTCCATCTAACCACACACAGACACACAAGGGGCCAAACATCTCATTACTGCTAGTTCAGTGTGTGTGTGTGTGTGTGAGTTTGTTCAGGGCAGAAAGAGAGACGGTAAGTGCACTTGCTGCGGGTGTGTATGTGACAGAGAGAAACGAGAGTGTTAGCATTTTTATGCATATTTGTGTTTGAGTGTATGTGTGAAGGAGAGAGACAAAGTATGTGTGAATGTGTTCCTCTTTCACAAATGCTGCGCAATTTAGCAGTTTGTGTGTGTGTGTGTGTGTGTGTGTGTGTGTGTGAGAAAGACAGAGACAGAGAGAGTTAAAAGCTGTCAATGGCCAGATGGTTGTGAAAGCTGCAGCATCAATTTAGAACAAAGGAGAAGATAAACTTTTCTAGGGAGATGCTGTGTGTGTGTGTGTGTGTGTGTGTGTGTGTGTGTGTGTGTGTGTGTACATGTGTGTAGGTGCTCCTGCCCTTTTATCATTATGAGAACCAGAAATCCTCCAAACTCAATTAGCAGGTCATCACTTTGAAAAGGGCAGGCAGTGGCTTAAGGTGAGGGTTGAATGAAAACTCGGGTTTCTTACAACTGAAGGCTTGGCTATCACCAAGGGGTGTGATAATATTGTTGTTTCTCAAAAAAGATGTAAGTAGGCAGATGCATAGCTTTATAAATCGTAAAGGGAGTAATTGCACAACAACAAGTCAGCTAACAGCAACACAAAATTAGTTAAATAACTTGAGGAAAATCAAGGTGAGCAAACCTGAAATATTGTTATTATAATCCCTCGTTGCACATACATAGACATCTTAGTAATTTTTGGAGCATCAGAAACATAATTATGCATATTTGCTGGTTCCATTACAATTTACTTTGGTCTTGAACTATTTGTTGGTCAAAATCATTTAAAGCCACCGTCAATAAAGTAAATGTGACGATAATTTGACATGTTATGGGCTGAACTCATAATTCAATTATGTAACTAACTGGCAGATTGATAGTTAGAGCTTGTTAGTTGCAGCCGCGTATGACAATAAAGGTGCTCTCAAACACAGCTGGCAGTCCTGCTAATGGCTCTGCACTATTCCACTGATCTGCAGATGGGTAGAGTGCTGTTAATGTTCAGCAATGGGATGGAGGCAGACTGCAAAGTTAGAAAACACAGATGTGAATAATGAGGGTTGAACGCTGGCTTACTTAAAGTCTTGTACAGTAGGGATGGAAAGGGATTTAAGAGGCCTGTAAGATCTCACACACACACACACACACACACACACATATACACAATGAACTGTGATGAGAGATGCTGAATGTAAGCAACATTTTGCTTTGTTTACAAGAAAGCTCAGCAGGGTACCAGAGTACAACAAAGTATGGACATAACCGATTTATCAGGTAAGGTTTTCTGCCTTTTAATCATCAGTGAGAGTCAGGTTGGATTAGCTATAAATTTAAAAAAAAAATCATATGCAGACAATCCTCAACAGTTTAATGCCCACATGCTTGAAACTCTCAAATACTTATGTGGCAATTGACTTTGATACAGTCTGCAACCTTGCAAGTCCTCAAACCTCTGCTTCACCCTTCGCGTTCCCTTCTCTTCATCTACAGTTGCAGTTACTTGCAAGCACTTAGGTTTACACACTGCATTTCACTGCAGTATGTTTTTTGTGACATTTCTCTTATTGCACTATATATTCCCAGCAGAGCTACTGAATACATTGAACTGCACTGAGTAACCCTATAAAACCCAGATTGCATAAAACTGTTCCCGTAGAATATCCTCACAGGAACATAACAAACACAGACATGTTTCTACGTCTGCGCATGTGACGTAATAACATTTTTCATCTTCACACTTTTCATTACTCGATGATAAATGTGGCCCTATTGTTCCATACACTTTGTCCCCTCAGCCAATTTATTGAGGTAAAATAGCCTGATCTAGTGAATCATATATAATCAAGTTAAAAAAGGACGGAGTTTAAATGAGAGAGCGAAAGAAAAAAGTTTGTTCATATTTAAATCTCTAAAGATGAAGCCTGTCTCTCCTCAATCACTTGTCCTGTGTGTTTCATCTCAGCCCTGCTCCCTTGCTCATGTACATATGCAGTGATTGCGTGTATAAAAGGCCCTGGACATTTGGCTGCATATTTAAATGGCTGCCAGCAGACTCAGTATGAAGCGTATGGAGCACAGTGGGGACAGTATTATCATAAATAGTGGTGAAAGTGAACAGGGAGAGACTCTACCAGAGATCCTAAATCTTCCCACAGTTTGTGGCAAAAAGAGAGAGAAACTACAGGCGATTGTTTTTCCCCTGTGTTGTAGGGGTTTGTTGTTTTTACTCGTTCTAAAGTTTTCGTGAGAATTCTGCTTTTTAAAGAGACATTTTGGAAAGTGTGCTCATGCTCTTTTGATTGTGAGGGGATAAACAAAGGTTATTAGGATCTGATGGGTTAAAAGTACATGGGAATCCTTCATTAACGCGTAAGTGTTTCTATTTGTATATTGTTTTGTGAGCCTTTGAATATGAATGTATAGTTTGGATTAACAAGGCACAGTGGTTTGATATTCAAAACCACTCTCACCGGGGCTTTTGGAGCCTCCACCCTCTCTGTATGTGATGAGACACTTAGAACGAACACAGTGTCCACATTGCCTGAGTTATTGTCCTTTAAAGGAATATTCATGAAGTGGAAAAAGTCTTTATCCCTCATTTGATTTAAGTACTGCCAGTCGCAGCTACACAGCTAAAAGCTCATTAAAAATGCTGAGTCATTTCTGGTCTGGAAGAAGCTGAGTCGGCAGAATGCAGTGCTGCTGCAGCTCTGTGCGCACTAAGTTGGCTGACCTACAATATGCTACCTATCCTAGATCCTTACGGTGTTTTTTTTTCTTCTGTCTTTCCTTTTAGACTTTTGTGTTGTTAGTAAAACTCCCGTATCTTTTTTCTTTTCAGCCACAATTGTTGGAAACATTTTGAAGGAAACATCTGTAGCTGTAGCCTTGTCACCGCTTGCCTCGGTCTAAAGGCACGAAAAAACAAAGGGACTTAATGTGTGATTAGATTTGTTGTAAGCAAGTTAAATATGATTAAGTCAGTAGAGTGACTTTTAATGTCCTCTGTCTGCTGCATCTAAAGGTAGGTTCCTCATTACAAATTCATGCAATGCTGAGAGGTGTTCAAACTTCTGCAACTTTGTTTTCACAGCTCTCTCCCTGAATTTGTTATAGCGGCAGTGCGACAATCGTATCACACAATTTACTCACAATCTCCCTACTGATGTTTTACAAAGTTCATATAGCAGGGGCCTCTGGGGAATGTTTGGGTTTATGCTACCAGACACTGTAACTAAATAAGAAAGAAGCAAAATCTTTATATTAGAGTATATTTGAGATGCCAATATTACAGTTGCTTCAGAAGACCTCTTCGGTTTTCTCACAATTAAAGGCTCAGGTGCTGTTTTTGCCCTACAGCGGTAATCGATGACCTATAATGATAGAGTGAAATGTGTTTTTAAAAGTTTTGCAAATTTATCCTAATGAAAAAATGACCATGTGAACAGCTGTGCATTAGTCAGGTCTTTGTGGTGGGTGGTTAGCTTGAACAGAGCTGAGTGACCTTTGACGAACTCTGACAGCATGAGTAAAAAAGATTCTGAGTGACCCGGGAAAACCCAAACACCTGTGTCGGTGAAGATTCTCAGTCATCCAGGTCTGGTTATCCAACGATTGAATCATGTCAACTGGACTTCTTTCTTCTTTTCCAAGCAGCTTCTTCAGACTAATGAATTTTCAATTACAGGTGAGAAGAGTTTGCAATCGAGCTAAATTCAATATCTCAAATTTCCGTTTCATTAGGCCACATTTATCACTGCAGGCAGCCAAAGTATACATGTACGCTATGGTTGCGTCATATATCAATTTCTCATTTTCAGTTACACCTGCATATGAGTGGAACGCTGTTCCGGTTCATACCAGCTGTTCAAAAAACACTGGTGCATTAGTAGTCAAACATGCCACCATAAGCATTAAGATTATCGGGTCTGGGTGCTGTGTCTCTGCCATCTTGTCATTTCGACATATGCTTAGATGTTTGAATATTTTTTTTTTTTTAACTTTTGATACCTTTTTGGCAATTTGTTGTGTTTTATTCTGTGTCTACTCAATGTGTTTGTCACCATATTGTTTTATTTCATTTTGTATCTATTTTTTTTTTAGCCAGACAATGTTAAGATCTGCCCAAGGAGTGGGGATGGAAAATAGCCTTTTGGCTAATTCTGGTACATTTGCTGAAATGCTTTTTAATGGACACTGTACCTGTCAAATAAACCCAAAAAAGCATAAGTAAAAGAGATCTGAAGATGGCAGTTTACAGACACTTCCCATCTAATCTGATGAGAGTCTCTGTCTAAAAAACTGTATTAACCTGTATTATTATCGAGAAGCTTGTAGAGACTTACCTAAGAAGACTTCTGAAAATTACATTAATAACTGCAGCCACCATTATGAATTGGCTGAAATTCCAGTTTCTATTACTGGTATTATTATCTAGTAATTAATTTTTTTTTTTAATTAATTGAAAGAGTGTAAGAGTTTTGCAGTAGCTGAAATTATTTTTTCAGTTGTCAAGCTTAATTAATTACCAGAGCTTTCCTCTTAAGATAATTCTTTTTCTAATGGTTAAATGCTCTCTGTGGGAAATGCTAAGTGGAGGACAGTTTGTCGGCCCACTTGTACAGCTGAGTCTGAAAGCCTATTTGAACAGCAAAAATAATGCTTAGATGTTGGACACATCCATTGTAACAAACACTGAAGGACTTTTATTACGTATTTTTTTGGTCATTATCAATTTGAATGTTTAATAAGGGTTTGCTATTCAGCTTTGTCAAACTAATTCAGTGTTTCAAGAGGCAATCTAAAACCTGGGAGCAGTCCAGAGATGTATTCAGTGGCCCCTGCACTGCCTATGATTGGTCCAAATAAAGCAACACATCAGCCATGTTGCTCACAGTGGGGTGCACGGTCACTGAACAGTGTAAAGGGCGAAGTGTTAAAGTTTAGTTTGGTGTCTGTGTAATGAATGGGAGTCAATGGAGTGTCATCGGGAAAATAACAAACGCTGAGAAAACGTGCTGCATGGAGGAAAGAAGGGTTAGAAGGTGTCAGCTTTGATATGTCTCAAAGAGTCAACTGTGAGGTATCTCATCTCTCAGCTGCTATCGATTGGCCTCAAGGAGTGAGGAAGAGGGGGAAGAGGATGATAAGCAAGGGGAGAGAGCAAGAAAGACGAAAGGGAAACTTGAAGACAGGGAGGGAGCTCGTGTCTGAGGCGGAAAGAAGAGGTGAAAGAGGGAGGCAGCACGCACGGCAACATAAGGTGGCAAAAGAAAGTCAAACTGAAAGAGGATCAGACAAGGAGGGCTAGGGGAGGAGAGATGAAAGGAAAGGGGGAGAGAGGACGAGTGGATTTGGCAGGTGGATGGCTGAAAAAAGAGGTCAAATGAAGTTCACCGTGGAAGAAAAGGAGTCTTTCATATTTAAGTCATTCTCAGTTTTCCTTTCCTCTTTTCTCCAATACTCAGACGTATTTTCTCAGTCTCACCCCTCATCTCCCAACGGCTCCCAGGTCCCTTTTTTCCCAGTTTCTTCGTTGTCTTAATTTCTCCTTCTCTGGTCCTTTTACACACTCGTACAAGAACATTCATCAGACACACACACACACACACACAAACCTCTGAATGCGACCTAATCCCCAGTACGTGTCGCATTAGATGAGCTCACGGGCTGAATGTCAGCCAAAATAAACAAAACCTCATCGCTACTCAAAGCATATTATTAGTTGTTAGCACTTTATGTCTCTCTGACGCATACACTGTACAACTCGACAGATTGTGGTATTTTCTAAATGGCTGGTCTTGTGAGGTGCTCCTGGCATGAAGAGTTCACAAAAGTTGTCCAAGGAAGGACAACTGGGGTCACAAATGGTGGCAGAACACACAGTGCTAACTGCGTAACTGGTCAGGGTGCCCATGCTGGTGTTTATGTTAGTTAAATGGTGCATTTTATTTTATTTATTTAATTTTATCCAGAGAGAAACTGGACAACCTTGTAAATCTGTGTTTGTGTTAAGTGTGTGTTCGTGACTGAAACAGGCAGACGCGCACAGACAATAGCACTGTCAGAAATAAAGATGACGCATGAGTGAAAAAGAGACGGTGCGTGGGGAGGTGAAAGAGAGGCATAAACGGCAGTAGTGACTGAGGAGGGGAAATTAAAAAGGCAGAGGAGAGCTATCAGAGAGCCTTTTAATTAGCCATCCCGTTTATCACCGTCGGCAAACCCAGCCAAGGTACCGTCTGTTGTCATGTCAGGAGAAAGTCGGGAAAGCACTTTTCTCTGAGGCAGTGGGCATGAAGGAGAGATAGGAGATGAAAGAGGCCGACAGAAAGGAGGCACAGGAAAAATAAGTTAAGATAGGAAGATTAAAAGCAGAGCTTGTTTATTGCATAATGTTCACTGTAAATATGTAAACACAACATTAGCATAGACTTAAAAAAATTATAGATCTATTCAGCCTGCTCAGCAAATTTGCAGCCGGTAGCATACGTTGCACAAGCAGTCTGAGACATTAAAGCCATAATGTGCACTGTGATTCTCAAACCTTACAAAACCTACTAACTTTGTCTTTGTGTCTGAAAGAAGCTTCGGCAATCTACCATTAAGACGCCACTTTTTAAGACGAGACTTCATTTTAGCAGATGAATGACCATCATTTGCCGTTGTTCATTCATAATCACACACATAAACCCAAATGTTCTCCTTATACAGGATTTCCCTGTCAACTGTAAACATACATATCTGTTGCATCATTTCAGATTAGCCAAAATTATAATAACCCATTTTTGGTATCCTGGGATTTTCTGCTGTTTCTGTCTGATCATAATGCATTTTTAGGATTTACAACTCAGAATGAAGTCTGCATATTAAAATTGAATGTCTCTAATGGGTCATTACTGAAACAGATATTTTTCTAGATGGAGAGGAATCCAGTCTCAAGTAGGAGTGCATGGATAGATGGATGCATGGAAGTACTAATGAGCACATGTACAGGCCTGGTAGCTTATACATTGTATAATTGTGTGTGTGTGTGTGTGTGTGTGTGTGTGTGTGTGTGTGTGTGTACAGTATGTCTTCCTATCTTCACGCACGTGTTTTCATGGGCATTCATCCTTGTAGTGAAAATACATGTGGGATGTTGGGACTTAATAATAAACCCCATGTTGCCAGACCATCCATTCTAGTTGTCCTCTTAATACCAGCCAGATCTAATTGTATCTAATTGGGACAATTAAAGTGAAATTGGACCAGAAGAAATTATTGAACCAGTTATCTGGAGTAATTAGGCAGTAATTGGCCTATTGTTATCTGTACAAGTCTCCTGGACGGGCTGACAAAGACCCAGCATGCAGCCCTATAAGTGAGATCGACACATTGTGTGTAGCACCGTGGACTTTACTGTGGGTGTGTTTGCTGCACCTCCTTTCTGCATATACCTGTTACCACATGCTTTACAGTAGAATACAGTATGCTGCAGATTTATGTTGTATATTTTTTTGCGTGCTAACATATCTAGTTGCATTTTAACCTCATCCTACAGTTATACCTATTGATGTCCAATGTGCTGAAAGTTGTCTTTGTGCAGCAAAATCAATAAGGGTCTGATCCCTCACTGAAGACATCCTCCATTATTCTTTTTTACTCCCACTCTTTCGTCTTCTTCTAATTGTTTGTTATCCCTCTCGTCCGTTCATTGCCACTCTCAAGCAGCACATTTCGACCTCCTTATTGCAATCATATTGATTTAAAAAAAAAAAACACTTGAGGTACAGTGACAAAAATAGAAATTACAATACAATAGACTGAGGTCGCGGGAGGAAATAAGAAAAGGAGAATACCGAGGATGAATGGGAACGAGACTGGAGAGGTTAAATGAAGAGTAGGAGAGAACAAAGCGGCTGAGAGCTAAATGAGATGAGATAATGTCTGTGCATTTGTTCAGCACTATAAACAGTACATTTGTGATTAAAGCCTTTTAAGGTGCTACTGACATCATTCATCATCGGAAGGTTTTCTAGTCTATATCATTTCGTGGGTGTTTTTAATAAAAACCTTATTATTAGAACATCTATTGAACATAGATGGTGCAAATCCAAATCACTGTTACATCTATCAAAAGTGATGATTGAATGTCCAAACATTTCCTCTATCATTATTTTATATTGAAACCAACTTTGGAGGACTGGACGGAAGATACTATAATACAGTATTTTTAAACTTTCCACCATTAGTTTCTTGCTTCTAGAGAAAACATCTTGTTCTGTAGCAATTGCTGTAACATTATAGAGTAACTTTAAAGCGGATAACAACTGTATGTGTAATGTAATGTGAAAATATTAGTTTGGGAAGCATTTAGCAGCTACAGAGGCAGATGTTTCCCTCAGAGATTGGTGGAGCCCGAAAACCAGAACGAAAACCGAGTGAATACTTAGATTCTGTTGGACGTAAGCCTCTGTTTGCTAACACGTTTGCTGCATCAACTTTGCATCTCATGTAAACAATCTTCAAATTTGCTTGACCTGCGCTTCGCTTAATATCTAATAAAGACAAAATGGCAAAGTGCTTCACACAGTCTTCTTTATGCAAATTTTAGAGATTGAACCAACAATTTGACAATGTCTAACTTACTCACTACTGTGATTGTTTACCCCCAGTATAACCATCTTAAAGTAATTACACAATTCCCTTTTGCAATAAATAAAGCTGAGGGCGTTTGGAAGGGGATATAAAGTAAACCTCTCCTATGTACGCTCAGCTCTATCCTCACTATAATTCAATCCTTAAATCCTAAATTTAATGTCAAAGGTCACTTTAACGCTGATTATCAATAAACAACTTTTCATAGAATAATAAAAAGTCACTGGAAAAACACAGAGCACCCTGAGCGTAAGTTGTGTACAAGCAGAAAGTGTGACCTCACTACACATTTTCGTCGAAGTTGCACATAGTTTGATATACTATAGAAAGCTGTCACTAAGGCATCAGTTTATGTAAATGCCAGCTGACTAAAATGATCTAGGTGAGAATATGTATGGCTCAAGGGCTGAGAGGGATCAAGCTGGGAAAACAAATGTGCCACATTGGTATGCTGTGTTACACTGTTAACATTCAGATCGAATGCAAAACAATGCATTAAAATACCTAACAAGCTCAAAACAATAGTCGATGCCTTTCTGGGGAAATGCATAACTGCCACTCTAATCCCAAAATAGTGCAGAGGGGTACAGGGAGGAATGCTTCTCCAAATTACAGAAGACAGCAACGGTCCTTTAAAGCGATCTATCAAAGTACCTATGAGGATTCAATGAAATGGTGCATACGTTGTTGACACTATGGCTGTTTAACGCGCCTTTAATCCACTCGAGGTTTCAAGTTGAAACAACAGTGTTTCTTGGAGATTTCTGGCCATTCTTACAACACCACAACAAACATAACGGTAATCGGGGTTCCCGAGGACCCTGGAAAACCTGCCTCATTTTAGACTGTTCTTTTAAGACACGGAAAAGTCATCCAAAGTGGAAGAAATCGTAAAATGTCCTTGAAAATATATTTTAACATTCTTACTGTCGTGTTCTGCTGAGAGAAAGCTGTCAGATCTCCACATCTGCAGCTGAAACCACCTGAGTTTGGTGAAGACCATGTGCATGTGCATAATATAGATGGCCAAGATAAAATTGCAGATGAAATGTATCGTGCCAACAGATAAACGTAAGCAAATAACATAAACTGATCCTTTAAGTGCAAAGTTTAGTAAATATTAGCTGGTACATGATTATATTTAAGCTCCCCGTTGGCTAAGCAACGCGCTGATGTTAGCTGGATAGGTAGCTGGTGTGTGTGCTTAGGATTCATGCATGACACCTTGTTTTACTGCAGATTCAGGTTTCAGGTGAGGTTTGTCAATCAAACGGTGTGTGTAATGACATTCATGTGTGTGACTACTTACTAATTTTAAGCTGACGAATTGCCTCTCAGTGACTCTGTACTGTTGATAAAGTTCTGTTTTTTCGCAAATTACAATATTGAGAGACCCAATGGACAAGTGTTTATCCACTTACAGTACTTACTCGTGAAGGTGCGTTACACATCCAGACAACAGCAGACCAGGCCAAACCCCCCCAAAAAACCCAATAGACTTGGGTTCCACAAATCCGAAGCGGTGTCTTCAAACACACTCTCTTTAATTACTTTTTGTTAATGTAGTGCAGGTTTGATAGATTTTAGTGTCAGGTTGTTTATCTAATTGGTCTGGTTTGGAGAAGAAGGAGTGAATGGTCATTTTTTTTGTGTGTTTTCACAAATGGATTAACATTTTAATGAAACAGAATCACTATGTGATTCAAAAAAAATATGTTCAGCCTTATAGTCGACTCCCGTCAGACCTCTAGCGCACAGGCACAGATTAACATGTTAACCTGTGCAAAAGTTAAGGAATATATGAAGTAGGTATGCCTTCAAAAATAATACTATGACTACACTGATCAGCCACTGAGAGGGTGGGCTATGGGAAGAAGTTGGCAGAGTGATGCTCTGGGCAGTGTTCAGTACTTTGGACCTTGGCAGTGATTCTTGTGCAGGTTACTTGGACGCACACCACCTACGTTACCTAAACATTGCTGCAGGGCAAGTAAAGCTCTTCAATGCAACAGTTTGCCGAAGGCCTCTTTCAGCAGGATAATGTGCCCTGCCATGGTGCAGCAGTGGTTTGAGGAGCATGCCGAAGATACCTTGATGTGTCTAAAGCTACAGTAGTTAGACGGAGGGACGGGGGATTGCACTAAATTAGGCAAATGGTTTAAATGGTACTAGTTGAATGTCTAGGATATGACCATCTGACATACCAGGGGGGTGACATACTAGTGACCTTGCTGAAAAGGTCCTGGGGAATAATTTCTTCAGGAGAATGGGATCCCCAAGTGATCCATGCTTGAGCCATTCTTTTTTTCTCAAAGTCCAAATCCTGAGACTTGTTTCTTGTTTTACGTTCTTGTGGTAAAGCTCACACAGATATTTGTGTCTTTCTTCACAACAGCTACATGAGCTCAGACTGTATGTAGCCCTGTTACGTTTTCAGAAAGAAAGTTGTTTTTCTTTTCCCCACAAAGTCGCCTCTCGCTACCTCTGTTGCTTCTGTTGTACTTCAGGAAACATCTCTTTTGTCTGTAGAACATTCACATTAATTTACCCCTTTTTTTTAGAAGAAGAAATTCAATGACAATTAAATATTATGGAAATGGAATAGTTGCTTTTTGCATTAGAGTCACCATACTGTAGTTTTTCAACTGTTTCAGTTTTCTAATTGGTCGGTGATTTATCTAATTCACCGACTTTAATTTTAAATTGGTTATTCATTGCTTACAGTACCAGTGTGACGTAAAACCATAAAAGCACAAAGGTTGTTTTGAATTGGGTGGAAAGCAGCATGAGGATCACAATAACAATAACAACAGTCATAGACTAAAGTTTAGGGACAGAAAGCTTAATGGGTAACGAGTCTCTAAAAAGTGATCATTACTAAAGTTGATCCTACTCACTGCTCTGTGGGCAGAAACTTCCTCTTTACCCGCCAAATATAAACTGGCTCTTGTGCTCTGCTGCCATCTGAGGTCTTGATCCTGGCACTTGTAGTTCTCTTCACCCTCCTGCCACTTTGCCTCTCTGGTGTCTCGCTGTCATGGCCATCATGGCTGGTTCTTTCCACCCCGTCCATCTGCCCGTGGTACCCGCATGCCACCAGGCACCCTCCTGGGGTATGTTCCCCCCTGGTGCACCTTCACTTGCCTCTCATTTTCCATTCTCCTCTCACACTTTCCTCCGTCTATCTTGTGATCTCCCTGTTTCGTCTGCTTTGTCTGAAGCCTGTCATGGTCTTCTCACAGCTCTAGTCCGGCTTCTAGTCATATCATTGGCTGAGACACAATGTCCTCACTCACAGGAAGTAATTAAATTGATAAGTTTTACTTATTTTATTAGAACAGCAATTACTAAAATAAAATCATGCAACACTGGAAATTAAATCAAAATGCTTGCGAATGAAACCTGAAAACAAAACATGTCCACTCAAACCATGCAGTGTGAACAAATCAGAGAAAGCCCCACATCAAAAAGGTCGTGACACACTGTCATGCCATATATGTTTAAAAAGAGCTAGGGGTTGCTGTAATTATGATTCTTTTCTAGTGGGACCACTCTGTAATATATGGGACAATATGTATAGAGTGCAAAAGTACATTGCCATGTGTAGCTGAAAGTAATGGTCAATAAATAATTACTGTTGGGATTTCAGTGTACACTTGTATGTGAGCATGGACTTTCTTTTGTCCATATAGTAAATGTAAATCCCGTGTTGACACTTAATTTTTCATGCCGCCCATTAGATTGTTAAAATGGGCGACCCGTGTAGAGACGGAATGCTTTTTTCGAAGTTCTTTGTTTCTGAATGAGGCCACATCTGTAGCACACAGTCGCAGCTGGAGGACAGATTTACGATGACGCCTGCAGCAACCGTGCGGAGGACAGAAAGCGCCCCACTACCTTCATTTTCTCTCTTTTTGTCACTTAGTCGTTTCTCCCCGTGTCCCCCTATTTTCCTCATTATGACTAAAGGCTTTTGCATTTTTCTCTTCTTTTATTCCTCTCAGTGGGGTCAGTCCTCCTTTTATTCTCCTTCCATCCCTTCACTTGCCTGTGTTGATTGTGTCGAGACAGAAACATCTCCAACCTCTTTGTCTTTGTTTTGTTTGACTCCTGTTTTACTTGCTCTGTTCTTTCCTGAGGGGTCTATGTCTGGAGCTGCCTGAGGTAGCTCCCCTACTTCCCCCTGTCACGTTGATCCCTACCTTCCTCCCTCCTCCCCCTCCTCTTCTTCTTCCTCTCGCCATTTTCCTCAAAATTCCATCTTACCCCCATGGGATTCCCAGGCCTTAATTATTCATTGTAATTTGCAGATTAATTCTGCATGGCTTCCTTCCTCACACACACATACACACACACACACACACACACATCTTTGCTCCACTGCAGGAGCACCCCTCTCCCTCTCCCTCTCCTTCTCTTCATCTTTGCTCTTGTTCTCTCTTTCTTTCCCTCCCACTCAACATCTCACTTCCTCTTTTCTTTCTCTCCCTCCAATCCTCTACTTCTACCCTTCATTCTCTTTGTATCTTTCTCCGTTATTTTTTTCGTCAATTTCTTTTTTGTTGCTTATGACACCTTTCTGTCTCTTTTTACCTCTTTCTCTTTGCCCCTCTCTCCTTTCTCAGTCTCTAGTAGTCTCTGCTTTCACTTTCTCTACCTAGAAATACGTCTTCTTCTCTGCTTTCTTCCCTTCCTCCGTTGTTCTCTCCTAACCAGTGACAGTTTCCATTATCATGTTTCTCACGGCTCGCCCGCTTTCCTCCTGACGGATGACCTCATGCGAATATTAATTTACTGTAGCATTAACAATACCACATCTTATTCTACACTTATACCTCCCCTTCCCCAACTTCCTCCTCCTTTATGTCTACCTGTTCAACCGTCTGAACGCCCATCAACCACTTCCTTCATTTTCATTGTGTTACTTCTTTCCCTCAATTTTATTCAGTTTTCATGTATAATTTCTCAGTGCATTATGTGCTGTATTTATTACTACAATCCTTTAAGCACCCTTACTGCACTCACATGGTTTCCATTTAACCACCTGTGTCACTTAATGAAACTAGTCGGCTGCCTCAGGGATTGAGATGAATACTTGTGCAATCAATATGGTTTCTGTTTTATTTGTTTTGTAATATTTAAATATATTGTGATATTTTCTACAGAGCTGTTTTTACTTTGACATAAAAAAATCATTTTTTGTAATTTTTCTGTCAAAAAAGCCAAATTAAATTAAACACAATTCAGTCTTGTAAAAAAAGGAAATTCAAAAACTGTCACTTTATTGATGATGCTGGCTTCAGCCAAAAAAATTGTCTTCAGCAATGGAGAAATTTTATTAACTTATTTAAATGCCCTACTTTCATGATATCATATCATTGTACAGTAGCATGAACTTTCTATATTTTCTATAAATGTGACCCTAAAGTCAAATATCCCTAACTTTTTGTTACTAGTGTACAGTATGTACACTAAAGGAATACTACACTCAACTGAGTGGCATTTGTGGAGGCCGCATTAAATCCTGTCAGAAGCCAATCCTCGAGGCAATCTACATAATTCATACACCGCACGGTGACACGTAATGCATAATGGAAATGTGGAGTGAAAAGGGCTTGGACAATATATAGATTGCCAGTGTCAACACCAAAGCTGTTGACATGAGGGGAGATGCAGACCGGAGAGGAGGAAAGATGTGGGAAAGATGATCAGTGATGAATGTGAAGAGAATAGTCCGTTGGCTTGGGCGCTCATTGCTCAAACGCTCTTTATCTGCTGCTCTCTCACAATATCTCTGCTCTCTTTCCCCCCCACCTTCCATCTCTCTTTTTTTGCTTTACCCTTCCCACATTACAACCATCTCTCATTCCCTTCTCTCCCTCCCGAATCCCACTTTTTATCCCATCATCTCTCTTGCTGTCGTTAGAGGCTCATGTACACAGTATTTATCACCACCTGTCCATGTTCATTTGATCAGCAGGACTCATCTCAGGGCTTGGCTGCTGCTGTTCTGCCCCCCCCCCCCAAAAACACACACACACACACACGCACAGACACACACACAACAAAACATCAATCATCATCAATACATTTCCCCACAAAAGACATTAAGAAAAAAGTGGCAGTGGTAATGGAAAAGTCACTTTGATTATTTTTGGGTAGGTTATTTCTAGCTAATGGACTGACAAATCTACTGGCGCATTTCAGTGTGAAACCTCTATTACAGCACTGCGTATGTGACATTGTTGAGTTTCCTTTTTTGTAGTGCATGCCAGGCAGTTAACAATTATCTATTCTATGTACATATGAAAATATATCTTTTAGCAATGCCCTGCTTCCCGGTGTATTCTCAGCCTGTGAGAGGCTGTGGTTGGAGTAATAATGCACACAGTGCTGATTTTAAATCCCAGATGGGCTTTAGATTATAATACAATGGACTCTACATACATACACCGTGGCGGGATAGAGTAAATTTAGTCATATGGTTAGATAATTAGCAAATAGTCAGCCAAGATGGGCTTATTGAAGAGTTCTGTCTACAACTCTTCCAAGATCTAGTACCACTTGACTAAGGAAGAGGGAACATTTCTACCACAACACTTATCATAAAATATCAATAATCAGTCCCTGCAGGAATCTGTGATGTTGTGACCGCAACAATAATTTAACCAATCCCCCATGAATTCTGTGTGACCTCGCAATTTAAAACATCATAAAAACATTGCAACAGTCATCACAATGTTTCTTTTGAAAAGCTTTTTATTAGGCATTTTAGACATGCAACACTCACAAAACATGTCTGCAATATCCTTGAGGGAATGAATAATATAGACGAAATACAACAAAACAAAACAAGCAAAACCTAAATCAGTAAGTGTTTGTCTTCTAGGAAAACAAAGAATAATTTTGTGTATTCGTCTCCTATTTACCCTGTGTCAGATACCTGGCAGATTAAGTTATGACTTTTCCAGCCCGTAAATGAACTGCTACCATTTTCAGAATATTTAGGAGACAGTAAAGGCCACTAACACAATTTGATGGGATAAAGAGCGACAAATAGATTATAAGCATAAAAACAATAGAGTAAATGTAAAGGACTGTTGAATGGACTGTGTCATAAGAAGACTCACAGGTGAGAAGGTTTTTGTTGAAATACTGCTTTGAAAGTGAACAGTATAGCCCATATCATCTACTACTCTCTTTTCGGCTTATCCCGTGAGTTCGGGGTCGCCACAGCGGATCATTGTCCGCATGTTGATTTGGCACAGTTTTTACGCCGGATGCCCTTCCTGACGCAACCCTCCCCAATTTCTACCGGGCTTGGACCAGCACTGCATCGCTGGGGAGGGGGAATGGGCTGTTAGGGGTTCAGGGTCTTGCCCAGGGACACTTTGACATATAGCCAGGGCCGGGGATCGAACCACTCACCCTGTGGTCCGTAAGCAACTGCCTTTACCAACTGAGCTATAGCCACCCTATAGCCCATATCATCTAGAGGAGGTAAAAGTAAAATGCATTGTACATGCAAAAGAGACACAGCGCAACTCTATAGTGCATGTTATGAATATCAGATAGAATCTCTTCATTAGATCTTTATGAAGTACAGTTACTGTAATGCACACAACACACACAGATAAAGTGGAGTGGCCAGAGGAGCTAAATTAGACTGTAGTCAGCTATTACTAGGCTGAGTTAACAACTCATTTGTCCAGCACTCTTCAATATGTCTTAGATGGTTTAAGACAGAATCTGAGGGCACATTTACAGTATAATGTAGGAGAACACCTCATCTGCACCTCTTGGCGAAATGAGTGCTACAAGTTTGGTTAAACTGGAATTTGGGCTAGTTTTTATGTCAAATGTACAGACCGAGGATCAAAATATAGATCAAGAAATATTTCAATCTAGTAAACTATAAAGGAAACTAAATGTGTCTTAGGGTGATACTGCCATCTCCTACACACTGGACACGTGTGTCCAATTACATAAACATACATATTTAGGACTCAGAGTATGAGCAGCATCATACATAATAACAAATCAGCATACAACTGATACTTTTTGTCCTCACAAAAGAATGTTAAATATTCTGAAATTATATTTCATCTCGTCTGGTTTAAGTGCTGTCGATCAATCATTTTTAAGACCTAAGTTGCAAATGACTACAGTCTCCTCCAGGTATAAATGCTTAAAACCTCACTCAAAAGTCAAGTCATTTACTATCAGCACCTACAAGAAAGGGACATTTTTATTGTAAATTTACATTGTAAATTACATTGTAACTACGGTAGCTGTTTGAAGGACTTAGCTGTCCCCTGGACTACATGTACTTTTTATTGTCTGCTGCATAATGCCAAGGAGAGCCTATGCAGTATTAATGCAGAATATATGCAGGATAACGCTTGAGTACTTCTGCGCTGGCTTCTGTATCACTTTTGTCCTTGTAAAAAAAAAAAGAAAAAACATTCTGCCTCCTTGAGCAACTATGATCCTGCTTCTTCTCTAAGTCAGTTTGTCCCAGTCTTTCCCATTTTGTTAAAGTTTAAGTGTTTACTGGATGGTGTACTGGAAGGAGTACGCTCTATTCTAATTTATAGCTACAGTGGAGGCAAAGCGTAGTGCTGTTGTAACGTCCCCAAAGATTTATACAAGATCCGTAATTGAAGTTAAATGAGGTATGTTTGTCTAAAATGTTCGAATGAATGCACCACCTGTGCCAAGTGTCTCTGCCTCTATTAAGCTGTTTCGTATCAGTACGTTTGATCATTTTCTTTTCAAAGAATTCCCCATCTAAACAAATTTTGCTCTTGTAGTGTGAAGCAATGTTTAATTCTTGAATGCAGCTGCTAACACGTTGCACTTTAGTGAAAGCAGGTGCTATAGGCACAGATGAGTGAGAGCAATTGAGAGTTAGATTCAAGCCTCCTGGGTTGTCAGCTGAAATTTAGTGCTGCTGTTCCTTCAGTCGGAGACAGCAGACTTTAACTTACAGTGCAGGCTTATGCACACTGTAATATACATGCTTATTTGCCCCCTTGTTTGCTTTCTGTGGCTCAAACTAACAGGCAAAAACCGCTCGGAGTGAAAACACAATTGTGAAACTAATCGTGTGAATGAGCTTGTGCAACATTGGGCACGTGCCATGTGACAGGGAACGTATCCCCACATCATCACACGGATGCTATCAGAATAAAACAACCTTTTTCCTCCCTCGGCTACCTCTGCTCACTGTGTTTGACACGCTCAGACTGGGGAGAGCAACTTACAAACTCTTCTGGGTAAAACACAGACCAATGGAAGGGAAGGACTGTTTGCCTGTTGGGAGCTGGCTTCATCTTGACACTCTCCAAAGAAAGAGATGCATTATTGTTGCTGTCAGCCCTGGGATCTTAGCATATCGTGGGCTGTAGACGTGAAACACATTTTTACTGTCAAAAAGAACAGATCATAAAAAGAAATGACCTTTTGCCAGGCATCTGAAAGTTGCAGTAACACCCAAAAACAACAGTTTCAAATTGCTTTGTGGTTTGAGGGAAATTTTGGTTAAAAAGGTTAAGGGCCTTGTAAGTTTTATGTCATAATGTGATACAGTGGTATAATAAAAAAATAAATATATATATGTAGCAGGGGCTGTTCTTTCCTTGGGTTTTATTTGGAAAGATGATGCTCTGCAGTACGTTTTTGTTGCAATCTCCAAATCCTGTGAATGCAGCCAAACTAACAAAGCCTGCTAACGTGTTCACCTAAACACAACGGCGCTCTCACGTAGCCTGCGTTGGCTCTGAAATTAACGAGACGCATATGCGAGATGTAATCCCACATATTGCCAGAAGCAGAGTGGAAGGTTTTGGGAAAACAAATTACAGTGTGTGTGTGTGTGCAAAGTAATCACAAGTATTAACTTTTTCCAGATTTTGTTATGTTACAGTCTTATTCAAAAATGAATCAAATCTATTAGTTTCCTCCAAATTCTTCAAACTATACCCCATAACGAAAGAAGTTTGTTTGAAATCTTACAAAAGCAAAAATAAAAATCTGAAAAAAAAAAATCACATATACATACAGTAAGTATGTCACCACCTTTGTTCCTACAAAGAACGGAAATGTATGAGTCACCAACCCATAATTAATAGCAAACAGTACTGCAACAGGAATAAATTGTAAGTTTGTTTAACACTTTTCAGCCAGCAAGTTTGTAGACTGGCAAAGCAGTAGGGAAGCAAAGCCAGTGAATGTGTGATGCATGTGACTGACTTAAAATGAACCACTGGGCTCATGTCACCCAGTGCAACAGTGCAGCTCAATGAAGTATTTTTAATTGTATTTGGACAACAACGGGGCTCTGTGGCACAGAGGAAACTGCTTTGTCCGCCATCGACTCAACAAGCCGTACTCGTTAAATAGGATCAATCTTGTTGCCGGTCTTTTCACGGGATTTATTGACAGGGAAAAAAGATTTAGAACTTCATCAGTCTTATCCAAAACAAAACAAACAGGTATTTTAGACCAGCATGTGCATTGAGAGCAGTCTGTTGTTTAGCCATTGTCGAGCCATTTTCTTCTGTTCCTATATATAATTTTTTGCACTGTATGTTGCCTATGATAAGCTTAAGACTTATTTCCTGACATGCCACTAAACACTGAAAAATGCTGCTTTAGTGAAGCCTATATAGTTGGGCAGGCGGAAACAGGTGTTGAGTGCCTGTGTTTCTTTGTAAAGTCACAGATGTAGACAACTTTGATTGCCTGTGGCATGATTCACTAAGGAAACACTTCGGTGCTGAGAATAAGGTCAGGTGAAGAAACAGCCACTCTGCCACGGTGAGTGCTGCAGTGTATGGAGGAATGTATGGCGTAGCTGCAAACACTCACACACACATGCACAGCACTTCTTTTGGCTGACAAGATCACCCAGCACTGAGACAGCTGTAATGGCCACTCGAGGCCATTACTCTGCTAAACCCCAGGGAGAGCAAACGGGATGATAAAAACATAAAAGCAATAGAAAACCTGAGCGAGCGTTGGTAAGACGAGAGAATGTAATACTGAAATATTTTCCAAATCGATTGATGCCTGAGTAAATGTCCAATTAATCTGCTTTATGATAGCAGGATGAGCTCTGCCGGATGAAATATGTATGAGAGTCCTTCAGACAGCTCTGTGTTTAAAAATGCTTTTCATCCCTAAGGAAGTATGTCAGATTAGTCTGTGTGTGTGTGTGTGTGTGTGTGTGTGTGTGTGTGTGTGTGTGTGTGTGTGTGTGTGTGTGTGTGTGTATACGTCATACCTCCCGCTCAGACCTCCAGGAAGCTCTCGCTCAAGGGCTTCATTCCCAGATTACAGTATAAATGTAATTGTCAACTTGCTTAAATGGCCTGCATTTCCAGCATGTCAAGCATCCATCTTTGAAACCATGCAAGCCCCCACGGACAGACAAAAACCATGGGAGTGATTTCCTCAAACACATTACGCTGAACACATTTACTCACGCACATAAACAGACAACTGAGCAGCTGCAGTGTCTCGGGCCAAGTGATGAATCGATCTTGATTTTATCTAAAGCCAATAAATGGAGAGGATCCAGTGGCCATGCGGGGGCAAGGTAATCATTGTGTTTAGTTACACCACACGCCTGTGTCCCCTGGGCCCGCTACTGCTACGTACGGTTGTTCGTGCGTCTACACTATACAGCATGTGCTTGTGGGGAGTAATTCTGTTTGTACTGAGGCATTATGTTGTGTACCAGCGCTTGTATCCATTATGTGTTTTTCAGTGTCGCTGTACAGACGTGTGTTTCCAGTTTCACGCCTCCTCCTGTCCACATGCCCCTGCTCTTTACAGCCTGATTATGTTCTTTCTTACTGTCGGTTATTTTGCTTTTTTTTTTGCTATACGTTCACTTTACTCTGCAGTCTCCCTATTTGATATTTTTGGAGTGACTGCATGAAAAATGTGCAGTTCATTTCTATCCACGTTATTTAGCTATACTTTAAAGTATGAGCTAAACCTTATACTTTTAATTGTCTGTGATGAAAAGGTTGCTCTATGGATAAACTAGCTCAGAAAAGTCACATCATTTCTTTCAGTAGCACACATCATACACAAAGCAGTTTCAAAATTACATTTACACTTTAAACAGGACTGGGATCAAACTTTAAATTGAATTAAAATTTTAACCAATCTGGAGGCCTATAAATAAACAATAAAGACATGAATGCATGTTTTAAGTTTGCTGAGGCGCAGCCTACAGTATGTCCTTTGGAAATTTAGACTATAAATTATGTGGTCTGTCGCTTTGGTCCATACTATATACTTGTCCCAATTAGGGTTTATAAACACTTAATAATGCAAAAGTGGTTGGGCAGGACCTAGTTTTCTTTTTCTTGGTCATATTGCTGCCTAATCATTACATACACTTCACGTGTTGTTTGTGTGTATTTAAGCATTTAACAACAAATTGATTCATCACGCCAACATAAATGCCATAGGTGAGAAGCAGCTACTAGGTATTTCTTGAATCTTGACTTTATTCTGTAAAGTGAGATGACTTTGTTGTGAATTGGCGCTTTATAAATAAAGTTGAATTGAATTATTTGTGCCAAGGTTCTTTAACTGTTCTTTCAGCTGAAGAAAGCACACATGCAACGCAAAGGTTGACATGAGTACTACTCATCAAGGCTGTAGCATGGCTCCTCAGATGGAAGGATACACCTCAAACTTTGTCCAGAAAGAGAAAGGAGCCATTGGAAAGCATTGCCCAAAATGAAAAGGAGATGACGGAGATAAGCACTGTCTTCAGCTTCAAAGAAAAACGCAAGATTTTGCACATTTGTAGCTAATAGGGGGTCAGCGATTTAGCAGACCCCAACAGTCTCACAGTGCCACTATGTGTGGCACTAACTGTGGATATTTGGACCTGACTTCCTCGCACAGTCAGTCGAGAAATGGCCGAAGAATCCAGTGCACCTGCAAGAGCGTGAAACAGCTGATCCTGAGGTGAAGAGAAATGTCACAGTGACTTGTGAATGAAGATACATTTCGCTCGGCTATGTGCTTTGATTACATAATCCCGATGTGCAAATGTAAAAACCAAAGAGAAGAGAGCATGAGATTCATAAACACAGTGAGGCCATCGCCTACTTATTAATGCTAATAGTGCCACTGAAGAGGATAATGATCCAACAGGTCTATAATAGAATAGAGCTTTAAATTGTGTTTGAATGCACAATTATTATGTAAATTCTTGTCTTTATTTTGAAACCTTGTATTTTTCATTATGAGTTTGTTGCTGCGTGTGGTTTATTTACCGTTTGATTCAAAGCACCACATTTTGTAAAAACTTTTATCATACCTGATTGAATTTACATTTACCTCCCCGTGCCCTGCTGTGTTTCAGCTGAATTAAGTCCATCATTGTGTGATTGTACAACATAGTGAGGGTTCTGATCAGTGAGCCAGAAAGGCTTTTATTCTCTGATCCTCTTATCTTCCTTCCATATTTATAAATCCAAGATCTAGCTCTGTTTTTTTTATTCCCCGGGTTCTGCTCTGTAAACTTCCACATGCTCTAGTATTTATTTCGTGTGTGTGTCTGTGTGTGTCCAAATTGGAAAAGCTATGATGTCTGGCATTATGCTTTAATTTCCATGGAAATAGGTTGCAGGAGAGTGCCCAGAATGAGATGGGAATTTCAGGGGCCCCAGCAGATACCAGTTGGATTTACCAAGCAGCTTTTTGGTGCAAAAACATGCACACAGTAACACACATAGACTCAGACTCTCTCATTCATGCTGTGTCAAGCCCCTGTTTATTGGATAATGCAGGGTGGGAACATCAGAGTTAGCATGAGCACCTAACTTGGCTGCCATGAGTGACAACTGCATATCTGGAAATTACTTTGTCTTGAAAAGCTTTTTTTTTTTTTTTTTTAAACAAAATAATTTTGAGGAACTATGTTATCTTAGACCCAAATGAGGTTGCAAAATGGTGCCGATGGAACGGTTACAACAAAGCGCGGCTTCCTAAACTGTGGATAATTTGCACCAGCCAAATAAGAGCCTTTTCCAATAACTTTCTCACACCTGGGGCCTTTGCTGCCACACCAGAACTACTCTCAGACACTGCCTGGTAGACATGCAAAGCAGCCTCTAGCAGACACTCACACAATCACAGAGGCAAACATAGCACATCTGTGCTTATAAGGGGGAAAAGTTTTATTACTGGCCAAACAAGTACATGCTGCAGTGAGGAGTAAAGTACAGGAATATGGAGAAGGGTGTGGCACGAGCAAAAGATCATGAAAATATTATACTGTGACTAAATAATGAACAGATGATTAACTGGGTTGAGGGGCAAGGTGGAAGAGAAAGGAGAGCTTAAGGGGGAGTAGGTGGGAAAAGTGGATATGCCCTCAAAAGCTTTAACTAAAGTAGACATGCAGGGTATTAATATTTATTGCTTAGGACAAGACGTGTGTCACTGTCAGATGCCCAAGGAAACCAGAGACAAAGGGAGGGAAGGAGAAAGATGAGAACGCAAGCCACAATGGCAGTGAATGAGAGATGAGCAGGAGAATAAAAGTTTGCCTTTAAGCATAGGCCCAATTACAGAACACACAAAAGCCTGAGCTTTTTCCTTTTCTTTTTTTTTTGCTCTTCATTGTTTTTATCCCTCCATCCCTTGTCACATTTAACAGACACTTGTGTCTCCCTTTGAGTTAAACTCCTGGCCTCTGTCTTCTCCTCGACTTTCTCGTGTTTCATCTCTTCCCTCTCCTCTGGAGGACACCTCTGTGACACGGAGCCTTCCAGCAGCACATTTCAATATATATTTTCATGTATGTGTGTGTATTATAGCCAGACCTAGATGGCAATATCTTTGAATAAAATTCCAATAATGAGATGCCAATGTTTATTTGACTTCCAGTCACTTTACTGCAGGTTAGTGGCAATGGAAAGTTAAATCCTTAAAACACTTTACTTCATATATAGAGCTACACCTGTCAGCTGTGTTTGCGATTTCAGAACTTTTCTAGTTGCGCTGCAGCACTGAGGACTGTTAACTGGCCTTAGCACGGACAAGGATAGAGGAATAAAGCAGCAAATAGTGCAACAAAACTAAAATAAATGTTCTTAGGTTTTGAATATCAACACAGGAAATATGTAAAATCCTGCATGTATGCAATTAGGAACTCATATCTGGTCAACTGGCAGTCATTTAACCCGCAGTACTGTCTCTATTAATTAACTGTCATTCCCGAATGTTAACAAATGCCTCACTTCAACGTGGCAGCTGACAATAAAAATGATTTGTTTGATCCATCTCCTCTAATACAGAACCACCCTCCACACAGAGTGCACCAATGTAATAACCATGCAGTATCATTACCGGAGATTAATAGGGCTTTTAATATAGTCATTAAACTCCAGTCTGAAATATAGATGACAGTTGTCAGCTGAGATAGTATTCTATTCCAGTTTAAGATGCTTTGAAGCTCCTTGGGGTGTCAGAGTTATAGGTGCCACTGGTGCTATCAAGAGGTAACAACATCCTTTGGCATTTACACTTCACTGGTTTTCAAACTATGAATGCTGAGCTTGCCTGCACTGAGGCAACCCATCAGGCATGCACTGAGTCTATCACAGCGTTACCAAATGTAGCTTTATCACGTATTTTTATTATTTTTTTATTTTTTTTATATCCTAATGTACTTTAACACAACAAAGACAACCGTTTGAGTCTTTGGGCATCATTTATTGCACAACGGATGGAAGGGAGCTGACACAGATGGGGAATGACATTCAACAAAGGTTCCCTGACTGGTGCTTGACACCTCACTCGAGACTTTTTAGACATTCTGGTGGCATTGCCCCAGGGATAGAAATGTCTGTCTGCCAGTCCACCACTTTAATCCACACTGAGGTTGAACAACTATTACATGGACAAGCATGACATTTTGTACAGGCACCCCCCCAGGATGAAGCATAATGACTAAGGTGATCCCCTGAGTTTTCCTCTATTGCCGCCACAGGTTTCACGTCTTAGGGAAATGTCTCAACAACTGTTGGATGGATTGTCATGAAATGTGGTTTATACTTTCAATTCGCTGAAATTTAATCCATTTGGTGATGATTAAAGTGTGACTTCAGTAATTTAAAATTTCTTCGTATGGTTCCGCCTGAGGGAGCACATGTATAGAACTGGTATTAAAATACCCTCTGCTCTCCCTGTATTAAAATATCTCTTTCAGCTCTTCAGATCAGATGATGTCATCTGGAGGAGTTCCGTAGGAGCAGATGAGCTCAGACTAAACCCTCTGTAGTATGAGCAACCAGATGACATCAGCAGAACTGAAAAACTCCATCAGACCCTAGAGGCATTTTTCTTTTAATTATTGAAAGCAGAGCGAGGTATAATACTACTCATACGGTACATACAGCACAGCGGCAACTAAAAGCATGTTACATGATCGCTCACCACTAGTCAGTGTTATTTTAATAATGGCTACAATGACACTGTAAGCTGTTGTCTGGTCAGTGTGCTCTTTGGTGTTTGCCTCCATCCAGAGAAAAACCTGTTCAGTTTAACTCGTGTGCATATAAATCAGCATTTAAAGCTCATTAGCCAAACAAACTAAATGAATAATTCAAACAATGTGCAACAGTTTGGTCATAAAAAGAGTAAGTGGGCTATACCTGTTTGATTAGTCATATATATGTAGTCAGTATTTTATGTTTAATACCGCTAATCTCATTTTCGGGATATAACTACAATTTCCTAATTAAGCCACCAGTAAAAACTGCAGTGATTCTGCCTTCACAGCCAACAAAGGGTAATTACAGGACCCTGAGTTTCAGTTATTTATAACTTTAATTACTTGCAAATGTTGAGAGCTAAACCCTATTATATTTGTCTAGGGATTAAACAAGTCGTTACAATGCCGGATCTGATTCAATAAAATGCTACCATCTCTCGACAGTGCTTCCACTTTTGGCTTTTAAGTTTATTACTGGATACTGTATGTTGTCACTGTATCAGCATTAAAGTGATCCAGATGAGGATAACTTCCTCCTCCACATGTTGAACCCACTCAGAGCAAGCTGTACCTTTTGGCATTTATATAACAATGTGTGTTGACTAAGAACACATTTTTATGTATAGCAACAATCTGGGGGAGAAGTATATGGTCAGGCAATTACTATTTTAATCATTTCACAGTTCTGTGATGATGGGATTGAGTGCTGGAAGGCTCTTTGCCTGATTCACTCCTGACCTTAGCTAAAAACAGCAGAATCAGTACGATGATGATAAAGCTCTGCCATTTCATAATGTAGCTGCTGGTGCATTAAAGGATTGTTGCCACAGCTATAACTTGTCCTTGTGTGCACCGGTACATCGTTTCTACAGCAATAAGAATGACGCACTAAAGCTGTTCCAGCATGTTGGCATCTTTTGATTATGCTATTTGTCAGTGTATCTAAAAGGCTTTGTCAGCTCTGTTGAGCTACAGGATTCAGATTAATAAATCGGTCATTCAGAAAATGCGCCTGTGGCTTATACAGTATCAGAAGATAGGGGCAAACAACCTCTAGTATTTTGCCATTTACTCTAGATCGGAAGACTTGTCCTTTTCCTAAGAAACTAATCATGAGCTGTTGATGATGATGATTCATAAAATTCAGAGGATTATCAAAGCTATAGAGTTTTTTTCAACTGGTCATGATGTACATCTTTACCAAGTGTAGAATCAAGCCATCCTGTAGATCAGCATTAGAAAACAAGCAGGGGGGGGGGGGGGTCTTCCCTGAGGACCATTGTTGGCATTCCCTGCTACAGATGAGTGATGAGTGATTTCATTGGATAACTTTGAACAGGTCGGTCGCTCACTGACCATTTCTTACATATCGTGCGACCTTTGGTGCCATTTCACCCTGCGGCTTCGCTGTGAGGATAAGACTACTGCAGTGCTGCATTAGTCTCTGCTTCCCTCTCTAAACCCCTGGTTTGTGCTTTTTGACATGTTTTGAATACAAAGGATGCATGTGTATAGCTGCAACTGAGATGTTTAAAAGGCACTTTTGAAAGTAATGGCTAATGTCACTCATTACGTTGGTTCTTTGAAGAGTAATGTAATTTGTTTCTTGAAATCTATAAAATCATGTTTTCCGAATGAATGCAAGTCCATTAAAATGTGACCCAAAGCACTGAATGCGTTGTCATTGCAACAAAGGCCACAGCAAGGACCACTGAGGCCCACAGTTGCATGGAAAGACAATATGCTATTTTTCAATTTACAGTAAAAAAATAAAAATTGGTGATTGTGGGATTGTTTTATCTCATCCTGAACAGAGCTTCCATCCTCTCTTCATGTGTGTGTTATTAGGTGGAATTAGACTCAGTTTCCACTATAACTGTTATTATAGAGAAGTAGCTAAAACGTCAAAACGTGTAACCCCTGACCTCTCTACTTTTCTTTCTGTTCCTCTCACAGCTCTGATTGGATAAGGACTCCTGACATCATAAAACACTTTCTCATTGTCTGCTGTAGGCTTCAGCTCAGTGACGAGGCCTGTCAACAGTGTATACAATCAATCACTCATTTACCCCAACAACCGATTGGCTTTGTATTACTCAGAACACATTTCATTCAAATGCCTGACAAACGGTGTTCTTCACGTTTAGTGACAGACAAGCTGGTCAGGATGCCCAGTTTCATGGAGAGCTCCCTGCAGAGGCCTGACTTACAGGACAGCCTCTCTGACAGGAGGGGGGTGGTGGATTTTTCCACGAAATAGAAGGTGTGGCTACGAGTAAAAAAAAAAAAGGTGACCTAATCACGTTACTTAAAATGGATTGAGTTAAGATGCTGGTTCTCAAGTTTTAAAACCCCTCTGCGGAGCTTTGGGAGGTGAAAAGATGACTTAGAAGGAATTGAAAAGCACTTATTTTAAATAGATGCATTAAGTGTATAATGATGATAATAAATCACATTGAAATAATGGGAATGTTCTGCTTTTGGCCACCTTTGAATAATTGATGCAGTAAAAATCCACCAAAAACTGAAAACATGCACGTGTTCTTACAACTAGAGGTCAGGTGTGGGTGTTATTGCATGTGGGGTAACCTGTTGAATAGACGAGTCCATATCTCTAAGATAGGAAGTAGCTCGGTTTTGCTATGAGTATATCCTGAGGGCTGTTGTTTTTCTTGCAAAGGGAACTCGTTTTTTTGACATCTGATTTGAATATATTGACTTGCAGTCCTCTTATAGGGATTATGAGATGCTGAATTTAGACCACCTGGATCATTTCTCTGTAGGTCACACACGGATCCACTGTGTTAAATACAAAACCATGAGCCATGGCTGCAGGCATACATTCTTATTCTTACCCAACTTCTTTATGTAGACATTGTGACTCGTGGTTTTAATGAGGACTGGAGGCTGCTCAGTTACATTGTCTTGGGCCTACTGGGGAGCCGATTAGTGTTTCACACTACCTACACTTGAATTAATTCAATGATGGTCTGAGTTATTTCATTCTTTTTCAGTCCCAGTTATTTCAATAGGGCAACTACATAAGAGAAAGATTATCCAAAAAAATAACCTATTCTCATGTCTCATTCGGATTTGACTTATTCATTTTCCTTGCGACACAAGGACAGTAGACAAAATAGATATTTAAGCTGTTTAAAACAATATATTTTTTACAGAGCCAGCAGATACTTTCAGTTACACTGGTAATGTTTCTTCCAGCATAGCTAACTGTACAACATGTATAATTATTTATTGTAGGCACAGTTTCCAAGTGTTAGTTTGCTCAGATGTACTGGAAAATTAGAAGGTTTAAACAGTTTATTGGTCTTCTAGGAGATATTGTGTTCATGTGTGGACATAAATGGGCTACTTTTGTTATTCCTTATTGCATATGTTGGTGTGTGTGTGTGTATGTGTAAATGGATGTTTCAGAGTCTGCCTTTATAGTATTTGTGAACCATACTGTGAATGTGTCCCTTCTTGATGCTGGCACCATAGATACTTTATTAGCTTTTTAAAATCTTTTTTGTTATTAGCATGTGTGAGTTGAACTTTCCTCACAGACGTAAATTAAACATGACAGTTTTCTGTTTAGCAAAACACCTTACACCCCAGATTTATTGGTAAAGGTACTTCTTTACTGTACCTAACACCAGTGAGTAAGAAGTAAAATTGTTAATCATACTCTGACTAAACAAATGGACAAAAAAAACAACCTTAAAAAATCTGTTGCTGCAGAATTTCCAAAACAACATATTTTGTCTATTTGCAAAATTTTATAAGTATAAGTAGAAGTATCTTCTATGGTCAGTGTTATTTTCATAATGTGTTATATTCATATATCCAGATGCAGTCTCAACTGCATCACAAGTATTAATATTCCCACATTTCGGGACCTATTAAAACGGATAAATAAAAAGCATTAATGCAGGTTTGTTAAATTTCTTCATGACCTGCTGTCAGTAACCACATTTTGAATGCTCCATGTATGGCCACTGGTGATGCAGGACAACAACCATCACTTTTTTCCTGTAAACTATCTGTCAGTCACCTGACGTGTTTATTCCTTTTGGTTATCTGATAAAAAATAGACCAAATTAAACGCACTACAGATGGAAAAAGTCAGGTCACCAAATCTACTGACTCCTTAGTATGAATAAAGTTTGGAAATGCTTCCTTGCTCCTATTTAAATGTGTAGCGATGTTTTATGAAAGAAAACAAAGGCTATAGAAATGTTTGTACATTAGTGTTCTCGAGGAAATAGAGGCTCAGAATGACAGTCGAAATTAATGCCTTTAAAACTGCATGGGGCCATTCGCCGCAGTAACGTTCATCAATAGCAATTTCCTTGAACACAAAAAGACAGGAAGGACCAAAAACCTTTTCACTACAAGACACACACATGCAACCACACACACACACACAAACCATTAACATTGATCAAGACACTCTCCCTGTTGTTCTTGGTAAACATGATGGCAAAAAATAGATGATCCCTTTCTGATCTCACATCACAACACATACACACACACACATTCAAAGACAATGATAGACCCTCAGTTCTCCACCAAGCCCCACTGGAAATCATTCCTGATTGGCTCCTATTGTTAAAGGCTAAGTCGAGCACCAGACTGTGAGCTGCAAGGTGATAAATAGCAAAATAAACACACATTTACCCCCTGACAGCTCCTTTTCAATTAAAGCCAAACACTCATGATTTTCAACATTATCAGCGGCAATAATTGTTGGTTAACGCTCCATTAGCAGGAATGGTGTTGCGCTGTTTATACAAGTGGAGGAGCACTACCCAGAAATTCACTGTTGTCACATGGGGGAAACTGGAAGGCCTAGAATCATCTATCATTATTTCAATTAAAGTATAGCAAGCACACATCTCCTGAGTGGCCTCGACCAGCGCTACCGTGACTGACAGAGAGCGATGAATAACCTTGAAAAACAGAAGAACTTTTTTTCACCCTTTGTTACTGAGGCTGCAGTCTGTGATTTGATTATGTATTTTTAGAGGAGGGACAACACTGACATTCGTTGACTAGTGCAGGAAACATACAGCATGTTGGACATTTGCGCATCACAAAGATTGCTATTGAGCTAAAATGATACAATGTCAGTAATGTGTAGCTCTTCTCATAAAAATGCATTTTTTTGGTGACATCTGTCTGAATATGATTTTTACAACCCATCCATGAAGGTACTTTATTCTGTCATGTCCATGGAACTGTATCTATCCTCTGACTGTATACAGCTCTATACTTTGTGAAGGTTATGTCACAGTTAACCCCCCACTTTTGGTCTCCCGGAAGCTCTTTGTGTTGTAAGTGTAACCTCCTGTATCATGTTTGCAGGTTTAACTTAGCATCACCATGTAGCATTAAAATGCTCACATTAATAATTAGAGCAACCGAGGTGAGAAACGATCCAAACTTGGTCTGAATTCTAACATAAAATGCAATTATCAAATTAAATACTATGTGACCAGCTAAGCATCAAGCAAACACACACATTGATACAAAAGCCTGGGCAGTGTCTGCTGCTCATTCACTGTCAGTGAAAAGCTGTCTAAGTACCCTCTTCAGAGAAAGGCTTGACATTTACACCGCCAAATACGGGTGGACTTCATCAGATATATATATATATATATATATATATATATATATATATATATATATATATATATATATATATATATATATATATATATAATTGCACTATGACATGATCGGTGGTCTATCATGAAGTCTACAGTATAGTTTTGCACTTCCACTCTAGGAATCAATGACGCACAACACTGTAAATGAGACGTCCCTGCGGGGAACATGGTGGAGATGTGATCCAAAGAAGATCTGTTGTGGGACACACAGTTGAAAACAGATGTTTACATACAGTGTTTAAAGAAAAACATAACCTTTTTTTCTCACTTGCCGACTTTAAATCAGACTAAACTTTTCCTGGTTTAGGTCAGTCAGAATTTTTACAATTATTTCTATTTACTAATAATGAGAGAAAGTAACTAAGTATTCCATCAGATTACAGGACATGCATTTGCAAACTGTAATCTGTTTTTTTTTTCATGTTACTTTTGGAGTAATGGCTTCTTCTTTGCTGCGTGGGCTTTCAGCCCATGTCAGTACTTGTTTCACTGTGGAAGATGACACTCTCTTACCAGCTTCACCCTTTACAAGATGTTTTGCTTTTGTTCTGGGGTTGATAAGCACATTTCACACCAAAGCACGTTCATCTCAGGGACACAGAACCCGTCTCCTACCTGAGTGCGATGATGACTGGACATTCCCATGTTGTTTATACTTGCGTATAATAAATAGTTTGAACAGATGAGCGTGGCACCTTCAGGCATCTGGAAATTATACCCAAGGTTGAACCAGACTTGTGGAGTTCCACAATTGTCTTACTGATATCTTGGCTGATTTATTTTTATTTTCCCATGATGTCACAAAAGGAAGCAGTGTGTTTGAGCTGTGCCCTAAAAATACATCCACGGGTGTTTCCTCCAACTCAAATATTGTCACTTAACCTTTGGAAGCTTCCAAAGCCATGATGTCATCATCTGGGCTTTTCCATAATGTTTCAAAGCATAGCAAGCTTTGGCAAAAAATTCTCTCCTTCATTATGCATTTAGCAAATACAAATAATTGTAATAATTCTAACTGACCTAAAACAGGAAACGTTAAGTCTGATTTAATGTCAAACAGCGAGGAAAATAAAAGTTTTTATACAGTTTATGTAAACATCTGTGATTAAAATTATGTTATGGACTTACTTTAAGATATATGGACATGACTTTGCTAATGTTTTTCCCGAGCGCCTTAAGCTGAATGCTGTTTGACGGATGCTAATTAGGAAGCTAATCAAGCAACTAATTGAATATTTATCTGTACCTTTAAACTTTGGATGGTAGGTGGAGTGGACATTTCCCCTCCGCTTGTTGTAACTGTACTTCATGTGTGGGGTTTAAACTTAAAAAATATTAATAATTGTAACGTCTCTTTTGTGGTTACAATTTTTATCCCCATAATCATTATTGATTTTTAGTAGTGTCTCAGAATTTTGGCCAGCAAAAGTACTGAGTGGCTAGTAACTTGGGTAACTACTAGCCACAGTGGCTGGTGAGCAAATAACAGCGTGTAGCTACTGTGAACCAAGAGCCGATCAGGATCACATGGATTCTGGTGACCAGTGCAGGCTGCCACTTGATGTGTCAACTAAATAGAGGAAAAGCTGATCATGCAATGTAAGTTAGTCGGACAGAACAATGATGATTTGTACAAACGATTCACCCCCATTGTTTGAGTCTGGCGGTGGCAGATACTTCTGAAAAAAAATGCCCAGTAAGAGCAGTGAATGCAAATAACGTGCTCAGCGCAGCACACAACCAGAACTACTGTACCGCTTAGCTGTAATTACCCAGCAGGACCCATTCTTTGAATTTCTCATACACAGAGAGGGTCATGACAGAAAAACCCTGGAACCGTAAAAAAGGGAAAGTAGTAGGGAACGTATGTATGTATTTTATGTATGTGACAGGGTGCAATAATGGGAACTATGGAAATAGTAACCTTTTAAACACAGTAAATAACTGCCTAATTAGTAAAAAGTACCATACATGTGCTGATCGGCATGATATATTTCATCAGTTGAGACAGCAGAATCACCGCAAGCTGTTTTTAATGGATTTTGGAAAACAACAGGAGAACATGTCTGGGACAAAGAGCAAAGCTTGCAGCAGGTAGAGGACGTTTCATTAGTAACGACAACGGCGAAAAAGTCAAATTAGCACAGCTTTTATCCTTAAACAAAACACTGGCAGGAGGCTGTGATGATGGTGGAGAACCTGATGAAGGCGGAGAGAGCAGTAAGTGTTAAGGGCGGGGTGCACTTTAAATACCATTGATGGTGTTGGCCACATGTGACCTAATGGAATTCAGCTTAGTGATCAGCCACAGCAGGACCCCTGCCGCTGTGGGTGTCTCTTTTCAGCCTGTCGTCCCAGCTCAGTCATGAATAATTTATGAGCAACCACATAAAATCAAATCCTTAGAATTACAGATTAATACACCAGGGGGAGGAGGATGACAGGAGACAGAAAAAAAAAGAGGAGAAGACGGAAGTGAGAACCTGATTCCCCACCTGTGTGTAGTGTCTTTTGACTTGTTTACTGCATTCATACTGTATTTCCTGTCTTCAGCACTTCAGTCATCAGCCTGGTTTCTTAAATGAAATGTGCCAAAGTAGAGAACTGTGACTATATGTTACTATGTTACTGAATTGTATGTACTATAGCAGAAAATAGACCTGGAATAAACTTTGTTTTCCATATAAGATAGGTGACTTTTTGAATATTATAAAATAGTCCTACAACCTAGCAGCAGTGAACTGCGTTTATGCAGGATGTCTCAGTAAAATAATGGCAATTCCAAGCATTTGTGGCAACATTTGTTAATAATTTCTCCACTGTGTATTTTGGAATGAAAAAACCTTTCACCTAAGGGCACAGTGTGTCTGGCTGATGTGTTTTAAATCACGTGTTTGATGTGTTTGGGAGGCTACACACTAATCCAGGCTGCACATCAGTGGATTGTAAATGGTAGTAGAGGAGAGTCATTGTTGGTTTTAGTGTCTGTGTGGATTGTTGAAAGAAATTGACTGAAGTTATTCTTTAAACGGTTTGTGCGTGTGTGTGTTTGTGTGTGTGTTTCTGTTTCACAACCCAGTTTGCAAAATGCGTGTGAATTACTAAAAGAGCCGAATCACATTTCGGTGAGATGTGTTTCACCTGAAACACATTTCTTGCACCTGCCTCATTTTTTCCCTTTGCTCTGATCAACCTGAGTCCTGTATATAAAAAAAATAAATAAATAAACGATGCATAAACTGCACATGCTTGAATTCAATGGCAGAAACAGCGATCACACTTATTCAAGTAAACTCTGTGACAGATGTTTATTCATAATGCATTTCAGCAACCCAATCTCATTCCACTCTCACTCTCTGCTGCAGTTTGTGCCCCCATCGTGCCAGTGAGTGCTTTCTGTATGACCACAGTGCCATCAGCAGAGACAGGCTGGGTGCATGCAAGAACAGATGTGCCCAGTATTTTAGGACCGGCTGTTGTTGGGTACATCTTTTCACAAAACGCTTTTTCATGACACATTTGTTTATGACAGTTATGGAGGTAACAGGTGGCTGGAACCACACTGTCACAATGAGTACTCCAGGAGGGATTTAAGGGGATATTAAAGTTCATCTGGGCCATCCGGTGATCGCAGCACACCATTTCTTTAATTAACAAGGGGTTGAGTAAAACCTCTTTGTTTGTTATGTCATTTAGCAGAGGAGTTGGTCCTGCTTTCTAAATGTGAATGATTCAAATGTAAGACTTCCTAAATACTCAAGGACTTTCAGAACCACCCTCTTCTAAAATTATTGTTCCTTTCATTGCCCATTATCTGTTGTTATCATGACAGTAGGTATGGGACAGTAGGTCCCTACTCTACACGCCATCACATTCTGTACTGTAGGTCTGTATCATGCCATTGCTATGCAGTAGGTCATTCCTATGCACTATGGTGCGTCTGATGTGGAAGGGAACAGAGAAAAGTCTACAGCCAAGTGAGAAAGCGTCTCGCAGCATCAAGGATGTTATCAGTCCACTACCAATATCCTTTCCTTATCTCATGTATCGGTGTGTTGTTCTTGAAACCATTTTTTCTTTCTTAGACTGTGTGTTTTTAATAGAAACGCATTTTTTAATAATAACTTATATAGATGTGTCTTGAACATATAATCATACTAAAGTCTTATAAATGGTTTTCTGAATATATATCCACACCTTAAAATAATAATAATTTTTTAAATGAAGTTTTCTAAAACAGTTTGCAGCAAAAACCAAATCATAATAATAAAGGTCCTTCTAAAGGCTAATGCAGAAATTTATGGAACGTTCACAGACCTTTAATAAGTGAGCATATAGTGCAAAAGCTGAATCGGATTTTTTTTGAAGGTCTTGAGGAAATCCTTATACGGCGCAAAGCATACGAGATCAAGGTGGTCTGAGTTTTCTAGAAGTTTCAGAACAAAGAGATGGGTGTGGTTTGGGTGCTGTCTCAGCTGAAAGTAAGGTGCTTGTACCGTTTGTAAAGATCTGTGGAACAAAGAACGGGCAGACGGTCCTGGGGCTGGTTCAGTTTTGTTGCTAGTTTTTGCTGCAAGAAGTGTTTTTACCTCTGTTTGGAAGACTTTGAAATGAGAAGAAACTATACATGCACAAAAACTACACAGTTAGGTTTAGGCACACAACCCTTTTGGTTAAGGTTAGGGGAAGATTGTGTTTCGGCCTAAAAAGCACTGACTACACTAAGAACACTAAAGTTACAACATCAGCTACATTTATAACATTTATAACCCTGTGACAGGAACCAACCTCCCCTTCCGGTTCGAAAGTCCTGTGTTTGACCACTTGACCTCACCAACACCTTTTGTACAGTTTGTCATTATTTCAACTCACCACTAGGTGTTATCAGACTTGTGCATGATAACCAACCTACTGACCTGCTGCGATGTGGTAGGTCACCCGCTGAACCATGAGTGTGTGCTTGATAATATGTGATAATGTCCATTCGGTGGTGTAATAAAATGAGAGCTGCTTATTCAAAAGGTTTAACCCTATGCAGATCTGTGAGACCCAGCATTTGTGGGGTTTATTGATTTTGAGCCCGATGCTATAACTGGCTTGGTTCCCAAAGTTTGCAGATTGTAGCTTAGATTTTTCTCCTTATTACATTTTTGTTTTCCTTTACAACTTAAATGTGAGTGAATGAATACCTACAATTACAGATTATGTGTAAGAGACAATTGAAGACACACATATGAATGTATTTAAGATGCAAGTTGTGAGTTGTGTTATTACATCTGCGAGGGAAGATCTTTGAATTTAATGAAGCTTCTGTTGTTTGTCACCTTCCTTAGTCTGTTGGGAAAGTGAATGAACAGAATAGGGTAGTGTGGCACATCTGTTCAGAAGGAGCTAGTAATGAAGAGTAAACAAACCTCTGACAAATTGATCATAAAATTACTACAATTATGATAATTTTTGGTCTTTTGTTGCTTTGTTTATTTGCTTTTTCTTTTTAGGATTCCTACATTGTTTCACACAGATTGAGAACCTATTAGTGGTGGTGGGTGGGGAACCCTCTGAAGGAAAGGATATAGCTAATGGGGGGGGGTTACATTTCATTTAAAAGAAGGAAGGGGGGGTATTTTTTTTATATTTTACATTAACCCATTCTTGTTAGCTACGCCTCTTATTGGATACCCAGCTTTGAAAGAAAGACAATATGATCTAAATAAGGCTAATGTATTTAGGTGAGCTTCATAAATAAATACTGAATCGAGAATATAGTGAAATTGTTTACATAAATACAGAAATAATCAGTGCAGGGGCTGAAATTGACACTTTTTTTGGCTTTCTGTTAACTTTGAAAAATTATCACATGAGTTTTGGCAATGGGTGGTTGAAGCAATTGAACTACATTTTAAGTAAGAGAATATAAGACAATTTCTTTTAGAAGAAGGGATGTTTTTCTAGTGGAATTTGGATGCTTCAGTAATAACATTTTCACAGTTACTTAACTATAGATACAATCATTCAAAGCTACTGTTGGAATTGTTGGCTACTGTTGATGGTAAATAAAACAAGAATGACATGCAGATAAAATATAGATCATCAAACCTATTTGTTTGGAGCTGGCTGTGAAATGAGATGCCAAGGTGTAGCACGCTCTACGTAAATCACGCCTAAACCTTATTTCCTATGTCTGATAGACAGCTTTGTGTTTTATCCCTCTCTGAAGCAACTTGCTGATTAAGCATTTGGAATTGCCAAATAAAAGTATCTAAAAAGTTGTTGTTTTTTTTCAACCACACATTGGCTATAGAAGGTTTAGAACTTAATAAACAATTTACTTTTACGTAATGGCAAATCCAGTCAGCAGCAAATTAACTTTTGGGTCATGATGGGGGAAATAAAAAAAAAAGAAAAAAGAAATAGAGCATTTTAGGCCTATTCTCCACAACTACATCTTGAGAGGACACTTTATTGGCGTTATAAATTCGAGAACAAATGGCAACAAATGAGCTAATAACAAATGTCTGTATTTCCTCCACTGCTCCCCTTGTGACCCTTCTGCTGTAGATTTATGTAACATTGACAGCCCTTCTCTCCCCACTGCGACAACAGACTGACAAGGCATCAATCTGTGCTCCCTAACCGAACGCTGCGGCACAGAACACCCACAGAGATGCCAGACGATCGATATTCAGAATAAATTCCACCTTCCACTTCCTACTGGCACCGTGGGAGAAAGAGGATGAAAAGCGAGCAAGCGAGCGTGCGCGCACCTACACACACACACACACACACTAGCACACACACACACGCACACTTGGTGTTAGAGAGGGCAATGCAGTTGACATGTCAGCATGCTGCAGGCAGAAAGCAGTGAGCAAAACCCCCTGTGGAGAAACCTTAAAGTGTCATTAGCTTCCTCTGTTGCAGACACCACCTGCCTGGCTGCCATTCAGCATCTTACATTCATACACTGTGCCCTTGACTGGAAAAGAAAGAAAACACGTTTATAAAATATGTAGGAACAAAAAATTACTATGGTGCCCTTTCAAATTGGAAAGCAGAGAATTGAATACATATTTTAAAGCCACAGTAGGCAGGATTTGGTATTTTGGGGATTTGTCTCCCCCTAACGTTTCTGATTGTAATTCACTTTTAATGAAGCCATACAGACGGGGGGAACATGTGCTATAGTTCAGTGCTGGGTCGTCTTTCACTACTGCCACCTTAGCTTATGTACACACTTCACACCTTCTGGCTGGCTAAAGTAATGTCACTGGTAATGCCACCTCATGGATCTTATCACCATGGATCTTCCTGTATGAAAGTGATGCATCAATAATTCACTTTAATAAAGATAACTGCATGTATGAATTGCAAATATGATTTTCCTTTTTATTCCCCCCTCCCATGCTCCAGTCAGTTTTCTACAAACAGGAACAGAACAGCTAGCCAAGTGAAAACCCCTTACAAATATTTTATTAGCTTGACACAAAGTGAACCTTGGGTAGCAATCTGGAAAAACAGCTACACAGCAACCAACATAAGAGCCAACTCAGTCTAACTCAGTCCTATTTTTGTGTTATTTAGAAAGTCTGCATCTGATAAACCACACAATCACACATCAAAGCAAACACAACAGCACAAAACACAACAAGTCAGCTAATGAGTTGTTACTGTACTTACTGGTCCCAAAGGAAGAACTCCAGCTCTGTCTGTCTGGCATTTGTTTATCTCTTTTAGTTGTCACAAGCCAGTCTGATCATTTATGGAAACAATACAAGAATCCACAGCTAACATCTTATGCTGTGCAGTAAAGTGTTACGGCGTTCTTGCAAGAGGTGCCTGGGACAGGACTCTGAAGATAGATATAAAAAGGTCCATCAAAAATGTAACTGGAAAAGGAAAACAAAACTACCCAGATATGCTTCCATTGTCAAAGTAGTTACTTTTGATCAGATTAGTTTTTCTGCCTGACAAACACTGCGGCTCATTGCTGTGCAAATGCAGTTTCTTTGACCCCTGTTCTGTCAGTACTTGGGTTTTGAAACTACAATTCACAAAAGCATCCACAATTTCTTTCTTTCTACTTCTTCTTGCAACTCTGTTGGGCAATAGTTGAATGTCTGGAAACGTGATCTAGGCATCCTAACAGATGGGAAGCTTACTCCAGCGAAGTTGCATCTTCCACGGCTCTTTTTTTGTTTTGAACTCGGCTATAACTGGAGAGGATTACTTGTAGGACTGTGACCGGGTCATCCACCATCTCCAGCTGAAGACAGCTTAAAGCCTAACCTATGGGATCGGGACCCCTCAAAGGGTCATACGTTTTTTTGCAATTCTTTTTAATACTTTTACTTTTCTGTTTTTCTAGTTGACAATGGGCAATTTTCCGCCCCTCTCCAGACGCCTATAAAAAAATATATAGAAAATACTTTTCACTTGTAGCTTAAATCCATAACCATTTTTGGAAATCAAGCAAACTACTTCCCTGCTCTCATCCCTCCCTCTCTCTGCACCATTACACTCTGCCTAGCCCCTTGCTCATAGGACATCATCATCATGTTTTCTGTCTCAGCTAATGAAGGAAGCCTCGTAGGGCAGCTACAGCAGTGTCTCCTAGCAGCTAAAGCTCAAAGCCTGGATGCGAGAGACATAGTAGGACCAGAGGTCGTTTCATGTAATGATGACCTCACCTTACCTCAAAGCCATGAACGAAATCCCATATTTATCTCAGCTGGAATATGACCACAAACTTACATTTCGATTTGTGTGAAGTCGATTAAAAGAAGAAAGGGTCCATTATTCAACAGAAACTTTCTTTTGATTTTTAGTAATTCCCTCATTTTTAACGTGAATTATAGATGAGTCTGTGAAAAAGAGATGTGACCTCTGAGAATTAACAAAATTTTGAGTTTAGCAGTCTTTAAAAAACTGATAAATGTTGATGAATATTTCTAAAATTACAATATATGATTTTAGTTATCAACTGTCAACAATGACTGTAATGTGACAGACCATGAGGTGTGGGGAATTTGTGGATTTATATTTGATTAAATATTCTCAAATAGGGTTAATAAGAAATTAAAAGAATAAATAAGTAATGAAAATAGACACAGACTTTTCAGTGCAGTTATTAGAGGCAGCAGTGGCTTGTTAAAGAAGTCATACTCTGAATAAAAAAAAAAGATAGATTATCAATAAATGCAGATTTTAAAAGTGTTATGCTTTCTGTGTGGAGTTTACATGTTCTTCCTTTGCCTCCTACCTAACTTTATACCAAGTTTTATTGACAGATGCTATCGTCCTTTGTGTGACTGAGCAGTAACATTGCAAAACTGTGGACGCAGGAAGGTAGAGTTGTCCACTAATTTTGCAGTTCTTGGTTCAATCCCCGGCTCCTCCGGTCACATGTCAGCAAGACACTGAACCCTAACTTAGTTGCTCCAGGTGAGCGTTGGCCAGCTACATAGCAGCTCCCCCATCGGTGTATGAGTGTGAATGGGTGAATAAGAAGCAGTGTAAAAAAGAGAAGTAGAAAAGTGCTATATAAGTGCAGAACGTTTGACAAACTGTTTCTTAAGGGAAACATGGACAGATAATCCACATTCACACCTCTGCATTATTAGTCCAAGTAACTGCTTACCTTCTTAATAATAACCAATAATAACTATGCACCTTCTAAGTGCACATAGTGTTTAATTCAAATTCAAACTCCAAGACAGACAACGCCTGTAGATCCAGAAACTTGTCATCGGAAACTTGAAGTCGTCATAACGTATGTACAGCGCTGCCAGCTATAGATTTTTGCTTCTAAAAGCCATGAACGAAACTGTGTTTCCTGACTATTCACAGAATTTCAATTATTTGTTTAATTTTTATGTTTTAAAGCATCCTCATTTATTGGTTTATTTCATGGAGTGTTTATTTCATGGAGTTTCATGGATGTATAAGTATCAAAACCACAACCTAAAGCTAAAACGTTCAAAAAAGTTTTTTGTGAATATACACAGATGAGAAACTTTTACATTAAGTGCAAAGTTAAATATTTTTTCACGCTGGAGCATCGGCTTTTGTCTGTCTTGTCAGTCTTTTTGCATTTCATAATAAAACTTGTAGTGATGTGTAAATGTGTAAACACATTTTATATGTGCCGTAATTGTTGTCTTACTTACCTCTCTGTCATTCTGTCTCTAAGATTCCTTGGTTTCCCCTCAAGCCCTGAAGATCATCTCTCCACTCTTCCTTTGATCCTAAAAAAAAAAAAAACGCAACAGAGATTATTCCCATGACAGGAAAGTACAGAAGCTAGTATGACACCCACATACACTTGTCTCTGAGGAATTTGCTGACTTAGTACCACTCTGGGGAACACGCAGGCATACACACATGAATCCAAACTCCCATACCACACCCCTATGTTACCAACCTTTAACAACTACAGTGTGTGACAGCTCCACAGCATCACTGGTGAGAGTAATCCTGGCAATTATCCAAGCTGTGCACACAAGATATGGTGAAGGTGATGCTCCGGAGTCACTTCATGATTTAAGAGGAAAGCTTACATACATAAGATACTTTAGGTTAAAGAGACTGGACTATTTAAACCACAACGATGAGACAAAGGCCGGTTCCATGAATGCTCACTGCCCACCGCCACTTTCTGGTTGCGTGGGTTCTTCAAGCGTAACACAAGGACATAAAAGCATGGGATCAAATCCCAGCAGTGTTAAGAGGATTGAGCACTAAATGAAGAGGAATCTTAAATATAATTTGGTGACTAAAGAACTATCTTTGGTTTTATGGAAATAGCAACATATAGGGCGGAAGCACGAATACGGAGATTATCATGCACTTTCTTCAGTGTTAAATTAAGAGCAAAAAAAAAAAAAAACCCCAAAAACCCAAAGAAAGCAACCACATCTTGGAAAACATTTCTTTCTCCTCAGAAGAGTTGTTAAACCAAAGTGTATTTTAAGTTTGCTGTAATTTGATCAAAAAAATGTACTGGAAAAATAAGATGTTATGGTGGGTAAAAAACAAACAAAGTAAAAAGTACACAAACAGCAGTTAACAAAGAGATCTCAAACGATCGACAGAACCACAAAAGATGCAACAGCACAATATCCAAAATAAGCAACAGTGAAATGCCTAAAACCACCATTAAAACAGTATTTCTCAGAAATTGGGTCAAAATATGCCCCAAATCTCTCCCACAAAAGGCTACACAGCCATATCTGACATCTAGTGCAGGCAAAACCTTTATTTCTTCACTATGCCCTTGACAAAGTCAATTCTGATTAATAAACACCGCTGGAAGGCACATGTAGATTAAATAGATCCCAAAATCCTGACCTCACTTTTATATTCCTGCTCTCAAAAAGGGCTGTTTTTGACCACGCTGGCATAAACTCGTGAGGTGCTTCATGACTTAATGATACTTCTGGCTGTTTTCAGAACGAGAGACAAAGATGAGCTACAGAGAGGAAGAGGGAGCGTGGGTGTATTTGTGTGTCTTAGTTTGGGCCATGCGAAAGAGGAGTGAAGTGGTATTATAACACAAGGCTGTAATACAAGATGCGGTACACAAGTCTCTTTATTTCTGTTGCATCAGCCAGCGTAGGCTGTCCCCCTCCTCTGCTCTGTGTTTATGCAACTGGTTATCAGATATGAGCCAGCCTTCTTATCATATTGTATGTCTCCAGGCTGTGAGTGGGTTTGCTCAAACTTTCCCCAAACTAAACGATTCCGACGGAACTGAAAGTTTGAGTCCTCAAGACTCGTTGCCCGCTGTGTGAACCCCAAATGTTCAAATCCCATTTCTGCAGTGTGAAGAAAAGGGGGAAAAAATAGAGGGAAGGAGATGAGCACAGGGGAAGAGGGGGAAGAAAAGAGGTTGGGGGAGAAAGGGGAGGGGGTTGCCATGCTCAGTTGTCTTAGTAGATAAGAAATAAGCTCATATTGCTTGGAATCTCTCTGGATGTGCTTTCAACAAGGTGCATAAGCAGATATAAATATATTAATGGGAGCAGCCTCCACATTTATTAAAGAGGGAATCCGCCACGTTTCCATGGTGCAGAGGATGGCACCCTGAGGGGTATTGAATGACACAGAGATTCATCTGTTTTTTGTGCCGTCCTGTGTGTTCAGTATGACTCTTCAAGACACGCAGACATCTGTGAACTGTCATGGTGCTAGTGTGTCAGTCTGAGGAGGACCAGATGTTTTGCCGCATTCATGTTTTGTCTGATTTCATCAGTAGTTCACTTTCTTGTTATTTCATGGTCCCACTGCTTCTGTTTAATTAATACCCAAAATTCACCGACAAGAAGAGCTAAAGAAAGCCCAGTATATAAGTTCAGGTTTCCTGCGAACCATCCTGTTCCTCTCTTGCCTCTTCATTTCGTTCAGCTTCTCACCTTCTCCTCTTTGTATAGCTTTTAATTTTTTTCTTTTGTAGGATGCCTATATGCTCCTTTATTATTCATGAACTTCATATTGTTTTTGGCGCATGCAGAATACATGTTTTCCTTCCTATATTACCTGCAGCGCCAAACATTGTCTTCTCCAAAGCCTCAACTACAGTATACAGTATACAAAACCATCTACTCTGAAATGGCAAAAGGAGTGAATGGAAGTTTTTTTTTTCCAACAACATATTATTTAATTTAGCTAGTACAGTTCCTTCATCATTAGAAATAACAAAAATATTTAAGGACTGTGTTAAATAAGTGTTTGTTCTTCAGACTTGTTGAGACTGTAATTGCCTGTGGACTTTTATTCTAGGAGCCTGGGTCTTGCATGTGATTGTTTTGAATTCTTAAGTAGCTGTCAAGCAAGTTTTCCAGATCCTCTTTCAGTAATTTGAATGGTCTTCCACATCTTGCGAGAGTCTTAAATGCTTAAAATGATATGATCCCGATCATGAAAAACGTAACTAAATGAATTCATAATCATATTTACATAGTTTTTGGACTTTACTAAAAAAAAAATTTGTAAAGCTTTTGGCAGATTTTATAATTGTGTAGATCCACTAATTGCAGATAATAGTCCAGGTCTTATTAAACAACACAGGCAACACTCATGGAACTGTTCTCCATAATTGGTTGTTTCTTACACACCACAACATGTCGGGACGATAATGGGACTAAACAAAACAGGCGGGTTCAGAACAGAGAGTTATAGTGTCAGGCTAATTGGTGGTCACATCCTACAGCTGTAAACTACAAATGAGATCAGTTTGAACATCCTCTGAGAAATATTGGTGACAAAGAATACGCAGTAAAAATAAACACATTGTATACAGTAGATTTCACAACAGCAGAAGATATCAAGTGTTGATGAAACGGGTATGTATAAATTAATTAATGGCCCTTTGACTTTGGCAAACCTTAATTTCCAAATACCGCAAAACTGATTTATTTACTGAAATCGCAAAAAGGAAACTTAAAATGGAAGACTGTGAAACAGATAAGACATCAGATGATGGTTTTACTGGAGAAGTCATTTCACTGGGCTTGGGTTGGAACTAGAGTCAGACTTTGATTTCCCATCAGTGTTACAAAGTAATGCCTCCTACCTCATATCGACAATCTATAGGCTTACACACAGAGGTTCTGTCTGTTTCCCCAGTGATTGTTAAGGAGCAGACACTTGCAGAGCAGCAAGTTTTACATTAAGCCTTTAGGATTACGGTTACCACATTATTCATTTGTTTGTAATAAATATAAATCAGATCTATACTGAGTGACAAAGGTTGTAAACCCAACTTAATCTTAACCAGCTCATAATGCAATGCTGTTCAGATTTATGGCTGCCGACTCAAGTGGGCAGTGTAAGTGCTGCTCAGTGAAAGGTTTAATGCCAGTGCTGAGGCTTTCGTTCTTCTTGGTTTGAGTAAATGTTACATGCAAAATGTGTCATTTTACATTCGATTGTAAACACAAATGAATTATTAAGAAGATCCAGTGTATGTCCAGTGTCACAGAGGTTGCTTGTTCAAGGCACGTTTGTCTACGTATATGTGATGCTGTACATATTTAACGTTAGGACTGCATAGCTGCCAGCTGTTCCAGCTCTGTCATTGACTGTGACCAGTCTATCATCTTCTCTTAGTGTCTGAACTAAGTCTGGCCCACTCTTTGTGTCGGTTCCGTGGGGGTTTGCCCAAGCACTGCTTGGAGTTGGCTCTGGACCACCTATGTCAGGGTTTGTTTCTCAATTTAACTAAAACAAAAACTCCAACTTAAAAAGTTCACTGAAGGAAGATTGAAGTCCAACAAGGAAAGACCTTCTCTGTCTTCTCAGATTTTCTATTCGAGTGATGGCAGGCTGGATGTCCCCTTGTCTTTGAAAGGTCTACTTTTCTATTTCGCTTACTTCCCTCAGTTGTTTTCTCACAGCTGCCTTCGTGGCAATCTCTAGCCCCTCCTTCTGGCTCTTGCCATTCTCCACCCTGATACTATATATCACAGAAATCTGTGCCAAGAAATCTACCTCATCAAATGTGGTGATGTGCAAATGAGTTGATTATAAAATGACAGCAATCAGCAGCGATCATATTGGATCTAAAAATGGCTGTCAACATTCCCACATGCTTTAAAAATGACACTAAAGCCAGGCGTTAGTGAAATGGGGTGACTCATTATGCGTCAAGTGTGATTATGACTCAACAATCAGCATACACTTTTAAGATGTGTACAGTAATTCACATCATTCACGTCCTGTAGAAACCTTGTATTTCGAGGTGGTTGCTTTAATAACAGAACTGTGGATTTAACCTTAGAAAACCATTTATTTCTGTTACCTTGCAGAATTCTAAGCTAAATGGAAGAAGTAGAGAAGTGAAGTTTTGTGTAAACCCCCAATTATGCCATTAAACCACCATCTCTGCAGAATTCATGCATGAATCACTTTCTATTAGTCACCAACAATGTCTCACTGACACACTCTTTGTGAGCAGGGTCAACAATCAAATTAATTATCCTGTACTTGCAGTCTGATTTTCATCCGTCCTTAACCTTCTCGCTCTTCTCTTGACCTAAAGGACCTCCTGTGCACACTAAGGTTTGTGCTCTTGAGTTTAATTTCGGTGTGTTTCCCATGCGGGTGTGTGCGTGCTAAAGACCTTTTTACACACTTGACACTGAAGCAGTTTCCGTAGGATTGCTTGTTCCCATGGGGGGGAGGAGGGAGCATGTGAATAATTACCAATTAGACTGTTGTCAAGAGCCAGTGGTGAAGCAGCGCTGTGGCAACCGTGGATGGTTAGGGTGGGTGTGTGCATGCCTACAAACTTTTTGGACGTGTGTGTGTGTGTAGTTTTCTGGTTGCACTCCCCAAGCATTGGAGCATGCGGTTGTGCCTGTTAAATAACAGAACGTTGTTTAATCTACGGCCTCAGTCACTTGCTGGGCTTCTTGTCAGCTTTGTCAGCTAATTATAAAGTGGCCACAAGGACTACACACTCTCGCTCGCTTTCATTTTTAAAAGAAAGAATTACAGCCCTCCCACCTTTCTCGCCGCCTCATCTTTATATTCTCAGTGAGAGTTGAACATAGGTGGAATGAAAGACATGATGGCATCTCATTGAGTAGCTGAGTGTTCTTAGATGTGGTCCCTTATGAAAGTGACCTTGTTTTTCTTATGATTTAAAAGCCTACTTCTGCAGCTATGCCTGCGTTACAGCCAGGCACAATAAACAACCTGATGTTTCACAGTAAATGACTTTGGTGGTTTTAGGTTTATCTGAAAACTTTCTGGTAAGTGTTGCCTTTGTACATGAGTGGGATGTTTATACTATACTAACAAAAATGTGTATAATTTTATAAAGAGTTCAAGTCAATGTTTTTTTTTCCCCTCATTTAAGACAATTAAGGCTCTGTTTTTTTCTTAGTGTCTTCTGTTGAGCTGTTTGCTTCAGTTTTATTCTCTGTATCTGGATAAACTCTTTTATTAGCATCTTATTTAATGTGTATCACGTAGTTTCATATTATTTTAAAGCACTTGCTGTTAACAAAGGTGCAATAAAAATATAAATGGGACTGTTAGTGATATTGCTTTCTAGAGGTTTTTCAGGTTTAAGTTTTATCGCAATGAGAATCAGATCAACCATAATCATCATCAGGAGTCTAACAAAAGCTCAAACAAGCACTATGTGCTCGTGTGAATGGTTTATCACTGAAAAAGAAAACTGAAAAGACAGACAGAATAGGGCTTTGCTAACAAACAGGTTTATAAAACAGGGTGATACATTTTTTAAAGGCTTCTATGTTCTTACAGGATTCACCTGCATGGGAAAAAAAAAAAGTCGATGGAGGAGATGCACTGTACAAAATGGTCAAACTCACCTCGCTGCCTTCTTATTCACCACCTTCCACCCTGCACTCTTCATTTTCTTTCTTCATATTTCTCTCGCTTCTCCTTCTGCTTGGTTTGCTCCATGACAGGGTGAGATTGGACAGAATGATAGGGAAAGAGGCGAGGTTGTTGGGTGATGGGTTGCATTAGCGAACCTCTCTCTTTTTTTTACCCTTGCCTTCTCACTTCTCCTCTCACCTTGATCACTTACCTTTCTCTTGATCTATCCACCCCATTTGTCTTCCTTTTTCATCTTTTTTACCTACAGCTACTCTGTGTTCTCTCGCTGTCTTGTTTTTCTGTCTCTTCCCACATCTTTCACTCCTTCCTTGCATGCCCTCCCTGAGAGATGATTTCAAAGAGAGTTCAGGGGGAAAGAAAGACAGACAGAAGGTAGGTAAAGAAGAAAAAGTATATGTAAAGCATCCGGTGTAGACTATTACAACATGTACAATATTATTCTGTATATTTTTAATTTTTCTCTCATCTTGTTTATCTTGTTTCCCAAGTCGCTGCCCTTCTTACCCATTCATTAATTTTTCTTACCCTCCTGCACATCACAGCAACTGTAAGAGGTGTTGAGCCACATATTTGTGTACCAAATCTTTTTTTCTTTATGTGATAACTTTTCTAATTTTCTCATAAGCAGTTTCCTTGGTTTTCTTCTGTATGTGATGACATCCAACCGGCAGTGTGGCAGCTGTGTAAAGCCTGGGTCAAAAAACAACTCCCTGCTAGAGGTTCAGATACAATTCTGAGAGGGGGACTGAGGAATATTTAAAATTTTTAGCCATGCGTAATGGTAATAGGTGTAGGGGTGACTGTGACTTTATTGTGCCAGTAAAAAAAAAAAAAAGAAGATAAAGAAATAAGTAAACAAGATTAGGATTTGGACCATGAGGTTTGATACTCAGTCCTGCCTGATACACAGACACAGAAACAAACAGTGAGAGGCAGGAGAGAGAGCTTGCCAGGGACATTCCGAGATAATTAAATGAAAAAGTCATTTTTAATTTGATGAGCACTCTTCCTTAAGCTCTCAAACGATTACAAAGACATTGTCCTCTGAGAAAAACACACTCAATCTTTATTACATGTTGTCAGTCGGCTTGTGTGCATCTGTGTGTCTTATTTCTAAGGTAAAGATGTGAAATTGTGTGTGAGAATGAAAATGATGATTGGCTATGTGAGTTTGTGTCTGCAAGAGAGAGAGAGATAGACAGAGAGAGAGACAGAGAGAGAGACAGAGAGAAGGAAAATGTAAGATTTCCCCTGTTGGGTATGAGTATGTCAGCTCTGTCAAGAAATGAACTCATCTCCCGGCCTCATGCCACCGATTGCTGATGTTCTCTCCTCTTCCAGCTCCTCCCTCAAACATCCAGATCTCTTTCTCCAAAGCTCCTATACATCCATCAAACAGAGAGAAGAAACTGCCCACACACAAACACAGAACACACGGTACCAGTTCAGGTGGCGCTCGTCGCACTTCAATCAGAGAAAGGAAACAGTGAAAGTCTGAGTGAGTTTGTGTGGTTGAGAGGGAAAAAAGTGGTTCTTGAATTCTCATCAGGAGATTTGCAAAGTGGTTCAGGGGATTGCAGATTAACGTTTCCCAGATTAGAGCAATGCAGTGGGTCGCAGTGACTTAAGTGCAAACCCCATCATGACTCACTACCAGGACAAATTGAGTAGACCCAGTGACCCAGTCCTCTGCTGATGTCTCCCTTACTACCACTACCTCTGTGCGACTCTATCTAAAGTATACTATAATTTTTTAATTCAAGTTTTTAAATACAAAAAAATTACCCTTTAAGCTAAAGGTCATCTGTGTTCTACATAAACTATGCTGGGAACAACTCAAAGCGTGAACCATTTTGGGGTTTGTTGGACTCAAGTTGTAGTAATGTAATAATGATATAAATTACTGACAGCAACTTGTAAATTGATGCAGGCCCAGTCAAGCTCTAGATCATGAGTTCAGTTTTGTTGTTTCATGCAATTGTTGTGTGTATGTGAGAGCTGTGATGATTCCTTCCGTGTTAGACCGGAACCGGGGGGGGGGGGGGAAGTGGACTGAACCCAGTGACCCAGCGACCACAATCACCTTTCATTTAACAATTCCTCAACTGGATTTTGGTGCTGTCAGTATCAATTACCTTTCCCCACATTGCTCACAGCTGGAGACGAACAAAAGGTTGGCTGAGTATTTGGGAGGGTGGCGGGCGGTTAGGAACAGATACATCATGTGGTTGAAAGAGAGGGAGGAAAAATAGAAGGAGGAAAGTGAAGGAGAGAAAACGACGGCGATATACACACGTGCACACTTGAGGCTGACTGCTACAGAATCGCTGATGATGGTGGGGGTGGGAGGGGGGGGGGGGTGGGGAGTGGGGGTGGACGGGTTGTATAATTTGATTTGGATTTAGTGTTGCTTGGAAGAATGACACAAATTCTACAGGGATTAATCCGGCTTTAATTCAATCTGGGCGCCGCTGCCTGAAATAGCCCTGCTCTGGTCCTGCTGTTCCTCTGTGAAAGCGCAGCTGCACCTGGCATGGGGTCCAGAGGCTGTGTGTGTTTGTGTGTTAATGATGTGAGCATGAAAAAAGTATGTATTTAAGTGTTTTTAACTGTGTTCGCAAGTACTATACCGACGTATGGGAGAATATTAACGAGAGTTGTTGTGGCGAGAACAATGAGCAAACAACAATCCTGCTTGTGTTGCAGTATGTGTGCACTTTCAAAAACTATTTCTAGTTACAAGTTATTGTTTTAATATTTCCAATAGGTCCCTAATTTCTTCTCGTCTTCTCTTTCTTTCATCAGTTCCACTTTCAAGGGGCACGTACATGTTTCCAAAATGTAAGTTTTTTTTTCAAAAATTTTAGGGGATAAAGTCAGGCCATTTGTCAGAACAGATTGAACTAGAACGATTTGTAATGGGTGCAAATTTTGTGCAGAATAGATCCTTTTTGCCTCATCGAGTTTCGAGCAGTCAAGAGGTTTTTCCCTTTTAATAAAAGGAAGACTTTGAGAGTGAAATTTGTGTGGATTCTACATTTAAATGTGTGCCTGCGGGAAGTTTGTTTCCCATGTTGTAGTACAGTATATTAGCATTTTAGGCTTTTTTGGATGTCATGTCAGCCGTAAGGGAGTATACATAATACCCTCTCTTTTCATCTCTTTCACAGATGCAAACAGTTCTCCGAACATTTTCCTCATCATTTGCTTTTGGCTCTCTGCCTACAGTTCAGCACAGTTCACTCTTGGGGGGGGGGGGGGGGAGTTGTCTGGTGAATTCGATGCAACATCTAATCGTTTAAATATTTTTAACAACTACTGCGGTCTGCACCTGTACTTAAAATGCTAATGAAATCAGGACTTACAGTTTGCTGAGAGTTTATGTCCATTTAAATTATCCAAACAGCGGAAACTGTGTAAAAATGTTGCACTTCACTTTGAGTCTTGTTAAACTAAATGCTGAAGGCATTAAACAGACAGTAACTTAAAAAAAACAAACAAAAAAAAAACACTTGCTATTTGTACAGCCATCAAATGTAAGGAGGGAAAGGCTGCACAGCCAAAACTAAACCTCTCTTGTCTTTTTTAGGATTAGCCTCAGGTGCAAAAACATTAAAGTCTGTATCATCTGTAGGGGGGCAAATGTCTGTTTGTCTGAAAACGTCTTAGTATTGTGGTAAATATAATCAGCATCAGGATCTGTTAATAACTGCAGTGACAAATATCTTGCATTTGTCCCTGATGATCAGACAATGGAAGGTGGCCTTTGTACTTCAAACAAGACGACTACCAGATAATACATTGGGGACAGATACTTCCACTATGGCAAAAGATGACAGGAAGAGGATGATACACAGTCTACTGCTGTTGACTGAGTTAGAGATGGATTGATGAGGTCGAAAAGAACGAAAGGAATGGATGGATAAAGCAAAGCATGTGACTGGAAACTGATAACAGCAATGCAGAGAGTGTGGGATTTGAAACCCAAATTTTTGCATTGACCCCACTGAAAATGGTCGGGGCATGGAAAAATCAATAAATGGAAAAACACTGGAATGAATGAGTAGGTTGCAGAAATGGGATCAGGTTAAGGGGTGAGAGGCAAGGCTTTGAAGTACCTCGTGGACTGAACCTGTCAAATGGCAGACCTTTCTTCTAGAAATTATATTAAGGTAAATATGGTTGTGAGGAAAATGTAATTACCGCCTAGATTAATGTTCAGCGGTAGTATTTGGGTTTTTTGGACAAAGCACAGAAGGTTACTATGCCTGCTTGTTTGGTTTAGGTTAAGTTAAGATTGTGGTTCTACTTAAGGGTAACGTAAACACAGGAACATTTAAATCTAAAATAAAATATGTATTTAAAAAACTGTGAAAACCATTGATCGAGATCAGTGACTGGATGCATGAAATTATATTACAAAAGCAGATAATGTTGGAATTTTATATATCTATTTAATTGTTTCTCCTTTTTCTTTTCTTTTTCTTGCAGTTTGCATTTTTACATTCTATACTCCGCAACTTGGATATTAAAAGGATTCTTTGTAATTAAAAGCCAAATTAAGCCTTGAATTTACCTTGAACGTTCAAGAGCCACGTTTGTCAAACTTCATACTTCATGCTTTGCTTCCATGTGGGAGGAGGCACTTCGGTTGATATTTTCAGCATGTGTGTTTTTGTGCAAACTAACGAATGGAAATATAACTGGGCGTGTTAGCAAGAAAAATCCTCAGTACACTATTAATGTTGTGGTCAGAGTTGGTGCTCTGAAGTGAAGCTGCAACATCTCGCATGTAAACTACTACACTCAATAACACGGTTAGTTCAATAAGTAAATCTAGCTTATGTACTACCATAAGAGGCTCTTTAATACTCCCCACTGTTTAATTCATCTTCTATTCCAGATCAAAAGGCTTCATGTGAAAAACAAACACTGACCCACATTCTTAATGGCCCTTTTTAATTCCCACTGGGGCCACTCATGCTGAAAATATTCATACTATATACTTACAACGTAATGCGAGGTTCTTTGCATAAAAGCCTTCACTAAATAGCTGATATTATGTTGCGTTACTCACTTTTTTGGACTCGCCACTGCTGCCACAAATTAGGACACTCATTATGACTCATTAGGAATGAGGCTCACACTCTGGCGCCAGAGGCCTCATTTATAAAAATGAGTCTTGTGATAAAATTTCGCCATACAAATGTTTGTCTACAGAAAGGAACTTATTTATGAATCTCTGTGTGGATGAATAATTTTACCAGTCCGTTTCAGAAATCCCCCCTTCCTCTCTTCACCATTACCCATGCCATGGTGTTGCAGGCTCCAGAGAGAAGCGAGCAGAGCACAAATCCACATGCAACATGTTCCTCTTGTACAGTTTTTCGGGCTATATTTGGTGCATGTCTGGAGAAAGTAAAATTTCTCCAGACATCCAGATCTAACGATCACATGCCTACATACTGTACTGATCATTTCTAACCCGATTTTCTATTCAGCATAGAATATGTGAATATCCTGTCATGCTACCTGTCATGTTTCCCATGTTTTTCTTGCTGAGTTGGGGTCTGTTTTGACTACCCACTGCTGATTTCATGGATCTGGTGTATTCAGTTATTCAGAAGCTGGTAGATACCAATTACCTTCCTCCACTCCACCCTCACCTAAGATGGTATTTCTCAGCTTCTGATTGACTCAACACACCTGATCCATGCAATCAGCAGTGGGTAATGCAGGGATAGTTGGAAAACAAGCAGAGCAGGGGTTTTTGAGGTGCAAGATTGAAAACTACTAGTCTGTGCAGTAGCTGTTCCAGAGTTCTGTTTAGCTTGGCTCCATGCTTCAGAAATATAAAGGTACAGAAAAAAATTTACCTCTCCCCACTAATTTTGTATAAATTTGTAGAGTATTTGTAGAGTGTGACTGTTGACACTGACGCTGTCGTGTGTTTGTGAGGAACAACCTCAATGAGATCAGTGTTGATCGAGGTATATATAGTATAATTTGATAGAACCCATCTTCAATAGTTATCATGCAGAAATGTTGAGGCCTGCTGCACTGCTATAAGTCGTATCAACACATATGCACACACATACACACGTAAACAAGAGTTAGTTTGTGTTGTGTTTTAATCTCCCCTGCTCTCTGTCCTTGTGTCTCTGTTGTACATACTTACCAAAATGTGCGTGTGCTTGTGTGTGGCCATTTGAGTTTACATTAAACTTTAATACCTGCACGCACAGAGAAAGTGTTTAGATGTTTGCTGTTGTTGCTATTGTGGGTAGCTGTACATCAGTGTAGTGTTAGTTCAGCATGGTTAGCTGGGTGACTTGGCATTTAGACTTGTGCTGATAGCAGCAACCTGCAGTTTGTGTGTGTGTGTGTGTGTGTGTGTGTGTGTGTGTGTGTGTGTGTGTGTGTGTGTTTGTGTTTGCGCTACAAAGTATATGTGCATGCTAATCATTTCCCATGGCAGCAGAAAAAACTGCTTGTAGAGGAGACTGAGGACACCTATTATTCTTATGCTGTAGCTAGGGATTGTGTAATTATATTAGCTGTGTGTGTGTGCGTGTTCATGTGCAAACACTCATTCACTCACATACATGCTGCATGTTTGTGTCGCTGATTAAGATGTTCGACTCAAACCGCCCAATCAAACTTGTGAGCTCCGTTTTTTTTATGTGATGTAAAATTGAAAATCAGAATGGCACACGTGTGCAGTGGTTAGCACTCCTTCATCACAGCTAGAGGGTTATGGGTTTGAAGCTACTGGCTGGCTGCGGCTTTTCTGTTTTTTGAGTTTGCTTCCTGTGCCGGTGTGGGTTTCCTCTGGGTACTCTGGTTTCCACCCACAGTACAAAGACATGCAGTTAGTTTAATTGGTGACACTAAACTGCCCATAGGTTTAAATGTGAGCATGAGTGGTTGTGTCAGCAATGTCCAGGGTGGGCACTGCCTCTTGGCGGATGACAGATTGAATTGACTCCAGCCCCCTGTGACCCTTAATAGAATGAGTGGTATAGATGATGAATTGTATAATCGGAAATATTTGTAATGTTGTTAAACATTCGTAGTGTAGTTATACCAGTGAATTATTTCTTTTTTTTGCTTATTTATTATTATTATTATTATTGCTTATTTATTCAAAGACAGTTTGTGATTTAGAAAAATGTCACATTTTAGAGTAGTATGTTGTTTTTCCAACTTTAAAATCAGGAGCTAGTTTATCAACATCATCAAATTACCCAGTTTTAGCATACTGTCAAATTTTCAAATTGTTTCTTGGTTTTCAAGATAATATTTAAGAAATTGCATTTGAAAACACACACACACACACACACACACACACACAAATTATAAAGATGAAACACATGTTTCATCTTTATAATTCTAACACAGAAAAACAAACTAGGAGAAGATGACAAACCAAAAATCTGGTCGACAAAAAAGTCAAAGCCAACAGAATGATTCAAGCAGTGAGACTTGTGCACAGCAGGACATATAAAATGCAAGCAATTAAAAATCACTCTGTAATTCAGTGCATCAGTCCAAACAGTGTAAAGATAATTTAGTGTTACTGTTTATTGTTATTAAATATATTATCATCTATATTATTATCCTACTATAGTAAGGCAAATTGAAATGACGTCTTTAATCTCCCAAAACAATTTCACTTCTCAAGCCGGTTTCTCAGTTACTGTTCATGGCAACTCAATCTCTCTGGGCATGTGTGTGTGTGTTTATTTGTGAGGTCATCTGTGGCCTGTGGGATGCACCAATGCTTGGCTGCGACTGAATATGTTGTGCCCTGTGGGCTGTGGTATCATGTAAATGTTTGGGTTTTTGGTTGCAGTAAGTAGAGGAAGAGAACTCTTTATATAATTGCTGTTGACCACTTTAATTGTAGCTGTGCCGAAAACAACTAGATTTCTTCCTCCACTCCATTTTCACCAGTTAGCCTACGCTCCCCTGCCAACCACAGTAGCACTTTGTCCCCAACCAGCTGTTGTTAGTGAAGCTTGCTCCAGCTCAGAAAAGTACAGTAGTTTTGTATTTAAGGAATGAGTAAGGTGTGTGTTTGATGTTGGGTCAGATGTTTTGACGGGTTGGAAAAGAAGAAAAAAAAAATGCAATAAAACAGTTTTGATTGAAGAAAGAACTTTCACTCAAAATTACTTTTAACTCTGGAATGAAAGTTAAAAAAAAAAGCTGATCTAATCCCACTTGAGTGTGTAAACCTGCCAGTCAGCATCACTTGTCTTTGTCTCTCTGTCTGTGCGTCTGTCTCTGTGTTTGAGGTTTACAAAGAGGTCATGCGCTCATGTTTCTCCAAATGTGTTTGCATGTTTCTCTCTGGCCACTCGCGCTTCAGTGATTAATCATCACAGGTGTTTGGGTAAGATAGGAAAGAAAAGAGGGAGACACAAATAAAAGATGCAAAATAGTTTGAGGCATGAGAAAAGCTCTCTTTCAAATCTGGGTCCCAAGAGAGGATGTTTGAAAAGCCCTGATGCAGCTCAATACTGTCGGGGTTCACGCAAAGTTCAGACACATTCATGTTTGATTGCAGCTAATCTCTTGCTCCTCTTCCTCAGCCAGAAGACATTAGCGGCTTAAAAAACTATTTCTTTAAAACAAAAGTCTTTATCTTTATATGGCCGTGGTTCCATCTAATTATTTTTATGAAATAATGAGTGAGAAGCTGAATGAAATTGACAGTTTTAAATGAAAATTTATTCGCACTTCTTTGAAGGAAAATAGTGGTTAAAACAAACTGATTTAGTAATGATGACCTATTATGACCTATTATGATGCACCTGTAACAATGGAATTTTACAATGTTTATCTGCAATTAGAAAAAAAAGTCCCAATGAAGTCTAAATACCCTTGCAGTGAAACATGTAAAAACCCAAAACATAATTTTATTTTTATGACAACTTCATGTCTAAGTAAACATGACCAGAGTGTCCTTATTGTCTTCATCTCTCTCACTTACCCGCGTTCCTAAATTCCTATGCACCTCGCACTTGCTTCTGTCCTCCCTCTGTTTGTCTTTATCCCGCCTTCATCTCCGCCTTCATCTCCGCCTTTGTCCTTCCATCAAACCATCTATTCAGCCTCACGGGGGGAGAGCTTTGAGGTTCACTCTCTGGTCTCCTATTCCACCGGTGATCGGCTGTGAAGGAGAATCATATGGAGCCTTTGAACAGGGTTCTGGATGCTATATGTCATTGCTTCCCCATGTGTATGTGTGTGGCTGCACGTGAGAAAGAGACCAAAGAATGCGTTTCCCCCCACGGAGCTCACTAAAATTCCTGCTCTCGCCCGTAAGGTTTTGGTGCACAACAGTGATAAGTGACAGAGGAAGGTGAACCCTCTGGAGAGGTTGTGATAAAACGGCCTTCCTCTCTATTACATGTCCAGTCTCTTAACTCACCTCCTTTTTCCCTACTAATGCTTCGTTGGCATTTGAATGGAGTTCAATGAATTTAAAAGGAGCTTGGACTCTCAAGTCTCTTACTGTCACTGTTGAAAATGTTGGGTCTTAAAGCTACAATATGCAATTTTAGGTAATCCAGCTAGCTTAAGTCCATCCACCTGGGAGCTTCACATACTGACCTCACTCAAAAACCTTTAAAAGTGAATAACACTGACCATGTTTACGTGGCCTTAAGTAACCGGGGTACTCAGAAAAATTTGCTTCTTGGGTAATTGGGGAACGCTACTTTCGTGCACTTAAGTAATCTGGTTATAGGAAATCTGCGTAAACATGCAGCAGAAGTGCATGTCCGAGTAATCGGCGTTCTCTGACAGAAATCTACCTGGGGAAACGAGGTTTCCCTAATCCCCTACCCCGATTTCAGAAACCAGCTTTCCCGTATACATGACACTTTCCCGAGAAAGCCGATAGTAACATGGTTACTTAAGTCCATGTAACCATGGTCACGGTTCTGTGAGCACCTTTCCACATTGAACTAAGTTAAAGAGCATTACTCTACAAAAAAGAAAAAAAAAATAGAAAAATTTACTCTAGCTTTAATACCCCTCCAAACCAAGTGTTGATGATTATGATTGTAAAACATAACCACAAGTGTTACGTAATTCTTTTATGACAGCTTGGCCTCTAGCTAGGCTGAGATCAGTGGAAACTCTTTTCTCTATTGAATGTGCGAGTGGCTCACCTTTGACATAATCTCGTGAGGCATAATTCAAACCCACAGAAACATAAAGTAAATAAAATGGACAGTGCTTTTTGGGTACTGTTGGGAAGTTTAGTGGAGGACCTCACAAAGACGTGAAGCCACTCCAAGCTTTTTGTAAAAGCAGCTTTATTTGGTGTCTGGATGGGCTGCATGAATCTGACCGTGCTCCTCTCCTCGAACTCAAAGCCCCCGACCGGAACAATACAACTCTCAGCGGGCAGGGAAAATAGAGATAGCACAGAGGAAGAGAAACGAGGGAGGGGGTGGGGGGGTAGGTAGAAGCAGGAGGATACAGAAGATGAAATAAAAAGAAAGAGTCACGGTGAGAGAAAGAGAAGCAGAGTGTGTGAAAGAGAAACCCAAGGTAAGAAACATGTCAGAAATGAGCAGCTTAAGAGCTTAGCTGACATTAGAGATGCCTAATTTTCCAGTGAAACCATCTCAGCTTCGGGTGCTCAGCGACAGGAGGCGAGAGCCTGATGCCCAGAGAACAATGAAGGCACCGTTTCATCATTTCTCTCTCGCTCCGCTGACACTTTTTTATGTATTTATTACTCTCGGCCACTCCCTCATTACTGAGCTCTCTGTGGTATTGAGAGATAAACAATACTAATTTTTCACATTCTCTAACTACAACAGTGGCAAACTGATATAAAGGTACTTGCTAATGAGCAGCATTTCTGTCAAGACTTTAAAATGTGAAATCATCAGAGGAATACCTATAAATATAAAATCATTCCTTTCCCCCCCAACACTTCCCTTATCTGCTCATGGAGCTGGAGCAGCAGAGACTTTAACCTGCAGAGATATTGCACCAGCCATCAACTCATGTTTGCATAGAGAAGCTGCAGCTGATTTCTGAATGCATCTCACCATCAGTTCAGTGGTATTTGAGATATATTCAAGTTAACACACTGCCGTAGCTCTGTTGTTCTGTGACCTCTTCCAATCCCAAATCTCCACGCAGTGGTTGTCTGCCCTCAGTAACAAAATGCAGGAATCGCTGTTCAGGTTCACATCTGCTCTTGCAAATGCAGCGCGTGTTGTTACATCATCTTGTTTTTTTTTTTTTTTGTTTTTTTACATATTTTTGGGGTGAGATCTTGAGCCACGAGTGGAGGAAGCCAGTGAAAATGAGCGGAAATGAAGGGATGGAAGGAAAAGAAGAGAACGGGGTGAAATGAGGAGAGGATCAAAGATTAGAAAAAGGAAAGAGACGACACCCCGTCCATCTCAGACGGAAAGTGAGCTTTGCCTGTGAGAGCAGGGATAAGAAATAAATAAAAAAAACTTTATTTTTCTGTGATTTTCCACCAAAATACTGAGTCTTTCTCAGCACTCTCAACAGGGGAGGGACCAGAAAGAGTTCATCCAAAAGGCACAGGAGGAGAATGGGGAAAAACACTACCAGGACAGATGAGAGGAAAACTTTATTAAAATGATATTTAAACTCCTCACTCCATCAGCGAATAAAAAAAAACAAAACACACAAAATTTATCTCATTTGTAATAACTGTTGAGTAACCTCATTTTTACCTCTTCATTTTGCCCCAAGACACAGAAAGAGGATTAAGTAAAATGAGTTGGTTTAAACAAAGCAGTGTTTACGAGGGAGGCAGGAAAGACGGGCAGACAAGCATGTTGCCAAGGTTGAAGATACACAGACGAACAATTAATCACGGTTCGGTTTTGGATTGGAACTCCCATCATGTTGTCTCTTCTAATTAGCTCCACCTCATGTAATGTAATCATTTTCCTTTCTTGCTTTTTTAGTCACATTTCATGGTGGTTTTAGATGGTATTTCACCTGTCAGAGGAACTGTTTAGAAATAAAAATGTTACCTCCTTTTAAATATAGTTTGAGGAAGCGATATAGGCAGGTTTGAAACTAGTGGATACAGTGTGGTATGGAGAAGTGCGGGCTGAAAACTGGTTATGTACTGTATGTAAGAGCCACTTTGCTGGCTCATATATGCAGATTGTGATTGCATCTCCATCTATACCCACATACCATGAAAACGGTTTGTGTTGTCTGGTCAGCAGTTCACAGCTCAAAGGTTAGAAGGATTTAGTAGAAACATATCATAGAAAAACCTGTTTGCGTAGGAGTACAAAACACTAACAACAGCAGGAGCGATGTGAACACAGCATGAGGGGCTTTTAAGTGCTTTTTTTAACCTGGCGTTACTAAAAACAGAATGTAAATGTTTGCTTTTATTTCTAGATGAGTTAGTTTCACATATGTTCGATTTCGGTGGAGAAAACATCTGTTGAGCCAGACTGTAGATTTATATCATTACTTGAACTAAACCTTCTGTTATTTGGCTGCAGTAACAAAGCGTTCAATGACTTGTCCAAGGGCACTTTGACATGGGGCTTGGAGAAGTTGGGTATTGAACTACTGACCCTGCAATTAGTGGAAAACCCTCTTAACCTCCTGAGCCACAGCTGCCCCCACACTGGGTCGACATGTAGCCACCACATAATGATGAGATCACGTGCATCTAGAATGTTTTGCAGTAAGAAACACACACTCCCTTATTCTTGTCTGCGCTGCCACATGCACAGTTTAGGGGTTTTGAACTACAGGTATGACATTAGTCACTTGCCAAGTCTTTAGCTCTGTGTTTGTCTATGTGTGTGTGAGCGTGTGCCTTGCGGTGTGCTGTTCCTGCAGCCCCCGCACTCGTTTTGCAGTTTCATGCCATCACCCGCTCCAGTCCCAGATCTGTTTTCATGGCAACCTGTCAGATTTGCACTAATCCTCAGGATGAAGATGCCACATAGCCTGTGGCTCTCCCCTTCTTTTTGTTTCTCCTCTGCACTATCCGTTTTCTCTCCTCACTCTCTGACTTCCCCTTCTTCTTCTCTACTTTGTTAGTGCTTCTCTGTAAGTCAGTCTCTGACTTTGTCTCACTCTCTGTCCCTGTAATCACGTTTTCCTGACTGTCTGGACTCTGTACGGGTGTATTGTGACTTGTGTTTGCTAATAGTGTATAACCGTGTGTGTCTGTGTGTGTGTCCTTGCATCGTTTGTTTGTGTGTATGTAGATTATGTGTGAATATCTACTGGTAAAAAACAAGCAAACAAGTGTAATTATGTCAAAATGTGTTGACAGTTGATAAAATTGTCAAACCACGTAGAGTCCACATGCATGAGAGGGTTTGTGTGTGTGTGAAAGCTGCCACCTGCTTAACTCTGCTTTCAGGTACTTTCGGGCCCAATTAACACTTCCCCTGTATAGTGTTTTTCCTCACAGTTTAATTCATTAACAAATTCACTGTCTGTGCCGCTAAATAAGTTTTGGCAGAGAATAATTTGTTCCAAAATGACACACATCTGTACACCACCAAGTGATACATGTAAGGAAAATGAAAATACCTTTGTAAGTTTGTTGTAAAGATAATAGTTTCTTGAATGTTCAATCATTAAAACTGAGAAATGTGCATCTTTTTAAAGTGCCACCAGAAAAATACAATAAGCCGTAAGCAATTGCAACTGTGATTGTATTTTTTCTGACTGTCCTACACACAGCAGCAGTCCAGGGTAGAATTTGACACCTTGTTGTGAAGTGGGAAGTGTGCAGCCTGTAATGTGTAAGTCTTCATTTATTAGCTCCTTGTCACTCAGTTGTCTTGCTTTGTTGACCCCTTTTTGATACGTGTCAGTGCTGATTGCAATGACAAAAGCACATCCTGCCAGTAGTTAACATTTCTACTGTAAAGCAACAGTAGTAGCTGTCGGTAAAAAAAATAAAAATACATTGGGCCGGATTCCATGCATCCATTGTTTTCCTGTGTAGTTTGATCTATGCACAATACATGTTTTATGAAATCATCATAGATTATTAAGTATGCCCATGCCCAAATAAATTCTATATTTATATTTAGATCCATGCAAAGAGCCTAATCATGCCAAAACGATCCACAAGAACAAATCAGTAAAAGTAAAAGCATCAAATCAACCTCCAGCTAAGATTTGATTAAACTGTGACACCTCCCTTGATGTGCATCTTCCTCTGGTTGCTCCACTCTCTTGTTCTATGCTCTACCTGAATTTCCACCTTCCTGCTTGTTTGCTTACTTATTTTCTCAGTTGTTTACTTGTTTTTTTTTTTGTTTTTTTTTTGGCCTGTCATATTTTCGCCAGCAGAATCAAAAGAGAAAAGCACAATTGCCGACCAAAATCGGGAAGTGGAATCACAGGAAAACTATTTCCATAAGCCTCAGGGGAGGATGGAGGGGAGGGTACAGTAGGGAAAGAAGGGAGAGTTGATAGTTGGATAAGCAGGATGTTCTATTTCTGTCAGATCTGGGCTGGGATCAGTGGCAGATTGGGGCTCAATGCATCACTCAGCCACTACAAAGATAAATATAAAATTAAAACAGGAAAAGAAATGGAGATGTGTGGGATGACAGATGTGTGATTCACATTCAAGTCCCAAGCTTTCAGGCGATCAGATGCACATCATTAGTCAATGTTTTCTTTTTGTCTATGTGTACCTGCATATTTATGGCTAATATACAATCAGTGCAAGTGTGTGTGTCTTACAAAGGATTGTAGGGACAGAGCATTTGAAAACTGCCAAGTGTTTTTCATCATCTATGCATGTTTGTCTTGGACTATGAGCAAACAAATTTGTGTACATTTGTACTTCCATGTGATTGCAAGTGTCTCCGGTGATTAAGTAGCATTTCCCGTCAGAACGGTTTGTGCGTATGTGTGCAGGATCTTTGTATTTGAGTCTGCATGGATGTGTGTTCATGTGTATCAGCATGCACAAAACAGCACTCATGTGCAATCATGATAAAGATTGCACAGTAGCCGGTTGAAGGAAATAAAAGAGGAAGAAAGGGATATAAACAAGGCTGAATGGGGATTGCATGAGGGGAAGGGGCTCCCCAGAGTCCAATAAACATGCTTAATTACAGGAGGCCTTGTTAATTTAGACTCTGGCAATGCAGACAATCTCTGTCTTTAAAAGGAAACATAGCAGCAGCTGAATTAGCTGACTTATCTTTGAACTCCTCATTGCCTTATCCCAGTCGGCACGGGGCAAGCAGGAAGAGACTTATGTAAGGCTTGTGCTTTTTATTTTGATTTCTGGGAAGGTTGTTGAAGAGTGTTTGTAGCCAACAGCAAGTGTGAGGATGCAGAGAGGAGGGGGTGGCATGCACCTGAAGTCCTTTTCATTAATTTCAAGACAAAGCAGTTTGTGTTCTGTTAGCTAAAGACATTTCATATACAATCCCACAGATCAGCCCCCCCTCACTTTCTTCATCCTTTATTTTTAGAGTGGAGCCATTTAGAACTATGTTGCAATATGACAAGAACAAAAGTGTTCAAAAAAGCAACAGCTGTTGCTTTAACATCAAAGTATATTTTTTTAAAATCTGTAATAATTAGCCTTCATTGTGAGTTCTCCTTTTTTGATGCACCAACTTTTCCACCTCAGCCATGTCTGAAATGAACATTTTGGCTATTTCAGCTTCTTTTTACACTCATAGTTATTGCGACAGAAGTATGTGACAATATAATGTCAGTGTTCTTGAGTCCTCCATCAGAAGAACACTGAACAACAATTGTATACATAGCAGAGCTGCAAGGATGAAGCCACTACTCTCCAAAAAGAACATTGCTGCCTGTCCACCGCTGGCTCAAGTCCATGTGGATAAGCCAGAGGACTTTTTAAATTGAATGAGACCAGCATAAGAACCATATCCCATCTGTGGGGTATGGTGGTGACAGTATCATGAGTTGGGGCTGCTTTGCTTGGACTGTTTGACATCATTGCTGGCGCTATGAATTTTAAAGTATACCAGCAAATGCTACGATAAAATATAAAGTTATCCTTCTGTAAACTGACGTTCAACAGAAAGTAGATGATGCAGAAAGAGAATGCTCTAATCCCACAGGACGGTAAATGTGCAGAACTCACCTCACTTTTCTTATTTGTTTTAGATAATGTAATCAAGCCCTTCTGATGAGACTCAACAACATTAAATTATAGGGCTGTGCAATATGATGATACTGTATACAGTATATTGTGCTCTATCATTACATTTTTTTGACTATACAAGGTTGTCTTCAGCAAGACATGGATGAAGCTGTATAGCAACACAAACAGGCAGAAAAGAGAGCGGGAGCAGCATGACAGCCAAACGTTATTAGAGGTATTATGACATTAAGTGGTGTGGCAATAAACAACACTGTATATGCAAAGAACTCAGGTAGTTTATGGCGCAAAACGTATTATTATAATTAAGAATTCTTAATAAACTAGTAACCATTAAGTAGCAATGCAGCTACAGCTGCTAACATGTAGCTACTGTACCATCTCCTTTTTAAGGCTCATTTGTTTTTCGGCGTATTAGTTCATGTTGTGAATCAGTCAACCCACTTTAAATTTTAATACAACTCTACAAATCTAAATGGATATAGTGCATAATTGTCTCTGTGGTTGACCCCTGCAACATTTGTCATCCAACAGCCCCACACCTGTGTCCACAACAGACTCTAGTGCCATCTATTAAGAATCCGAGCAGTATGGAGATACTCTTTTGGATGAGAGCCACAAAGCATGCACATTTTCTGACATGGTGGTGGAACATTTGCACAAAGGTTCCAATGAGAAAAAAAAGATCAAGTACGAGTAAATAAGTTTTTAGTCAAGTCAAATTGTGTCAAAATTGTGCTATTTTGATTGAATTTACAGATCAGATCAACTAAATCCAATGAAACACCATTAAACTGCAAAGCGAATGACCCTTTCTCAATAGTTTTTAGCATTCAGTGGCTACAGTACCGAAAAGAAGGTGCAAACATTTTTGCCTGAAGTATTTAAAGGATTCAAAACTAATTTCTCTGAGTTAAGATTTGAGATGTTAATGCGCCATCCGTTTCCCTTCCTGATCAAAGTGCAAGTTTGTACAGTACACAGTTTGTGTTTGTGTATAGTACAGTCATATTACTGCGTATTGCTATAGAAATGACCCTGCTGTAAAATGAAAAGTGCCATTGAGGCAGTAAGGTATGGAGGAAAGGATAGAGGGATGTAAAATATAGAGGGAGTCATTGATTAAATGCTGCAAAGTGAGAGTAATTCTGCGAGCGCTGGGAATACACACACCGCACTCCTTCCATTATTCATGCCTCTGCATTTCTCTCTTCACCCTCCTCCACTACTTTCATTCTCAGTCTCTCTCTTTTTCACCCCCACACTCTCTCATGTATGAGCTGGCTGTCCATGAGTGATGATAAATTGGGGCTGATGTGGAACCTGTGTTTAGTTCTGCCATTATTCAATAACATGTACAGCAGAAATCAAGGCAGCCTGGCAGTTATTATACTGCTGCTGGCGCTATGTGATTATTTGCCATAATTTACTTTACTTCCCCGTCCTATAGAAGCAACGTTAAGTTGAGTTGTTTGTCTGACTGGGAGAGGAGCGACCTGTGGGTGTTAACCAGTTTGAGTAACTACTTCAGTTTAATAAGAAACAAAGCGTTCCACAGTCGTCGATAACGCCAAAGTTGGCAACACTTTATCACAGAAGTGGTGTATGCGAGCATTTATCTTTGGCAGCTTGTGCAGACACAGCGTGATAGCTTCAGAAAGTGCACTTGAGCTCTGTGGCACAGACAAACAAGCGAAAACCAGATTCTGGGTTTACAGGCATTTTGGTGAGGAGATGCACTGCATCGACAGAGAGAATCATTAGCTGTGTGCTGTGCAAGGACTCAAGACTTTAGTCTTTAGACCCAGTCCTCTGTCAGTCATCCTCACAATGATTTTTTTAAACCTCTACGAACAGTGTCGGGGACTGATGATCTCACAATTGAGGGAGACCTACAGTAACTACTTTAGCATAACGTAGCATTGATTTTAAAAGATATTTTACCTTTGTTCTCCTTTGTAGACTCTACATTACGTGTTTTCCTCGCATTTACATCCATCATCTTGGTGTATTTTATAATTTTTTGTCTTTTGTTCTTTACCAAACAAATTGTAAAGTTGAAAAAAAAAAAAAGGTCCTGGTTGCCGTCGAATTTCTTGGGTCAGAAGAACCCGCAAGAATTTTCTGCTTTGGGGTGTGTGAAACCCCAGACTGTCTGGTTCAGTGTGTTGTCCCCAGTTTACTCAGTCGTCAGGTGTGTGCGACTTCCAGACTGTCAGAAACTAAAAATCTGTGATAGTTAGTAGGAACAGTTGTTTTCTGTGAACTACCTAGTCTTTGACGGTCTTTACTAGTCTTCAGGTGGGTCCCCATCTTTACGTTTGCTAGTTGGGCAGTTTTGGGGAGATGTTTAGCAAACAGTCAGGTGGCTGCTCTAATTGTTTCAGGTCTACAGTTGTTTATGAAATCATATATTCAAATGGCCTGAGAGTTGTATCATGTGTATCATTACTTCCACATTAGTAGCTTTGACTGCCCCAGCTGGCAGCCTGCCAGCCCATCCCGATCCCCGCAGTCATGGCAGATATATCAGCCTGCTCAGCTTAAACCACATTGATATGTGAGGGATTTATTCCATGTTAAGAGCGAGAGCTGCAGCTTGCTGACTTATATTGGAGCTGGCCACAGCATTGGCCTACAGGGGTTAATGGGTTGGCAGTGGGAGCTGAGGACACAGGAATTAGGCCTCTGCTACTAATTGCACAGGGGAAAGATTTGTTTAAACTGGGAGAGAGTAAGCCTGCAGGGCTACAGTGGGGGGTACTCAGCACAATATGTTGCATGGAACAAAGAAGGAGGAGTTTCATTGACAAAATTCACTCACTTAATGGATATCACAGAATTTTTTCAATTTGTGATCATGCTTTGCAGCTCTGGCAGACACTGTTCTGTGTCAGATTTTTGTTTTTTTCATTAACTTTGTTGAGTTGAGTTGCTACAGAAAGTTTGGTTTGCATGGTTTGCACCCAATTTTCAGCCTGAATAGTTTCCAAAGCACTTTGCACAAAGTTGCTTATCATTTAACTCCTACATTATGAAACTTTATAATCGTATTTATAGATTTGGAACAATCATAGAGTAACGACTAAATATGTTAAGTGTGTTTATCAGATTTTATACGATTCCAAAACATTTTATTGCAAATACAGCTTGAACAACACTTGGTCGGGTATGGTAGGGGGCACATCATCCGTATATTTTCCCCTTAAAAACTTATCGTAGTTATAAAATGGCCAAAAGTCAGATGTCAGAACATAAGGATATTTGTGCGGGAGAGAGTCATTTGCTTTCCCTGTCAGTCAGTGTTTAGAAAATTATTTTAACTTAGCACCATTACAGTTCCCTAAACCCAACCATGAACCTTCAGTACCTTAACCTGGAAACCTTTGTGTTTATTATTTCATTTATGGCAGTGAAGGTTTGATACTGAATCGGTGATAATGCCCTACTTGGCTAACTAGGACCCTACTAATCCTGATCGAGGGTTGTGTTAATAACAGAAAACAGCATATTAAAGGTGTTGTAAGCATTATTAGGCTTTTCTGTCATAGCTCTGGTTCCCCTCCAAAATGTATCTGTCTGTCTGAAAAGAGTACAAACAACAAATACTGCATGTTACTCCCAAACCCCACCTCCCCTCTCTCCCTCCTAATTGTGTTTGTGTTTTTGTCCAGTGACTTTGTCGAGATGCTGTTTCTACACAGTTATGCCCTCCTAGTAAAACACGCAGGTAAGGTGTTATAACAAGGCTTTTTCCAGTTTTAAAAATGTAGTTAATGATATATCTGACATTTCAAAGTCTTTATTTAAATCCCCCCCACCACCCACCCCCCCTTTTTTTTTTTTAGAAGTCCTTTCCACCGCCTTGCTCTGATGCGCCGTTAAGCCCGCTATCTGATGTGTTAATGAGGCACTAATGAGACAAGGCCTGTCTTAATCTCAGGCAGGGAATCGGAACGCCGGACTATTTTAAACAGTCAGTGGGATTAGTCAAGGAACGAGCACTCCATGAGGGAGGGCGTGAGAGAAAGAAGTGCAGGGAAAACGTGAGACTGACAAAGACAAAGGTGAAAAGCAGCATTGTGTGTATGTGTACTGTATAAATTAGCTGAGCATACAACACGATTGGTTGAAAACCCGTGGAGAGTTGTGACCCTGATGGGAAACAAAATAACGTGGTAGTAGTTGTGTGCACACTTAGCAGCCACGATCTCGTTTCAATACGAAAACAGTCCTCCGCTGCGAGGACTTCAAAAAGTTTTTCAAATCTTACTTTTTTTCATAGTCTTCCTCATGTCCAGGCCCGCTGGGATTTTACTCTTTGTCGTCAACCGCACTCTCCGCTGTAATAGATACAGTGTTGTCTCTTATTTCACATCAGGAACAACGTCTCTGAAGATGTTCTGTCGCTCCCACCTAGTTCACCGACGGAATCCATTCAATCAGTCAGCTCCGTTAGTCCTGAAGCCTTATCAGTGCCCCCTCATCACAGACTACTCTATCTTTGATTTATTTCATAGTTGGTCAGAGTGACTTTAGCAAGCCTCACCATAACCCATGGGGAGTCAAACTTTTAGGTCTTATTGTGTTGTTATTGCTGCTGGCTTTCCTGTGAGTTGGAGGTCTGGAAACTTTCGGCTTGTCACAGACTTGTAAAGCTGACAGCTGATTTCGGCTGTCCCAGTCTGAACCGAGGCAGTAAAGTTGCCCTCCTGCCTGCCTTCACACTCTTCTTGTCTGATGCCATATGTTGCTTTTTTGACCGAGATTCTGCTCAAGGGATAATCTCGGATTATCCAAAAGTCTCTTCTTCGAGCTCCAGCTTCACTCCTGCCTCCTTCCTATGACTTCTGATTCACCTCTGCTACCAGAACTTTCCTCTAGATGATACATGCACAGTTGTGCGGCACCTATTACCATTGTTATGAAATTCAAAACTCATTAATGCTCTGAGCATAGATTTATGGACCGTGAGTATTACCTGAAGCCTTTAATCAAATTTGTCACAGATGTTTTATTATCGGCCAAAAATGGAAGAAATTAGCTTAATAACTTATTTTCCCGTCTATGTGGTTTAGCAAAAATGTGCAGGATGTTGCAAAGGATAATACAAGTGTTACCACAATCTTGTGTGGTTTAAGTGACCGGGATTAAGTGGAGCTTCAACAATCTGTCTCCTTACCAATAGGACAGAGTCTCCTGAGACAGCGAGGGAAGTTTCGGAGAAAGTATCTCTTTTCAAGGATTTGCTGCTTTAATATTTAAGATGCACACAAAACACATATGGGCTGCGAGGTTTGTCTTATGCATGCAAGCAGTGAGATACACTAATGCATTCACCCACATGCACCGTGTGGGAATGTGTTAACGCATCAGATGCTCTAGGTACACGCACCCAAACACACACTGCACTTCTGCTTGAGGCAGGCGTCCTGCACGCAGAAAGGCAGAGAGCGGTTTCTGTTTGCATGCCAACTTTAACATGCTCACATTGTGTGAACTCCAATCCACTGAAGTGATTTATGCAGGAAGCGTACAAAACAGCGACCTGGGAGAGAAGGTGAGTTTGGAAAGAAAATCTCCAATTTATGATGCCATGACACAATGGAGTTCCACCAAGACCTACTTTTTCTCTTTCTCAATTTTGTTTAAGTGATGAATCTATTTTCCTAGGTTGCTGTTTCTCACCTCTGTGTTTCCCTGTGCAGTCAAAGTAAATTAAAATGAATACAAACCAAATTGATATTTGCCATACTTATAATTTTGCCTCTTTTTATCTCTCTCTCTCTTTTTTTTTTTTTTTTTGTCTCTTCTGGTTGAGAGACACCCTAAATCCCAGGCTTTCCAGGATCCTACAGTTGAGCTGACTAATATATAACTTCTTCTCCAAATAAGGAGTTAGAGGCCTTAAACAGATTGTATGTATGAATGTACACTACGCTAATGCATAATGATATGTGGAACTCCAGTATAAGAAGATTGGTCATGCTCTGAAACACACAGTGTTACTGTACATATGTATGTACACACAACATTTGATCGCACGCAAAGCACCAGCACACACTAAAAGTACTTATCTTGTGTAGAAAGACTCTAAAACTTGAAATAATTTCTTCTATCCCACAAATATCACAATATACAGTAACTACAATTTAATATTGTAGCTGGGATTAAACTCTATTATGAAATGTACCGTCTTTATTCCTTCTCTGAGTACTGACTGTCCTTAACACACGCTGATACTTATGTATCAGCTAATAAAAACATAAATGGCGTTCTGGGAACCTTTATATTAAATGTGCTCAATTATTCTTCATCACAAAATAAAGTTTCATAAAGAGCAACAATTAAGAGTTTGTCCTACAGACAAAAAGACTGACAGGATAATTGTGAATTGGAGAGAAATGTGCCCTTCACCATTCAAGTGTTTGTTACAACGCGGAACTATTGAGTTTCTGCAATTAAAACCACAATTAAAATGAAAGAAAAGTGGTCATTTTGCCAACTCTCATTAGACGATATTTGTAAGTGTGACGCACTTAAGAAGGACACACATACACACACGGCATGCACACATGGCTCATATGGAGCGTATAGAATATAAATCCAGGATAACTAATTAGTTCAATAGCACACTAGACTCATTACTCAGTTTACTCTCCCACATGCAGACTGATGTGTGATATTTTCCATCTGCATCTTTATTGTGCCTGACAGTTAAAGCCAAAGGTCAAATCACACCTTATGCTGAACATTATGATTTGATTTTTGTATTGATCAAATTGTCTATAATAGGAATTTGATCACAGCTTTTGCAACAGAAAGAAAAAATACTCGGGTAAATGTATATATGACATATGGCAAACTCACCAACACATTGTGATTTTCTGTCTTGCATAATAATTCTTTCTGCAGTAAGTGGGTCAAGGATAAAGGCTGAATCTGAAGGAAATGTTTTTTCGCATTTGCATTTGCAATCAATATACCCACGATTGAGGATAAATTATTAAATAAACATCCTATTATAACCCGGCAACGCCGTCAAACACTGCAGCCTCCAAAATGACCATGCAGTTGAACCTCTTTAAACTAGTTTATATGATCACTAAACCTTTATGAACGAAGGGGTTAAGTCTCTTACTGCGTATGAATGTGTGTCTTTATGTAACCCAGCCACTTAGCTGGGTCGGTGACAAATGTGACGCAGCAATATTGAACCCAAGACAAAGAGGACAATAAAGTATATCTTAATCTTAATTTATTTCAAGACAGTTATGCTAAACTGCATTTGCTAAGTGCACTAAATAAACTGGCAACTTTATGTACATGTGGTGTTTGTATTTATCTAGATGTTTTAAAATCTGTGCACATCCTAGCCAGATGGAACCACCACAGTTTTTTTGAATTGTAAAATGCATGAAATTCAACTATTAAGTTTAAAAGTAAAAGAAAATAATAGATAGCAACCTTTACTGAGAAGTAATTAAGATTTTATGGGTGACTTAAGATCATATAAGAACCAAATTCCAACCATTGAAACAGATGGATGTAAACCATTTTCATCCTTCTGCTCTTTTAAAAAGATTAACATTTGTGGTGAAAACACAACATAGTAAATGTCTAAATGAAAATATCCAAAACTGTAAACATGTCACAATGAATAAAACAGCCATTTATATAGTGAACATCTGGATTGTCATTGTCTTTTATTGGGCAACTTTTGATTAGAGCAGACCCTTAAAAACTTTAAGGCTTGTCAAGCTGTACTTCCTTAGAATTAAGGTATTCAGCTTCAGCATTTGTCAGATTTATAAAAAGAAAAAATCCCACTTTCAGATGTAGTGGCAAATCTTTCATCAGGTGTATTGTAACTAGTTGCCAGACCTTTGTGTGTACTGATGTGTTTTTCAGGGTGGCTAATTAAATACCTGTCTTAAGAGTCCTGATTATGGTAATCGACTGCCAAGCAGACAGGTCTCTGTAGATCAGACAGTGGATGTCCTTGTGATTAGAAGTGTAGCAGAGCTGGAGAGGACAGGGAGTAGATCATTAGTAGGTCTAAATGTGGTAGTACCACTCAGGGGGCCTTCTGATCACCCCTGAGAGAGCAGGAAAAGGATTGAAGATTGCGTTTGTGTGAAGGCCTGTTTCTCCTCCATTTTATTCCCCGGCACCAGGCAGAGAGAGAGGATGAGGTTTGGGGGGTAGATTAAACATCAAGAAGATAAGGGATGATAGATATCTTTACCTGGGAACCGGAGTCTTACCTGATCTGATTCCAAACTGACTTACTTTGATGTGGTCGAGAGCTCCGAGTAAGAGCTGCGGATGCTGGTTTCCAACTGATTTATTTTTTTTTATCCGTGGGGTTTTTTATAGTTCACCTTTTTAATGAAAGATGATCACTGCTAAACACATCAGAGGGTATTGACATTGGCAGGTTAATCTTTTAGGAGATCCATGGGCAAAACTTAGTGCAAGTCCAGATTACCCATCCCCTCCCCCTTTGCCCTGTGTATGCAGCCTGTTTCATTCAGTAGCTACAGTGCAATACACAACAGCTACATTACACATACGGCGTTTTCAAACCTACCTCGTTAAGTCTGGTTGAATCGGCTCTTCCGTGGTCGCACTCAGACCAAAACATCACCACAGAGACCCTTTAATCGATGCGGTCTTGGTCCCAGGTCCCAAACAAACTCTGGAGCAGTTTGCTTCTGGTGGGAGCGTGATCAGATCTCCATTTGGCCCGAAACAGCAATTTTTAGCTAAACAGCTAGTTGACAACTATGTTAACTGGGTTTGTACCTTTTTGTGTTTTTTGTATGTCTTTTATCTGCATTCGGCATCTGCTGAAACATTGTGCTTGGTTTGGCTTGTGATTGCCCAGATAATCATTACAGTTACCAATAAATGTCAGCTGTGAAGCTGTTACATGTTTCATAGCAATTTTTGACTCATTAGAATATTCACCACTACAGATCAGGGTCTACTTCCTTGTTTGCTTTTTTGTGTGTGTGTTAAATTGCCCCAGGTCTGTTTGACAAATGCATACAAGACATTCTTTGCGTGACTTCCCGTGATGCATTTTAGTTCACCTGGATTTTTCAATGTTTAAAAAAACAAACAAGTCAAGGTAGAAATGGATCAAAACTCGTCCTCTGATTTGAATCAGAGAAAACAAACTACAAGTTTGAAAAAGCCCATAGACTCAAAAACTAAGTACTATTTCTGTGTTCTCTCTTGTTAATTCAACAATTTGTACTGTATTATACAAATATGAGACACTGGGCTTCTGTAAAAAAACGGCTCCTGTAAATATAATTCAATCTGACAACGCCAGAGTTAGGTTTAGGCACAAAAACCCTGTTAAGTTTAGTTTAGAGATTTGTTTTGGGCTCCTTCAATCTTACCACCTCCTCCTTCAAAGTTTGTGGCTCTTTACCATCATCTACTTCCCTCTTTGATCCTTGCAGACAACAGACAGAACTTATCTGCCTGCTTAGGGAAACACATTCATATTTAAATTTTTATTTTGTTTTGTCTTATTCATATTTTCCTGGGTTATATTCATTTTTTCTTCTTTTGTCTATTTGAGCATTTTAGGCTGGGTAAGCAACAATACTGGATGCCTTAAATTTCCCTCAGGATCAATAAGGTATCTATTTAGTTACCAGTTCTGGTTCTAGTTATCTAGTCTAAAATAGGTCAACAGCAGCAATTCTTAGCATAATGTGCTATGATATGCATACAAACGTTTCTCAGTCTGTTTGTGCTGTCTGTATTTTATTGCAAAAGTGCAATATTTGTATGCATCCCTTTTGTCCATATCTTAAGAGTGACTCATTTCTAAGTAGGATTGTTCAGGTTTTTAGAGAAAGCAGAATAGCATGATAAAAAAAACAAAAAGAAACTATAGTTGTTGTTGTTTTACCAGGCAGACGACGCCATAAAAGGAAGGTTTATTTGGGCAAACTTGACATTATCCCTGGAATAGAGGCCATGGCATTAAAATTTAACCAGTTCACCACTGGTTAAATGTAGGAATCCCAGGAATGGATTTGGCATATTTGGAAGATGAAAACTGTTTAGACCATTGATTAGGTCTGAGCTCCTCGGTATATGATGAGATTAGCTCCATTGCCATGGCAACACCTTAATATGTGATTAGTGTCCTTAATAGGTGTAAGTATTCAGACCCTATCCTTTATTTTACTTTGTAGATTTAATTTAAAACTGATCAAATTGCCCATAAATCTACACTCAATAACCCACAATGACAAATCTTTGCTGACTTGATTAACGTCACAATTTGAAACCATTCATTTACTAAAGTATTCAGACCCTTTGGTGGCATTAACAGCTTTGAGTCTCCTGTGGTGTAAACTGCCACCTTCACGTATATCTACAGATGTTTTATGGAGTTTCAGTCTAAGGTTTGGTGGGGCCACTTAAGGGCAGTCCGAGGACACGTCCTGAAGCCTCTCCAGTGTTGTCTTGGCACAATGATGACCCACGCTTCAGGTCACTGTTGTGCACTTACCTGAAGTCACACTCGACCATGTTTTCTTGTGTCCAGTTCCACTGTTCCTGCTGCTTGAAATCTCCTCCACAGACGGATGGTACAACTGGGTTCATTGTAAAAATTATGTTAGTGAAGTAATGAGCAGTGCGTGGTGTTTGCTTGACAAAGCTTTGTCTCATCCCATTAAAGAATCTTATTCGTCATGCTCTCACGCCCCTTGGCAGACTCCAGATGGACTGTCATATGCCTTTCACTCAAAATGCTTTCTGTCTCACCAGAATCGCCTGACTGAGGGACTCTTTGCAGACGACTTCTAAGGCACTTTTAGACTCTTGCTCCCCTCCAAGTCACCTCAATAGGCCATTATTGCCTCAATGTGTTCAGGAACAAAACTACTAAATTACGTTTGGACATAAAAATGTTTTTCTACGTTAAAGGGAAAGATCAGGGTTTGGGTTAAGTGCTTAGTAAATAAATATATTTCTCCTTTTTTAGTCAGATCCTAATTTCCCCCCCTACATCTGGTCCCTGCCATATTTATTACATCTGCACGAGGTTGCCTAATTATAAAGTGATGATAATATGTACCTTATGGGTAATGGGAGGTGCACTTTATGTCCTTTGAAGCACAGTTATGGACATAACAACTATATAATGGGGAGATACCATTTAAAACAACACACGCACACTCACACACCACGTAAGCTGCTAACCTGAGCCACTGCTACCAACTTAGGGTTCAATGTCTAGGTCAACGACACTTCGACACATAGTCAGGAGGAGCCAGGAGTTGACCGTGCGGTCTGGGGACAACTGATTTACCAACCGAGCTACAGCCACGATAGCAGTAGCTGTCTGTTGTTTTTTCTTTGATCCATCCCCATCTCTCTCTCTCTCTGCTCGCTTGCACACACACGCACACAGACACACAAATGTGTGGAGGTCTAGCTTCTTAGACCCAAGGCCAACACTGTGGATGTACAACAAAGCCCATGCTTTGTGCGCTCTGACTCCTCAGTGCTCCATTTGCCATAATCTTAAATTTGGTGGGGTTGAAGGCAGGCTGTTTGCTGAGCCTAATTTACCTGGGCTAGACCTCACAGAGGCCCAGGGAGGAGCTGATAATTAAAACTAGCTTGCTGCTGCTGGGATGGAATATTCATGGGAGATTACTTCTACCTTCCAACATCCCTGTACGCCATTAAGGTGTGTGTGTGTGTGTGTGTGTGTGTGTTTGTGTGTGTGTGTGTGAGTGGGTGGGTGGGTGTGTGTGCACTCAACCATGCTTGTGTGACTGTTTTTTGTGTTTCTGTCTATTTGTGTGTAGATGTTGTCTTTGACATTTGTATATTGTGTGTCTGACTTTCTGTGCTCTGCTACACCCTCGTGTGACCTTTCTCTCTCTCCCCATAATGTAAAGTCCTGAACACGCTGCAGAGAATATTTGGGTCAGGAAGAGACCACAAGCACTGGGTGGATGAAAGACAGAGAGAGAGAGACAAAAGGACGGACACAGAGATAATAATGAAATTGACGGGCCTCGTGAGGTAATGGCAGTAGGCTGTCCTCACTAGTTGACGGATGACAAATGCTCAGTGTCTATGTCTATCAATGTCCCAGCTGCACATCTCTGTCAATGCAGCACAAATTGAACAGAAAATCTGGCTTTTGGCTTTGATTACTTTTGTCGCTGGCATTTTACAGTATCTCACAGTTAATGTTTTGTAAATTGGATCAGTGATTATGTGTTAAACTTAAGCTTTATCAGTGGGATAAAAGAGGTTATGCGCATAAATGTTTGTGGAGAGCTCTGACTTAAGCCATGCCTGTAATTATTTGCATACAAACAAACTTAAAGTTTCCAAATGACATTTCTCACTGATGTTTCCGCCCATTCTATAATGTGTCTGACTGCCCATGATAGTTATTTTCTGTATAATTAATCTGTATGTGCCTGGGAATGACCCTGTGTGTCCTTGGTGAGCCAGTACACACTCTAGAAAGCCTTGACCTTTTATCCAAGTGCCAAATGGATTGGCTCATCCTCACTCAGCCCTCCACTCCCTCTCCTCCTCACCTCATTTGGATGAATTTGAATCGGAGGCCGTTAAGGAGCGTGAGGCAAGAATCTGAAATGAGATGAAAACAGTAGGAAGGCAATAAAAGAGCCTTGTTAGAAGAATTTTATTACCGTTTACTCCACTTATAGTCTGGAGAACAGCCTGCGTCACACCAGGCACTGGATCTATATCCGTCATGTTAGGGCTGAAAAAGTTTTTTATTTTCTCATGTTTAATACAGACAATTTAAGAAGACATTCTAGGACACTTTCACTTATTGCAAAAACCAACAACAGACATTTGTCCCCTGCTGACATCTGAAAGTATACTCTATTGTCTCACAATCTTTGGAAATCAAGCAGCACATGACCTCGCCATGGGATTTTTGTGTGAAGCTCTAAACCAAAGCATCTTTCTTACCTGAGCAGAGACGGGCCTCTGCCCCGTCCATTAATCATAATTCTGTGACTTTGCGTTGTATGAGAGAGATAGAACAGCAGATGAAGACACCGAGCAGATTGAGCTATTTGTTATCACAGCTTATCCCAACACCGGGATGCCTGCTATTATCCTGCCAACACTGGGAATGGCAGGTGGAAAATGGGATTCCTCCGTCTGCTCTGTTATTGTATTGGATTTTTTTTTTCTTTCTTTCTTCTGCATTTTCTGACAGATTGAGAGTAATTTCTCTGTTTGGATTCCTGGAGGTCATGGAGGCAAGGGCAGAACACTGGGAAGAAGGTGGCTAAGGGCAAGGTGGGCAAGGGGTATGAGGGTAGCTGACATGCTGATAGTGAGAGATAAATATTTCTCTGCAGTTGTTATCCTAGGTGAGGCTGTGACCTCTCTGGCTCGTTGATCGCAATGTTTAGCCAAAGCGTTATCTCTTTACCACAGAGAGCCGCAGATACTGTCTGGAATATTAGCATTGTGTTAGCAAAGACACTGGGTTTTCTTGAGCTTTGTTTTCCATAGGAGTGTGTGTTCATGTGTGTATCTCTAACCATGTGGCCGAGCAAACACACCCAGAGGTGCAGCTGTGGCTCTGCATTATGCAGTTCACTTTGCGTGAAATCCTACAGGCCTGCGTGAGAGAGAGAGAAAAGAAGGAGCTTCACTGCCTCAGCATGAACTAAGTGGAAGTTATAAAGTATATATTTAGCTTGGACCATATGGCTGCCATTACCTCCTCAGTTCAGCTCACAGGGGCGGTTACAAGGATTAAAGCTAACATTCAAGTAGATTCATTATTTATCCACCCACTTCCATCTACCTTCAGTACTCTCCTTACTTCGTGAGTGCAGTGCAATTAGATCTCTGCAAATGAAGACGCACCTTATGTGCATGTGTGGAGGAAATACACGTCACTAAGCAGTTTAGAAGTTATACGGTACGGGTTTGACAGTGATGAAAGATGTCTTACAAGGTAAAAATGGATAAAGAACCAGAGGATTAGTTTGTGATTGGTAGCTGAAGAGTCGGTTTAGTATTGAGAGTGTAATGCAATGGCATGTGAGAGAGGCTGCGGGATAATAGATGGCAGGAGCTTCAATGGATTTGTGTCAGTGGGTGGTTTCACATGCGAGTGAACCATAAGCATTTCATGAATCTTGGCGTGTGACAGAAAATGAGAGCGTGTGAGCATTAATGCATGCAAGTCCCGTGAATGTGTGCGTATGCCATGACTACGGCTCTCTGGCTGTGTCTCGGTACTCTCCGATCAGGTACTAGCTCGTGAGACTGGGTCAGTTTACCCCTGCTGAACAGATGGGGGTCAATTGGATTCACCCATGCTGAGCTAGACTAACCTTGAACACTGGCACTGGGTGCAAATTACCTTTCCAATTTACCCATGGCTTCTGCTGCCAAGTGGAGGAGCCACGCCAGCCATAACCAGCCCCCTCCTCCATTGCAATCTACTGTGCTCACAGCTGCCAACTACCCCCTAAGCCACCAGTCGCAGAGAGTTGAGTGTGTGAGATAGACGACAACAAAAAAGGGGGAGGGGGGATTGACAATAATGAGGATTTACAGAAAAAAAATCAACAGAGAAAAGAGATGGAGTAGTGGAAATGGGAGATGGGGGATTGAGACAAAAAGAGAAGATTGACAGAGGAAATAGGATAAATCAGGGAGAATGTGTTTTACTGAGAGGGGCCAAAGAGGAGGGGGTGGGAGGGAGAGCTTTAGCGCCTTTGGCTTCCTGGTAAGCATGCATGCAGGGGCCTTTGGTCATTGTATCCCATTGGCAACGATTGCAGGGTATTAATTGTTAGCTAAAAAAAAAATGCAGACAATTGATTGTCTCAAATATTATAATGCTCACGATTTGCTGCAGGCACAAAAAAAAAACAAAACGAAAAAGACAAAGACTCATTGCCACATTGCCCATAGGCCAATTACTATAAGCTGAGATGGCATTGTATAGTGGCAAAAGCAGAAATTACTTTCTCTAAGTGTGTTTTTTCCTTTATTATTGAAAATGTATAAATGTTGCTACTTAATGTGTTTTGGTATGCAAACCAGTAAATGAATCTATTTAGTTCACCAAATTGAGACTTTTTTCCACAGAAAACAGTAAATGGACTTGGAAAATGCAGTTCAGCTCTTTGCATCTACATAATCCATATTTAGAAAAAGTAAAAATAGTCACTGGATGTGTGAATTTTCTCTGCTAAATATTTGTACATCTTTTCATGCTTTTTAACATAACAACACGTCAGTAGCACATGTGCTGACGACAAGAAGCTGTGAAAACTGTGGTGGAGAATTTCAGCACGACGGATTATAAAAAATTTAATCGAAGCTTCCCACAAAAATCCAAATTATGTGTAAAGATGGAGATGGAAAGGTTTCGAAGCAAACCGTAATAGCCTGAGTAGAAGAACTGTAAAATAAATTTGAACCAATTTCCCGAGGAAACACCCACCACATGAATACACACAAAGTGATGCATTCTGTGTGTTACACTAAGATAATGCATAGGGTATCTGATGTAGACAGATTAATGTGGGCGAGTGTTTAAGAGAGAAAAATGAGAGCACATACAACAAATATTGTCAAGTTCATTTAATTCATTCAGACACTCACACACACACACATAAAAAAGTAAACACAACCCCCAATCCCCTGACATCTTTGCAGCAGTCATCATCTCTGAATCCGGTATTCCTGAGTCCAGTGTGACAGATTGCAGACGTTCTACGCACTTCCTGGTTTCTGCTCTGCTTCTCCTATCACAGGCCACCATCTCGTCTGACACGGCCGGCCGAAGCCCGTCCTGTAATCACATCAGGGGGGAGTGACAAATCACATTACAAGCACTGACTCACTGCAGTCATTGTGTAGCCTCGATCCCGCTCTCCGTCTTTGTCCGTATCTCTCTGAATGAAGATTCATGCTCTGGCCTGTGGGAGGAAGAGTAATGCGATATAAAAGCAGCCTGTGAGTGAGAGAGAATGAGTGTGTGGTGGGATGCTCGGTGTGCTGGCAGTTCAGTGGGCCTGCTTTTGTTCAGGTAGCTGTGATCAGGTGGCTTCCTTTCTTTTCTTTTCTTTTACTTTTCCTTTTCGTTCATTTTTCACACCTGCAGCGGCAATTTGTACTGTATGTGTGCTAGTGTGTTTGCATGCATGTTGACATTTGAGCCATAGAAAAATTATCAACATATGTCAATTAGGCCAATTAGTTCTGATTTGATAGCAGAGAGTGGGGAGGAAGGAAAGAGATCATTTTAAGATATATCCCCAGAAACTTATTAAAATACTCAAATCTTTTTATTTCTTACACCTAGATTTACCTCTGATGGACAGCACAACAAATGGTGATAAATTATTGTTGTCATAAACATTCAGAAATTAAAGCAGCACTAATAAATATTTTTATATTACCAGTGGGTCAAAGGACCAACTTTACTCTTTTAGTCTCACCCCTGTAATTAGCCTAAAAAAACATTTACTGTACACTACCTGCTTGGCAACAAATGGCAACAGACAAAGCAATTAGCCCCCCAAAAAAGACAGACAACAAAACCATGTCATGGTTACACAATTCTCTGTTTTGCCACATTTGTTTATTTCAAAAGTGATCAAAATGGCATTTTTGGTTTAAAATCGGTTTCAACTTCTAAAAGCTTGTGTTGTGTTGACTGTGATTTGTCTTAGAGCAGGGGTCACCAACCTTTTTGAAACTGAGAGCTACTTCTTGGGTACCAATTAATGTGAAGAGTTACCAGTTTAATACAAAGTTTTGAAACAATAAATTTGCTAAATTTACCGTTAATTTTATGTTATTATTAATAATTAATTAAATTAATGATATTCATCGATGTGAAGACACGGATCATGTTAGTGATTTCTCACAATAACTATTAAATGTGATTTAAAAAAGAATAGCAACAAAAAAAAAATTAGATGCAGCTCATTGTTAAGTGGCACTACGGTGAGCTATTTTTAGAACAGGCCCGCGGGCTACTCATGTGGTCCTTGTGGTGCCCGTGGGCACCATGTTGGTGACCCCTGTCCTACAATATGGAAATAAACGCTTTAGGAATTCTCTTGATTGATTGAGGATCTATTTTGACTTATAAGTAGCAACTTGGGGGTCAGTGTCGTGACCAAGGACGTGTAGACTGGAGGACATGTAGACTGGAGGACATGGGGAATAAACTGATGAACCTGTGCTTTGTGGACAACCTGTCCTAATTCCCGAGCCACAGCCACTTCATGCCAAGCATATTGTTATCCATATTTATTAAAATCTCGAACTATTATACATTATAGTACCGATATTTGAGACGATTTCTTATAATGTCTTTGTTTCACACTGTCAGACCTGAAAACCGAAGATCGTTTTTCTTCTGGGCAGCACAATGCGGCTGTAATTTGAGTGGCACTAACAATGCACCATGAATGAAGCCAATCAAGTACAAATCGGTGTGTTTAGAGATAACCCTATTAGTACAGTGCTTTTGGAGCATAATTATGGGGATTTTTATGCTTATGAGGCCCCAAAGTGAGGGCTAGCACCCGTCATGGAACAATCAGGCATAGAATTACACAGAAAAAGAGCTTTTTCTGTGTAATTCACATAATTACGATGTAGACCAACGGTAGATAGCAAGGTGAGTCGGTTGGTGGGATCATAGAAAGTGACATTTAGAAAATGAGACAACTAGTTCTCTGTGATCCGTTAGGTCTGTGCTCATGCTCCAGCTGCAATGGATGAGTTGTGCCTAATTGTGATCAGACACACACTGCTGGCATAATATATTGTGGCCCATCCTGAAGAGGCCCTAAGTTACAGGCTGGATTTTTCTCTGGGTTTAGAACGTGAACGTTTTATCCAAGAAGTGTTATGTGTTCTCATTTACACTCTTCTTCTGGCCCTGTCTCTCTTCATATTGATCTGTTGCTATTAGAGCTGTGGGACACGCGTGTATCCCTACCACCCTCCTGCCTGGGGACCCAATACCAGAACGGCCAAGCTATGCCGTGGTGCTGTAATGCAAAAGCACAACACAATGACAAGCACCTGGTTAAATCAATGAATGCGCAAATAACTCACTGACACGCTCCAGGGCCAACCAGAGGCTGCATTTAGAGTGGGTTTTGCTAGCGTGCCTCAGGATTTAGAAGGAGATGGGGAGATTGGCGTGGAGGGATATTTAGAATGAATAATAAAGAGGTGAAGTGTGTTGAAAGGAAGACGGTTTGATGCACTCAGGGATTCAGTGAGGTTTAATTTTTCCTCCGACGTCCTGACATCAGTGAGCTGGATTACATGCCCTCATTGTGTTTGTGTGTCGGTGTGTGTGCAGACAAAATAATATATTAGTTTGAGAAACTGTACTAGAAAGAATTAAAACTGAAATCCAAAACAGTTTATACGAGTGTGCGCTTTCTTGAGTGTGTGTCAGTTTTTTGTGTATGTGTTTTGGGGCACAATCCTTAGTGCTACCACTTTCATTGGCCAATATGTGTATATTCACAATGTGTTTAGCAAGCTTAGACTATACTTTTTGTGTCCGTACTCATTTAAGAATCGACGTGGGTGTGCGCATTTATCTGCGCGTTTGTGTGAACAATGCAGAAGGTGTCGTTTGGCTCAGGGGCATAATTATAGAGACGGATGTTACAGTGTCATCAATGTATCAGGGGTTATTTCCTTAAGTGTTTCCTCCATGATTGCATTTTCTTAAGGAACGTCACTTGGTGCAGTTTGAACTGTGTGACGGTGCATTCGAAACACACAACCCCTGTTTCGTTGCCTTGCGGTCAACAGCTGCAGAGCAATGTTCCAGTGCCTTGAATTCATTGCTTTCTAGCACTGATTCAAATGGTTAAAACCGGTATTTATTTACCCTAAAGGTGTCGTTTTCCTGTACGCTTTGACGATGAGACAGTGTCTTGGTTTGCACACACTGAATTTTACTCAGTGGTACTAATCTTCTGGTCAAAGCAATACGAGTTTTCTGCATTGAAATATATTGCCGCCAACCACCTCCACGCTGCTCTAGAATTCCTCAAGGTCTCTTTTGCCCATATTTGGCTTTTAATCTTTATTTAGGGACAAGAAGAAGGAAATAGTTTACCTGATCTGCATGTTAACTAGTTATCATTTCCAATCACATTTCCCAATTTGTGCTTTTTGAAGTGATTATTACTCAGCTTCTAAAGAAACCTGTTAAAAATCTCATTGCATTTTCTTCTCAATGCAAGTGGGTCACACAAAGTTATCTGAAAACCAGATGAAATCTCAAAGCATGTGCACATACGGAAATCTGTGTGTAGACATAATCATGCATCCACGTAGAACACAAATAGGATATTGGAACCACATGAAAAGAAACGTTTTCAGGTGCAAACACATGCTGCATAAGCAGATATGAACAAAAACAACGTGCCACAACGCAGCATATTTTTGTGACTACACAAAGCAAATTTGGCTTTTATGCAACACAGCATTACATATTTAATGCCAACATAGGGTAAAGAAAGTTCAGCCAAAGTTTGACGACCAATTTTTCATTCACGCGCCTCGAGAAATCCCGTGGAGAGGGCCCCCAATCGGAATGCATGAATATTCTGCTTTGAATTTGCATATGCTTAGCTGTTCCTCCTTTGGCCTGCTCATCTTACATCACAGCTTCCTAATCTCTCAGACAGCTCACTATCCTCTCACTAGAACAAATGTCATCATCAGGCTGTTTGTTCTTCTCCTCTGTTTGTACCCCACTCTGCAGGCTGTAGGTGTAATCAATTATGCAAATAGCACTGTTGTCCCAGCAAAATTGAGCACCGTCAGCGCAAATTCTAGGTGTTGGAGAGGAGAGCTGAAGAATGTTGACGCGCCTTTTTTATTTTGCACTTGTAAATAAAGGTTCAAGTAGCTATGCATGTTTAGAAGTTGCTGTCTACTGTCAATATCGTACAGAGTGACAGGCAGTTCAAACTACGACGTGCAAGACATCGTTTGCCGAAGTGATGAAGGTAAAGTTCTTTGTCAGGTTTGTTTTACAAGTAGTTTTTAAAGTTTGTATACTGAAGAAAGCAAAGTGAGCAAATTGCCTACACTCACATTCAAGATGGTTCCTCTTAGACTTTTATAATTGGCCTTATTGCATAAATTCAAAGGGAACTCAACTGATGTTCCTTTTCCTGCCTTTTAGGTTTATGACAACTACAAACACGAGCTTCTTTGTGTGTTTCAGCAAGTGCAAGAGCTTGTAACCTTAGCTACAGTTAATGGCTGTCCTAGCTATCATAACCACAAATTAAAATATTGGCATATAATTATTATTATAATCTAGACATTCATGAGCACTAAATTATGTTACACAAGCATCCTCTGTTTCGTTTGCCTCTGATGGGTTAGATTAAGCCACTATCAAGCCAGTGGTTTCTGGCAGATTACGTTAACCTGAGCGAACACAAAGCAGATACAGTAGTAGGCACATCTTCCTAATGATAGGTCTACACATCATTTACCATTAATACTTCTATAGGAGAGCTCACCAAACATTTGGTCTTTTTCATCAAGGTATGTATATTGATATAAGTCAGTATCTGAGGTTTGGCATTTTCCCAGCTTACACTCTGATAAGTCCTCATTGGATCTGACAAACTCTTACGGTTCATTTATGAATTCTGTGTTTTCAGAGAAATGAGGCCTATCCAAACTCCTCCTGTGGTAATCACATGAAGCCTACACTCTACCCAAAGCTATCAACTGTAATCTACCTGTGGTGATTATTTTTTTCTGAGAGTGGCTTAGAAAAAGTGAAAGCTCCTCCATCTCTTAAGCTTTAAGATGAATGCTTCAGTTCGTGCTGCAACCCAATCTGTGGCAGTGTATTGATATGAGATTGGTTTTTACTGTAAGTAGACTTCTTGGACTGATGTTTTTGCCAGCCTCCAACCATTATATTCATATTTTTGTAAAAACCAATCTTAGTGCAATTTGAAGCTATCATCATCCAGCACCAAGGAATAAACAGGGGTGATGAAAACTGTTTGACCCTGGTCATAGAGCTTCATAATGGGCCCACATCTATGCAGGAATCTGGCTGTGTGTCTCTTCTCCCACCCATGCATATTCTTTATCTGTATTGTCACCTCACTTGGCTCCGCAGTATCTTGCCACGGCCGGACCCCAAGGAGGCTCTTCTTTGTCCTGAAATGAACCACCCAGTCAAATCTCTTTCCATTTTTCTCTTATCTGTTTCTTCCCCTTCTTTTATTTCATGAGATTGCACTTTTTTCTTTGAACAAAATAATGTTAGCATTGCTAACATAGTCAGTCACACAGTGGCACATTATGCAAATAGAATGGGACTCTAAAGCATTTTTCTATTTTTTTTTTGTTTCTCCTCTTTTAAAATCTTTTTCCGTGTGTTTAACGTTAATCGCATTATTTTCTATTGATTTGTGTCGCTGTGGCTAACAGTGAGCACAAAGTTTTATGTCTTAATTTGCAGCTGTGAAATTATTATTAAACTACTTTTGATTTGCAGAGCTGTAACCTAATTTACACACCCATGTGTCCTGTATTACAGTAGGTAGCTGCTGAATTACATGGAGCACAACATGCCACCAAACAGTTTTGTTTGTGTGTCCTGAGGCTAAACTCTGCAACGTGACTGCTATGATGAGGTAAAATGATTTATACGTCTTACAAACTTCACAGTGTACCATTTTTTTGGAAATCAATACATTCACCAAATGGTAACAAAGGTTTTGTGGAGAAGTTGTTAAGGATTTTGTACAACAGGAAAGTCGTTACATAGGTATGTGGAGATGTCTGGTGCCTGTAGGTGTAGAAACACACGCACACACGACCACACTCAAACGCACACGCACACACACACACACACACACACACACACACACACACACACAGAGTAAGAAAAGGGATACCACTGCAATACAATTTGTCTCTCATGATAAATTCCCATCTGTGTCTCCCAAGACATCCAGCCCGTGCTGACAAACCAACACATTTTTCACTCTCAGTACACTGCTTTTTCTTCTTCTTCTTCTCTTTATTCTCTCTATTTCCCTCATACTTGACTGAATTGATTGTTCATGGCCTTCTTTCTCTCCCCTTTCCTGTACGAGGGGAAAAAAAGTACACAGTCCTAAAACCTTTTTACAACCCCGTGTCCAAAAATGTTGGGAAGATGTGAAAATATAAATTAAAAACAGAATAAAATTAGTTGGAAATCTCATCAACAATTGTAAATCAAATATGGATTTACAATAGAACATAAACAACATATCAGATGTTGAAACTGAGAAATGTTACCATTTCATGGAAAATATAAGCTCATTTTGAATTTGATGGCAGCAACACATTGCAAACAAGTTGGAACAGGGGTAACAATAGGCTGGAAAAAATAGCTGTAAATAAAAAAACTAATTGAGGAACATTTGACACGGGATTAGATTAATTGGCAACAGGTCAGTAACATGGCTGGGTGTAAAAGGAGCATCTCAGAGAGGCAGAGCCTCTCGAATGTAAAGATGGACAGAGGTTCACTAATTTGTTGACAAACTGCATCTAAAAATTGTGGAACAATTTCAGAAACAGGTTCCTCAAAGTACAATTGTAAAGATCCCACCGGCTACAGTATATATTATCATCAGAAGATTCAGAGAATCAGAGGGAATCTCTGTTTGCAAGGGACAAGCCCGGAGGTCAAATCTGGATGTGCATGATCTTCTGGCCCTCAGGCAGCACTGCATTAAAAAAAAACATGATTCTCTACTGGACATCAGTGCACAGGCTCAGGAACACTCAGGGTCTGTGAACATGATTCACGGTGCAATCCACAAATGTTGGATAAGCTGTGTCATGCAAAGAAGAAGCCATATGGGACATGTTGTCTGGGTCAAAGCTCATTTAAAATGGTCTGATGCAAACTGGAAAATGGTTTCGCTTTCACATGTTAAGATATGTAGCTAGTTCGTGTTTGCAGTAAAAATGAAACCCTCTTAAGTTGTTTTTTCAACACGTTAATTCTCAGTTTATAATCTTCAAAAACTGATGCTATAAAACCAACTGTTGCTAAAAAGCAGAAGAACCGATGTTGTTTTGTGATCTGTGTCGATCCTATAGAATGGCAACTGTGAGAAAAAGAGGGACTTATAGTGCAACAGAGAGAGAGGGCAACGCAGACAGGCTAAATCCGAGAACGTTGTGTGAGATGAACACAAAAACGGGGAACAGTCGGTAGAAGGAAAACAGGAAGGACGGGGCGGAGAAGTATGGTTAAAGGAACAAAACAGAGGTGACGGAAAAAGAAGTCACAGTTGTTCCATTTTCCTGGCTGTCTGAAGCTGGCTCTAAAAATTGGAAACAGTGGCGTTCCTTAATCTCCAATCACCTGCACAGAGTGTATTCAGCATCCGATAAACCGCCCTGCAACCATGAACTACCACACACACACACACATAGATTTAAATATAAAAAGATGATCCTGCCAAAGAGAAACCGACTCACAGCTCCATATGGACTAAGGCAGTTTGTGTAAACTGTAAAATTAAACTTTTATCCGAAGTCACGACAGGTTCATGCTATCTTTGTTGATATTTAAAAATACTTGCACGGGAGCAGTGAAGGCGGGAATAGCAATTCTTCAGAAAAAAGGATATCGGATTCAGTTCCCGTCGCACGATTCGCATCGGAATTGGCCTGCTGTGGTTGAGAAATGAGGCTGCCGGGCAGATGTTATATCCAGGAATGTGTTGGCGAGCAGTAGATCACACTGTAAAGTCCTGATTACTTAGTCATGGGCCTTATCTGCAAACTGCCACATGGCTACTTGACAGCTGGCTTGGCCCTGCTTTTATCATGTCCCCCTTGTTACCTCGACATCGCTCTCTTTCTCTTGCTTCCCCATCTTTCTTGTGTGTATTTACATTTTTCTCCTCGTCTTTTCTTTCGCGCTGTCCATCTGACTGCATTTCCCTTTCTTCTTTCACCCTCTGGCAACAAAATGAAAAGATGGGTTTCACAGAGGAAAGATAAAAAAAAAGTTTCAGTAGCAACGGAGCTGCGCTTGTTTCTTATATTTATCTTTTCTGCCAAAAGCTATAAAACACTTTTCAGCGTAGCTTTAAAATGCACATATCATAGTGGCTTTTCAACTGTTGTTGTTCCTCTTAATTTTTGTTTCCTCTTAATAATTCAACGCAAGAATGGTGCAAGTGAGAAATTGTTTGTGACTAACATCACAATTGAACCCCGTGGTGCTTCCTTGTAATTCCAGTTGCTGAAGTGCTCAGTCACAAATGGGAGATCGGAAGCAAAGAAACAAAAAGCCACGTGGAAACATTCAAAAACATTACCTCAGTAACAAGAGATTCTTTTATTTATTTATTAATGTCTAATTTTAAAGTGAGCCAGCTCTACTACACATTTCCAAACTACAGAAGCACATTTTATACAGCAAACCTCTTTACGAGTGTATGGATTAATACAACATTTGGTGCATTTAGGATTTGAAGTGACGTGCAATTTTCTTAAAAACTCATTTTAGCTCAAATTTAGGCCGTGCAGTAACAAAGAATAACAACATTCCCATAACATTTTGAGGTATTTCTTTTTTTCTTTTCTTTTTTTTTTTTTACACATTAGTGCTCGCTGTCCAATTTATTAGGTACACCTGTACAATCGAATGCCATCCAATACAGCAGCTCTGCCATGAAATCTACTTTTACAGTGTCATAAGTTCTCAGTTTTTAATTAAAACTATCAGAAAGTGGATCATTCTACTATATGACTAAAAGTGGGTTGTGAACTCCACCCTCCACTTAGAGACATAGTAGAATCATCACCTTTCTTTAGTGCATTATGAGAAGAGGTGTTTCTAATGATTTGGCCAGATTGGAAACTGTCAGTTTCAACTTGGAAACTGAGAAATAACAATGTTGTAAAAGCAGAACTCATGGCAGAGCTGCTTTGTTGGATTGCATTATTTTTCGACTTACAAAGTTAGAACTTTGAATACTTTAAATATTCTGTGACTTTTACATAGTCGCATTGATTGTTTTAAGGTATCTGAGTACTTTATATCACTGCGACTATACTCCGTGTCCTAACGAGACTCCACTGACCTTGATGGTACCGCAAACCCTTGTACCTGGAACTAATGGCAGCATGAGGACTCATTAGCCAATGTCATCCTCCCATGGGCTGCTTTACCTGTTTTCCCAGGATGCTCCACACAGACGCCCGTATGACCTGCTTTTGAAATGAGGCTGACGCAAAGATAAAAGTTATCCTACAACTTTCTGCTCGGCTTTTTGTGTCACACATGTAAGTAAAATCCATGACCTATAACCTTTTCTTTCTCTATTGCCTCACATGTGATGTCCTCAGCAGTCCTTTTAAGTCTGATTTGTACTCAAACCGCACATAAAGATTATAAGAACATTTGCATTAATAAAAGAAATGCATCAATGTAATAAATCCAAACTCACAAATCATAAACAGGCTATTACTGAAGTACTAATGAAGGCAATAAAAACAATCCGTCCGGAGATATTGTTAGAGCGTATCTGTAATCTAATTTCATTATGAAATGTTGGTGTGATTAACGCCTCTGAGCTAATCATCTCATAAAGGGAACTGACGATTCTCCGCACACCCATCTGAATATAGCGTCGGGTGACGCCTGCTCCCTGGTGCCCATTTAAAACACTCTGTATCTATTATTGTCACCACTGCTGTGCATGTGTGTGTGTCTGTGTGTTAATGTGACACGCCCTTGTGTGTGTGCATAAGTGTCACTGTATAGTATATGTGTGCGGGCATATATCTCTTTCAAGGAAACATTAACACCTTTTCACTTGGCAGCGTTTTCAGCGTCCCGTCTTGGGAATAACGCAGCTATGGCCCAATACGTCTGGGACTTGTAGCCTACTGTTATCAAACATCTGCTCCTTCTCCACCTCCTCCTGCCCCATTTCTATTCCTCGCCTTCCTACTTTCCTCTTTTTTTTTCCCCCCTTATCATTCGTCCTATGCTTTTCATAAATCCCAAAGGGTGTGAAAAGATTACCGTGCCATTATTGAGGAAAAGCAGACGGAGGAGGGAGAGCTAGGGTCAGACATTATACTGCTGATCCTCCTAATTGTGATTCACACTACAAACTAAAACTTGGCACACATGTTCTCATGAGACTACATCTACATTAAGGTGGGTACATTGTATAACGCTGCAGGTGGTTAATGTTGTTTCTGCATTTACCTCCACACGTCCACATTCAAGCAACAATAGACAAGGAAACGGATGATTCTCCTTCTACTGAAACATGGCGGAAAACTCAAAAATAGAAACGGTTTACTATTTCTGGATTCACTTGGTGCATTCTTAATATATCGACACACATTTGCACACCCTGTAGACTGGTTTGAAAATGCTCCGTTTTAGGGGAAGAAAACTTGTTTCAGTCTGGAGAGAGAACAATGCAGTTACAGATTCGCCTGGGTTAATGTTGAGGGGGTTTTAGTGACACGTTCCTTGTTAGCAATTGCATTTACACTTCAGTTAACACAAACAACCACATTACATTACAGTCAACAATTGACAAAAAACTTAAACTTTAAATTTTTAATAATGTCTGTTCCTCTCTCAGCCTTCTCTTTGCTCCTTCTCTCTCTCTCTCTCCCCCTCTCTCTCTCTCTCTCTCTCTCTCTCTATTTTTAGGACGTTAAATGACGTTTGAACTTTGCTCGGGGACTACAGCATATTTTAAAATTGGCATACTTTCAGAAATGTCTTTACCTACTAAATTAAATATGAAATGGAATAATAAATTAAGTCACTCTTCTTTGGTCGTAGAAAGACTTTAATATTTACTTGAGCCAAGTCAGGTGACGCGTTGACTAGTTTCGATAGCACCGAGTCTGCGTTTTCCAAAGCAAGAAGTTATCTTTTGAAAGATTCTGTACAGACTGGATAAAATCCCTGTGACATGTTTTATAGTGGATAGTGGCACATATTTATGTGACTGCAGAGACAAAGTGATCTAATTTCAAATATTAGCGTTGCTGATGAAACAGAGTTTAGGTGATTATGAAAGACAGAGGTGGACACAAGGGAATTTTCTTTTTTGTTTTTGTTTTTCACCATGTTCACCTTTTAATTTGGTGGGGAAGCAGACGGGAAATGGGAAAGGAGGGGTTGACATGGCCAAGGGGAATGGAGCTGGAGATATTACATTGTAGAAATCTTGACTCTTAGACCACTGTAACAGCCCAGATAACAGCTATGTACTTGTTTGCTTACATAAATGTAAATACGTAGCTGCATAAGTTTTGTTGGATGGAGATTCCATTAGAAACTTAATTTATTCAAGTAGCCCCATTGAGATCAAGTCTCTCTTCACAAGAAACAGGAGAAGAAACATTTATAATGAGAAAGCACACATCAGCAAACAAAACCAGCCAAACATCCACAAAATTACTGTGGTTAAAAACAAATCATTAGAACATTTAAAATTCCACAGAGAAATTAAAGAATTGTAATTGAGAGCATTTTGCAATTTATTACATTTAAATAGTGCATTATATTTAAAAGTATTTCTGCCAAGGTTATAGCATGCATTAGGAAAACCTAATGCTAAGTAGTTGTTGGGCTGTGTATTATAGAGTTTTGCTAATGAATATCGAGAGAGGTTTCATCTTTGTCAGCAAAGGCAAAGTCGGCCACTGTGTGAAGGAGCGAGCGATGAGTTAAAAATGTGTCATTGGTTCTGAAAGTTGAAGCACTGTCAAGCACACATCAAAAGCAGTCATACTGTAAAAGACGGCTTAGAACTACTACACTGTAGGTTTTGAAGTGAGAATCCTAAATCCTATAACACGAACCTATTTATGTGCTTTGATTTTGAGTGAAATGTTTAATGTCGATTTTAAAAGACTGCTTTTGTGTGTAATACGGAAACATGTATGCTCACACACCTCCTCTCCCGTTGTCTCTTTGTTCCCTGCTTGCCCTGCTCTGATGACTTGGGAAATGACCAGGGAACGGAAAAGGTCAAGTGTCTTTTTATCTCCTCACTCGGATGCGGATGTGAGGAGGACCGGATGTTCACAGGGTAATGAACCTGCACTATACCAAGCTTAATACGTGTACATGTATGTGACATGTGTGTGAGGTGCTGGAATTACTTTTTGCTTTAATGCTACCTTCCCTATTCTCAAATCCGGTTGTGATTTACATCTTTCTTCTTTTCTCCTGATTATTGTGATCAATAATGCAAACACATAGCGGAGGGGGTGTATTGTTGTGTACTGCGTGTGGACATATGTTCAGAGTCAAGCGGGAACCAATGGGCTTCAGGCTGAGTGCCACAGACACAGTAGCAGCAACGCCACAAATATCCAAACATTAAAACTCCCTGTGATATAAAACTTTTCAAAGGCAACACAACCTTTTAAAAATGAGGCTGTGAAATTAGACTCACGTGGTAGGATATATGGTGTGATACTGAAGGCGTAGCAGAGACGCATCGCGTGCATACACCAATGAACTGTGAGGGGACAGACAGAGTGAGCGAGTATGTCTGCTGGCCTCTGTCCTTGGTGAGTAATGACCACAGAGGAGGACAGATGATCATGTTCATCAGCTCCCAGAACTGAGGCTACCAGCCCCCCTGCTGGGGAGGATCAGTCAGGCGGATGGCCCATAATCTGTGTGTGTGTGTGTGTGTGTGTGCATGTGTGAGAGAGAGAGAGGGGCCCTGCAGAGAGCAGGAGTACAGAGAGGGGTGGGTGACAACAGTGATAATGAGTCTTCCTGTTGATTATGGATCATGCAGGACAGGGCTTGTACAGTATCTATAATGTTACTGTACATTATGTGTGTGTGTGTGTGTGTGTGTGCATGCTGTCACATAAAGTGTGTGTGATGTTAAAAGTACCTATTACATTTATTACGGAGCTGTTTTATGTCCAGTAGTTGTAGGGCTTGCTTAAGGGGGAAATTAGGTGTGCTGACTAGCCCTTTCATTAGCACGCCATTAAAGTTTGAAAAGGAGCTAAATAGCAGAGGCTGGCAGTACATATCGAAGAGCCGCCAAGTGGAGGCCCAGTATCATTAAAGCAATTCTATGGCCAGTTTATGTTTTTGAGGAAGTTTCCGCTTTAGGCGTTGAAGTCAGCTCGCTGATTAAAAGCTGGAAATAAATGATTCCTGAACCCCCTTTCTTCAGGGTTAATTCAGAAGGTGCAGGTTTCAGCGCAGAGCGAGTGGAAAAACAATTTCGCATAATAAACACGCCGACGAATGTGCTTCAACATTATTTTGGGGACAGAGTTGCACATTGTGACCTGCACAGCCACTTAGCCTGAATAGGTTTTTTTTTTTTTTTGTTTTTTTTTTTTTGGAATAGGAACAACAACAAAGATGAAATTAACTAAAGGTGCTGAACAGTATTTTAATGCTCGCGATGAGTTTGGTCGACGGTGTCAGATTGACGTTCGGGATGAGCGGTGTTTTGATTTCTTTTTGATAAATGGATATGTTAGCTCTTTAAATCTCCAGCAGCCATCTCCTTTCAGCACCCAGAAAAGACTTTGATTGCAAATTCAACCTGTGTTGACATCGCTTCACTTCCCATGTGTGTGACTATGAGATACAGAAAAAAGGGTCTTGTGAGCGTATTCTGTGTTTGTTTCTACTCTGTACCAAACCCTTGAAACAGCATTTTCCATGTTTCGGTTCACCTTGCTTTCCCGCTATCTGAATAAGCAGAAACAATCCTAGCTTGATATTATTTGGTGGAGAGCACAAAGCACTATGAATACATATTCACACTTTAAGTAGCATCAAATCAAGGGTCCCCTGAGAGACGAAGGGTTTTCCATGATGGAAATCATCTCAACTTTGTAGACTGGAAGAAGTGTTAAATGGTAAAAATATCAATTCTAATCAATTATGTTGATTCATTTGTGCTTTGTTGACTGGGAATGGGTTCATGTCAGTTTAAAGGATTTGGCAATGCTGGCATTGATTTCCCCCCCAATTGTGAGATTTTCCGCTTTGTTTTGGTTTTTAATTTGACTTTGAACGCATCCTTATTGTCTTTTCACAGCCCCCGTTTCTGGACGTCATTGTCCTGTCAAATGAATGCTTATGGTTTTGTTCAATAAAAAAAAAAAAAAAATTAAAAAATCCCAGTGACAATTTGTACATCTGTCACCGTTTGTGTTACATCCTCAACGGCAGTTCTCTCGTACTGCGTTTGGAAATCCGGAGCTTTTCATTATGTCCTTTCGTCGCGTTTCGTTTTGTCCTGTGTGTGCTTTTTCCTTCCCACTGATACCTGCAGTCTCTTTTAGGACCCCTCTTGAATCTCGGGCACCACTTTGAAACCGGGGATGCTACGATCATTACATAAGTGCAGGAATATAATCCTCAGTAAACTCTCACTAGCGGAAAAATTAATAAACCCAACGGTTCCTAATTTAACCTTCCGGTTCCACTTGCTATAAAAGGACAGTCTGTAGAAAAGCGCACTGCTGCGAAGTTGAATCTGTTAACTACAGCGGATACACCTGCGGAGATTTCAGGTTGCAGCTGCTTGATAGGCCCTCCTCCCCTCCCCTCCCCTCCCCTCCCCTCCCCTCCCCTCTCCGTACCCTCTCCGTACCCTCAACACCACATCCTACTTCATTGCGCTCGCCGGGCGTCAATCTCCACGACAAAACCCTCCCCCGAGATATCAAATAGACCGCCCGGCTGCCTGGATCCTGCACTGTTTGCTCAGACGGCATCCGCTCCATTCAAACCCACGAGTGCGTCCTTGCTGCGGTGCGTTGCGCGCAGGCTGGAGAGAGATGACAAGAGCCTCGCGGAACTGGCCAAACAAACATGGATCTTCGTAAAACGCTGATTTCGGTGCTTTGGATATTATTGCTGAACCTAGTGGAAGACTTTCACGCCGAGGAAGGTATGTGAAAACGCGCGTTTTTGTTTGGTGCGGTTGTTCCCAAAGTGGTCGCCACAGCGGGCGGCGTTGATCGACGGAAATATGTCCGCGGCGGACCTAGTTTGGAATTTGGAAAAAACACCTGTCCTGTGAATGGAAGCAGAAACGAACGCTAAAATGTTGACAGGAAATTTAGTGTTGTTGGTTCAGAAATATGTAGATACAAACACGTTTGGCTGAATATGGAGAAACGTGTTTCAGATATGACGGATTTACGCATTTGTTCTCAGTAAATTCGAGGGTTTGTCGTTGTTTTTTTGTTTTTTTTTTAGAAACAACTCTAACATTCGAACACGGGCTGCTGCACGTTGAGACTGTCAAATGTTTGGCCACTTGCTGGCAGAAACACTACACTTTATCCCAATAAAACCTGCACGTTCGGTTATTTGCAGCCTGCACTGTGGCATTTCTGCTTATGATGTAAATAACGAACGCGGTTAAAAGGTTCCAATATTTTCTCTATGCTTCCAGTTTGTAATTACATAAACACTTACTTTGCCGTGTGTGTGTGTGTGTGTGTATATATGTGTATATATATATATATATATATATATATATATATATATATATATATATTTTTTTTTTTTTTCTTTTTTTTTTTTTTTTTTTCTTTACAAGTTTACGATTTCTTTACGGAAAAGTTTTCCTTACGCAGCTGTTCTTGTCATATTGTCATAAAGATTTGAATTGGGCTTTTTTCGGCTCTTCTTTGTGCAACTGGTTTCTTTGTCTTTTCATACTCTATTACTCGCTGACGGTGTGGCTCGGACGACTGGATGCATTGTAGGCTGATGTCTTATTACTGTTCCCACAGCATGCTGGTCCCTTTGCCCCCCCCCTTCCCCGTTATGTTTTTCTCCATCAGATTTTTAAACACACTGACAAAAAACAGTGCCACTTTCTCTCTTTCCATCAACATTAAACCAAGAGTCAAGACTGAAATGCCAGGGAACAGTGTACGATTGGTTGAGTGTTGTATCAAGATTTAATGCTGTTGAGGGATTGGGATTCGGGTTGCTGGCTTGTTTAATTGACCCTCTGCATCTGCACTGAAGTGTGTGTGTGTGTGTGTGAGAGAGAGAGTGAGGGAGCTGGGGATGTACTGCCGTGGTCCCACAGTTTACCAGCCGCCTGGCTGATTGCAACATATACTTTCTGGACTCTCAAGTCGTTGTAAACCTATGAAACGTATCGGTTTAAACCATCACACACTCTCTCTCGCTCTCTCTCCCTGTGTGTGTGTGTGTGTGTGTGTGTGTGTGTGTGGTTTGCTCAGGTGAATCCAGGACAGTGATCCTAATCAGTACTGAGATTGTGAAGTGGAAAAGAACATAATGACTTCAGACCCTCAGGCTTTTTCTAAAGAGGGGCTTTATTGGCAACACAGAGAGGATTTTGGATACACACAAGCACTACTCATCGGTTGCATACCTAAACATTAAGTCGTATGTTCCCCGTATTACATTTGGCACATTACAGCCACACATGTTTGGACCCGCACTCATCTCGGGGTCAGATGTTTGCATGCAGCCTTTCTCATGAAACACCCTCCTGGTACCGAAGGACCTTTTTCCGCGAGCGCTTGGCAGATACACTTGACCACGTGAACCCTTGTCGGCCCACATTTGTACTTTATTCTTTTAACGTTTACAGATACACACACACACACACACACACACACACACACACACACACACACACACACACACACACACTTCTTCTTGAGCATTGGATGCAACACGCGCACGTTTGTTGCCAGATTGATTTGGTTCCCTGGAATGCTGGGTAGCCGGATTTGGATGCTAGCTTTTGTTTAATTGATGTTGTGACAGCGATTAATTGCTGTGAAAGCAATGTGCTCCTGAAGGCTGGTATTGGCAGCACTTCTTCTCACTGTTTGTAAGGATTTGTGAGATGGGGAAAACACTGTAGAGAATTCATAATGCAAGGCTTCATTTTTATACTGTTGGTTCTTCCTTCCTTTGTGCTCTACTCTTCTTTCAGCCTCTTTCCTAATGTTTTCACCTTCCCTCCCCTCCTGCAAATGCTTCCCGAGCTAACTTACCAAATGCTGATTTGACCGGGGGCCTTCGTGCAAGCAGAGCCGGGTGTCCAGCACCTCACACACAGTCAATATAGCCACTCCCCCTCCCTTCAGGCCTCTTTTCTCATTCCCCACACCTCAACGCTAACACACCCTGGCATCTCATCGGGATCTCATTTACTTCCCCCCCCCCCCTCTCTCTCTCTCTCTCTCTCTCTCTCTCTCTCTCTCTCTCTCTCTCTCTCTCTCTCCTCTCCCTCTCCCTCTCCCTCTCTCTCTCTCTCTCTCTCTCTCTCTCTCTCTCTCTCTCTCTCTCTCTCTCTCTCTCCCCCTCCCTCCCTCTCCCTCTCTCTCTCTCTCCCTCTGCATCTGCAGCAGGTTGAGAGAGGGTACCAGCCAGGTACATAACAATAGAACCAGAGTGACTGAGAATGACAGACACTCAGAAAGTGCGGCGTAACCTGTGGGATCATCCTGAATGTGGGTGCGTCGCTTTGTTGTTTGCTGCCTCGTCATGTTAGACTGGCTCGAGTGAATTGACGGCATGGTGTTCTTGGCAGACATGCAGCGTATTGTTTACCTCAGGTTTATTACGCCCGTGCTTAAACCTCTCATGTAATATCTAAAATAAAATTTACAGCTGCCCTATTCCACGATGATGGTTGGATGTGATATAAGGCTAGTTTGAGATAAAGTAAACATTTCTTTATTATTGTTAAACGTATTAGTACTATGCTCTGTGATAGATTGGCAACCTGGGCAGGGTGCTCCCCACCTCTCACCTAAACCCAACTGACCCAAACCTTACAATAGGACAGTTTTGAAGCCTAATCCTTTAGTAATCTCATTAGAATACATGAATTCTTAGTAAAACTGTTTTATTTATTTGTTTGCTTTCTTTATAATCCCAATCCATCATGCAGTCCGAGGAATTAGGATTAATTTTGGACAATTCTGCAGGGTGCAGTGTATATCTACCACCAATGTGCAGGGAGTACTTTATGTAGTATAGTCAAAAGAAAACATTGTGGATTGAGTTATTGTATGTATCTAACTTTCATTCTGCGTCAGTTTATCCAATATGTATTTGACAGTTCAACAGAAGATCAGAATTTACCAGTAACCCCCGATTCCTCCTTTGTGTTTCCCTCATTTTCCTTCTGTCTCTGTACAGTTAGAAGTTAGTATCATAAGGCTCTGGCATATGCACAACCCTTTCTAATGCCAGCTGGAACTTTTTCCACTCACTTGCTTTTCCTCAGTTTGCCCTGCCCCGGGGCAATATGCTTCCATTTGTGTCTTCTTTTTTTTTTTTTGCTTATTTTATATAAAAGCACACCACCTCTAAACTCTGCTTTTTGCCAATCTACAGAGCTGTAAATAACGTTTGTTAGTTTTTTGTTGTTGACCGCACTTGTATGTATGTATTCCATATGTACCCCAAAGTGTGTCTAACTGTAATAAAGTGGTAACCAACCAAAGAATATTTTATTTAAAACTCTAAAAACAAGTTGAAAAATGGCCAAAAGTTAATGCTCTTGACTTGCAATATGGGAAGTTTTTACCATTCTTTTTTTTATGTGTTGGTTTGTGCATGTTGTTTTACTGTAACTGCAGTTACAAAACCAGCTATCTTTCGATGCTAAGCCTTGCTTTTATGGTTTCTGTTGACATGAACACAAGTTAATTAATTTTGACTATTCATTATTAAGTTCCACTCATATGTTATATGATTGCTGAGTCTTATAATTAGTACTTAGCAGTGATCTCATTAATATTGGATTTACCAGCAATTGCCAGGCTGGCAGAAGAGTAGCACTTCACCCTCCCAGGCATCAATTGGGACTAATTGTGTGTGATTGATTCAGGCTTATTTCTGCTGCGCTGCCACTGCCGGGCCCAATCACACTGGTTTATCGTTGGCTGGCAAGGGCAGCCTTGGGTCTGTGCATGTTGGATCAGAGGAGTGTGACCTCTGTGAGCAAGAAAGGTCACCGAGATTTGTGAAAATGGCAGGCGTAGCGCTGCGACTCTCTCTTGTTAGGGCCTCAGGGACTGTCATTTTCAGGAGAAATGAGAAGAGGGCGACGAACGGAGGAAGGGTAGTAGCACAGCTGTGCTGAAGTGAATAGAGGGAGGGGGAGAATGTGGAGACCATCCAAAAAAATTATGCATTACAAGGGGAAAAAAAAAAAAAGGAAGAGGTGTGTAAGGTTCATGGCTTAGGAAAGGGGTATGCTGATCGAGGAAGAGTAGATGAGACTGACAGAAAATTGGAGTGGAGTAAAAGCAGGTGGGAGGGAGCAAGTGATGAGGGAATTGTAAGCTGCCACCACTGGTTTGTTCAACAGCTCTGTATGTTACATGTACGGAAACAGAACCAAGGTTCCTATAATAAGTCAAACCAGCAGCTCAGCCACATTCTTATTTACCTCCCACTTCACTGAAACACATTGACTGAGACTGATAGACTCTTGAGGTGTGTGTGTGTGTGTGTGTGTGTGTGCGCATGCCTGTCTATTAGATCCCAACAGAGTTAAGTGATTTTTCTTTGTTCAGTGTAAAGACATTACCACGTGATTTTCTGCTGGATCTGCAAAAAAAAAAGAGCCATTGGAAAAGCAGAGTGTGTTTACACATACAGAGTATGAGAGCTGTATGTGCACGTATCGGAGGAAAGATTGGGGTTTAGCAGGTGTTTCAGCTACATTGAGGAAGGGGCTCTGTCCAGCTACCTGTGATAAAGGAAATAACTGTGGATTTGACTGCATGTATGGATTCTATGTGCAACAGCATCTGTATTTACTCTACACATGCTTGCATGGAGGAAAAAAATCAGCAGGTTTTTTTCCCTGTTGTAGCGAGAACAACAACACACCACAGCTTTGAAAGGTTAGATAATTAGATCTTATATCTTAAAAAAAAACAAAAGTCTGAAAGTTAAGGGATTTGTGCAACAGATAGGTGCAGCTAGATAAAGGAGACCCATTTTTACAAGAACAGTGCTCAAACAGCCAGTCGTTGATTGGATAAGTTCATTCACACAAAAATAAAAACGTTTTTAAACCGAAATGTCACGTATACATTTTAAATATTAAGTTTTACTCCTTTTCATGTAATGGTAAATTGGCTGTTGACTGCTTATGGATGTATTCATGGGCTCATGGAAACAGAAGATCATCTTCTGTTTATTTGATTTTTTTTAGATCTCTCACCTAATGTTCATTCACTAGAAATAGACTGCACACGTGGCCATCTCACAATTTCATATGTGCAGGATTGAAGTCTTAAAGCGAATTTTAAAGCTTAAAATCAGAGCTTTCAGGCTTTTTAAGTAAACATCTCAAGGGTCTGTTCTCTAAAGGTCCTTCAAAGGTTATATGCAAAAAAGAAAAAAGTCTAATAAATAAAACGGGGGGAATTAAATTACATCCACACCAGCAACATCTGAGAACTAAGACACAATTCCCACTGATTTTTGTACAGATTGCCTTGAAACACATTATTCATCTTTGGTGCTTTTGTTGGGATACTAATGGATTAGAAGAGAGTTTTGGCAGGATTTTTAGTCCTGAGGTGCCCAAAGTTGATAAATGTCACTGGTGTGTGTGTGTGTGTGTGTGTGTGTGTGTGTGTTCGTGCGAAACTGTTGCTGTGCTCTTGGCAGAATTTTCAGCCTAGGGTGTTTGCATTGAGAGTAAACACTAACTGCATTAATGCAAGGCTTGATGTGGGTGGGCATGTTGGGAATTAAACTGACAATTTGGTGGAACTCACTCGATCTAACACCCTCGCACTCCCAGCATTTCATTAAATTTCCGTTTTTTTTTTTTTTTTCGTTTTTTTTTTCAATGCCGAAAACAAAATCGCCCACTCATTTGGACTTTAGTACGAGAAACGGATGGATGGGGATGGATTTATTCAGAAAAGCAGGACTTTCAGCTTAAAATACCCAGCTTGCTCCATCTGTAGTCAGATACACAACAGCTACTAGCCAGATACACTAAAATACACCTGAAAACTCCGTCATATCCTCATGGCCCTCTTGGAATAACTTTCTCTTGATTTGGCCACTCTCTTATTGCTTCACACACACCTGATCATAGATCTGTCAGACAAAAGTACTGAATGGCTTGATGGTAGAAGTGCAATTCACTTGTACTTTTGACCAAGTCTGATCCAAATTAACTCGTATCTACTTATGTGGAATCAGGAATCAGGAGGAAAGCTCCTGGGTGGCAAACTAAGTGTAACCTGTGTTTGTAGAGGGAGTTTTTGACCATAGGTTAAATGGAGGGGGTCAAATAACACTGGCAATGCGCACACACACACACTTTGGTACACAGAATTACAAGTGCTTCTTCTAGAGATAACCCCAGCCAGTGTGACTAATCTTGTCTGAGATGTGAAAACTGAACTTTTCCATACATTACCTCTGCACCTTTTTTCTTACTGTATGTAGGTGACTGAATTTTGTAAAATGTTTTGGATATTTAAAAAAAATTGCAAGAAACTTAATAATAATCACTGTGCACACAGAGATGAGTTTATAGACTGAATAAACTGCATGTAAAATTTAGTTTCTATCTAAATACAATATATATTTTTTTTCATTTGGTTATGTTTACTTGAATCTTTGACCTTTATATCCCAAACAGCACAGCTCTTACAGGATGCCGTTTGGATTGGCTGCAGCTGAGGCAAAAATCATTGAGTAGTCCAGATCCAGTTACGCAATGGTAATGTGAGCTGACAAGAGTTGGTTCTCATCTTGTAAAAACATGAACCGCAGTCCTTCCCATGTGTCCCTGTACCAAGCAGATGATGCTCCGTCATACTGCATGCACGACAAGGACAGAAAAATGGAATGCTGCTCCTCATGGACACCAGATCATCAAAGAATAGAATGCATACATATAAACACCACAGTCTGCATCATTGACATAAACAATGGTGTGTGTGTGTGTTGCTGTTGTATATTCGAATTTTGGCCAAACAATCTTTTAACATAGTTGATTTATTCCAAGTTGCCAGCCATGATGGAGAATCCATGATGGTGTGCTGTCGATCACTGATGGCCTTGCTCAGCTGTCACACAGAAAACTACTACAGGAAACTCTCTCTGCAGTCGGTATTTTTCATATTCTTTTTCAGTTTGAGTATTTTACAGTCATAAACTCGCGCTTGATCACAATCGCAGCATTCGTGCAATTCGCACAATTCACTGCCACGAGTTGTATCCGACCCTGATGATTCCCTTTCTTTTCAGTAGCAAGTTAGTCCGTCCAGCACAAATGTTGCTGTGTAGCCATGAAAACGTGGCCCAGCAGCTCTTCGCTTCACGCTGGCCAGTCCGCCGTACTCACCCTGCCAATCTGCAGAAGATCCTGGCAGCTGTAGATGAAGTTTGCCCTCTATCACACATACTCGTGGCATACTTGGTGAACCCACACACCTCTACAGCTGAACTCCACCCCTCCCTCTGTTATAAGCCTCCCTGCTTCATCTTTGCTCCGTGTCAGTGTTCGCCTCACTGGCTCTGGCTGGCTCACTTGCGAACGATGTCTTTTAATTTACGTCTAATTTCTACCTATTGTCCTTTGTCATGTCATGACCTGTTGTGTGTGTGTGTGTGTGTGTGTGTTGGTATAGAGAAGAAAATGTGTCACCACAGTGCGCGTGTGTGTGTGTGTGCAATGTTACATTTGTGCATACAGACTGCAAAGAATGGCTTTTACTATGTAGTCGGACACAGATGCACATGCTTGGCATGACTCAACCACAGAGAGTGAGTACAGGCTGCTCTCTGTCTGTGTGGTGCATTCAGGTGCTGGCATGAAACCTGTGGACATCTGAAAGTCTTGGCTGCAAAGCTGGGGTTTGTTTCACCAAAGCTGTTTCCAAGCACAGCCTACTATAGATGCAGTTCTCCAAAGGTCACAGACAACATTTCAGAAATTATTATGGTGTAGAAATCAGAGATACATTTCCGAGTCCGACAGGGCTAAACCACCCTGATGCCTATATTGCAATTTTGACATTTATTTTTGTTACTAAAAAATATTAATAATTAACAGATTTACAACTCTATGTACAAAAAAAAAACATTACCTTCCAACCCCCCCTCATTTTAAAACAAAATTGAATAATGTTAATCTTTTTTTTTTGCTTGTTTTGTTTTTTTAACAAATTTACAAAAACAATTCTTTCACGGCAAAGTAAATCATCACCTGTGCATCACATGTTAGAAGTCAAACAGTTTGTTAAATGAAGATCACCCGAGTGCACTGTTCATGTGTTTCGACATTTGTGTCTTCGAGGTCAAGTTACTGTTGAATCAGTATCACAAATAAAACAAACTTAACAAAGACATATTAACTCTCCAAAAGAGGGAGTGAAAATATTAATAAAGAACATAAGTCATGACATTGAGAGAACATTTTCTAGTCATTGCATATCTTATGGAGTATAGATAAATCCACCATTAAGTAATAAGTAATAGAGCTCATTAGTAAATCAGGCCGTCTTTACAAACGGAGTGTGCAGGAAGGATACTAGTGAGGGAGGCCACCAAGACACCTACAACTCCTCTGAACGAGTTACTAGCTTGCGGCTGAGATGGACGTGACGTTCCAAACCAACAGTCATTCAGTTTTTGAAGACGCCCTGCTTTAGCTGATTTTAAACTGTGGCATGTTTCTTCTTTTTCTTGTAGCCATCCCATGAACTCGGCTTTTTAATAACCTTATGCAGATTTGCTCCGACTATTCTTTTGTCTTCCTGGTGTAGGTTTTGCTCAGGACACTGATGGACCAGTCAGTGGACCTTCCAGATATATTTTAACACATTCACTGAACTCAGGCGACACAATGCAATATTTATTTTATTTTTTTTCATTTTAATACATTACTTTTTACAGAGCTCTTTTCACTTTGACCTGAAATATTCTCTTAAATTTGTCAAAAAATTCAAATCATTCAATCATGATTCAATGTTTAAAAAAATATAAATAATTAAACGGTGAAAACTTCCAAAGTGGGTTATTATTTTTGAAAGCCACTGTATATTGTCAACTGGGTAAATTACTTAAATCAAGGCTGTGCCATTGTGTATCCAGTTTTGTGTATAGTCATTAAATTCTCTCCATTAAAAAGAAAAAAAAAGTCATATTGTGATATTGACATAAAGCTGTGTCACCATGCGGTTGCAGACGTGCCACACCGTACTCACACCTTGAAAGAAGACAAGGTTATTTTGAGAAGAAGTAATTTTCTGTCACTTGGAAATGGTTTGGCAACAAAGCAGATGTGAATCCAACACCTATGATCCAGGATATGTCAGAAACTGGAACCAACAAACACATCAAAATTTTTTTCCACCATTTGAAATGGAAACACTACCAATATAGAGATAATGTTGCAGCTGCAACAACAGTAACAAACTCATTTGATTTAGAAACGGGAGACGCCGATCGCTCAGAAGCTGCAGAGCCTTGACAAGTTTGCACGTTCAAAGCTTTGAACCTGAAGACAAACAGCGAAACGTTCTACAGATACAGACTCAGAGATAAATATGGACAAAAGGAAAGAAGATGAAAAGAGAGGGAAGAAAACAGTTACAATAAAAGTTTAACTAAGAAAAGTTGTTACATTTAAAGAGAAGTTGATATAAAGGTAGAGCTCACCACAAACTGTTTTTTACCATTTAAATGCTAACAATTTAAAAAGCTGGGGGGGGGGATAATTTTATTTTGAAAGTGTACCCACAGTAGTTACACTGTAGGCTATAATTCTAAAAAACGTAACGAGACTTTTATTTTAAGTGTGTTTCCTGTAGGTCAGGAGTTTGGGCTACCGTTAGAACCTGGCCAAACCTTTTTTGGTCTTTTCTGCTGCCCATTTGCAGTTTGAGAAAATCGTAGCTTTACCCTGTATATTAATCTAAATCTCACAATTGTAGCTTTAGCTACTACTTTAGACCATAATCAACCTACTTACGGTTCCTGTGACGGCCACGTGTCCATTGAAACCTTTTTTACCGAAAGGTCAGACTGCTTGTGACGTGCACACCTATAATCAAATGTGCACAGTAATAAGTCATACATGTACATCAGGTGGACAGATGCACACAGTTGTACGGCCTCCTTCCCAGCGGTTTTGTGTCATCTTTGTCTTTTGCTTGTGATTCCTGCTTCCATCTCTGCTGTGCGGTGGTAATGACCGTCATAGTGGAAATGTGTCCGGCTGGGTCTTGTAAACCATTACCCCTGTGCCTAGGAAACCCCATTAATCTTTCTGAGAGGCATTTGACCTTTCAAACTCATTAACCACAGCCGGTGTGCAGACAGACGTGAATGCATACACAAACCGCGGATGCACACTTTCTCTCACAGACAAACAAACATCATATGCACACACGTGGGGGGTGCTTGACACACACACACACACACACACACACACACACACACACACACACACACACACACACACACACACACACACACACACACACACACAGGTGAGGTGTGAATGCACCGTGTGTTCAACTGCCAATATTGCCTTTACCAACTTGCCATCTCAGCCACTCTGTCTTTATCTTTCTTGTCTCTGGTCTCCTCTCGTCTTCACCCCCTTCCTTTCTCACAGTGTGGGTTTGGTCAGTGACCTGGAAAATTGCCCGACCTTTTAATATGCAGCTTCCCTGGTGATGAATAAATACATAAATCGCCTGGCTCCGGCTCAGTCACTTTTATGACACCCCTCCCTCTACCCTCGGTTTTCTGTCCTGTACACCTCATCGCACCCAGTCATCTGCACCCTCTCCACACAGACACAGTAGTGGAAAGCAGGGTGTCTTTAAAGTGATAGCCCCCTGCAAAGAAGACTGTCCATAATGAAAGGGTGTTAGTGACTGGACTGAGGGTGATAGTGTTAGCAGCTTAGATGCCAAAGGATGTAATGGGGTGAGTGGGCGAGGCAGGTTAACACGCCAGCATATGACCTGCTTTTCTCAGTTTATCAGACGGCGAGGGCAGGAGTGGGAGAACACTTTGCAGGTGGCAGTGGATGCAATGTGACGAGGGGCAGAGAAGGTTAACACGGCACCATGGGACCTGATTTGCTTGGCTTATCAAGAAGGGAAAGCAGAAAAGGCTGTAACAGGCCAAAGGGAATGGTGGTAATGGATTAAATATATTGTGCTCATTTTAATGTGGGTCCAAATGAGGGAGGGGCAGAGGAAATCACGCATTGAGAGAGAAAATCAAGTGGGCAGTGCAGTATCGCACTGTGCTGGCCTGAAATTGTAGCACCAACGTGACCTGCCCTGATTTATTCAGGTATTTTTCATCCCTAACCAGGCCAAATGCCCAAAGCACATTTTAATGCCAAAACATCTCTTAGGTCAGGCTGCAGACCTCCATAAAAGTACAAAGATGCCCAGAAGAGAAATACCAGGACTGGATCAGAATAGTTGGAAGAGCAGGCAAAGTGTGCCTACAGTTACAGCAAGTGTATCCTCTTGAAAAGGTTACCTGTGGAGTTTTCTCATCCACAAGTAAAAGTGAAATTATGTTCACACTAGTCCGCATGCAAGAAGCACTAATATTAACACATTTGTTCTCACATGCAACGTACAAGCAATTTTTTTTCATCTTTCAAAGTTTCTCTTGGGTATAAATGATGGACTGACTTTCTTTGTGACTGTACCGGAAATGACAACTTATAATAGGTCTGTACATCGGAGTTTGGTGAGGCCCATTTTATATAACAGAGCATTTAGAGCATTTCTCTCATGAAATATTGGAAAGTCCATATACAACATAGCATGTTTGTGCATGCACTGGGATTCTCTTGTAAAACACACGCATGCATCCATAGTGCTGCTGATTGTTGACAAATCCGCTTACTTTGATTGGACATAGTCGTTGGCTACAAGTAAGACTCTGACCTTTTATTTTAAGCTACGTGTTCGAAGCCAAAAACAAAACGCACCACAGCAAATACATGTTAAATATGTCTGATTGGGACAATGTTGTCAGACTTGAGCAACAACCTCTTGACCTTGTCTGCTTTGATTTGACAACAGTCAAGCTTACTTAGTCTGTGTTGACTAATGTGTGCTACTTGTTTTTATTTTTGCCATGCTGTTTATGCATGTTGCACACTAAATGCATTTCTGAACATGAATGTGTGTATGTGTGTGCGTCTATGTGTGCCTCGTGATTGCAATCAGAGTGTCATCAGTGCAGGATGGTTGGGTTGAGTGTGATCCTGTTGTTTCTCAGCTTCCTCTGTGTTATGAATGTTGCCTTCCTGTTTGCAAGTCAATTAGCCTGCCAGCCAATCAGCCTGCCAGCCAGCCAATCATTTAGTCAGTTAACCAGCTTGCTGGACAGCCAGCCATTTAGTCAGGTAATCTGGCAACCAAGCAACTGCTAAGACGCTAAGCCAGGAAGCCATTTAGTGAGGCAGCCAGCAGTCAATCAAAAAAAACTATTCAACTAATAATCAAGTTACCTGAGAGCCTATTGCCATTGTATCTTTTGGTCTGTCAGCAAGCCAGCCAATCAAATGGCATGATATTTGATTAATCAGTCATTTCGCAGAGCAGCCAAACAGTCAACAAAACGGTGTGAGCACTAAAGGCATTTCTTCCTGCGCTGTCTACAGTAGGTTAATAAGGTGAGATGTCACTGAACCCTGATTCCTACACGATGCACAGTTATACCCACAGCTTTAATCATTCACAGTGGTGGAGCATTGGCGGAAAATATTGTTCCTTATGCAGTATAGATTCAGTAAAGCAAGTGAATCTTTCTTTCTTGTTTTGCACCACAGGTGCCAGAACTAGAGCTACAGTAAGACAACAGAAGCTTTATTTGCAAAAAAGAATAAAAATAAATATATGCAAATCAAGTTGTAGTGCCAGCAGCCATCAAAAGAGAACTGCACAGGCAAAAACAAAAAGGCGGAAATAAATCTTCACCAACTGTTGTACTTACAAATTGTGCGCCTCAGCTGGGAGAGTAATACACATTCTGGCACGCTAAGGCACCCTCTATAACAGGGGCATTCTCTGATCTCATTTGATTGCAGGATGGAAAACCCTTTGCTCTGCACGCCTAACTTGGCGGCCATGATGCCGATAAGCAAAATAAAACCTCCGTATGTTTTGAGGGCAACATACCCAAGGAATTTTCAGTCAGAGGAAACTTCCCTTGTGTGAATGTTGAATTTAAGTAAATCGGTGCGTTGGGTGAACTTTGCTTTTGATGACCACTATTAAACGCACATTAAAGGAAAAGAAGTGCACTGACATTAAATCAACTTAAAAACTGAGGTGAAGTGATGTGTATACACAGGTATACACCACCCTTTAGGGGGTTATGGGGGGGATTTATTGAATACCAAATTGCGTACAGCTGTGCATCAGGGCAGCGAATCCATGACGTTAACTGAGAACAGGAGTTTTCTTTTGTTCTCTCTTTATTCTCCGGGACAGTGCCTCCCGACAGACGGCATGCTGTTAATACCCTGTTACATCTGCAAGTGCGGGAACAAGTGCTGCCCGAAGGACAAACTCGGGGAACAAATGACTCTTCAGCTCATGTCCCATTAGCTGCAAGCTTGGCGGCTCACACAACAACAAATATGAGGCAAAGCCAGTAAAAACTGGTCAACAATGACAGTCAGCAGCTTGAAGGAGACAAATCTTCTGATGGAAACGATGAGTCAAGCGTAACATTAGATAATGCTACATTTTGGCCCCGTGGGCTGCGTAGTAACTGTACTCAACTACAAGGAAAAGTTGTACATTGTAACTTTTAGTATAATAAAGTAGTATAAACTAAGTGTCCCCTGTGACTTCTACAATCTAATATTTATCTCCCATGTAATAGAAGCCTGAAAGCTTGTATTATTGTTATTACACTTTCCAATGCTCATTTATTAACACAACACACCTATTGTTTTGGAATTATGATTGGCACTAATGAGAGGAAAAACATTGTTAGAGAAAAGCTTTTTCGTATTTTATATCTATTACATGATTTTTAGCATCTCCTTTTGGTCCAGCTTATAGCTAAATGCTAGCTATTCCTAATACAGCACTGGTGTGTGTGTGTGTGTGTGTGTGTGTGTGTGTGTCCGTGCACATCTGTCTGTCTCTGTATGATTTTTTATTTTTATTTTATTTTTTTTAGCCAGAATTTGTTTATGTGCTGTAATTGGTTTGCCCTCACATTTAATACATTTGCAGTGTGTCTGAGCTCTCGTTCCGTGGGTGTGTGTGTGTGTTGGCTACACCTTCCACGGATGAAATGATTTTAATGGGGTCACCAGGGGTTTTTATGAGGGTAATAGTTATGAAGGCATTTTCTCACGTTTTCTGTTGTGTGCTCGCGTGGCGTTCGAGTGCTCCCTATCCAGCACATTTTTGCTCTTGAATTTTGTGGTTTTTGAATTAATTGATTGTACTTTTGTGCACGTGGTTTTTCTGTTTTCCTATTCTTTCAATGGGGATTTTATATGTATGCAATATTTATTGTCTATGCAAACACGTTCTATTTGCGTGTGGTCAGACGGTCCAGCTGGCATGGAACTAAGGTGACTGCAATTCTCTCCAGGGAAGATGGGAAGGGATGCTTTTGTGCAGGAAGTGGCAGATAAAGTACCTTCCTTCCTTTGGTTTTCCCTTAACTGCTCTTTCCATCGGTCTTTCTCTCCCTCTTTCTCTCATTCTCTTACTCCATCTAACTCGCTCACACAATTGAACTTGGCAGTGTTTCAGGGATTGAGTGGCTTGAGTTAATGGCGAATTACCTGCCTCTCTGAAGTCGTGTGTGTTTTGAAGTGGGGTAAAGTAATGGACTTTGCTGGAAGGTCATATGAAGGAGCTCTAAACTCAATCACTAAACGCCACTAAAGTACTCTGTAAAGCCTGTTCTTTTGCAAGGGTTGTGCAGATGTATATGTGAATGTAAATTGGTTATCAGTTTGTGGAATGTAATTGTTGTCCATGCTGAAGCATGTGTCTCAAGCACACAGATTGTGGCATTGCTATTCTACTTACTGTACTGAAGCCAGAAGCGACTGTGGGCTTTCCAGCCCCCTCAAACCTCCGCATATTAGGTTTTGTTTGTTTATATGGTGCAGTTGATGTGTGTGCTCAGTGTCCTTGTAGGACACACATGGGGAATGTCGATAATGACGCAGAGTGGCAGGACCACTCAGACGTCTGACTCAGACTGCAACACACAAGACTGAAGTTAATTAACAAACTAACCACCATTTATCGAGCCGAGATGACTAAGAGCACTTTTCTTCCAGCATCAGTCTCGAGAGGACTTGCGGGGAGAAATGGTTTCTTGAACAGGCAAAATCTGGAAAGTGCAGCCCAGATAGACGACAGCGGATGCTGCCGTGCGCTCGGCGTTGTCACATCCAAGACTTGGGGCAATCTAGTTTGGGTTCGTCCGACTGCCTTTGTCCAAGTTGCCTCCGGATTCTGACTTCATGTTGTACCAAATCCAGTTCTTCAACAGCGTTTGGACATAGACTTGTAGCAGTGGCCACAGTGCCACTGACATCCATCCATGTAAACAAGAAGTGCTCTGGTTTCTGCTTCTTTGTCCCATTTTGGTGTTTTGCATGTAGTTGCCATACGGTGCCAACGTAGCAGAATCATTTAAAAAAAGGGTAAATATCCACTCTAATCGTAGACTTCCCCTCCTTTGTAGTCTACTGTCCCCTTTTTTCATTGCTATTTTCTGTCCTCCTCTTTTTCTCTAAGCCTGCTCCGGGACTGGAAAGTAGCCAGGGGCTCAGGAAATGCCCCAGAACAGAGTTAATATTGCATATATTAGCATGTCCTTGTAAACTGAAACGAGACTTAATTTTTTTTTTCTTTCTCCTTCCCGCACTTTGAGACTGTGTGTGTGTGTGTGTGTGGAAGTGTGTTTACAGCAGCTCAAAACAGATCACCAATCCTCACTCACAGTACACATGTGACATGTCTGCAGATGTGCACCTGCCACCTCCACTGCGCTTCTCTTTTGCATTTCTCTCACTCCTCCTGCATACGTGCACACACAGGCACACGCACCCAGCGTGAGGGCACAGGGGAGGCTTGCTTTCAGCCGGCCACCCCCTGAGAATGGTGGCTGATGAAAAATACAGCTCAGTCAGTCAGAGTGGCTTAAAGGAAAGGCTGTTTGCTTTACTTCCTCCTTTTCCCTCCTTGTGGATCTACCTGCCTGCCATTTTGAGTTTCTGATTGTCACCTTCAGTCTGCTCCTTTTCTTCTTATTTTGCATTTCCATTCTTATTTGCCGCATCCAAGTCTCCACTCTCTTTGACGCCTTCTGCCTCTCCGCTCCTTTGGCTAGAACACGTTGCCGTATCGAACTGACACGGGCGGAAATAGTTTGTGATTCTGCGACAAATCAGAGTATCCGTTGGTCACTGGGCAGTGCTTTGCGGTCAACATTTGCCCTCCTCCTGGCTTTGAGCTATAAACCTTCTGCTCAGTGAGACCTTGTGATCATTGCAGTTAAAACTAATTGAATTAACAATTTAACAGTTGGCATATGCACCTTTTTGTAACAGTAAAAAGTGGCTAATAATGCTTACAAATTCACATCTTTAATGAACTTTCATATAATTTGCAGAAATTGCGTTCTTTATCCCCTTGGGGTGGGCTACTCTGTCCCAACTTGTAAAGTAAAACCCCTCTAATCAGCCTTTTCTTTTTTTTAAATGCACTTCTAATGTTGTTTTGAAGATGCTTCTGTATTCCCTCACACTGTTCATTAAGTTGAAGCCTGTTGAAGGTCTCTTGAAATTGCAGGCGAACAAGGGCAGAAGGAAAGACGGCGAGGATGACGATTGAAATGCAGCTCGGAGAGGACGATATTGAATCTAATCTGTTTATACAACCTCACCTCCAGTCTCCCTCCTGTCTCCTCTCATTTCAAACTTGACAAACAAACAAATATACACACTTGTGTGCATTAACGCACGCAAAGGCACACACCCATGCACAGCCCTACACGTTATGAACGAAACCGAGGTCCTTCACTTATCACACAGGTGAAATCTGGAAAAATGGAAGTGTTGCATTTGCATTTTAATTTGCCCTCAATCAGGCATTGTGTTTGTTGCGCCGGTAAAATTGCCTAGTGTTTGCTCTTCGTCTTTATTTATAGGGGGCTTCGTGAGAGACAGGCTTTAAATTCAAATCTGCCTGCTATCACTGTGTGTGGAGATGAGTCTCCCTCTTTTTTTATTTTTATTTTTTTCTTTTGCTCCCTTTCCTCTGTCACTCAGTCTCTGAGTCTCCATTTCTATATCTTCCTTTGGCTTTTCATCATTATACAGTATCTCAGTTCTTTATTAATTCTCCTTACTTCATTGCTATACATCTGCAATTGCACATATACATCTTTTTTTCCCTTTTCCATCAATTGTGCCACCTTTCTCCCCATATTACTCTCTCCCATATCTCATTGTCAGTCCATTGAATGCACAGATTTCATTAGCAGTGCCATGTGCCGTGCTGCTTAGCTCTGAAGGAGTGCGGCAGTTGCGGAATCATAACCCCACTCTGCCCTCATCACCTCAACCCAGTGTCATCGGATCTTCCCAATCCTCTCACCAATGTTTCACTATCGATATATTCTACCCTCCTTCCATCCTGTCTCAGAAGCTAGTTGACAGATGAAGGACTTTCATTTATTAATTATGTGAAGTCGGCCAACGATTTTTAATTAACTTCCCATAAATCCCGAGTAAATTTAAGTCTTGTTATCAAAACATATAAACGAGAGTTGTCCAACTGTTTAATCCGTTTGTTGTGGTTTGGTCATTTAAAGAAAACCTTCACTGTGGAAACATGCTGGTGGTCCTTAACACATGTTAAATTAGGTCATGGTTAGGTCAAGATGATGGTGGTGCTTTAGTTTACAGAAGGGTTGTTTAAACTTAAACTAAGAGTAGTTTAAGTTTAACAACTAATGCTATTTTACTGTGTGTTCAATAACAGTGGAAGTAGGGACTGCAAGAAGCTGGTAGGGCTGTACAGTAAATGCTTTTTACATGAAAGTGAAGTAAATGTTGTCATTCTTTGTCCCCGCAGGTGATTTTAAAGCAGGCTACAGAAAATGCACATAAATATGTAATCAGATTGTTTACTGCGTTTTCATCTGCACGCTGCATTTGTCAGAACAGAAGAGATGCACATTTTCTAAAGACACAGTCCTTTTTTTCTTGAACTCCATACGTGAATATCTGACTGCACCGCAGATTTTCTCCCCATATTCATACTCCTTAAAGACGTCCGTTTAAGATGCGGAAAGCACCTCTTGATCAAAGGCTTTAGTCAATCCATCATCTATGATTTGCACAATGTTACAAAATGCCTGATGGCTTTCGCGTTGTAAAATGAGATGTACATGTATTTGATCAAATCCCCCCACTAGTCACTGTAGGTGGGCTGATGGGGTAATGCAATGCTTGGCCTTGTCAATGTGTAACCCCTCACTTGATAGGCAGCCATCCTCTGGGACGTGACCTTTGAGCTCTGTGCTTGGTGTTGCAATTGTTCGATACAAGATGTCAAAGGGGCTTTAGAGGTCGCGACAGATGACCTTTCCTCTTCAACAATGGAGGAAGAGAAAGTCATGCAATCATGCAAAAAAAAAAGCATGTGGCTGTGTATGATGGTTTGCTGTATGGTGTGGAAATGTGCTGAAAGGCCCATTTGAACTGTTTGCTTCTCTCTATTGGTGAGCTGATTAAGAATCTTCACCAGTTTAAGAAACTGTCAGTGGTATAGGGTGAGGAAATGTATTTGTGTGTGTGTGTATATATGACGTCTGCTACAAAGATGACATTTAAGTCTTTGTTTCCTGCTGGATACCCAATAATGGTGTAGGCTACCCAGTCATAGGAAAAACAAAATCCCAACTTTGATGTCTTTTCATTTGGAACAGCTCGAGTTATTTTAACAGGCCGATGTCTCTGCCCTATTAGTCAGGGCTAATTATGGAACTGCTGTTTTTTGAGTTGTCATGTTGATGAACTATAATTACCTAAGGCCCCATCTGCAGATTTTATCGCTCAACATGTTTCTCTCGCTCTTGGTCACTGCGTGTCTGTTCTGAGGATCCAATATCGGCTCCATTACACACATCCATGCCTGTGTAAATGAACAAATGCATACTGATGCACACTCAGAAAGACCACGCAGCTGTCATCTGAGTTACATGTGCAAGCGGGCTCGTCACAAGTTTCGAGTGACTTGGCGAAGTGGATGTGAACGATGACTGTGCATGAGTTAGTGCAGCAAAGATGACATGGAAAATGGGAATGTGTGTGTGTGAGGCATTTGCATGTTTTGTGATTCATGTATTGTATGAATAGAAGTACTTTAAACTAGGGATGATCAAGAAACTTGGCTGTCTCAGATGACTCTTGCATCCTTAAATGGAATGTTCAATTCAGTAATCAACAGATTAAGCAGGCCGCCCCCCCCAACACAAACGCCCATTAATGTCATACACTGACACGGTTTGTTGTCGCACACAAATGAAATACCTCCTCTCACAGCAAAGTCGAAACCCCTACTCTGACAGACGACGAACTGATAATTTAAAACGGCAAGCTGAGAAGAGACATCCTTATTTCCTGTTGTGTTGTCTCACCACCACGTCGATCCAGAGAATCCAGTGGCTGCCTCAGGCATTAGCACCCAGGGAAGTGTAGTAGCAACGGCAGTGGCAGCCCTGTGGTTAACAGCTAGAGGAAAACAAGTAATTAGCCCTGATAATTAAATCCTCCAGTCAGCCAGACAGCTCGTGCTGCAGAACCAGACCCGCTTTTCTGTCCATTTACGCAAACGGCAAAATTGGTTTGTATAAATATGAGGAATTAGCAGATTAATTCTGTCCCATTATCTGGTCAGCGATAAGCAAATAAACAACTAGCTGTGGAGAATTAAAATAGGCTTGTGGCTGGTGGGAGGGTGAGGAAGACTGGGTGGGGTGTAGCCAACAGCCAGTGGTACAAATGAGGGGCAGAAGCTGAATGTGGCCTCTGACGGGACTAGAAAGGAATTTGTCTATTTGTATATTTGTGACTTAACTGTTTATCTGTGCCTGTGTGTGTGTGTGTGTGTGTGTGTGTGTGTGTTTACACATTTAAATGTGCACTTGTCTGTTTTTGCATTCTGTCCCACTGGGCTCTTGTTTACCCGTGGGGGAAGTCATCAGTAAGGGAAGTGCTCTTTGTTTCTCATTAGAGCAGCTCTTTGATTTCATTAATTACTGACCTGCTACTGCTGCTGTGGTTTGGCACAATCTGGCATTCAAACCACTCACAGCTTACTGATGCTGCTCCGCTCCACTCCACATTATTTATTTATCGTCTTGTCTCAATAATTACAACCCTGTTTCCCCCAAATGTTCTTTCTATGCGACTAAACTGAAAGTGCACGTACATTTTGTAAGGAACCTACAGTATGTGTGAGCAGATTTCTCTTTACTAAATACAGATAGAGATGAAGTTATAATATTTAATTGGCCGACTGCTAGCACTCATGCTACTTCATCAAAAGTTGGTTTATTTATTGGTTTATCTAATTTATCAAGGGGGATTATTTTACTGTAACTTTTTCAACTTTGGAACATAGAACAGGTCCAGCGTTTTAGTAAAACGCCCGGTTTGTCTGGCTACAGCATTATTAAGCATAGTTTAAATCACGGTTTAAACCAATTCCTGTGTGCGTCGAGTTATTACACCACCTGGCAACTAGCTTCCTGTTAATAAATGTAGAGTTTCATTTTATTAAAGACATGTTTTTCCCCCCTTCAGTTATGTTTTCACAGTAACATAATCATGTTATAATTGCACATGAACACGTATTGTGTAAGACTGGGTTAATGTTATTAAGCATGATTTCCCAAGGACTTTTCCTGTGTGTGTGTGTGTGTGTGTATACGCTGGTCAAGTATGAATCGCTTGCTACGCTGAGGCACTTCACTGCTTCTAGAGTTTTTGTCACTTCCTTTTCAGCGCAGCAAATCTCTTGTAGAGCGCGGTTCTGCTGATGAGTTCCCATCTGATATGAATCTGAGATGAATCTAATATCACCGGCTGCACAATCATACCGTTAAAGGGTTGGCCGAAATGAGCTCGATGGGACTATTCAGCTAGAGAATCTCTAAACTTTAGTGGCACAGTGCACTCTTGGAGAGTTCGCCTCAAATACTGCTTTGGACACGTGAACTTAACTGATCGTCCACTTCTCTCGGCATTTGTGGTCTTGTTAGCTCCACAGTCCTCATGATTCCAGTTTTACACATTCAGAAGTCAAGATTAACATCTGGACTGCGGCATGACTCAAAGAGGCTTTCTTGTTTCCATGGTACCTTCTGAATGAAGTGAGACAGGAAAAATGCCTTCAACAACCACACGTGCATTTGAAGTCTCTTTCTGATCTGTTGCTTCTATTGGCAGCGCAGCATTTGTCAGTGCCTTTTTGAATTAGTTTCTGATGTGGTGCTGCTGCATTTCAGGTTTGGTTAGAAGCAACCGCTTTGATTGTTGGGAGGAAACGGGAAGCAAACAGCGCTTCTGACATTGTGTTCACCCACCTACTCACCTGAAGCTTTTCCGCATGCAAACCTTGTGGCTTCATATCTGCATCCCATTATTTTTTTTTTTGCTCCTAATGGTCACTACCCCTGAAGGCTTGTTTTTGAGTATTTACCTAAATGACTGATGACAGTTGTATTGTAAGGACGGCCTCCAAATTAATGCGGGCAAACACGACATTTAATCTTTTTGTGGTTCCTTTTCATTGTACGCTGTCTCATCCCTCATCTGTCTGTTTTATCTAATCCATATTCTCTCTCTTCATCCCAGTTACCTTTGCTTCCTTTCCCATTGTTGTGGCGCCATTTATACTGGACTTCTGTCAGAGTAGACAGGCGGCCTGTTTTCCTGGCCTATTGACTGCTAGGACCAGGCCGTCTTTTCTTCTCCCTCTCTCCTCTTGGTCCCTTCGTAGCAGAGCTAGTTATGGAGCCTATTGAATGATTGGCTGTTGGTGCCATCGATCCCCGAGGTTGCACTGGTGGCTATTGATGAATGATCCCACGATACAATCCGTCCCACTTTCCATCATCTTCTCCCACCACTCTTTACCTATCTGGTATTTTCCCACTTTGCTTAATCTATCACTCACCTCATTTCATCTCCAGCCCCCCGTCCCCCTCCACTTTCCCATTTATCTGTCCAGACGTCTATCCATCCTTTCTTCCCTCCATCTCTTTGCGTCTGGTGCCGCTATCGTTCATCGATGCAGCAGAGATCGATGCCGAGGATAATAGGCAGTGGGCCTTCAGGGAGCCTGAAAAGGCTGTACAGGTCCGCAGATGTGGTGCTGACACGACTCAGACGATGGGAGATGAATTGATAGCCGGTGAAGTCAGGTGGTAATGTCGCTCAAGGTAAAGACGAGGTAGAAAGCGTAAAAGGACAAGAAGAGACTTGGAGAGAGAGAATCAAAGGGCAGGTAGGGTGATGAATGTATGCCTGAGGGCAGCTTTGGGAAACATGGAGTGGCTTTTGGGGAAAAGACAATACAGGTGGAGATGAGAAAGGAGACAAGTGAAAGATCCCTAAAGCTCGAAGTGTTTGCTTTATGAGCTTTGTCACTGAATTACACAGAATTGGTTAATATACCTTGGTTCAGACCTGGAAAGCTTTGCTCAAAGCCAGTTGCTTCGCTGCACCATTGCATCCACTGTAGAATCAGGTGATATAATCTGTCTTACAGCTCTAGTGAAAGGATCATGTCACACTGTTAAAACACTAAATCTCAAGAAGCAAATGTCCCCCCTACTCCTATTCATGCAGTAAGCTTTGATTTTTATCTATTGAAATAAATCCATAAAGCCTTTGCTGCCAGCCCAGTGACATCAAGATAATTATGGTGTCATAATCATCCAAAATATAACACATGGAAAGTCAAAAGTAGTAGTGGGAACTACCACAAACCTGTAACAGTTGTAATTACAACCAGGCAGAAAAGGTTTTAGTCATTATTTTTTTTTTAATAGCTGTCCATGATGAAGACCCACTAAAGGGAAGTTATTAAACAGCCACCCTCAGATTTATTGTCACGGAATCAAGGGATTTGTTGTGATATGCTAACTGGCATTTGTGTGTTTTTTGATTTGTATTCTGAAACAGGACATCAGTGGAACATGCAGGCTAAAAATAGGCTTAAGTGTAAAGTTAAGTGGGCTTAAAGATCATGTCACTCCTGAAATAATCTGCTCTTACTGCCACACTCACCAGATGGCTAATGCACATGTATTAACCTAGTTTAACTGCTGCTTTTCCAAAACATCATATTGCTGCCATGGCCCTAAGATGTGTTTATTTACCAAATGTCTTGTAGTGCCTGTAGTGGTTTGTGTGACTTCACATAAAGAGTAGAGGCAGGGCGACCCTTCGACGCCATCGATGATGCAAATGCGTCGATTTACGTAAACGTATGATGTTAGATGGCTGTGTCTAGTGATAGCATGGAGTCCACTGACGAGTGAGCGTAAAAACTATGCAGCGAACATCGAAAGTATTTTAAGCAGTATTCAAGCATCTTTTGATGGACTGCTAGATTTTAGGTTACTCAATTACTTAAATTATATTTTAGAGACACTTTATAAAACACAGGTTACTAGTTAAGACTGACCTATTTGTGTTTGGGGAATAATGTCCCTAAGTATATAAATGAAGAAATGTAAATGGTTGATGAATTGTAATAATTGAAAAATAAAAAAACAAACAATAACCTATAACAATAATCATATGTCCTTCCCAGCCTGAAACAAAGACTACCTCTGTTAACAGAATACATAAATAACATTATTTGTAGGCTAAATACTAATGCTCCACAAAACATGGAACCCAGGCTGGTGCAGACTCAGTCCACTCTGCTCATTTCAGCCCTCTCTCTTCCTGCTCTGCTAACCTCTTCCCTACAGTCTTTATTATGGAATTATCATAAACATGAATGCTCCGTAACTTAATAACTAATTCTTTGATTGTTAAGAGGAGCGAGCTTGGTTCAGAAACTTTGAGAAGTGAATAATACGGGAGGCTTCAGCAACTTTTCTCCACATTAACATATTTTTTGGAACATATTTCTTGTTTTTTAAAAAAAAAAATGAAGTTGGTGGCTTTAAGTGAGTGAAGTAGTTTATTTAAATAGTCATGTACTGGAAATGCCTCAGGTTCTTTCTGAATCCGCTAAGCAGGAGATTGATTGATCACATCATAAGTTCACTTTGAAGTAATTAATCAGAGCAGCACATCATAATATCAGGGGAAACAGGCAATCATAGTTTTTACAAGTTAGGAAAAGTAGAATCAAACAGGCCAGTCAAGAGTGTGTGTGTGTGTGTGTGTGTGTGTGTGTGTGGAGGCGCTGATTAATTAATAAAACTCAGCTGAGCTGACATGTTTTACTTATTTTTAGATGGCTGAGGGGCAGCATGTACGTTTTTGTGTGAACCCACTTGTCTCTTTTAAAAAGACTAATTGCAGTATGTTGTGTGACTAAAAGTTGCGCATTTTATTATTTCTCAGTTGAGTGTTACCTAAAACACCCCTTGCGCCTTTTTGGGATTAATTTAAGGCCTGAACAAAATGGTTGAGATTTTGTGAAAAGTAAATAAAAAATTTTTAAAAATGGAACGTACAAAAAGTGCTCGGCAAACAGGGGAACTTTGCTGCGGCTCAAATGATATATTGTGGGGTGGGGTGGGGGGATGTTTGCCATGGGCTTGTTTGCCCATGGTTTCATGCCGAGCTTTTTATAAAAAACATGTTTTTAAGGCATTCATCTCTCCATAAAGGTGCTTTTGAAGCCTAATTTTCTGTGAAACAATGTTGTTGGTGTGTCAGTGACTGGAAGGTGTGCTTTGTTTACCTCCGCACAGCAGGATATTTGCTTTGCAGCACACTAAGGGAAGGTTGGTGGGGAAAAAAAATGAATAGTGTAATAGCTCTGGAAGTTTGTGTGTGTATGTTCATTTCTTCTTTTAGTTTTGTGGACACTTGTGGAACCCTGTATGTACATAAAATAAAAACTTAGGAGAAATAAATAAAAAAATATATGGAACTTTTGAGATGATATGGATTGTAACGTATGCAGTAACTGTTTTTCCTTTTTCTGTTTTTGTTATTGTGTGTGCCCCCCCCCCCACACACACACACACACCAACACCACCATCAGCCCTTTGTGCTTCAGCATCACTGCAGGTATCTCTCATTCTTTCAGCTGTCAGAGAATAAAAGAGAGAGGACGGAATAGAGCAGAGCAGAGAGGGGGAGAAACGAGAGAGACGAGGAGAGGTGACTGTAGAAGAAGACGACCTAATTTAATCTAAAGTGGTTCTCAAATTGAACCAGAGGGAAAACAAAGTCAGCACAAAACCTTGGAGCTCCTCTACACTTACATGATGCCTCTGCCCCCTCCCTTCCCTTTTCTCACTTGCGTATGAATGAGGGAGAAGTAGGAATGGGGGAAGCAATGAAGGGTAATTGCGGGGGGGGTGAAGGAGGGGTGGGGGGGTGGGGGGTGGGAAAGGAGTGGAGGGCAGAAGGTTGGAAACGCGTAAAGGCCGGTGAGTAGAAAAAGGGACAGTTTGAGGATGTGGAACATAAGTAATGAGGGTGTCAGGGAGGCCACAGGAAACATTACAAGAGTGCAACAAAACTTTTACTTCTCTTTGTCACGCACAACACCATTTTCTCTTTACGCCTTTCCTGTCTTCATTTTTCTTTCTTCTCATTCTCTCTCTTTTTTTTTCTTTTTTTTTTTTGTTGCTCTCTGTTGCACTGACAATCTATGAGGGCCCAGAATGCTCTATTCAAGATAGTGGCCTGAATGAGTGTCTAGTTAAATAATTCAGTCTGCTGGCTGCCTGGCTGGCTGGACTGAGGGGAGACTAAGGGAGAAGATGAAGGCAGTAGTGGCACAGTGCAAAGATACAGGCTTGTATTATTTAATAGCCTCCTGAAAGGCTTTCCAGTCGGGCATTCCCAGAATTAAACCAGCTGAAGCTCATGCACGCACCCTCACAATATGCATATTCAATACAGTAAACACTGGCGCTCATAGTTTTGAGCACAGTCATGCATGCTGTATGCTGACACAGCCACACTTTTATTACAGATGCAGAAATTCAGCTTATTTTAACCTGTGGATGTGCATACAAAAAAACACAAGTGTGTGTGTCTGTGTGTGTGCGCGCGCGCAGACATGAATGCCACTTTTTGTTCGAAGCTCTGTGTTTTGATGACATTTGCAAAGGTACTCAAAAAGGTTAACCCTCAAGTTTGTCAGTGCAGCAAAGGGAGTGTAATTATGTGTTTGTGTCAATGCGATGGAAACCGGAGGGGAGAACGTTTGTTTTTCTCCACTGAATCTGCCTTCAGTGACATTTTCAGTCTAGTTTTGGCAGAAGCCTTTTCTCATTCAGGGGAAAACAAGCTTGATAATTGTAATTTAGTCCTATTTCTACGCAAGTGCATTCATAATGTATGAACAAATGCAGCCAGTCAATGTATCTACGCGTTCCAAAACCCACTTGAGTTTTCTCTGTATAATTAAGTTTTAATACAGTTTATCTCTATCCATACACATCTGCAGCAATCTGTGAGATACAGTGACTGTATATCATGTAGCCACGAGTGCCGTGAGCTTTACATTTCATGCAGGCACATTCAAAGCAGCCATAATGAGTGCCACCCCTACATACACCTACCATTGATTTAAGGTTAGGGATGACGCACACTCAGAGGAAATCAAACGTATGCTTACCATCCAATTTAAAATAATACAGTGCTAAAGTCTGCTTCTGATACAAGTTGAGTGGAAAAACCTAAAGTAGCGACATTTTTTTTCTTAAGTTAACTTTGCTTCAAAGCTGTTTTTTTCTTGACCTTGTGCAGTGGAATGAAAACGCTGTTGTTACTCGATTTGTGAAAATCAAAATCTTGATTTGTTTAAGGCAGCAAGGTTGCGACTTTTTTTGACATATTCAAAATCAGCCGGGTGGAAGTGGTTAAGAGGCTTATAGTTTCCCACCAGAAGCGGCAGACACATTCACTCAGTTGTGGTCTGTCGTCTCCATTTTCCAATTCTCTAAAGTGGCCCATGGACACTCGAATCGGATGTTATCTGTTGTCAGCAGCAAAGCTATGGGCCTTTTTAGTCACGTCGTTATCATGCAATAGTACCACCGCTAATGATTTGACATGGTAAAAGGTTGAGGTTTTGGAACATATCACTGCAAAAATGTGTATATGAAAGCTACATGCAAAAAAAAAAGGTATGATGTGCATAAAATCTGCCTATTTCTGAATATATTTTGTTGCCCAACCCAAAGGACACATTGTTGGCAGACGACCCAAAACCCGAGCTGAGTCATTCTTTGTCTCCTCTGTCTGTATTTGACTTTTAGACTTTTATTCCATCATATTCTCACTTTTCCATCTAATCTATCTTTATATCATTCTCTATTTATCCCCAGCCGTCTTTTCTTCATATCTACCCGGTTTATTCCTGGCCTAGAAATTTCAAGCCTTTTTTTTTTTTAATCCCACCACATTGCTTTTAGTGCTTTGACTCTTCTTGAAGCTGTTTCTACATGGGTCCTGTGGCTTGCTGCTCTGTCCGTTCTTTAAATAGTTGTTCCTGCATGGTCCACTTGTTCTGTTAGACCACTCATCCCTTTCCAGAACTGTCAAGGTTGAAGTACTGTAGCTTGTGGGAACATGAGCCACCAGTCGCAGAGGGGAAAGGCTTTGGATTTTTGTGTCCTCGTGTAATGATTGAAGAATGCATTTGCCAATCTGCCATTAATCGCCCTTTTTTTTTCTTTCGGTATGTCTATTCTTTGATGAGTGTGTTGGAAAGTTTGACTTTGAGCTCAGCTGCCAGTGAAGCACTGTTCCCAGGCTTGTATCTAGGACCCACTCTGTCGTACAATAAGACCTGACCGCACTCTCACTGGCCTCACTATATCAATCCAGACAACCAATTACAACCTTTTACAAGACCCTCCAAATGAAAATAAGTTCCTTTTGGCCTCTGGTCTCTTGCTTTTCTCTCTTCTTCCATCTTTTGCTCTATCTCTAACCTTTGTTCTCTTTTCACTTCTGATCTGTCGGTCATCCCTTTTTTTCCATATGTTTGTTTGGGCAATAAAAGGGAAGAATATCAATGTGCCTCTGAGCTCGGAAACATATTGTAATAAAAACACTTGGTAGGTGTGTATTTATTCAGTAGCAGCAGATATAACTTTAGCAGTTTCTCTTTTTCTTCCTTAGGTGCCTGACTCAACCTGTCATTCTCGTTTTTACTTTTTACAACCACTTCTCACTCTCGGCTTGAGTTTTCCTTTTTTTTTCTTCAATCTTTTCCTCCGTAACACACACTCTTTGCTTTTGCCGTCTCTGACTCACTCAATGACTCTTTTCTTTCATTCCTTCAGGCGCGCGCGCACACACGCACACACACACACACACACACACACACACACACACACACACACTTTACTGCACCCCTGGAAGCTATTTGTCTTAACAGGTGGTCATTCAGATTCAAGACTGGCACTGCAAGTGAGGTAGAGGGAAATGGGGAGGAAAAACTGAGTTACAGGAGGAGGAGATGAATATAAGGTGTGAATGATTGAAAGTGATTATAAAGAGAAGCAGAGTGCTGGGACATGGAGGGACATGGACATTATGCCCCATGCAATGTACCTTGTCTCTTGGGCTAAATTCATCAACAGCTTAGCGTTCTCATCATCAAGGTACTGCTGCAATTTGGTTGTCTTTCATGCAGATGTAGTTCTAATAGCTAATGTCTGTTCATGTTTTATTTCTTGAAAACATTATTCTATCATCCTTGTGATTGCTGATGTTGAAACCCTGTCTGCCCTCTGTACACCTCTCTCGGTGATTGCAGCCTTCCTTCGCTCTGCATTGCCTGAAGTCAATCACAGGAAATATTCAGTTTGTAACAAAAGAAGAGGAATTGTGACCATGTAATGACTGTTCTCACACCTGAACACTGGCTACTATTCAAAGAGCGCATGGATTTGGGGGATTTTACCTTATGAAGCTGTGAGAGGATTAGTGTCATTATACCTATCATCGGCCAGCAGGATACACCTCATCACACAAAACCAAAAACCCAGCTCAACTCCTATTATTACAGCCAGCCTCCGCGGCTAACTCAACAAGAGCTTACAAGCACTTAGGATCATGTTTGATAATATTATTATTTTTAAATACTTCATTACTATTTGAGGAATGTTTTATGGCATTTTTTTTTTTAAATTCCTCTTTTCTGCCTAATCCACATAAAAGTATGTTGTATGTACATGTAACTTTAGCTTCTGAACATGTTATTGCTGCAGTCAGAGCTTTGTAAGCATTTCTCCTAACTTCCTGCAGGATGATTAATCGGATAGTTGACTGAGAGAAAAGTGACTGATGAATTAATTTGTCAAACATGGGCATGATTTCTTTTTTCCTCTCTTTTTTTTAATTGCCTGTTGATACTTCAGTGCACTGTGCTTCATGTAAGGAAAATGTTGCACGATGCTAGACAGCCCCCACTCCTGCTGAAAAATAAACCATCCAAAAAGTCGTTTAGTGGTCACTGTATCGTAGTTTATACTGTGTACTTGGCAGCTTATTTCAACGTCTTGCACAAATGAAGGACACGTGCTCTGTACCGTGACAGCATTTAACCATTTAGCCTGTTGTCATGCATCAACTGCGTGCTGGGCTGTAGTGAGCAGACAGCTTAGTCTCTTTACTGTACATTACTGAAGCTGAAAGTTTAATGACTCTGTTAAATGGAGAGCCCTGTTTAAAGTTAATGTGCTCTGCTGTTGGGACCACGGTTATGGGCGTGTGTGTGTGTGTGTGTGTGTGTGTGTGTGTGTGTGTGTGTGTGTGTGTGTGTGTGTGTCGGGATCAAAGCAAGTTCTGTGACACCATTTGTTTTTAGAATGTTTGTCTGCGTGTGCATTTATACACAACATTTATCTTTTTATGTGTCCGTTTGTGTTTTTATGTGACACTTCATATCCCCGTCCATTTATTTAAATATATAATTTTTTTTTTTTTTATCTGTCAGCAGCAATATTACTGTATTGCTTCTCTTGAACTATTTATTATCTTTCCTCCCACGTATTAGAGCTGCAGGGTGGTGTAGCAAACAGGACGATCATTCTTCATATAAAATGCTGCAATTTTGGCCCTCACTCTCATGTTCCCACCCTGCTCGAGCGTCCTCGAGCCAGACTGTGAATCCCAACCTACCTCAAGGTTGCTTCTGCTTTGATTTTTATTTTTTTTTGGTTTGGGGGGGAAAGTGGAGAACCAGACTCTCTCCCTTCAGGGATCAACATACTACCCCCTGAGAAATGTCTCTGGCGCAGTACCTGTTTTTCATAATGTTACGTTCCAAAATTATTCTCAATCCTTCATGTTTTGCTTATAGATAATTTTTTTCAGCTTCATCATCTGTCTCTCAGGACTTATTTTGTAGCAACTGTGTATATACTGCTGTAGTTTTCTTAGTATAAGAGCTGTTTGTATATCTTTTAGGGCCAAGTCTAAATCAAGGTTCAAGTCTCCTGTCTGTCAGAGGAAGTCTAAGGGTCAGGTTAACATTATTAAGAAAAGTCAAAGGCGTGTCTTAAATCTTAGAGACAGATCTGTCAAAGCAAGTTTTAGTCTTTTACAGACAAATATCAAGTCTGTCAAGACAAGTTATCTGTCATTTAGACAGGTTGAAGTCCAAGTTTAAATAAATATAAATTTAAAATTAAGTAAATTAAATAAGTAAATGTAAAAAAAATCCATATCAAGGTTCAATCTGAAGTCATGATGACAGGTCCAAACCAAGTCAAAAGCCTTTGGTAAAGGTCTGGAAAGTCTGTAGTCTGTGAAATCAAGTTGTCAAAGTATCCGGTCCTTCAGTCATGTCCTGAGGGCTTTAAATCTACAGCTCGACTGTATACTTCATTTTCCTGTCTCACACCTTCCACCCGTTTCTGCCTGCCCAAAGTTTCAGTTCCTGTGTCCACACTGCGGTTACATAAGAAGGATAATGTCTGGACAATGGTTTTCTTAAGTAAACCATAGGTGACCTGTGCTTATCACCATCTCTGTGCTCTCTCTTTAGGCAGTTTGACCTTCCTGAGCCTGCTGGCCTGGCTGGGTGTAGACTGGCCGATAAGTAGCCCACGGGTTGCAGCAAAGACAATAGCGGAGCTAATCCTGCTCTGGCACATTATTAACTATAGCACATTATCAAAGTAAATTATGAAATGAGCCTCTCTCAATGGAAATGACTCAAGTCTTCTATAGTTGCTTGTGTGCAACACTGTATTTGTGAGTGGTTTCTCAGCTGAAAGGTAAAATCTTTTTATTTTTAATGTCCCTGCTCTCTTCCACCCCCCCACCCTCCTTTCCACATCAGTACTTGGCCTTGGAAGTGCCTTGTTCAAGAGCTGCACACACATGTAGTTGGAGCAGGAATGATGGGAACCCCTTACCTTTCTGACAGAGCTGTCTTCATGTTGCTATCTACTACTAAAACAAAGTGCTACATACTTGACAGAGGCCAAATTTGACTGTTTTGCCTCTTCTCGAGTGCTTCGGGTGCACCAAAAAAAAAAAACACCCCGTTTACTTTTGAATACTTGACTTGAGTGCTGTGGAGTGTCTCTCCCACAGGGGTCTCTTCCCTTAGTGTTCTCTTTCCACCCAACACTTTGTCTCATCCTTGTGTGTCACAAGGATGAACAACTTATTAAATGCATCATACAAACACCTCGGAGCAAAACAAAGAAGAAAGCTAATCAGAATCCCTTTAAACCTCCAACACAGGCACAGAAACACGTATTTGTATAAAAATACGCAATTTTCAAGACTTCTCCTGTCGTTATTCGCAACCGTTTTGGTTTGAGAAGTTTCAAGAGTAAAATAAATTGCGCTTTAAGAATGGTACAACCCATATTCCAAAAAAGTTGGGACATAAATATAAGCAAATTGCAATGATTTGCAAATCTCATCAACCCATATTTGATACACAATAGAACCTAAACAACATATCAGATGTTGAAACTGATACCATTTATAATATTTAAAGTATTAGCTCATTTTCAATTTGATGGGAGCAAAACATCTCAAAAGTTGGAACAGGTGGATGTTTACCATTGTGTAGCATCCCCTCTTCTTTTAACAACCGTCTCCTAATGTCTGGGAAGTGAGGAGACCACTTGCTTAGGACTAGAATCTTGTCCCATTCTTGACTGATGCAGGATTCTAGCTGCTCAACAGGCCTGGGACTTTTTTAGGTTTGCTTCACCAAATGCCTTTCTATTGGTGAAAGATGTGGACTACAGAGAGGCAAGTTCATCACCCAGACTCTTCTCCTGCGAAGCCATGCTGTTGTGATGGATGTAGTCTGTGGTTAAGCATCTTCTTGCTGAAATATGCAAAGCCTTCCCTGAAAGAGACTGTCTGGATGGGAGCTCTAAAACCTATGTACCTTCCAGCATTGACCCAACTTCTTTGGAACTGGGGTTGCATGTACAATCCACTTACCTTTTACGGTCCATTTCGCAAGGTGCATCCTGCAGCTAGCAAACCTTCAGAGGTCTCATAACTAACAAAAATAAAGATAATGGTTACCGCAAAATCAAGTGTGCAATACGTCTTTTGTATGATTGGTACCTACAACTAAAGTGCAAAGCTTACAATTCAAGACAGGCTTCAAAATTGGTTCTGTTCCTTTACTCTGTCTGTTTCAGGGCCTTCTTAATCTTTTTTTTAAAAAAGTTTCTGAAGCTTTTTTTCTCTTAGTTTCTTAAATACTCTCCCTCCCTTGCGTGCGTCTGTTCTTTTGTTAATTTCACATGAGAACATAAGCAACTAGCTGTTCTGCTGTTCTTCTGACATGAAGCACGTGGTCTTTACTCAAGCTCTGCACATAATGTGCCCGAAGCAGAAATGGGTCTGTTACTCCTTATTATCTGGTCGTGATCATAATGTTTCTCTATTAGTGATGAAAGTCAGCCTCATTCTGTGGCTCCTAAATAGACCTGAGCCCACATGGACTGAAAAGCAAAACTTTCTCACAGATCCACATTGTCCCTATAATGATGGGCAATTACTTTATGAATAAACCTTTTGAAATTGGTGTTTAGTAGCTCGTGTGTCACTGCTATTAGTCAGAGCCACGCAAAGTAAAAAGGCAGAGCTTTTGTTTCTTTGTCTCATTTCCTTTCTTGAACTTTTTCCCCTTTTTCCTTCTTTTGGTTAACCTTTCTTTCACTGCTTTGGTTTTCTTACCCAACTTTTTTTTTGTCTCCCGTCTCTCTCTTATCTGCCTCTCGGTTCCCCCTGCCCCTAAAGGCTCATTAGTCTGACTAACTAGGCTATGATTACCGGACCTATGTATTCAGTGTGATCACAGTGCCAACTTTTTTTCTCTGAGTCTCACTGACTGACTGACTGGCTAAGGAACACTGATCCCTCAGTGTATTACCCAGAGTAGTCTTTTATTTGCACTTCTTCTGCTCTTCCCCCCCTTGCTTTTTGTCTTCCTCTCTTTCATCTCTTCCTTTCTTTTCTTCACCCTCCTTTCGCTGATTATTTTCTCTCATCGTCTCCTTGCCTCCCTCCTCAGCCTTCCTCTGTCTCTCCCCACCACCCTAGCCCTCTCCCGCTGTAATCTTCTCGAAATGCCTCTATGTTATCAGCTAACCACAGAGCCAAGCTTTGGGCACCAGGCGGTGTTAACCCAAAAACAACAAAGTTAAGTGTTTTAGTAAAGGATCTCTCGTGGACCAGCATGGCTTTCCTGTACCCTACCCAAGGTGCAGATGTCGTTTCTTTTTTTTTTTTTAAAGAAAAACTAAAAAAAAAAAAAAAGGAACTGTTCACCGCCTCTCTGTGTTTTGGCTATCCACACTGTAGGGACACTGAAGAACAGTTCTCTTTTGAATCTCAAATGATGTTTATGTAACTTCTGTAACTTCATGGCCTTCAGGTGACAATATGTAAAAGAATAGTTTTCTCAGAATAGTGTTGCTCCGAGCCAGAGTATTGATGGGTTTATTTTGACATTCGGTACTCTATGTAAGTGTAAGAGTTCAGAAATGTTCCCTTTTGGTCCATCGTACACACATCTCTGTGTCCATAGCCTCCTTGTCAGAGCATGAGTCAGTAATTTTACAGGTTTTGAGTTGCCATATCTTACAAGGCCTACAGCATTAGTCAGAATGCGTAGGTTTCTCCTCTTTACTCACCAGGACGGCCATGTGCAAAGTTGTTAATGCTGATAAGGCCAAACATTTGTCATGTAGCATTGAATATGAGATTAAAGTCATACTCCAAGGTGCCAAAATTGTTCAGTAGAAGGTGAAATGGTAGCTTGTCAAGATGTCTGCTGTCTGCTCTGGAAAGTGTTACACAGGTTATTTTTGATAGCCACAACAAGGCTCCTGATGTGGATGAAAGTCAAAGCAGAAACAAAAGTTAAAGTGAAGTAGCTGAAGTACAAGAGTGAAAGTACTTTAAGGATGAAAAAAAAAAAAAAAACTGTCTTTGCACAAGTTGTTTCTTCAAAGTGCTGAAAAGATGACTTTGTCTGCTTGTCAGACCTCCGATTGCCTTAGGTGAAAGTGTGTGTGTGTGTGTGTGTGCTAGGAAGGGGTATTTTTAAGCAGACAAGCTTAAAGCATGGGTAACTTCGATATCAGCGAAATCCTTTAAAATTGAGGCGATAATGCTGCTCACCATATGTCACTACAGATGTTAAAATTAAATTATAGATTAAGATAAATGTGCTGATGATGGCTTCCCTGTACGCCTGCTGCATATACTGAGTATGAAACAACGGCTGTGACTGCTTAAAGACGTTCTGACTGGTGAACTGTGGCGTGCTTGGCGTGCTTCGTCAACTCTGGTTTGAGTGGTGAGCTAAACTACTTGTAGAAGGCTGTACCTTCTACTGCTGTCATGGATATTTTGCAGTAGTGTAGGTTGAATTTAGATCCACTTTTTCTTTGTGATTAAAATGCCAACTGTAACTTCCCATTACTCAATCATATTGTGAATGATAGATACAAAATACTGACATTTAAGAACCTAGAAATAGAGACGTTTTGTCAACGAATGCCACATGAAATGACTGATTATTAGAATAATTAGAATAAATGTTTGTTTCATTGAGTACTCAGTTCAGTTTTTCACATTTTAACTCTGTTACAAAATGCTTTGCATTTAGAAATTTACCCTAAGTGTAATTTTGTATGTACAAACAGAAAAAAAAAAAATAAGTATTTCGTTACTGCAGTACTCAGCTTCATCCTGTAAGTGTTTAGTTAGGGCTGAGTATCTGCAGGTTATTGGAAGAAATTTGGGTCTCAGAAACGGTGATTGGCATTTTTTCCCCATTTTCTTTCTAGACAGACTAAACCACTAAACAATAATTTAGAAAACAGTAGATTAATCATGAAAACACATGAATTGCAGCCATAGTTTCTACTGTATTTTGCATGATGTAAAAAAGGACTTATTGTGGTTTTATGTCAGAATTCGCCTAACATTTGCTGACAAACATTTGTGACTTTATAGTTTAAGATTCATGTAATTATTTTCTCATTGTGGTAAGGTCACAGCTAAAATAAACAAGTCCTACTTTCATTGGAGAAACTATTTTTATTTTTAATAGCTGATTCTAAATTGACACTAATCTATGGAGCGTTCTCTGGCTTTCCACTGATTTCTTGCATCGCTGTCCGTGGTCCTGAAATTTCAAATCTTAGAACTTGCTCCTCCTCCTGCTCCCTGTCCGTGGTACATGTGGAAAAACACATGAAACAGTTTATTATTTTTTTTCCCCCTCTGCTGTTAACTCAGGGTGCTGTTTGTGTGTGCGCTTGTTTTGAATGCTTTGTGGTCCTATGCTTTTGTTGGTGGTCTCATGGGGTGTTTTTTTTTTACCGCTGAAGCCCAATGAGGATGGAAAGCTTTGTCCAGCCTAAGCCCTCAACAGATGGCAGACAGACTTATTTGTACTGACATGATAAAATCAAAGCATAAAGCTGCTATTATGACACCTTAATTGGCCTGTAATCTTATACTTGTCCATCTTTCTTCTCTACTTTGTCCATTTTTTTCTGCAGTGGTGCTGCTGAATTCTAAAGAGACTCAGGCGGAGCTAGGGTGGACGTCATACCCATCCAATGGCGTAAGTGTGCTTACTAGCTCTTTCATTGTCTGCATGTGTGTTTTATTTGTGTGTACGTGTCCTTGTTGTTTACTCCGCAAGGCTCCACAACCCAGCTGCTTCCTTTAAACGCCAGGCATGGGTGACCCCTTTTTATCTCTGCCACAGTGTTGGTTTATGCGTTTATTTGTTGCTTTATTTAACTCAAGCCCCCTCCCACCCCCTTTCTTTTTCACACTTTGCTCTTACTTCTCTCCCTGTTCAGAGCTCAACATGATCATTAATCGATGGCGCTAATCTAGGATAGGATACTGCCACACACATACTGTATGCTGCCGCAGATAAACGGTCCCCCTCCGTATCGATCCATTTCACTTTGTGCCAAGTTATCGTTATAAGACAAATGCAGGAGTAATTTGTCAACTACTTCCCACCTGGAGGTTGGCCTTTCTATACGCACACACATCCGAGACGTTAAAAAAAAGCACGTGGAGGGAACGGAATCGACGCACAGCATACAACAGAATGTGCGCGTGTATTGTTTGGTGAAAGGTGTGTTAAATCACTGTCGGCTGGAGGAGTTTTATTTAGTCATTTATTTAGTTTTTTTTGGAAAAAGCAAAAGCAAAATCTTAGATTAATGGACTTGTATGACTCACCTACTAGCCCTAATTGAACTGAGAGAACACGCAGCACCCAGTTTTGATTTAGTCACTTCGTAGCAGTGCAGTTTATCACATTAGCATCACGTGTAATCTTTTTTCAGTGTTGCCCGCGTGTGTGTGTGTGTGTGCGCATGTGTTAGCGATGGAGATCCACATTTGTTGCTGAGCTCTCTTTAAATTTTACAAAAACTGTCTCACTAACTCATACTCTTATGTCAAAACCATTTTTTGAACACATCTTATATTTGATAAAGTTTTACTCGCTTTTCACTTTGTTTCTGATGGAAAGTAAATCAAAAATATTGATTTAATATTGTACATGTCTAGGCCCTGTACTAAACTTATTACAGTGATGAGGGGTTAGTGAACTGAACGTTGTTTCATTTTCAACTGCCCTCCTCTTAATATTTATTTAGTTTGGACCCTCTACTTGTCTAAAGAGAAAAATTGCCCTCCCCCAACTATTTAAAATCTGTAGTAAAACTGACGAATAGTTTCACCAAAATACACATCCTGATAACCTTAAGTCCATAAAGAGTTAATGTTAAGGTTAAAAGTGGGGGCGGCTGTAACTCAGTTGGTCCATGGACGATTCCCAGTTCCTCCTGGCCATGTGTCCTTGGGCAAGACCCTGTACCCCCATGTTTCTCCCTGTGGGTCACGTGAGCACCTTGCATGGCAGCCACCAACTCTGTGTGTGTGTGTGTGTGTGTGTGTGTGTGTGTGTGTGTGTGTGAGAATGGGTGAATGAGAAGCAACACTGTAAAGCGCTTTGGATAAAAGCGCTATGTAAGCATGTTCTCCCCCAGTTTAAATCCTTGTTGTGTTTTATGAAGGGTTTTATTTTGGCCACAAACTGTAAAAATTATGACATTATTTAAAATACCCAAACTCATCTTTATGACATGTGGCACACAGAAAGACCATGTTGTTGTATAAAAAACAAAAACAAACTATAATTACAAGGAAATAGACACACACATTATGAGTAGGAAATATTTACCCTCCTCAGTGCCACCATAAAGTGCAGACTACCCTGCTGCTTTTCTATAGTCCCTTAAAGGGGAACTTTTGTCATTTTATGAATTCGTTGTGTTTCCAACAATCTTAAAATCAACAGAGTTTTTTTTTTTTTTTTTTTTTTTGGTCCGTTAGTCTGTGCTATAAACCAAAAAGAAATTACCTGTATTATCTGTGTGACGATAAAGAAACATTGTGCATTTTAGAGCCTTACTCCATCTAACGATCAGTATGTAAATCGATTTTTCAATCATTTTTAGCACAAAAAAAACATTGTTGCTACAAATATGTAACTATGATTGTTTAAATATACCAATATTTGACAAGTTGAGACTCTTTGTCGGCACGAGGGTATAAAAAAAGGTTACCCTCTGTATCTGATCCATTTAAGTAAAGCAGCAGAGTGTAGGCAGTGGTATTTAGCAAACATTCCTCTCATATGCCGTTATTATGAGGCCCGAAGGTGGAGGAGGGCAAAAGAAACCAGCTGAGAAAGGGACTCGGGTCTGACCCGCAGTTTCAGCAACACCACTCGTTATTACAGAATCTGAGTGCCCATTTTCTTACACCCACACACCCACTCATCAGATTATGTCATTAGACTGTTAACCTGAATGGACTCATCTCCTCATCTTTGTGACTTATGTTTTCATTAGACCTGTTGCCCCCTTCATCTCACTTCACATTATCTTTTTTTAACCTCTTCGTCATGTTATTACATGGCTCCCTCTCTTTTAACGCCACCTTTTTTTTTTTTGTTTGTGTCATGACTCATCCCCCTACCTGTCATTGTTTTGGTCATCCTCTTAAGTGCACTTCCTCATATAATCCACTCTGTGATCCTTGTTTCCTAATATTCCCTCTCCTCATCTGCTGTTTCTTTCTCCAGTGGGAGGAGATAAGTGGCGTAGATGAAAAGTACAAGCCCATTCGGACATACCAGGTGTGCAACGTGATGGAGCCTACACAGCAGAACAACTGGCTCCAGACCGGCTGGGTGGCGCGGCGAGGCGGCCAGCGCATTTTTGTGGAGCTCCAGTTCACGTTGCGTGACTGCAACAGCATTCCTGGTGTAGCAGGCACCTGCAAGGAGACCTTCAACCTTCTTTATGTTGAATCGGACAGGGACCTTGGGGGCGTGACCCGAGAGGACCGCTACACTAAGATCGACACCATTGCTGCTGACGAGAGCTTCACACAGGGCGATTTGGGTGAGAGAAAGATGAAGCTAAACACAGAGGTGCGTGAGATTGGCCACCTCAACCGTAAGGGCTTCCACCTTGCGTTTCAGGACGTCGGTGCCTGCGTGGCCCTTGTAGCTGTGCGGGTTTACTACAAACGCTGTCTTGCCACTGTACAGAATCTGGCAGTTTTCCCCGACACAGTGGCGGAGGCGGCCTTCGCCACACTGGTAGAGGTACGAGGTACCTGTGTCAACAACTCTGAGGTTGACACAGACAGTCCTCCCAGGATGCACTGCAGCGCCGAAGGGGAATGGCTGGTCCCCATTGGGAAATGCAGCTGCAGCGCCGGCTACGAGGAGGGACACAGCAGCTGTGAAGGTAGGGAATGGATAAATGCATAATGAGATGTATTGATACATGAAAGAACACAGAAAAGGTAACAAACCCAACAGGGAAGATGCTGTGTCAGAGAATGAGAACCAAAAAAACAAGAAAATATCAATGTGCAAAGCAAAAATGAACGTCATTTATTGAAATTTGAATTAACAACTCAAATTTGTGGTTTTTACTGTTCCATGTTACAGTATTCTAGCAAAAACCTTCACAACAAAGTATCAGCAAAAGAGAATAAGAACACTGCTAAAAGCATTTGGTCAAATGTTGTTTACTGTGGAAAACAAACTGAAATTCAATTTGTTTTTATATTTTAAAGATTGTTTGAATATCTTGAAGAAAGACATAACAGGACTAATGGTTTTGCCGTATCAGAAGCCTTAAACAGGTTCATCACCCTATTTTTCCTCATCTCATTTTAAGTTAATGATTCTTGGGACCCAAATTTATACAATACAAGACTTGATTATGAATTCTGCAGTGAATCAAAGACTGAGAAAAAAGGCAGTAAAAAAAGGCAGGAATCCAGACAGGAATCACAGATTAACAGAACAGAAGGTACAGTCAATAAATGGCAGAGGATGATGATCCATATGAAAACAATCCAGCTGAGACAAAATACTGTGAGAGTGAGAGGACCTTACTGGACCTTCATTTGCATTAAGAGAAATCTGAAAGACTGATGGAGAGGGTTTAGGCCAAGGAGAGGAAAACGGAGTGAACTTTTTTTTTTTCCCCCCACAAAGAATCACAGCAGTACAGAAAATTGCCTTATTGCATTAGGCTTCTGAATGCTGGCACAGGTTTCGACATGTGTGGCATGGTATATGAAGTGTAAGATTAAACAATCTGAACAGCTCAGTGTGTGTGTGTGGGTGTGTGTGTGCGGGTGAAAGAGGAGGAGAGAACACAGTGGCCATTTCTTTACGCCACATCTCTCGTCTAAAATTTGCATACAGCGATGACCACATGCTTTATATGAAGCATTGTCAGTGTCAAGGTGCCAGCGGGTGTAGTTTGTTGCTGTCTGACGCAAACAGGCCTGGATATTATTGGAATCATTTGTCACAACCCATTGCTCATGAAATAGCAGCCGTTTGATCATCTGACTGTCGCTGTTGGCTTTCACACCCAATCTTGCATTGCTGTGCATTGCAGTGTGGGGGTTGGGGTCACTGGACAGCAGACCGTGTGCATTGTAATGAATGTTGAGCCCTTCATGGTATTACTGGGTGTAACTTTAGTTTGTTTCTCTTTAATCCAATTACTTACTTTTGTGTATGTGGCTTTCAAAGTTTTTTAAGCATGTTCAGTCGCTGATATATTTCACTTTAAGCTCAACGTACCAGTGAATGTTAAGAGTAGGAAAATCAATATAAATAACAGAAATTTTAAACCAACGTGTTTGGCTTTTCTGCCGACACTGTAATTAAATTGAGGGAGAACAGAAACTGAAAGAGCTGCCAATGAAAGACGAGCAAGTGCTGCTTGACATGCGACTGCAACAGAGGACGTGGTTGTGGATGAAAAAAGCCGGGTTACCAGGAGATTGATACCAAATATATTAGTTATTAGTTATAAAGAAGCAATTTGAAATTAGGTAAAAGTGTGTGCAGGTAATTCTCAGAAGTTGAGTTAAAGAAGCAGGACGGGGTAAAGGGTTAGTAGTAGTAGTAGCCAAGAATGAATCCTTGGATGCACATTGACATGCTTTCTGAAGAACAGAATGCTTAAAAATTGGAATGGAAATGTAAAAGTATCACCAGAAAAAAAGTTGGAGTGAGCACTAATCAGAAGTCATGCAGAACACTTGCTTTGTTGCAGAATTTCTGTTCCTAAGTTTTAGACAGTTGGAGATGAGCACTGCTCAGTGATATTGGCAGTTGGTCTTTGTGCAAACAAAGTCTGTGTTGCTTGACCTGCTTTTGGTAATTACAACTGTGCTTTTTCCACAACAAAAGCTGAGCCGGAGACAATGAAATCTGAAGGACAAACTTGGACACTTTGAGCGGACTAATGGTGAGCTACGAGCAAAGTCAAGAAAAATGGATGGGGGGGAAGACAAATGAAGAAATAAAACTTATTTCTGACAGTGTTAGAAGACAACGAGATTAACATTTTGAAGGATAAACTGGTGAATAGGGAGAAAAGAAGGGGGGGGGGGGCAAAGGAGCAGGCAGACAAGGGTGGCAAACTCCAGCGACAGCACCAATAAAGACCAGAAGACCAATGAGGGGCAGAGAGAGACAGATCTGATGTTGGATTTTTGGGGCTCAGCTTTCCCTGAATACAATTGAGTGAGTTACAGTGTACTCTAGTACAGTAGGTGACAGGGCCTGTCTCTCACTCACACACACACACACACACACACACACACACACACACACACACACACACACACACACACACTCTTCCCCTGTAATGCTTAATTTCTCAGTCCAGCTGTAATAGTGTGAATATGCAGCCCAGACCCCGACATCTCCCACTGCACCAGAGCTATTGATCAGCTGTAATGCTCCACTAAACTGAGGAATTGCTCTGGGACTGCTCATACACACGCACCTAGCAAAGGACCCACATGCAGTGGCTGTGGTTTCTGCCACTACACAGTAGAAACACACACATACTGGATCTGATTTCATTCTGTGTTGGGAAGAGAAGCACGAGTATGTGTGTGTGTACTTAGAAAAAGTGCGTTTATAATACAACAGTGTGACTAACTGCTCTGCTGCTGCTATGAACATAATATAATGAATGGACAGCAGGCTAGTGATGCTGTAACATGGCAATAATTTTAAACTCATTTCTGTGAGTGTTTGTGCAGGTCCTGTAGCTGCTGTTAAGTGCCTCCCCTCACATTAAAATGAAAGCACGTTTAGATGGTCCGAACGTTCTTTAATCAGAAGTAACACAAACTGTCAAGGAGCATAAAAAAGATAAACTTCTAGTGAGATGATATGTTCCCCTTAAAGAAATCTACGGGTTTCCTCTGAGCAGCGTTTGTGTCCTTTTTAAGGTGTAATTTTAGCCCATTCTTCATGGCATAATTGTTCCAAATCTACCAGATTGCTGGCATGCCTGCCGTGTACAGCCTTCTTCAAATCTACTCACAGGTTTTTAATTATATTTCAGTCTGGAGACTGGGAAGGCCACGGTGAAACATTCACCTCATTCTTTTTAAACAACTTTCGAGTTGACTTTGCTTTGTGCTTTCTGGCTCATTGTCACGTCGAAGGATGCGCTGCCTCTTATTTTTAGCTTTTGGGCCGATGGCAGGAGGCTTTGCAGCAGCCACTGGAGCTCTGCATTAAGTGGAAGGAAGAATGAAAGCAGGCCAATCGGAAGATTATTAAAGCGCACGTAAACCCCCAAATCATCAGCGATGTGGCAATGCTTTTCTTCTCCTCATAGGTCTCATTTGACCACACACCCTTGCTCTAAAATGGGTTTGTTTTGTCCTCATGTTCCTTAGCAAACTCTTAGCATGCTGCCTTATGTCTAGAAGTAGGCAGTGGCTTCCAGTGTGAATTTTTTTTTTTTTTTTCCTCCCAAACACTCCAGACTTTTGCAGGACTGAGTGGACTGTTATTTCATTTGCAGGACTTTATCAGGTCCCCCGCTGTTGGTTTTTGGATTCTCATGTAGCTCTCAAGCCAATTTTTTTCCTTCTCAGTCTTCTACTTCTTATAAGGGGCTCTACCTCTGGATAAAAATGTAATTTTTATAATTGTACTCCCCGACAATTTTTATTACTTCTGATAAACATTTGTACCAACCGAATGTGCCTTAAATATTACGCTGGGAAAAAAAAACATTCTTTGTTTTACTTTATTTGCCATTTCAACGGGAAAGGGAATACAAACTTTTTTTCACACCACTGTATGTCTTGTTTACGCCGGAGTGTAACTGTGTCCCAGGGCAGGTCAATAATATTGAATAGTTATTGAGTAGCTACTGATAATGGATAAAGAAGATGGAGTTCTGCTATTTAGGAGAAGATTATTACCACAGGCAAAGGAACAGCCCTACCAGGCCTAGTTAACACTGGATTACCACAGGTTATAGCATCAGTTGTGATTGTCCACCTCCTGTAACGATTGCTGCTCTTTGGTTATTATTAGTGGGAGAGCTGTAAGCACAGCTCTCATTAGTGGGAGAGCTGTAAGCACAGCTCTCACACTTATGAGATCCTTTTCTTTATTATTATTATTATTTCGCCGTTTTTCGGTCACTATCTCCTCCTAGACGGTTTGTCGTAGAAACTTCGTTCCACTTCCTAAACGTAGGTCTCTTTTAGGAGATCTATGCTATTACTTTTCTTATTAATAACTTTTATACTTTTTATTATATTTCACTTTTTATCAACTTTTTTTCCCATTGAAAATGAATGGAAGCCACTTAAAACTTCCCTTCAACTTGCCACTTTTCATCTGCCTCTTGTGTCATCATACTTTGGAGTAGAAACTTCATTTAAACTTTATACGGGTCTAGATCCTTTCAACTTTTTCTGGGTGGATCAGCTTCTTTGTATCTTTTATACTTTTTGAATAATCGCAGTTTTAGTTTTAGGCAACTTTTGGAGCTTTTTCAACTTTTCCATTAGTGTGTATTGCGGAATGTTGGAGCAGCTAGAGTGGGTGACATCACACGCACTCTAACTTTTCAGCTTCCACTTTTAGCAACTTTTTTCCTTCTTTTCCTTCTTTCCTTCAATCAACTTTAATCTTACATAAACAAACTATACATCAGAATGTAGGTATTTTTGTCTTCTTTCAGTAAATATAACTCTCATAGTGACAGGACTGACGGTTCTTTCTCCAAGAGTCCAGAAGCGGAGAGAGTGCCGTCTGAAACTCCCATTGGAGCCCATTATAACAGAGGTTCTTAAATTCTCCTCAAATCACAAACGGGGGGCTGTTTTCAAATCGCCACCACGCCTTCATTTTATGGAGTATATTCAAATAAAGTACATCAGTGTGTTCATTGAAGCCTTTTGTCACTCACAGTTTTTGAATTGTTTCGATAGGACTAATACTTTTTCATATTTTGAGCATTTTGCGAGGCATAGTCTCAGTACTTTTCCAGCCTGCCTTTGCATTTGGCTCACATGACTCAGCAGGCAGGCAGCAGTCATTGTCATGGTAACGGACACAGCTGCATGACGTCATGTAATCAGCCTCAGAGCTGTGTCCACACACTTTACCTGAGTTTTTCTCCCTCAACATACACAGTGGAGACACACACAGACACACACCCTCACAGACAGGAAATACCCTTTCAAAATAAAAGCCTTTCATAATATTTTATCCACTTTTTAGCATTTAAATGCTAAAATGACTTTGGGGTGAAGTTTCCCTACACACACACCCTCACAGATAGGAAACACACTTTCAAAATAAAAGCCTTTCATAATATTTTATCCACTTTTTAGCATTTAAATGCTAAAATGACTTTGTGGTGAAGTTTCCCTACACACACACACCCTCACAGACAGGAAACACACTTTCAAAATAAAAGCCTTTTATCATTCTTATTTAAATTATTTAGCATTTAAATGCTAAAATGAGTTTGTTTTGAAGTCTCCCTACAGTGGACACACAAACTACCACACAGACAGGAAACACACTTTCAAATTAAAAGCTCTTTTCAACTTTTTTTTCTCAACAGTTTTTCAGCATTAAAATGGTTCCTTCATTTCTAAGTAGTTACTTCTAGCTTTTTTCTTTACACTTTAATAGCAACTTTTTTACTTTGCTTCTTTCTTTGTTTCTTTTAACTTTGGGAATATTTACCTTTTCCTTTGTTTCTTACTACTTCTTTCCACTTTTGTTAATCAAGTTGTTGCTTTTTCACTTCTTACTTTTTTCTTTACACTTTCAATAGCAACTTTTTACTTTGCTTCTTTTTCTGTTTCGTTACACTTTAAATATCAACTTTTTACTTATTTACTTCCTCCATTGTTACTTTCTACTTTTTTTTTCTTTTCTGAATTCAACTTTTCTTGGGATTTTGGATTTTTTCCTTTTATTGTCATCTTCTTTCTTTCTCTTTTTGTTCGTATTTATCTCTCTTCAGCGTTTGCGGCTTTGAACGTGCAAACGCCTCTGCTCTCAGCAGCTTCTGAGCGGTCGGCCTCTACCGGGCGACTTAACAGCTCTCCCACGTAATTTCCTTGGAAATTGCCTTTTCTAGTTATTATTAAATTGCTCACTGACAAAAGTGAAATCATTAAACAAGAAGAAACTCCTAATAATTTGGTGATATTATCCAGGCATTAGTAATTTCTCTACAATCTATGATCAAACTGATGGTAAAATCAGTGGTATCTCAGGCCACTTTAGCACTAGTTGACGCCTGCCGTAACACCGGAATAAGAAACCGAAGTTGCCGTGGCGAACTGGCCAGCTACTACCACAGCACGAGGCTCTGCTTACTACTGCATTGAGAAAATCACATTGGAGGAGATGATGTGGAACCTGCACCTAAAGAATGTGGTGTGGGAGATTTTTTGATTCTGTATGAAATAAGTAAAAGGGCCGGTGGCCATTGCAGTCATGCCGACCAATAGTAAGCACTAAAAGGGGCACTACCACCCATCTGTTCAGCAAACTATTTCCCCGCATCATCCTTCAGTGTTCGCCACAGTAGACGGTTCAAGTTGCAGTTAGTTTGCTGCATGTGGCTCTAATACGGGTAACACACAGTTTTTAAGAGAATAGCTTTGAATCTTTGAAGCTGGTCTTTAATGAAAACCTTTAATGCACATAAAGAACTTTCATGTTTACTCAAACATTTCCTCCTTTCCACAGTGTCAGTGAATGTTTCACCTGAAACCCGACCACGGTTTACAGCCGTCATTCCATGGAAAAAATACACTTAAATGGTTTGAGTATAAATGTTGTCTTTATATAATTATGATTAGTCGCTCCCCACTCCAAAAAACTAAATATTCATATTTTGTTGTCTCAGGAAATTACGCATGAAACTGCACAAACACAGATCAAAGTCATAAAACAAGCTCAGCATTTAGACGTTTAATCATGAAATTATGAGAACAACCACATTTTTGAAATTCTGCTCTGAATTATTTAAAAGAAGCAGCTAAGTTCACTGCAGTTCCCCCTGCAAACGGTCAGCGAGACCATAAATTCAAATCTGTGGAAAATACTCATCCATTAAATGAGAACATTTGATTTTTCAATTCTCAGTGTAACTGAATACGTTATTTATCTTATTATAGAAAATGCATGTGGTATTTAAATGCTGTTATTCCCAGCGCTCTTTGCTTTGTTTTAAAATAGGTTGCAACCAAATGAACTGTGGAAGGAGAAAATCCTCGCATCTTCATCATCAAGTGAATGAGAAACCCAATCCCCAGTAGGACAGAAGTCTGAGGTGGCACTTGACAAGCGTCTAGGTGTGAATATAAAGAAGTATAAATATGAACGAGGGTGTTATTGAAAATCAGCAGATGTGCCCAGTCAGCGAAAAGTAAAAAACACAGAGGGAATTAAAAAAGCGGGAACAGTGGGAAGTGATGTCGTGTAGCACCATCCTTTGCTTTACGTTCGTGTGTGCAAAGCATTGTTACTTTACATCTTGGCCCAACATGCACTCAGTCCGATTTTTTACTACACGTACTCAGAGTAATGAGCACACACGTGTTCACCAGTCTCAATGTGAAATACCATGGGCAGGAACAGACCAAGGGGGGGGAAATAAATTATGTAATAGTTTGCCTCGTAAATGCTGCCTTATGCATGGGTATTTGTGTGTTTTTGTGTGCATGGCTGTCACACTCATGAGCTCCATCCTGTTCTAATTAAGGCAGGCTGATCTTTCTGTGTAATTATGGAGTGTGCTGCGTGCTTTCAGCAGATTCTCTTATTATCTCTGTTGTTTGCTGCTCCACAATCCAGCTCCAGGCACATTCACCACCCTGCTATTCCTTCCTATTGCTCCCCTTTCCCCTGTAATTTACGACACGCCTTCCTTCTCCTCCCCCCCCCCCCCCCCCCCCTGCTTTTTTATTTCTCTCACCCGTCTACCTCCACACACCTACTTTGAAGATGTGTGTGCACCTTATTTCTACGCCACTGATCTCAACAGTGCCTCATGACTCTTCCTCTTATGCTCGTGTTTGTTTGCTTTCTTTGTCCCTTATACCTTCTCATTTTCTCCTTTGCTTCTTTCTGTCTTTTCATCCCTCCTCTTTTCAATATTTGCTCTGACTTGCTGTTTCTGTCTCTCCCTGCCCCCTGTGGGCGACCATGTGGCAGGGTGAGATGGGGTAAGGCAGGGTGAGTCAGGTTAACAGGCTGAAATCTGCTGGAGAAGCTTGGAGATTTATCGTGCGTGTGTGTGTATGTGTGTGTGTGTCTGTGTGTGTGTGTTTGGCACTGGTGCCCAATCATATGTTTCTAAAGTCATTCCCTCTGTTGCACTCCTCTTCCCCTCTGTCTGTTGTCGCTTCTTGTCATGTCCTCATCAACCCTCCCTAACTCTTTTTGTCTCATACAGAATTCGCCTCATATTTTCTTCTTTGACTTTTATTTTCTTGAGCCTTCCATTCTTCACTTATATCTCCCACTGATTTGTGCCTTTATACAAAAGCCCCCTCTCAAAGCTGCTATCGCCCCCCTCGTCTTTCCCTCTCCAGGGTTTGACTGCTCTTCCACTCTTTCTCCTTTTTATCACTGTTTTCTTTTCTTTTTTCTTTTTTTTTATTTTACCCCTTCTCTTTACACCAGCTCTCCCTGGCTCGGTCCCACTCCTGCCCATCTGGTCTCCCCCCCACCTCCCCCTTGCCTCCAACCCTCTTCCATCTTTCTCCCCTCCAGCCATGTCACCCAGTACTGTTAGTCATCTCTCTCCCGAGCTTTTCATTTTAAATAATTCACATACTCCTGGGAGAATGACAAATGTGTTCTTTTGTGATGTATTTATTTAGCTGGCCAGCCAAACACCAAGTGGGCTAACAGCACAAACACACAAACATTGGCACACACTTATAAAAATGTTGAAACATTCCCACGTAGACATACAAGCAGCTACATGCGCATGCTCACTTGCAGAGGAACCATTAAAATGTCCCTTGGTTATTGAAAGTGTGAGCTGGAGGGAGGCCAAGCATTCACCATTCATTGAGCTCCTGCCTTCCTTTACCTAGGGAGAATGAAGCGAGTAAAGGAGGAGGAAAAGGGAGCAGAAAAGGACGACATTGTGTGTATGGAAGAAGATGAAAATGTTGAGGGGGGAGGAGGTGAGGCACAAGAGGGAAAACGGCGCTGCAGAAAGGAGCCGTAAGAGAATTCTCGTGGTTGTGCTGTTTGTTAGTCGCTCTGCATAAGAGCTGAATGCATAAAATATGAGTCGTAAAAAGCTGCGGATGATTTCATTGTGTATGTATGAAACACACATACACAGTGGCGTTGCGGAGAAATGGCTGTGAGATCGGACTGACACAAGAAGGATGGAGGCGGGACAGTGAGAGAAATTCGGAACGAAGGAATATTGAGTCGGGCTGGGGGATTAAAGGTCAAAAAGAGCAAGTTAAGAGAAGCTTGTTGATGTGGAAAGGAAGAAAAAGTGGAGGTCAGAGGAGGTAATGCATAAAGAGAAATGTGAAGGAACGGGAATAAAACGGGGGGAAAAAACCGAGTCATTCAGTGCAAAGATTGGATTAACCACAAACTACTGTACAACATGCCACCACCAGCCTTCTCTCCTCTCGTCTCCTCCTACTGCACCTCTTTCAAGCTCCCCCCCCCCCCCCCCAACCAAACTCATGAATTAAATACAGCCGACATGAATGCATCAAAGTTAGAAAAGGTTGGCATCCAGTTTAATCATGTTGCTAACTCTCTCGACATGACAGCCCCATTCCTCTCTGGCTCACTCAAGACTACTGAGCTGAATCAAACATTAAGTTACGCATGGAAATATCCTGTTGGAAAAACCGCTCGCTACATAGTAACTGAGTGACTGGAACGATGGCGTAAAAAAAAAAAAAAAAAACAGATTATTAAAACAAAAGAAGGCAGCTTTGTTCCACGTTGTACCAGTTTGCTCTTTCTTTTCATCTTTACTGATCTTAGTGTATAATCATTTTAAGACTCCTACAGGATTTCCAGCACATGACACAAGACTTGTAACTGAGTAATGTTATGCACATCCACATCACTTAGTTGCTCTTATTAAATCATCAGGTAAAAATTTTCAGATGTAAATATAGCATGTAAATTTCCCTGTGGATACATTGTGTTATTCAGCAGCAAATAGAAATCATATCCAGAGACAAGACAATATAAATAAAAATGCAACAATGAGGGAAGATTTACAGCGCAGCTGGTAAGTGCTGCACCATTTTTTTTTCTCCTTCTAGGGAACATATTTATCAGACTTATGGAGTAAGAAACATGTTATTTCCTCTCACTGACACTGTGCATGTGTTTACAAAATGTTGCTCTGAATGAAAGCCATGCATCTCCAAATTTGGTGATTTTTAATTCTCCAGAAAACTGAAAAAAAAAAAATGTTTCTTCTTAGGTTGAGTGATTGTGTGAAAACATGTTTGAATAGCTTAAACAATTTACTGCAAAAAAAACCCAAATAGCTCATAAAAATCTGACATTTTAGGCATTGCGGATTTCACAAAATGGTGACAGAGACTATAACAATTTCTATCTTAACATGAAGACAAATTGTAAAAATCCAAATTGTAAAAATTGGGCATTATTTAGAGATGGTGTTAAAAAAAATATGACTTGCTACTGCATATTGTCAGGATTACAGTAATATTTATTTGCACAGATGGAAAATTATGAAAAAAAAAATTAGAAACGACTGCAATTATTAACCCATGGTTGTGTCAGGTCAAGTGACTCCTGCACTTTTTTCTCTTAAGACTTATTGATGCTTGTGACTTTGGGCCACAGTTGCTGACAAAGCAGAGGTTGTGAATCCTGGGTGAACGTCTCTGACATAAAAGGATCGGTGAGGACAAGCTGTCTCTTAGCCTGCAGATAAATTCTAAGTCTGATTATGTCAGACTGTGTAATTCTTTGTGTCCTGAAGTGACACAGCCAAGGGACTCCGATGCCAAAGACGGCTTACAAGTGCTTCTCTGTTCACATGCAAGTGTGTCATTTAGACGGAGCCTTAGTTGAAGAGTTTTTCTTTTTCCCCTCGACTCTAGGGGACGGAGTCTGGATAATTACACACAAATTGTACTCAGACGCACACATGCATGCTACCTGACTATCATTCAAGTGCATCTCTCATCCTCCCTGTTTAAAAATGATATATTGTAGGTGAGAAGACACTGTCAAGCAATTGCCCTGCTGGCCCACAATCACCTCTTTCCATCCCCATTCAACCTCCACTAATAACTTTCCATCTGTTCAAAATTGATGTGAGATCAGTTTATAGATCTGTCTGCCCCCACTTAACCTTAGTGAAACGTACTTATTCTGTCAAAGACAGTGAGAAACGCAGTGCACACACGCACACCTCCGTTTATTAGGGCATAAGAAAATGCACTAAAGCAGTAGTTATTTTTAGCATACAGGTCTCATTATCGTCCCAGAAGTGAAATGGAAAAAAATAATATCATGTTTCTGGACGTGTGAAGACAAAGGTCTCTGGATTTGCAGAATAAGTCTCGAAGATGATTTGTTACTGATTTAGAATGACTCTGCCAACTCTACTTCCTGGTGCGAAGTACTCAGACTTTCAACATTTTACAGCAATGTGAACATTTTATAGTCATGAGTCGTTGGGTCACATGGCATCTGAGAATCGTCAGTCAAATTCATCAAAATTTAGTGGTGTGAAAACTGCCTCTCATGATATAAAAATCCACATTAACATTCTACCGTACTGTAGATAGTGGAAATACTGCTAAGGTGGCACCCTATTTGTTCTTAAACCTCACTAGGTGGATAGTTTTTTTATTTACACTAAGATCAACACATATCCCAGTTTTGTGTCTAGATGGTTTCATCTGACACACAACGTTAACGACTTATTAATTTTTTACTTTGATAATCATAACTGTGATTACAAGCCAGCAATTTGTGGCACAGTATCACCAAAATTCAAATTGAGAATCCAATGTCCTTTATATTTAGATTTTAAAGATTTTTTTGTTTTGTTTTGTTACAAACGCAAGATCGTCTGAGTGGCATTATTGTGCAGTTCTGATTTGATTGTCAGAAACGTGTCCTTCATTAACGTGTGTGCCCATGTGACGGGCTATGATGGCATCACTGTATGATGCTACTCGTTTGCGTATGGGACTGTGTGGCTTCTGCGCCGGCTGCTGTCGCTGTATTGACAGCACGGCTGAGGGGCCTGCTGTGACGACAGAGTGCCTGCCCCCTGGCTGCACAGTGGGCCTGGCATGCCATCCTGTGCCAGCTTGGCTTTCCATATACCTCCTTCATTTTGTTGTCATTTGTCATTACCCTCCCTATTGTGCAGCCTCCCTTGTGCACACACACACACACACACACACACACACACCCCACATCCCAATGAAAATGGATGGCATTTCCATGGACACCTGCGCCTCTGTGCCCCAGATCCTCCCCCCTACATGTCTGCACATATGCATGTAAATGGCCACCAGAATTCCTTGGACATGTGCATTTGCATATCCACACACTCGAATGCAGCACACCCATGCCATCCCAAACACGCAGAAACAAACGCCACATATGCATGCTCAGACATGGGCTTACTCCCACTCTCTCACAGGCTCGTGTGTGTTATTTGTTCATAACCCGCTCCATCTGTTTCTGCCTTCACGCCTAACTAAGGCCTGTCTACAACTCAGCGCATGCACATATACACACACAGGCGCACATTTATTGTTTTGATGTATAATCATGCACAGTCCCACAAACACCTGTAGTCCTCATATTGACTAAACAACCCATAATCCCCTTGGATGGACAACCTCATTAGCACTCAGAAGCCCTCAGACACTCACGCACATAAAAAAATAAAAATAAAAACATAACCATAAATCTGGGAAAACATTTTGGCTACCTGTTATTTTATATTCTAGTAGAGATGTCGGGGGACGCTGTGTACACGCTATCAATAATTGTTTCATGGTCTTTACACACACTAACGTGTCCTGATTCTGCTCTCCCTTTTTGTCCCACGCGCATGCACCTGGCGTGCACTTGCATGCACACTCCCACAGTCATGGTGGGGAGCAGTGTGAAGTGATTGGCATCCTGAGGCGAGTGTTATGGGTGACATTCCACGGTGCTGGAGTATAGAGGTCTCCTCCTCCTCTGGTCCACTGGCACACCGAGAGATTGGGGGCATAAGGTGGGTGGGGGTGCAGGGGAGGAGACACAGAGGGATGGTGGGGGCAAAGGGAAAGCAATGGTAGAGATAAAGAAAGATGGGTTATCTCAAGTACAAGCTTTAGGAAAGAGATACATTCATTGAATAATATATCTAATTTAGTTTTTTGTAGGAAGAGGTTAAGGTTCATAAATTATTCCTTGACGTTTGGAACAAGTATTCAAATCGACAACCAACTGGGAAGTGAAATCCATTCAGAATATGAGACGTTGCTACATAAAACCTGTGAACAGTGGTCACGAATAGAAAGCTCTATTACTATACTAAACCTTTTTTTTTAGTCCAATACTTTTAACTATTTTATTAACGGGTAATCAAGTGATGCATGTGCACAGGGAAAGACCCACACAGTGACCTGGTGGAGTTTCTGCCAGTAGCTAGCACCTGTATGACCCTGGCTCTTCCCTTATTCCCTTTCTCACTCTGTCTCTCTCTGTGTCGTCACTCACCATCCAGAACAATGTAAATCTAGTGTTGAATTAGTTATTTTCCCTCCCTATCATCCATCACACAGGGCACACTGAGAGGGTGGAGCGCGGAACAGTGAGTCTGTGTGGTGCAGTGAGCTGTCGCCATGTTTGCACAGATTGGAAAATCAGACGCAGGAAAACAAGAGCTCACACATGCCTCCATATGTACATTTCTGACAGAAAACACACCTTCTCCCAGTGCACACTCTTACTGTATATGCACACATGAAATGTTACAGAAGCGAACGGTTGCTTTACTCAGCGTACACATTTATATACAACCTGCATGTTACAGTTTGGTCTCTCTACTGTTTATTGGCTTGTTGTGTTGAGCTTGACACATGTTTATTTCAGTTGCCTGTTCTTGTGGTGGTAATGCCCGAATAATCCCTGGCTCCACTTGATGCTCAGTGTTCCCTCCCATTACACATAGAAATTCCTCCAAGTGACTGGATTTTACCTGTAGTTTGCCTCTAGTATATTTTTTGGATGTTTTGTCTAGGCGGCGAGAAGCCACATGACACACACCAAATCAGTGGTGGTTGTGGCCCCGGTCGCGATGATGGATGGTGTATTTATGAAGCCCTGTTCCACGCTCCGTATCAAGGACTACAAGCATCATCCAGTCCAGTGGAGAGAGAACAGCTGGATGAAAGGGATGACAGAGGCAAGGACTGAGGGATGGAGGAAGGATGGATGGATGGATGGAGGAGTGAATGAGACAGCAGAAGCGAGGGGTTTAAGGATGAAAAGGCAGTCGTGGGGGGTGGGAAATAAGAGAAACAGGCCACCTGCTTGGAGCGAAGGTCATAGTCAGCAGGGAGGGTTGGAGTCCTGCTGAGCCAGGGAAACGTCACATACACATGCACACAAGCCATGTTTAAATCCAAAAATAGCCCCACATCCTTTGTCATTCACTAACAAGCATTTTCCTTTTCTTTTTTTTTCTTTTAAAGAGACCACGCATAGAATAAAAGCAAGGAGACTTGATGTGTCAGCTTGTTATGTTGGTATGTAATGGATATTTGTCTCGCCTGCAAATTTGACAACCCATACCTTTTAGTCTTTACTATTCTTATGCCCATACATGCTTGCACACACCCCCACACACGTTCAAACGGCCTGGCGCCTCGCTGTTTTCATTTGTTCTTCCCGGGTGTTGTCTCATCTAGGCAGCGCCATCTATCCCACGTCGTTATTCTCATTTGGCACAGGGATAAATCTCATCCCAGTTTATGAGGCAGCAATTGTAAGCCAGATAGTAGATCGACTGGCCAACAAACTATTAGACAGAAAGACAGATGGGCAGAGGAGGGACAGACGGCAAAAACAAGCAGACTAGCAGCTCAAGAGCAAGATGAATAAACGGGCAGGAACACTGTAAGACACACACATTTACTAACCGTTAGAGAGAAGCATTTTGCTTGACAGGCTGGCAGGTTGGAGACAGAATGGAAGCAGGATTGCACAACCACATCTCAAGGTAGAGCTGCTCCCGAGGCTGAAACACTGTCTCTGGTTGAGTTGAAGCTCAAATGGTATGGACAAAAAAAAAAACCAAACAGTTTCTTCACTAATATGGTTGGGATGTACTGTAGAGTTGATGGGGGGGAAATGAGGGGAATGATGAGGGATGACTTTCAGTACGGCTGGACTCAGGCCTCAGGTAATAGTGTAACTACTGCCGTCAAATTCCTGCTTTCTGGCACGAGCGACGAAACCAATCAACGTGCTGAGTGTGTAGCTGACTCATACATCTGTGGATTGGTGTGTCGTTACATCATGGACACACTTTTTTTTCCAGTTCACAGCCTTTTCCTTTACCTTTTCCACTGCCTACACACGGTCAAATTTGTAACTAGAGCTGCAATTTACAGCTTAGAAAGTCAGTGTATGAAAACCTGTATTGCCTGTGGAATGCATAAAAATATGCATTAGTACCTGGACCTTGGCCAGCTGTATCAATCCAGTTAAAATGTGTCGCTGCCAAGGGAAAAGAAAGTTCTCCGCTGGCGGTGTGACAAAGGCAGTTTCCCTCAGATTTCCTGAACGGGATTCGTGCTCTCGTAGCTTTACAGTTACAGGCTGCTGCTCCGTGTGTGAGACGTGCAGTGGTCAGGGAGGACAGCACAAGACTGTGTCAGAGTTGTAAAGGGGCAACAAAGGAACCGAAGGCTCCCGCTTTCTCCTCTTTATATTCAGTTTATCCTCTAGGCTTCCATGTCCTCAGGGATGAAATTGACCCCGGGAGAAGATGTCCCAGTGGGATCAACTGCACCAACATAAGTAAAGGGAGTCTTTTTGTCAATTACACTTTTGTCATTTTCTTTAAGATAAACCTCTGTTCAGTTCTCACAGTAAACTTGCCTTATATAGCCTTTAACTTTTTAGTATTTTAATGATTATTCTATACACTCCCAGGGACGGGTTATTTTCAGAATAAAAAATGCTGTAATTCCATTGCAACTAAGAATTGATTTACTGTAGTAATGGCGTGTTCCATTCCGTCAGTCGGGGTTGAGCATTTTTGGAAAAAATTGACCACAACTAAAGGTGCAGCAGTTATTTGGTGCAGCAGATGCCTTGTCTCGGTCTTCCAAACCTTCTTGGCTGTCACGGAGGCAATGTCCTCCATTGGGGAATGGCAAATTGACCTGGTCCCCAGGGTTGCCTGAGGGGACACTGCTGACTGTTCACATACAGCCTTCAGGGGCTGTCATCTGCAGAAAAGCCTCGACCAGCACATCTTACTTAACCAACTAAGGGGGACAGTCAAGGATAGTTTACAGCTAAATGTAAGAGTTGGCTGTCATTTGTTACTGCAATAGAAATTAGAAACTAACTTATTCATGGTTATTATAATTAGCAAAATACTATACAGATTTGGTCTTATAGGAAGAAGTTAGAAATAATTCTGAGACTAAAGTAAATACACTATATATTAGTACTAAGTTACTAACTACTTAAAATGTTTGGGAAACTATAAATAAAGTAGAGTAGTAGAGTAAAATATGCTCAAAGTCAAATTTGGTTGTTGCCAAACTTTGACTAGAGGCCCTGGCAGTTCTGGTAACAGCAAGCTGCAGTATTTAGTGAATATGTCTCTCAAAGCGGAGACAGTTTTAGTGTCATTGTTATTGCGTGTATTTGTGCGTGCGTCTTGAGGGACTCGTGTTTGTGGCAGGACTGCTTTGGCGTCCCCTCCATCTGTGTGCTTTGTGCTATTCTTCCCCAGAGGCCCTTACACACACTCTGATGGCACATCAGAAGCCTCCACCTATAAACACTAGCATCAGTAACTACTCTCATACACTCTCGCTCTCAGTCTCTCTCTCTCTCTTGCCCTCTTTCTTTCTCTCTCTCTCTCTCTCTCTCTCTCTCTCCCTGCTGGCTGACTGTTGTTTATATGGCTGTAAAATTCAATTAGGCTGCAGGGGAGCGGGCCGGCCTGCATTACTGCCTGCCAGGGTGACATTTCATTTGCAATGAATCATGGGCCAGAGGAGGACCGGGCCGCCGAGCAAAACAACACTTCTATCTGTCCTCTTCTTCTCTTTTCCTTTTTTTTTTTCCTCTTCTTCCTTCGTACACCTTCAGTCATTTTGAACATTCTCTATGTTGCCCTGGTGCATAAACCCTTCTCTGTTTTTATTCCCTCCCCTGAGGTGTGATGCCGAGAGAACCGTTAGATCTCTTCCTTGTTTACCGTTTGCTGAACGTGCAAACGGGACCTTGTATTCACCATTCTTTGCTCTTTTTTTTAAATTTTTTGTTCCCACCTAACCTTCAAGTTCACTTTTATCAGGAGGGTCAGTGGTTGGTCCATCACTACGTTCTTCGCTCTTCTCCTCCTTCTTTGATCCCACCACTTCTGTGAAACTGTAGAATTTAGCGATGGCGATGCCTTGTTCTCCCCTCTGGCTCATATTGATGAGGGGCAAGACCTCAGCATTTTAGGTCCACTTCAGTGCCTGCCAAAACAGTTTGGGTAGGTTTGGCAAAACCCCCAAAAAGTCATCCAATTTTAACATGCATCAGTTGGAGCCAAATATGTATTCCATGAACAGAACTCAAGTGTAAATCAGGAAATGGTGGATTTGAGGAGTTTCCCTCCCCATAGTACCAGAGTGCACAGACTGCATTATTTTAGAATAGATTAAGAAAGATCTTGGTTAAATCCTCCAAGAGAGCTGTGAGATGAGAAATTACCTCTCGCGCTCATTAAGGTGATGCATACAATAGCATGAATGGGGTGGGGCTCAGAATAGCATGTAGTAATATTGTGGTGTGTGTGTGTGTGTGTGTATATGTATATAGATGGATAGAGATATAATGTGCTGATATCCGTACAACAGCCTCGTGAAGACTCACTCCTGGTGGTTTTAAGTGCTATTTAAAATGCTCACTGCTAATATACACACACCTACTAAACACATTTGTGCTTTGGGGGGGGGGGGGGTTCAACAATTCTTTCCAGTTTGAGTAATTTGTCATTTTACTCTCATGAACTGCTGATCTTGCAGTCTGACACTCACACAGCCCGGCCGAACATGTTTACTCTGCTGTTTAACATCATTAAACACTTACAGACCAACTTCCTGGTCCCATGTTGTAGTTTCCTGTGCCATAAGTGCTTTTTGCTAAAACTTTCTGTCCATTCAGTTTTGGTTTACCCCTTACTAAGGGGAATGAGATTATCTGGGGATTTTCAGTAATAGTGCAATAACAGTTGTGTTACAGAGATCATTCTCAAATTATTGTTTATTCACATATCCAAATATCATAAATTTGCCTTTTACGCATATAGAACCTTCTGTCCTTAGACCCTTAGATCACATAACTCTGGTATGTGTCCCTTCTCATGTTATAGGGACTGGCATAGTCAACACTATTCGCAGGGCAGAGATCATCTCTCCAGTTTTTTTTTTAACCACTGCAAATATTTGCATGTTTGCATCGGCATGTGAAAAACATAGGGTCCTATATGTTGTCTACACTGTGATGGTGAGTTCTTTTAATACATTGAGCTCTGCCTCAAACACTTTACGTTCCTGTGTCCTTTACGCTGTTTACGAGCACTGTGATCACCATGTGACACAAAAATGACGGGGAGTCCAGCCTCTCGGTGGGATCTGAATGGAAGCAGTAAATTTACAGTGACACCGGAGAGCGAAAGTAGCGTAGGTTCACGCCGAGTGACTCCTCCGATAAGGCCAGCTCAGGGAACAAACACTAAATCCTCCTCCTTCTCCCACAATGCACTGCAGTTCAGCAGGAGAGAGCCTCCGCTGACCTTCAGGTGTCAGCATTTGCATTTTATCAGGCAGGTGTGTGAATGTGCTTGTGCAGGTATGACTGTGCTCTGTACTTCGCCGTTTTTATATTCCAGGTGAGATGTTCCATGCAGATTGTTATGATGTAGTTATCACCACGACACATACACTCTCCTCACCTCTCTCGCTTGTTGTTGCTCCCTCACACACACATTAAATGTCCATAGTAAGTCCATCCTGCTCACAGTTTAGGGAGAAACCCCGTAGGGAAGGTGATCTTTATTTAAATCCAGTTGTCTGTGCTTATTCCTAATCTCCTCCCTCAGAAAGAAGGGATTTCTCTGCTCTCCTCTGCTCACTGATGTGATTTACACCAGGGGGCAGACGGAAGGAAGGAATGGAGGCATGAATTGGTAGTGGTAAACGTGAGTGAGTGATGATGGATAGGATATGGCAACATAGAAACACAGAAAAGGATGTGCACCGATCACATGGGGTCAAAAATATTCCCTAGCAGAGAAAATGTGTGTATTTGTCGTGATATTTAACTGTACTTTGAGTCGATGTGATGTCACGATTTGCCATTTGTTGTGTTACAGCATCTCCATTAACCCGTAGATCCAAATGAATGCGCTGCGCATTAAATATCACCCCCTTTATCTTCTGAATTGTAGAACCAGTTATTTTTTAGACTGTGATGGTGTTTTGAGATTTAAAGAAGAGCATAAACAAGAAAAATGCATGTGTTTTTTGCAAGTTGTTAGATTCTCTCTTGCTTCCTTAGGTTTACTTTGTTGGAGTGTGTGTGTGTGCAGTGTATTTATGGATTAGAGCAATCAGTACCTACCACCTAGGCGAAGTTCCTGCATGCATTTGCACTGTAGCTCTAATTAAAGTTTGACTGGCACTCCGGGTGACACACTCAGCGTGTTCTCCACTCTGCATCGCCCTGGCATTCTGCATGGTCAAACAGCATTACAGAGATAATGTCTATTGCTCGCACCCTAACTGTTCACTCCCTTGAGTCTCCCTTTCCTCTCCCTCTTTCTCCCACTCTTTTGCCTGTCTGCCCGCTTTTGCCTAACTTTCTGTCTTCCTCACTCCTCTTCATCCTTCAGTTGTTCTTTCGCAAAGACAGAAAGTTTTCCACCCCTGTTTGAAGGATTGGATCGATCCATGCTCAGACGTCCCACCAGCATTCTCAACCACTGGGCCGAACCATTAAGCTCCACATGTGGGGATTATACATCGTTCCTCTCTGTATTCCCCTTGACTTGTCTTCTTCGGCTTCCCCATCGCTCCTCCATCCCTCTAACTGACACATTGATACTGCCTGCATCTCTCGCTCTTCCTCTCCTCCTTTTACGCTCGCTCTCTCTCTTTGATCGATACCTTTGCTGCCTCTCCCCTTTTCTCCCCGCTTGTCTGAGCTTCTCCCATGCCCCTTTGTCCTTCAGCCGTGGTGTGTGTTCCTACGCGTGTGTTTGTCTGAGGCCCTCCCTGCAACTCACAGGAGGAAGATGCCAATTAGTGCATGGGCACCAGATACGTCGGCTGTCAGCTGCTGGGTCTGTGTGCTCCATATGACTTTGTTTCTGTTTGACCAGTTCTTCATCGTAAACTCCAACAAACACACAATCACAAAGTTAGGAAAAAGTAGTGCGTGGGTGGGCATCTGGGGGTCCTTACTGTGAGCCAATACACAGTGTGAGCAAGGCAATAACCCTCCGTGGCAAACCTCTTATCTCTCATCTCTTCTTCTCCTCTTCATCTTTTTTGTCTATCCATCTCTGTGTGTGACACACACTCTCTCTACAGTTCCACTCATGTGTGTCTTCCACCCATAGATGCCCTGTAAACACCCGATACAACAATACAGAGTAAGAAGGGGTAAAAAAAAAAAAAGGAATCGATAGAGGAGAGAACACATAGGGTTGACATGGTCAAGCTCCCGTGAGACTTTGTTTTTCCGAGTGTGTGTGTGTTTGAATGACAGCAACTTTTTAATTGCCATTTTAAGTTAATAGTGTCATGTACTGTCACCTCCTAATCACATACATTGGCATATCTGTCAAATGCAGATCATACTCATGTGCAAACACACCCACACATTCTAGATAGCAGGATATTAATACGGAACGTGTGACCAGTCACTGAGACATAACATCACTCTCTCTGCATCTTTTACACTGTTGGCTTTCTTTGTGTTATTTGTGTGTGTGGTGTGGGATTTGTGTTTTCTCTAACCCTGCAGAACACTCAGTTCCTGCCGCACTGCTCCCCAAAGACACATTTGTCACTTTGTCATTTGTCATTCTGGAGTCCCCACGGCTGGCTGGCCTGTGTGTGTGTGTGTGTTCCACTGGACACAACACAGCTGCAGCTCTCTTTCTGACCATGTTACTTCACACTTCACCCCTCTTCTTTCCATTTAACTCCATGTAATCTCCACCCTTCCAGCCTCTGCTTATTTTCTTCTGCCTCTCTACCTTTCTCCATCTCTGCATGTTTACTTCACTGCAGTGTATATGGTTTCCGTCTTGACTGCTTGTCGTCTTCTCGATCATGAAAATGTTTTTCTTGATATTATACGTTGGCATTGAATTATAAACACCTGGAAAAGGATGCGATGTCTTTGTTTTTTTCCGTCCAGGAAAATGTCAGATTTTCTGCCTAATTCCAATAAGCAGAAATTAATGGAATAATGCGTTTAGAGCAGTTAAACCGCATCAGTTATGCTGGAGGTGTTGTTTGGATAATTCACAGATATGTACAAAAGAAATGGTTTCAGTCCACGTTTACAAGTAATGGGCATATGAAATAATTACTTTAAAACAGAAAAGCTCAAATACTATAAACAGATTTAATGTAATATAACCATTTATTGGTAATAAAAAATACATCCTCTGCCTTATGGACCAGTTGTTAATTGGCCACATTGTGCCCTATGTGAAGAAAAACAAACGCATCATTAGTTACAGTCAACTTAAGGGGGGGTTAAAACTAGTGCATTTGGGTAATAGATGAAAAGATTTGTCACCTGACTGTTTCATTTTTTTTCTCATTCACTTTCTTTGAGGCTTTTAGGCATCCTTACTTCACTCCATCCCCTATTGACTGAATCAGAAAATTGTGAAACAACAATTGTGTGTTTGTGGCCACCAGGAAAAACACAAACACGCAAACATCTAACATCTTTCTAGATCATTTCCTATATCTCAAAATTACCCTAAGGCTTACAGTGATGTTCCACACGCGCACACACCCCTGCATGCGCACACACACACCTGCTAACTGGGGTGTAGTGGATGTGCTGCCACGCACGGCTGCAGTGGGAATTACGTCATTACTCATTTATGCATAGTTTAAAGAAGACATATTTTCAGTTTTAGGCAGAGTCTTATGTCAGTCATTGTGTATTCACAGCATTGTCATGCTGTCTTTTTCTCAGCTGAAAGCTCCTCGGGGCCGTGCGTGGTGCCTGTCACAATCCCTTCACCTCGGTGTCAGTGAAATCTTCCCAGGAAAAACACCATCATTAGCTTCTTCTCAAGGGAGCTCTTTGCGGAGGCAAATAAGCAGGCTTTTATGTCAGACATTGGTTGAGCTGGAATTCCTATTCCACTCAATTTGAGGAATGAAACAACCATCAGCGCTTATCATCAGGCTTGAGTTATGGCTAGAGGACCCTATTCCGTGCCCGTAACTCTCGCTGATCTTCTCACAATTGATTAAAGGAGCATTGCCATAATTTTCCCTCGGCGTTTCCATTCTCGACTATGAGACAACAGCAATACCATCGTCTTTGTGATTTATTTTACAACCGTGACTGTTTTATTAGTAACCAAGAAATGGCTAGGCGATTGCATCGAGCCGTCATTATGACAGCGGTGCCATTTGCGCTGTGGCTCCATACGTGAATAAGCTTTGCTGTGTGTGCGTGTGAGCTCAAGGTTTATAGACCATGCTAAATGTCCCTTGGATGTGAGCCATGTCATATGGCCACTGTCTGTCTGTTCTCTGCAGCACAGATCAGCACAGCACTGATAAAGCGTGAAGATAACAGTGGCACTAGTCAAGGACACACTCATCTCTCTCTGTGTCTTCTCTCTCATCTTCCTCCTCCTGTATAGATTTCTGTCTTCCTCTCTTTGTCTCGCTTCATCTCTCATCTTTGTCTCTCTCCGACCCATCTGTCTCTTTTTATGCCCACGCTGTCAAATTTTGATCCCTCTTTCTCTGTTTTTATTGACTCTGTCCTTTTCTCCTTAGCTCTGGTCTCTTTCTCTGGTTTCACCGTGCTCCTTCTATTGAACTGAACTGATTCCCTGTCCTTCTCTTACTTTCTGCTCCACTTCACTCGTTTTTTACAATTTAATTCCCAGTATTAGTTAAAAAGACCGTACTTTTGGTCTGGGGTCATTTTGTGCTAAGCCACTTGAGTCAATTTAAACGAGAACATATATAACTTTATATATTAGTATTACAAAAAAAATTTTTTATTGTACAATAATATAATGAGTGACCAGGGCTGATCTCATGCAGATATAAATTACATGATCAATAACCATAAAGATTAAATACATTTGCAGCTCCACTGAGAGGTCAAAGGTCGCGGTCAGACACACCCCAGCTAATCACTTGATGTATGGGCTAAAATCAACTTCCATTTACTTTTGTTTTTTGTATTGACTGATTGATTCTTGTGTACGTCCTTGTGTGTTTTACTGTGCAAGCATCTCACTGCGAGAGACTCCCACAGAGAGACAAGCTCCATGCTGTTGCCTGTCTGAATTGTATGCTCATTTATTTATTATTTCTTGTGTTTTTTGTTTTGGTTAACCTACAGTATGTCCCCGCCTGTGCATAAGCTGCACTCAAAATGAACCCTTTATTATCCATTTGTTATGAGAAAACCAGGGTGGGCAGATAAAAGAGAGGAACATGAGTTCCCATGTAACACTCTGAGATAAAGGAGGAAGAACGGGGAAGGAGTCATGCTTTGGAAGTCTCATCTGACTTTTAAGTAGCTGTCAGACTATAAAATATCTGTCCGAGGAGATCTGAGAGCATCTAACAGAGTCAGGGTTACTCGCTGCCATGTGGGCCTGAAAGAAGATAAAAGATTCTCCTTGCATTTTAGAGCTACATATTACCATAATACCAGATTTACTGCTGGTTAGTGATGGACAACACAACTTCAGTGAAGCACTCACATTTTTAATGACTGATGTTCAGCCCCTTAAATGTGCCTTGCAAGTTGCGCCCTCAAGTTCAGACAAAAGCCGGTTGCACACCATCAAAACATTCACAGTCCCCCTCTCTTTCTTCCTCCTTTTAATATTAAAAAGAAACCCATCAGACATGAGACAGTGATTTAGGTTGCTGGGAAGCTGTGAATTACCAGCATCGGACTGAGAAAAGAAAGATGGTGTGTGTGTGTGTTTCTTGGTGGGGGGGATAACTGATACAAATGATATGAGAGATGTAACACCCACTGCTGCCAAACCACTTGCCCTCATCACAAGGTTTTCCTCCTTTCCTTTCCTTCCTTCCTTTCTCTCTTTCACCTTTTTACTTTTTTTTTTTTTTGGCGCCTGCCTGAGGGGCTTCCTCTGGATCAGATCTGACTTGTCACCGGGGCACAGTAATCCCTCCATTACGAGACCTGCCCGTGTGTGTATGTGTGCGTGTTAAAGTAAATGTCTCTGGGGCTATGGCCTAGATTGAATTATTCATGAAGCATGTTTATTCCTCCTCCTTTACTCCCATTCTTGCTTATTTGCCTCCCTCAATTCCCATGTTCACCCACTCTCTCCTTGTTTGACCCAGCTGCTGGGTGCTAACCCACAATCAGTCTCACACCATGTCAGCATGCCTTGACACACTTAAACATGATTGCTTGTTTCATGCACGCATGATAGGCCATACAGCAAAGAAAAGATTTGTATTGGCGCGTATGTGGACATGTGTGGTAGGGAGAGGTTAAGGACAGACGTGCTCGTTTTCAACTGTGTGTAAATCTGACAGATGTCAGCAGGATGGCTTGCTAACTAAGACTGCCTACACTCACAGAATGATATTAATGTCTCATATAGAACTCATCCCACAAAGTCTGGGTGAACTCAGCTTTTGCATCTTGAGGTTGATTTATACATTTTTGTTATTTATTAATCTATTTTTCATTTATACTGATTTCTCATCTGGCCTGTATAGTCCTGAAAAGTTTAGCTGACTTACAGAAAATTAATCAACTACTTTGAACGTTGAACATTTTTAAGCCAAAAATTAGCTGTTTTCAGACAGGAGATTCGTAAGTTGAAGAGAATGATTTGAGGACATCAACGTGAGCTCTGACAGTTCATTGGTCAAGCAGTTATTGATTTATTTAAAAAAAAAAAAAATCTACCAACCTTCTCAATAGTATTCATCTCAATAATGGGTGTCTAATTTAAAGCGATCTGCTTGTTTGTATGTGTGTATAAACATGTGTGGCTGGTGTCTGCTGTCATTGATCCACGGCGACTTGCAATCAAACACCATTAGGTGTGAATTCTCCAGATTGTATATCGACGGGGCCTCCTCCTAATGCCGCTGTGGGTTTGTGTGTATATCCTGAATCAATAGCTACACAGGTTCTTCACACAGACTTTAGAGGTTTTGCCTCACTGCGCTGAAGCTCTGTACAGTAGTAAGAGGTGATGATTTAAAGAAGTGCTTTTTATTTAATTTGGTTCTATTAGTACAAAAAAAAATGCAGTGTGTGTGTGTACATAGACACAAATCCACATGCAATGATATTGTTTGCCCTTGCATGAATTTATATTTCCAGGTCTTAACTTCCTGAGCTCTTGTCTCCACATTGATTAGTATAGCCTGCATCTCAATCTGTTATTGATCAGTGTGTGTGTGTGTGTGTGTGTGCCTTTTCTACCACAGACTGGACTTGTACCTCGAAGAGGCCAGAGACAAAATAGAGCCAGAATAGATTATTTTCATTACCCCCCCACCCCCCACCCCCCTTGCCAAATCCCTTGCCAACAGTTGTCTTGGCAACCTTTGTTTATTCTGTCATTTCATGATCAATCTAACTGGCTAGCTCTGTCTGGCTCAGAAGCCTCCCCCTCCCCCCTGTGCTCTCTCCCACCACCAGCAGGCAATCACCTGCATTCGGTGAGTGGCAGGTACACATAAAAATGAAGGATGGATGGAGGAATTAATGGATTTAGTCATTTATTGACCACTGTGTGTTATCTCTCTGCATGTTTTGGTCCTTTGTCTCACTGCGTGTGTGTGTGTGTGTGTGTGTGTGTGTGTGTGTGTGTATATATGTGTTTGTGTGCCCATGTGTGGAACTAAATTGTAGTTTTCCAGCACGGCAAAGGTCAAGCATTATTTGACTGTGCCAGTGAGTGAATACAATACGGCGCATTTCCATATTTTTTCCATTGTGGACTTTTTGTCAGCGTGTTGGCACTCTGTATGTATGTATGTGCGAGGAGCAGTAAGAAGGGCCTGGCTCAGTTTCAGCTCGTGAAACAAAAGCAACTAATTCAGACAACGGTTCTATGCTTGTTGTGTCCAGTCAAAGAGAGACAAACCTTCTCTTTGTTTGAGTACTACCCAGCAGCCTTTGTGGCCGTTTAGCTCAGTAGCTCCGAGCATGGGGCCCCATTTAGAGTCATCACATCCCATTCTAGTCCAATTATACCAGCTCTCAGTGGTAAATATCACAGCAACACAACAAGTGTCTTGAGGAAACACTAATGAGGACTGTTCATAAACACAGTGGGGTGCACACACTCAAACACATGCCCAATGCAAACCAACTATGCAGGGGGAAATATTTTGGTATACAGAGCAGCATAGCTGTGCAGGCCTGGCAAAGCTAATGCATTAAATTAAATTAGCAACTGCAGTTAACAACTCATTATATACGACAGCAGTTATGGGATTTATTTATCCAATAAAAACACAATGAGACCTCGACAAACAATATTAACGGTTAAAAGCTGTTTAATCGTGTATAAGTGATGAGTATTTATTTTTCTATGGTTTGTTGTCTCCTCTGTGGTTGTGGTGTGTATAGACTTGGACTACAATCAGAACGTGCCGCCTGTAATCAGTCCACATCTTTAGCGTTGTCTAAAGTAATTTGCCGTAACGTGTTCTGCTAGCAACACTGCTCATGCTAATTGTTTGTGTTTGCTGCCAGTTCCATTTACAACCACAATTATGATATAATATCCTCTAGCTGGAGAAAACATTTTCCCTGTGTCACTCACTTTCTTCGGTCCCCTTTGCCGGCTGCCTGTAGCGGCTTGTAACACGTTCAGAAACCTGCCGCTTGTGTACAAGGCAACTTCGTACCTTTAGGCCTGTGGTTCGGACTTGAACACCGGCCTTTGATCGCTGTTCTGGCCCTACCAGCTGCTCGGCCGTCACTGTTCCTTCATGTGTACCGTGGCTGCCAGTTCTCCTCCTCGCGTCTTTCCAGTAACAGACTGACCGTTCTCCCTTCTCTGAGAACTGCAGAATCTCTCACAAATTGTATGTGCAAAAAATAATTGTTATTATTGTAGCCTAAAATGCCTGATATTGCCAAAGCTTTTATGGAAAACCGATCCATATTTTGATGTTTTTTTTGTGAATTCTTGAAGGAGCATGTGAAAATGTCGAATCTTCGTACAGCAAGAGGGCTAAAACGACCAAGCAAGAGTTGTTTAGTTGTTTACTAAATCAGAAAATTGATGTCATTTACATCACAAATGTGACAAAACACTGTGACATCATCTTGAGGCCTTTTTAGGCTGGAATCAGACATATATTAACATAGGGAAGATGGGCAGAAGTTTATTACCATTCATACACATGTACTCCCCATATTTGAACCACAAGAGGCGAGATAAAAATCAGTATCACCAGCCTTTAATAGAAATACTGAATCCTGATAAGATCATTGTCATTCTGTTGTGATGTTGGTCTTAGAGTCCAGTCTTTAATAGCAACTCATTCTTTCACTTATTCAAAGTCCACGTAGGCTCTTTACTTTAATTACAATCTGCCTTTGTAAGTTCTGTCATCTATCACATGAGTCCCGTTCCACGGTTTACAATATCAGCTGATAATGGGACCAACTCGACACCAACCAAAACACACATTTTTCAAGTACAATATGTCTTTGGTTTGGAGTTATTTCATCCATTAACTTTAAATTCAGTATCACTTCTTTTTTTTAAACACCCTAACCCTATTGTCACAGATTACAGTTCACAGCAATAATTGGTGTGCATGTAAATAGCAGAAAACCCAAAATAGCAAGTTGATGGATGCATGTGGGTGGTAGTGCGTTATGTAAACGAGCAACAGCTGAGGTCCTAGAAGTCAGATTTCCTTCCACCCAATGCTTAAAATGAAAATGTATTCACAATGTGATAATATTTTAATTTGCTCTTCCAGCTACTGACTTTAATGTTAATTACTGAATCCGTTTTCATAACATCGCAGTCGTAATTCCGTATACATTTCCTTCTGTAACTGAAATGATTGCCGTGGGGAGGGGAAAGCATAACTGTGACTGAACCATTTTCTGACTGCGTTATTTCAGCTTTTTACCAAGAACAGGGAGAGGAAGGAAAAGCACAGGAAAACATGGACAGAGTTTTGGTACATGTCAGTTTTGACGGTTTCCCTAACTTCCTATCACACATTTCTTTCCCTCCACTCTGATGTTGCTGTTGTAGGTTTTACTTTGTCCCCTGACATGCAGCAAGAAGCCTCTAAAAAATCCGTCTGCCTCTAACTGACCCGAACACTGCTTCGGGCACTGTGTATGTGTGCACCTAAATCTCCACATAACAACACTTGGTGACAAACTGCTATCTTACACTTGGCAGAAAAGAAACTAGACTTTCATATAAAAGTTGGCAATGTGCTTGCAGGAGGTATATTTGTCTCTGTGTGTCTACATTTACTGCTCTGTGTGACTGAGAAAATTCAAAGGGGGAAGACTGACAGACAGAGAAAGGGAACATTACATGCTATAAACCCTGCAAGCCAAACAATAAAACTGTCTCTAGTGGCTCCCTTCGTTTATCCTTACATCTCTGACACTCCCTCCCTCCCTTAAGTCACTTACACCTCACCGCTCTCCCCCCTCTGTCCCTGCCACCTTATCTCTACAAGCAGCTGAACTCGGAGGAGGGATTCCAATCCAGTGGGTTTGATCCCCTTTAGTTGGACCAGGTTGTGGTCGTGTCAAATCAAACTCTAGCAAGTTGTTCATGTCTTTCTCAGCTTCCCATTTTGTTCTTTTACAAAACTCAAGCCCCAGTCCACACGCAATTGCCTGTGTAGAAACATGACTGCGTTGGATCTTTTTATTTCCATACAACGCTGTATCATTGTAAACCATTACATCAATTTCCATCTCCTGATGGGACTCGGACAATACCTGGGAGTCTTGGAGACATCTAAAGCAGAGAGGACAGACCGGTGGTTTTATTAGCTCTCAAAGTCAATGCAAAAAGTGTGCAAGGAATCTGACCAATTTCAAGAACGTTCATATTTTTGCCCTTTGTAAAGAAATTATGCAATGTAACCATGGATTTCAGTGAGATGCTTTTTTCGTTATTGTGAATATGCTCTACTAAGTTGGTTACGTGTGACACGGATTGTGTCACACGTAACCAAATTTTTCAGTACACCATTACTGGTATTAAGAAAGAAAAATATCAAGTAATGTGCAACACCGTACAGGCCAAACGCGACAGGACCATCCACTTAATTGTACAAGAGTTGTCTTTTCACATAGAAGTCATCGATAGCTTAGGGGTGGTGGATAGCTTTTCCTGACCAACATCAAATCTTAATATTATTAACAAAAATACATCTTAGAAGACGGACATCTGGCCACAACAGCAGAAGATTTTATTTAACCAGCCACAACAAAAAGGTGCTAGTGTTGCACAGTGCAGTGTAACTCAGTGTAGCCATAACACTGCAATTGATTCCCTGATAACTATGGAAACCGCTCACTGCACTCAGTATATAATCTCCAAAGGTTCGACAAGGATCATTATTATTTATTAGTAACATTTGTGTAAAACTCACCTTGCAATGTTATCACAGTAAATATTTTTTGCGATACCAAACCGTGTCATGCACACTTACTTTATCCTACAGACAGGTTGCAAGAGGAAAATTGTATCAAGCAAACTGCTATAAAGGTACATTTTTGCTATCAAGGAAGCTGGAAGCATACCAACAAATTAATAAACAGTGGACTAGTAGTAGGACTGTGTGTGTGTGTGTGTGTGTGTTTGTATATTTCCATCTTTAACGCTCCTCACAGAGTCAGAATGATCCTTCTTACTCCCTGCTTTTTCCTCAGGGCACAGAGATAGTGAGAGGTATTAATGGAGAGAGTTGTGGGAGGAAAGAGAGTTGGCGAGCTAGAGAAACCATGTTGGAAGGAGAGATGGATGGACAGAGGTGGCGTTGGGGTGAAAGAACGAGAGGGATGGAGGAGAGTGGGCGGAGGAGGTCAGCGAAAGAGCGATGCTGAACAACACTGGGCAGGAGGAGGAGCTGAGGTCCAGATGGGAAGATATTTTGGCAAGCAAACCCCCGACTGCCCTGCTGCAGAAACTGCCAGCAGTGACCCAACAGGCCCTGCTAGAAAGCACTCATACTTTCATTTCTTCTAATAAAATCCCTCTCGTCTCTCCAGCTTCTCTGTTTGCTTCTTATTCCCTACATATTTCAAGTGCTTTAATAGCTCGCTCTGTTTCGTCGTCTGTTGTTCTTTTTCCTTTTTAGTAAGTGTGTCCTGACCAACTGGTTAGACCGTACATGATAAACTACAAATAACAGCAAGAAGAGGACATTAACAAATAGATGCTCAGTATACTGTATGTGCTAAAAGCAGGAAATCACAGAATGTCCCTGTCTTCTGTTCGGGATGTCTGTAGCCCCTGTGTCAGCTTGAACCCGTCATGTAGCTTGAAGTGTCGTGTAACAGAGTTGACCCCGTGCGTGAGGACGACTGGCTGATGTGCCAAAGGCAGGACTGTAACAAGGACACGACTCAGCAGAGAGCAGGACTCTGCATGTGTGAAGTGGGGAAAAGAGAAGGGGAAAGGACTTGTAGAGACAGAATAAATGCGTGTGAATGACAGAGGTGCAGGAAGGGTTGGAGGATGACAATGAGTAAGGCTGGGGTGTACAGTCAAAAGAGAGTGTCTGTCTGTGTGTGGATAAAGAAGCAAAGACTTAAGTCCCAGGGTTTCTAAATGAGCTCAGTGAACCACACGGAGGCCTTCACTTTGCATAACCAGGACCTGCATTTCAGACATTTGTTCCAGGAAAGAGCTCGACAATACTCCAAAAAAGAGGCTGAAGCTTGACAAGTACAGCTCACAGATGACTTGAGTGGGCAGTCATCGGAAGAGTGTCTGCCTGTCTACTAAAGCTGTGAACAGACCTTGAAATTACTGAAACCCACAAAGACTAAACATCCAACACTTGCAAACTAGATGTGCCAAAATACAGAAATATATTTTTAGTCTTTATGGTCAGACCAAACACTGGTTTGTGTAGTGCTTCATAAAGTAAACTACAGTGTCCAGCTGATTTGGAGAAGGTTTTAGTATTTTAAAAGCATATACTCCTTACCCTAGGGTTACATCTCCCGCAGGAATGGAGACATGACAGGGTAGCTGTAAAGTAAATTCATTCTTGTGTTTGATCTTTGCATGGGATTTGTTGCCAGTAACAAAAAATGGACAAGCCTTTTGCTTTTGAATGAGAGGCCAGCGACTCGAGCAGATTCCACGTGTTTTGCAGTTATTTAAACACTTCACGGGGCAATTGACCAAAGGTTGGGACTGAAGCACTGTAACGTGTGCAGTACCCTGGCTTAAACACAGGAGAGCGGAAACATCTTTCTGAAGTTACACAATGATAATGGCGCAGAGAAGCGTGAACATGAGAGAAAATGTGAAACTCTGGAAAGGTTCATTTTCCCTGCCAGAGCTCTAGTTGAGCGCTGTCATTTCGTTGCACATATCTCAACGCAATATGGGAAGACTCAATAATGTGTTAATGTACTGCAATTATCATCCTTTTTTGTGTGTGTGTGTGTGTACAGAGTACAGCACTATCCCAAAGTAAATCACTAAGAAGTGTGGTGTTGGATCAATACTGCACACAGTTGTAGCTGTATGAAGAACAAGGACTTGAACTGTATAGTAATCACTGTAGCCTTTTCTTACAGCAGTGCCCTCACGGTGAGGCTTAGTTAAAAAATGCAGCGAGAGGTTTATATTGAACATCTCTGCTTACACACACACACACACACACACACACACACACACACACTCCTACACTCGCAGTCCACTTCGGCTTGCCTCCCAGCAATGGAGAGCTCCAAGTGAGGAGGGTGTCAGCCAACAGGAAAGCAGGGATTGAGTGAGTGAAAACAAAGCAAAACAAATGCAAAGGGAGGGATGTTACTACAGCGCTCCAGGGGACGGACAAATCGATACACTTGCACACACACAACACTCCTACGCAACAGCTAAATAATGCTGGTAGTTTGTCTTGCCTTCTCCCTCCATGACCTCTGTCATCTTTATACACTGTGTGGAAGAGTTTATTCTTGTTTGCGCAAAATCAGAGGTTTAAACAAACAGTTTTTATATTTTTAGTTTGCAAGACATTTTAAAGAGCTCATTTTAAAGTCTCTTTGGCTTTAAGGCCATTTTCTAACGCGTTAAGCTGTTTGGTGTGGACATGTGAGGAGTAGCCCATTCTTTGGGCCAAAACTGCCCTACAGTATGTCAGTGACAGCAGTGTGGACAGCTTGTGTGCTCTTCATTAGACTTTAGCCAGTCAAGTTCTTAAAAGAAGTTTGAATAAACCTAAACTATAGCTCAGAATAACCGGGGAATGACTTATAAGCTATGATTTGTGTCCGTTTCCTTTAATCATTTTTAAAAGTAAAACATTATGTCATTACTGATGTCATCAGGGACAATGCTGCATGTACTTAGGAGTATTTTAAAGGAAAAAGTATATATTTAGCGATTGTACTGTTTTAGCTGCAGTTGTGGCCAGTTGCTAAGTAACTTGCCTCTACATGGCCCTTTATTTAGATAATTGGCCTTTTCCCTCACAGCACCAGTAACAAGGCAGTCAGAGAATAAACTTGAGCCTTTTCAGTGCCATACTGCATGAGTCATACAAAGTCTGTAGTTGAAGACCAAATACGCAAATGGGGTTTTACAATGCTGTCCAGCTCCAAAGGCTTGTGTGACGATGGGACCATTTCCTGGAATTTGTGATCGGAAAAGCAGGTGAGGCTTCTGTAACACTCAGTATCTCACAGGCCTTTCTGCTTTGGTCAGTGCCTCAATGAGGTCTCACTTTAGAGGTTTTCGGTCAGCTAATGAATATTTGTCTGTTCACAACGTGAGTCGAGCAGAAGCTTCGCTGCTTTCGGAAATGTTTAACAGAATTAAGGAATAAATGGACAAATGTATTAAATGTTCCTTGTGTTGTTACATGTTGCGCAGAAATTTCCTTCGACTGTGAATATTTATCTCAGGCACTGAAGACTTTGATCTCCAGTGAACATATATTCATCCAGCATTCACTTTTGAATACATTATAGTTAGCAACACAGCATTGACAGCATCTCTTTCTAATAAAGTTCTGCAGAAGCAGTGGAGGAACACGTTGGCAGCTGAGCTGTGGATGTGCAGCACAGTTTAACTGAACCGCCTAGTGTCAGTGTGATTATAACTGGTGCTGATAGCCACTGTGGTGTGAATGTCTGCCTGCTCTGCTCGCGTTAGGACGAGCACTGTGGCAGTCTGGTCAGTAGATCTTAACATCAGCCACTGCCAGTTGTGCCTCTAAGCAGCTGGTTTGTCAGCAGGCTGTCTGTCGAGCCTGATTTACCAGCAATGCATGTTTGACTTGGAGCTAATTTAGCAAGACAAGAGCATGCGACAGTGGATGTTTGACATTACGTGCACAACTCGGTGTCTATTGTGTTGATAACTAAAACTTCCAGACTGGGATAGATTAAGGATGGATGGTCTTTAATTAGAAGCTAATAACATTTATGCATATATTATTTTAGATCACCCTAGTGTCCTGCACTTGTACATTGAAATATTATACCACACGCCTTGCAGTGATCAAACAAATGTGCTCTTGCTGCATTGCCATATCCTTGTCAGTCCAAACTCTACAGTCTTTCCTAGTGACTGTTTATCAAGACATTTTAGTACAATCTGACTGTGCGGGGAGTCTCCAGCCACCTGTTTCTCTATTTCTCCTACCTGTTTCAAGTCGAGACTCACCATGGCTCTCCGCTTTTTGCATGGCAATAGTTGTTGACAGCACTAAGTGAGGTAGTAAATGGCACAGTAAAGTGGGTTTCAGAACGTCTGTCGCATCTGCCCGTGCAGCATGATTCTTTTTAGCCGCTCTCCGCTTGCTTTGAGCATTTGGTTTCAGGCAATAAAATCTATTTTTAGGCACAGATTGTAACATCTCTCGGCTCTATATATGGCGTGCTGTGACCCTTGTAGACTAGGATGCACACAAAAGCAGCAAGTGGACACACACCCACTGCACGCACACATGCAATGTAATACTTTTTGAGTCACTGTACTCGATGACTCAATGTCTGCTTCACTCTTTCTCCACATGCTACAGTGTCTGGACCATAATACAAAGCTAAGACCTTGGTAGAGCATTCTGAGAGATCTTGGTGTGTGTGTGTGTGTGTGTGTGTGTAAGTCTGTGTGCTCGATGATGCCAAGAGCCAGATTGCCTTCAGAGTATAGTGAAAATCCTTTTAAGCATAAACAATTAGTCATTCATAGATTAATATTTTAGATGGCTGTTGAGTAAAATATTTAAGAAATGGTTGACACAATGAGTGTTGGGATGATTTGAGTCAGCGACTGGTTACAAGGTTTAACAGAAACAACATTTTTGGTAAACAAACAAATAAAACACTTGTGCCCCTGCTTCTGCGGTTTATTCATTTATTTATTTTTCTTGTGTCTCTTAATTGTTTGACTTCTGTCCCCCGACTCGGGGTGACGCCATCTTGCATGTCGTAATTAAATGGCTGCTTAGAAGGAGGACATATTGAGTGAACGAAGGGATACAGGGGAGGAAGATTGGGGTGGGAATGGATGGGTGGTGGGGATTAATGAAAGACGAGTCTGTTAATTACACAACAAGGTCAAAGCCGCTTTACCTTCACAGCTTAATTGCGGCCCCCTGATTGTGTTGAAAGGCCTCATTTTTAATTTAAACAGCAGGCGAACTAAACTGCGTTAATTGTTGATGTGAATGTGCATCTCGGTGCATCTATATTAGAATGTTTGTGTGTATTTGGATCGCAACTGTGTATGAATTTTATTTTTTTTAATGATGCATCAGCTCAAAATTGACAGTGTAATTCCAGGACTGGGTTAGACTTTTCAAAGAACTTTGTACCCCCGGGTGGTGAATATATGGATGTGTACAGTGTATATCCATATGCACAGTAATGAATAAACATATGACACTATCTTGGCTGTCTTAATGAAATGGCTGCTCAGGAGGAAGCTTTCACTGAACAAAGGTACAATGGATGCGTGATTTTCCCCTCGGAGATCAATAAACTCGTGTCTATTATATTTGTTTGCACAAATGTATGTATATCTTTTATTTAAATGTGTTAAAGCCCAGGGGTACAAAACAGCAAATCACTTTGTGTCATTTTAGAGTTTGGGAACTTCAGTTATTCAATTTTTGATGAAAATTACATACAAACATCCATAATAGAGAAATTCCAGTGGAAAATCAGATTTTAGACATACCACTTGCTGTGCAAATGAATAATGCAATTGCTCCTTTTTTTCTTTTTTTTAAACTTTTTAAAACATTTTCTGAAACAACTCTGGTGCATAATCAACAGCTCATTTGCATTCCCTCCCACCACATTTTTTCCCTTCACTTGTCATTAGGAGGAACAATTTCTGATCTGTGATTGTCAGTAGAAGACCTGGTTGACTGTAAACCGTGTTTGTGCAGCATCCGACAGTCCTCTTTGGATGTTGGGCAACGTGTAATCGTGGTGAAAATCAGTTTAAATTGATATTCTTAAAAACATCATCAGTAATCAATCAGTAAGAGCCAGAAATGATGAGCCCTACACGTTTGAAATGTGTTATGCCCATGTTTATGTATGAGTGTTCTGATCCCTGATCCCGGAGCTGAGCCATTAAAACCGATGGGGGGGCAAGAGGGATTGGAGATTCAACCCACCTCATCCATCTCCTTGATAGACCAACTGTTCTTCATCACATGGGGTCTTGTGTTCATAAACACTCACACACACATCCACGCAATATACACATCCTCCCAAAACATTTTGTCATATGCTCTGACCATGACTCCGCTCTCTCTAGTGAAAACACTTAATCAGCCTTATGGTCCAAGTGACCTCGTACAACTGTCACCATCCATCTCTGCATCCCTTCAGCTTGTAATACCTTTGCATCAGGGATCCCGGATCTTAAATGTTGCAGAGAATGGATGATGAGCTGAGATTATGTTTGCCTTAGATGGGTAACTGAACGCTATGCTGCACAACTACAAACCTATGTCGTTAAAGGTTGTTTATTCGGTGAGCTCTTCACCATTATTACCTTCTCCAGGAGTGGTCGATCAACAAAGATCACATTAAAAGTAAGGTGCGGAAACAAGGAGCCACAGGGTAGTGTCTAGGATAATAATATTGAACAAGAGTGATTTGCATGGCAGAGTTGAAATGAGGAAGCAATTACTCTCCAAAAAGAACATTGTTTCCTGTTAAGTCCGTTCATGGTCACTTGGATAAAAGAATGTTCTATGGGAGGATGAGAACTTTTGGCTCGAATGAGACTCATTCCATCACAGAGGACCAGAACATTTTTCCTTCTTGATGTAGATACGATTAGATATGAGCTGGACAAAACAAAGTCAAGTCGAAAATGTAAAGGCAATACAGCTCTGAACAAAAAGTGGATCAGCAGAAAGACGGTGACCCTAAGCACCAAAGTCCTCCCACCGAAGAATAGTTAAAGCAGAATAAGTTTAATATTTTGGCAAGTGACACAGACAAGTGAAACGTTTTCTCATTTGTTCAATTGTGTACCCTTGAAACTCTGATCACATTTTAGGTCGTATTTATGCACTAATGGAGACAAATGTATGTGGGTCACAAACCCTCAAGTGCCATTGTTTTTACCCAACCAACTTACACTTATACAGCCTGAACACACGTAGAGTGTTTTCATTGTGACTAAAATAACTGCAGAGCACAAAGGCCTGTTGCAGTATTTATTTAATTCTTGTTAGAAAATGTGTATGTGCACAATGTCACAGCTATTGTACAGAACCAAATCTAGGGTTTTAAATACATAATTCAACATTTTCTATGCATGAAGAGTGGACTGATTGTTTGGCAGTTTTCTCTGGAGACGATGGCAGTTGAGATGTAACCCCTAATTGCCCTGGATCGATAGTTATTTATTAATTTATAAATAGATATATCTGTATAGATATATCGAAAGAGAAAGAGAGAAATCAAAAGTCAAATGTCAGAAGTGAGTCTCATTTGTATATAATGTGCTGGCAGAGCAAAACAAGGAAAAAGCCATGAATGATGTAATCCAATGCAATAGCTTCACATTTAATAATGCTTATTAAAAAAAAGGTTACGTTGGATTGAGACGGTTTCTCTTGACTAATTCATTTTGAACCTGTACCTTGTGGCACTACTAGGTGGTTGAGCTGCTTTATTTAAATAGATTTTTCTAATATATCGTTGGATGTATTTACATCGTTAAAAGACGAAAATATTACAACGCTCCACACAATATATGCTTAAGTCTGTATTGGAATAGGGTTTCTGGTTTAAGCAGGTGGCTGTACCTTTTCAATAGGCTTTCAGGAGATGTTTTCAATGAGCATATGCACCTCTAATACTTTTGCTGCATGCTCTTTTTTTCATCCTGACACATTATGCACTAATATGCTGGGGAAAAAAAGATGCACAGAGCTCTCCTATAGGCCCCCACACGCGGGCACATGCAGATATGCATTTTTTTCCCCCCCAGTACTCTTAAATTACTCTAATACGTGTGTCTTGCAGGGTTCAGAAGCGAGCTGATTACCCTTGACCTCCTCTTGTTTAAGAATGTGACAAGATGTTAGATTGAATGAACTGCTCTCCACTCCCCCTCCCCACATTCTCCCATCCTCCGCTATACTTAGGGATATGCAGCAGTGCTCATCTGTCTACATTTTTAGGAATCAAATTTATCAGGCCGAATCATCTATATCTGGGTCAGAGTCTTAATGAAAATGGCTGATTCAGATGAGGCACATCAAAATGGAATGCCATTAGGAGGACAGACTCATTCAAGTTCACATGGCAGATTTGAATAGGCGAATCAAATGAAATCTGTGTCACAACAGACTGCAGGCTGAAGATTATTCTCGTTAATTTCCATAACCAGGCTATATTTAATACATACAGACACGTAGACAAATAAAGGGGTGAGCAAGAAAAAAAAAGCCTCTCCTCTGCATTCCATATCATCAGTGAATGTGATTAGCTTCTCCTTGCATATGTTATTAAATGTTGAGAAAATGTAAGATGTAGCCACGTGTGTCACAGGGAATTAGCATCTGGACCGAACACATTAGCTACTTTTTTCACAGAGTCGAGCTCTTGGGGTGTCGACTGACAGGGTTTTTTGTCAGTACGTTTTCTGCACTTGTCATATATAACACTCTCACAGTACGGACATACTCTAGACACTCACTTGATGCATTTTTATACATGGAAAAATTGGAATCTGTGAAGAATGACATTACATATTGCCATCACAAATGGGGAGAGATGTAAGTGTCTAAAAGGCTGCTGTGTGTATAACCTTCAGCAGCATTACAAATCAATATTACTTCTCTTACCTAAGCTATCTTCGCTCTAGGTTTGATGGAGGAATTGCATTTTAGTGAGGTATGACAGAGAGGAAAGACACACACACACACACACACACACACACACACAACTGTTAAAAAATAGTGGAACATTCAATCTCATTTTGCACACGCTCGATCCGAAATTGCCTGACATTCACATGCAAACATATTTGCTGACTTGTGACTGATATGATTATAATGTAAATGATGGGGACACTCCCCTCTATTGCTCAGATGCACATGCAGTAGAGATGCTCACACAAACATTCACTACCCATCTTCTTCTGCATCCTGTGGTCTGTCTGTGATGATGATGGATATTAGTTTACAGTATTTACCTGTCCCTCCACCTGCCTCCTCAACCATTTTCTTTTTCTTTTCCTCCTTGTGTCCATCCTGTCAGCCAGAGCAGTGATTTCATATCGTTCAGCTTTACTGCCTGATTTTGGATTGTTAGACAGCTGTGTCTTTTTGTAGGGTAGAGGGTGTTTGCATGCACATTAGCATTTTGAGACATGCAAGTGCTAAGTAGCTAGGAGAAGCTTGGACATAAATAAATTGCTATGAGGTTGAAGTAAATGGAAGCCATCCATCACACACAAGGGGAAGGAAATACGCTGCACACTCCAACAAATTGTCCACTGTACAAGGTTGCTGATCCCACAGTTTGAGTGTCACTATTAAAGTGACGTTTGACAGTGTCAGAGTTGGGCTGTAAAGCATGAGGCCAGACTTTAGAGGTGTCACAATGAGAGACTAAGCTTTGAGGCCCAAGCTGATGATTTCCCAATAGGACTGTTGTTTTGACTTCAATTAGAATTGCGATCACCTGCATGTGGTTCCCATTCCAGGAGTCTTAAATGTGCGATGTGTTTGTAAAACCCACGCATCCAAAAAAAAAAAAAAAAAAAAAAAAGAGCACGAGACGTAAAGTTAAAGAGCACAGCTTATCCTTGAGTTTCATCCCTCAAACAATATGTGTTTATTGTCTTACGTAGGGCACACAAGTTAAATACCTGGAATTGAAATGCAATGAGGGTGTGTGTCTGTGAGATGAGGAGGTGATGGTGTCCTGAAATTGTTCTCTTTCATTCTTTTGTTCGCCAGCCTCTGATATACCCTGTGAAAATGATAGCTCGAGCAGAAGTAGAGACGGCGAATAATGGACCGAAAAACAGAGGGAGGATGGCAGAGAACAAACATGGTGTGTGTGTGTGTGTGTGTGTGTGTGTGTGTGTGTGAGAGAGTGGTGGGGGGTGGTGGTTTGGCACGGTGCAGCCAACAGCTATTTGGGAAGATGAGATGGGAGAAAGGTAAACGTCAAAGTGACACGGGTATTAGAGAGAATGGTGGAAGCTCTGTCAACAGTCAGTGATTGACTTCTGTGTATGTTGCTTTATAATGTCAGCGGCTCAGCGCAGTGAGTCGGTGTGTGTTCATAAAATAGAGAGATCCATCTGCCTGTTCCACTCATGTGAATTTTTATATGATATGATTTCGAGATAGATTGCATTTTTCGTTTGTTTTATCATTTCATTATAGGACTTCAGGTAGCTGTCACTAACACCCACAGAAAAGACAAACTGATTTTACCACATGCTGCTCACATTTCTAAACAAGCATAACATAACACATAAACAATCTGAAATGGCTCTATTACCACTGGATAGCTGTATACTTACTGTATATTTCCCATCTAGTAGATGTTTTCATTCATCTGTTTTTCATTTGTTATTATTATTGTGTATACTTACCTTTTACCTGTAGTGGTAACCTTTATCTCAGTCATTCCATTGAGCAGATTACATCCATACTTCTGCAAAGATGACAAACATAATTTAACAAAAACAAACCACATTCAGCTAAATGCCCAAGTACAGCGTCACCGAGTGGCTGTAAACTCTGTCAACTCATACGAAATGTCAACACTGCTGAGTATTTGGAGAGTGTTTCCCCACAGTTTGCCAACAAAAGGTAATTTTCCACTTTTGTTTTTGTTCTTTCTGATCATTTTTTTTTTTAAGACATGATATTCAGATGGGGAACATTTATTATGACTCATAAATGCTAATATAAGTAAACTCTGTTCATCACAACCAACAAACTGATTTTCACAGGTAGAAGCCAAAAGCAGCAACTCATTTTTTTCCCTTGGTGTTCTGTCTTTTTCACTCTGTGTGTGTGTGTGTGTGTGTGTGTGTGTGTGTGTGTGTGTGTGTGTGTGTGTGTGTGTGTGTGTGTGTGTGTGTGTGTGTGTGTGTGTGTGTGTGTGTGTGTGTGTGTGTGTGTGTGTGTGTGTGTGTGTGTCATGTTGCGTTTGAGGTATGCGGAAGTACCCGTATCTAAGAGTGTGAATGCATCGCTGTTAGCTGTTCCCCTGGTTCAGGTGTATTAGTGTTTATTTGTCTGCGTGTGCTGCACTGTGTGTCTGAAAAAGACTGGGCCCTTTGGTGCTGTGATGTAACAAGACAGCTCTTTGTGTCTGTTCTGTGATGTAACCACTATTGTTAAATGTTGTATGTCTGTGTGAGGGGGGGAAAAAATCCAGTGAATGGGAGCGGTGGGCGCTTGCATTCATGCAGCTGTGTGAAATTGTGTGCTTTCGTACGTGTCTGTCACAGCGCATCCCTGCCACTGTGTGACGTGTCTCCGCTGGCAGAATTACACGTGTCCACCGGAAAGCTCGTACGCGGCGCGGCTGACATTAAGACCCCCTGGCGGCATTGTTCGACAGTTATCCTCCTGTGTTCTTTGTGTGATGTCAGTCTGCGGTTAGCAGGGCAGAACAGTGAATAAAATAATAAAGCAAAGCGTTGACCTGAATGGCACGGCTCTGAGGTTTCTCCCTGATTACACTGTGAGGCAGCAGCCAGTCAGTGGGTGGACCTGAATGAGGTCTTTACTTTGAGCTAATAACAGGATTTATGCTGTAATTCAGGGCTTAGTTATATCTTTAAAGCAGCTAGACATGCAGACAGGTTATGACACGGCGTGTAGCACAAAAGAAAATTGTTGTCTCCAAAAAAGCAAACCATGGAAAGTGTCACAAAATTGCTTTTTTCATCAGTCACTTAATGTCAGTCTAGAACGGCAGAAACCAAAGGCTGATGATTGAAGATTTGATACCGTTATTCAATCCAAATATCACTGTCTCGCGACTTTTATATTCATGTGTTTTGCTACTGGGAGAAAATGTTTTTTGTTAAAGCAGGTTTTTATTGTGCACTACTTTAGTCATTACAGAGGCAGACGACTCTCTAAGGGTTTACTGATCTCTAGGCCTCTGCACTCATTTGTCATTTGTTTTGTTTTTTTGCTACAGAACATTGATACTTATACAAAACAGAAGAGCACTCTTGCTAGTATTGACAACTGGGATCTGCTTTCTCAGAGCGCTTTGAATGTTTAATTTTCTCTTTCAGCAGACAGAAGGTAGTCATTGCTCTAACGTGAAAAACTGTGTTTCACAACACTGGAGATGAGGCATTAATAATATACAATATATGCTGTTGCTTTAACAACCTGCACAGCTTTTTAATTTTTTTCTACATTTATACTGTAGTTAATATTGTTAAACACTTTTTCTCCCTTGTTGTGGTTCAAGTCCATATGTCTTCAAATTCATTCCTGTTAAGTGCAATTCCAAATGCTCAACTTTAGACTCATCTGAACTCAATAACCTTCTCTTTTTTTTTTTCTCGACACGATTTAATGTTCTGAAATACTTAAAACGAACCAAGCGGTCATTTCTTTCAAACTCCATCCTGTCTGATCTGGTGTGTGTGTGTGTGTGTGTGTGTGTGTGTGTGTGTGTGTGTGTGTCCTTCAAAGCAGTTTGGTGGTAATGAGAATCATTTTTTGGGATGTTAAAGCTGCCTACTAGCTGAAAGAATTAGCATCAAACTCCACATCACCCACATAGAGGGCATTGATCTAAATTACAGCTCCTTGAATTGTTGATTTCTACCTGCTGGAAATCCCTTGTATCTCTTTTTCATGCCAGTTTCTGTTGCATGCCTTGTAAACCTCTGCAAAAATACAGCAAATACAGGTAAGACATTTTAACCCAGTGCAAAGAAACGATGAAATTACAAACCACTGGCAATGTCATTTGGTTTCTCTTCTGTTGTTTGATTTGGATGTTTTTGGGTAAGTTTATTGTGTGTGTGTGTGTGTGTCTAAAGCAAAGTTGTTGTTTTTTAGTGTTATTAATATTAATTAATGTGTGCTGTCAGGGAGGCAAAGAAACAATTCATTACTCAGATTCATTGTGTTAAGTGTTCAATGATTTATTAATGGGCATGCTTAAGGTTAGAGACAAGAAAGGGAAGAGAAGGGCAAAGTATAAATTGAATCCTCCCACAAAGACAAAACTCATTTGTGACCTTGTTGAAATGTGGATTCTTAAAGCCTTTAATTCATTAGATGTCAGAACCGTTGGCATGTATCAAATCTTCACTTATCTGATTAGATGCCCAGTTTTTCCTTTCCTGCTTCTAATCCTACCACCAACAGCCTCATAGTGAGTATATCTCAGAGAGTGCTCCTGTTGCATATATTCCCACTCTACATGACATAGTGTCACTCACTGTTCTCATCTGTATGCTTTATGTGCGTGCTTATCTGTTTTTCTGGCTTTATCTGTCAAGCTGAAGGGGTCTATCTCTGTCCCCGTTTAATGTCTTTTCTCCATACAGTATGTAGCCTACTGTCTTTCTGTCTCTCACACGCCATCTGTCTGGCTGTCGGTGTCTCTGTCTCTCCTAACAATCCCTCGCTGCAGTTGGTCTCCTGCTCCATCCTCCATTCCTTCTAAGAGTTGGCATGTCGCTGCATATCTATATTATTACACCTTGAAATAATAAGTGTGTGTGTGTGTGTGTATGGGTGTGTGCTGCCATGTTCCTTTTAATCGAGGCTCCCAGTCGACACATAGGACAAATTGATCAGTTGGTTTGCCAGCTGTCCTGGCAGAGTTCTCCTTCTGTCTCTCTATTTCTCCAACCACCCCCACTCCCTTTCTCTCGCTGACACACTCATTTCCAGTTTAACTTGCATACCTTGGCAATGAAAATGCAAAGAAGAGATAAAAAAAAAAAAACATGTTTTCTAATTATTGGAGTGGTCTTCCTTACACACACAGTCTGCTTCTTTTTACTGCTTCATGCATTTTAGAAAATCCACATTCTCCCATTGGCAGATGGCTGCTAGCCCATTTTGACTGACGTGACCTTGCCTGGCATTGATTGTTGACAGCCCTGCGAAGAGAGTGATGGGCAGCGTCCGAAGCCAGCTCCTTTTGTTATCTGAGCTGCACATATTGTCTTGATACACCATATCATTAGACACACGTTTCCAAGGTGAGCTGGCAAAATCGGTACCCACGCTGAATTGAAGAGATAAGTCGTAGTTGCGGCCAGCTACGAATACGGCTAGCCTGCTTTTAAGCATGATGGGTAGAAAATGCAAAATCCATTTCTGGTCTCATAAATCAATGCATAATGTTGCCATGATTCTGGCGCTTATTCACGCTTGATGTTCTTGGCGTGGTGAGGGAACGGTGGCCGCACCATCAGGAACAAAGAGTTTACTCCAGTGCTGCTTGACAGGGCGTGTGTGTGTGTGTGTGTTTGTGTTGTTCCCATGCTTGGCTGTGCTGTGATCTGAAAGCGAGAGGCTTTTCTCTGTGTAATGACAGACATTAGAAAGTCGATTACAAGCGTCTCACAGCCTTGCATACGCAACTCAAGAGGTATGCACACATGCACGTGAGTGAAAAACATACTCGCGCTTGTCCAAGCCAGGAGAGGCTGGCTGTGCCTGCTAATCAATGTGTGATTGCAGGCCTTTTGTGTGTGTGCTTTGTAAGAGTGGCTGAGTAAAAGGATAACAGACGCCTCTTAATTATTGTTCTTGTTCCTTGATGGATGTTTATAAATGAATTTCGGAATGACAGACTTGTGCCGTGTGCACCTCAGCTTTTTCACACTTGCTCTTATACACGGGTCTGCCTCTCTGGATGACGCAGCCTAATTCAGTGCAATTACAGCACACAGGTGGGCGAGATGCTCTGCTGGCCTGCTGCAGGAAGCGCCACTCACTGTTTAGGCTCACCCCTGAAGTCCACTCCCCATTTCTCATATTTTGAGTTGAAGAAACGGCCGAGCCTTGATTAGTGGCGCTAACGTTAACGACATCACTAGGTTTTAAGTCACAGTTCAGGGCATCATAAACTCAGATGACTGTCTGCCTGTTGGAACTAACTCATGTTTTGAGTAATGCAAATCTTTAGCTCTAATTTTTGTTTATCAACACACTTCATTTTCCTATCACTTATTTAACTTAAACACTGCCATATTCTGTGATCTCAAGTTATGCTTACTCCACACTGACACACATACTTAATATTGAATAGATATGTCAATCAATGGTAATGAGTCCAGCCAAAACCGATCCCCATCTCCCATAGAAAACACCCACAGTGACAAGAAGCCATGACTAAATAATGAGGTAATAGCTGGTTCAGTCTAAATATCGCTCGCGCTTCTCAAATCTGGGGAGTTAATAACGCACACGAAAGGCTAGTCTGCTGGAGTTTATGCTCTTTTAATTGAAAGGGAGGGAGAAAAGGGAAGTCAAATTCAGGAAATATGAGAATGGGTGACCAGGAGAAGAGATGAGAATACAAAGCAAAGAAGAAAAGACCATGTTTAAAGAGTAGGAAAGGGGGTAAAAAGAGAGAGATGTAATAGCAGAGTAAAGGGAATGCAGGGCAGAGAGGAAAAATGAAAGGAGAGTGCATACCAGGAGTTGTTAATGTGGACCTGCGGTTTAGAATACAGTCTCAGAAGAAATGAGGCCGGAGCATCGAGCAGAAGCTGACTGCCTGATTTCACACCCATTATCACCTGCTACAAAGGCACGGCAAGTGGAAAATGAAACTGCATAGTGGAAGAGTGTAAAAGAACCTGTTTTATTCTGTGCATTTGTGAATTGTGTGTTAATGCGCCGTGTGTTGTCACACACACACACAACACTAAGCTTCTCTTACATGGTGTGTGTCCTCCTGTGTTGCAACTCTAAGTTCTTCCCACATAGAAAAATCATTCCACTAAATATTAGGGCCACATTTCTGTATTTTATCCGGCTCCGTTTATACTTTGTTTCTTGGGCTGAGTCCGACCCAAATCAGAATAGCTGTCTGATCCAACAACCAATCCCACAATTTCTGGCACACACTGAGAGTCTTCCTGGCTGTCGGGCAACACTGGAAGCTAATAGGCAGAATTAGCCCAGATGTGGAAGTATATGAGCCAGACTCTACCCCATGTCCCGGGCGAATATTGGACCACATTCTTTCTCCAGGAGCATTGCTCCACATTTGTGCAGGAGGAGATATTTAAAAACCACCAGTAAATAAGCCTGTGTTGTTTTGCTTGGCTGGTTCAGTCCAGCAGCAGCAGTCTTTGATGTCATTTGCCAAGACCACTGATCACACGTAATGGGTTTGTCAGATGGATTTAGCCAAAGTCGTCTTTTCCCCCATAATCCTATCCATTTGTGTGTGTGCTTCTGTGTGGATGTGCACCCCCCTTCCTCCTCCACACACACACACACACACACACACACACACACACACACTCCCTCTCCATTCATTCATAATTCTCTCTGTCATGTCTTAGAAGAGCTTTTTTTCCTTAGGCTGTAAAATACTGCTGTGCTAAATGGAATAGTGGTATTTCTATGCAAACAAGTGAAAATGCATAAGTGGTATTAAAGTCCTTTAAATAACCATGAAAAGACCTTAAGATAACAACCTCTTGTATCCTTTTTTTTTTTAAACCATCTTTTTTGCAAGAATGTGGGATTTATTTAATGTACATAAATGTCCTTTCAATGGGATTTCCCTTGTTAGGATTTTTGGACATATCTGATGTGTATTTCTCTCTGTTTCTCTTCTGCAGCATGTCCCCCTGGATCCTACAAGATGTCCTCCAGGCAGCAGGAGTGTTTTCCCTGCCCTGCCAACAGTGTTGCAGAAGAGGAAGGATCTGTGGTGTGTGTGTGCGAGGAGGACCACTTCAGGACTCCCTTGGACACTCCCTCAGCACCGTGCACACGTAATAAGATTATTAATGTCTATATTTATGTGTCTCCAATGACCTTTTGGTGTTCTATTTTTCTACCACAGCACCCCATCCTTCTTGTGCTGTAGTTTCATCTTGACATTTTTTTGCATTAAAGTAGCAGTTACATGTTTGTAAGCCAATCATTATCTCAGCCACCTCTTCAGAGTTTCATACATCTGCATTTGGCATTTACCTCTTTATCCATAAAGATCACTTTGCTCCTGTGGTTAGCCTGTCCTTCACCCCTCTATCCCTCTATCCTTTTTATCCACCTCCCTTTTCCCCGTCACATCGCACCTCCATCTGACCTGTACCCACCATCCCGGTCCCAGTATCATCATCTATCCTTATTCTCCATGTCCCCCCTTTCCCATATGTGTCTCATATCCTCCAACCTTCACTTCTCCTTCACCACATAGCCCTCCACTAGTACTGAATGTTATTAGTGTGCAAAACAAAAACAGATGAGGTCTTGGATTGTTGACCAGGAATTAGCCTGTTCCACAGTTAAAAGAAAGTGTTCTCTATTTATCCGTGTCCATCATTTCGTGTTTCAGGATGGACTTTCGACATTACCCACTACATTTTGTTCCATTCCCTGCAGCCACTTTCTCTCTCTTAACCTTTTATCACTTCTATCACCCATCTACCCTTCATCTCTCCTAACATTATGTCCCCATAATGTGTTTGGCCAAGAAGTCCATCACCCCATTTTCTCCATCTTTTTGCTCACCCTTGTGCATTCACTAAATATTCCTCTACATTTCTCTTGACGGTACGCATTCATTTTCCTGCTCTACCTCCATTATCCACCCTTTCATGCAACCGCGGTCTTTTTCTTACGCCCTCACTCCTTTTTTTGACCCCTGAACACACACTTGCCTCCTTACTCTGTATGTCTTTTTAACTTAGCCATTCATCCCTCTTCCTTCCACACACTGTCCCTTCGCATTTTCGTTCCTCTTTATCCGTTTCATCGATGCTTTATCACCCCATTCTTCTTCTCTCTGTCAAACTGAAATCTCATCCCTCTATCCTCAAGCGACAAAACCTATAATCTTATCCCCACTGTCCATGCATTATACCTTCATTCCTTACCTCTTGACCTTCTCTTGCCATCGTTCACCCCTTCTATACAGAATACCATTCTTCTCCGATCAAGATGCACTACAAGGCCAATAAGACAAAGTCCATACAGAGCCCCATTGATTTCTGTATGGAAAACAGCTTTATCGATATAGCTTAGTAATTAGATGGAGGAATAATGGGCTCCATCTCAGGAGTACTTGGGGCACTAAAACCGTAGGGTCACTAGGTCTGTGCGTGCATGCTTGTATACATACACATTCACTAGTCGTACATAAACATGTGTAAGTGTGTGGTCATACTAGTTTTTATGGGAACTTCAATGGAAGAGTTTAATTACAATATTGATCCCAGAGCTCTCTGATCCCTGTGTGATAACATTTATAGCAGCCTAATGACCACATTAATTACACTATTGATTCAGTAATTATGATTATCCCCAGATTCAGCTAATCCGCCTTATGGTATGGATGAAGAAAGAAAGAGAGAGGTTGATGAACCTAGAATTAGAAGAATAAAAGAAAAACTGCAATTTTTGCCAGATGAATAATGTTTGTTATCTGATCAAAAGTATAATGTAGTTTAAATTTCTTTTCCCTTTGCCATTAATGAGTGTAACCACAGTGAGATGGAAGTTCGGTCTCTGAATTAATAGATAGTTTAAAGCTGCGGTATGCGATTTATTTTGTGGAAAAGGTATCTTATTGTGGAGAGGTGCTGCCAGTGCCTCTAATGTAGAGACTCGCAGAAGAGCACTGGCAGTCAAGCATAGATATGTACTTCCTAAAATGTTTTGAGCGAGGCTCACCCTCAGACCCAATCAGAGAATTTCAGTGATTTCTGCTCCTGCTTGCTTCCGTCAGTTTTGTAGCATTCATATTTATTGTAAGTTGATAGTCTAATAACTGAAGGCAGAGCTGAAGGTAGAGTTTTAAGCTACTATTAGCTAAAGTTTCATGTTATAGCATGTCTATAGTTCATGGTAACTGTTTACATTTTTTCCGTTACATCTCACTATTTAAATATTTTTCTTAAAGTAAAACTTTGGCCAGAAGAAATGACTCACTAAAGGTAACTTCTGTGACTTTTGTTTTGGCAGAGTGAAACTACTGCTTACAGATGGAATGGAAATTATTGTGGCATAATAACTGTAAGGCAAAATTACATGCATAATGTTGGGCAATATGCACTCACTGGCCACTTCATTAGGTACACATGTGCCATCTAATGCAGTCTAATGCAATCCAATAGAGCATGTGGTGGTTCTGACATTGTCTAACGTACAACTCTGCCACCCACTGTGACTTCTATTAAAAACATAAAGCAGAATTACCGCCTTAAGTTTTAACTTAAAAAAACGGACCTTGTAAAAGTAGAATCTATAGCAGAGCTGCTGTATGGGATTGAATTTGATTGTACTGGGGTACCTAATGAAGTGCCTAGTGAGTGTGTGTCTCACTAAGATGATGTTTGAGTAGAAACATTTTGTTATTTGTTTTCTTCTGGCTTTAATGGCAAAAGTGTTAAACCGCGAATTTTGGGATATCTTTGATAATAAACTGTAAATAAAGGATGCAAATTTCACATCCTTCCCTAAAATAGAGAGAGCAAACAAAAACTACTAAAGACTATTTGGTATCATCAGCGCCTGAACTGTGCAGCTAATTATATTTTTACTATTAAAATAGACTAGTACTACCAATGATAGCCAAGATTTTGAGGTACAAGGGTTAGACAACTTGTAACAAGCTTTTGGCAATCGCTGGCTATTTTATTTTTTTAATGTTTGTTTTGACTTATTTATATAGTTTTCTCTTCTTTGGTAAATATCCATTTTAAATTTTTAACTTTTTCCCTAGGCTCCAGCCATAGTGTAAAACATATCAAGAACATGCTTGTATTTGCCAGGATGCATTGCACTGAAGCAGCACTGTAGACTCATGTGGTTGACAGGGCCAAAGGAGAGGAAGGGTCGAGACAGAGATAAACGACGTGAAAGAGAGCAGCAAAAAAGTTGAGGCAGAGATGTTTTAACTGAGATTTGAAGAGGAGAAAAGCGAAAAAGAAAACTTTAATTGAGAGAGGCCGTGCAAGGCCAAGAAAGCGTAAAAACGAGATAGAGGGATATCGCGTCCAGCTGTGTCTATACTTTCTCTCTCTCTGTGTGTGTGTGTGTGTGTGTGTGTGCTCACACTCAGTGTCCTCTGGACTTATGTAACCTTGTGCTCCACGTGGGTTCGGGAGCAGGACACAGCTGTGGCATGTGACAGCACGCACACAGCAGCACACCTTCACTTATTCATTACATAGCACATGCAGCCTGTACACATATAAAATTCATGGCCTTTAATGGACTTTAGCTCTATTCAGCCTCTATATGCAAGGGGCCTGCTAAAAAAGGCAGTGGTCAAGACACTGACTTAGTGATCAGATGAGTCCCCTAGCCTGTGCTGTGTAATAGAGCTGTCCAATCTTTTAAATACACAGCAATGTAGTGGGCCGACTCCTGTGGTGCATCTGATACCCTCACAACAGATTAGACTAGAAAAAGCTATTTCTGAGGAAATTATGTTGGAGAGCTGATACTCTTGCCTGGAAGATGCTGAGCATTTAGGAGTTGTACATTTAGAGGTGTAAAATTGTAGACAAAACTGGAAAAGTTGAATGGAAACAGAAGTGGACAGGAATATATGAACAAAGGGATCACTGAGACAGAAAAGGAAAAAGGAAATGAAGAAATGGTGGAAAGAATTGACATAAAAGAAAAGGAAGTTTTGACTTTACTGGGACATTTACTTTGACAATCTGTTATGTTTCCCAGCATTCTTCTGTTGCTTACTCACACTTTTATTTTGAAAATTTGTCATTTTTCTGTGCATCGTGTAAGGTTCTAAATCAGAGGGTATTTCATTTGAAAACAATACCCTATTGTAAAGGAAGGGTCTTTGCCTTGCAAAATGGACAACAACACAAAACTATAACTTTCGGTGAGGTGCTAAATCAGACACCTTGAATCAAATACTATAGCTCATACTGATACAGTCTTACAAGCAGCAGTAGTAGTATCTGATACACTACTAATGTACAAGTAACCAAATGCAAACTTGTCTGGTTTCATTTAGAGGTGGGAAGGAGGGCGAAGGACTGAAATGGAATGAGAACAAAGGGTAGGAAGGATGGAAGGAAAGAAAATGATAAAAGGGAGGGATCAGAATAAGGAGAGAAGGTTTTGGGGGGGATCGAGGTCACGAGGAAAGAAAAGATGAGTAAAGGATGCAAAGAACGAAGATGGAAGAATGCTGAGAAGGAAATGAAGCTGCGCTCTGTTTAAATAAACAGGACAGAGGTAACATTTTATAAAATGGATGGATGATGGTGCATCAAATGGAGGGAGAAAAGGAGGGAGGATAGATGGATAGAGGAGAGCGGGAGGGAGATGGATGTAGACATATTGAGTGTTTTCCAAAAACAAGCTGTAATGCTGAACTGGGCAAACTGCCTGAAACGTGGCCTCATATAATAGGCAACATCACAAAAACTGTAAATTGTTCAAAAAAAAAAAAAATCTCAAAACTATCGCTTCAAAAAACGCAGTAATACATTTTATGTGACGATATTCAACAAAATATGGTGTTTTAAAAACAGCCCTTGTCTGTGACTTGAAAAAGACTTCTTTGGATGCCTGTTGTAATGGCTCCCAGGAAAACTTTTAGATGTAAAAAGTATAAAATAGAATGAAATGAAACAACATAATGGCAATAACACACGTTTAGAAAGTTTAACAAAGTTTCTGCGACAAATTGTTCAGCGAAGAAAGGGGCTAAATAATAATAGAGCGAGAATATATACTGTAGGTGTGAGAGCTGTTGCACAGCTATCTCCCCAATTAGCGCTAAAAGCCATCTCCATGGCAACTCACGTATTTACCAATGGTAAGTGGAGGACTTGCTCCATGTAGAACTATTGCTATGAGCACATAATGGACACGGTTGCAATGGAGGCTCCTGTGCACACACATTCAGGCCAAAAGCCAAACAAGGTGCAGGTTAGAAATGGTATTTTATGCATTCAAAACATAGACGTACCCCCCGAATCTTAACTGTTTCCATGCTTTTCCTTAAAGTTTTATTACATACTCTATTTCAATTCAGTGTTTTGTTTTGTTTTTTACGCCCACCACCAAGTCACAACAATGCCACGGATACTAATATAAAGCATAAAATCTTCCAGATTTTCAATTGCCTAGTCCCACTGGGATCCAGTGGTTCTCATCACAAAGAATTGTTAACAAATCCTGGATTAAACGGGATTATCGTAGCATGGTGACACCTTAATACACAATGAACATCGTCCATCATGTTTGAATCTCTGGCAGCTTTGCAGGTGACTGTGTTTTATTGATTTGCATGGACAAATTATAATATCATTGGTCGATTTAAATGACATTATCTTGTCCCCGCAGGGCCTCCCTCCCCACCTAGAGACCTCGTTTACACCCTGAAGCAGTCCACACTGATCTTGGACTGGGCCGCACCGTCCGACACGGGAGGCAGGGTGGATCTAACCTACAGCGTCGGGTGCAGGCGGTGCACCGGGAGGCAGTGTGAACCGTGCGGAGCCAGTGTTGGCTTTGTGCCTCAGCAGGTCGGCCTGACGGAAAGAACGGTGACTGTGGTCAATCTTCTTCCCAACACCAACTACACGTTCAGTGTAGAAGCCTTGAACGGAGTGTCCGAGCTGCTGCCCAACAAGAGATTCTACACCCAGGTCAACGTGTCAACAAGCCTACCTGGTGAGTCGCATTTGATCTTTAAACACGCTCACACTCATGAAGCCATGTGTAAGGAAACTAAACTTGACTGTCCATTTTAAATTAACCCACAAGGCTGCACAGTCTGAAAACAAAGAGCTAAAAAAAAATAAAGTCACACTGCATTTCCAGGACACACGTGCAGGTCCCTGGAATGCTTTGCATTCACACTGCATTCTGTGTAATCTAAAAATCAGCTGCATTGCATGGCTTTCTCAATTTGAATATCTTACAGAAGGCTACATTTAAAGGAAATCCACTTGGATTTGGCCGATTTGACTAAATTTACAGTGGCTTTTCCAAAAGGTTGAGAGGGAATTAGCCCTAATGTTTGTGCTACTTTGCTATATACTGTATTGTGGTGATGTTTGAAAGTTCTTGGTGAGAAAAGATCTCCATGACTGGGTCTGATTGATTCTTACAGCATCTCATCCTTTTGCGATTAGCTTACTGTTGCTGTCTGGAACAAATAAATAAATTTAAATATACAGCGCTGTCTATGCCATTGTAATATGCTTTTTTCACATTTGACTTCTATTCTTTTTTGGTTTTATAAAATAACATAAACCTGTTATGACCTCAGTGGAGGCAGTTGTCAGTTCATTAAGGGTGGGCTGATTCTATACATACACACACCAGCATTCCAAACACTTGCAGCCACTGTGTACAAATCCCTGTACATAAATAAATCCATGTAGAAGTGCAGGCTCACTGTGACCTTTACACCTATACAACATATAACAATAGTGCACACATGGCATCCAAAACAAAATGTGCGTCTCGCGGAGTGATTTTCATTTATGTGTGCATAGCAAAAAATCTCGGCGGTGGAGGTGATCTCATTTTCATTAGCAGAAGTCTTCAGCAGGCCGTTAGCCGGGGGCTTGAAAAAGCACTTTGCCAAGTAGCCCTGTCAACCTGCTCTGCAGCAGCACTATTTGGAAGAGCTCAACTGTGAAAAGACCACACACACAGACACACACACAAAATGTGCAAGCACACTTTCTGGTTTGAATGCTGACAAACACTTATACAATGCACACATAAACTTACCTGTCATACTGTGTGTGTGTGTGTGTGTGTGTATATATAGAATATGCTTGTTAACTCTGAAAATCCTTCGTTTAGAAATGTTGAAAAAAATGAGTCTGAACAGTGATGGCATGATGAAGCAAATGAAGTTTGAAGGTAGAGCGACTGAAAGGTGCCGCACAAGAGAAACAACCACAAAACGAGAATGGCACAGTGTGTGTTGCCACTAATTGGACATTAGCTTAGAGAAATGTGCTGCATAATGAATGGAGAACTCTTAGTCATATGTTAGGGAGCAGAAGCAGCACCACCACCACTTAGCATCACTCTGTCAGGATGACTAGCATTTAAAATAAAAATGTCCCAGTAGTCTAGATGCTCTTGCTGACCAACTGTGCAAGTTATGCAAGTGTAACAGCTGGACTATATAAAGTGCTTGAGATGTTGAAAGACAGTGTTGTTTGCTGTAAGATACAGATCTATGTGCTCTGCATCAGTAATTAACTCTTAAAGTTTGCAACTGCAGTATTTTAATAGAAAAGTAATTTTGTTTTACCAGGGCAATATTTCTTTTTCTTTTTTTTTTTTTTTTTTTTTTATTCCCTTATGGCATGATTGCATTCCACTGAAATGTTTAATGTCAGACATATCGGCAGTGGAGAAACTTTTTTTTTCAAGCAGATGTTTGCCTCCGTACGGATCCTGCAGACGCAACAGAACATTGTAGCTGACATGATTTTTCTGGATGACTGACGTAGTCAAATTCGGTGGTCACTGTCAATTTGAGTCTTTTTTTTTTAACCTAACCTAATAAAATACAATCAAAAATTGACCAGCAAAAAACTGAAATTTCCAACATTTAGTGTCTTTTACCTTTTGTAAAGCCTATCGTTCTGTCATCATTAATGACCTTGTCACTGTTATGGTTTAGGATGTTGCATGTTTTAGATCCTCTTTATCTCCCATCAGCTGTAAGAACAGCTGACACTAAGTTGGTTGAGCAGCTGAAACTTGGCCGACTTCACCTTCCAAAAGGGAATTATTCTGCCAAAACCCTGAGCTCCAAGGTTAGGGACACTATATCAGTAAAGGACAAACCTGTGGTGTGTTTTTTTTTTTTGGTTGTTGTTTTGTTTTTTGTCCTCACAGTTCTTTCAACCCTTCTCCCTTATATCTCCCTCCCTGTCAGTCTGTCATGTCAGCAGTTGCCATACCGTTGATTTGTGGTTATTATAGGGTGTTAGAGTGTGAGTTGTTGCACTAACCGTGTCATCCAGAGGGATTGGACAAGGGGTTAGGAGAGTATGTTTGCAGGGGTTTCAGAAGACTGTCTGTCCAGGGAAGGATTTAGACTGGCATTGGGTGTTGGGTATTTAATGCTGTGTGTGTATGTGTGAGAGAGCCTTGCTTTAATAAATAAAAATTATTTTACCCAGGAATTTATACATAAATTCTTTCAAAATCCTACAACGAAATTTCTTGGATTTTTTTTTCCACATTCTGTCTCTCACAGTTGAAGTTTACCTATGATGAAAATTACAGACCTCTGACATCATTTTAAGCGGTAGAAACAACACTACCATGCTCAAGTCTAACGTTTCAGCATGCGGTTGCCGTGGATTAAAAAAAAAGTAGACAAAATGTTTTCTTTAACTGAATAAATCAAACCAATATTTAAACAATATTGGTGTGTGTGAGACTAATCGCGTGCAGGTCAGCTGCAGAACTGAAAAACATTCCAGCAAAGACCTCATCCTGGTGTCCGTATGTATGCGAGCGCCTCTACACCGAGACATTACACCATCAAAACTCGCTGACCTTTATAAATACTGCAGCAGGGATTTGGAACTAAGCTAACTCCCACCTGTATCCACACATACACACCGCGCCCTCTTTTCTCCTGTCACCTCATCATCTCTTTATTACTTTCTGTTTTTGTACCTCCTCCCTCTGTATTCGTATCTTTTCTTTTTTTACCCTCTATTTCCGTTCTCATTTCCCGCAACTTATCTTTTCCTGCTCTCGCCATAAACTCACTATTCTTAGAGGGTAATTTCCCTCCCTCCCCCCTCTTCCTCCCTCTCCATCCACAACCACTTTTTTTCCACCCACTTCTTTCTCTCACCACCTGTCTTGACATAATCACTGCTGCCCTCTTCCTCATCACCTCTCTGCTTCTCTCTATTCTCACCACAGCTCTTTCCCCACCTTCTCTTACTGTACTATATTTGTTTTTCTGGGCACGGTAAGCTTGTTAGCAGAGGGATGGTATGGTTTAGCCTGCAGCCGAGGACAAAGGGAGCCTGAGGATTTAAGGGCACAGCCTGAGTTAGGGAGAGAAGGTTCTAACGGTTTCTATTTTATGGCTCAAATTCCCAACCCCACAGACACACTAGGGTTAAATTTACGTGTGTGCATAAATTTATATTTTTGATTTGGATAAAAGGCATCTGAAGACTTTGTGGCATTTAAACCCTCCATTATGACCACATATAAACTGGATTCTTAAAAAGCCTCTACTCAGACTGGACACATGCACAGTGGAAGAGTGGATTTCTCCAAGGCAGATGAGGATTTATCAGGACTCTCCAGGCCACCAAGCGAAGGGGGGCTTTGCATGCTGTGTCAAGAATGGATGGTTGGATGAAAGGGAGGAAGGAATAGGGGATAGAAACACGGCTGAAATAGTTTGAGGATATGGGGCATGAGGTGGGTAAATGAGGGCTCATCAGGCCAGTTCTGAATTAGGAAAGTGTGTGTGTGTGTCCTGTGTGCACTAGGCCATGCTTGTATGGCCTTTATCTGTGCATTGCTTCCTGCTTACTAAGTGCACTTGCGAGAAAGGATATGGTAATGACGTCTTGGCTCAGTATTGCCTTCTATATGTGAATTTTCATGTTTCTGTGGGCACTGTGATTGAAACACACTTTGGTTGAAAGTCTTGGCCCCCAGTGGTACATCCAAAGCCCTTTAGCTGAGGCAGAGAAGAAGAGAGGGATGCAGACGGGCTGTAGAGATGGGGTGGAGGTGTGGGTCAAAGGAGGAAGGATTGGCATTTCAATATCCTGGGAGGATTACTGGCCTGGCTTTAGATGGCTGGTCCCTGCAGAGTTACATGGGCCTGAGAGATGGATGCATAAAAGGAGGAGAGGAGAGAGGCATGAATGTAGAAGTGAAGGAATGGGGAGAGGTGTGCGACGTAGCATTGTGAACAGAATGCCCTCTGGGTGCAAAAGCAAGACGAAACAGGGGTGAAGAGCAGGAGGAAAAGATACATGAATTTCCTCATAAAATATGGAGCATACAATAGAAATGTTTTTGGAAGAGCTGTGTGGATGTGTTATCTGATGCTCTAAACAAATAAGGAAGGCAGGCAAACGGAATAAGAAGTGTGCAAGTTGTCGTGTGCAGACCAAGACAGGAGATGGAAGGATGGGAAGGCTAGAGAGCTAAATGGGGAAGAAATGGAAAGGGGACCATAAGCAACTGGGGAAATGTGAGACGAACTGCAGGATACAAAAAGGTAAAATGACAAAAGTGGGGACAGAGGGAATGAGGAGAATACCCATAATCAGGGCCTTCACTTTGAAACTCTGGCCTTCTGTTAAAGTGCTTCAAACTCAAACCCAAGCGTATATCATTACCTCATGATTTTATCTAAGGACTCTAATTCACTTCTAAGTATATATATCAATTTGATTCTCTGAATATTTTTAAATTTTAGCTTGAATTCATTTGGAATTGCACCTTCTCTGCACTCTTGCGCAAGAAAAAACTGTAAAGTAATATTTTTTTTCGTACGTTTGCCTTCTCTTAATCTGTGCTACTCGGTGGTCATAGCACAAAACTTCTTTGTCGTTTTTTGTGTTCACGTTCGCACCTCTCCACCTTTGCCTCATCCTCACCTCCAGCCCTTTGCATGGAGGCGTTTGGATCCTTTTTGCCTCCTTAATTAGAAGTGATGGGAAGGTGAGGCTTCAGCAGGCACCAAATGAATAGAGTCATCAAGCTACTTTTCAGGACTATAGCCCAGCCACTTAAGATGCTTTGTCACCCTGTGATGGGAATTTTAATTGCCTACCTCTTGGCTTATAATTGGAGTCTATGAAGAGGCACTCTGAGGATCCTTATGTGTGCTCTGTGTATGGATTTACAGGCTGTATCTTGTTGTTCAGGGAATTGTAGTGTTCACTTAGGAACACAAACAATGCTTGGAGGTGGTGTACGACACGAGCAATGCTATCTCTCTGTTTTTGGTGCAGATCATTTGACAAACCCTTTCCCGGACAAAGTAAAACTACAAACTTTTGCTTCTAGTGTCGTCGTAACAATAAAAGTTCCAACTTAAAAATGCACACTTTGTGAGCACTTTAACGTGTTTCTGTGCGGAGGGCTTCGCTGTGTGTGTGTTTGTGCGTGCCGTCTTTCTTGTTTTTGTCGGGTTCGTCGCTGGAAGGGAGGGGAGCTCGAGCGGCTCCTCGCTGTGTGAGAGAGAGACAGAGAAAGGCATGTAGGGATGTATTGAGGCAGCTGTCTTCCTGAATGACAGCATATTCCAGTACGTGAGTGACAGTTTGTATCATTCCTGAAACAGTTGTCTTAGAAGTACACTGTATTTGTGTCTGGGTGTAATGTATATTTACACTGTTGTTCAGCATCTTAGGCAAAAAGTTCACATTGTGTTTTTATCGAAGTTTTGTTATTATCTTCATTATTTCTGCTCTCTCTCACGCCGCATACACTGTATGTAATAAACTTCTGATCATCTTCTCTCCACATATTCGTTTGCATTTGCACTATGTAAGAAAAGGAAAGTGGATGTACAGTACAGATGTGCATGCGCATGATTGTTCATGCATTTCCTCTCTATGCAAGTCTGTCGATGCAGATAAAGCCTTCTACACCTTCTTAGCCAACTTCCTGCAGCAGGTTTGGGTCAACGACTCTTTGTCTTTTTGTGAGTGTGTGTGTGTGTGTGTGTGTGGCCTGTGTTTCTATTTTTTGGAGGCTCCAGGCAGAGGCTTTCTGGCTTCCCAGACATGTTGTGATCAGGCCATGCCTCTGCCTTTAGGCTAAAGCAAACTGGGCCTGAGGAGTGTGCAGAATCAGTGTGTGGCTGTCAAGAGCAGTTTAAGCAGGTCGGCCACAGTCGCTCTCCCCTGTTGGGAGTGTGAGATGCCAGATTTGACAGATTTGTAAGCTCGGGAAAGGCTAACAGGTTATGTGTGGGTTTTGAAATACAGCGTGTACTCATGTATTTTAAAATCCTCGTTTAGTCGGGACAGACAAAGCTCACTTGTGCCCGTTCATTGTCGGTCTTTAATTGTATGTCTTTCAGCCCCTTTTCAGCTGGAGAAGTGCATCACCATTTTACTGCCAGATTATATTCACAACCTGGTGTTTTTGCACAGCTGGACCATTTTGATCAGGCCCATTTGAATAATGTCAAACAGCGAGTTTCTCTTTGTCCCACTTGCTTGTTTGCTCGCTGTTCTGGTCTTTCTCTTGCCCACCCACCTACTGACTGACACATTTAATCAGAACGTTACGCACACAAACACCAGTCTATCTCTCTCTCTCTCTCTCTCTCACTCTCTCACACACACACACTCACACTTAGGTGGATCAAGTGCTCGAAACATATAATTTTCGAGTTTAGATGGAAATGTGCCCTGTCCAGGTGTCTTTCCTGTATCAATCCTCCCACTCAGACAAAAATACCCAAATTGTGTGGTACATCTAGATGAGCCTTATTCCCTCTAAACACCTTCTCTCTCCCCTTTTCCTTCTCTGCTGTCATGACTGATGATAACCAAAGAACCTGAATGCTGGATAATTTCAGATTTTCTATCCCTCTCCTTTCATACTGTTGCTTTATATTGTATATTTATACATTGAGCAGGGTATGATAATTGGGTGTGTACATGTGTTTTGGGATAAGGCGGGCGGTCCAGGCGGGTGGATGCTGATAGGGCAGATTAGGCAGCGAGTGGGGAACATGGACAGGTTGCCAGATAGGGCTCCACTGCTGCGGCAGGCTGATAGCCATAGATTAAAATAGATCTGCTGCAAGATGTTGAGACCTGGGTGGGATAGTAACACTAAGATACTTTATCATTAGATTAGTAAAGAAATTGTAAAGGATATATTATTGTGTAAAGATTTGTTCTATAGTCTCCCTGTCTCAAAAAAGAATCAGATCTCGGTGATTAATTTTCAATGAAAGGCAACAAAACAAAAAACCAAGCTATAATTAAAGCTGGTTTAATGTGATGCTTTCTAGCAGTATTAATGTCATTGAGTTTATGGCCTTTTTATATAGTTTATACTTTTCCACACATTTGATACTTAAAACTATATGGCAGTAGATGTTTTGGATTTTTGGATAGTTTAAATCCAAGTAACACCCAACAAGGAGTTTGTTGCTTGATTGATTTTAACTGTAGCTGCGAAGGGAAAATCAATAAAAATTGTGGAAAAGTTAACCACAGCAGTACTTGGCTGTTTGAAACTTTAACGACTTAAATAAAGATATGCATGTCAAATGCACACTCCACTGGGATTATGGAATCCATTGGCAGAAGTGCTTGCAGCAGTAAATGTATAAAAAGCTCAAGGGATAGCCGAACCAGAGGAAACCATGTCCCCACTCCTCTGCTGTCAGTCACATAAATCTGTGCACTACACATTTAACCCCAGGTAGAAGCCAGAGAGCTGTGCCCAAAGGGGGAAAAAGCTCTCTGGCTTCTTGTTAACCCTATGAACATGAGCCAGCCTGAAAGATACAGCTCCCTCAATCACTCCCGTCTACCAGCCTAAAACTCCACACACTCCATCATCTTATCTCTTCATTCCGAGCACACAGGCAGTTACTCCCACCTTTTTAATATGCTTAGACCCACAGGAGCGAGTAAAGTTGCATACGTGGCAGAGATGGTGAGAAGTAGAACAATGAACCCACCCCACCCCCAAGACGAGATGGATGTCATCTCGGCAGAGGCACAAACAGGTCTGCAGGGAATAGTGGATTCCCCCGAGAACAGAGATTGAGATATAGCCTTGTCGGGGAGATTTAGGGATGGTGAGAGAATGTCTGGAGAGAGGACCCATGGAGATGAGGAGGAAGAAAAAAAAAGTCAGAATGACTGGAAAATGTTCAGCCCTGCTTGTGCCATCACCCCTGGGGAGTGCAGCTCCTCTGCCTGTCTCCTTTGATAATCAAACACAGATGCCAGTTGCACCTCAGTAGCCTCCGTACCCGTGGATGCATGAGCCTACAGCAGTGGCTGCCATTTTGTGCCCAAGCCTATTCACACAGACCTGAGTGGAGAGCCGCCACATAACCTCCAGTGACTGCATAAAGACAGGATTGAGTATTGAGAACTGGGTCTGAATTGGAAGCTATGGGAAACTAGGGATTTGGTAAAAAATTCAATTCAATCTTTTCAATTCTGAAAGAAGGCAAGGAGCACCTGTGCTTCTGTCTGAATGGCCATGCATGCTCCATCACTTTGGTGTTTATAGTATGGCAGGCTGTGGCTTGAACTTTAAACACCAAAATGTTATCACCATGATCCATAATGCAGTACTGAAGAATCGCGGTGCTGCCAGAACAAAAGACAAATATTTAAAAAGTTTGTGGCAATATAGAGAATATTGCAATTTTCCTTTGGCTTTTAACCAAAATGAAAGTAGTTTTTCTAGATATTTGTCCGACTGAAATTATATAAAAAGATTAGAGCTTCTACTTTGCAATCTAAAGTTGTGTGGCTTTGAGTTTGTGACGAAGGTTTTTAGCTTGTAGAACTGTACCAACAGTTGGGATTCAACAAAAACTGAAAATGATAAGAGTAACAATCATAACCCATAAAGCCTAAATGACACCCAGCTTCTAGCTTGTACTCACAGCCTATGGAAGTGTAATCACTCAGAGGAACAGCTGCCTGTTTTTGTGCCAAACTCCATCTATTATAAGTCCTCATGCTTCACTTTTCGCTCTCATCAGTGTCCCTCTGAAGTCTATAGACCATTATCTGTATCAGTGATTGGTATGTGTACTGCAAAGCTTTCATAGTGGATCTTATCAGGAGCTGCATGTCTTTTTTTTTTTTGTTTTCTGATGAGTGCCGATCACTGGGTCTGCTATGTGATTTTGGCTGTATGATCAGGTTTTGAAAATATCTGCTGTGTACTTGCACAGCAGAGATGGGGAGGCTTATTGCCCACCAGGCCATCACTTCTTCTATATTACTTGTGAAAATCATTGTGCAATTGTGTGTTTTTGTTTGTGGGTGTAAAAGCCATTTCAGAGTGCCGTCAACATTGATTTCTTCCTCTAAAATACAGAGCCAAAAGCAACCCACCATTTGCTGCTATACTCTCCAGTGCTTCATGTGTGTATTAAAGCAGTAGCTATACAGTAAATGCACTTTTACCCATTTGGATAAGTGTGTGTATAGGTCGTGAAGACCAAATCCACATAGACCCTCTTCAGACTTTAAAATACGTCCTCTACTCTCTGATCTCAAGTAGACAGCCAAGACACATTGCACTTGTCCATATGCGTGCATCTTCAAAGCGTCAAGCAAACCACCTGTGTCCAGATTTTGTCCAGGTTGCTCCTCCACGTTTGCTGAGGTAAGATATGCAGTCACTGTCAACATGTCACCAAGCTAATTTGCAGGTAGCATTCTGTGGGATTTGGGGTGGGAATATCACACGGGTTGTCGGGCCGCGGTTTGCTGGCCGTCAAACCGGCGAGGAACTTTAAGCGGTCTGGCGTACTCACACAAAACAGTCGTTTTTGTTACAAAACAAATTGTAAACTTTTTTGAACTTTGCTGCCTTCTTGTTACTAGAGAACAAATTGTAGATAATAACAAAAGTAGTAACAGCAGCACAAGTCAGTGGATTTATTTGTAATTTCACTAATTTTAAAGATAAATGTTTTAAAAGCTACAAAGGGAAAAACAGCCGAATCGTTGAAATATATGCAACACTTTTACTTTTACTTCAATATGTCCATCGTTTTATATGCATTGGTGTACATGTCGCTTTCTGAATACCTCATACTTTCTCAATGTATTTATTGTTCCTGTTGTACATGAATTGTACTGTTTGTGGTTTAAAAATGTGCTATTGTCTGCCACACAAGTTAAAGCCCACTTTTTTTGTAGCTGTAGTGGTGGAAACACAACTATAGCCCTCGTATTAGTTTTGCATTTGCGCCTTGAGGTGATTGCGTGTGTGTGTGTATCGATCGAGAGTTTGTGCACACCTGTTATTTTTATGTGTTAGTTTGAACTGGGACGTGATCTCGAGGTTTGAGGCAGGCACTACTCTTATGCATAATTCAGCACCAGGAAGGAAAGAATAGCAAACAATAGCCTGCAGTTGTAGATGGGGAGAGCAAGTTGACACTGTGTTCTTGGTTTAGTATGTTAGGCTGACTTTCTCTTTGCGTTTGTGTGGCAGGCGCTTCGAGGAAGGAGGGGGCGTCTGCTCAATCTCGCTTTACTTTTCACTCTTAACAGTCATCTTACTCCCTGGCTCCTTCCTCTTTGCTTTTTTTTCCTCCCCCCGCTTTCTTTCATGTTTGTCCTTTACAGTGCCACCTGCTCCTCTCACCTGTGCACTTATTGTCTCGTCTTATTTTGCTTTTCATGCACTGTGGAAGCATAGCACTTGCTGGATTTTCTAACAGGCCAGGCTGCAGTCTGCACTTTAATTCATGCCTGTACAGGTTTAATAATTGTCAGGAATAATTTCTCTGTCTGCATGTTTACCTAGATTCCTTTATATTGTTTGTTAGCGTCTCTTCCTTCTCTTTCAGCATCTTTCACTTTTACAGCAATGTATGCAGCTGTACATAGTGCTGCATTCACATAATGTGGGATATTTGTTAGTGACTTGCCTTAAAGCAATTTGTGCATCTTTCAGACAGCCACTTACTGGCATTAATAAAAAATTCATAACTCTATGGTGTTAACATTGATAGCAACTCAATCATTATGATGATTTCAAAAAGAAGTTATCGATTTAAGTTGTATTATTTTCACTATTGCATCCACTGTGATTATAGTCATCCCAATAAATGGCTGCATACGTGTAGGTTTTTAGGGGCCTAATCCGCCTTCCTCTCAGGCTAGTGACTGGTTGTCATGTGCTGAAACCTTTATGGTCACGTTCCAATAATAAACACAGGGGTTATCGGGTTTCGGTGTGCAAACTACTTAATAAGGATGCTTGGGTTGGTGCTTTGTGGCGCATAAGGTCGATGCATTTCTTGGCCTACTTGTAGCTGCAGGTTGCCCCTTTTGTGATTCGGATTCTAAAGTATAATTGTGGATGTGATCGCACGTGTGAACGGCCATTGAATGGAATGACCATGTTTGAAACTGGCTGCACTGTTAACCTGAGTGTTAGCAGTGCTAACACCGACTGCCACTAAATTATAGATCCTAAAAATAAAATCGGTATGAAAGTATTGAATTGTTCTCTTGTTCACAATTTAACATTATTAGTCTACATTTCCCACTCCTATGATACAGAACATGGAGATATCCTCCCCCCTACCGTGTCAGACGATCTCACACACATGCGGACAAACACTAGAACCCCTAAAGCAGGTCTTAACCCTCCAACAGCCCTTAAAAACTAGCAAAATTTCCTCATAGTAATAATGTTTACCTTAAATGTACCTGTTAGCATAAAACCAGTTGGACTACTCTTTCCCACCTTATCACAGCTTTGTGTGCTGTGCTAAAGAACCTTTGCTTAGCTTCATTGTTTACAACTAAAGTGGCACAGATGGACGACCCATGCTGGTATTTCATCCTCCTATCTTGACTTGAGCTCTTCCTACGATTTAGTATGAAGTATCTTCATACAGTCTATTAGATCCATGTCGTACTGAGTGGCTTGCGATAAACGTCTAAGATTGATGAAAACTCAGGCCGTGGGCATCTTTAAGACACGGACACGGGCCAATCATGCAGGTGAATTTTCCTCCCGCTTCTGAACATAAACAAACTGAACATAAAACTGCTCACTGGAACTCATTGGTAGACTTATATGAATATATACTCATGCATACACACACTGATAAACCCCTATATTTTCTCTGTGGTACAAGAAGTCACAGAAGTCACCATGAATAATGGAAAAATACCTGTGTTTTCAAAAACATCAAAAAAACAGACAGACTGAGACGGGCAGTGAGAGACAGATACAGACAGATTGAGTGTGTCTTTGATCTGCTACCTTAAATGAATGTATTATCCTGCTGTTTGAGAGGAGGACTGAAGGAGGTGCACAGATGCTCAGTGTGTGTGTGAAATGTGAAGTATTGTGTGTGCGTGTGTGTGCTCTCTGAGTTTTGCTCGTGTGTGAGTGACAGGCAGAACATATTCATTAGTCTATGGGGTTTTCATCCAGGAAAGAGATGAATTGATGGTTAAAGGTCAGGAAAGAGATATGAAGGAAGTGGGGAGAACAAGAAAGAGGAACATTCAGCTGATGGGGTGACTGAAGGGAGAATGAGGAGAAATCCTGACTACAAACAGGAAGAGAATCCGAGTCAGAAGGAAACCGTAGAAAATAAGGAACTTGAGGGACTTCAGTGCCGTGGAAAAATCCTAAAGATTGTGTCTGTGTGAAAGAGGGTATTGAAATGCACTTATGTAACAGCAATAATTATCATCCAGTACAAAAAAGATGACAGAAAACACCCCTGCTACTAAACCCAACCCTAATGGCCTTAATGTCACTGCTCCGCCCAAACATAAGGGACTTTTGACTAAGCTAACTGCACCCCCTTATTTTTCCAAGTGTTTTTGAGTGACAACCCACTTTCCTACTTCATTAAACACAACATAATTAGCACATAAGCAAGAGTGGGTGGTGCTTGCTGATTATCATACTATGTGCTGCTTGTCAGTTGATGACAGGGAAACAAAAGCACTGGGCTTTTCTTTGCTTGCCATTACACACCACATCTAAATTTGGAAGGCTTTGCACCGATAATTCGTCTCCTGTTTTGCACTCTATTATGATCGGCAAGATATGAAATCTGTCAAGATAAATTTCACTGAGGCTTTTCTGTATTGAGTTAGAAAAAAAAGTTCTGAGCCCACTTTGATTGAGAGACTCGGTGAGGAAACTCGGCGAGTTCAGATTAAGAGCGTCCCCATCCATTAGCCTTGTGTCGATACAGAGTTGTCAGTCAGTCCATATCTCTATTGATCTGTTGTCAGTCCCAATGCACCGACCCAGGCTCTGTTCAATGCCACATACTCAGTCAGACAAAGCAGCTTACACGGAGTTTATCCATTCATGGGAACTTTGAGTAGGATGAAGTTGTCTTCTCTGACACGTCTCCTCCTCAATAATTAAGTCACTACCTCTCAATGAAGCGGGTTCACTGTACAGCATTCCTCCCTTGAACTTTGCTTTCATGGTCAAGCTTTGTGTGAAAACTGCAAATAAAGAAGGGTTAAGACGCCTCCTAATGTCCCTGAGAAAACTCCTAAAGCTATTGTACTCCAATCGAGCGAGAGTCCCCAAACTCATCGGCCGTCTTCCTCTCTCTGTTCTGCTCCTGTCTCTGTCTGTCCATGTAGCACCATCTCTGATCAGTGAGCTGCGAGCGGAGAAGATCGAGCAGAAGAGTATAACCTTGGTGTGGAGGGAGCCCTCTTACCCAAACAGCAGCCGCACTGAGTACGAGGTCAAATACTATGAAAAGGTACATCGTGATCATGAACTGTCTGCATCATCTGTCATTGCTGCTGCTGCTTTTATCATAATCTGCATTGTTAAACACAGCTCACAGTGGCCCGTTTTACTGTTCTGCATAAGCAGTGATCTTTAATTCATGTTGAGAATCCAGTAACTAATTTGCGAAAACTCACAAAGGTTTAAGGGATATCTTAATTACTTTATGTATGGTGTCTCTTTAGATATGACTGATATGACTGAAATATTATATTCTAGCGAAAAACGTACTAGTAAAGATGCTTAGGATATATATAAAGTATTGAGGGGCCTCTTTCCCAAATGCACCTTTATAGTCTAATACATCCTTTTATGAGGGGAATATTGTCTTGAACTGTTGTCATATTATTTTAAAAACATCTTTTTTTTTAGTGCATTAGGGAGTTCATTTTAATTTTTTTTTATTTATCTTTTATTTCATCTGACTTATCGTGCTCATTTACCATAGCACTTAGTCAGATTGTGGTCTCCCTGTCAACAGTCATAGTCTTCACAGTAAATCTGCCATGCACGTAAACCACAGCTGCCATGCTCACGCTTCTCCATTTTCATACGCTGCATTTTCTGCCAACGCCAGGTCTTTGTGTTTTGGCTGTGTCACAATCTCACCCATTTTCACACCTCCTTCTCTTCTCTATGCTTCACCATATTTAATAAAGCCCTGCTCCTTACTGCTCTACTCCCACATCTTTTGGGAAAAGAAAAAAAAAAAAGATTTAGAAGAGGGATGTGCAAGGAAATGCTTGAGAAAAGATACATCAGGGCCTGTAGAAAGGGTATTAGGGACAGATGAGGGGAAGATGACTTGGTTGAAAGATGCTTGGAAGAACATAGTGGCAGAAGGCAATGAATGAAGGTGCTTTGTGAGACTAGCTGCATTAGAAAACTAGGATGATGGAAGGAGATGAATGGAGAGAGTCTAAGGGACGGATGGAGAATAATTGAGAATGAGACAGTAAAATTGCTGAAAGGCCACGAAATGAAAAGGCAATACAACTACACAACACTAAAGAACCTATTAGATATAAAATATGGCTTTGCTTAGTCGGTGTATAGCCTTTTCCCCCTTTTTATCAAGATGCAGTATTACAGTGTGAGCACACACTCTAGTACTTACTGATGTGATATGTGCGTCGAGATAATAAAACACTGGTAAGTATAATAATGACTAATTTATTTGCAGTTTATTCATAGCTCATGTTAACAAGTGCTGTCTCGAAGTGCTGCTGTTGTTTTCTTTCCACCAATGTTTACAGAGAGCACCATGCTTTATCTTTAATTGTCACTCTCAGACTCACTTAATTAACCCTTTTTTAAATTTATTTATTTTTTTGCTTTTGTTCTATTTTCATGCACATGGACAACCAGAACATAATATCCAGCCAGCACCACTTTGAGGCCGTAATCATGCTGAGCTAGCATCACAGTGCTAACAAATATGATGCTAACGTGTTTATAATGTGTCAGAGATTCACTGTAGTCGAGTGTGTAAATTAAAAATGTAACCTGTTGTCATCATGATGACTGATCTGCATGTATGTACCAAATTACAGGGATGCATTAAGTGGAGATCCAGCAAGGACGTTTTGTTCAAAGGAGGCAGGTGTTGGAAATTTTGCCCTGAAAAGCTAGAATACAACAGGGTAATTATGCTAACGTGTTTCACCTACTCACTGCACGTAATGTGCGCACGTGTGCAAGGTGTGACTCATTCTCCGACCGAGAAACAAACGAGCACTACGTTGATCGTCTTTAGGTGTAGATGTGGTTGCAGGATTGTCTCGCCAGCATTACAGACTGTGTCTTAGAAATGAACAAGGCATCTCACAAATGGATTCCACCTACTCGTCTCACTCCTCCTCCTCGTTCGCTCTTTCTTTGTTTTCTCTGTCTCTCGCCTCACTTTCTGTCTCCACAGGAACAAAAGGATCAGAGTTATTCTACTGTGAAGACTGCCGCCACACGGATCAGTGTCAACAATCTCAAACCTGGCACCACATATGTCTTCCTCATCCGTCCTTTCTCCACGCCGGCCCCCTCCTCACCCCTGTCCTCCTCCTCCCTCTCGTCCTCTGCCTCCTCTTCCTCCATTACTTCTTCCTCTTCTGCATCATCCTCCTCCTCCTCTTCGTCTTCCTCCTCCTCTTCCTCCTCTTCTCCACCGCCAATCGACTACGGAGCGTACAGTGCTCCCCTGGAGCTCCAGACACTTGGCGAGTGTGAGTAGCCGTTTTACGCCTCCTCCCCCTTCTCCTCCTCACTTTCTCTCCTTTCTCTTCACTCCCTCCTCTCAGCACTGCCAGCCAGACTGGGACAGGGGGTTTGTGTAGGCACCTGGCCAGCCCACACAATGAGGCATGCTGCTAGAGTGAGAGAGATAGGCAGAGACAGAGAAGGGGATGTGACAGAGTCTGAGATTATGTGTGAAGATCCAAGATTTTACCAGTAAGCTGTGAAATGGTTCTTTGTGCAACTTGATATCATGTCCCCTGTGACACCCCAGGCTCCGGTTGGCCCTCTTTGGGTGCATGCCTGTGCCGGCTTGTGTGTTACACGCCTTGTGCTTTACACAAATTCTTTTGTTTTGAACCTTTTTATTTATTCGGGGGAGGAATTTGTTGAACACTCATCGTCTTACAGCGCTGAGCCGCTTCACACTCTTTACCCAGTTTAACTCACCTGAGAAATGCCCTGCGCTACAACCGTCTTCTGAAGTTGGCCAGAGACCAGCTCCACCACATATTAGTTATTCATTTTTAAGATGGCTTAGCAACAGTTCTTTGTTTTGCTTTAGGGTGAAAGATCTTAGTTGCACATTAACTTTTTTTGCATGATGCATATTCAGTTTTCTAGATTCGCCTCAGGCAAGATCAAGTGTCAAATAAATATTGACCTGACACTCTCACCAGGCAACAACACAGCAACCTCTGATTTCTAAATTATTACTATTTGTTTGATATAATGACAATAGCAGATTTATTTAGTTTTTTTTTAGCTATTTCTATCTTTAGGTTGTTTGTCTTGGCTGTTTCTGTTGATTTTTGTGCTAATGTACCGTGGGCACTTACAGTTGGCTCTTAATGGCAATATTTTTCTCAACATAATAATAATTGTTGTGCACCCAGTTGTGTTTGTGTTGTGTGTTTTCGTTCATAAAATTTTTTTATGGGTCATTTCCAGTGGCGCTGGCCTCCAGTGAACAGAGTCCGGTGGTGATCATTGTTGTCGTGTCAGTGGCTGCCCTGATCATGCTGCTCTCCATGGGCGTCGGACTTCTCATCTGGAGGAGGTATATAAATACACAGAGGCAAATTGTTAATTCACTCTGCACTATACACGTCCCGTGACTCATTCTATCATTCTCAGATTTTATTATATATCAACATGCACATGTGTACAAACACTCAATCATGTTTTCAGTCAACTGTCGCATGCTACTCCATTATAAAATGTAGTAGATGACAGTAATCCAGTGATGGGAAGAGTAAAAACACTGTGCAGTGACAGTGAGAGAATGAAATTCCACCATCGCAATTTACGGTCACCACCATTCAATATGCTACATACAGACATCAGCTGGATAATGTTGCTGTCTGCACCAGAAAGAGACCACTGGCAGGGTCAAAACCTTTTTTTTTTTTATCATTTACTTGGGTGAGAGTTCATAGTTCGTGGCTGCCTAATTAGTTTTCTCATAGAGACGTGAGAATTGTGAAACAGCAAAAAGATAAAGGTTTATCTACCAGACCGATAGCTTGCATCAAAAAAGACATAGACATGGAAAAAGATCCAATTTTCTTTTGTGCCTTTCATAATCAGAGCAGCGAGTCGACTTTATTATTAAACCAAATGTTGCTGTAACTGATGTTTAATTTTAAAGCAAATTGATAGACCCACTGGTGACCACATTGATTTTCTGCACTGCTGCTGTGACCTAATTTTTCAGCGTACTGCTCAGTCTTATTAAATCAAGACTCTTTTAACTGAGGGGGCTCTGTGGTGACAGGAAGAGGCCATTTAGATGACAGCAATCAATGAAGGCAACTTTCTTTCTCCATTTCTAATAAGTTGCAGTCTGATACACTTAATGGGAATTCTGAAGTCAAACTGAAGCTAACTTTAGCAGAATGTCAGTGACCGATTGTGCTTAAAATGCAAACGGGGCTCAGTAGCCAAACATAATTGGGCTTCTTGCTGTTTTCATTGGGAATATTTGAGTACTGTGTGCAGTATCAATGGGCACTTAATAGACCCAACAATTTAGTCTTGCAGATGTCTCAAAATATTTATAACTTATAAAAAAAAAAGAAATTGCAGGTAAACCCTTATAACTTGGGTAATAATAAGGTTATATGGTGAAAATGACTAACATAGAAGTAAAATCTGGGTAATAACAAGGTGATGAGTAAATATCCTGATAATTACATCATAACTACAGGGCAAAATTTTAATAGCACTGTGTTTGGTTTCTACTTTTTCTTGTTTTTAGCCACCTATATGTTAGCCCATAATGTCTCTAATAATTTCCAAGATATTATATTTGTATTTAATTGTTATAATCCTGTTACTAATATTACCCCTTATTACCTTGTTATTACTAAGCCATTATTCCCCGTCACATAAATACATAAATGCAAAATGGTCTAGATGTGAATCATGATTTAGTGTATCTGTACCACAACATTTTTACGTTTCTTGTTCCTCATGTTAGAGGTTTATGAAACTAATAAACTAACACTCAGCTGACAGTCAACTAGCCATTGCACTCACTGTTTCAACTCTGCACAGCTATTCTGTGTGAGCTTTCATGTCTTGTTTGTTACACGGTCTATATCCTGCCATATACTTGCATGTTTTATTCAGCAGAGAAGATAAAGGGGAGAAGTGCTGTTTAACCACTTTGCTCTTTGACTCCTATCCAATTCTATATCTTGCCAGCTCACCTCACACATGCATCCCCCCCCACACACACACACCATACACTTCATCACACATGCAGGCAGATGAGTACGAAGCACATATCTACTCCCACGCAGTTAACACACATGACCAGGCACACAGTTGTGTGTGGGTGTGTGTTTTTTCATTTGATTTGGCTAACATTCAATATGTGTCTATGCAGAGAGATTTTAGGCACAAAGTGAAAACATTTGTTTCCATAGTTTCCTCCTCCCTCTACATGCTCAACACACACACAAAAGTAAGTGTAGATAAGGAAAACGAGGTATTTTCCGTACCTACCTGCATGGATAAGGTTGTGATATTGAGACACTGAGACCAACGCATCATTTTGAGATACACACAGTCCAATAACTGAGCCAACTAGGGGCCAGATGCATAAGATTCATAATTTAAACTGTGCTTACACACAGAGAAAGAAATGTGCTGCACATTCTTTTGACCGGATATAAATATGCACGTAAGCCTGGTTCTGCTTTAGCATCATTTCCACTCCCATCATTCGTCATTAATGGAAGTAGAAACTCCCTTAAACACAAGTTTGTGTATTGATAATTGTACACTCCGCTGCAAAAAGGAAAATTGAGGAAGAACATTTGCTGATTGTAATGCGAGTAGGTCAAGTAGGTTGCTCAAGCAATGAACATTTAAATTAGCATTTTAACAAAATGTGGATTTCAAAACAATAAGCAATGTTCTACAATCAGTTTATATGTTGCCCTCTATTTAAACTGATCATTTCTTTTACTGTGCCTCTAGAAAATTGCCCCCCCATGTGCATAAACATCCTTTATACATCTGGCCCCAGGTGTGGAGAATAGGTTTTGTTCAATCACAGCACAACCATATAAACTGGTGCTGTTGATCAAATGTCCATAAAGCAGTTTATGGGCGAAGATGTTCACACACCATGTGCAGGCAACACAACCAAAGTACAATAAATATACAAAACTGTTCTTGCTGTGAGTGCAAACACACTTTCACTTGCAAGTATATAAATACATTCTTGCTTTGAGGAACGGCAACATCATCCCCTCGAACACAGTCTAGTGGTGAATAATAATGCCTATCGTTCTCTCCTTTATTTTCATCACTGCATTCATTGCAAGTGGTCTCCATTGTTCAACACTGCTGGACCATTAACTTGCTCTTCATGATTTGCATAGAGACAAAGAGGGAATTGCTTGATGCCTCTATTACCGTGCACTTGTATTTGCAAAGACAGCCAGCTCCTGGCTATGGGTAGGGGGGCTCAGTTACATCGATCTGCCTGCTCTAAGAGACACATGCAAACAAGTTCCTTTGCGCACGCACGCACACACACACAGGGACATTCACTGATATAATACAAGCCCCTTTTTTAAACTCTAACCTAAACCTAATACTTGTTAAAATGTCATTGTTTCAATGGTAAAAAAATGGGTCCTCACTCTGCTGTTCATACAAAAACATACACACAGCCATTTAAGACTCGCCATATATTCCCATTAATGGTTATGCAGTTCTCTAATTAATTTCACCAGAAAATCTCTAAGTAATGTGAAGTAATTGTCAGCAGCTCTAAAACATGCGTGTGGATTGGTTTTCCCTCTCAGTTCATCCCTGTAAGTCTAAAGTCCAAAACACACAGACCATGGACTTGCATAAATTAGCATGTGTGGATTCATCACACCGCAGCAGAGGGGTGGGGTTTAACATTACAACAGTATTATTGAAGCCAGAGCTGCAACTAACACCTTGTAGCCTTACAGGTATTTTAGAAGAACTGCAGACATTTTGTAAAATAGAGACCCCTGTATTATCTTCACATATTCTTTCATCTCGCTGACAGTCCAAAACCTAAATCCATTCAAAAATTAGATTATAGCAGACAAATTGAAATATTAGTATTAATGAAGTTGGTACTCGCTGGAATTTTACATATTTACTTGAAAATGACATGCACAGGCTGTGTGTTGACTTTGTTTACTCCTTCATTCTCTCTGCCAGCATCTTCAATAAGGGTTAGAGCCACATTATCTTTTTAAAGTACTGTACATGGAAAATATTCAAGCTTTTCAGTAAGAATAATTTGGCGAACGACGTCAAAAAAAGACAAAGGAGTATTTTGTCTTTAAAACCTTATCTTGACACGGCATCACATGCACACACATACGCACACGGAGACAGAGTTCATTGATGCCTGACAGAGTTTGATAGAGCCAGAGTTACAGGACATTGCCCAAACATTGTCTAGGAAGCCCAGGCTTGACTGGTCTTTGCAGTGGGATTGTTTACCCTTCACCAGCCTGTGTGTGTGTGTGTGTGTGTGTGTGTCAGGTGAGTGCGATGAAAGGAGCAGGAGGTGGAGCGGTAGGACCGGGAATTAAAGCAGAGGGTCATTTCATGGGTCCATTGACTCTTGGTGACACTGTGGCAAAACGTGTGATTTGGATGGGAAAAAATGAAACGAGGGAGAGAGATGGGTAGGCCAAGAGAAAAGGTCTCACACTCAGCAGTCTAGTAAAGATCATATCTCAGGAAGCCCCCCACCGTCAGAAACAGACAACTTTCAGTGTGAAATTTCTCTTCCCAAATGGCTCTGTATCAGTTTTGGAAATGTTCTTCACACACACAAACTACTGCTGAACATTCAACTTTGAGCAGTCAATCAAAACAAATCTAACAAATTTAAATCTTATAAACCATAGTCATAAATGTCAATATTTATATTAAAAAAAAAGTGTGCTTGTTTATTGTTTTGTTTGTGTGTATTTGTTGTTTTTTGTTTTGTTTTTTTGGCTATTTAAATTTCTGCTGGCCTGATTCCTTTGTGCTGCACTCTACCTGTCAGCTGGGATTCTATTCCTGCTCCCCACTTATTATTTACATCATCAGAACTGCATTTTATTTTTTGAGGACCATACAGGTACGGAGAGGAAAGAGCCGACAGTAAATTGGCTAAATGCACACGGCATCTGTCGCCTTTTTGCTTGGAAAATTCTCTCCTGAAAACACAAGCGAGTGGGTTTTGCGTTCGTTATGATAATCCGCCTGAAACTGAGCAACAAGTTTGAATTTGCCATTGGCGTGCAGTACACACAAGTAGGCCAGGGGAGTGCTAATCCCCCCAAATCAGAATGACAACGTTTTGTTAACATCATAGTAAGACTATGATTACAACAAAACCCGCAGATTCATACAATTACAATCAGTGTCGACAATCGAAAGGAAAAGACTGAGAACAATCTATAGTTGTATTCGTGACTATGAAAAAATAACTGTAACAAACTTAATTAACTTATTTTTGTACTCAAAGCCTGATGTAGCTCATTTTTTTGGAGTCGCTTCCCATAAACAATCTGAAACACATTAAGTGAGCCATTTTTCTCCCTTCATTAACATAGATGTGGGAACTGTAGTTAGTGTTAAGTCAGTGCCACATAAACCAAACTGTTGGAGGAAATTTACTAGGGGCCAATGTTTTTTATTTTAATTTTTACATCCATTCACTCATTCAAAATAAAATGCACTTTAAAAAATTGCAAAACACAAAGATTAAACTACGAGGAAAATTAGTGCCAAAATTAACATTCGATGAGGCCGAACTGACAGTGACAGGAATTGGCCAGAGTCATCAGTGTTTTGGCATCCGCTTTTTTTTTTTTTTTTTCCTGCCATCTGGATCTTCTGAAGTGTGAAATTTAAAAACTGATCCAAAGCTCCAGTCAAAAGCAATACATTGGAGCCGGTTTTTGGTAAGGATGAAAACACTGCAGGATATATTTTCAAAATACGGAGTATGTGTTTATACAGTAATGATGATCTATGAATCTTTTTATTTTTGCATGTTTTTGGCAGCATGATGAGAATCACTAGATTTAGAAGAAAGAGAATCCTTTAATCCAAAGTTATGTTGACTGACATCTTTTCTAGTAATGAAAAGAGCCAGGATTGACATTGGCACTCCCCCCTCCCCTCCCCTCCCTTGTTTTCTTCCCAGTAGCGTCTGCTCGAGCTCCAATGTAACTCCTGCAAGCGTGGTGCTGCTCTCGACCTCCTTCTCCACTCTTCCTCCTCCTCCTCCTCTTCTCTCCCCTCTTCCTCCCTTCACACAGCTGATGCCCAGGTACACTGGCATGTCTGCACTCCCCTCCTGCATTAACCAACCAACCCCCTCCCCCCCAAAACAAAACTACCATCTTCCAATTCCTTTCTTGTTCTTTCATTTCTCCCTGTTGTCATGCCATCGTTTCGCTCCCTCTGCGCTTTCTTTTCTTTCTTGTACCAAGGGAACGATAATAAGCCAAAAATATTTCTCCCCTTTCTTTTTTCCCAAACCATTTGGCCCAATTCCATTTATATCCTCCGAACTGTGCTCCGCCAAGATGTGAAATGAACTTAAAAAATGTGATGGAGTCTGTTTACGGTTGAATTCGTACCCACCCTGAAAGAAATACTTTACATCCGCCAGTTCACTTTACTTCAAAAGAACAATTGCAAATTGAATCAACTCATGCAACTTTTCCTTCATGCAATTCTTGTCCTCGCTTTGACGTCTTATTGTGTTATTCGGGATGTTCTTTGCCTCTTGTCACTCCCCAACTCATTCTGCTGTATGTTCTACCTCTATCACGCCATCATTGGCTTACTTCCTTAATGTGTAGCATCCGCTCAGCTACCAGCCTTTTTCTTTGTCTGCTTGCCTCTTCCTCTGCCCCTAACCATGTACTTTATGGGCTATACTCTGCCTCTTCAACTACTTATCTCTCCTTCCATGCATATCCTTCTGCCTAATTATCCTTTTACCCCAACCACTTATTTTCTTGTCACTTCCTCTGCCTCTCCATCTCCTCCTAACTTCCTTACTTTTTTCTGAGTGGTTTATCCCCTGCTTTGCCCTCATCACCCTCTCAAGCTCCCTTACCCCTCCTCCTCCTCCTCCTCCTCCTTTTAGGTCTCTTGCATCTTGTTTCTCTTGGTACCTCGATCCCTTTTTGCTATGCTCCCCTTATCTATTAATTCTTGTCTCCTCCCCGTGTCTGGTATCTCCTGCCCTGAGGAGCTGTGCTGCATGCGTCTGCTGGTGTGTTTTGACAGACATGGTCCTGACCTTGTCACAGCGCCTGCTGCTGCACAGGCTAAAGAATGTGCCAGTCTCACCCTCGATCAAGTCAGTCGCGTGCAGTCACACGCAGGGGCATGCACATGGAAAATACAAAACAACACACTCCTGTATACACAGGCATGAAATTATTTGCATGTACACACGTAAATAACCTCATGCATAAATATTCCTGTCTGTGTACACATAAAAACAAACACACACACGCACACCTCAGTGTGGCCGCTGTGTACTCCCCTGTATCTGTGCACCGGTTCTGTATGAAACATGATGTGTTTTAACGTTTACATTGACACACGCCTTCCTGAGCAGACATTAGGTTTCACTTAAATGCACACAGTCATGCACAGGTCTTCATACACTCCCATGCACACAACCTCCCTCTGTCCTACACACAAACTATCCTCGTCAAAGTCATTATTTCTCAAATCTTTGTTTGGCATGATGTGACGCCATCTTTTTCAACAGACTGGCTGCTTCCGGTTTTGTTTGACATTGTGTAAAACCTGTTATCAGCTGCAATATTCTTTATTTGCTGATATGCCACCAACTGATATAAACCCATCAGCCACATTATTAATACTGGTGCTCTAGTGTGGCCACTAGAATGGCCACTCTGAGCAGCCTGCAGCTACACAGCAAGAATGTGATGCACGTTTGCTGAGTTGGTAGAAGTACACAAACTCAGTACTCAAGTTAAAGTGCATGTATGGGTCCGAAAAATTCTCAAGTGATACAAAACCCATAATGATACATAAGCATTTGGTAGTTCCTAATTCCTAATGTTTTTTTTGTTTGTTTTTTTTAACAATCAGGTGGTATTATTGTTGTGGCTGATGGGTGCACATAAAAACCCACACCAGCATAAACCAAACAAACTTCAAAAAACTCTCAAAATATGAACTATTGAAGCCTGCAAAGAGACTGTAGCTGAAAGAAAACCCCACATCATTCATGAATTTGTATATTCATACGCTGTACTTCTGGGTTATATTCGTATAATGGAAGAACCACAGATGCAGATTTTACCATCAAATGCTTTCTTTAATTTCTTGGCTGTACTCCTTTTGTCTTGGTTTTCCATTCCTCACTCTGATCCAAGTAAATACAGTGCCGGCCAGCCAGAAAGTCAGTTCATCACCTTTTAATCTGTCACTTAAAGTGTGTGTGTGTGTGTGTGTGTGTGTGTGTGTGTGTGTAATGTGAGTGTAAAGACCCACGTCTTCCTCTAAGCCACAAAGCCATCAGCAGTCAGATCATAGAGAACTCTCATCTTTACACCCCCTGTGGTGGTAAGCGATAAGAAGTGCAACAGCCTCCTCACACACATGTAGAAAGTAGAGTTACCTGTGTGGCGGCGTGTTCCCGCTCTTTCATGAAAACTCCCATCAGGGTGAAACAACAATAGCGTATCCATTCCAGGCCCATCAGTGTGTGTCTGTGACTCGCGCTGTCAAATCAAGCCGGGTTTCTACTTATTCAGCCTCAGATCTTCCTGTTGCTCATCAGCACCATCACATCAGGGGTCTTTCTGAATGCTTCTCTACATCCCTCACCACTATCAATACTCTGCTTTTTCTCATCTCACAGTTTTTGCAAATTCCATAATCTATTATGTTGCAAGATAAACAGCGTCTGATGCTTGTATTTGTGTCTGCCAACTGGGATAAAAACACTGTCTGATGCCCGTCTTTGTTTCTCTTTGTAGACAATGTGGCTACAGCAAAGCTTCTCAAGAGGGAGACGAGGAACTTTACTTCCAGTGTAAGTGACAGTGGTGATCACTCTATTATCTACGTGTGTGTGTGTGTGTTCAATTTCTGAAGACAGGTGGAAGTATTTTGTCAATAAATGCCGTGCTTTCCAGTTCCACATGCTGGAATACAGGCGAATACACATGTGCACATGCATTTCAAATGACTTTTGAGGCATTAAGTAGCACCGCGGCATTAATTCTTAATTCTGAGTGCATGCTTAGCCAACTCTGAGCGCATTGACACACTCCATTAGGTGGTGTGTGTGTGTGTGTGAGTGTGAGTGAGTGTGTGCGGCTGAGTTTGATGTGGAGAGATTGAAATCAGGATGGGGGGGGGGGGGGATGGAGCTAGAGAAGGAACAGGGGTGTTAAAGCTCCAGAACAAGGCAGGCAGCAGCAGAGATTGCACTCCCTGAACAGGACTTTAATGTTGTTGTTGCATATAATGTGGTACAAGATTGTAAATGCAGCTTTTTTTTTTTAACTCTGCTAACAGAGCTCTCAATAGGCTTTTTGTTTGACAGAGACAGAATGGAAGTAGTTCGACATATCTCTCCCGGTTTGTGTGCCAGTGCTGTCCTAATACAGTGATGCATGTGTGTTTTTAGAGTTTTCTTGCATGCGTACACAGTTTTGTTAATTTTGTAATTTTGTGTGCGCCTGTATGTGTGTACGCTCATTTGCGTTGTTTAATCTCCCAGCAGGCTGAGCCCTCTGGAGAGGTTTGGAGCACTATGCCTGATGAATAATGAGCCGAAGCATTGCGGCTGGGAATTAAATCTGCCCAAACAAAGACATGCCAACAGCCGACAAGCATGCAGTACAGAAACACACACACACACACACACACACACACATATTTTGCCCTGCATTTAAGACACATACCTTTCTCTGTAGAACATGGACATTTACAAAACCAGGCACAAAGATCAACGCACATTCGTGAGTTCACTTCCTGTTCCGTGACTGTGGACTGTGCTGTCATGGTGCTGCAGGTTTTGCCTTGTCTGAACACAGGAAGTGTCTGAGTTACTCTGGGCCATGGAAGCCTGATTTTTATTTTATTTTTTTTCTCCTCCCATCTGTTCGCCTGCCAGAGTCTTAAAACACATTTCACAACCATACATTAACGCTGAGGGACAGGAGACGAGTCTGAACGAGCGAATAAATGAGTGTGTGAGTAATAAAGTAGAGGAAGAAGGAGGGGAAATAAGTGAGCGAAAGGCGGAGTAAGAGCGGAGAAGGATGAAGTGTGAAGAGGTGAGTTGGCAGAGAAGTAGAGACTCATCATAAGTGACACTTCTCAGAACATTAGTTTAATGTATGTGATGACCGTGACCTAGAAATGTGCAGTAGGAAGGAGTGGATTGAATGATTGAGACTCATCTACAGTCTTTATTAATAGACCCGTTTTATGTACATCATCCAGGGCCTGATTGCATGTAAGATAAAGTCTGGGAAGAGAGCGACCGTGTTCGCGGATTGTCCTTTTGTATAGAGAGAAAACACATGGGCCTGAGCTTGCTCACACCGTGGGCAGCTGAGTGTGAACATGGCTTAGTTTCCCCTCAATCACTCATTGCAATGACACAGTTAACCCTGAAACTAATCAGCCACAAAGCCAATGAAGCGAACATCTGTGTGTCTTGTGTGTCTGAATGTTTGTAGCCATTTTCAGCCCATATTGTTCATTTATGCGCGGCCCCTCTTCTGTGTGCTAGTTTGAAGCTATAGCAGCGTGTTTGAAAACCCCATTTGACAGAAAAGAGTCTTCGATCCTCCACTCAGCCTTGACCTTGAATAGAAAAGGTTTCATTTGCTTGATAATTGACTTTTAGCTTTATTTGTCTGTGTGTTTGTGTGTGTGTGTGTGTGTGTGTGTGTGTGTGTGTGTGTGTGTGTGTGTGTGTGTGTGTGTGTGTGTGTGTGTGTGTGTGTGTGTGTGTGTGTGTGTGTGTGTGTGTGTGTGTGTGTGTGTGTGTGTGTGTGTGTGTGTGTGTGTGTGTGTGTGTGTGTGTGTGTGTGTGGGATCAATAATAGACGTTATGAGGCAGCTAGTATCCCTCTGGTCAATCTAGAGCTGTAATAACATTTCAGAGCCTCGGCTCAGCTGCTGGGAAACCTACCGAGCCTTTTCCTGGAAGAGTAGCTTTAACTTGTTGTAACAAGGATCACAGGTCACCTAATGGGGAACTGTACCCATGAGTAATGGTTATTGTGATCTGTTGGTTAGGTTGTTTGCTAGTTGTTAGTGCTCTGTAAATACAACAGGCAGAGGCTCATTGAAAAAACCAGGTCGTGTTTTTTGTTGTGTACAGTCAAACAGCTGGAGTTGATGTCACATGCAGTTCTAAATGTCAGCTGAAATTTCCAATTGTTGTGTCTCATTAGTGTCACAGTGGTGATTTTGTGAAGGTTCTCAAAAGAAATTAGGCAACATAATTGTAACATTAACCTTTTTTTGGTAGGTAATGTATTATAAATTCATTTATTTATTTGGAATTTAGACCCTAGTCTAACATACAGTAATGTGGACATACTGTATTGTGGTTCTGGGATGGTTTTTTTTTTTTTAGTTTTTTTTTTTTAGTTTTGCCAGTTTTCTTAAGCTGTCCTTTTATTTCCAGAGAACTAAGGGTTGGTACCAAACACTCAAACACACCACAAAGCAGCAAACCCAACTACAAATGCAGTGGCACAAGGTTTCTCTGCTTCAGCTTTTTGTTGTCTATTATGTTCTTTCCCAGTTGCTGACTGAAGATTATATTTTGTAAGTGTGTCTGTTATTTTGCATATGTGTGTGTGTGTGTGTTAGCGTGATAACATTTTGAAGCAAGCAGAAAAGACAACAATCCTCGCGAAAGAGCTGTGATCTGAGTAAAGCCTTGTGGAGTAAACCGAGAGTCACATTTGAGAGCTCTGAGCCTTTGATCTTGGCTTTCCTCCTTGCCTTTGGAGTCGCAAGGTCAAGACAAACAAAATGAAGAATTAGACGTGCTGTGAATACATAAACACGACTATTTTGTATCTTTTTGAAGGGTTAAAAACATCCTAAAACATACAGCTCCATCCTGAAATCAGCCATTTGCAAAGTATTTTGAGTGCTGCTTCCTTGTAGCTGTGCGGCATGTGAAACGCACAACTGAAAAGCACTTTGAGGCCTCAAGACTGCCATCTTTACAGCAGCCATCTTCACCTATAGTGGGGGTTTGATAGCAGAAGATGTTTCAGCCATCTCCAAGCATTAAGGGTAAAGCTCAGCTATTGATTTCCCTCTCCGGATCAAAAACCAAGGGGCTTTTTTATTTTTTCTAAGACACAACATTTGGTTCTAATGTTCAACAATCATACAGGGAGAAATTCTTAGTTGAATGAGGCAGGGATAGCAATTTCTCTAATGAGTGTAGCCTCAGTAGTGCACAAAGCAATGCAGACATGAGAAATGTTTTTCTTTGTGTTGAGTCAGGGATACCGCCAGGCCACAGACATGTCTTTATGCTACACAAAACAGTTGGCCAGCTCGCTGTATTTATTTGCCCGTACACTGTTTTATGGCGTCTGAATCTGAGAGTGCTTCCTTTTATCTAATTTGTGTTGTGTGTGGGCCTTTTACTGCTGGGAATCCAGACTTTTATCAGGCCATAGACCATAAATTATAGCCAACCCTACAGAATGTGATAAATAGTTGTCCATCTATAGTTGTTTTCAAAGGCCGTACTATAATATGCCTTTCTGTGTGCCTATATCGTTTCAGTTAAGATCCCAACACGTAGGACCTATATTGACCCAGAGACCTGCGAGGACCTGCTGCAGGCTGTGCACACTTTTGCCAAGGAACTGGACAACTCAAGCATCAAGATAGAGCGAATTGTGCACACAGGTATTGGATTCTATGAAGCGAGGCTGCTGCACTCTTTGAAGTTGCTCTTTTTAAATTTAGTACCTTATTTTCATTGAGAGACAGTGGGGAAAAAAACCCTGGCAGTAAAATGCAGCAAAGTTAAAGTTCGAAGGCCAGATATTCTGACATGCATAGCATTTTTTTTTTTTTGTTGTTGTTACCCGGACCTGGTAAATTCCCATAGTGTGTATTTGCCCAAACTCCACCAGTTCACAGGGCATCTTTCAGTTGAAAGTTTAAACGTAAAACCTCATCATTTAATCAGAAACGTTTCCCTGCAGAGTCACAGAAAACCTTTCACTGTTTTACTTGAGACAAGTAAAATGATCATATGTAACAGTGGACTTTTAAGTCTGAAGCAGAATTTGATCACTTGGCTATTGAAAAATTTAACTGGGAAGAGACGTATGAAACAGTGGAGATTAATTACCTCCCACCCCCCCCCCAAAGAAAACAACAAAAGCAAAACAATTGTTAACCTTGCTACCATCTCTATCAAATATTAACATCACAGTATGAGCAAAGGCAGCAAACGGAGCACAGGGACACAGGGAATGACAATTTTTGAGGCAACTCAAAGGTGTTTTTGCACTTTCCCCACAACTTGCCTCGAGACAAATTAGAGAAAGCACTTCAATCAGTCTGGCAACTTACTGATCTCTGCCAAAATGGGACTGGTTGTTATGTTTGCCTTGTCTCTACTTGATGTTCCACTGTTTCACCTGCACCCTGCCCCATCTGATCCCTCTTTGATCCCTTTGTATTTCGTGTCTCTCTCTCTCTCTCTCTCAATAGTGTCAGTTCATTTGCGTCATCTCTCTTCCTCCCCAGTGTGTTAGTATTTCTCCGTTTGATTCTGCTCCAACCTTTCCCCCTCTCAGCCTGATCTTTCCTTTTTTCGAACACCCCCCACTTCATTTCTTTTCACTGTCTTTTGATGTTTACTCAACGATTACTCTCCATTCTGACCTGCAACACCTTTCCACCCTCGTTTTCAACTTTCTCTTGTACTGTATGTTCATCAATCGATAAGAACCATGACCCCTGTGTGCTTCTCTTACAGGCGACTTTGGAGAGGTGTGCCGTGGGTGCCTGAAGCTGCCCAGCAAGAGAGAGCTGCCAGTGGCCATAAAGACACTGAGGGCTGGCTGCTCTGACAAACAGCGGCGCTCCTTCCTCAGCGAAGCTGGTATCCTGGGGCAGTTTGACCATTCCAACATCATCCGACTAGAGGGCGTCATCACCACCGGTAAGGAGGGGGGAGGGAGGTGAAAAGCTGTTTGCAAGGAAGAGAATAAACGAGGAAAGAATCTGGGCATCAAAGGAGGAATTGGACAGTTTTACCACTGCCAGTATCAAGGAATTAAAGCCGGACCGTTTTAATATTACATGAGCAGGTGGGGTGAATAAATAGACTGAGAGGAGAATGGAGTTGGAGCAAAGGCTGGAGGTGGAGGACTAGGAGGAGCACTGGGGCACTCTGACCACTTCAATATCACACATGTGGAGGGGGTCAATGCTCACAGTGGAGAGGGCAAAACGATAGGAAGGAAAGAGAAGAAACGCTTATAAGTTAGAGAGCATGGTGACGAGATGGATATTGCACGTTAGCAGCGTCTGAGCTACATCAAGGACCATTTCCCACTGACACATAGCAATTGAGGCCCTACAGCGAAAACTGGATCGGGGGGGGGAAGAAATTTTAAGGGAAGAGACAGAGAAAAGGGACATGAGAGACAGAAGATGAAGTAAAGGTTAATGGGAATGGCAGGTGAAGTGAGAAGCTTTAAAGAGTTTGTGAAGTTTTTGTTACTGCCGCAGTGTTGCTCACTGTGTGTGTGTGTGTGTGTGTGTGTGTGTGTGGGCATGGTGCCCAAACACTCTGTGCTCAGTAGGATGGCAGCAGATGTGCAGGCTACAGTAATTGGTGCTAGAGACCCAGCGGGGCCTTGAGATGTACTCCAATCTCTCCCACCATCATGCACATGCATTTAAACGCAAGTCACGTGCATGCGCCCTCACACACTCACAAAGTTGGTGTTTTTCTCTTGCACTATCACTGACACACACACCTGCCCGCTTGCCTCCTCACTTCCCACAAACACACAGACTACAGGTTCACCTGCTTTAAATCACTTACCCCCGCCAGAGTGTCAATCAGCTCTCTTCCGCCCTCACACCTACAAACAGCCCCCACCTCCTTCCTAATCTTCCCATCTTTTCCCCAAAGTTTAAGGCCACATGAAAACGGAGTTGTCCTTTCATTTAAACACCAACTTCAGTGTTTTGTGGAGGCCTGCTACCACAATGCTGTAATTCAAATTTTTAACGACCTGCCATTTGCTCTACCTTCTTAGTGGCGGTTCAAAGATTGCAGGAAATAGGATTATAGGAAATGCAATAAGGTGATTTGTTACCTACCAGGAGTATTGTTAGGAAGTCTTTTCACATTTAACACCTCAGGCTAGAAATACACAGAAAGTGGCAAGGCTGCCAAATGAAGTTTTCTGCTGAGTGTGCTATGGTTCGGTGCTCAATGATAGACGTTGGTGCAGGAGAGTAAAAAGCTCCAAATTGCATTTATTGACAGGGTAACCTGTAAAAAAAAAAAAAAAAAAATGTTGATATTTCAATTTTCATTAGCTGAGATTCAGTCAATTAAAGATGCAGTTTTGCTACACAATACTTGAAACACTGGAGTAAAGTTCAAAGATTTGCTTTTCAATATGTCAATATGTTTCATATGATGACTTATGAGTGCGTGTGTGTGACTGAATTTTTGTGCGATGCAGCAGGCAGCACCTTCCCTCCTCTACTCTCTGTCGCACATTAAATGACGACCCATCCTCTAAAACACAATGTTTCTACCAGGGAGAACTACACGACACAGCTGACATAATTCCTTTCACTGGGTCCTTGCTCGTAGCTAAATGTACCTGTCATTCCAGGCTTTGGCAACCCACCAACACACAGTTAAATTGTTGTTGGTAACCTTTCCAAATAGGTTCGTGAAAGACCAGTATAACTGGCAAGCTGGGAATTGTGGATATTAGCATGCAAACTGTCGGGATTGATAGCCTATCATCTTATCAGTGGAAATGATTTTTTTTTTTTTTTTTTGATATGAAGCTGTTTACATAGCTTTTGAGCTTCATCTCAGTGCGTAAACCTCACATAATTTACTTCCTCTTTCTACTTGTTTCCTTTCCCTTCCAGCTGCTGCAGTCTTGTTTTCCTCCTCTGTGCACTTCACAGCACTGCTGGATCCCTGTCATCTGTGCCTTGGCACAAAAGTGTGTGCGTGTGTGCGTCAGTAGTGCACATGTGCAGTGTGTATGAGCACGCACGCTCGGTTCTGTGCCTGTTTGTGTGTGTGTGCGCGCGCACGTTCGTGGGTCGTTAAACTTGCTGAGACAGCCAGGGCAGCACACAGGTTCTCCCGGCTTCACCACAGTTCACTGGGTGAAGAATGGCTTTGCACAATGCCTGCCGTGCTGCCAAGTGGACTAGACTCACTTTATTCTGTCTGTGTCTGTGTCTCTGTCTCTATTACCTCTTTCATTTTCGTTTTTTTTCCCCCCCCGTGATTCCCACTCGCTCATGCCATCCTCCTCTGTGCCTTTCTGCAGGTAACACCATGATGATCATCGTGGAGAGCATGTCTAACGGAGCCTTAGATTCCTTCCTTAGGGTATGTGAGTTTTTCTGTTTATGCAGACACAGTTCCTCGTTCACAAAGCAGGCGTTTTCGGTGTAATATCCCTAAACTCTCTGGTATTATAGCACAGTCTTCAGGCAGCAACACTTGTAGTTAGTACAGCAATAAGGGAAATGTAACATAATTAACAGCACAAATCGAGTGTTTCTGCTCAGAACTGCTGTAAGCTTCTGTAAGTGTTATTGTGCCCCTCTGCTCTGAACCACTGCAGTGTGCTCTATAATGATATGAATTAATGGCCTGTTTGTTTATACTCTCCAAATAAAACAATTTAGCTCAGGAAACACAACAGGGTTCTGTAACAGATGGCTTTTTTTTTTTTTCTCTCTCTCTCTCTTCTATATGCTCATCTTGCCTTCTCCTCCCTCTGCTCGGATGTTCCACCCACTTTCTTCGTTCGCCTAACGACTCCGATGACCTCAGAAACACGAAGGCCAATTGAGTGTAATGCAGCTGATAGATATGCTGACCGGAGTGGCATCAGGGATGAAGTACCTCACTGAAATGGGCTTTGTCCACAAACGGTTGGCCGCACACAAGGTAGGGGAACAGGTGGGAGGTGATGATGGAGGGGAGAGGGTGTAGGCGGATGCAGGTCGCAGGCTAGTGCAAGTTTTTGACACTCACCCGAAGGTTTTTATTTGAGGAATACATAAAACAATCTCGTCTAATCCTTTTAAGCTTTGTTTTTGTCATGTGGGTTTTTCCTAAAACAGCTAGTTTCTCAAACTTCAAATCCAGTGGTCACATTACAGAATTGTATTTTTTATTTTTTTTTCCTCCCCAATCTCAGGTTCTGGTTAACGCCAACCTTTGCTGCAAGGTGTCTGGCTTCAGACCTCTGCAGGAGGACAAGATAGAGGCCATCTACACCACCTTGGTAGGAGAAATTATGTGGAAAAACATATGCATATGTGATATAGCCAGAACTTTACTGGGTATTAGATTTTTGGATTCTGTATTTCACATTCTGCTTTCAAATTAATAAACCTCAGTTGCACAGAGTTCACATGTGTAGGGGTGATGTCTTTAATGAGACACGGACTACAGTTAACGTCATGTCAGGTTCTGTTAAAATTGTAGAATTAAACTTTTAGAACAAAACAAAATACAAAAATCAGCTTTTTTTTTTTTCGCTGGATATTTTTGGGTTCTACTCAAGGTGAACCCGCTCCTCTAAAGATTCTTTTGATCTGTTAAAATATGTTCAAAGCTTTTCAAAGAGAATATTAAAGCATTACTTCGTGTGAACTCTCCACACCCTTTTACTCAGTGTCTCACGTCTCACCTGATCTCTCCACCAGCATGGAGGGAAGAGCGTGGTACTGTGGACCGCTCCAGAGGCCATCCAATACCATCGCTTCTCATCAGCCTCAGATGTCTGGAGCTTTGGTATCGTCATGTGGGAGGTCATGTCCTATGGAGAGAGGCCATACTGGGATATGGGCAACCAGGATGTAAGTGGAGAAGTAATGTGAACATCCCTTCTATTAATCGTTACTGTCTTCACCAGCTCCATTTTTACCCACAACGATTCCTGTTATCAGTGAACTCTATATCCATGGCTCTTATTGAAGGAAAGCCAAGAAGCCACACTACCTCTAAAGGCTTTTGCAGGGCCTTAGTCCCCGACTTTAAATCTGCATCAGCTCCATGACCAATCCTGTTTTGTTGTTAAGGACACACAAACCCCCTTCTAGTGGCCTCTGCCTATCCCAGAGTTCCATCCCGTGCTCTTAAAAGTGTTGAAAATCCCTCTTGAAAGATTCATTTTCCCAGGAAATGTAAAGGGCTTACCATTTGAGGGTTGGAGAGATTGTCCAGTCGATAGGACCCTGCCGCTTGTCACTTGCAACCTATTATTTCCAAGTCAGTGTGGGTGGGCTTGCTGTTTTTCTGTTGTCCCTCCCACCTCTTTGTCCTTTTTTTAAAAGGTTGTTTTTCTACTTTTTTGAAAGAACTTGTGCTTCGAAAGTGCAGTTAAATAATACATGATGCCTGAAAGAGATGATGGCAGATGATCTTTGGCCATTTTTTTTTTCTTTTTATTCAAGCCAACAACACTTTGGTTATATTTAAAGATCTAATTTTCAGTTATCATCATAATGCATCAGTCATCATGCGAATGCCCTCTCAAATCAGTGTCATCAGAAAATAATACCTGTACTTTATGCAGGCAGGTACATAGTTAAAAAGAAACAGATTATTAGCATGTTCCATTTTTTCCATGTCCAAAATTAATATGCATGAGTTATTCAGCAGCCACAAGAATAGCAAGCTTCTTTTGGGATCTTTTTTTTTTTTCAGTGCCCTTTCACAGGGCAAAAGAAAGTTTCCTCTCAACCTGGTTCATATTATCAAACTTTCCAATTGAGAGGGCAAAGGTGAAATTGTAGAGCGCCAGCGATATTAATCCACTTTAAATTGATACATTAGATCATAACGAAATTGTTGGTCGGCCCGTCCACCTGTGATCCGTCGTGCCCTTTACCCACCGACTCTGATTAAATGGAAAATGTCAAATGCTGAAAAGCGTTTTATGAATGCTCTTTAGTGAGATAGGAGCTTAAGGGGCTGAAAGGATGGTGGAGTGGAGCACTAGGTGGGTATATAGAGTGTTTTAGGAAGTATTGCTGCTGATGTCTTTTTTTTTTTTTGTGATTACGATCCAACTTCATTTCTTCCTTTTACAAGATTTTATTTCTTAGTAATTTAGGAGGAGCTGTAGTACGTGTCAGCACATATACTAAAAGATACTGTTTGTAGGTGCTGGAGTTAATGTTTTTCGAAAAGGGGACAAGAGTAGTTGATAGAACAGTAAGGTGGCACAGGACAGGATCAGTCGGAGACCTTTTGTATTCAGTCACATATCTTTTAGATCAGATCATTTAGGGATATACTGCCATTTACGGTCTGTTTAATTTCTCTTTTTATATATACGGTATTATAGGAAATTTAAACATAATTATACTGGTCTTTGCTGCTACGATCCATATCCATCAAATAGCCTATAAAGGGAAACTGCTAAGTGACATTAAATATCCTGATAAGTTATCTCATTCCACAGTGGTAGAGCATTGGGTCGGGATGCAGAAGGCCCCGGGTTTGAATCCTAGCCCAACGGGTGTGGCCCCGCTGGCCGGTCCCGAGCCCGGATTTAAAAAAAAGAAAGAAAGAAAAGAAAACAAAATTGGAGGGTTGCGGCAGGAAGGGCATCCGGTGTAAAAACTCATGTCAAATGCCGCTGTCATGAATCAGTTTCTTCTCCCTCAGCTAATAGTTGGCTATTTGCAATGTGCTTCTATTTTTTGGTAGTCGCTTTACTGCAGACTTTTATTCAGCTCACATTGTTTAGTTGAGGAATCGCTATATGAAATTGTGTTTGGCAGTTTGTGCTCGCTCATTTGGTGCCTATAAAGGACACTGCATTAAAATAAGCTCAAGTACCCAAAAAAAGCTAAAGCATGCAATGGAACATTAAAGGTAGTGTAATTAGTGACACGAGAAAATGGAAGCTCCAGCACACGTCCAAGTAGGTGTGTAGCTGTGCTGTCCAAAGGCTTCTATTCTTAGAAAGCAAATCAAGTTTAAGTATCTTACTCAACTTTTAAAGTAGGACAAACTTTCTACATTTTTATCCCCTTCCCTCCTGCTGCCCTACGAGTCAAAAACACGCTCTGTGGGGATTTATCCAATTGCAGCATGAGACCCGACAAATCATACTAAATGGCTATTCTTGTATTTCTAACCTGAAATTATTGATTTCCTGTTTCTGTGTTTAGGTGATAAAGGCCATTGAGGATGGATTCAGGCTGCCAGCTCCAGTTAACTGTCCAACACATCTCCATCAGTTGATGCTAGACTGTTGGCAGAAGGAGAGGACAGAGAGGCCCAGCTTTAGCCAGATCCACTCAGCCCTCAGCAAGAGCATTCGTTCCCCTGATGGCATTGGTTCCTCCACACTGGCACGCAGGTACGGTCAGGTGACTGTACCACAGGCCCACAAAATCGATAGCTGTATATATGGTGCACGTTACCTTCCCCCTTTTTCCTTCTCCTCTAGGACCCTGAGTTCATCTATTGCGCTGGCAGAAAGGCCTCTCCCCTCCTTCCCATCCTTTAACTCCGTAGGAGAGTGGTTAGATGCAGTGGACATGGGCCGATACAAGGACAACTTCACTGCTGCAGGATACTGCTACTTGGAGTCTGTGGCACGGATGACTGTACAGTGAGTAGCTTTATACAACATCATCTGTGACCTTACATACTCTGTGGTTTATGATGACAGAGTGGTCCATAAAGTGTAAAGTGTTTTTTTTCCTCTTAACCGCCCCCTTCAAAAGGAAATTAAAACCAATACTCGCACAAAGCACTAGGTGACACACACAAAAGCCAGTTATTACATTTCAAATTAATCTAGTTAATAGTTTCGTTAAGCAAAAAGGGCAATCTCCGGTTCCAGCGTCAGCTAATTTGTAAAATAGGATTAATCAGAAATAATTTCTAATATAAGAGGTAAATATAGACTCATATGGCAGTTTATTAGGTACATCAATATAAAGCGAATGCAGTCTAATGCAACAGTCCTGTCGAACATAAAAAAAATCCTTTCTTCATGACAATTTTTAGCTTTTGTTGAAACAGTTAGTGCAGTTCAACCACAGCACAATTAGTGTTTTTTTGTCTGTTTCTATAATTTATTCTACCCCATTTATATAGATTAGAGTATTAGAGAGAACAGACAAACCTGTACATGTAAGGCAACACAGTTCAAAAGCAGCATTTTTACAAGGGCTGTGCATTGGACCCAGTTCACTCCAACAGTATAAGTAATAGGTGAAGTTTAACAAGGCATCCATCAGGGAAGGTATTAGCAACCAAGATAGATATTTACACATGTAAATGGCGATAATGTAACGGGATCAGCTTCTAAAAGCCTGAACTATGCCTTTGGGTTATTCATTTAATAGAGAAAGAACAATTAAAATAGCAAAAAGTGCATCTTGTAGACACCGCGAGTGGATATTTTCTGAGTGAAGTAAATAATTTTTCCCAAATTTCCTTAAAGGAAAAGGGATAGAACATTTTAGTAAGGAATTACAGTTGTTGGCGTAACAAAATGGCTTTTTTCTGATCACATTTTCCTACTTTCTGTCTGCTTGGGTTTGATTAAGCCAAATCCTCTTGCCTCTCACCAACAGTGATACAATAGGCCAAACTCTGGGGTCCAGTTCCACTGTTAGACACCCCTGGCTGATGGCAGGTACCACACTTGCCCGCTGATTATCGTCATTATTATTATTTTTAGCAAGGAGCTGAAAACATCTTATAATCCAAGACATATTCCTGTCTCTGCAGTGCACAACACTGAACCATTGATAACTGTACTGAATGTTAAACTAAATATTTTGGGCCGACTACTAATAAAGTGAGACGCTACTGTATGTAATTATGAGGCCACACCTCCCTCAATTTTATTTTGCAGTGTTTGAATATCCTGGATGTTAAAGCAGAAATCCTGTGTATAAGCTTATTAAAAAACAATTCGCATGTCCTTTTCTAATCTCGGTGAATGTTTACGTCCACAGAGATGTACTGAGCCTTGGCATCACTTCCCTGGAGCACCAAAAGCTGATCCTGGCTGCTATCCAGACCCTCAGAGCCCAGGTCATCCAAATGCACGGCCGCGGTGTGCAGGTCTAACAGTTGACACACCCACTCTCATGCTGCTGCTGCTCATCCACATGTACAGTATGTGCAGATGGATGATGGGGAGCAGAAGAGGAGAATGAGCTCTTAGCTAATTGTGCTCCTCTATTTGCCCCTCCTTTCCATACTTCCTCAATTCCTTCCATTTTTTTTTTTTTTTTTTTTTAAATACAAATACCCTCAGTTGAGCGATGATTGGGGGTTAGCAGAGGAGTAATGTCATGTGACTTTTTGTGACCAAACTGCACTTTGACCTTCAGTAACTGTGTCAGCTCCATCTCACTGGTTCTGGATCAGCGCTCAAAGACAAATGGAAAATTGTCTCTAGCAGGTCGGGCGCTGTCTAAAAGCTGACATTAGCTGCGGGTGGGACAGAGACGCACTGCGCTGCAAACACACCAATTATGAAAGATTTACCTTTTCGGTGGAGTTTCCCTTCACCAGAACACTGGTCCCCTAAAAACAAGTTCGTCAAAAGGCAGCAACTATTTTACCGACCTTGGATCAAATAAGTTGAACTGGCACGGATGATTTCACAAACTGACTTACGACGAGGACACGAAATCATAATGTTCGTCAGAGCCGATCCGAGTAGAAGGACCTGGCTGTAATGTAACAGAGCAGGAGCTTAAGAAGACTGTGCTGTCCCAAGTCAGGGGTCCAGTCATTTTGAAGTTGGAAAAGTGACAACAGTGAATTCTTAAAAAAAAAAAACCTAAACGAATGGGGCTAAGTGCTGTATACAGTACAAAGTGTGCTGACTGGGTGAAAGGAGCTGCAGTAAGTTAGTGGGTGATGATATACTGTACTTTCAGGAATATCTGCCCACGTTTTTCCTTTGGGGCTAGTGATGGTAAAATAAATGTTGCAGGATACAATTGTGAAGCAAAGGGTTGAACATGTCTGATTGTTTATTACTTTGTCGTTTTTTTTCTTCCAATTTTTGTCCTCCAGTTGTTCAGAGTATATCTAATATTCCCTTTAGCCTGCTGTACGTCATCTTCGTAACATCATCCTCCTCTCCAAAGGCTTTCACAGTACTACTGTTTAAGCGGTAGATTGCCTAACTCAGATGTTTATCCACGTTTATTTTCGCTCGACCAGAGAGAGAAACCTCTTCAGAATTTAAGTTAGGAAGGTTTATTTAACTTTAATGGTATTTAAAAGAAATATTAAGTAAAGTCTCGTTGATTTTTTTTTTTTATGACAAGAAGATGGAGGATTTGTTTGCACACAGTATCTATGTATTCATTAACACTGGATTTACTAAAGTTATTTTGGGGTCCTGTCATTTGATTTGCTGTGTACGCTGCAGTATTAAAGAATGTCAAGTTACTTCCTGTTGGATTGTCACGTTTAATTTTATGTTGCTGTTAATATCATGCTCTGTCATGCTATGTGGTTGCACTTTTTCCGGTACTCTCTGTACAGTTATTGGCCCCTTGCCCCCTCTGTTATTTCAATAAAGGAGACATAAAGGAAGCGGTTTCTCGGGGCATTATCTGATTCTCACAGCAGAGGGTACATATACATTTTGACTGGATTATTGTAAATGGTTTGTATTTGGTACAAAGCTTTTGTTCTTCATCCTAGTACTTTCCCCTCTGTAACAGTTCTTAGATGTTACAGATGTTATCACGTACATTACCATGCTGTATCTGTGGGGGGAGGGGAACAAAAAAAAAAAAACACTGATGGTCCCCTTCACACTAAAGTCTACAGAACTACCCATGCAGTGATGTTAAAAACCAAACTGGATTTCATCACCACAACGAGTGAAACTCATCGGTTTTCCTCTGAAACCCCCCCCCCCAACACACACACACATACATTACTGTGATTATATGCTTAAATGTTGAATACTGTAAATATGTATTTGAAAATGCTAAATCTATTTTTATAATTTGTTTGAAGAACAACGTGTTGAATATATCTGCTCACTGTGTAAGGGTTTTATTTGTTTTTATTTTAATTTAGGCCCATAGCCAAGAAACTCTGGTGTTTGGAATATGAAACAAAAAAAATAATTAGTTTTTGTTAGTTTTTGATGATTTTTACCTGTTAGAACAAAATCTGATGGCTGTTGCAATATTAAAACGTGTTATTAAAAAATTCCAATTCAAGCAAATGTTTTTATGCTCGTTCATTTTAAAATGTTATATAAACTAATAGACGTAGGGTGTTGTTGTTTTTTTTAAACCAAAATCTATTGATCACACCAATTTACAGTTGTAAATTCATTCTCGCTTTTCTATGAGTAAGTAACATTAGGTCCATAAGTATCTGAACAATGACACTTTTGACATTTTTGTAAAATATTATTACTGCAATGGATTTTACATTAAACAATCGTGATGTTCTAAACTGGCTGCTTTAGCGGTTTGGTCAAAAGTATTATGTGAACCACTTAAAAGCGTTAATGCTATGTGTCCTGCAACGTTGTCGAATTAGCTGAAAAGTCACCAAGTTGAATTTGTATCCGTCCTATTGGTGAGAGAGATCTGTCTGATTGGTTATTCAGCTTGCTGTCTCACAGCCCTGTATTCTTCACTAGATGCTGATTGCATCCATGTTAATGCTTTTATTTGCGTTCATTAAGGGGAAATGCATGCTGAATTGAATTTAGGTCAAACTGACTCAGACGATTAAAAACCAAACTAACAGGTGGCCAGATCAGGAGCACCCTCTGGGAGGTAGGCGTATCTGCAGAAAGTCAACAATCAACCTCACAGTGTAAATATGAAGGGTTTAGCGCAACATGTAAACCATTGTTAAGTCTCACGTTGGTTCGCCAAAGAGAGAAATGTAAAAAAAAATCAAAAACAAAGACTAAAGACTGAATTCAGACATACTTAGGGACATAATATCTTCTCAGAATCAACCAAATGCTCTAAAACTTTGTGGTCAGTGCTTCACGGTGCAGGTGAACAATGACCTGAAGCAACCTAAGACTTTTTAAGATGAATAAATCAGATGTGCTGCGATCACCTGACCTGAATCCAATTGAGCATTCATCTCTCTTGGCACAAATTGCCGCAAGTAAAAGCAGGAACTGAAGACAGCTGCAGCATAGGCATGACAGAGAATTACTAAGCAAGACCCCCTGCACTTAGTGATGGGGTCCAGACCTCAGGCAAAAAGACGATTTCATTTACCGTGGTTGTTCCTACAAGGTTTTGCGATATTTGTGACAAAGCAGTATCTTAAAGCTGTTTCTCAGCACTTAAAGCAAATCCCGATCATGGACCTGACTGTAATGTGATTTGATCAGGGAAACTTACTGCAAATACAGTGTCTGTATAGAAATGCGGCTATGAAGCATCTCACTTAAATTTGTAGCAATGTGCCATTAGATTACAAACGACTAATGCTTCTACTGTGAACTTTTACAGTAACAGCGCTAAAAATGCTTTTATCTCAAAGGCTTTAAATTATGTCTTTTTCATTTGTGAATCTATTTGTGGACATTTGACTCATGGTCTCAATATTTATAAGTATTACAATTTCATATGGTAATTTTTTATTCATTTTATGTCTCCAATAATTTACGCAGCCTGCACAGAAAGATTGATTCCAGTACTGCATATTCATCCAGTACAAATGTTTTTCCATCATTAGAATTGAGAAAACTTGTCAAACAGTGTATAAAATAATATAACCAAATGAAAAGTACACTGAATTCCTTTGATAAAAGAATTGAAAAATTAACAATTTCTGACGAATGAACAGTTGGACAAGCTGAATATGCTTGGCGAAAAAGAAATTCCATCTTTTGACATTTCGAACTAAGGCCATGTTAAATTTTGGGCCCAGTTGTATTTTGCTGCTCTCAGTAAAAACAAACAGTTGCACCAAAGCAGATTTGATGAGAGACGTACAAGGATTCTGGTTCAATGAGCAAATAAAGAAGTCAATTCAATAAACTGGATTGAGAATTAAGAAAACATAAAAGGAAGCAGTGGCTCTTTGCCTCACCTCTAACGGGTGAGTCCTGCCACTCAAAAGGTGCATTTACAATCTCATTGTTTCGGTCACTACCCAAAGCCCATGGCCACAGGTGAGATTGGAACATAGATCAACTGGTAAATCGATAGCTTTATCTTCCAGCTCAGTTCCCTCTTAACGACGGTACAACTCACACTGTGCTGCATTTCACACTCACTAGTGAGCAACACGCCGATATATGTAAACTCCATCTTTTAGGGCAACAACTCACTCCCGAGCCAGAGAACAAGCCCCTTCCCCACTGCCTATGCAAAAAGGAGCCCGTGTTCATTCCCCCCCCCGGGAAGTTTTACCCATAACAAATTAAGAACAGATTTATACAGAGTAATGGTAGTTTATTTAAATTGACATTATTCAAAGCACTCATGGTGTTTCGGGTGACTGCAGTATAAATCCAGCTGTATCTGGAAGTCCGATAACTAGTGAACAGAGGTGGTTGAAAAGGACTGACACACCGATAAAATCCATGTCCTTAAAGAATCCAAATTGGAATTCATGTTCACTGCATCGATTCTGTGCTGCGCAGTTGAGTCACAATCACCAAAAAAAAAACTGCTGGACAACAGGAGCCCGTGTAACTGTCACCTCGCAGTCTATTGACAAGCGGCAAATGTTCTTCATTATTATGAAACAGAAGTAATAAGGCACAGGTATAAATGTGCCTCGAGCAGACCCTCCTTAGAAACCAAGTGGTTTCGTGGTTTTCTTGGAAACATATTTTGACAAAATACTATGTTTTGCAGAAACCAAACACTGCACATCAACAAAAATACACCAGCCCCACTGTGAAGCACGGTATTGGAAGCATGGAGTAGTGGGGATGGTTTCCTTGAGAGCTGCTCTTGGAAACCTTGTAGACAGTAAAAATCAATGCACTCACAATCTGGGGCCGTTCACTCAAAACCTCTGTGCAACACGCCAGAGCTTAAGCAGTTTTGCAAAGAAGACTGAGGGAAATGTTCAGATGTTCAAGGCTGATGGAGACTCACAGGCTCAATGCAAGTCAGCAAACTGACTTGAAGGAGCCAGACGCCCTTGCGATCACTTGTATTTCCGATGAATTGACATTACTTTTAAGAGATCCGTTTTCACATTGACATCAAAGAATATTTTCAGTTTTGCCATAAAAAGCAAAAGTTACATTGACCATGATTTAATGTTGAAAAGAAATAAAAAAGGGGAAAAACCTCCAAGGGAGTGAATACATTTTATAGGCACTGTAATTATAAATTACCCATCTACCCTTCACCTTAAAGCTACCTGGACCTCTTGTACCTTTGTGCATTATGAGATGAATGCACTCGATCTCTTTAAAACACAACTCCACATTTGGTTGCATCTCTGTAACGCTACTTCCGTGGTTCAGGGCTCTCTCCTGCACCACGTCTATTCTTTAACATGAAATTATTAAGGCTCTCTGAGGGACTGGGGTTATATTACTTACTGCTTCATTATGCAACACCCACCTGTAGACCTGCACTGAGAGTATGGGAAATGATTGTAGATGCAAATTACTTTTGCGTGGGATAGCTGTGAGCAACTGTGTGGGTGTAGAGAAGTGAGTGTGCTGCTACACGCCTGTGAGCCTTTTCCCTTAGGTAAGTGTGTGTAATATGTGTGTGCAAATGTACTATAAGTGTGTTGACAGTCCATGAGCATACATTTCAGAATGAGGTCTTTTTATTTATCTCACACAGTTGCGGTAGCAATCCCTACTTTTTATATTACATTGTTATTGGAGTTGAGGATTGGAGTTTCAGACTTAATGAGTTTCATCTCTCAGCCTTCTCTGGCTGCAGCTTCCTAACAGACTCACACAATCAGCATCACCACCTTCAGATGCTGCTTAGACCCCAGCTAAGCAGCATTTGAACTTGCACCACTAAGCGCAGAGCTGGATAATTCATGATCAGAGACTTATCGTAATATTCTAGTTAGCATTCAAGATGCCATTTTGTGAAGAAAACACCAGGCTTATTTACATGTCAGGCTAATCAGGATTCTGTGAATGAGACAAATGCCCAGAAAGTAACTAACTGGTAGCTCTGAAAAGTAGATGGAGAAATGCACAAATGCAACGGAGGAAAAAAAAAAAAAAACAATCTTGTTTTTCTTAAAATTACAAGGCTGTGAGCTGTCATTGCAGCAGGAAACTACTATATCAGGGACATAAAATATATAATGTACCTGTAAAAACATGTTGCATGATTCAATTTAAATAATGTGAATTTTAAAGACCCTACCAGCCTTGACACTTCTGCCCGCTCTGGGTCACAAGCCATCTGTACACCTGCTAAACGAACCACGTAGCAGGTCTAATCAACTGCTGTCTGCCTCCCATTCCCTTGTGATGTCGTATAATAAATGCTGTTAGTTTGCGTGTGATGTCTTGGTATGCAAACATCATACCCCACAGCAACTCATCAGTGGCAAGGGTTTTTTTTTGCGTTGGTTAGTGTTTTATCATGCTTCTCACGGGTTGCGCGTAAATCTTCAATCAGATTTGCCTGTTTATTCACAGTAAATGAGACTGGGATGGGGAGATGAGCAGAATGCTTCCAAGAGATTGGAGCAAAACGTGTTTAAAAAGCCCAAATATACTGTTGATCGCACTACCTGAAGTCCATCACTTTTTCCTAAATCAAGCCAACACTCAAAAGTAAATGTAAATACACTGCGTGTTCTCCAGCTGGGTCTACGGAATTTGTTAAGTGGCAGATTTAGAGGAAAAGGCCAGAACTGAACACTACCGCAAAACTTCCAGTGTTGATTAATGTATCAATTCATCAATAATCTAATCGTTTGAAGCAAATGTTTGCCATTAATTTGCACACATTTCTATTTCTCTTTTCCCGTGAGTTCAGGGTCCGCATGTTGATTTGGCAGGATGCCCTTCCTGACGCAAGCCTCCACAATTACTACTGAGCTTGGAACGACACTGTACAGCTGGGATAGAATGACAATGGGCTGTTGGGGGTTCAGGGACTCGCCCAGAGACACCTTAACATATAGCTGGGACCGGGGATCGAACCACTGACCCTGTGTCCCATGGACGCCTGCCTTTTCAACTGAGCTACAGCCGCGCCCCTAATTTGCACAATAGTTGTATTAATCATTTATAAAAACGAAAAAGTCTAAATATTTCCATTAGAGGTGAAACAGCTGGCAACAGTTTAGGTTTAATTTCAAACATTTATTTATCATCTAGGAGCACTGATTGTTTCAACTTCTCCAAAATGGATTTTATTTTCTTTAACACGTTTTACAATTTTCTAAAAATATATAAAATCAAATGTTTTCTTCTTGGTCAGAGAAAAGAAGCCTATGCAATAGGCGACACTAGATTTATTGGCCGTGCAAAAAATATTTCGCTTTATTAGCAATGAAAACAAATTGTGTTTTCTGAAATCTGAGCGACGGCTGCTGATCTAAAGGCTTCAGACAAAACATGCAAAACGTTACCATTTGAGAGATGTAATGAGCAATTTTTACTAACACGAGAACCAAACAATAATCCTGCTAATTCTAATAATAATAATAAAGGAACGAATCAATAATGAAAATAACTCTTACTTTCACTCATATACACTTCAAAAGCTACCAAAGCTGAAAACAAAGACTGAAAACTTGTCATTCCAGAGATGTAAGAGGAAGAAGCGCCAGAGAGGTAGAAAGGTGGCAAAAGGACTGAAAGAGGCACATGGGACATCAGACGACCCCTCTATGAAGACATTAGTGATTCCTAGCTGAGTGTTGAGAGCCCTGTCCCCTTCTTGTCCTCCCTGGATGCCTCACTCCCTCTGCTCCACGTGAAGATTAAAGCCAGTGGCACAAAGGGGTGAGCGGTCCACCTCTAAGCTAGTGTGAAGGGGAACCTTCCCCCCCCACCCACCCACCCCAGCACAAAAGTTCTGCTCTTCCCTCTTTGCCGAAGCGTGCCGCAGCTCAAATCGGCTTTGAGAAATTAATCTCTGCATTATGGGAAGAGCAAAGTAAACAAACAGAGGAGGACAGGGGAGGGGGGGGACCCGTGGGTGTGAGACGGTGAGGTTTGTTCGAGGTAAAAGCCTGCGTTTCTCCAGAGGGAAAGTGAGAGGAGGCTTGTGAAGGGAGAGTGCGCTCATGAGGTGACGGGTGGGGTGATTGAAGGAAATGAAGCAGCTAAAGCCCGTCCAATCCTCTGGGACACTCCTGAGAGAAGAGCATCACAGCCCTTTTTTTTTTTTTTTTTTTTTTTTTTGCTGCACGATCTTAAACCTCTCTCATATGTCCAGCTTATTACTGGCTTTGTCTTTCCCTGCTTCATTCAACCACTTCGCCCCTGTGGCAAAGAGTCATTGTCTGCAAATCCTCCGCCTGCTGCCTCCTCTGCTTCCCCCCCCCCTGCTTTTCCCATCCTCTCTCTCCTGTCAGGGGTACTTAGATAAGACCCGGGGTTCAGTCTGACGAAATCTGAACTTCCCACTGAGCCGAGATTAAACTCTGAGTGACCGAACTGACAACTTCTCTCTTTCTGTGGCTGCCTGCTACAGTTTCAATCTCTCTCTGACATCTTGAAGTTGCATCCTGGCAACTGGGCTTTTTTTGTGAGTTTGCAATGTTTCACTACTCTTTCACGTAGTTACTTCGAGTAAAAGTCGTTTAGTGAAGACCAACTCCTCCTTTAGGGTTGAGCTGAAGAAGCTCGTTAGGTGGTGATCAGCCGTGACTCCGACAAAGCTTAACACTGCGTCTGACACCTCCACCACCTGTCAACACATACTGTATAATCAGCTCCACCTTTACTAAATCGGATCTTTGACTTTATCATAATTATTATTATCATAAAAAAATACATCTTAGTTGAATACTTTTACTTTTGTATTTAAGTAAAATGTAGATAACGTGTTTTGTGCTTAAGATTTGTAGTTGGAGACTTTTTTTCTTTTGGCCCATACTTGAACTTTTACTTGAGTAATGAGTAACACGCAGCATCACATTGTGTGTATGTGGCTGTGTAGCTGCAGCCTGCTCAGAGTGGACATGCTGACCCTTGTCCTTCACTCCGTGACATCATTAGGACCCACAGTGTTAATGTGATCGGCGTTTGTCCCCAATTTCTACCTTCGGGTTAGCAACAGAAGGACAATTTGGCACATTTTGGACTGTGCAGCTTAGCTCAGACTGAAAAAGCTTCTTGGATGAGTAGTGAAATGTTTTGAAACAAAAAGTCGGCGTCCGGTTGCTATGACTCAACTTCCAGATAACCTCACCTGGATGACAGATAAGTCTGACAGTTTAAACACCAGTCTGTCTGGCCGCCTCCAGAGACATTTCCAGTCTCTCTCTGCTTCTCGCCTCTTACTGTCTCGCCATATGTCTCCCGTCTATCATCACTCTGTCTCTCAACTTTTCTGCAGGCACATTAAAGATCTATCCATGCATCTGTCGTTCTCCCGCCCCCGTCTCCCTTCAGTTAAAGCTTCTGTCACCAACCACTCTTCTTCCACAAGTCCTAATTATTGTGTGTTCTACTTATGTTTTCACAGCATACTCGTCTCTGTCTGGCAGCCATTTAAATTATGCCAAAGCCCCCCAAGCAGCATGACATCGAGCCTTAGAAACCTGGAGGTGTTCGTACAGGGTCAAGCGTGCAGGGGGCTTTTTGTGGTCCCATACTGCCACTCTGTGGTATGTTTGAGAATTACACGACTGAGCCGATTACCATGGTGGGAAGCAACTACGTGTAATTTACTTCTTATATTTCAAAACATGGTAAAATTGTTGAAATGAACACAGCTGCCATTCAATGTGCTACTTGTGCTACTATTTGACCGGGAGGAGCTGGGGATCGAGCCACAGTGGACAATCACAATCAGCTTTTTCCATCAGATCTTATCATCACCCAGAGCATGTTTTTTTAAATATATTATTATAAATATACTAAAATAATATTTGTAGATATTTTTTAAATATTTTAGTATAACACTTTCAGTTTTATACTGAACATTATTTGGGAAGCTACAGATCAAAAAGGGTAGACAGAAATTTTAGTGCAAAGACAGGTTTTATTGAAACTTCAATGCTAAAAAAAAACTGTTTAAACTCTGAGTATGCATTAATTCATTTAAGTGAATTTGATAAAAGTTGTTTCAAAACAAGAATTACAGTGAGTATCAGATCTTCTCATGATGTGAAGTTAATTCTTAATCGCTTAGTTTTCTTATTTTCACCCAATTATTACACTTAATTTTTCCCATTTAACTTCTCAATCTTCCCATAACACAGACTTGTAACCTATAAAAATTTAAAAGGGCTAAAACAGTAATCATCATGCCTATTCCATGTACCCCTCACACCGCTTCCCTGTCCCTTCACTCCCTCCAGCTGAGCCCCAGGGTTTCGGCTATAAAGGAAAAGATGTGCGTGTCCTCCAAGATGGCCTTTGCGGTGGGTTTCCCTGCACCGTGCCCACTACGGGTGTCAACCCTGACCATCAGAGGCTGACGCTGCACAGCGCTACTGCCCACCCCATATTGCAAAGCGGCGCAGTACTTCAGGGTGTGCAAGGGCACCACACGATCGTCATGATCAGCCGTCAGAAGCAAGACCGCAGGGTAGGGAGGGCCAGAGTAAGGTGGCTGTGGAAGATTATGGAGAGGAGAGTACCTGGGAAGAAGGTGAGACAGAATGTTTGGAAGGAAGAGTGTGAGGAAACCGACTGGAGAGAAAAGAGAAAGTACGGCGTGATTTGAGTCTGTAGTTCAGTTGCTCTGCAGTGGGCAAGTGTAAAATGAAAAACGCACTATGACATAATATAAACTGGACAAAAAAACTACTATTTACACCAGCTTGCATATTTTGTCTCGAGATTCAGATAAAAAGAGAATATTGAACGGGTATTAATGTGCTGCTAGGCAACATCGGAAACACCATGTGACAAATGCTCATGCAAGACTACCGAGGTGGAAGCAGACTGTTTTAGCACGTCAACCTTCTCCATTTTTTCAGAGAGCTGAAGGTGAGTGAATTACACACTTCTAAGGTACTTTTTCAGTTTTTAATTCATTTTAAAATTTGTTTCACTCATTATTAGTCATTTCCTGATTCATGTGTCATTTACTGTATGAAAATGCCACTAGCGACTATCGGAAAGTAAATCAAATCAAACACCACATATTGTATAATCTTATTTCTCAAATGTCACCCATTACGTTGCCATGATACTTAAATCAGAACTACAACTGAAACTGTAACAACCAGAAGGTATTTTCACCTATTAAGCAATGGCAGAACAGGCCAGTAGCAATAGATCAGGATTTGAGCACAACTATGTTGTATTTTTTTATGTGTTTGTGTGTGCTTCATACTTGATGAGCCACTTGAACTGCTCCGGGTCGTCAGAACAGCCGTAGTCAGTGGTCCAGGCATGGCCAATGGTGAATTTGTGGAACTTCAGCATATCCATCACCCCCACTTCTGCTACAGCGCAGCCAAAAAGGTCGGGGCGTTGGTTCACACATGCCGCTGTGTGCGATTATAAACACACATACACCCAGTTTAATTCACAGTGTAGGTCACAATCACATATACATGGACCACTTTCACAGCAGTGAGAAACACTTTGGCTGGGTTTGTGTGACGCCATTTGGAAGCAAGTCTTTGGTATGTGATGTGACCGGCCACGGTTTAATTCCCTCCGATTGGGCCAAATTAAACGTTAGGCAGGTAACCGTTGAATTTTACGTGAGCAAACATGACAAACGTATTCTAAAGAACACAAAGCACTTTAACAAATGCAGGTGAGAGGATGGCAGGTCGCGTAGCTTTGAGGGTGAAGACATTTAACTTTTTAGCTAAATCACAGAAGCGCACAACATTGAGCTCAGCTGTTACATTAGGGAGGAAATAAAAGGTAAAGCTCCATCAGCAGCTATAAAAAAAACAAACAAAGGCAAAGGTTGACTTGCAGCAAATACCTTTAAAACGCTTTCACTTTCTCTTGCACTCGCTCTCCCCTCTCTGGCTCTCTCCCCAGACTTCCAGCTAAATACATGATCACATAATGCACACACACACACACACACACAACTGATCCTGTACTTACCCACTAGCAGCCCTCCATTAGAAGCTCCATTGATAGCGATGCGGCTGGCTGTGGTGTACTTTTCCTGAATCAGATATTCTGCTGCAGACTGGAAGTCATCAAAGCAATTCTGCTTGTTGCCCAAAGCACCAGCTACAAACACATGTCATAGTATAGGTTGTGTCACCATAATATTTTTAAGTAGCACCATTTATCTCCCCGAAATCCTGTTCAGTAACACTTTATTTTTATGTTCGTACCTTTGTGCCAGGTGAGGCCATACTCTCCACCCCCTCTGATGTTCGCCACTGCCAGAATGCCTCCCAGGTGGCGCACGTAAAGCAGGTAAGCGACACTGAAGGAGACAAAAGTGACCACACCTTATTCCCTGTGATTCATGATTTTAAGTATTAGTTTCCGGCAGTGGCCAGAACAAACCATAAGCCAACATTCGTGCGCTCGTCTTTTAGAAACCCCCTTCCCAATGATACGGAAGCTAACTGGCAGACACAGTACAATAGACTGTAAACTATCTTTATCTTCTATTCCTTCTGTGCAATTAGTTTTAAAATAAATAAATAAATACATTTTGCCTTAGGAAATTCTGCACCGACACTAAGGCTTATTTTCATGTTCACAATAACATCACTGAAACATACCGGCTTATCTAAAAGTCAGTACCTAGCACAAGGCTGTTGAAAACCTGGTCTTCAAGGTTCACTGCAAGGCTGTCCACTGCTGATTATCTCAATCAGGTGTGTTCAATCAACCCGAAGCGAAGATAGCATCTTAGATGAGGGGGAAGACGTGGCATTATCCAGCTTCTGATTGACAGAACACACGCGATCAGGGTAATGAGCAGCGGATAGGGCGGGGACGGCTGGAAACAAAACAGGGCAGTAAACCTTGAAGACTAGAGTTGAGAACCCCCAACAGACGCACACAGCATTAAAATGAACAAACCAACAGAGATAGTTAGGTTTTCCTGGTATTCACGCTATTGTAGCATGTTAAAGTCAGAGAACTTACTTATAGTGCGGCTGAATGGAAGACTCAAAGCCTCCATATCCATAGAGGAAAACAGGATGAGTCCCATCCTTCTTTAGGCCTTTAGAGTGAACTAAGAACATGGGGATCTTAGTTCCATCTTTACTGGGATAAAATACCTGAAAATATATTAGAGTAGCTACGTTAAATTGTTTACGTTTTACAGAGCAGCTGCTATCGGGGACATGGTTTTAACATAACAGCTTTTGTTTTTGATAAGTCAAAAAACAAGTAGTTCACACATACACCATTTACCACTTCCTCAACCACAGAGAATACAATTCTGGGAAACTGGCAAGATTATATGAACATGCAAACAATAGATGTCATAACAAAAGAAACATGAATTGGAAACTGGAAGGTAACAACAGTAAACAAAAAAAAAGGAGGGTGTTTGGTTGTTAGTTTATTTTGATCTTTTAGCTCAAGGATAATCTTCCAAGGGTCCATTTCTAAATCACAAATCATAAAACAATTCACAATATATTTATAACATGGTTAAAAATATTAGTTAACAAATACATATACAGAACATAAGTATATGCACACACCTGCCTCTTTACACAGTGTGCCACCTACACACACACACACAGACTCAAACACCATATCCGATCTATTTTTCAGAATGAAAAGTAGACTAATTATACTAAATTAATAAAGTAACATTTGAAAATTAAATTATGATGCATTAACTAAGTCTTTGGATACCATTTGCTCCACGTGCATGAAACAGTTTTCTCTGCTGCCCAGTTATCTCTTGTTTGAAAGCTGATTGAAGCGCTTGACCTGTTGCACAACCATCACCGAGAAGCATCTTTAATTCAGTGAAGTTCTGTCCCTAATATCTGACACCATCGTTCCGGAAGAACAACCTTTACCTACAATACACTGAGCAATTTTTAAAACACGGGACAAAACTATGATTAAATACTTTTTTTTGTTTTTGCTAAACTGAATCTACACAAACAATCAAACAGGCAAAGTTTGATTGCAGTTATGGATTCGACAAGACAAAAAAAGTCAGGTGCCGAGACAATAGAGATAACAAGTAAAGCATAAGGACATAAAAAATGGACAACGTTACCTGCGTCGTCTGATAGTCCTCTTGCCTGATGCCTTTTACCTCCACCTCCCTGAACACTTTGGGCTCTGGGTTCGGCTCACTCAGATCGCAGTGGTAAATAATACCTTGGTACCACACAGATTAGAGGTTGTTGTATATAAATGACGGTTTACATTTAGTGAAACACAGACTACTTACATTGTAAATTATTATTCAATTATTCATTACTATGAGCCATCTTCATTATTTAATTTAAAGCAAAAGTAATGTGAATTACAGAATCCGTCCTCTCTGCTCTCCATTGCTTTTCTTTTATTTTCAAATTACAACAAATAAGAATGCTAATAAATGGACTAATAAAGTAGAAATCATTGCTTTTCTCTGATCAGAAGAGCAAGCCTCACTTAAAACGGTTCCAGGGGGTGAGTCACGGTAGGCTTCCACCGCGCACCTCTCCACATGTGTTAGTGCACATTCATAAGAAAATCAGTGAAAAAATGCTGCCCACCACAATTTTAATGCTTCTTGTTTATGTATTTCCTATGAAAAATAGAAGTAGATGTTGTACTTTCTGTAGAAAAATGGCACTTGGAGGTGAAAGATGTATTACGTTAATTTTGTGTGTTTTCTTTAACATGATCATGATGCATGATCGTTAGAATCAAGTCAATCGAAACAAAAAAAACAAACTTTGCTTGTCAAAAAGGCCACAAATCCCCCTGTTCCAGTTTTACAATTGTGAGGACTTCCTGCTATTCTCCAGGACGTCTAGACAACCAACATTGGGCATTTTTTTTTAAATTTTCTGACTTTTTTTTTTTTCCCCTTTTGGCTTATCGTGTGAGTTCAGGGTCGCCACAGCGGATCATTGTCCGCATGTTGATTTGGCAAAGTTTTTACCCTGCCTGACGCAACCCTCCCCGATTTCTACGGGGATTGGAACCGGCATTGGACAGCTGGGGAGGGGGATGGGCTCTTGGGGGTTCAGTGTCTTGCCCAGAGAGAGACACTTTGACATATAGCCAGGACCGGGGATCAAACCACTGACCTGTGGTCAACTGTCTTTACCAACAGCCGCCTCCTACTGACATCAAAAGCCTAACTGGTATTAAAAGTAATGATTTGTTGCAACTCTAATTACTTTAGTATGATTTTGTGTGCACATGGCAACTGTTTGAGTAGATCTGTTTATTACCAAATTAGCACTATTATTCTGTACCTCTTTTTTTTTTTTTAGATGTTATTTTACATGATTTTTACTACTATTAGACATTAAAACAATGACACAATTACCTGGTGTGGTGAAGGATGTAAACTTGTAGAAGAAGTCAGAGTGCTTCTTTTTACAGCTCACACCAGCCACTGTGCCAACATCCAGTGGCAGGTCCCTGACCAGCTGCCCCGTGGACAACTCATACACCTGCAGGATGTCCTTCACGTCATGGACATAATTGACCAGCAGGTGGTGCTGGTTCACACAGGAGACAAAACCTGCAGAAGGATAGAAAGTGAACAAGACGGCATGCGGCTGTTTTTTTAAAACCCTGTTCAAGGGAGAATGGCTGGCTTGCTCTGTTCCATAAGATATATCGTTTTTTTTTCGTTGATTTATCTTGATGATCACAAATCATCCTGTACCTGCAACCTGGAATGCAGCCAAGTATAACTGCTATGGACCAAACATGACCAAACAGATGAGTTCAGTTGATTGGGACATGAATGTACAGATGCACCGATTCGATGCAGGTGTATATATAGGGTGTGAATCATTATACTGTAAGCTCATAAAAAAGTCACCAGACAGACTGTATATGCCGTTAGACTAATATCCCGGCAATGCAGCAGTGCAGCTTCCCTCTCTTGGTTTCTGTGTATAATAAACACCACAACCTCGATTCATGTATGACTGTTGACTTTGGGTGATGTCAGCAACAAGACAAGGACAACAGAGGGTAAACTGATGAATCAGGGATGTGGTATCAGTGGTATTATACCAAATAGCACGATGTCCACGACAAACACCAAGAAGACTCACTTTGTAAAACGCAGTCATATAATAGAACTAATATTCTAATATTATGATATTAGATGCGCTGGCTTCAAAACTATTCTGTTATCCTTTTAGAGAAAAAATCAAGACAGTCACACTCACTGGCCATGTACTATTGAATTGTTATATTAAAACACAAGTTGGTAAAATAACACAAGCGCTATAAAAGCAATGGAATGCCATAATATTATCAGACATAACTATCAACTCCCTGCCGTGGATTGCAAGCAAGTAACGACTAGTTGATCCACGGCAACAACTGTGTGTTTTTGCTGTACCCAGGTAGGATTCGCATACAAAGAGTAAATTGAAAAACTCCAGTTGTCCAACTATCACAAGTTGGCCCTTGTCACAAGTTGCTCAGATCTTTATTCTACCTCTAAAACATTAACTTCAAGAACTGACTGGTTATTAGCCAATAAATCCTTTCTCTTGACATGCTATGCTACTGTTGATCGCCTGTCAAAACATAAGTCCACACACAAGTTAGCCATGTCAATAAACACATTAATACTTGCATCATAATCATGTTAGAAACATTTTTATGCATCACTTATACATGTTAAATAGAGGAACTTCAACAAATTCACTCAAACATTCACTTTACACACTTTTTTTACAGTGGTGCTTGAAACCTTTAATATTTTTTCCTCTCTCTGCCTAAAGATGACTTAAAGCATGACCATATTTTTATGCAAGCACCAAAGCATAAGGGAACCCAATTAAACCAAGAAGACATTATTTATTTATTGTGAAAAAAATGAGCTGATCTCAAATGTTTCTGTGTGGTAAAGTAGGTAAGAACGACCAGTTATTATGAGTTAAGTTAGAGTCAGATGAAGTTAGAGTCAGATGTTTCTATCCGTCAGAATCTGGGAGGCCCTGCCTTGTTTCGAATAAAAATGTGGGTCTTAACTATCAGAGTTTGATCTTGACAACAGAAATGTAGAAATGTGCCATGGTTCAAACAAAGGAGCTGCCTCAAGACCTTGGAAGAGTTGAAGCCCAGTAGCCTGGAAAAGAATTACCAAAGAGTTCGGACTCTTCATCTACAGTCAGGCAGAGTTTGTACAAAAAAATCATCCAAGGAGTGGTCGACTAACAAAGATCACAAATATCAAAGTGTCATTACAAAAGTAAAAGCTCAACAGAAAGTGCTGGCACCATGCCGCAAGACAACAAACATAAACACACAAGTCGTTTTGCCAGTACAGTAAGATAGTTAAAGATAAATAACTTTTGTGTTTTGGAAGATTATAGGCAAAGCTTATTTCACTCGAAGGACCTTAAACCATGGTGATAAAAAAAAAAAGTGCTGATAAATATTTATTTGCCGTCGCATTTGTACTGAATGCGCATGTGTGTATGCACACTTCTCAGCAGAAGTGTGAACTCACACTGTACATTTCATTGATATCTAGGCACAATTACCGTCATTTGAATGGCCCACGTACAAAAAAATAAATAAATAGAGAAAGAAATTGACAAACTGCTTATGGACAAAGTTTCACTTTTTGAGCAGAGTTCCCTCTGACGAAGGTCTTTAACCGCTAGAACAGTACTTCCCAGTTGCTGTGGTTATCTGTCACCGAAACAAGACAGCAATTCAGTGAAAAGATGTTTTGCAAGTCTTCGAGGTTTGAATTGTGGAACTACAATTCCCCGTATAAGCCCTTTACGTATTTGTAAAGGTTCGCAGAGTTTCTACACACTCCAACACAAGCCCACGGCTGTCATGCCAAACAAGGCCTGTGCTACAAATCACCAAAATTACTCTATGTGAACCTCCCTTCTTCTGTGGAGAACTGATTCATTATAGGTCAACTACACAACTAGCAACAAGGTCAATAGTATATTCTATTAAAATTTCCATTAGGTCTCACCGAGGACATCCTTGTCATGTTGTGGTATGAGGGTAGTCCAGTGCTCTCTCTCAGGTTTCTGGATGTCAATATTCATGAGACAGTACCGAGGGGTCTCCAAGTTGGAACGGAAAGTGAATACAGTTCCCTCGTTGGTGACATAAGAGTACTGGGCGTCAAAGTTGTCCACAAGTTTGACCCATGGCAACAGGCCTGGAAGACAAAGATGAACAAAGCTACATGGAAAAAACAAAATACAGAAATGGTTTATCATGTATGTTTTTATTTATCAGTAACCCTTGTGAACGGATATCAATAAAAAAAACTAAAAAAAAAACGAGGCCCACCAGTCCACCTACTGTACACAGAATTTCACAATACTGGTGCTCTGAAAGTGACAAAATCCTCTTTGTTGGGAAGAATTTTTTTTTTCAAAACACAAAAATAGGCCACAAAGTGAATTTTGAAATCTCAAAATCTGATGCAGTAACAGTTGAGTCACTGCATTTGGCAGTACTCACTCTACTGCTGCTAAAGCACTGTTATTTTGTGCTATGGAGCTTTCGGCAGTGCAGAGAAGCTGGTGTGTTTTTGAACGATCCACATGGGAGATCACGTCTGTAGTTCTAATCCAACTCAACAACTATTAAAGCAGCACACGCTCTCATGCTAATGCTACACTAATGCCATTAAAAGAGTCACGGTAATCAGTGCAATGTAAAAAACTACTGTGATAATTAATAAGTTGCTTCAATCATTTTTTCAAGTCACCACCCTAATATAACTAAGAAAACTGCCTTCCAATGAAAAATGGCTGCACCAATTAATATGTCTCAGCTGGCAACAAGTAATTATCCCAAACTCATATAATGAGTAGCTAACATCCTGAATTACTGAATGACGTTCAGCATATTCCGTTCTCCCTGATTGCACGGGCATGTTACAAGACGACAATGCCAGGATTCACTGGGCTCATGTTGTGAAAGGAGTGGGTCATGGAGTGTGAGACATCATTTTCACACCTGGACTGGCCACCTTAACCCCACTGAGAATGATTGCGACATGCTAGTGAAGACTTGCAGTGGTAAATAATACAAGATCTTGGTGAAAAACTGATGCAACTCTGTGGAAAAATAAATGATGTGACATTGTATGAGCTCATCAAAATAATCAACTGTAATCAATGCTAAGGGCGATCTAACGAAATGGTACAGGGTGGGACTTTTTCGTTAGTAGGCAATGTACTTTTACATTCATACTTTCCAAACAAAGTAAGAAGGTTTTAAAAAAGCAAATGTGATAACTGCTTGGTGCACAGTATGTGGACAGGTCAATGCTGGTGGTGCCGGCGCAAACCTGTGATGCCATTGGGGAGCTGCTGAAGGTCACAGTACCACAGCTGGTTGACTGGCTCACATCCCTCGGTGATGGACAAAACAGCATACCTACCATCATCCGATATCTGGGAAGACAGAGAAGAAGAAAAAGAAAGACAGAAAGACAAGGAGAAAAGCAAATAGCTCATGTTAAACTTTATTGAACCATCACTACCAACGTGTGGTTATAATCTGTGATAAACAATGACTGCAGATTTACAGTTACTGAGCTGTGCCACTTTGGATGGTCGGGAAACTCAGCAACCAGAATATCTTCTGACTGTTTGGTGCCAATGACATGGTAGTAGAGCTTCTGATTCATGTTACTAGTGGTCTCTGTGCCTTTAGCGAAAAAGACATTTGTAAATCTTTGTGTGTGAAATGTATCAAAGACTGCGCGGGTGGCGTTTCTGCCTTACCATCTGTTTTCCCTTCCTGGCGCGGGTAGCAGTTGTAAAAGATGCCCTTAGCATCGTGAGTCCAGGCCAGGCAGCTAAATTTAACCCGCTCCAGTACATCAGGCAGGGGGGTGAGATCATCGGCTTTTATAAATTGCACTGTTACCCAGTCTGAGCCACTGCTACTCAAACCATAAGCAAAGTATTCACATTCCTCCGACAGTCGGCCCACTGGATAGAGGGGGAAAGGGAAGGGAAAGAAGAGAGGTTGTCAGCACTGTAAACCTTTTTTAAAATGATCTGTGTATAAATGTACTGCAGTTTGGCTCACTCTTCAGTGCCACTGTGCCATCTTCAGAGAGTTTATTTGGGTCAAAGAAGACAGTGGCAGGTGCATCCAGAGAGTCCTGCACATATAGCACGTCCTGGTTCTGGAGGCCTTTGTTGTGAAAGTAAAAATACCTAAAAAAATAAAAGCATGTTTGTGACCTGCGGTTTAAATGATTCCCGCTTATGAAAGCTGTCTTTTTCCAGTCTGTTCTGTTCAATTTCAAATCGTACCTCTTGCCTCTCTTGTAAGGGCAGCTGAATTTGGGATAGTCATAGAGTTCCGTGAGGCGCTGGTGAAACTGAGCCCGGACAGCACACTGCTCCAGGTATGGCATGGTCAGTTTGTTCTGCTCTTCCACAAAGGCCTGAGATGCAAAAAGGGAGGAGAGTCAGAGTGAAAACATGGAGCGTTCTTAGTGGAAACACAGCTGCAGCTTTCTGCAAGAGATCTTCACATACCTTTGTTTCAGCACAATCCGGGTCTTCCAGCCATGCGTACGGGTCACACATCTTCCTTCCATGGTAGTCATCTACCTGTTGCACAGATATACCAGTTAAACAGGAAGGAACATACACACACACACACACACACACACACACACACAAAGATGAAGTTTGATCCGTGGCATTCAGACTTGATTTTCTTGATCTTTTGTAAAACTGTGGTTACAACTTCCATTCCAAAACAAATTTAAGTGGAACTGAAGAGCATCTTCACCTGTAACTGTCTACTCTGGAATTATGATTTTGGCTGCTCAACTTGTTGTTTGTCAGTGTTGGAATGTGCGGTGTTACTTTTGACACACCAACCTGCACAAATGGGCAGTCAAGTCCTTCTCTCTCACACACTCACACAGAGTACGTCTCAACTGAACGACTGGTCAGTGTTGTAGTTCTTGCTGTTTCCAGTAATTGTACAGAGAAATATTAGCGAGTAGTTTTCTATTAATGTAAAATGACATGTTAACAACCTTTCGTTTAGCATTAAGTTTGGACATTAACATGCTTAAAAATCATTAATAGTCTTGGTATATTAGCCCTTCGAAGAAAAACAGCCTGCAACATTTTCCACTAAGACATCGAAGTCCATCCAGTTGCCCACACTGCTGTGACTTCTGGCGAAAAAATGAAAAAAAAAAAAAAACAATTTCTCTACTGGCAAAGGACATATCCTCAGGACATTTGGCTTATTATGAAATGAGACGTGTGCCACTTCCAGAGAAACACTACATAAGGATTCCTGAGAATTTCACCTTGGCTTGGAATCACTTAAAAGACAATAAAGTTGAGACTGTTGAGACTGTTTCTAAGGTAACTGTTGAGACTGCAGTGGGTTCAGTCATATTCACATATTCATTTTTCTGGTTGGTTTGGCAAACAATTATGAATTGGTACCTTGTCATTATCCTATGATTGTTTTGCATGCGTGGGTGTATATTTTTATCTTTCCACTAAGCAGAAAAACAGCATATGCGTGATCTACAATACTTAAATGAGTTTATTACACCTTTAAAATTTTGACAGGTGCTCGCCCTGTATACAGTCAGTGAGTCACTCAGTGCACTTTACATGCACTTACTGTAAGTAGCCAGGTTGCAGTCGTTTTGTTTTTTTTCCACATGTGCATAACTAAAGGCTGCAGACAGGGCAAGCAGTTACGAGGAAGACTTTATTTAAAATGGGCGTCCTCCCAAAGTCCAACTGAAACCGACACACAAATTGCCTTGAAGTAGTCAAAGTAAGTCGCTTTGTCCCACAGAGTTTTTTTGTCCCCCAGACAGTTGTGTATCAGCTGTCTTTTCCTCTTTCTCACTGTGCTTTCACTCTGAAAAGACACAAATTCAGCAAAAAAACGCTTTTGTCTGCTGCTATTTGAATATGAGGATTTCCAGTAACCAGGATTTTTAAGTGCATGTAAATCTGCTCTCTAACATGGTTACTTATGTGCGTGTGAAGCAGTGAATGTGAGGGTTTACTCCACATACACTATATTGCCAAAAGTATTCGCTCACCCATCCAAATAAATGAATTCAGGTGCACAAAGCAAGGTCCATAAAGACATGGATGAGTGAGTTTGGTGTCGAAGAACTTGACTGGCCTGCACAGAGTCCTGACCTCAACCCGATAGAACACCTTTGGGATGAATTAGAGCGAAGACTGCGAGCACTGTGTATGATGTATTTCATAAACACACTCCTAAACCTCGTGGAAAGCCTTCCCAGAAGAGATGAAGCTGTTATAGCTGCAAAGGGTGGGCCGACGTCATATTAAACCCTATGGATTAAGAATGGGATGTAACTAAAGTTCATATGGGTGTAAAGGCAGGTGAGCGAATACTTTTGGCAATATAGTGTATTTAAAGATTTATGAAACACTTTCCTTTGTTGCATTACATCGTCAAACCAATCTTCAATGCTGCATCAGCAATTCAGGAAATGTATGTTCAGTTTTTAATCTTTAAAACCCATTCATTAATAGGGCTGGGTACCAGCAAACCTCTAAAAACTAAATAATTCCAATCTTACATGACGGTGAAAACGGGTTAGCGTAAAAATGCCAAGGTAACACATAAAGATAGCATAGTTATTTTCTTTTTGTTTATTTTTTTTTCTTTTTGTTGTATTGTTTATGCAGTCTTCAAACCTACTCATTAAAATAGTGACACTGGTGTGTCAATTGCCAGCACAACAATATTTTGTAATTTGCAAAATGGCAAGTTCCAAAAAATAAAAACCCCACCCAAAGCCGAGGACACTAAATGTCAATGTTTCTATACTTCTGGGAATAATGCATCCAGCCGGTGAATCATCAGCCTTTTTTACAGTAAGGAGTCAGTTTTATCATTGGTGGTTATTTTAAAGAGCATCATATTTCCAAACAAAATTTCCCAAATTTTTTCAAGTCAGGATTATCTGTTTTGTACAGTCTTAATCGCAGGTGTCATCTTCTGTTTTTATGTATCATTCAGTCCCTCCAGGATTTCGAGAATGTTTTTGCAATTGTTGCAGCCTATAGTGGCTGATTTTGCGACAGGCTTTCTGTTGCCATTGCAACACTTAATGCAACATTGAGCTCACAGGAAGGAGTTGCTTTGCTGCATTTGCCATTGGGTGCTTTGAATCTATGCAGTGCATGTATATCTTAGTCTAGCTGCTGAAAATCTGCAGATGTCCCAGAGAATTTCCGTTGCTGTCACACCAGCTCGTAGTCCAACATTTTTTTCACTTGCCACTTGTAAAATGCATCTATACCTAAGGGGTGTCATTTACACCATTTGTGCATTTGGTATTGCTGATTTTGACACGTTTAGTTACAGTACAGAGAGTTCTGAACGTTAGCACCAGAGCTGCAGTGTTGCTGTTGGCTGGCTGAGGCTCAGCCCCTGACTTGTGTTAATGAGCAGCTGTTTTCCATAAAGCTCAACTGGGCTTCAGAAAAAAAATATCTGCAGAAGTTTTCATTCACAAAACCTAAATAAAAAGCAATTTCAAACTAAAAAAGCATCCACTGAACACATAAAACCACAGTGGACATTTTTGCAATTTATCATCTGTCATTTTTAAGCAATAATGTTTCAAAACCCCTTAACTTTTTCTTCTCAAATAGGAAATATTTTCTTGTCTTGTATAATAAGCTGTTAAATAGAATATGTTGTGGTATTTTAAGCAATTTCCGCAAATCAGTTTTGGCCCTGCAAATTGATGAAGACCATTTGTGCACTAATGTCGGGCGGCTGTAGCTCAGTTGGTAAAGGCAGTTATCCACAGACCACAGGTCAGTGGTTTGATCCCGGCTATATGTTGAAATGTCTCTGGGCAAGACACTGACTAATGTCTTGTCTATTTGTGATAAAAACTGTTTCAAAATAATTGACCGTTTTAAAAAAAAAAGAACTGAAACCTGAAATTATTTTCTCTGCTAAACCCAAATAATTTTTAAAATAGATGGATGCTTCTCCACTTCTTGCTGGAAATGTGTTAATCCATCATTAGGGACAAAACGTGGAGTAAAATATATTAGATCATTTGTTTTATTTTTTGTGGAGTAGGGTCGTGCTGGTGCTGATGGGACTCATAAAAGAAGAGCAAGACTAAAAATGCTGGCTGCACACAAGCGGCTACAGGAAAACTGGCGAAGAAACTCAACGAGCACGGCCGGTAAATCCGGTAGCATGTGATTTTGTCTGGGTGTTAAGTTACTTCACCTCAAGTTCCTGTCACATTCCTCTAAGAACCGACACTTTGGCTAACCACAGCATCCCACTCGAAACACTTGTGTTCTGCTGGGTTCAAAGTTTTGATTTTGATTCTTCGCTCATTGCCTCCCCACCCATATGACTTGTCTTTCTCTTCCTGGTCTTGTGTTTCCTACTTTGGCCGCTGCACCATAACGTCTCGCCGAATGACAGACAGAAAAGAACAGAGAAGCTAAGCAGGACTTTAGCACTGACCTTGCTCTCATCTCTTCGGGCAACCGGGTACTTAAACGTCATGGCGGGGTCTCCTTAAGTTTTCCTCTGGGACACAACTTTGTTTGGGTTTTCTTTCTCTCTCGCTCTCTCTCTCTTTTTTTTTTTTTTTAATTGTTCTGGATGCAGCGTCTCAATCAAATCGAGGGAGCCTGGAAGTGAAAGTGAAAGCATTTTTTCACACGACGCAGGCACGTTTGTACAAGCCGCCTGGATTTGTTCTTTGCACCGGCAGTGACGTATCATCCAGGGCAAGTGACGACATACGCACAACGGTAGTCGGCCACATATATGAAAGTACCTCGAGACCATTTGCCCCTTTTCTCATTACGTCAGAAATAAGTAGCTGGAACGAAAATTTATTATAAATTAATTAAAACAAAAAACCAAGACAAAACAAAAACCCATTTAAGGACATATAATAACCAAAGACCACGGACTGACTGATATTCACCATAAAATGAATGAGGACAAAAAGTGTGTTTGCATCCATGCACTGACAATGGACAAGTAAGAGGAAGTTGTGCGTTGATATGCACCGATCAGGCATAACATTATGACCGCCTGTGCAATTTATTCCAATCCAATACAGTGGCCGCCCTATTTAAAATGAAAATGGTGACCAAAGCAGTAGAACCACCTCTTCTTATAATGCACTCCAGTACAACTCCACTACCCCCTTTGGCCTCAATAATAAGCAATGAGTAGAATTATCAGCTTTCTGACAGTTTCAACCTAAAAACTGAGGAATTATAACCTTGTAAATATAGAATTCATGGCAGAGCCACTGTATTGGATTACATTACATTTGCACAGGTTGTCATAATGTTATGCCTGATTGGTGTAAGCTGCAGGCTGGAGGTCATACACTGATCACTTACAGAAGTGATGCTCAATTGTTTAGAATCTATTTGGGTGGGCCCAGAGGAAGGGGCAGGCTGGTAATGGTCACTCTCAACATATCTTTTCCCACCTCTTGTGTCAGCCCCCCTCCAGAGTGCAGATTATTTCCGCAAGGGATGTTTTTACCTCCCCTTAACTGTTTATTGCTTTTTGTTTAAGAGTGAAAATTTGTAGTATACAGGATTTTTGGCATTTCTTACACTGAACAAACATTTAATAAACACATTATTTTTTTATAGACGCACAGATCAACGGCTTTCGGCTTGTCCCTTTAGGGGTCGCCACAGCGGAACATGTCCCGCACGTTGATTTGGCATGTGTTTTTACGCCGGATGCCCTTCCTACCGCAACCCTCCCATTTTGGTCCGGGCTCGGGACAGGCGCCAAGGTTGCCCTTGGAACCCGTGCTCTGCTATTGAGCCAACAGGCCCCCTAATCTAATTTTCTACACTTTCTAAATGGCAAAAATGGTTTTAAATTTGAGTGTAAAACTTCTTGGAAATCATTTTTCATGCCTTCTGACCTATTTCGAGCACTAGATCTGCCCCTGCACTGTTTCCCTCTGAATTGTAGAGGAATAGCAGTATCCTTGATTACTTTTAGTTATTTACTAATCAACTAAATCCAGTCTGAAAGCTTTCTGCAAAAGGAATCCCTTGCTAGAGTGACCCCAGGAAGCTTATTTAGATTTCCCCCGCATTCCTTTTCCTCTAAAAGGTGTGGTGTTTCTTACAGGAAAACAGGTGGCAGTTGTCCTGAGGCCCTACATATGTCAGCAAAAACACCTGCATTGCGTAACTGGCAGGAAAATTATACATACTGTGACGAGGAGAAATCTGAAAACTTCCATCTTACTTTTACATTACATATTTTATACAGCTATACAGACAGGTGGACAACGCTGAAATTGTTAGTTTTTTGTTACATGAAGCCATGTTGTATTTTGATATTTCAAGTTAAAACAACATTTTGAGACATTCTGGATTAACTGTCAACCCCCCCCACCCACCCACCAAGATGGGACTGAGACACACAGAGAGAGAGAGAAATAACAAAAACAAAGTTTCAGACGTGTAATCTGTCTAATCCACAAAGCTGTGAAAATGACTGGGGAGAAAAGCGTGGGGGAGGGGGGAGATAGAGGACAGGGAGTTAGAAAGAGGGCTAATTTCAAACTAATTTAGCTAAGGTGATTAAGTGAGACCGGCTTCATGAGAAAATAAGATGTTAGAGAACCCATGACCTTGTTTTAGTGTATTTACCTCTCTATCCTGGTGACTGTATGTGTATGTAATGATTATATGAACATGAGATATAATAAAAGTCTGATTTCAATTGTTTATGCTGACAAAACAGATTAAATCGCTATATATTTATTGATTTAGACTATGTATGCTAAAACTGTCATATTAAACAAGATGAATACAGTGTATAGATCATCATTTGGTAACAGTGTTTAATGTACAGCAGCAATATTAATAAAAAGACAATATTTGGTGTTGCATTAGCCCACTTAATCCATTGATGAATCATGGCTTTGGTGATTACTTAACAACTGTATGGCAACAGGCGATTTAACTGGTAAAGTAAGCAAAGTCTCTGGAGGATGCCTAATCTCTGGGGTTGTTGGGGATGAAAGTGGACCAGGCCAAGCCACAGGCAGATGGGCTGTTATGGAAGGAGATATGTGGGGCCCCAGACAGCCTGAGCCATCACTGAGTCTTGTAGCCGCCTGACCGGGCTGGCTGGGCCCCGAAAGAGGCTCACTGTGCAGATGGGTCCTAATTGGCTAGAAACCCAGGTAGTTTGCCAGTCTGTGAAGACAGAAAGATCAGATTAGCCACGTCAGATTACAGCACAGTCAGACAGTGTCATCTGACTGCCACGAATCTCCAGACTCACCCACTGAGAGAGAGGAGGAGGGAGGCCCTGGGCCATTGGTTTTGTCTGAAGAAAAAAGGATGCAAAAATATTTAGAATACACGTATACAAACCCCAATTAAATTTAAGGAAAATTTCTAAATAGTATTCGACAATGATTGAGAAGAAAATGAATAGAAGATAAGGTGCTGTATTTTCTATTAGGCTTTTCTGTCAGTACAACAACTGCCTGGTGGCTCAGTGGTAGAGCACTGGGTTCAAATACCACCCAAACAGGTGTGTCCCTGCCCAGCCACCCAGGGCTTCCTTGGTGCAGGTCCCGAGCCCGGATAAAATGGGAGAGTTGTGGCAGGAAGGGCATCCGGCGTAAAAACTCATACCAAATCAACATGCGGAACATGTTCCGCTGTGGCGACCCCTGAAGGGACAAACCGAAAGCCGTTGATCTGTGGGTACAACAACTAAGAGCACTAATAACCAGTTTTAAAAAAGTTAAAAAAAAAAATTAAAAAACAAAAAAACCTTTATATGTAAACACATCTGTTCCTCAACAGATGGTGCAGAGTGCAGCCACGGAAACAGATAATCTGTATTGTTCTGAATATTTTGATTATCATCCAAGTTGCCATTGGAAAATCGTACACAAATAATCTCCTAACCTTAGCGTGATCCTGGCCTTCTCATTGCTCTGAAGCTAATATGTTTGCCTCAGGGTTCACAAAGCTGTATGGTAATAGGACTAGGAATTCTTTCCCATAAGTTTCTTATTTGGAAAATTGACATTTGTATAGATTTGCTGTGTGTAGAGAGCATAACAAGAGGCGTGAGGAGATTTGAAGAAGCTGTTTACAACTGCTGGCTTGTGCTGCTGCTGCTTTCAAGTTGGATTCAATCCATGGATGTGAACAATGTTGATATTTTTCTCATATTTGTTGATATTTTCTCACAGTTTCCAACTATGACATATTTAATCCTTCGACATATCGTTCATCTCATACATTATTATCTCAATAATTTAATTAATAAATTCTGAATGACAACAGCTGATGACTTTGAACATTACTGTAGCAATATTTCCTTGGTTACTTTTTGCCAAAATCTCAGTTCGTTTTTAATATTATTTTTCTATTACTTTTAAAAGTGACACACCCCACCCTCTTTTTATTTTAATCACACCCATAAGCAGCTTGGCCTGACCTCAAATTAGCGGTAATCGATAAAGATCATGGTGGTAGTTGTGGTCTGATGCCAAATATTGATCCGTGGTTAATGTTTTTGTTCTGCGGTACGCATGATGCCCTAGAGACAATAAAAGACCAGTGAGATTAAGACAATTAGGGGGGTTGATTGTTATCCAAAAGACGACAAGAAGAAGATTAAATCAGGAGATTTAGGTCAAAGTGGTGATGTCAAGGAGAAAGAAGGGGGAGGGTCAGGAAAATGGAGGAGGGCAAAGAAAAGCTGGGAGGAGGAAAAGGAAGGATTGGGGCCAGAGAAACTGATCGCTGTAGCATGAGAAGTTGCCTTAGCCAAGGCTAGAGAGTGATGCGGTGGGAGGAAGGAAGTGGAAGCCTGATTCCTGACAAGACTATATTTGACTGACCTGAGGAGCACAGTGGGGCGTTACCTTGTCACCTTACCTGTCTAGACTTCATAATCGGCGCCGACTGCTCTGATAGCTTTCTTTCTTTTCATCTCTCTCTGTCTCACCTCTCCCCCCCTCCTTTTTCTGGCCAGCCTAATTAGCAGACATTTTTATTGATCCAGTGGATTTGGTGCTGAAATCCCCTTCTCTGTCTGCCAGACAGATTCTGGTCTAAAGTCTTTCTCTTTAGCAGGTGGTCTCTGAGACTGGGGAGGGGGGCGATATGGGCCAACCTGTTGACCACAAGCCAGAAGCGTGCATACATCATCCCTTTCTTATCCCTATTCTCTGCATCATAGCATCTTTAGGCCTCCCAAAACCCTCTGTAGCAACTCTGCCCTCACTCTACTTCTGTTAGACCTGATGTGAGCCGGACCTTTCATTAATTGCATGTGCTGTAGCATATGACAAGTCTCATTAGTTCAGAAAGAGGGATGAGATAAAACAAATGGGAAGATTATGGAAGTATTATAAACCACAAAGTAGTCACCACACGCTGGCTAATAAACCAACAATCTGTTGGCACATGCAGGCTGAAAATACATCTGAGGTCGTTCAGGCCAATCAGACACCCAAATTCAGAGTGGAACACAATAAGGGATCACTGCATGGTGGATAAATGCATTTACTGTATTTAATTGCAGTACTTAAATACAGAAAAGAAAAGAAAGCTTCTAAACTTTCCGTTTGTGTTCAGCTTTCCCTTGGATACACGTTCAAACCCTAAAGAAACATACTTTTGTAATTTGTCAAAAACGCAACAATTGCAGAACAATCAAAAGGCAAAGATTAGTGTCTTACATTTTTTCCTTTCAGCGCTTGAATTATCTCACGACCTGTTAGAACCACCAAACGATAAGTATTATAGTGTATATAAATAGTTAAAACTAGCATCAGCTCGATCCAACAACGGTAAAACTAGAATTACCACATTGTGGTGGGAGGCCTCCCTCAACCCGTCAAGGGGCAGTTTACTGTGCATGCATGTCTGTGCAGACTCACATTGTCTTCAGTTCATCCGTGAGTCGGAGATGTAGTTGAACTCCATACAGGCATTTCTCCAGTAAAACATAGGTCGACATGAGTTCAAAGAGATTTTGACCTCCAACCACTAGAATCTAATCAGTTCATCCACGAGTCCTGGTGGATGTCTGTGCCAACTTTCTAAGAGACTCCCTTAGGCATTCTTGTGTTATCATGTTCACAGGAAAAGACAGACGCTAGGTTACAGATACAATGACTTCTGACAACCATTGACCAAAATCTAATCAGTTCACCCTAGAGCAGGGGTCACCAACATGGTGCCCGTTGGTACCAGGTCGCCCACAAGGACCACTTGAGTAGCCCACGAGCCTGTTCTAAAAATAGATCACCAAAGCACCACTTACCAGTGAGCTGGATCAAATGTTTTTGTTGCTATTCTTTTTAAAATCACATTTGATAGTTATTGTGAGAAATCATTAACATGATCTGTGTCTTCACATAGATGAATATCATTAATTAAATTAATTATTAACAATAACATATAATTAAAGGTAAATTGAACAAATTTGTTATTTCAAAAGTGTGTATCAAACTGTCGCCCTTAGCATTAATCGGTACCCAAGAAGTAGCTCTCAGTTTCAAAAAGGTTGGTGACCCCTGCCATAGAGCACAAGTTGACCTTTACAGATTTGAAGAGGTGTCCTCAAGGCAGGCTGTCACTTTCACAATTACAGGAGAGACTCGTACAGATCCTCCAAAACGTATTGACGGAGGCATAATAACAACTACATAGTTAAAATTTGAATGGAATACAATTTTAATAAACCTACACTGGGGATTTGATACTTTGAATCTACATATACTTAAAGGGATGTTGTGCCTCTTCCTGCTTCGTGTAACAAATCAGAGAATAGGCTTTCATAATGTGATACATGCTGGTGATGTGCACCTGCATGTCTGACAGTGAATGTCAAGCAATGGCATGAAGTGCAGTGCATCTGTTTGTTTATGGTACATTGTTACTGTATAATATTTTTAGTGTGACTCAAAACAAAGGAATGTGTCAAGAGATTGCTATCTAGTCTTATAAAAGAATAATCAGTACACCTCAGTCATGTAAGGCCTAACGGAATCTGGCAAATATGATTGTTTTCAGAGAGAAGTCACTTTTGCAAATAGTATGCAAATAACCCTGAATGGCACCATGCTACACTATCCATGTCTTCCTCTTCTGCTACTTCTAGCTGATGCACTCTAGGTGTGAACAATCACATGTCTAAACTGAGAGAATCACAGCACCAACTTTCAGATACATCACATACATTTGATTAAGCCTTTATCACCAGAAATATCGCTCTTAAAATGTGCCAAAAGCAAGAACTATAGGACCTGTCACGGTTACTGAAAAAGAAGAAGAGACTCTGTGACCAAAGCACGCATCACAGAACAAGAGTTGCCAGTAACAGCCAGATCAGCTTCAATACTAAGAAAAAAAAAAAAAAAAGGTGCAAATGTTTGTGGTAATGACACTGACCGGAAACTGAGTTCATATGGGCATATAATCAAGGTTCTTTTAGGAACATTTGTAAAGCATCACTTTGCTCATTGCTTTGTACAGTAAAGAGATTACAATAGAGTCAGGCATTGCATACGGCATACAGTCCCAAAAGGGATGACAATATTTAATATATGAGCTTAAGTTTTTACTATTTAAGTAAACAACAGGCTAATGATTACAATATGTGTGAACTCAATAAAACATATTAATAACAAACTTTGCTCTTGCTTTGCTCTGAGATTAAATTAGAGGTGTTGAAAAATCCCCTATAGTAGCCCTCATTTGGTTTAAAGGTACTGTATGCATGGTAAACAGACTGATGATAATGATGCAGATAAGGATGTTGTTTGTTGAGGCCTCTGGCTCATCCGCCTCCTTCCTTCCTCTTCTGTGATGGCATGCAACTCAGAGAAGGTGCGAAAACGAAAGGTTATTTTGGTCTGCCAGTGTCGGCCTCTGAGAAACTATGGCTTAGGCTACATATGCTAGTGAGAAAGTGTGAGCTCTCACTTTGTATTAACCTTATAAGGATGCACAGCCGTGCAAAAGGCTGAAAAAGTGTAAGATTTTTTAAAGATAAGTTGAAGTCACCTTTAATCATGCTGCAGTTATTAAGTGTTTGTGCTGAACTGTGCTACGGCTCAGCTGAGTGGGTCATAAACACTTACAGTAAATGGACAATAGCTTTACAGTTTCTGTTTTTAATTGCAACTTTTAGTCATTGAAAAACTAACTTTGCAAAAAGTTACAACTGAGTACAACTAAGGCATGCTCACAGTATATCCAGCGCTGGCAACTAATTTAGCAGTGAAGCGCATCTGCAGCAGAATGATGCAATGGTAATAAGCCAATAATAGCCATGCTTTGCATTAATAGTGTATGTGCTTTTTACCCTCGACTTCTTTCTACAGGGTCAGTATTGAAGAAACAAGTTAAAGAGAGCTAAAAACAGTCATTTCAAGGCCGCAAACATGTTGTGTATTTTCAGCAGTGCTTTGAAATGTTGGCTAATGCCCTTGCCTTTAATTGCCAGGGCTTTACCAAGAAAATGAAGTTGCAGATTACATTAATGCATTGTTAGAGTTTCCACATTAATCCATTTTAGCCACCTTTTGTTAATGTATAACATATAGTGAAATGAAATTTGAATCCCTCCCTTCATTTTTGCTAGTACCTGCAAAGAGTGGGTACCAGTAGCTTTTCCTCAATCAAGAAGAGGTTGAAGAATCAGAGAAAAGGAAACGGATTTTAGTGAGCGCTTTTACCTTCTTTCACCAGAAATATGTCTGACAGGTCACTGGAGTCATCTTTTTTCATCGAATGGCAAAAATATTACAACAGGCTTAAATGTAATGCACTCGTGTTTTTAATTGTACCTGGATGGCACACTGTGTGTTAACCCCCACTGACCTATTGAAAAGATACTGTATGTGATTTCTTTTCCCCAAGTGCGAGCACGGTTGCATTAAAGGAACTAAAGCACTGCTTATTTGACATTTAGTCGTCTTGCGACACAAAGGCTTCTTCCAGCGAATTTAGAGTATCCCTCAGAGCAACAAAAGCAGGTCAGACAAGTTCAGAATTAATTGGACAAGGACAGATATTTGCCAAGTCACTCAGAAAGTGGAAATGAAATACATTTTTTTGTTTTCGAAGAAAGCCTTACAAGGAGGTGAATCTTATCTTATGTGTGTTGACATGCACACAGTAGATCAAAAAAAAAAAAAAAAATTCTTCCTCTGGTGGCACAATACAGGTTCAAGAAAAGTGATGGCGTATGATTAGTGAAAACACAGGAATCTCAGGGACAAACTCTGACTTTCCCATTTCTAACTCACCAACTGATAACACAAAAGACCACCCACTTTAAAAAGTGACTCAGCATGTTAGTGATAAAATGTAGTACTATAATCTCCACGTGTGGTTTCAAGGTTTAAAAAAACGAGCCGACCAGCCTCAGTAAACAACAAGCCCCTGAGCAAGTGATGTTTTTCTGGCTTCTCGTTATAGGTCAGCTTCTTCCTCATAAAGTGGGTGTGGCTGTTGCTAGGGACAACGTAAAGCGCAGCATGGTAACAATGAAGACAATAATCCTATTTTTCTCTGTAAATATCTGCTCCTCAGTTGTTTACTGTTTACCAGGAAAAAAAAAATTGAAAAACACCAAGTGAGGGGAATCTCAGATCAATAAGAAGACTTTTTTGTGGCATGTTTCCACTTCAGAAGGACATTTGCACTCATGTTCTGACTTGTGATCTTGCATCTGTAAACATGTCATCTTTCTTCCGTGACTCAATTGTTACCACTTTCATTCTCAGTGAAAGAAAAAAACATTGGGCACCACAACCACAACTGACAATCCAACAGCTGAAAGTCTTGTTTCTTTTATCTTACAGCGGAGCTGATCTCAAGCTTCGGCCCATTTCCAAGTACGATGGAACTGCAAACTCATGTCAAAGATCTGACTACCTAGGAACTCCCAGAAAATATTTTGTTTTGGTGGACAAAGGAGAAAGGATGATACTGACACCTAAAATTCCCCTGGAATGTTCATTCAATGAGAGTAACAAGAGAGGTCCCGCGTTGTTCATTAATGTTTCTCCTCGAGGCCGCTGGCTTTTGTGTGACATGCTTTTCGACAAAGCATTTCGTCTTTTGGATGTTTAACTATTAGATGGTTCACAATTACTGTAAATACAGTGACATTCATGTTCTGTCCCTGGTGATTTGTGGTCCCCAGCAGGTTGACCTTTTAAGATCAGCAGCTAGTGAATGGAAAGTTTACGATTCTCAGATGCTGTGTCCCATCGATGATGGTAATTATCTGACAGTTCCTGTACCTCAACCTTTAGTTTGACATTTGAGGTTTTTAATGTCTTCACAGTGGTTTTGCAAAGTGCAATGAAATTTGGCAGACATTCATAACACCTATGTTGATATCCTAACTTCCCTACCTCTATATTAATCTTGGGACAACAACAGTTTGCTGAATGTACCAGTCATGTGACCCAAAATAACACTGTACAACACCACCAGCGAGCCAAAGTCCCCTGATTGAGTCTCCTGTTGACTCATAGAAGCAAAAATCCTTTCCTTTCTAACTCTCCCACACAAATACTGGTGGTGGCATAGGTGTTAGATAAAATACTGTAACAGTCATTGTTGCATTCCTACATTGCTCAAGTTCTAATTGTCTCAGGATCTCTGGCAGGGCATTGACCCACCGCTGTCTCTGACAAAAACGGGGACTGCCGCGGCTCATTGCTTCATTCCTGAAGGCACTCTATGATGTTGCCTTTCAGTCTTTCACACCTGCCACACCTACATACGCATAATCTCAAAGGCACTTTACATGAAGTCCCCATTTTTATGTTTTAAGGAATGCACATTTTCGATGTGGGGGCATTTAAGGTGGAAACAAGAATATAGGTGTCCCTAGTAGATTTCTTGGTTTAAAGTTCAATTCTAAGTACAATAGGGGACAGCATTGCTTTTTTGGGGAGGGGGAAATGGGGGGCTTAAGCATCCTAGAAGATATATGAGTATATGAGTTATCGCTTTCAATGGCTGTTTTGTGGGTGGTTAAGTTAGCATGAAAAACATTCTATCAGCACTGTCATGTCTCATATTGTGAAAATGTAAACCGCAGATTAGCAGTATTTCCATGAGCCTTTTTACAACCATCAGTGTTGTTTCAAAAATGAAACATTTTATTCATTACTGGACTCATAACTGGAGCAAGCAGACCCATTCTTGATCAGCAGTATACAGTCACTTCGATACTTCAACATCTTTTTTTTTTTTTTTCCGGTCTATAAACTGCAACTCAACACCCAAATAAAGGGACACGAGTAATAAATGCTCATTTGTGTCAGAGATCTATCTGATGTTTTTGGTAATAGACGGTGTATGATAACAAAGGTGAAACATAAATGTATTTACAGTACAACCCAAACATAGAAGTTTAGGGAAGTTGCAGTTTCTACATTACTTCACAATTTGTTAGATCTTCACTTTGTTCTGTGATTAAAAATTACATTATTAGAGTCAGTTGAGCAAAGTACACTAGAGTCCCATCCAAGGTTACACGCTACTGGTTGGGGAACATGTAGAATGAGTGGAAATTGGTGGAATCACTGATTACTGAAGAGGTGTAGAATAGTGACTCACTTGATACTCCTGATTACCCTATTTGTTTTCTGGTAGCATTGAGGGCCACATGTGCTAAACTGAAACTTATTTGTTAAAATTTGCTCTTGACTCAGCCCTCTTGCATAATATGTCGTGCACATTCGGGAAAAATATAGTCACTGTGCTCTCAGCTATTTATGTTAGATAGATTTAGGTTTTCACCGTGTAGATGGAGAATGATGGAGCCTTTTTTAAGAGAAAGGTGATAATCAGCACTTATACCATTCATTCATTTTACATTTTTAAGAAATTAAACAATTTTAATTAACTTGGATGGACTGTTAATTAAAATTGTTCCTCTTTGGTAGCTCAGTCCCAGTTCACACACATTTATTTTATTGTAAGTCCATAGTGTTTGTCAATCAGTATAATCACTACTGCATTTTAAAACACTCCCAGCTGTCACTGTGGGTTTCTGTTACCAGTTGTTTCAACTCACTCACTTTTAAAATCAACATTTGTTAGAGCATGTGGCCGTTTTCTCTGCATCTGAGCACTGCTGCATGGCAACAGGCGTTCATTTAGACTAGACTATTACAAAACAGCCAGTTACCATGAACTTGGTATTATCGTGTCTCGGGCCGCATCACTTTGTCTGATTTTCACCGTCTTAAACAGCTTCAGTCGAGTTGACCTCAGGTCTTTCCTCCACTTATCCTTTTCGTCTTGTCTGGTGCCCTCCCTCCCGCTTTGTGCTAAGGCCCAGTTCTGTGACTGAAGTTTCTCTCTCACTGGAAAAAGTATGTCTAGACCTTCTGATGTCCCGGATGTGATATGTGTCCAGCAGCGAGATGAGTCGGCTAGCCGCCTATCCTGGTGTGCCGGATCTTTAGACTCTGAGCCCTGAGCCTCAGCCCAGACAGTCTGACAATTAGAGAAATTAGCCTAGCCAGGCACTGGCCAGTGAAAGAGCCCAAATCACCACCTCCCCTTCCTCTCCCCTTTCCAATAACAGCTATCTTCTACCACCACCAGTAAACCCCCACCCACCGCCACACTGGACAGGGAAGCTCCACGCTTGGAATAGTAGCCTTGCCATATGGCAGCCAATTTACTGTTTCACTAGCCAGATTGAGATAGAAAAGGGATAAGTTTTGGCGTGACTGACAGACACAAATAAAGTTAGAATGCTGTATATATAACAATAAGGCTATATTTGGTCATACAAGTTCTTTTTATGACCGAATATAAAGTTCTTTTTACCGAATATAAATTACATATCTCATTCATTAAATAACTTTTAATGTCTTTATATTTATTTATCTTCGAACGCTGAAAATCCAATTACGTTTCTCTTGTTTATATACAACAGCCTCGTAAATTATTGTAGCTATTTATAGTATTTGACAGACACATCATATGTTTGCCCGTCAGAAGAAAAGCAAAGGTTACTCACTCATACATGTGCTTTTCCCACCCAGATTACATGTCCACATATAGAGAAGTCATTTTCTTTTTTTAACTGCTCTCTCCTGTCCTCGCTATCTTTATGCAGACTTCCAGATGAGGTGACCCAGAGCTCCCTGTCACTAATGTCTGAAAGTAAAGGGGAGGCTTGCCAGACAGGTGTCTTAAGTCTCTTTTCTGCGTCATGGGATGACCTGCCCTACATCTGTACCTGTGAATGAGCACCAGTGAGCCCACGGCAGGTATCTGTGTATTTATAAATAAAATATATAACTTTTCTTCATGCCTTATATGTTATGCATGCGAGGATCAGATACGATTCAGAATTTGTTCAAAGCATAAAAGAAAATTTGTGTTTATGTATGTATGTACAGTATGGGGCTTTGGTTTATTTAATGCTGGGTTTGTTTGTGTGTGTGTGTGTGTGTGTGATCGAGGACTCATGGGTCTCAAATTCTACAGTAAGATTTAGGTCAAGGAGATACAGCAGTAGCAGATTGCTCATTAAGTGCCAAACCAAGCAAAAGTCTATGAGTGTGTTTTTCAGTGGCAATGGGTCGGCCATCTGCTCCTCCATTATTCATTCATTAACATGTCTTTGTGTGCGCATGGATGTGTGTGTGTGTGTGTGTGTGTGTTTGTGTTTGTGTGTGTGTAAGTATTCATCGCAACAACCACTTGCTGGCCAAGTGTACAATGTCACTGATGTTGTTGTCCAAAACCAACAGTTTTGTGTCAGATGGCTCGATCACATGACTACGGTGCCTTGTGATTGGCTGGGGCACTAAGCTAAAAAAGCTTGGCGCAATCCAGGCTCGTGCGTTTCTAGTGACAGAGTGGCCGCAGCGAGAGTGGATACCCAAAGGATCTAACTCAGAGGAATCCCTGAAGAAGCCCTGGAGAAAGAGGAGAGAGTATGAAGAAAAGATAGAAATCAAGGGATGACATAGCCAAGGAAATGAGGATCCTACAGCTGAATGAATGTGCGGAAGTGAGTTGTGTCTTATTTCTTTTGTGGGCAAACATAGCCTCTGGATAGATTTACAACATAGATGAGATGAAGATGAGCTAGAATGAGCCGAAAGCAGAAAACAACAACTGCTTAAACTGAATGGCATTTGTTGGGATGTTGGCCGAGGACAGTGTCAATGAAGTTTGTGTCTTTCTGAATGGAAGTCTGGATAAAGAATGACTGCCAGCAGGCATTTTAAAACACCATGAGACTAGCAACAATCTGGGGATTTCTTAGGGCACCCAGTAAGAATAGCTGAATTTGAGTTCAGATACTGAGCACTGACCATAATGAATACTTCTATTCTCTCTTTGCCTTTTCACAGCAGCACTAATATCTCCGGTTCCCTCCTCCTCCCTTTCTGTTTCAGATCTCGAGCTTTAACCGACGTACCTAGTGCAAGCGATCTACCACAACGAAACCAAAGTACTTCCACGCCAAAGCAAGCTAAGCCAAACACAACCAAACCAAACTATAGGTCCAAAGCCTGAAGCTACCACCAGCTGTGTATTGTATACTGTCAAAATGAAGCTGGATAGCACATCAGGAGACATGAGCGGGTGGAGGGAGGTGGACTTTGCCCTCAACTGCACCTACATTGTGCCAGACCAGGTGTCGGACCCCAGCTTCAGCCTTCCCAAAGCTATGACCTCCATCCCACGCAACCTCACATTTGAATATGGCGCAGACAATGAGGTAAGAGAAATTCGTTTTCACCTTTACAATGTATGTCTCAAACTCACTCTAGACATCTTTGTCAAATGAACTTAATATACAGCATGTAGCAGTAGCCAATCAGCCTCCTCATGTTACAGCTCCTCAACACAGCATGTAATTTAATCCACAGACTAACTTCACTCAATTTGGAGTCAGTTGCTATCCTTTATGGTATTTTAGTCAGTGTTGTGAGATTAAAACTTTACACCTCAAACTGATAATAGTGTGTTACATAACTCTCTGTTTCGGCCATCTGTATTGGGTTACCGGAACAAAACATCTGCTGAGTAATGTGTTTGTCACAAATACAATACAGTCCACTGTGTGTGGACGTGAGGTCACTGGTAGCTTTGGGTTAGGCACTTTTTTATGTCTTGTGGCCACAACAATGACACCTAAACACTCAAACTATTGTACAGCTTCTCTTACTCAGGACATACACACAGGTGATATAATTACTCCAAAACTTTCCTCCTTACTGTTTTCTTCTTTTGCAACCTTCTTTTAACCCCTACTCCATTTCCCACTCAGGTGAGTCAGGCATATTGTACATTACATAACTTGTCTGTGCTATTTGTCACAGTCCGTCAGCTGAATGTTTGGCTCCGAGTGCAATAAAATCAGGCTTCTGCCTGGACATGTCACCTTGTGCAAAGCACTGCAATCATGTCTCGAAGCAAGGTTTTAAGGGGAAGTAGCTAAAGAGAATCATCATCTTAAAGTGAAGAGCGCGAGAGATGCCACATGCTTCTTTCGTAGTCGCTCTCAACACTCGACGCAGATGCTTGTGGTTATCTTCGCTGTCCCCTTCCTCTTTCTGCCCTGACCTAGGCAACACTTAGCGGTGTCGTTCCTCTTCTGTAGCTCTCATACTCTCATCTCTTCCTCCTCTCATTGCAGAATTATCTGCTGCAGGATAAGAAAAGCATGCAAACTGTGGAGATTATATCTCACTGAGGGCTAATTACAAATCCCCAGCCCTTGTTTAACGGCTAACATAACTTACTTACACTTACCACACTCACACTCAGGGCAGCCAAACTTGATTTCGCAGTGTGCTTGTGCTGGCATGCTGCACTGCAAAGCAGCCACAATAAAAATTATAATAATAAATAATAATGATAATAGTAATAAAAATTTAAAAAAAGATTTGGATTAACTTTGACCTAAAATCCACAAAAGAAAAAGAGTTACTGGCATACTTTTAAGTGTTTGTGTATATGTCACCATATGTGATAAGTGAAATGACAACAGATAAGAAATGAAACATGAAAGCTAGCATGTTCACACATTTGCATGGTTGCCAGTAATCTGCTTTGCTTAGAGAAGGCTCTTGTCCATCGAGTGGTTTCCCTTCCTAAAGATGGTGTCATGTGAATCTTTCTCCTTGTCTTTCTGTCACCAAAGCTGGGAAATTAATTTCTGTTTGTGATCAGGAAACAAAGTCACTCCTTTCTGTGGGTTTTATGCAGATTAAATGTAAGTTACAGTTTACATTATAGAGGAAGGTTTGGTGGAAGGGATTTTTAACATAGGTGAGTTCATGGTAGATAGATGAGTCAAATTTAGAGAGTATGTAGGGAAACAGAAAATGTAGTCAGCGCCTCTACGGCACATTAAAACATGGATGACATACAGTATCATCATGCAGATCACAATACTTCAGAGATCTTCAGCACCTGTCTGGATGAAAGAAAGTCCCCCATTTTCTCGTTTTTACCTCAAAGCGCGGCAAGAAAGGTGAAGAAGGGTGAAAGGAGCACGTGGCAGATTGGGCGTTAGCAATGAGCGCAGAGGACATGAATGGGGAGGGAGAAGCCGGGGTAGGCCTGTGTGTGTGCGCGTGTGTACGGGGGGGAGGATTTAGGTTAAAACCAGATGATTAACTTTCGTTGGGCACACGCAGCCAGCCAGGCATCAGGCTTCAACCTGGCAGACACACGAGTTATTTCAAGAGTGCTCAGAAAGGACGGGGCAGGATGGAGAAAAGGGGGGTGTGATAGCGTGGGTCGACATTAGAATGCCCGTCCTCCTTTCTTCTGTTCCTCAACACACTTCCCTCCCTGCCTCCCGCCCCCACCACCTCGCCTAACTCCAAACCTGACTAAACAGAGCGGTTAAGCAGCGGCGGCGGCCCTGCAGCCCCGGCAGCCAGAGTGATTCGTTAGTCACGCAACGCCTGCGAAGCACAATGTCCATGTCAGCCTGGTTCATCGCATCCAGGAGTCACCTCACTCGCCTCCGTGGCTGCTTGACACACGCATACGCACACTCCTGCCGTCCTCAGTGACCTGTTGTTTTCTAATTAACCGCTAATATGCCATTTCTAAAGGCCAGTTGCACCCTTCATCGTGAGATAAATCACCATAGATGTATTATTTGTTTATTAGTTGACTTTTATGTTTTTTTTATTAGTCCGTTTTTATTTATTATATTCATCGGTGGCAGAATGAGAGAGTGTGTGTTGGTGTTTGGGGGTTGGGAAAGGAGGGTGAGCTGTGTAAAGACTGAACACAAAGCTCCTCCAAACGATATGTGTGTGTGTGTGTGTGTGTGTGTGTGTGTGTGTGTGTGTGCAGGTGTGTGTGTGTGTGTGTGTGTGTGTGTGTGGGCCACAGATGCAGCTGCCTGATGATGTGTGTGTTTGGGTGTGATTTGTGAAGGGGTGACCCCCAAGCTTGTGCAGTTTCGATCAAGTGGCAACCATTACGTGTGTTTTTGTGTGTGTGTGTGTGTGTGCATGTGTGTGTGTGTCTGTGTGGGCCACAGATTCAGCTGCGTGATGATGTGTGTGTTTGGGTGGGATTTGTGAAGGGATGACCCCTAAGTTGTGCTGTTTCCATCAAGTGGCAACCATCATGCTGTTCTGCACAACAAAGAAGACAGTTAAAAATCATGTTCTTGCTTTAGATTAGTGTTTTCATTTTTTTTAACTAACTGGAAAAAAAAATATGCAAAAAGGTCAGAAATGACTCAGTCACCTAACAACAGGGCAGGTTTTGTTCCACATACATTACTGTATGTCCCTGAGAAAATAGGTACTTGCACATGGTAAAATAAAATCCCACACACATGATTGCAGTCAAAGTGCTTGGACATGCTTTGAAACGCCTATTTTAATGGAACCACACTGTAGAAATCATTTGAATGTCTATATAGACAGGATTTGTAACGTTTGGGAAAGAAAAAGTTAGTACGAATTTTTGTTAAATGAGAGATCAAACAACAGCTGCGACTGCTTCCACAACAGGTGACACTGCTTCCTCTTTAAGAGGACAGTGGGTCAGAGATCAGTGGAGTAGGTCAGAGAAAGTGTAATTCTCTTCATTCGTTTAATTCATTAGTGGAGAAAGTGGGTCACCTTTTGGATTACAACGTGGCTCTTGAGCTGTCTGGGTCAAGATGACAAAGACACCACAGCTGCAGCTCAGGCCAACGACAGTCAGAAAATACAGCTATTACCCGATGTGAAGATTTACGCCTGTAAATGTGAAAGTTATTGTATCTAATATAATAACGATGTACTTGATGTATTTTCCAGGTGACAGGCGTGTTCAGCAAAGAATACATTCCTCAGGGGACTCGCTTCGGCCCCCTGCAAGGAGACATCTACACCAAAGACAATGTCCCCAAACAGGCCAACAGAAAATACTTCTGGAGGGTAAGGAAAATAAAAATACACATGCAAATGTGTATGCAAATTTACTTATAACATACTTTTTTTTTTTAATAAATTAAAATCACCAACTGTGCTCGGCCTGATAAGCAGCGAAAGTCTAAAAACCTAGACATGAGAAACTAGGTCTCAGAATAGTCTGGGGAGTGACAGGGGACCGGTTTTCATCTTCCTGTGTTACACATTTAAAAAAATAAAAATAAAGACACTGGTTGCTCAGATACAGTTTCACATCAAGTGTATGTCCATACGTCAATAAGGAAACAAAAATGCTTTCACACAGATTGAACTGGCTTACAGGGGTTTTGGTCAAAAATTTTTGAGGAAGTTGTAAACGGTAGTGGCACGTAACTATTGATTCACTCCCACAGTCATCACAGTTTTACCGGCACTCAGGTTCTGTGCAACATGTGTCACACACACACAAAGGAAGGGGCTATTGTACAACACACAAACACACACAATCTCAGACAATCCTTGTCTTTCCGCCCACTTTTAGTCGTCTAGTTTGCAAGTTTCTTTTGTCTCTCTCCCATCCAGACATAACTTGTGTCACTCAGGAAATTTTCTATTCTGCTGAGTCAATTCCCATAAGGACTTTTTCTTTGCAATCCTACGTATTTTACTTCCGGCTCTATTTCCTGTAAACCTGTGCAAAGGGGTGTTCCTGCCCTGGTGCAATAGTGAAAGTGTTTGGGCCCCTGGAGTGATATCAACCACATGACACAGGTGCAGAATGGAGGCGGACGTGCTTCCAAAGGCATGCCTGCATGTGTGTCATTTGGCCGCCTGCCAGCACTTGTCTGTCAGGCCGCCAGCAGTTACATGGCCATTTCATCTTGTTTGTTTTCGTAAGCCAACGCACTCATTCTGTTCCTGAAAAAGTGATCGTAATTAGGCGAACCGCTGGCATGTAACCCACACGCTACACCAAGAGACAGGAACAACAATAAAACTCAAAGCTGAAAAGGGGAAAGACACAGAGAGAGTGAGGGAGTGACTGTGGTGAGGAGTCCAGGCCACGCCTCCGTGCCACACGCCTCAAATACAGGCACTCTCATGTATTAAACACTCACAAGAGTTTCAGGACACAAAGAGCAGATCTAAGGAGCACTGTAGCTGATAATTCACAAGGATACATCATATTTAACTGTACATGGCAGAGGTGAATATTCTCTCTCCCTTTTTTCTTGTTTTGAAAATTCTATGTGTCTAACATTACAGTTGCTATTTTATCATAGAAGAAGAAGTCTGTGGGTCTTAGTCAAGTATCATCTACCCTCTCATTCTTCTGCAGATTTATAGTGGCGGTCAACTTCAAAACTTCCTTGATGGCTATGACATCCACAGGAGCAACTGGATGCGTCATGTCAACCCGGCGCGCACCGTAGCCGAACAGAACCTGGTGGCCTGCCAGAATGGCCGGGACATCTACTTCTACACTATCCGGCCGGTGGAGCCCAAACAGGAGCTACTGGTCTGGTACAGCCCGGAGTTTGCCCAGAGGCTCTGTAGCCAGCAGGATGACATCAAACAGAGTGAGTGCAGCAGGAATGGCCGTTTTTATTTTTCTACTTGGAGGTTACGATGTAATGGAAGCTATGAAGTCTGTTGGCTTTGTGGAAGTAAAAGACGTTTAACAAATATTTTTAGGCACAGGAAGGAACAGAGCTTGTGTATGCAAACTCTAGTGGCAATTTATTATGTAATTGAAATTGAGGGCGTATAATAGTTAGATTGTTTTATGCATACAATGTACAACTTACTCACATACAGGCAGAAAACAATCATGTGAGCTTGATTCCTTACATTTATCTTACTTAGAATGAGTTAGTGACCGAGGACAGCTGATAATCAGCTGATTTGATGTTGAGAAAGCACAATGACACACATGAACTAATGTCATTTTCTTTTACTAGATCTGATAAAATGACAGATTTAGATCTGTGCTGTGACTAAACACACTGCACAAAGTCTCCGTCACACGGTGATAGTTATCAGAAAAATTCCTTCACTTCAGAGTGAAAAAAAAACAAAAAAAAAAAATAACACAGATTATTCTCTGGATAGGTGATTTGATATGCTTCGGTCCTGTCTGCGTAGGGTGGAGAGAGAAACGCCGTAGTAAGATCACAGAGAATGCATACATCCAAACAAGGACCAAACAAATCTCAGTATCACGTGTAGTGCTAAATGACGTGGGATTTTCAGGAGAGGGCACAAATGGAGGGGGAATAGTGGCTGTTCAAAGTACCTTTTGTGAGTCATTTGTCTATTAGTGGAAAGGCAATTCACACCTTATCATCCTGAAAGATATTCAGGTGCCACAAAGCCTGGTGATTCATACCAACTGGATGCACAAGATGTCATGGCCATTCATCCTAATGACTAATGCTTATCCGGTATCAATGTAGCAGAGGCAGAGAATGAAAAGAGGGGACGAGCACTGCTCAGCTCTCTAACCAGCTGACTTTCACATTCACAGCTTTTTACACTTTCACGGCTGCTTTTATTTATTTATTTTTTGCTTTGTGTTAAATTAAAGTGAAGCCAAATTGCTGTGTATAGGCCAAGACAGTCAAAAAGAGTGTAGTGGTCCTTTAAATTACCTTCAACATATGCATTACAATGAAACCCACAGGACACGCAGCAAACTGACAAACTCAAACAACTAGGCAAGGAAGTCGTGGCTCAAAAAGAGAAAGAACGTAAAAAAGGAAGCAACGTTTCATATGTTCTTGTGGCCAGTACGGTAAAACAATCATACCCAGAAAAAGTTACGACAAACGAAACGAAGCCTAGCATTTTACAACTGCTCACACATGTCATGAAGCATGTACTCCCACAAGCATTACCACCAACCCAGTCTCATATCAAAATCACTACTGTGACTGACAAACTGAAACCTCTACTGTATGATTTACTTGTCATGTCAAAACTGAAACTACTATCATTTACCATAAGACATGGTGTCTTCTCTAGGTGGATATGAGTGTCTTTGAGTGCTGTGTTACTTATTGGTTATTTAAATTGCATGCACACACATACGTGTCTGTATTTGTTTCCGTTGGGTGCCTTACATGCCCATCACAAACTCACTCAGCAAATATCTTTTCATTCTCTTTCTCTCAGAATACACAAGTGCTGATGAAGTCCAAGAACCAGAGTACGTCAAACGGCACCTACCTCAGCGGACGTGGTTTAAAGACAGAACGAAGGAAGAGATCAAAGAGGAAAGGGACGAAGAAGCAGACGAGAAAATTGACGTGGAGATGTTAGAGAGGGACACTCCACCGGACACGCCTGATGACCAGATCATGGACTTCAGCAAAAAGGCTGAGAAGGAGGAGAACGGAAACAAGGAACAAGAGGCCCAAGGGACCATTCCCTCCCCTCAGCCTGAGCCCAGAGAACCCAGCCTGGGTTTGACTCACCCGTATTTACCCGATCACCACCCTATGCTTCCGTCTGCACACAGGAGTCTCCCACTACACCTCCATGGCCTCTATGGCCCCAGAGAGGGGCTGGTGTCATCTTACCCTCTTTACCCGCAGTCCAGACCCCTCCAGAACCCCTACCAGCTTCTTCCCCCATATGGTCCACACTATCCTCGGCTCCTTCTTCCTTCATACTCCCCTCCCTTTCCTGGGATGCTGCCCTCAAGAGGATCCTTCAGATACAGCAGCTACCTGGGCACAGATGGACTCCCATACCCTCCTATTGCCAGCCCTAATCTACTTCCAGTGTCCCTCCCCTATCCTCCATCTGCACAGGGAGGTCTGAAAGAACTAACGCCAAATGTATCGCCGCCTCGTGGAGCCCCAGCTACCCCAGAGCTCTCCCCTCTCCCCAAACCCAACAGCCAATATCCATCCCCTGGGCAGTCACCCTCTGGCTGTGATGAAGCAATGAATCTAAGTCTAGGTACAGCCAAAAGCAACACATCACCACGCAGCAGCCCAGGCCACAAATCCCTGCCCTACCCACTGAAGAAGCAGAATGGAAAGATCAAGTATGAATGTAATATCTGCTCAAAGACATTTGGACAGCTGTCAAACCTCAAGGTAACAGCTTTAGTTCCTCTCTCTTATAATGATGAATTACTTTAATGCATTGTAATAAAAAAGACCAAATGTTACTACTCATCGTTTGACACTTTAGCTTAATAATTTTGTTTTTTTGCATGACCTGTGTTATTGTAGGTCCACCTCCGAGTGCACAGTGGCGAAAGGCCATTCCAGTGTAACTTGTGTAAAAAGAGCTTCACTCAGCTGGCTCACCTCCAGAAACATCACCTGGTCCACACGGGGGAGAAACCACATGAATGTCAGGTATGTTAAAGCCACCTCTTGTTTTTTAACCTCTGTTTATAAGCTTTTAACAAGCTCTTCACATATGTGAAATTGAGACATGAAAAGAAACTGTGCGCACACAATACAAGGCAACGCTCTGACTCACACACTGTTGTGTCTATTTGATTTTAACTGAGCCACTACCCACCTTGTCATGTAAGAGCATCTTTATACTTTTGTTTGCTAGTGTGGGTGTGATTGTTGAGAATATAGAACTGGTCTTACAGGGAATGAAAAGTAGTCCCACTTGCTTTAAGTATAAACCAAAGGAAACTGGAATAACACGGTAAACAGTGATACTGGGGTTTTAATACCTTCGAGGTGACATAATACCAAACCTCTGTTTTTCCAGAATATTCCTGAACACAATCTGTACAGTCGGTGACAAGTAATTAGTCATGTGAGTACTTCTCATAAAAGACGTGACCTTTCATTCCATTTTTTCCAGGTGTGTCACAAACGCTTCAGCAGCACCAGCAACTTGAAAACACACCTGCGACTCCACTCTGGGGAAAAACCTTACCAATGCAAGCTGTGTAGCACCAAGTTCACCCAATACATTCACCTCAAGCTTCACCGTCGGCTCCACAGCAGCCGCGACCGTCCTTACCGCTGCCAGCTCTGCACTCAGTCCTTCTTCCACCACTTCTCCCTCCGCATTCACCAGCACAGCTGTTGCCTGTCTAACTCTGTCAACGGTCCTGTCAACGTCCACATGAAAGAGATGGTGGAACGGTTTGACGCCAGTCAAGAGGCCGACGCACTCCCAGAATCGGCATTGGCGGCACAGGTGGAAGAAGCTGTTGAGCATTGGCTGGCTCGTACCCTGGAAGGAGAGGGCAAGGAGGATCAGAGGGAGGCCACAATGCTGCTGAAAGCTCTGACGGTGGCCATCAACACACAAGCTATATCCATTGCTCCGTCAGCTGTACCATCACATCACAGCCCTCCCCTGGCCTATCAGGAGCGGGCAACTGTTGTTCACCTGCACAAACGAGCAGCAGGGAGGACAGAAGGACAGTGAGAAGCTCGAAGGACTCATACAGCATATCATCAACCCAGAAAAGAGGTCCTCAAATAAACCCTAATTTGTCCACATGGTGTATAACAGGGAATATAAACCTTCAGAATCCAATGAGCGTGGCACCAAAATAAGAGCATTCCAAAGACTGTACTTCCTCCTAAAGTCGGTTTAAGAATTTAAAAGAGGGAGGCATCGTTAAGCTGTGAATTTCAAACTCTTGTCAATCAGGTAGAGAAGTGTTTGCTTTTTATGCTTTAACTTATTCCTTGTTTTGAAATTTGAGACATTTATATTTATTTAGTTGTATCATAGTTTGTGGATTCTGGGTACGACAAATGGACTCAGGAACAATAGAAAAGCGTAAATGTGTGTACGATTCTTTACTTTTGCCGTGCATTGTCTTACTTTGTGTGACTGCATGTTTAAGCTACTGGATGCTTGTGTGCAACATATCAGAGCACTGTCATAGAACAAACAACCCCTCTGCTCCTCAACTATTTGCAGACATTTTATTTATTTATGATTAAAAAGTGAAAAGCAGGTTATGTTAAAACCTGTGTCCTTATAGCAACTGTCAAAAATACATTGAAAGAACTTGAATGTGTACCACTGTGTTTGGTTTGTTATTGATACAGAAAGAAGAAAAGAGATTCTTCTAAGCATTATTCATATTTTTTTTAATGTGTATTTTTCATATACACATTAAAGTATCACAGACACACTGCTAATCACAACCAAACACCGCCAAAATACTACAGATTCAGTGTGATCACAGCATCCCAGTAAAATGCATACTTTGTTTCTATTTTTATACTTTTATTTTTAAAGATATTTATTACAAAAGCTTTACTGTAAAAGTGTGGAAACACAACCGTAAACATCGGTACCTCATATTCAGCAATAAACAATTTTGGAAAACAGGAAAAAACAGGAGCATTGTTAAACTTTTGTCACTTAGCACTGGAAAGAAAATGTTTGCTTTTTGTGTTACCCAGAGCCAGAAGGAGGGAGCCATTCTTCAAAATTGTACTTTGGAGTTTTGCATTCTTTTACCGTTTTGTAGTTCTTTTGTACAATATGTTTGTCTGTGTAGTCTATTTTTTGAAACAGGTTGTGTAATGCTAAGATTTTATATGTAAGAGACTATTTTAAAGAAACTTTTATATTAACATGATGTAGCATATTAAAGGTTGTGTTTGTACATTCTTAGTGTTTTTCATGTCTTTTCATGCCCATATACAATGGAAAAATACAGCAACCAGCAAGCGTGAAGATAAATAGTTTCTGAAGTCTTATGATAGACAGTTCCACACAACAATAGGTCTGATTTTTCCTGCTGTTCCAAGTGCCTGGGTTTGGCCTTGGTATATTCCATATTTCAAACAACCCTTGAAACAACCCTTGTGTGTGTGTGTGTGTGTGTATGAGAGAGAGGGTGTAGCTCTGGCCTTTTTGTTCCACACAAGGGTCGAGTGGAGATTGACAACAACAGCACCCTCTGTAGGCGGTACGTGATAATAGCTGATGATTGGACAAATTCAAGTTTCCAGCACACTGTATGCCACTCAGCAGGGTAATGGTGTAAAAGTTTTACAGTCACATTTAATTCTCTTAATTCTCAGTTTAGCCTTTTATTACAGGTGTGATGTTTGTGCAAATCTTTGTTGGCATGAGGAATGTGACATGAGATTAGCTTTGCACAAAGCTGTCAAGGCTCCATTTGTGGGTTCCTACAGGTGTCCGTCCTGGAACCCTTACTATTCTCCAATTTAACATTCATTGCTAAGTTTGGGATTTTTCTTCAGCACTGATGCACAGTCTTTAATGCAACTGCAAGGGGACACAAGCCAGTGTCTTCTTGTACCAGTCCCAAATTCAGGATAAATGCAGAGGGTTGTGTCAGGAAGGGCATCCGACATAAAACACATGCCAAATTAAAGATGCGAATCGTGATTTATGGATGTAGTGAGAGGGGACATGAAGTTAGTTGGTGTGAGAGAAGAGGTGTTTGTTGTAGTCCTAACAAAAGTAGATTAGCAGGACGTAGCAGGAGCAAGACTACACCACAAGAACTTCTCTTATAAATACTGTATCTTCCTATCATCTGAACAAGCTCTGCAAGAATCTAACCGTGTCACACAGGTAGAACCGCTTCATGTGCACACATTTCCCAAATTTCCACCGTTCCTCTTCAAATTCAAATGTGAAGCCATTGGCCCTGGTCCAAGCTATCGTTCTGGTTATTTTAAAGCAACTTTCCTTCACCTGTGCATGACGTTAAAGCTGTCTTCCATGTCCTGGTTGCAAATATATACTCAAAGTGAAACAGGATTTTCCAACAGGATACTGGAGTTCAACTCCGGTGTTAGATGTTGTGCGGTTGTTGTGAGATGTTGATGATCATTGCACAACATTACACGTATGCTTATTGTAGCATAAGTATAAGGACATAAGTATTATAAAAAGGACAAGCTTATTATAACAATTATAACAAGGATAAGCTCATTAATACAAAGATTTCATTGTATTCTGTTGGTATTTTAACACTTTTTATATGTTATCTCTTACTTTAACCGTCCACTGAAGTTTTAGCACCTTGCTTTAATCCAGCTGTGATTGTGCGTAGAGTTAACCAAACTGTGATGTTTCCACAACTGCAACAGAGCATGTCATGGTCCAACAAGCAGGCATGAGCCTTCCCATGGCTACAAGTAGCGGTGTTCCTAGGGCATCCAACATTGATGCAAAAGGAATAGATTAACGGCTTTCAGCTTGTCCCTCCTGGGGTCCCCACAGTGTCCCACCGGTTGATTTGGCATGAATGACGGGACCATCCAGGTTGTTTTCAGTGGGCAGTTTCAAAGCCTGCATCTCTGATGGTATGTGGGTGCATCAGTGCCTATGGTGTGGGCAGCGCTGAAAAAGTACATAGAGGCTTTAGAGCAACATTTGCTCCCATCCAGACAGTGACTCTTTCAGGGAAGGTCTTGCATATTTCAGCAAGACAATGCTAAACCACATGCTGCATTCATCGCAACAGCATGGCTTCACAGGAGAAGAGTCCTGGTGCTGAACTGGCCTGACTGCAGTCCAGACCTTTCACCCATAGAAAGCATGTGGTACATCATAAAATAAAACAATCTGCCAACAAAGGCCCAGGACTGCTGAGCAGCTACAATCCTGCATCAGACAAGAATGGGACAAAGTTCCTCTCCTAAACATTCAATAAATCTAGAATATATGAGAGTTTTTTTTGTATTTCAATTATGAAAACATTTACTTTTTCACCATATTCAATTTTTTTTAGATGCCCTTATAACCTGCTGCTACATTCAGCAGTTATCCAGCAACTGTGAAAATGAAATCATATAATTTTCTCTGGTTCCTACCCTTTCTACTTCATTCCTCACAGTAATAGTATAATACCATTTCCTCACGTTTTTTTTTAGCATTACTTCTGTAATTTTCTACAGGTACTCAAACTGGGTTCCCACTTAGTGACTCAGCTATTCTTGCCTCACCACAGTTGCTCTTTGCCATCCGCACTCCCAGGTTCATTTTTCCAGTTACTCACTTTGTCATCAAGGGATTTTTTTTTTTCTCTCCGCTGTTGTCTATTTCGTGCTCAAGGGGGATTTGTTGAGTTTCTCTATAATTCTCTATAAGGTCTACACATGTTTAGGTAAATTAAAATGTGGTTTAACAGGGCTGATGATATTTGATAGCCCTTCTTTTTCAACAACCCCATTCCTCAGACATTGCTAGACCAGTGGCCAGCCGAAAAAGAACTTAAATTACTTTTGAGTTTTCAAAAATCAACCAAATAAATGAGTCGTTTCATCAAACTGCCATGTACATCATATGTAAATGTTCTGTCAATTGTCTGTACTTCCGTTAAGGCTCTTGCCATTATTCCTTTCCTCCATGGTACCACAGCTCAGCGGTCGTCCCATGTGATGAAACTATGAAACAATGAAACTCACTGCAGGATGTGAAGCCTGCTGCAATAAAATATGTCCAGGATACATAACAAATGGGCCCCTCTTTGTAAAATACAATGCTTCAAAGGACTGAGGCTGCTGCCACGTTTTACCAAGGCCTTAGGCTTTTCCTAAAATCTGCAAAGACAGTCACACCTGGTTTATTTCTGTCCTGCATCAAAGAAAATTGATTCTGCATCCACAAGAGCAAGCTTTGACTTTTTTTTTTTTTTATCAAATAAGCCTAAAGCAAACTCCATTTGCCTATATCAAAATAGTGAGAAATGCCTTTACATGGAAATTAGAAAACTCTGAAAGTCATGTTCCAGTAGATGTATACTCACACACCCTTGCAACATCCTGCTTACTACCCCTGTCTTGCTGGTCATAAACTCTAAGAAGTCCCATATGCATTCCCCTGATTGGTTCAATGTTCAGGCTCACTTTCCTAGAAAATAGAGGAACCGAAACTAGCCAGTCACTCAAAAACTCAGAAGAGCACTGCTTACATCACGACGTTTCAAAATCAACGAGTGTGACAACAGATACTCCTATTTTGGACTTTGTTATTGTTGCTGTGAAGACACTTTGTAGAAAGGGGGGTCAGTAAAACCAGTGCTGACTGTCATGAGGTACATCATGGGAGTTATGTTTTACCACTTTTTTTGGTTTTTCATCCTTTTTGTCAGTTTCAGTACAATTTTAGAACATTCATTACAAGACATTTGTAGATGAAAAAGCTTTTTTTTTTTTTTTCCTTGAGACAAAACAGTTCAACGTATTTACGGGCACAGTGTACCTGACCGAACATGAAACCACAAAATGTGATTTCAACTTCATCATTGTCATCCCAAGGCAGTGAGACACACTTTCACTCTACAAAATGTATTGCAAGGTTTCAGTAAGCATGATTTAGTCTTTACAGTAACTCTCTCTCTCTCTCTCTCTCTCTCTCTCTCTCTCTCTCTCTCTCTCTCTCTCTCTCTCTCTTTCTCTCTCTCTCTCTGTGTTGTTTCTCAGTCTCTCTTAACCACTTTTTTCTTTTTTCTCTTTTTTGGTATGCAGTGACTCCTCGTTCTATTGTATTTTCTCCTGTGATCTGCTGTGGGGGAGAACCCCCACAGAAAACACACACACACGCCACTGACCAGAATAAAAACACCTCAGACCTTTAAAGTATGCTGTCAAAGTCTATTGGTAACAGGAAATCCTTTACATCTGGAAGGCTGCCAGGTACACTACCAGCTATGGCGCCTACATGTTTATCCTTTGCTGTCGCAGTAGAAGCAGAAATGCTTGTGTACACTTCTGACAAAGGGAGGACAGGTTTGAAACATTTACAGACAGATTACTACTTAAAGGGAAGATAATCAGTGATAGATGAAGGATTCAATGATTTACTAAAAGATTGATTGATAAACTTATTGATAAACTCACTTGTTCATCTCACAACGTCATGTGCCATAATATATAATCATAACATAAACCTATAATAAAATCTACAAATTATCTAAAATTTATAAAATAATTTCTTTCCAGTAATTGACATTCATTTCTGAAGTCTTTTGTTGCTGTTTTCATTTATTTCTAGTAGCTAAAGCTCTCAAATAAAAGTAGTGGCATAGGGTAGAATATTTGCCTCTGGAGTGTAATGAAAAAAATATAACAAAATGGAAACGATTAGGCAAAATAGAAATAGAGAAGTGCACTTAGAGCACTCGAATAAACGTAATAAGTTATTTTCCACCATTGTGCCTCTATGCCCTTCAAACCTTCAAACTCAGCTCTTAACATCACAACTATGTAAGCAGGAGTAGCATCACAGGCTGTAATTTAATTCGGGAAATGTTTTACAAAATCTAAAGAACACCTAACTGTATATTCCTATACAGTAAATATTGCTCACCTTTCTATGTATGAATAAATATTTCTTAGTTGTATTCATGCAGGTTGGAATGAGTATAGGAACTCGCTAACCTTACTGGTTATTTGGTCATTCAGTCTATTATACGTGATGTTAATTATTCATTATGTGATTCAAATCTTGGTTTACATTGTTATTAGTCGAGTGTCAGATCAGGTGTGTTGACAATATCCCATAATTCTTTTATCTAAATGGGTGATTAAATGGGTGAACTAATGTTAGCCTTGGCACCAGTTTGATACATACATACTGTACATACATATACACCTGATAGAAACTGTTTAGAATTAGTGGCGTGTAGAAATCCAGCGTAAGAGTTACAGGTGGGACTGGCCCCTGCCCTTTGACATCCCTGTAAACCTGCACGGCTCCACCAGCCCAGAGAAGAGAAGGCAAGAAAAAAAAACTAAATAAATCAAGAGAAAAACGAAATTATACTGAGCTCGAAACAATTGCAAGACTGTTGCTCGAAAGGACAGGATCGTGTCAAGCAGACATCCTGTTTATATTTTCTTCCACTCTTGTATCTCTTGACACATGACTTTATTCTGTGCAAACCAGCTGGCCAGCTGTAAAGCAGACTTGATTCACGTAGCCAAAACGAATCACAACAGGAAATCCTTTAACTTGCATAATAGGCTGACTGACAAGCAAACAGTGAAAGAAACACGCACGCAGAAAAAAAAAGTAAGAATACAGTAGGTGATTGGTGACGGCATATCTTACATTATCTCTTTAAATGGTGACAGGTCCCTGAAAATGTTATGCGTGCGCCAAACACCAAAGCTGTAAATCTAGAATACACATCACATGGAAGTCTTCTTTCTTGGGAGGTTGTTGTCTCATTTCAGTTTACATCATGCATTGTATGTAAAAAAGTTTATGTACGAGTTCCTTCGCTTTTTACTAAATCTAACTTCCAGGGAGAAACAAAGGCAACGTTTCCGGTCTTTCAGGGAACTGTCCGATGAGGATCATTGGTGAAGTGGTTACTGGAATGAAACATTTACGACACAGTGACACAACCAGTTGCTTTCAGCATTCCAGTACAGAATGCCGCAGGGGCAAAAAACACACAAACTGCTTCTGTTCTTCTCTCATCACACGGGCACACTGTTTCCACTCAGCCCACTCTCTACTGTGGTTACTTCCCTTCCAAAAAGGTCACCACCATCCCATCAGTGCCAAAGACTGTCATGTTTTGGAACTGACCTGTAACTTATACTACATTGGCATCAGTGCTTGTGGCCTGATGTCCAGCTTACTTTCCCACAGAGGGAGACTTTCTGGGGCGTTTAAGAACCGTCAAGCAAAATGCAGTTTACTAATGCCAGACAGCTCATTGTGTCATTGCCGTTACGCCAACAGGAAATCTTACAACATTGGGATGGACCCGAATGGTCTCAATGCATTTTCTCCAGCCCTTTTCTTAGAATTAATGATAAAACTAAAATGATTCAGTGTGGGTGAGCCGAAAGGGGCGGTGAGGTGGGTGGGTGGTGTGTGTGTGTGTGTGTGTGTGTGTGTGCGTGGGGGGGGGATAAGAAGAACCAAGAATAAATATGACAAACTTTACAATTCCAACTCTCGGGGAAAACTTGAACCTTGACCGTATTTTATTTTTGAAATGCCTGAATCAAAAAATAAAGTGCGACATACCTGTTTTAAGACCTGGAGGAGTTCCTGTATGCATTCTTTACTCACTTGCAAATTGACAAACTCAACATTTCTTACATGTCCTACATGTCTTAAGACATTGTGTCAATATCTTTAAAAGTATTTGAACATGATTCTGTACTGCCGTTTGGATTTTTGTTTTGTCATGCGACCAAATTATACCAGAAGTCGTATCATATGTGCACCTTTTTATGGTATATAACAACACTGTCCACATACTGTAATGTGAGACTGTGCATTTCACTTAACATATGCACCATTGACACTTCTACCTTCTTTAATTTAGCCACCAGCTATTTATTCAGGTGGTTAAGCATGTTATAGGTGCATTTTGCATGGTTCTTAGTTTTATTTATTTGTGCTGAGCATTGCAAGTCTCCTATGATTAAGGTAAATAAACAGGTGACACAGAGGCAGGGTTTTTTCCTGGAGCCAAGCCTTCTTGGCCTCTTGTCCTTTTACCTGAAAGAGACTTGTGTTGGGTAACCACCAAATATCTTTGCCATGCTTCATCCTACAAACAACGTCCGTAACCCTTGAACATCACATGTCTTTCTGTTTAAATGCAAATGCACGATGGTATTTAAAGTGTGCGTGGGTTTGTGTGTGCATGTGTGTGTGTGTGTGTGTGTGTGTGTGTGTGTTTGCATTGACAGACAAAGACACTTTGCTCTGTTCTGTTGCCAATGCACCCTTTCAGTTTTACTTTACACAAGTTGCCAAGACAACCAACATTTTTCAAACAGTTTTTCTATGTATGTTTTCATGTCTTCTTGTTATTGTTGTTGTTGTTTTTTAACAGGTGCATGTGTATGTCTTGTTTATCATTTCTTATTGGTCCCTACCCTCTCAGTTCCAGCTTAATCTCGGTGTTTGACTTTCGGTTGCAGTTATTTTTTCAGTCGGCAGCAGCCAGGAGCCATATCCATGGGTGTGGTGCACTGAGTAATAAGACAGGGTTGTGACGCTGTAGTAATCAACTAAATGGGTCTAAAGGTTTAATGTATAAAGATAAGCTGTGGTTGTTCACATCGCTATTTTTAGGGAGTTCACGTTAGGAAATAGGCGGAAAAACAATAACTTGTTTGTAATAAATCTCTGCCTTGAGTTAGCGTGCAGGCATTTCTTCTTGCACTATCACATTTCAAACAGCCCTGCACCTGTTAGGTGAACATAATGTACTTACCCTTTTTAAATATTGTTTGTAGCAACCTTACGGAGGATAAAACCTTAAATGTTTTATTAACTAAAATGTATTAAAATGCAGATGAAAGTATGGAATACGTAGTCCTACTATATGAGTGATACATTACTGGACCATTTTACTCTTAATAATGTTTGCAAAACATTATAGGGCAGCTTTAATCCTAACTCCGAGCTAATTGGGAGTCATTAGTGTAATGGATATGACCAAGGGTGTTACTAACAAAGCAAAGCAGGCAACTGCTGGTAAATAGATTCATTATATCTTTGTTTGGGAATATAGAAACTGACATTAAACCAAAAAGATCGTGTGAGAGACATTTATTTGATCTCTGGCAGGAGGGGAAGCTGACAACATTTAATCTGCTTGTGGCCACACAACTACTCAGGGCCACAAATAGTCTGGCGTGTTGTAATTTTTCAAAGACTTAAGGTTAATGTGGACAAACCAATGCTAACTACTGACCACAGTTTGTGGCCTTGTGTTAAGCTAAGCTTTCTGGCTGCTTGTAGCATTATAGTTTACGATGGACATTTTGCTGTATGAATATTTTCATCAGAGTCTCCCAAAACTCAAAGCAATAATTATCCATATTTTGACCTTCTGCTTTATAGTGGGTTTCACTATAAAATGTGACCTTCTATCCAAATGTAACCTTGATTATTTCAGCTAGTGTTGTTAAATATATGTCTTACTTGACTTAACAATAGCCAAATCACCACAAAATTAACTTATGGAATGGCCTGAAAATGCAAGTATTGACATGTCAAGACAGAAGTACAATTTACAAGATACTTTACTACTATCCATACTTTATGTTTATTTAAAGTTTATGTATTTATTTTAGAAGTGAACATATACATACACATCATGAGTAACTTGGGATTTAGTATCTTGTCCAAGGACACTTTGACATGTGGACCACAGTAGACAGGTGACCTGTTCTACTTCCCAATCCACAGCCTTCCTGTTTATCAAAAGAACAATGGGACCAAACTGTCTACTTCAAGGAAAAAGAGATTTTTTTTTTGATACTTGTTGTGGAATTATTTTTTTTTACCTTTATCGACCATGTGGCACATTAGCAAATGCCAGTTTAAATTATTTATTCTTACAAATTTACAGTTTTGAAAGTGTACTATAATTCACCCTGACAAAAATAAGCTAGGTTAAAAAAAAAGAAAAAAAAAAGAGTTGGTTCACTGCAGGGGAATCCCAGCACAGTGATGGATAATATGACGTCACTTTAATTACACTTCCTAATAATTTACATCAGGTATGATTTACGTTATCAGTTTCTCTCTTTATTCCCTCATTGCAAGTGAACAAGCAGTAAAGTGTGGGTTGCTGCTGTGCCAGGAAACCAACACAAAAGCAATGTCCGGGCACTATTAATACAATATTAATCATAACAATAATGCTGTATTTCCGTATTTATTCTTTTGTATGTGCTTATTAATTATAAAGTTACAGTAAATGTGGAAGTACTAGTTGACAGAGAGGTAAAGAAAAAGAAAAGAGCTGGGTTTGTTCATTGTTCTGTTGGTTAGTCAGTTATAGTCATTTCCTTATCGAACACTAACACACACTGAACCTGACTTTTGCTGGTTGCACAACAGCTGCTGCCTTTCAGTGAACTGCGTGAGATGGTAGCGCCATCGTGAGCCACATCCACATCAGCACCTACACAGGTGTTTGCCAAACAACCAAATCTGGGATCAGGCTGCAAACTGCACAGACCAGGCACTAGATGTCAGAGTTGCTCCAGATTGCACACACAGGTACACACAATGAAAAGGTATTATAAATGGAGGTCACACAAATAACTTTAAACATGAACTGTTCTGCTCAAGTGAGTCTTTGCATAACATTTCAAAGAGATTCTCAGTGAGATGAGGATTCACTTTATTCAAAAAGTAAAAGGTGTTTAAATCTCCCATGTCCCGCTACCTCCCACCATCAAACATGCAACTTCTAAATATTAATTTTATTTCTATTTCGAATGTTTTTTTTTATAAAATACGGCATAAGCAATAAAGAAGAGAGTTATTCAAATTTTGACTGAGGTGTGTTCAACCAAAGACTATGAAGAAGGACAAAGTTAGTCTTATCTGACCTGAACAATATTGCAAACTAGTAACTAAAAACTGGGAATAAAACCATAATCATCAAAAAAAAAACATGACAGTTATGTATACAGTATAATAACAGAGAAAGCTTGGAAAGTTTCGTGGGACAGAAAACATTCATGAGCTCAAGATTCAAAGAACGTTATTGATCCCATAGGGAAATGGTGGGTCGCTCATTATCTGAGGCCTCGATTGAAACTCACCATTTAGAGTTAATTTGCAGTTCATTTCCTGCACAATTGTATAATGGAGTAGTGGAGCAAGAGGGATCAAAAAGCAGAGTCGTGTCATTGGGAGCAGGCTGCTGCTCCGAAGGGGGCGTGGCCTGTCGCCACGCCCTAACTCTGCCTACTGTGCAGGGAATGAAGCGGGAGCAGGTGTTGGCCTGCATCTGTCAGCGAGGCGGTTTTTTTCTGCTCCACCGCTTTGTCATCAGCTTCCAATGACCGGATCACCCGCAGACAAGTAGACGCGAGCCGTGCAGAGGCCCGCCACATCCTCCCCTCCGTCCTCGGAGACGTCGCTCAAGTTGGAGATGGCGAAGAAGAGTTCATCCAGAAATGCTCTGAAAAGTTTGTTCTCCAGGAGCGAAGCCCACCTTGAAGAATCCGTGGATAAGGATGTGGAGAAGGCTGAAGGGGAGAAGAAGAAGTTCAAGTTCCTAAAGTTCAAGACAAAGTCCAAGAAAGGCTCTGCCTCCGAGAAGTCGGCTAATGAGAGCCGGCAGGTGCTCAGGTACGTTTGCACACCTTCAGTAGCCGGTTGTCATACCTGTGCAGGTGTCCCGTAGGTTCTGGTGGATGAGCAGTAGAACGCTGAATCGAGCTATGAAGACTCGGAATACCTGATGTAGCATGCAGTTTATGAAATGCATGTAAACAGTTTGAAATGAAGCAGTACTTTATTGTTTTACACTAACCCCACGCTCCTGTATGTGGTTTGTGTGAAGTTAAAGCTTCATGAATTGATACTTTGTCAGTGTCACATTAACTCAGATCCACTGATGTACAATCCATCAGTCAGAGCCGAATTTTAAAAGATAACAAGTTAAGAAAATGACCTCCACCGTCATGTCCTGTGAATGTTCCCTGATTTGTCCCGTGTGATTTGATGGTGACTGGGATGGCCTAGGAGGAATTTAGTGTCTAGACTGGACTGATGAAAGAGGGACTGTGAAATTTGTGTGATGTGGTCCATTCATTATGTAACTGTGCAAAAGAGAGAATGAATGGTGGCGTAACACTTTCCATTTCTTTGAAAGCTTGCAGAATGAACAACTGTCTAAAAGCTTTGAGAATATTCTATGTCACATTTGAGTTAAAAACAAAAGGGGATCATTGAAAAACCAAAACTCCCATTGTTCCATTCATGGACACCAAAACTGTGGCCAAACCAGAAACAAGCATCTGCTATTTTCTGCAATGCCCAGAATAATGTGGTTCTAGCTTCTTAAAGTTGCTCTCTTCAAATTTTGAATTGCTAGATAAACCAAAATGTTTAATGATGGATTCTACTGTTGCTAATATTGACACTGTTTCAAGACCAACCGCATGTATGCGACCAGCAGTTGGCTCATTATGGTAAGTGATTGAGAGTTTAATCAGTAATTTAATGCAAAATAAAATGACTGATACTGGGCTTGTGGGATCAATATGTATGTGTTCACAAGGCGATTTCCTTACTTAGTGTTATTGGCAGTAAACTGGAGTCCTGCAAACAGGTGGATTCACAGCAAGCAATAAACTCATTGTTCTCATCTGATAAACTGGGTTATGGCCATTTGTCGTCATCAAATTTGTTTGCTTGACAAACTAATTTATTTAACAGTTTAAAAGTGTGGTCTTCAAACTGGGACTTTTTTTCAAATGACTACCATTAATTATATCCAGTATATGTTCAACCCTGCACAGTAAATGAGAACCAATAGTGGGAAACACTGTAGGAATCCAAAGTATTGATAGCAACATATGTTTGATCAGGACTTTGTTCATCAACATGAACTCCACTAAGAAAACACTTGATACTTTAACTTCATTGTTATTGAAGGAGACTGTGCAAGTATGGTGGCCCGTAGGTGCAAAACGTGACATTTCAGGAAGCGCAACAACAAAGCAGCATTTCACAAAACCTTACAACACACGCATTTCAGAAGATGCAACAAAACAGGAAAACACGACCGTCATTTAGAAAACACATTACAGGAGCTTAAGCAGCTTTTTTCCTGATTGAACACAACCAAGCTCAGTCACAATCAAGGTCAATCTATGGAAGTAAAGCTTCATCAGCAGTCATGGGTTTGATTCAGCCTCATAGTGTCATACTTTCAACCCTCAGTGGGACCGGGAACAAAACTTTCATTTACCAAAATCATTAATTTACCAGTTTTAGTACTTAAGGAGTAAACTGCATCAGTAAATATGCCACATTATCTCACAACTGTCCATTTTGCAGTCAACATATTTGTATTCTTTGCAATTTGTTCATTTTTTTTTTCTGTAATATTTTCGTTAGTGAATGTGGTTTAGCAGGTGCATCAGTCATCTGGTAACCTGGAGGTACCCACTTCAAATCAGGCTTATGCACATTTCCATTCAATCATAAGTTAACAGAAGACTTTGTGGTAAACAAGTTTACTTCATATGTTGTAAAACTTGTATGTTGTAACTGTATTGCTTGTTCTTTAAATGGTTTTTCTAAAATGGTATATAGATGTGTTGTTTATGAACTTGTATATAACTTAAAAGTGTTATGCTGGTATTATCCAAACAGTCTTAAAGTAAATTCTCCTTAGTGAAGGTGAGAAATGCTATCAGTGTAAAAATGCCAACTTACAAAATCCAACCTAACATAAAATACTTTTTATAAAAGTAGATTTTATAAAATCGATATTGAAAAAGTATTATTCAGTAACTGGTATTGAACTCAAACTATCAGTGTTGGTACCAGGATTCAAAATTGCATCAATTGCATCATCAATAACAAAACCCGGCCCTGATCTTAGGAACGCTATTTTAGGACTTTTAAGTTATGATATGTTTTCAGGCAAGAAAGGATATAAAAGGGGAAAAAAAAAAAAACACACTCAGCTCGATGTTGGTAGTTGGGTGCGAAATCTGTTAGTTTCACGTCAAACTCAAAAAAATTGTGTTTTTGTAATTTTTTGTGTGTTCTCTGAATTTCTTTGTTTTTTTTGTGTGTTTCCTAAACATCACACAATGTGAAATGTTACTTTTCTGATACGCTGCCAATGAAGTTTTGAGCATTAAACAGGGACCGGCATCATTTTAACAGGAACTATGTGTTATTTAATATAACTTTCAAAAGTTCACACTTTTGGTGTTGGTTAAGGTAAAATGGCGTTAGTACAGGTGCAACTAAATCCTGGACTATACAGAGACGTCTTGTAAATTGTAGTTGGGTGTTAGTTGTGCATACCGAATGCGCCACTCTTTTTCTGGGTCATGATTGTTGTGCAAGGCAGTAAAAACACGATGTTCTGCTTAAAGTATATGTGAAAGGTTGTGTACATTTACAGTATACACAGGCGAGGTGGTGGCTGAGCCAAAGTCACATGTCAGGACAATGCGGTCACGGTGTTAATTTGGTTGTCTATCAGACGGAGTGACAGCCTGTGTTTACTCAGAGGAAAATAAATAATGAGCCGACACAACCAGCACCACCTTTGTACACGAGCGGCACACCGAGGTTATGTAAGGGTAAGGCTTAACAGGAGGATGCACATTCAGGTACTGTAGGAATAATGATGGGTAATGGTCAAAAAGCTCTTGGGGATGTGTACATCTTAGCTGTCTGGAGTAGAGATACAGCACATTTAAGTAGAAAACAAGAATAATTGTCTTTTACTCAGTCAAAAGCATTAATGAGCTACTGTGTTACAGCAGCTTTTGAACGGTGACTTGTTGACGTTGTGGATAAACGGCCTTGGTCAGGGTTAAATCCCGACTTGGGTTAAGTCTGTATTTGTTATCAGTCCAGGATTTAAATGTATCTGGCAAAGAGTTGGGAGATTTCACGGTCTGAGAAATAAATCTTCACGTTCCGTTTGCTTTGCCTTCATAGGATTCCAGTTCAAGGCCGTGTCAAAGTCGTTTTGAAACCTTACCCCCTATAGGAAATTACAGAAGAAACACTGAAGTTCTCTTCTCCAAACAAGTCAAACACACCCAGAGTTTTAGTATCTGGCAAGGTTTGTTGGAGTCCTGACCCGAGCTGTGGATTAATAGAGATACTGTAGAGAAACCTGCCGCTCCACATGCCTGTGACATTGTCGTGTAAGGAGTAATCACTGACACACACACACACACACACACACACACACACACACACACACCATTATTGTGCCTACAGACACAGGTCAGCAACATCGACAACATGAAGCTCCGATGTCTCCACTCAAGTGATTTAACATTTCTGATATTATTCAGAACAATTTGGTTTAAAATGAGTGACAGCATCGTCAAACCTGTTATCTTTTGTGTAGGAAGTGTACGTTACTGTAAGTGTGGGCCAAAACAGGCTTTACACAAACTGAGTTTACTGAACACTAGTAGAAATACTTCATCGTTCTCACAAAGCCCAGAATAAACTGACTTGCCCAACATTGTAAGTTAATTAGCCTGGATTCAAAGAAAACAGTTTCCCTATTATGAAGGGCATTTGTTGAAACGACGAGCTGATAAATTGACTATTGTCTTGAAAGAAAAGAACTAGATCACCTTCGCTTTGCCTCGAGATAGTCGAATGTCTTTTACTGTTGTGGCTGATGTGCTCTGCTGCACTTTGTAACATTAGTCGTTTGTCCAAATTGAAATAAATGACAAGCTCCAAAATTTACCAATCCAGCAGAAATTGTTAAATGATCTCACTGGAACCTCTAGAAGTGATTATTTGGATGCAGTTTGGATAGAGTAACCCCAGTCAGCGGACGTAGAATGTTTTTATTACTCCAGTGACTAAGTTCAGTAGGTGCAACACCGTCCTATCCATCAATGCTATCCGGAGCTGAGCCTCTGTTCTCTAACAATTCAGCGAGACCAATTAACCTAACGTGCATGTCTTTGGACTGAGGCAGGAAACCGGAGTACTCAGAGAAAACCCACGCAAGCACGGAGAGACATGTGTCATTTCTTCCTAGTTTTGCCTCATGCAGTACGTGCAATGGTGGCATTACTACAAGCACAAAACTAGACTGTTTTTCTTTGTTGTAGGACCGAGACAAGAATTTCAGTGTTTTGGTGTCAACAGATTTAAAAAAAAAAAAAAAAGAAGGAAAAAAGTCACTAGGCAGCCTTGGCAATATTTCCCTTTATATTTAGGATTTGCTGGTTCACAGATGGCCTTCATTTTGCTACAGGGATGTTTTTTTAAGATTGGTGAAAACCATATTTACCTTGGATGATTCACAGCACATGACGGATGTGGAAGCGGTTTCATTCTATGTTTTGGTGTGTGTGTGTGTGTGTGTGTGTGTGTTTAAACAGGAGTAAGCAAATGTTTCATTCGATGAGTCCCAACATCAGTTAGTAGCTGCTCATATAGCAACAGCTGTGTGCTCTGAACAACGGTGGTTAAACATGAACCTTATCTCTTTTCACACTAAAATTAACATTGTAATGCCGGAAAACTTTTATTATTACTACTTTAAAGGCCAAATGAAAATGACAGTGTATGCATACCTAAGCAGAGTGGGTATGCTTTCCATTCACAGGTTTGACTGTATGTGAGTGTCCTACATAGTTTCTGTCAAGTCCTGCCTGTCTCTCACATTCCAACAACCTACTCACCCAGTCACCCATTTTCTAGGAAGTGGTCCTTCATGTGGCGTTGTCTGCACCATCATTAAAACTGAAGACAGCTTTAAAGCTTATCTACTTAGACCTATTCCTGCACCGTGATGGAGCTGGTGGCCATTTTAGATGCAGCTGACAGTTTGTAGATACTATGCAAATGTGCACATTGGACGGAATTGGGCCTTGGTATTAATTGTGCTTCTCGCTCGCTCTCTCTCTCTCTCTCTGTCACTTTCTTCTTTTACCCGCACAGCCAGAGAAAATTGACAAGGAGGTCTTATCTCTTAGTGACATCCTGTTGGACTCCATCCAAGTCAAGACATGCACAAGATTTTTCTTTTCAGGATGTCGTGTGTTGTAATATCACACAGTGAAAGACTTTCACTGTTCCTTGGTATTATTCTGTGTGTTTACATGTCAGCGCACATCACCAAGGGACAAAAAATATTCTCTCATCTCTGAAGATTTTGTTTCTCTGGCACAGACAATTGCCTTTTTGTCTCACACAGAGATGTGCATGCATGACTTCGTGATAGATTAGTTGGCTATTGGGTCATTTTTTATTTTCTTTTTAAATGCATTTTTAGTAGCTGTGTGTTTGTACAGATCTTGTGTAACAGTGTCAGTTTCTACTTGTTGATGCTGCCTTAGGCTCATCGCCTACAGTATATGAGCACAGAGAGGTGGAGCTGAAGGTTCAGAGCAGCAGGTGAGATAGTGAGCATGTTTGCTGTGTCAAAGTCACATTGTGCTATAAATCCTGGCGATGCTACTAATGTTTGCTTGTCACTTGGCTTCCTGTTTCATCCAGTTGTGCAAAGACTGTGTGTGTGTGTGTGTGTGTGTGTGTGTGTGTGTGTGTGAAGAGAGCTTTGTAATGATTGTTTAATGCGATGACAGCTCTTTATTATTGAACCCTCCCTGTTCATTTTGAAGCCCACGCTCAACTCCAGACTGGCCCCCCTCAGGACATGAGTTGGAAACTCTTGGGAAGGCAGAGAATTAAAAAATATGCTTATAGCCAACATTTTGTTGGCATTTATTCTTCATGGAATGTTTTGATCATGGAGACTCACTTTCTGCTTAGCCGGTTCTTATCACCATTCCCTAAGTAATGAATCGCGGCTTGATTTGTGCTAAGCAGCATATGTTTCCCTTTTAAAAATATTTATTATAATTATCAAACTGGATGAGATGTATAGTTTCTATTGCACCAGTATATGGTTCTTAACATGGACCAGAAATTTCACAACTAGTGTTGCCAAGCAAACATAAGAGAAACGATCCATCTTTTTAGAGTTTCACCAAATAGCACAGGGGAGACTCCACTAATTCATGTTTCTAACCATATTCCCCTCAGTGCTGTTGAAACCAGTAATGCTGCTGAGACGGATGGAGAGGCCTGGGCTGACAAGATTGTTGTGAAAAACAAAGACCAAAAGAGTTCATTTCTCTATGCCACCGCACCGAGGTCAAAGGTCAGTCAAAATGATGTTGTTTTTTTTGTGGACCTGTCTTCTCACACATTTAGAATATTTCAGACGGTGCAGTCAAGTAGCATACAGGTCAAGTACATATGTAAAGGGTGAGGGGAGTGTTTCAGCAAGCTGCATGCCTCGGAGGATATACTTGTGTGTTCAAAATAGTTTCACCCATTTGGCTGGAACCTGTTTTTAAGGAGTTGCCTTTAGGTTTGTAAAGTAAGAAAAACAAAACTGTATAAAATGATGGCGCTGATTTTCACTCCCACAGGCTCAAGGTTACACTTTGATAAAATGAACCTAACAAAAACAATGTGTCATTTTTAGTAATTGGTTTTGCAAATATAATCAAGTTGATTTTAACTAGCCTACAAATGAGCACGATTTTGTAGTACTAGATAGCCTCAAATGTGACGGTATGACACTGCATGTAGGTGAAGTACAATCTCCATGTGTAGCATTTCATATTTTCTAATGTCAAAACATTTGAGCCACATCCTCTTATAATGCACTCAGTATGACTCCACTACTCACTTTGACCTCAATAATAAGCACATACGAGAATTATCACCTTTCTGAAAGTTTTAAGCTAAAAACTGAGAAGTTATAACCTTGTAGAAGTAGAGCAAGTGTATTGGATTGCAATAAGTTGCACAGGTGGTCACAATATTATGAGGAGGGGGGGGCTGGGGGCTGGTGGGTCAATGGGTAGAGCGTTGGGCGGGGCAGCGTGGCCCCTTGGTGGCGGTCCAGAGCCCGGTTAAAATGGAAGGGTTGTGGCAGGAAGGGCATCCGGGGTAAAAACTCATGCCAAATCAATGTGTGAAACACGTTCCGCTTTGGTGACCCCTGAAGGGACAAGTCGAAAGCCTTTGATATTTGATATTTGTCATATTACGCCTGATCAGTGTGTATACAGTAGCATATTTTAACATTAAACATCCCAACATTGAATATTTTTTTGTACATAATAATATATAGAGGACATGCTGACTGGTGGAGTGATGTGAGTTTAATAGAAAATGTGATGACCAAGCCTTAGTGGAAAACAGACAGACAGGTAAAGACATAATAGAAAGTAGATTGTAAGAACTGGAGTCCATGACCAACATCATGAAGGACACACATTCAACACTGTGGCTGAGAGTTGGTACTGTACAACAGACTGGTATAAATACACAGGAAACTGATGAGGAAGTAGGGAACAGGTGGGCGAGTGGGTGGGGAAAGTCAGGGCACTGGAATTGGACAAAGAGTGTAGAGGCACCTGCTGGCTGGAGGGAGTTACTGGAAATGCAAGGGCCAAAGGGATAAAGACCTGGACCAGGACTGAATGTGCACAATGAGCAATTCACCACAGCAGCTCTGTCATTAATTTTATTTTACAAGAATATAATTTCTCAGTTTTTGAGTTGAAGCTGTCAAAAAGGTGATAGATAATTCTACTCTGTGTTTTTTATTGAGGTTATAGTGGAGTGAACTATACTGTGAGGTGGTTCCAATATTTTGGCCCCCTCATTCTGTTTATATCGGCTTGCCAAACTAATTAGTAGGCTATTGTTAGACTTGTTTTATATTTTGAGGAGATGGGGAATGTGGGGTGCTTATTTATTCTGACGTACTGTCACAAATGGAAACATAAAATTTTAATGTGCCGAGTGTTGCTAGGGATTTTCATTCATGAATAAAGTATGTGCTATGATGATAAACGATAAAACACGGCAACGTGTTTTGTCAGTCTTAGACAGCTAAAGTCGGTGGCTGATTGCCAGACTGATAAAGTCCTTAGAACCTGCTGCTGGGCCCTGCCCTGAGACTTCCCCATCGGTTCAGATCGCTCTCACAGATGAAATGTAAAAATAGAAATTCTAAATGCAAAATATTCCAGAAGTGTTGTGAAATGTGTTTATATTTTTAATATTTCAGTATGCGATAAGAAAATTGCATTGAAACTTGTTGTTACGTTCTTTCCTATACTGTACAGGATATAACAGAATTCATGTAGGCAGGTCTGTAGGTGTTCTCACAGCAGCCTATAAATACCAATAACCTGTCTGAACAAGCATATTCTCTGAGGCAAAACTTTGGCAGGTCAGCTTCTCTGACTTCTTGATACACAGATGACTGTAAAATGCAATTTGTAACTTATATAGTTATTAATTACGCTACCAAACAAATTGTCTGAGGAGACGTGCAATAAGCTTGTCCCTAGAGGCCAATATACTACAGGAAAACACACTCGCTGTATGTTGGTAACGTAGTGTACAAAGTCTCAAAGTCAAACACTAAATACTATTCAATTCCAAATACAACGCTGTGGTTTACTTGTGTCTGCATTTTTCTGGCCTTGTTTTCCACTTATGCAGGCACAGAGACAAAAATCACCAGATTTATTTATTTTACCTCCAGCAGAGGGCGTCAGTGCTCTGCCAATCAGCAATGCTGAGCTGAAGATCAATGAGGATCTCTAACAGGAAAAAACTCGTTCAAACCCTGATAAAATGTTTCGCCTCTTATTTTACAGTTCAGTGATTGGACGTGTTATGTACGTTGCAGCATGTGAGCTTGAAATTCAGGAATTTAATCTATATGTGCAGTAAATGTACATATTGTGTGTGTGAGTTTTCGACATGTCGCTTTTCCAAATGAACTTGAGGCTCAGTGTGTAGTGACCAGAAGACTTGAACCCTAATTCGCGTCCCAGAAGATCATCCACAAAGGGCTTAAAGTGTGAATTTGGCAGCAGGGCAGCTTTCAGGATCACTAGTGGAGCAGAGCAGAAGACACCCTATCAAAACATTGTAGTGCGGGAGGCATTGGTCATTGAATGTACCTCGAGTTATATTAAAAAAAAAAAAACAGCTCTCCGGTCACATCAAATAGGTTTTCATATTCAAATGTGGGCCACACAATACACCACACCTGTGCTCATACGAACTGAAGATGCAGATGAGCGAATCCATTCAGACGTGGCTACCACAAAAAACCCAAAGGGGAAAAAAAAAAAATTCAACAAGAAAATGCTGTGAAATCATACATTAGTTGAATTTACTTTTATATTTTTTAAGATTCTACATATGCAAAATTAATTGGTAACTAGCTGCAAAATAATTGTTTTGGGGTAACTGCATAAATTTGTACATAAGTATAAGGTTATAAGGTTTATAACCAATGGTAGCAGCATTTACCCCCACGTTGTATCAGCATTTTATCTCCATCACTCTGTGGTTGAAATGGCTCCGTTTCGTGTAGATAAATTGTGCATAGATGGCTGAAAACACACCAGCTTCCATGTGTGTATCTAACACACGGGTTGTCATGTCCACCCACAGAGCCTGCTATCTTTGCATCACATACTTTTCAAACTAGCCATCAGGGAAGAATTTTATACACGGCACACCCAGTCCAAAATCAGACAGTTTCTTGTTTCATTCTCCTTTGTCTACACGACTCAACAATGCATGAACACATCATCGCTATAATAACATCACCCGTATCTTGACAATCGGTGACACATTTTACAATCATCTGGAGAGGAATGCCTAGTGCTCTCCCAAGATATTTTCCACACTGACCTCTTACCTTTTAAAAAAAACAAAAAAAGCCATCATGACTGTAATGATGTGTAAATAAACGTCAGAAGCCATGTACCCAAAACAACCTATCAGTGACTTTTAAGATGATTTGGTGACCATTTAGTTTTCCACATTCCTGGGCATGTGGTACTGCATGTACTGTGTACTTGCACATTATTGTGTTCGTTTGCACAGGATGTGTAACCCTATACTCCAGTGCAGTATCATTAAGATAGACGTTCGCTGGCATCGAATTTTTCAAATTTTACCAAGCCCTTCAAACCATGGCGTGTGTGCCAGCTGCTTTTTGGTTTTGTCGAGCATGTTCTACAAGTCTTTGCTATTTTTTTTTTTTTTTAATTCTATTTTTTTTTTAAGGTTGGAGTCAGTGGAATCTTTAGGGTGTCAACTCCTTTCTTGTTTACAAGACGAATCATTTTTCATTGTGCAATATCCTCATTCCCACCACTGACACAATTAGTGTTCTGTAAAAGCTTCTAATTATTCTTTGGCGAGAGCTTAAAATGATTAAGTATGGCTTCTATGTGCGGTATGTATGAGTCAGTTTTCAGAAGAATTTGTCGAGCTACCATCTTTTTATATTTGCATAATGAAAAAGAGGTCCGTCTGTGTTCAGCACATCATGCCCATGCAGTACATTAGCCATTTCTTTTTAACCGTATGTCTATATTTTATCGGTTCTCTTTCTGTCTCTGTCCAACTTTCTCTCATCCTCTCAGAGCAAAGAATTTAGCTACTCAGAGCTGGACCTCCGTAAGCCCAAAAGGTTTGCTACCTTTTCCTTTGGTCTTAGAAAGAGGAAAAAGAAGGATGAGGAGGATATCTCTAAGAGCTTCGTTGGCCTTCACAGCCCAGGCATTAAGGAGATCGAGGAGGTAACGGTGTTGTCTGAACCGTTGTTTGTTTGTGTCCATCTGGATCTAAAAATATAAAAACTATTCCACCCACTGTTAATTAATAACCCACTGTTGCCTCTCTATGCAGCAATTGTATAAAATGAGCAGAATACTTTTTCTCACAGGCTCCTCTGGACCTCCGTCCGATGGAATTGGATCAAGCCAACACGAAGACAGTGTTCAGTATGTCTCAACCACAGCTCGACACCTGCACTAAATATGACATCCCTTCTCCTCCCCCTGTGGCCAGCAACAGATCAGATTCATACATCGATCTTCCTGGACCATCGCACTCGTCTGTCCCTACAAAGACTCCGACCCAAGTAACGGAGCCTCTGCGCAACAGCTCTGTTCGTTTTGTTGCGCACTACGGAGCGCGAGCACCGATCGCCTCCATTCCCGAGCTCCAGCTGGATGAAGACGATACACTAAATATTCCTGCTCAGGATAAATCTTCCTCACCTGCCCCTAAGAGCGCTACAGAAACCACCCGGGCTGTTACTCAGACTGCATCTAGCCTTCCAGCTAGCCGCCCCACAATTGCACTTGAGACCTCAGATCACGACGCAGCACTTGTCGACTCAGCCTTCACAAGCACTGTTCCATATAATGATGATATCCTCCAGCAGTCTGACACAAAAACAGAAATCTATCAAACAGAATCCACCGCGGTTACACTATCGCACCATCACCCTGATGCCTCTGGCATAGTTGACAGTGCAGCTGGAAGTGGTGAACCCTTCCTGACAGGTGTCGGCTCCAAAACTGACACCGCTTTTACAGAGTCACCCCCTGTTTCACACAATGACAAGTCTGCTGTGAAGGCAGATTCTGCTTCCATCCATCAGGAATTTTCAGTTTCTACCACTGAGAAGTTTATCCCTGAAACTATCAAGAGCGTCTCCGTAACGTCAGCTGTTAGCAGTGAAAAAAGGTCCCGTCCTGTCATTCAAGATGCGGTTTACGGAGAGTTGTACGAGTCTCTGTTTCCCAGTAGCTTTACCTCTGAAGTAATGTCATCCTCCTCAAACCCACCACCTAAAATCTATACTGTTAAACATGTTGATGTTAAATCAGAGCCTTTCATGATTAAAACTCGTAATGAACTTCACACAGAAACGAATGTTATTTACTCCCGCCTGTCGACGTCACATGAGTTGGCTGCTTGCAGTATGGACGGTGCTGACAGCAGGTATACAGACAGACGTGACCACGTCAGCGAGGGAAAGAAGGTTTCTTCGAGTGAGAGCTCTAGATTTACCCCTTACCAAAGTTCTACTCCGACTGTGCTTCAAACGGACCCTGACAACCGCCACGAATATCTACTGCCCTCTCTCAGTTCAGCATCTGAACCAGTTCGACAAGACATTCATTACTCAGAGCTGTCCCTCTCCCATTCAGAGGTGAAATCAGACAGCTTTGTCCCCATTCATGAGAATGTCAGGTCAGTCCCTGTGGTTAAAAACTCAGCCCCTCCTGTTTCTGACTGTGTAACATCCCAAGGGACGGAGTCTCAAATTACTGACTCCAAACGGAGAGTAATCCTAGTCAAAGAGCTAGTCACAAATGAGACAGACATGGATCCTGTTTGTCCCCCTGCTCGGTCTGACAACACTAGCGCAGTGAAGGATCTCGTGGTAAAAATTAAAACCACCGAGAGTTTTTCTGAACAGATGGGTGGATATGATGGGCTTTTAAGTCCCGCATACCTGAGTGTGGGATCAGATGATGGCAGTGCCATGGATATTTACTACAGTGCGGAGGAGGACAATGCAGAGGCGAGTGAGGTTGAAGAGATGTACACCGTGGATGAAAGAGAAGACAAAGTTGTGGAAGATGGGCTGAAAGAATTCCGGCTGCGTGAAGAGCAGGGAGAGATTGTAGAAGACAGACAGGCGGGCAAAAAACATGAGGCAGATTTAAACGTGGCAATTATCAAAATGCAGGATGAGGACGGCAACGTGGGCAATGAAGAAAAGACGGAGGATGTCAATCTCCAAACTGAAGTGCAGCAACATTTAAGAGGTCCGAGGGCAGAAGGTCATGTGCTCGAATCAAAAGACGATGAAGAAATGTACACACTGGATAAAAGAGAAGGCAACTGCGTGGTAGACGGGGTGAAAGAAGTCCAGCCGAATCAAGGGCAGGGGGAGATTGTAGAAAGACGGACCGGCATAAAAAATGAGGGAAAATTAAAGGTGGTAATTATTAAAACGCGGAATGAGGACGGCAAAGTAGGCAATGAAGAAAAGACAGAGGATGTCCAAACCAAAGTGCAGAGGACAGAATGTCAAGTGCACAAAACTGCAGGGTCTGAGTTTCTGTTAAGCAATCATGCAAATGCTCGGGAGGAAGCAGCAGTGACTGCAGCGTTGCCAGAGAGGAAAGAAGAAGGGGAGGAGGGGAAACGGGAGGAGTTACTGGCCACACCGGTTCAACAGGTGAACACGCTGATGGAATGCAATGTCGCTCCACCCTCCAGTGAGCCGCGTGGGCAGGGGGAGGGGTCAGAAGGGAAGTGGACAAAGCAATTGGAAACAGAAGCCCACCCTAATGGAGAGGTGCAATTCCAGAGCCAGGAGCTACAATATCTGGCTCACAAAGACATCAAGAGTCCTGAATGTGTGCATGCGGCTTCTAGTCACTCAAGACATGAAGACGTGATCACACCCACATCCAGTGAGGCAGATAAGCAAGTTTCAGTAAATGCACACAAGAGGAGAGAAGTGAGCAAAGAAAGCGTAGAAACCGCCAGTGACACTAAAACAACTGTCGTCTCAGATGCTTCTGCTGAAACACAGGTTGAAACACAGGTTGTCACAGGGGTTTTGACTCAGAGTGCTGAGCTGCAATCAGATGCTTTGGAGAATTGGGCTCCACTGAGAAGCGAGGGGGTGGATACAATTACTCAGAGCACAGACAGAAACAGCACAGTGCAAGAACAGGTGTCAGTCAAGCTGTCGGTCTCGATCACAGACACACACCATCCTGATACTGAAGCTGCAGAGAGACACGAGCATCCACCAGAAGCCCGACCTGGCCTGAATCAGGGGTAAGTGACCAGCCTTATAACAGCGGAATCAAAATGAGTCCAGAGCTTTGGGTTTACTGACTTTTCAGTGTTTGAGTAAACAGCTATATGTCACAGTGTGTGACCAGTAGTTTGCTGCTCGAGTGTAGGGAGCATTAGAGAGAACATTAAGGGAAAGTGCAACAAACGAGTTGTTAGTCACATTTTAAGTTCTGTTGTTAAGGAAACTGTAGCCTCAGTAGCTGCTGTGGAGCCTGCAGGGTTTGTTAGACACACATACCAGTGTGGGTATCAAGTAGATGTAACCCAATAACTTTCTATCCATGATGCTTTGATACGGGCCTGAAATGTGTGATGACACACACATTTCCACTTACGAAGGTCAGCAGTGGATGAGCTGCGCTGTTTACCAACAGCAGTGTCTACATACCTGGAGTGAACACACCCTTTTTCGATGCATCGCATGTTACGTGGGGCTTTTGTGCCTGCACTGGCAATTCAGGCTGATTATGGTTTATAAATTCAAATATCACTTTTTTTTTTTTTTCAACTTAAACTAAAATGATGGATAGTGATTCACCCTAAGTTAATAAATATTCAATTCAATATTGAATTCAATAAACAAATTAGTCTTTTGAAAACACCATCTCCATCAGGTGTTTAACTTATTATTGTAGCTATTTAATATAATTTCATATATGATGTTAAGGTAAATCAAATTTATACTTTCCTCAAACTCAAAGAAACTGAAAATTTGTTAAGAAATTGCAGAATAATTTCCTTACTATGTACAAACACTGGTGATTCAATTTCTGCCCCACTCTAAACTGTAATAGTCAGCTGCAGATGATAAGGAAAGAAATGAGTAAAGCTGCAGTAGAGTTTAATTTCTTTGGATGCTTTTGCTAATACTGAATGATAAATTGCTGCTGTGCTTCTTGAAGAAACAAAGCCATTGTTGGGGGCTGCAGTGGCTCAGTCTTCTATACGGAGCACTGTTTGAGTGTGTCACACTAGTCAGCTTCCTACTGTATATGACAAGTGAAACAGGTTTTGCACCTGTCCACTCTCGTCAATAAAAATATTCCAATCCACTTTTAATGTAAGGGGTGAGGCACAAAATGTATGCTGCTCATCTTGTGCAGCTTAATAAAAGGTTCCTAGGAAACAGAGAAGCGGTAATTAGTGCTCAAAAGACTACAATGAGATTTTTATTTAAAATGATTGTTGGAGCTTTATATTACTGTAGGTTCAGATTGACTTTTTAAAAGAGGTAAAACAGAACCTTTTAAAGCTGATATGACGAAGGCGAATAACACCAACAAGCAAACGTACGGTTATATTGGCACCTTAACGTTGTGTTAAGAAAATCTGCAATCACACTTTCTAATCATTTGAAAATACAGTACAAACATCGGCTACTCAGCTCTAAATACTGTGTATGTGATGCTGCACTGCCGCCTACTTCTGCTGCAACTTCAATTCTCTCCATCTCCCACCACTTGTTGCCCCTGTGCTTATGATACGTGTATCTGATTTGTAAACTCGCAGTGAAGTCGTCGTTGAGCCTGTTATCCACTTTATCAAAAACAGAGCCACACCTCAAGCTCTCACACAGCATGTGTGGGGCTGAAACAATCAGCCGATTAGTTCCTGTTTAAAAGAAAATCATTTGATCAAAAATCGTTTGTTTTCCAGTGGCAGCTTTTCCCCCCATCGTCTCACTGCATATCATCAAATTGCTGTTGCTTCTGTAAAACCTGTTTAAAACGTGTTACGCTCACTAAACTCCGTTTATGATGAGACTAATGGCTTAATCAGTTATTCGTAACAAATAAGAGATTTAATGTTAAACAAAAATGATCTTATGTTGCCTTTTATTCAGTCAATCGATTCTGGCATCACAACAGGGCCCCGGCACTCGTTATTGGGTCTCATGCCAGAAGGCTCATTTGCCTATTAACATAGTTGTTTTAGATTACATAATAATTACTATCTTTCGTTAGTCAGCCGGCATTTAAGCCAACACTTTAAATTTTAAGGAAAAACGGTGACGAATCTTGAAACTGTGACCACACCATAGCCATTTAACTAAAAGTAGCTCTGTTTGACGCTGCAGTGAGCTGTGGTATTCCAGTATGTTCTGCCGTTTAAAAGGCATGTGTTTCCTGCATGCGTGTTTTTTTTTTTTTTTTTTAATATTAGCTCATTTGGTCTGTGTGGCAAGTGTCAACAGTAGCAGGCAAAGGCTCTGGGATGATGACTGAGAGAGAGATTTCTCAGGAAGGATAGAGTTTCCTGGAACTTTGTGATAGGACGAGCGCACTTTTACCCTTGTGGCTAAACACAGCAGAATCTTCATCGTATGCACACAAAGCAAGCATCACTCCGCTCGCTCCATTTACAACATAAGGGCATTTGATGGCTATATGTGCACCATGAGCATTTAAGTATAAATATCAAATAGACACTTTTTTTACAATTTGAAAAATGCTGTGGAACTGGTTTTAACAGCAATGGTGCATGTTGCTTTTTAAAAGGTGGTGATTGGTGTCAGAGTTGTGGTCCGTCTATCAAATTGATTGTGCTGCACTGTGGATGTGTTCTGGATTGTTACGACCACAAGACGGCAGCAAAGACATGTCTTTTACTTGGTATGAATTTCTTGGCGTAGCCCGTACTTTGTTACCAACATCTAAACAGAGAGGGGGCTTCAGACACAATTTTAGGAAGGAAAGTGCATCTTCTGTATGCAGTTAGTGTAGTATAGTGTAGTGTTGCGTTATGCCATTGGGGGCTTTGAATTCATGCTTTAAAGGTCTGCTTTGGCAAAACAACAAAAGTTGCACAGCATGAGTGAATCTGGGAAAGTGAAATACATCATACAAATATTGTAAGTAAAAAAAGTCAACAAGGGAGTTGGCTGGTTTCCAACACAGTGTTGGTACTTCCGAAATACCAACAGTATCTTTTAAATCCAGTGATTGATGGATGGATGAACCTGCCAAAAAAACAAGCTGTGGCCTCTAACACAGTTTCTGGTGAAAAAGGCACGATGATGTTCACTGAAAGGCAAATATGACATTTGGCCCCCACCACCAGTGGAGTCATGAAGAGCAATAATTATTATTAATAATAATAATGGGGATCTACAAAAAGAATGTGGAGAAAAGAAACTGATGATGATGATGATGATAATAATAATAAGTCCCTCATTCAAATTTTAGTATCCCAGCTTTTAAATTTGAATCAGCAGCTCTCTGAATACAACACATGTACTTGCTGCTAGGATTAAATGCGAATCCAGTTGAGCCACTTGTAAGTCTTTTGTCAAGACTCTGACAGTGAGCATTGTGCCTTGTCTGACAGTTGTCTTCCGGCACAAGTGGGATGAGAAACTTGTGGAGAACTCCCTCTTTTCGGATCGCCATCCGCCAGCAGAAAATGTAAAGAGGGGCTTAAACCAAAGATGACATGACCTTAGTCGTCATCAGGAAAGCTTAACCTCTCAACACTTGGCTTTCACAGGCCACGGGCTGAAGTTTTCATTTAAGACGCCATAGTGAAGTTTTAATAGAGTGGGAATGTTTATCATCACAGAAAGCAGAGTACTTGAAGTAAACCCACCCAGGGCCACCTTGGTGCAGGTCCCGAGCCCATGTAAAATGGGAGGGTGGCGGCAGGATGGGCACCTGGCATAAAAACTCACCAAATTCAACAGGCAGCACACGTTCCACTGTGGCGACCCCTGAAGGGTCAAGCCAAAAGCCGATTATCTTTGATTTGTTCTATGGGTACAAATGACTGTCTGCGATGCCTTATTATACATTATACATATAATAATTGTTATGCAAGCAAGACCCACAGTTTACAGGCTTATGATTCTGATTATGATTCATCAAGGTAAATATTACTCTTTGACCGATGTGTGTACTGGCGTCTTCGGTCGGCCTAATGTAACGTTTGATGACAGTAAGTCACAATGGAGATTCTTTGGCGTTGTTTGAAAACCTCTTTAGCTAAAGTGATTTTGGCGTTTGGCCATTTGATGAAAATTTAGCAATGCAAAATGACTCACTTCCAGTTTATTTGCCCTATGAATATTATTCCATTTTCCGGCCTTATTAGCTTGATGAAGAACACAATTGGTGCCACTAGAGATGTTTTGCATCTCTATTTATTGAAGGCATAGTTTGTTTGTTTTATATTTATCCCTATCATGTATTATATCTTACTTACTTATGTAAATATAAAGCTTATCAGAATCGGAATGAACCCTCAATAAAAGCTTTAACAGCTGTGTGTGAGCATCCAAAATGGACTTTCTAATCCGGTGTCACTGCTGTTGGTCTTTTAAAGGATGAATTGAATGAGAATCTCCAGAGGAAAAGAAAACGTGCACAGTACTCTACTCTGAAGACAGTTTTGCAGATGTGCTCATGATCCTTTCAGCAAAAGCTCATTGATGATTGATTGGATTTTATGAGTGAATCTCACTGAAACAAATTCTTTCTTAGGAATTCCTTCATCTTCTTGCATTTCACTAACCACTTTCAACAGGAAAGTCACGCATCAAGTAGCTTTGTATAATTTGCATTGTTGGCATTACATGACCGGCACACCCTGGAGGCAGCGCAGTACTTTATGATCTGTGGCGCGGTAGACATTATATCAAACTCTCACTTTGTTATTTCAGTTTCTGTTTTCTTTGTGTTTGCCAGGAGTCTGACAGCTTCAAGCATCACCACCGCAGACACAGAAGTTCTGGCTTCAGGAAGTCAGCAGACCAAAGCGGAGGAGGAATTAGTTGACAAAATGAATGCAGGCTACAGCAGCCTGAGCAGCAAACTGTCCATAAAAAACATGTCTCCCCCCAAAGATGATGAATCCAAACATCGTGTCCATAAAGTGTCCCTGATAAATGAGGCTAAGCCCACCTATGACAGCCAGGATACACTGGACTTTAGTAAAACGAGCACGATGGTGTCAAATGGAACAGATGTCACCCCAGAGTATAAATGGAAAAACAATTTTGAAAGGGTTTCTCTGTATAAATCCTCCACAGGAGAAGATATTTCTTTTTCAGACTCTTACAGGGTGTCTGACACCTACTCCAGTACCTCCTCCATGTCCTCCTCCTTGTCCTCCTTCTCTTCTCTCCCGGAGGCTCCAGGATACAAATGCCTCAGCAATAGCTTTAGCTCCGCCTCCCCCTCTCCAGAGGAACACTTTGGCAACAGGCTGAGTGACAGGACCGAGGTTTGTCTGAGCCCTAACAGCGAGCCAGTGGGAGAACCGAGAGATGAGTGGAGGAGGAGCCTATTGGGGCAGGAGGAGCTTTCTGCACCTGCCGGTGAAAGAGAGGAACAGAGAGAGGCAGAGGCAGAGGAGATAAGGTCACACTGGCTCCCTGTGTCTGAATTTTCCTCTGCACTTCAAAGCAGCCACACTGACGGGTTCAAAGAAGACGACGACAACACTTTGCCGTTTACTGGACTATTCAAGGCGACTTTTGTGGAGCTGGTCTCCGACCCTCCAGCTTCCCCCACCACTCCCCCTGCTTCTCCTGTCGCAGACTCCTCCAGCCAGTTCGACATGGATACCCTGATGGATACTCTAAAAAACATGGGCCCCTCCTTCAGACCCAGGAACTCAGGCCCACGTGCACCTCCTCCAGTCCTCGTTTCCTCCCTGCCTCCCATCATCGAGGATGCTCCCAACCCTGTATCCTGTATCGATGTCACTGACTCCCTCAAAAGTGCAACAAACAAAACTGAATCGACAGGAACCCCAGCTGAGTCCAGTCTCAGTAGAATTTACACTCTGCCTGCTGACCTGGGACTGAGAAGTGTCAGAGACACTCGTTCACCACTGGAACTGATGAAGCAGAGCCAGCAGGTAAAGTACACTCAGACCTAAATGAAAAGAGGAAGTCAAATTTGAACCCTAATGCATGGAGCAGTAAAATCTACTAGTGTGCTTAGGATTTAATATATAACTATTATATTAAGTTCATTTCCCTTTGGTAAAGTTTATTATCTTTTTTTCAAGGTTCAGCCTAAATACAAAAAATATATTTGTCATTACTCTGTGGTCTAGTGCATTTGTGAGCATAAAAAAACAAATATGAAATATTGTTTTTTACACTTGGCTGAGGTGGAAAACTTGGTGTATTTGTGTGCAATAGAAAAGTGATGTGCATGAAGCCTGTGACTTAAACATCACACAAGCTTCTGTTTCACTGAAAAGACAAATGGGAGGCGTACTGGGACGTCTGAGAAGATGTTAAAGTTCTTCAAATTATTACTCAGTCGTCTTCCACAATGTTTGACATTAGTGGACTGAAACACGTTCATTTGCATTGTTTCGGTAGATTATTTTAGATATTTTGATCTGGGCTACTTTGAATATGTGGCTTTTTGTGTTTTCTCTGGTAAACCAACCTTTTGGCTTATTGCTGTATCAACACATTGCTCCATCACCTGCAGGACCAGCCCCAGCAGTCTGGAACAAGAGGCCTGACCTTGCCCCTGAGAGAATCTATTGCCAGCAGTATTGTAATGAGAAAATCCTCTGACTCTCCTACAGAGGAGTTAAAATCACCTGTGCTCAATGGAAATGGGTTACTTCCGTCTTCCAGTACAGGCTCCCGCCTGGAAAAAAGTGTCCTCTTTAGAAACTACAGGTCCTCATCCATAGAGCCGACACAGGAAAATGGAAAGACCAATCGCCCGCTCTTCCACACTAACTCGCTGCCTGAAATGGGGCCTTCAAACAATCGCATGAGTGCAACGCCGAAAGAGCTCTATGAACTTAGCACTGGGACAGACCAGGCAGGGTCTCGGTTTGAGCGTCTGTCCTTCCTTTTGAACCCTTCATCCTCCACGTCGACCTCGTTGACTGGGGCCGAAGACCCCAACGCTCGTATGAGTCGGCCTTCATCCCTCTGTATCAGTTCACCGACATCCAGCAACAGTCCCACTCGTCTCCTAAGTCCCACGGGCTCCATAGACCTCCACAGGCCATTCACCACCTCAGACTTGCACCTATCTATGTTGGGACAGAATCAGGACAAGGGGATGGGTGTGGGAACAGGAACAACCGGCGCTCCCATCCTTCAGAGGAGCTTCAGTGGCGAGCACACTGTGGGGGTCCAGCAGCCTTCATTGTTCAGCAGCATGCTCGGAGGGTCTGTGATGCAGAGCCAACAAGCTGAGCCAGACAGGAATTTAACAATGAAGTATAGAGCCTTCCCAGATGCCTATGTGAGTATTACTAGTAGTGTATATTTGCAATTACTGTTTACATTCTCGAGTGACATTTAAAGGTGTAGAACTTCAGTCTAGAACTGACTTGACAACAAAGACTCTTGAGCTGCACAGAATTGATGAAGATTTTCAGATTTATCAGCCTACTTGTGTTTTCACCTCATGGTGATTAGCATGTAGAACTACATTATGCAGTTCACTGGAGACGGATGCACAGTGCGTGATGCATTTTTCTGCACTTCAAGGGAAAGGTACTGTAAAGGAACCAATGCCAGCCGAGTATAAGAAAGTATGAATGCATCCCAAAGCTTTTGAAGTGACCAGTTTTGGTTGTGTACTCAAGACTAACAACAGGTCAGCTTACAATAGGTGAGAGGGGGAACATGTGCTGATTCGTTGTGCACCTGGGAAATGTTCGTCTTTGTGTGGCTGCTGATGGTTTCACCAACCCGGAGCATGACTAGTGTCAAAAGGGTCCTTGGGTAGTTATGCTTTAACAATAATGTGTGTTCAGACCCACTGTGCCACACACTGTCACACAGAAAAAGGATGTGGATCTAGTTTTTCTTTCCATGCAAGCATTCATGTGTGCATATAAAGAGCTTAATTTATTAGGACAGGGCTTTAAAATTCTTTTTATTGCCAATATGGAGAAGCCATATCTCAGCTCAGGTGGATACACCCTCTTTCACTTGCTCCTCTTTCGCACCTCTGCAAAGAAAGCATCAAATATTTCCAGCAATTTCACATACAAACGTTAACCATTACTGTTAACCATTATATATCGTTAGTGCAGTTATGCCAAGAGTTAGGAAACACAAAAACCAGTGAAAAATGCCCCCGAGGGAAAGTAGAAATGTTGTGACAAGTGGTAATGGCAGCTTCTCTGTCGGATTTTGATGCGGTGCTGTCTGCAGCACATCACACTGCTGTTATCTGTCCATGCAAATGCTAAAAGGAGTGTCCACTGCACACTGGAGTCATTCGTCTACAGCTGCCCTGTTAGCTTTCATACTAATGTTTGCACAGGATGTTTGTTCATGTTCAAACAATAAGTACTGTAGTTTGCCTCTGCAACAAGTCAGTTGTATGGCTCCTGGATCATTTTTTCTTGGTTTTCGCAAGCTAAAACTAACTGAAGATGGGATGTTCAAGACACAGGACATTTGCAAAAAAGGGAATTGTTCTCCAGAAAAAATTGTCAGTTCAATCTGAAAGGGGTCAAAGAGCAACTGCGGTGCTACCGTGTAGATTTTTACATCACGGTAAAATGTTTCCATACTTGATTCGATCTAAATGCAACTAAATAGCGAATCTTCAAATTTAGTTTTACATCACACAACAAACTGACTTTTATGAGCAAATGTGTTTATGTCCCACTATGTTTTAAAGTTTTATCCTGCTTCACTTCTGTCAAAGGGCTTTTTTTTTTTTTTTTTTTTTTTTTTTTTTTTAAATGGATTAAGTGGATTAGAGAACGTGGAGAGCAAGAGAACTGGGAATCCAAAAGTGACTTTGAGGGAATTGTGAACACCCTGCAGCACTGTTATGTCTGCGTTAACAGAATCACAAGCTGTAAACTCGCCCATGCGTTAAAACCATCAGAGACGCGTCTCTCAGCAGGTGGGCGTGAGACTTCTCAGTCATTTCATCCTGGCACCGAACGCTTCTGTTGTATTTTGTGGGTTTTTTTGTTTTAATTTTCGAACGCGCTCCCCACCCAACCCAGCTATCTGTCTGTTCCTGCAGAGACACGGCCACACCTCGCTTCTTTCTTCACCTTGTTAGAATTCTGATTGAATTAAGCTGACGGGGACAAATGACGAGGTGACAGCGAAAATAGTTGTTATCTGTACGTGTCTGAATGGACACGAATGTCCAAAAGTTTTTATTCGTTCTAGTTATCGGTCATATGCGTCACCTGTTCGTACGTTTTGCTGAAACTGCACATTCCTTCTGCTGTACTTCATTTTATGGTAGAGCAGATCGTGCTGGGAGGGCAGGGAAAAGATGGTGAAAAGGTTTGTGTGAAGTTCTATTGTACTGTAGATGGATAAATGGGGAAAAGTAGTTGATCAGTTAATCAGCACCTGCAGAAAACATGCGCTCAATGCTTTTAGCATGACTGTACATGGGCACTATTTTTAGAACTTTTGAGTAAAGCCAACGACCTTTGACCCCCAGTGTCAGAATCAGACAGCCTACTGTACCATGTCAATCTACAGGAGTGTAAATGTTTACTTTGTGGATTGTGCGATGTGACAGCATGTTGCACAGCAGCCACTTTTTTTTTTGTTGTAGAAACTGTTCCACCCATTGCTGCATTAAGTCAAGCATGACAAATGAAGAGACAATATTTCTTGGGTGGGAACAAAATCCGCTGTGTGGCAAAGGACAATTTTAAGAAGGAATGCAAAGATTAAGATGGAGTATTTTTTGTTTAGTTTTTTTTTTTTCTGTTATATCTGTGGACAGTAAGGAGTCAGAGTTTTATGTCCTGCTGTAGGTCCATTTGACTTCATGGCTCACTTTCACTGTAAATGTAAAAAGGCCTTTTAAGGTCAAGAAACTTTGGCTGAGATTGGCTTTATTAAGTTATTTAATTCAAATCTTCCTACAGTAATTGGTTAAGTGCAGGACACAACACAGATGAGCACTGCTGAAATAATAGTTTCAGTAGCAGCTCTCTGTGGTCGGTAACATGATCCAGATGATAAGCAGTTTCCTACAGAGCTTCCAAAGAGTGGAGGCCAAGTGATACCTGAGATCACACACACACACACACACACACCAAATCTCTAGTAAATCTATACACAAATTGCACAGAGTTAATTTCCTACCACATTCCAAATTGAACGCGTAAACATGGCAAAATTCCATCAACACACAAGCCACGATTTGTACAGTACATCAGGAAACTCCAAGGGAAACAGTGAGTTCATTCATGCTGCGTGCACTGGTCAGTTTTCACTTTTCAGAACGGCTCCCATGTGAGCTCATACTGTTATCAGTGAGCGTAGTACTACAAAAGTGTCACGTTAAACAGGCAAAGGAAAGGAATGTGTTTCCACCTGTCAAAGAGGGGCTTGTTCTCTGATCTTCAGCTGTCTCGGCCTTTTATTTTTTTTAGGACGGGGCGTAAGAAACCACAGTATATAGTTTTAATGAGCGGGGAAACAAAATAAAATGCGTTTATCTTTATTAAAATCAGTAATAAAATGTGTGTTTTATTTCCCCCCCCTTTGTTCACAGCTCACCAAAGAAAAGGAACATGGGAAGCTCAATCCTCGTCCTGGGAAGGTGAGTTCCTTATTCCCGTTATTCCCGTCCCATTTTATTCATAATACTTAAATAAAAACAGACTCTGTATTTGATAGCGTAAAATGTTTTACCCGGCACCACATAGTCACCTGTTGGTTCGCAGAAAACGTAACGGGTTTACCTCAGAGTGGAAAAGCGTCGATACAAAACGTCTTGGCTAACACGTGGCCTCTTACGTAACAGCTTTTTTGTGAGCTTTTTCACTAGAAGTAGCAGACTGGTTAAACCATGTCTTCAACCAGAAAACCACAAACCTCCCAGACAACTTCACTGAATATCAGATGCAATTAAACTGCACACTTATAACAGTCGCCTCTTCCAGGGAAATTGTTTTATCATGTTTCAACCGCTAATATCTGATTCAATTCCACTTTATTTACATAGCACTAGCTCACAATAACACTCACCTGAAGGCACTTGCAACATACAGCTCCAAAGTAGGGGAAACCTGGATGGGCAGGGTGAGGTACAACTACAAGGGATCACATAGCATAACACTAGTTCAGAGTGACCTGAATCATCAAAATCAAATGGTTTTAATGCCCAGTCAGACACCAATGCTACGTTGCAACTCTGCTACCATACTGTTGCATTTACTGCAGACAGTTCTTAATCCTGCGCTCATCCTAAACTCATCCTTAATGCTCTTGAGCGTGAAATTTCCGATTTTTGCCTGGATGTAAAACCCCATTATGTAATTTCCTATATCTGTTTCTTCAGCAGCTCTGGTTGAGCTCTTGCCTGCGTTAGCGTTTGATAATTGCTGTAATTTTATTCGCTCTGCTATTCTTCTAATGTTAAAACTGATTTTTCTAATCGCCACACTTTATTAGATGCACGTCTCTCTTGGCAAAGCTTTAGATCTGCGTATCTATTGCTTGGGGAACTTGAAAGAATGTTTTGCAAAGACTGCAGAGTTGCATAGTGTGCAGGGAGGTGCTTTTCAATCGCACGGCACGACATGTGCCTGGGTGAAATTAGGAGTATAATAATTTTCCCTTACTGTCCATTGTGTCTGTCCATGTCTTCTCTAGATGTATATCTTTGACCGACCGGGGATGTGTGGCCAGAGGATTGAGCTGCGTGGTGATGTCATAGATGCGACACCCTGGGAGCTGCAGGAGACCATCTCCATCAGGGTTGTCAGAGGAGGGTGAGTCATTCAAAATGTATTGCACCAGATTTTCCATTTAAAAATTTTACATGGTATAACAAATACTTATGGTATATTATACTCCACTTTTCAAAGTATGCGACTTTTTGCAGTTGGTTCATACAGAAATCTGCACACTTGAACCTTTAGTACTAACAGGAAATTACTTAATTGCACCGGTGCAATTAACAAAAACCACATAATGGTAACTTCCTGAAAATGGAAAAATGGCAAAGCTAGAGAGGACGATGCAGCCAGAGACCGATCTTTCTTAAGAATCGTAATTAAATCCTGATCTTTTCATGTACTTGAGTACTGTCAAAACACAACTGCGTGTGTGAGAGGTGAACTTTGGGCATGCGAATGCTTTTAATAGTGAACACACCTACACACAAGCTACAACACACACTTGCCTCAGATGTGGAATGTTTCCTCGAACGCAGCCAATGATTTAAACCTGCAGTGACACTGATGGTAATGCTCTAACCTGTACACACAAGGGGAAATGTGTGCTTGGCTTGTTACTGTGAGAGCATTGAACCATCAGCTAATGCATCCAAAACACAGCAAAAGCTGTATTTTAAGATTGTTAGATGAGTGACCTTTTAAACCGGAAACCCTTAGATATTTGTAGATTCTTTTTTGGTTTTCAAGAGGTCAACTTTGTTGCACTGGAAAGTAACTAAATACAGTATATTTACTCAACTACTGTGCTTTAGTAGAATTTAAATGTACTGTCATTGTCATTTAATACACAAAATACTTGATAAGCAAATTAAATCTATAGCATGTGCACAGAGATGTGCACACATGTGGACTTTTTAGCTTAGACTCTTACAGATTTGAGAAAATTGTTGCAGCAATATGAACAAAACAGTTGCCTGACAATTCTTCACATTTTCCTCTGACCCTGTCACTCTCCCTTCTCTTCTACAGATGGGTGCTGTATGAGAAACCCAACTTTAAAGGGGAAAAGTTTGCCCTAGATGAGGGAGACATTGAGCTCACCAACCCCTTCAACCCTCCAGACGCGGAGGTGGAGAATGGGCCGAAGAAGGCTGACGATCAGAACGGAGAAACGAGGGAAACCAAGCGATTCATCATTGGCTCGGTGCGACGAGCTGTCAGGGTAAGATGTGTCAGTGTGACTCTGAGTTGGGATCTTAAGGTTGGTCAAGGACAGTGTGTTATGTCCTGAAAGTCTGAACAATTCTGAGACATTTTGCATTGTAACTTTACACAATAGCACCATCTAGTGTGAAATAAGTGTAAAGGCCTTTTGCCTTCACTTGTTGAAGGGTTTGTTTTTTTTTTTTTCAATAATTGTAGATTTAGAAGGTTTTATTCTTCTACCGCATGGGATTAACAGATAACATGTCTTGTCCCTCAGGACTACAGCGTCCCAGAAATCTGTCTTTTCCCAGAGGAGAATGCAGAAGGAAAGAAGGTCATCTTCAGAGACACTTCTGATGATGCCAGGATTTTTGGCTTCCCCATCAAGGCGAATTCTATCATCATCAATGCTGGGCTGTGAGTCATGAATTATGGGCTATGAAAAATCTGTGCTTTAAATCCCCTGACCTGGAAAAAAAAAAGGTCAATGTTCTCACTTACTGTATATTATCCTTTCTATTCTTCAGGTGGCTTGTGTTTGCACATCCCTTCTTCCAGGGTGTCCCCCGTGTCCTGGAGGTGGGGGGGTACTCCAATCCTGCAGCCTGGGGAGTGGAACAGCCTTATGTGGGGTCACTACATCCACTCAAAGTTGTAAGGGACACTGTCAGATTTATTTACGAGTCGCGTCCTTTTTTTTTTTTTTTTTTTAATTCTGTATATTACTGTATTGAAGAGGGGGGCCTGGTGGCTTAGAGGTAGAGCACCCAGCCTTGGTGCGGGTCCCAAACCCGGACAAAGATGGGAGGGTTGCGGCGGGAGGGGCATCGAGCTAAAAAAAAAAAACAACTCATGCCAAATCAATGTGTGGAACATGTTCCGTTGTGGCGACCCCTGAAGGGACAAACCGAAAACTGTCGATCATATATTTCTGTATTGATGTCAGCACCTGATTGTTCGAACTATTTGTGTTTTGTCATAGGGTGAACCAAGAGTGGAAAATATGGGTGAACCAAAGGTAAGAATATTATAAGTATAACGTATAGTACTTCTACCCTAAAAGGTTTGAGTGTGTCGTGGTTGTAATGGCCATTCTTGGTCTCTAGATGGTGATCTACGACAAGCCCTACTTCAGTGGGAAATCGAGGACCATAACCACCAATATGAGAGACTTCATGACCCGGACAGACAGGCAGCAGACTGTCTTTATGTACAGTGTTGGTTCTCTTAAAGTGCTGGGAGGAATGTGAGTACTATTGACCATTGAGTCTAGTTGCAAAACATCACTGCACAATTGAGTTTGGGTGCAACATAGAAAGCTAGAGGAGCCATTAACAAACATCTCTGAAATAAAGAGTGTGATGATTTAAAAATGCTGCTTGAGCCTTTGTGGGGTTTTGTTTTTTTCGATGCTGCAGCTGGGTTGGTTACGAGAAGGAGGGCTTCCGAGGCCACCAGTACCTGCTGGAGGAGGGAGAGTACCATGACTGGAGGGTGTGGGGAGGCTGCGATGCAGAGCTACGCTCCGTTAGGGTGATCCGGGCAGTAAGTCGCTGCTATGAAAACTATTTCACGTCAGCTAGTATTTGTGAATAAGAAGTGATGCAAATGTTTGTCAGAGCATTCAAAAACAAGGGCAGGTGTGTGTGGCTCCTGTTGGGATCGATTTGCAGGTTAAACTGTTTGGACAGGGTATTTTTAAGACACTAAAATGAGGCTGAATTATTACAGTGTAACATAGTCTGAAACCTCACAGCTTTTATTAGAGGAGGTAGGTTTTAGTGATGTACATCAGTAATATTTAATCAGACCCCTTATCCACTGGTGAACCTAGGGATCCAGAAACGTGCACAGTAAAACAGCCGGGTTTTTATTTTTATTTTATTGCAGCAAATACAAACTTTTTGGCTGTAACTGTAGCTACTGGTTTTTTACTTTACCTAATTTATGACCTACTTTACATCATTATGGTCTTACTGTATCTAATGGCCCACGTGACACAGTCATGGTTATGTTCCAGGACCTGAGAGACCCCTTGATGGTGATGTTAGAACAGCCAGAGGAGGAACAGGGTGAGGAGAACTCCTTCGAGGTGACGGAGGCCATTCCTGATGTCGAGCTGTTTGGCTACAAAACCTCCACACGCTCCATCCACGTGATAAGTGGCGCGTAAGTTGATTGATGTTACGGTTGATCTGCCGCTTCTGTTACGCCGTTGATTGTAGCGACACTGTAATTGAGCATATAGGTAATTGCTCCGTTTTGTTTTCAGGTGGATAGCCTACTCTCATGTGGACTTCTCAGGGAACCAGTTCATTTTAGAGAAGGGTTTCTATAGTAACTGTGCTGACTGGGGCTCTCGGGACAACCGCATCTGCTCAGTGCAGCCCGTCCTACTGGTGAGGACCACTGTAGAGAGGAGGACACAAACCTGTCGGCAAGAATTGATTTAATAATGTTGCTCACATGTGTTTGTTATTTAGGCTCCAGGTGACCACACAAGGAGCAGGAATGAGGTGAATATATTGTCTGGAGTTTTACTTTTGTTTATCCTCAAGTCAAGTTGTCTGTTAGACTTTTATATATGTTCAAAGTGTGTCTCCACAGTTTGATCTTCTTTTATTGAGATATATTTACAGGGCTCAGCTTGCTACTCCATTCAGAGAAAACAATGACATTAAACAGAAAAATGGACACAAACACACACACACACACACACACATGATCTTATGCCTCAAAGGCTGTAACTATAACATGGCCACAATAACTTTCCTCATGGTTTTTATTTTTTTTATTTTGCTGTGTCTGGTTTCTGTTGGAGCACAGAGTGCAAATATTTAACTTGAAGCTTGTGGGATGAGCTGCGCTGCATCTGGACTTTGCTTTATACAGGGAACCTCCCCTCCCCATATATTGAAGATAATGAATAGCATTACCATCTGAAAGTTACGCAAGGATAACTAAACATTTATCCTGTCATTTGTCCTCCACTTGGCCTTTTTATTGAAGTCTCACATGTCCAATATGAAAAGGACGGGGCATTGTAAAAAATCAAAGCTTGGCATTTAAAAGCTGGTAGTAAGATAATGATTTCTTTTATGGTGAATTAGAAATTGCGTCACGCTGGGCTAACTGTTGGGGGGCCGAGTCACAATCTTGTGAGACACGCACCCAGTGCTGATGGTAGCTTAGCCGTATACCTTTTATAAATCTTGATGAAAAAAAGTCAAAAAACCAGATTCCAACAGAAAGGCAGGGGAATCCTAAGAAAACCAAAACTTCAACACGCCCTGATGCCAAACGTCACATTCTCCATAGCGTAGGAGAAACTGCAGTTGTAAAACTTTGGCATTCATTGTTAAATAATTAGGAAGATAAGGGTTGAGGCTCTACATGTGTTAATCTGATGTCTCGTTCTCTTTCCCCTTTGCCTCTGTCAGATAATATTATACTCCGAGCCAGACTTCCAGGGAGAGTGTCACGTCTTTGACCGCACACACGAAGCAGTGCCAGAAAAATTAACAACCAAGTCCTGCCGAGTGGTGGGGGGAAGGTAAGGACCCGTGACATAACCGCTACAAGGTGCAGCCGAAACACGGTGCAAGATGTAAGATTAAAAGGCTGGAGAGCAGTGTGTGTGTGATGAAGAAGTGGAAATCAATCAACTGAATAAATAATAAAAACTTCTCTGTTTTGCAGCTGGGTCCTCTATGAGAACAAAGAGTACTCTGGGAACTTGTATGTCTTATCTGAAGGAGAGTATCCCAATCTAACCAGTATGGGATGCCCCCCTGACTGCAGCATTCGTTCTGTAAAGACTGTTCCAATGGTGAGAAAACTGTTTTTAACATTTTGAGGAAATTCTCTCTTCTCTCTCTCGTTCTAAACATCCATCGCTTTTTGTTTAGACTTTCTCAGTTCCGTCCATCTCCCTGTTTGGCCTTGAATGTCTGGAGGGCAGGGAGATCACCACAGACACCGAGATTGTCAGCATGGTTGAAGAGGGCTTTAACAACCACATCCTCTCTGTGAAAGTCAACAGCGGCTGGTGAGACTTTGTGTGTTTGGTGATACTGTTTGGCCATGTGCTGTTTTGGGTTTTTGCATTACCACAAGTGCATTTTGCATCGATGCATGTCATTGAGCAGCATTCTGGCTGTTCCGTCTGCGTGGCAGCTTTTTATATTTTTATGACCTGAAGACAGTTTCTAGACTAAATGGTTTGGACCTTTTTGCTGATAAGACGGTAAAAACATCTTGATAATCAGTTGAGTAGCCAAACTGGTTATTTCCAGTGATGCTGCGTAACCGAGGAAACACAACCTAATCTTGTCTCTGTCTTTGCAGTTGGGTGATATGTGAGCACAGCAACTACAGAGGGCGCCAGTTCCTACTGGAACCAATTGAAATCACCAACTGGCCGAAGTTCAGCTCGCTGCATACAATCGGCTCAGTGTACCCAGTCAGACAGGTTTGTGGACAACAAGGCCATGAAGTGAAAAAAATCAAATACCAGGTTTTGACATTAGCCAATCCTGGTTTAGGAGTAGAACAGCCCCTTGAGACTCTGAATATGAGCACTGTGTTGGTAGGACATGGTGAACGTGTGTCATCTCTGATATTAGTTTTTCATAATCCTCGCCTGCTTAAAAGGGTGAAAAAAGTGTGTTTTTAAATTGCAAATCTGTGACAATATGTTGCTTTTGAATTTTGCCTCCTACAGAAGCGCCAATATTTCCGCATCAAGAACAAAGACAGAGGTCACTACATGTCCATCCAGGGCGGTGTGGAGGAGTTAAAAACGGGACGCGTAGTGGTGACGCCGGAGGTGGAGCCCACGAGTGACATCTGGTTCTATCAGGATGGCTTCATCAAAAACAAGGTGATTTATGAAGAAGTGGAAAGAATCCTCTTTTAACTAAAACCTCAACTGAAATTTCCAGGCCTGAGCTGATTTGATCATGTGTCGTGTGTCCTCTTTAGTTCTCTCCAACCATGAGTCTTCAGGTGATGGGAAATGTAGAGCCGGGAGCCAAAGTGGTTTTGTGGACGGAGACTCGGCAGCCTCTCCAGACCTGGACAGCCCAGATGACGGGCCTCATCACTAGCGTTACGTTCCCTGGCATGGTTCTGGATGTCAAAGGTGCGAACAAAGAAGACGCATGCAGTCAATAAATGGCACTTTTACTTGCCCATTTCTGCCTCGTTCGCGTGATGATTGTAACGTTATTGTGATTCAACTTTAACAAGATCCTTTACTTTGTGTTTAGGTGGCAAAACGTATGACAAGGACCACGTGGTGGTAATGTCGGAGAACGAGGAGAGGCCAAGCCAACAGTGGGAGATAGAGTTGGTTTAAAAACCTCATGCTCTTCATCATACCAAACAATACAAGCCCTAAGAAGCTGCACTTAACAGTTCAGTTCTTTGCAAAGTGTTGTTTGTAATTTTGTACTTTAGGAGAAAAGAGATTGATTTTAGTCTGTACATCATTTTCTATATACAAGGACTCCAACTAAAAAAAACAAAAACAAAAACACTAAACGCGTGAACTGTTACATTATGTGATCTGATCACACTATTCAACCCAGCACTGATAGATCCCTGTTCTGTAGTAAGTTATAGAGAGTTTGACCTGTTTCTTTGACATTTATCCACAATTTGACTATTCAAACTAACATCTCTTGGTTTGTACGATTCCAAGCCCATGCAAATTTCCTGGAACGGGGAAGTAATTTTACGATTTTGTTTACAAAAGAGCGACGTAAGTCTGAATTTCTTTTGGATATTGTTTTCCTGGAGTGAACACCAAGTCGCTATTAATGCTTTATAAACACTGTGGGTGAATTAAGCCAAAGTAATGTGTCGTATGCAATGTGTGTCATGCTTTTATTTATATATATATATGTGTGTGTGTGTATCATTCGTTTCATGGGAAATATAGTTCTGTATGCAGCACCGTGTATCACATTGTGTTTTGCTGTGCTATGAACTGGGTTGTGTCTCGTTTTTGTCAAGTTACTGCTTCTTTCATTTCTGTTGTATTTTTGTTGTTCTAAGTCATATGTTACGTGAAAATGTGTTACCTGCATAACTGTATAATAATGTTTGATACAAAAGATTTTATGTCTAATGTTATGTTAAAGGGGGTGGTTTTAAAATGTCAAATAAAAGGAAGCATTGTTAAATAAATAAAAGCCTAGTAATTGGAAAAAAAAAAAAGCCATACAACCATCTTATCGTGATATGAGAAATACAGCCTTTTTTCTTTTCCAGCTATTTGAAAACTATATCCTGCCACTTAAACCCCACTTTCCTAATTTATTTATTTTTTTAGTATTTTAAAACGTGCGTGTTGAGAGTATAGCGTAAACTGCTAATAGTACGAGGAGGCAAAATACAGTAAGTTGCTGTAGATCAGCTTTGCAATCGCAGTTCTTATATCCACATTTTTAAAAACACTTGAATCAATAGGGACTTGTCCTCCTTCAGCTTTCTGCATCTGTCACAGAGAGTTTTCTCTCAGAATTGTTTGCATAAAACAAATTTAAAAGGGGAAATGCTGAGATTAGTAAACTATGTGATGGTTATTGAAGCGATTCTTGCTTAAATTAGCTGGTATGTACGGTTATTTTAAATATTTACTCAGGCTTTGTTTTATTTTAAATCCCACTCCTTTCACCCGTTTGTACGTCCATCGGTTTTACTGCCTGTTTGACCTTGGGGTGAATTTAAGTGTAATTGTTTTGCATTTCTATAAAGGTCTTTCTGACGTGCAACAAGCCAACAAGGACACAGCATGCAAAATGGGAAAACCACTAATATCATTTTAAGCCTTTTTGTTGTTTGTTTTTTTCTATCTCGCTGTATTTTTCCAACTGGCTCATTCTAAACTGTTCTCATGGCCGCACTTTAACTGCTTTCACCCCAAATGTTAGCGGACACTTGTTATCAACATTCACATGTTATACGACAGCTGCAGTGCTTGTATCTTTGACTCTTTAAACTCTTTTAGTGGCTACATATCAACAGACTATCTGCTCTTGTGTCTTCAAACAAATTGCATTTCCACTGCTTTCATCTCCCTCTTCTTAAATTCTAATGCTTGTAGGACTTCACTGAATACTTACAGTTCCACATCCATTGGGGCTCACACTAAAACTACCTTTTTCATCTGTAACTATTATTATTCAAGCTTCTTTTATTATAGTAGATGTGCATTGACTGCTTTAGTAGCTTCACTGTTGCAGTGTTAAGCACTGAGTGACACATACTGTACAATTTCTTAAGTGTATTAGATGTTGAGTTCATGCTGGTAGAAGCTAAAAGTGCTGACTGTAGATAACCAAATGGGCCTCTTCTTTTTTTTGGCTCTGCAGGGACAGAGCCAGTAGATGTCAATGAGCACAGAGGATTGGAAAGGTTAAAAGCGTAAGAGGATACAGTGTTTCTTTTTAAGTAGTTTCCAAATGGGTTAGGGTGTCTCCCCTCTCTGTTGATTGAGGGGAAAGGGCGGAGGGTTTGGGAGCATCCCATTGTTGCTCCGGCGGCCTCAAATGCAGGTATTGAAAAGCCTCCTTTGTTAGCTTTTGGGACACAGTTCACTTTTCATATTTTAGAGCCATTGATCGGTTGCGTTATTCCTGAACACACCAGCTCTACTTCCACAGATGGCAGGTCGTCTGGTAGGGTGGTGGATCAGATACAGTATCTCATCTATCCCGTGGAAAAGCTCATAATCGAGAAGCTCCTACTTCAGTACTAAACAGTATTGAATGAAGCTGTCAAGTTGTGTAGAACACAATTTAGTCTGCAGCCTCGAGTCATTTGACACTAAGGTCCACTGTAAATAAACCAGACTGTCTGGATTCCTCCTTTGTGAGGAATGGGAGTATTGTACAACTATATCGTCATAGTAACTACACGGTTACAGCCAGTAGAGTTAGTCGTACGTGTAAAAATAATAAGCCGCTATTGGTCATAATTGTTGAGAGACAGTCAGGTAGGTCTGCTGAGAGCGGGCGTGGTGTCCTCGGGTTCAGACTGCGATACAGAGCTTGTTAAAGGTGGTTGTAAAAAAAGAAAAAAAGGAAAATACAACGTCCACACCTTCGTTCAGCTGCCACAGTGTCTGTTACAGGTAGGTAAATCAGCCATGCTTTAAATATTTCGGAAGAAAATGTAATTGTGCTGTTTGCGTTGGCTTGTAGTCCGTTATGAATTAAGGCGTGAAGAAGTGTAAGATGTCATTTCATTTTTATACTCTTATGTGACACTGGCTTTTTGTCAAACACGGTGTGTGTACAATCCATATATCTCTATTTACTTTCTTTCTTTCTTGTAAAGAAAACAAGACCATGGACCCTGACTATTACAAATCTCATGTGAGTAGACCTTTTTGGCCTTCATGGCATCATGACACTCTTTACTGTTCACTGCACACTTTCTTGCCTTATCAACACAAAACGATCTAGTACGTGATGTTTTCAGGTATACTGGAATGATGCAATGTTTAATTTCTGTCATTGTTCAAATTCATGCACGATCAAACCTGACTCGTATCTTTTACTCATCTTCCATCGATGCATGTTTGGTATGTCTGGCACTATTGTCACGTCACTGAAACTTGTTGCTTAAGACTTGTGAGTTTGCTTCTCCTTCTGTCTGTCGCACTCCTCTTTTAGGAGATGATGTGGGGTACGCTCGGAACAGTTCGACCTTTCTCAAATTTCCACCCTGACCGGGACGTCGGACGGATCCAGACAGCCCTGGAGAAAAAAGGTAATTCTACTCATAGGTTTAAGCTCATTTGGAAATCAGAACAACGTCATTGACCTGCCATGTCAAAGAAAAACTTTACACTGACCTACTTTTTTTTCTTAACAAGCCTCATAACCATACTCTCAATGTTCTATCATAAACAAAATGTAAACATTCTCTACCAGATGCAGCCACTCTGGTGACGATCCTAACCAATCGAAGCAATGCTCAGAGACAAATGATTGCCAAGGTCTTTAAAGAGAAAACTCAAAAGGTAAACTGCACTTACTGAATTGTATGATTTACTTGAATGGAGAAGACTTGAAAGCAAATTACTTTTAAAAAAAAAAGGCCCTGCAGCCTTACAATATGAAAACCTCTCTAACATCATTGTTATGCAGTGCTAAACTAATTTGGAGTGGGAGTGGTTGTGTATGTTTGCTCATCCGTATCTTTTAATTGTTTGCTGAGCAAACCTTTTTGAAACTGGTCTTAAAGTGCTTGAACACACCTTTGTTTAAAGTGGGAGTCTGGCAATATAAACTGAAGTGAATCATACGCTGAGGTAGTCTTGAAAGTCATATCTCTGGTAGTTATTGATTGGATGGAAATTTGGTAATCAATAATAACCACAGCTGGGGGGGGGAGCTGGAGTCTATCCCAGCCCTCATCGGGCGACAGGTGGGGTGCACCCTGGGTGCCAGCCTGTCGCCATGGGCCATGGAGAGACATGCACAGAGAACCATTCGTACTCACAGTCACACCTGCAGGCAGTTTTAGATTCACCAATTAACCTAACATGCAGCTAGTGATATTGCTATGAAGCCCCCGAGGTTTAATACTCCATGTGCTGATTTTCAGTCTGGTGGTGGTTTGGGATGTATTTAAGAAGACAGTTCAAAAAACAAAACAGTTTCTCTTGTGAGCTTTTTTCTTTTTAAACTACAAACATAAGATTTAATGCTCCCTGTCCTTCTACTCCTGAGATACAATGTGTGGACATTGGTTCTTATTCTTCCTCTGTGGTGTCCCAGGACCTGGCAGCTGGTGTTAAGAAAGCTGTGAGTGGAGATCTGGGAACTCTACTACAGGAACTGTTGATGCCTCCTCTGGATTTTGAGGCTCACCGCTTGCAGCAGGCCATGGTGGTGAGGGCGGTGTTTGTGCTTAGTGTACATATTTTTGCATGTACACAAGTGTGTGTGCATGGGAGGATCCACACTGCCTGTCTGACAAAACAAAAAGTACAAAAGTAGGTAGTAGACAAAAAGTAGGTGTTTTTTTCTTTTTGTGTGTGTGTGTGTGTGTGTGTGTGTGCAGGGTATAGGCACAGACGAGGAAACACTCATGGAAATCCTCTGTACCCGATCTGGAAAGCAGCTTCAAGAAATCAGCGCTGTGTACAAACAATGTGAGTCCGAGAACTTCCCCAGGCTTCCCTCAGATGAATAAAACCCCCAATGCGTGGTCTTTTGACATGGGTCATTTTTTTTGTTTGTCCATTTGTCAGTGTACAAGAAGGACCTGGAGAAGGAGCTGAAAGGAGAAACCAGTGGAGACTTTGCTAAGCTGGTTGTGGCTTTGCTTCATGTAAATTGAGTATTTATTTATTTATTATACGCCATCTAATAAAACTGTCTTCATTATTCTTGAGGTCACGCAATCGCATTGAGCATCGCTTTCATATTATTAAAACGGTTTATCTGCAAATGCAATAGCAGTAAAAGCTTCAACCGAAAGCGGATATCGATCCTTTTTGTGTTTTGCGTAAGCTGCACCTTAAACTTTCGTAGACTTCTTTCAGCTTTGTTTCATTGTGTGTTTCCCTGGTTTTTCCTACAGAAAGAAAACGTTGCTGGTGTGGTTCAAAGGGATACTGAGGTGTGCTTTTCCATAATGTTACATATATTTACCATATACAAATGTTGTGGCTTAGGAGTGTGTAAGGAGCAGCTTTTAGTAATATTTTAATACAGTAAAGGATGCAAGGTTTACTGGCAACGATTTATTACTTTTATTTCTGAATAAACTTGTGCACACCTAGAAAATATTCATTGTACCAGTGCATCTTTGCACAGGTACAGTCTGCTGTTTTACCAGCATCAACTTGTTTTTATTCTTCCAGTCTCTCTGTGCGTCACTCAATGGGAAAAAAGCCGACGCGGGGCCATGGATTGAGATACTGACCTCTAGAGACTTGGACCATCTCAACAAAGGTGAGACTGTAATCGTTTTTTCCTACATAGTTCTTTTCTTGCATCATTGTTTCTGGTGTTCAAGCCTTCGCTGTTTTAATCTACTGACAGTGTTGATGGGCCTGGAGCTACAGACCGGCCAAATTGCTGAGCAGGCTGTGGAGAAACGCCTCACGGGAGACATTCGACTGGGCTTGAAGGTCCTAGGTAAACATAGATTGTTATGCTGAAGGATTTATTAGTTTGTGCTGTACACGTTGATTAGTCATGTGACATTTATTGGTGTCTGTGTCATGACAGTGCAGTGCATTCAACGTCCTGATATCTACCTCGCCAAAAGGCTCATGACCGCAAAGGTGAGATATGTCTTTTTATCAGTTTAGTTGATAACCCTCCCTGATACCGCTCTCTGCAGCCAAGGCATGAGTCAGACATCATTTAACATGAATGCTGAGCTCTGGCACATTTATTTGTGTATTGATTATCGATTGATTTTATTTAATTGCTCATTATTTATGTTGTTCCATTAACAATTTTTACTTTATTTAAGTTTTAATTTAATAGACATAGAACATTTGTCCTGTGAATTGTTTCCTAATTTCTTGACACAGCCATAAAAATATTCATAAAATATATAAAGTTTATTGTTGCCACCTGTATATATTTGGAATATACCTTCTAATATCATCTTTGTCTGTGTTGTACAATTTTGTACCTGCAATATTGTGCTCATTGGATGTCATCAGCCACTGAACAGCGCTGTGGGTAGTTTAGGATCAGTTTGCCAGTATGTGGGAAATGCTCTGTCTTGACCTCAATCACCGCACCAGAGTCAATTGTGGGCTTATGGGAATAAGGAAAACTGATATCTCATATCGTCTATACGGGTTTGTGCTATTTTGGTCCATGTTCCCATCATTGTAACCTAACAGAAGCGAATTTGGAGAAGCAACCACCACTTCCCACTTTATTATATTGTTTGTTTATTTGCCCGAATGGTTCTTCTATTAATATTCATATGCACAAAATCCTTTAGGGACGTTTGTGAAATATGTATTTGTTAACTCCTGCAGACACCAATCGTACAAGGGATTATGGTGTCTCACTCTGAGGAAGACCTGCTGAGTATCCGAGCTGCCTACCTAAAATTAACAGGCACTTCTCTCTACACCTCCCTGCAGGTGGGTCACACACATTAAACTGTGCTAAATACAACATGGAAACAGTTGGCCAGTTTTACATGTCGTCTTTCCCCAACAGAAACTATACAAAGGAGACCATCTACAGGCGCTGCTGGCCATTTGTCGATCCGAGGATTAAACGAACCCTACAAATTTCATATGGCTCCTTTTTGTTTGTTTTTACTGTGGTGTTTTTTTTTGTTGTTGTTGTTGTTGTTGTTGTTTTAAATCTGGTGCCTTTCTTGTGAAAATAAACTTTACGTTCTATTGTGACTTTTCATATTCTCTGGAGTGTGGTTCAAACTTATGCTTTGCATGTTCTTGTTTTAGTGACTTGCAAATACGTGCAATAAATTTGGTTATTTGTTTTTATTACTTTTAATATGTATTGCAATAGCTGTCTTCACCCAAATGTTACACACAGCACAATCCACAGGGTTTATTTTCCTAACACAAAAAGCTACGACGAAGCAAACAAGTGACACCCTTGAACTTGAAAAATATGCATCAAGTCTGTATAATATGAAGCTCTTACAATCTTTGAACGTTATATCCCACTTTTTCAATTGTGAATTTGATGCATCCCTTACACTGCGTTTACATTACAATATAATAAATGCTTTTTTTAGCCTGCAGAATAACAAGTACATAAAGTTCAAAGATACACATGCTTAAGAACAATCTGCAAATGGTTTCATTACACATAAAGCTTAGTATGGAGCCAGTCCCTTCATTCACCCACATTCAGTCCAATGTGATTTTTGTCTACACTCAGAAGCAATAAAACATTGAGGAGGACGACCATTTTAGTCCTCTGGCAGATTATTTAGGGGCAGAATGCATAGAGCAACAGCAGCACTACAGAGACCAGCTGAGAGGCTTTACATCCTGAACCTCCGTTGGCTTTGGTGGTGGCATTGATGGTGGATGTTTTCAGTGTCGTCCTCGTTGTGGCGGTGGGGGTGTTGTTTGTGGGGGTGGTTGTGTCATTTGCAGTCATCGTAGTTGTAATTGTAATGTTGGTCACAGACATGGTTGTCGCGGTTGGTGGAACAGGATTAGTTGTATTTGTAGTTTTCACGGTGGTGGTCGTTCCACCGGTTGTTGTGGTGGTTGGTGCAGCAGTTGTTGTGGTGGTTGGTGCAGCAGTTGTCGTGGTGGTTGGTGCAGCAGTTGTCGTGGTGGTTGGTGCAGCAGTTGTCGTGGTGGTTGGTGCAGCAGTTGTTGTGGTGGTTGGTGCAGCAGTTGTTGCATCTGATGTGAAAATTGTAGTAGTAGGTGCATTTGCAAGGGTGGCAGCAGTAGTAGCCTTGGTTGTAGATATTGTTGTATTGGGGTTTGAGGATGTATTTGTTACCATGAAGGTGGTCATGTTGCTCGCACTGGTGGTTGGGGCGTCAGTGATAGAAGCAGAAACTGTTTGAGCCAGTGTAGTAACACTGATGAGTCCTAGAGCCTGATTGGGAATAAAGGGGAAAAAAAATCATTTCACTCAGTGTTAGAGCGAACAGCTATAGGGCTGTATCTTCATCTAATAAGGCACATGAATGAATGCAAATGTAATTTTTACCAGCAGCTTATGTAGATTAGCATAGTGCAGCTGCTTCTGAAAGATCTTTGTGCTGAACACTGACCAGTTAGACTGTATGTAAATAGTTTAGACCTGACTTTTTTTCTCCTCCGCATATTTGCAAACCCATTGTGTCTTTAAAGAGGAAGCGGAAAATACCTTTATTAAATATAGAATTTCATACAATTTAAATAAATGTGACAGCGGAACCAAAAACCAAAAAAAAGCAGGTCATTGGAAGGATGTGGTCTTAAGGACAAACAACTGAGCATTAATGCAGTTCCACAAATTTATCAAGGGCTCCCGGACTCGAAGCACCAGCTTCTTCGTTTCTAATCCAAAATTGAGCCTTAAAAATTGCACTGCTTCGTCTAATCAGTGTAAAAGCAGCCAAAGCCCCAGATCTTCCCTCATACAGGCTCTAACACATTTATTTGGTGCCAGGACCACAACAATTAATTTCCTGCTTAAAAACTGCATTTAAATATTCATTAAAAGCTCCTTCTGTTAACGTTGTTCCATCCATTTAGGATTTAATAAGATGATTTCCTCAAGTGAATGGATTAAACTATTAGAAAATACTTTTACAAAACTTTTTTTGATTGTTTCAACTTCCTCCAGGTCAAAAGGTAATATCCATCTTGCACTGGATTAGATATTAATTTCAGTGTGTTCAATGTATTCTTTCCATACAGACACGTCCCTTTTTTTTGTTTTTTGTTTTTTTACAAAAATTGTTTTAAAAACAAGAGTTTCATGATTATTTTTGACTAGTTGTGCAACAGTTGCAATAAGAATTTTTCTTATACTAATAGAAAACACACTCAAAATAAAGTAAAATAAAATAAAATAAAATTAAATAAAATTAAATAAAAATTGGTGAATCCTATACTACTGCCACTATACTACTAATCCTACACTATGAATCCCATGAAATACTTCATATTTCATAAGTCAGAAGGCTTTATAGGATAAAATCACAAAACATCAACAGTGTGGTCATTTTAAAAGCTTTTGACTAAGTTACCTGTGCTAATGCCAGCAGTGCCAGTGTTGTTATTCCCAGAGCCATTGTCTTCGTGGTGGAGAGACGAGAAGAGTGAGAGCAGCACCAGAGATGTTACTGACAATGTACAGCAAAAAAAAGGAAGAGCAGTGTGGACTTTGTGGGCAGTGCAACCTGCTTCCACTTTCTGTGGGGCAACTGAAGGCAACTTTTTGGTATTTGTATTTATACTAAAATATTACGTTTCAGGTAGGGTGGGCGCATGTGACTTTATAATTCTTCATCCAGGAAGTTGAATAGGGAAGTGTGTGCATGTGCATGTGAAGGGCATCCTTCCTTAAATGTCCATAGACTCACACTGCATATGTGCAAGGAACTACCAATGATAGAAAATACTCCATTCCCTCCCTGTTACCATGACACCCGCTTTAATGTTTGTCTTAATGATTTTGACAGATAATTTAACTCACTCGTCTCTGTTCGGATGCAGGTTCTCGTAAAGTATTTAAACTCTGGTCATCTAGTCGGCTAAAGCACTTGGATTAGTCAGAAAGAGAAAATTAATCCTCCTGGTGGATAATTAACAAACTCATAAACAAATAGGTTACAATATAATGTTCTCAAGTGGCGACAGGTCTGTCACACACACTCTCACACGCACACAGGGATTTTATTGGCTTTTCCAGTACTTCTTTCTGAGACAGACTGGGCCGATAAAGCTTTGGCTACGTACTCGTTTGTATTTTCACACGCTGAATTCATTTCAGGCTAATTTCAAACTTCTCCCAACTACTGCACCGTGTTTGCTGTGAACATTTTGGAGCTGCAGAGGGCAACAATCTCAAAGAAGTTATATATTTTAGCATAAGGCCGTGCTCATTTAATAAATGCCTTTTAAACAGATTTTTTTTTTTATAGTCACCAAGCTGTTACTTTATATCAGCATATTTAGTAACTTATAGCTTTATTATTACAGCATAGTAATTATTATTACTATACAGTACTTTTTTCATTTTTGTACCAGTTGTCTGAAATGTTGTGTCATTCCATCTATTATTTTTACAAAGAGTGATGACATTCAACACCTATAGCTGGACTCTCCACTGGAAGTAGTGGTACAAAAGCAACAATGACACTTTGTCACTGCACCTGCCAACTCACTCAAGTGATAATTCATAATTACAGTTTTTACCTTTTGTCCTGTTCTTCTGTATTGGAATTAATACCTCACTTCATGGTAATTGTGTTTGAATCTGTTATGTTATGTCCTACACTATTTAGGTTATTATCACCTGAATGTGAAACAAAATGGCTTTTTAAGGGAATATGAGAAAAGATTAGCTCTATTGTTCAATATTTGGGTGGTGATTATGTCAAAATTACTGTAGCGAAAAGGGGGGAAAAAACTCTCTCAGCCCATTGTAGAAATAAAAAACCTTTAGGACATATAGATAGAATAGAACACATCTATCATCCACATCGTATTCTGAAGCTTTGTGTTTAAAGAAATGTGACTCTCAAAAGACTGATGAAGGCTTTTTTTTTTTTTATTGATAGATATTGTAAATGCAAAAATTACAAATCGACAGTAGAGATGTTTTTCTTTGTAACATTATTTTACTCTATTCAATGCTGTGAGACACGGAATACAGACCAAATAATTATATTACCGCTTGTGCCGCTATGCACAAGGATTTGCAGCAACATACACACACAACAGCTGATCCTAAGTTCATCCCAACTACTGCAGTGTGACATGTCTCCAAAACATTTTATTATTAGTTAGTGCATTTATTGTATGCATATATTTGCATTTCATCACGCAAATAATATCACACACGACAATAAACAGGCCTGCGGTATGTACAAAATGTTGATCTCATACAAACCTGTTTAAACTAAGTTAATTTTTCACTCATTTCTTTCCTTCATGCTTCCCATCTGTTAAAGCTGTTCTATGTTAGTTAATCAATAGTCTGGCCCTGTCACTTTGACTCATGTTTCATTTTATAACCTCGCTCGAAAAACACACCTTAAGGTATTTTCTATACAGCAAACATCCTAAATAGCATGTTAAATAGTTTTCTATTTCAAAACTGACTCTAACCCTGAGCCTCAAGAGGCCACCCACTGCCAAAGTGCCTGAAGAGCGCAAGATCCAAACAGGAGGCTGACAGAGGTGAAGATGTGGCTCTGTCCATTCTTTGTACCCATGGTGTTTGTGGTACACATGCCGTTTAAGCCACCCAGCTGGCTCCCAGGCTGTGAGGTGGTTGTGGCAGAGGGGCCCTGGTTATTGGAAGAGGTGGTTCCTGTGCTGTTCTTGTTGCCGGTTGAATTGGATGCGGTAGTGGCTGTTTTGTTCATAGCTGCTGTAGTCTGTGAGGTCTGGATAAAAATACGACAATTCCGACATAACGTGGCACCGTAGTTGGTTTTACAGAGCATAACATTTCACACTATGCTGTAGAAAGTGCTTGTTAAATAAAAGCCCCAAAAATGTAATTAAGTAAAATGGCTTGATATTTTTAAAATGCTAACATTTTAATGATTTAAGATTAAGGACTTTGTCTTATTTGTTTGATCCCTTTTTTACTTAAGTGATCCTATTAAATCAGAAAGCATAGGTTTCCTCTGTCACTACACATTCTGTTAAGCGAAGAAGGAGAAGCGATTTACCTGTGCGCACACAAATCCCAGCAGAGTCAGTGAAATCAGCCCCAGGACGAGATACTTCATATTGGATGAAGGGGGATTTCCTCTTAAAGATAAACTGACTGCTTGAGTTCACTTACTGGAAGTTCTAAGGCTTGTGACAGACCTGCGTGTCCTTGCCTTGCCTGCGCGTCCCTTTTTAAGTTTAGGTAATCTGACCACAGTCTCCACCTCAAATGCAAAACTTCAGTGCAGAAGGTACTTCAAGAAAATAATAACATTTCGAGCTGTTCTTATGCTGAATGACTATTCCTCACCAACATCGTATAATGAAATGACTGACTGAAGCGGCGTCGGGTGCAATATCCCAATGTATTTGTTACTGGGAGAATAATTAAGTTACATCACCATTAAAACCTTATTTCAACAATAATATTACAGCCGACATTAGAGTTCAGTGACTGGTAATCAACAGCATACACAGTTTTTCATGTTCACCACTCAACCTACAGCAAGTCCACATACTGCAAACCATCATTTAACAACACTTATATAAATAAAGTTTAATATGTTGCTGTGATATCCCAGAAGCCCTGAAGCAACGCGTTCAGAGAGAAACAAACCCTTAAAAGGTTGTTCAAAACAAACAGCCTAAATTTGAATGTGCTCTTTGAATAAAATGGAACGTCTGCATAAATGCAAATGAGGGGAGTCTACTATTACCATTGGATTTTATTAGAACTGAGGTTCTGCTGACACAGTCCAGTTCAACCGATGTTTTTGGTGGGAATGATGATCAGCCAAAGATTCCCGACATTTGCCTCCCAGTTGCCAACATGGTTTTAGACCTTTAGAGAATATTTAGCATTCAGCGCCATTTCAGTTACCATTGAATTTCATATTTGCCACAAAAAGCCAAACAAGTTTGTACCTGTTGTTTATGTTTGTCCTTTAGAGAAATGTAGTTTAAATATTTGAATGAAATATTTTCACATCATTTCGAGAAACTGTGTGACAAACCCCTTCATATTATTAGTGTGATAAATGGGTGACAATTACAGGGAGAGCCATTAAGCCCCCGGGGGCTCAAAGAATCAAAATCAAATTTAAGTAAGGTGAATCTGTGATTTTTTTTTTTCCACCATTCTCATACATAAGAGGATTTATGGATTTAATATAAAGAGGAGAAGTCCTTAGAAATGCGACATTCAGTCCTATGCACTGTAGATGAGAATGGAGAGGACAGGCACCAGCAGGTGACTGTAGCCTCTGAACAAAGCAGCAGTCCCTCCTATTGTTGTCTTAGACACTGTGTTACTTCCAGCAACCCCAGTTGTGGAGTTATGGTTGGTGGATGATGTGACTCCAGGGTTTTGAGTTGTTCCATTTGTCGCCTGGGGCCTCTGCGATGATGTGGCAGTAGCTGTGGTGTTCGAGGAAACGGTTGGATGGGAGGAAGAAAGAGGTGGGCCTGTGGTTACAGTATTACTGGTGTGGTTGCTGGAGGTTACAGGAGTAGTGCTATTGTCAGGCGGTGGCGTCTGCTCGGTGGCAACAGTTGGGTCAGTTTGGTTGCCGGTCTCTGGTTCAGCTCTCCCCTGCAAAAGAACACCTCCGTTTTATAAGACAGTACTGTTTAAAAATGGCTTTATTTGCTCAGGTTTTCAGATGTACGTCTGGATCACTTCCAGCCCCATCCAGGTAAAAAAAATGGGGAGTTTACATTTAAATTCTTTTGGTCCCCGTAGCTATTACTAAAACAAGCCAAGGACAACAAAAACATATATTTAAATAATAACACAGTATAATAGCAGCTGATTTGACTGTCAGACCATTCAGTGGAGCATCCTTAAGTTCTCTCCAGCCCCCGCTTATGGTTCAGTCGGTAGCCTTCTAGCGTACGGACGTGATAGGAGGCAACATTTAGTGGCTGTAACAAATATTACTAAAGTAAGGGTGACTGTTGGTGACATATGTTAAAACAAAGATGACGTCTGTGTCTGAAATCACCCCCTACTCATTTTATAGCAGTGTCTGAATGTGTAAATCTATCCACTATACGTATTCCACAATGCAACCTAAAAGTAGTGTACTGGGCATGGAAGATTATAAAAGTGGGTAATGAATGAGCTAGCAGGATGGGATTTCGGAGACAGCCGAGGTCTGTGCTGGGAGGTGGTCTGGGTGGATGGCCGGGCAGAAAAGCACAAGACTTTCATGCGGGAGACAGTGATTTGTTTTTCACTTTTTTTTCCTAAACTTATCCCCAATATTTTTGTGCCTAAACCTAACTTCCTCAACCGAACCTAAGAAGACTGTAGGTCGACACCTGACAAGAACCTTCTATACCTGCTTTGAGGTAGAAGTTGAACTATAGTCATGAGCTATAATTATGAAACGTGAAAAATAATAATAATAAATGCAAACTATATATAAACTAAAAAAAAAAGGTATATATGTCAGGACTGGGTTCTCTGGGTAAGACACTGAACCCCCAACAGCCCATTCCCATCTTAAGCTGTGCAGTGCCGGTCCAAGCCTGGTAAAAATTGGGGAGGGTTGTGTCAGGAAGGGCTGTGCCAAACTCTGCCAAATCAACATGTGGACAATGATCCGCTGTGGTGACCCTGAACTCACGGGATAAGCCAAAAGGACAAAAACAAACCAAAAAAAAAAAAACACACACACACACATATATATATATCCGGCGTAAAAACTGTGCCAAATCAACATGCGGACAATGATCCGCTGTGGTGACCCTGAACTCACGGGATAAGCCAAAAGGACAAAAACAAACCAAAAAATAAAAAACACACACACACACACATATATATATATCCGGCGTAAAAACTGTGCCAAATCAACATGCGGACAATGATCCGCTTTGGCGACCCTGAACTCACGGGATAAGCCAAAAGGACAAAAACAAACCAAAAAATAAAAAACACACACACACACACATATATATATATCCGGCGTAAAAACTGTGCCAAATCAACATGCGGACAATGATCCGCTTTGGCGACCCTGAACTCACGGGATAAGCCAAAAGGACAAAAACAAACCAAAAAATAAAAAACACACACACACACACATATATATATATCCGGCGTAAAAACTGTGCCAAATCAACATGCGGACAATGATCCGCTTTGGCGACCCTGAACTCACGGGATAAGCTGAAAGGTGAGTAGTAGTAGTATATATATATATTATTACAATTAAAGAAATAAATTAGACTTACAGGGTTAAAAAATTAATTGTAATGAGAAAACTAAAATATTGGTTAAAATGCGTCACACATCCACGTAAAGCCTCCCCACAGAACAGTGTGTCTCTGTCTCTGCCACACATCGTTTGTAGCCACATGCAAAGGTCAAGCACCTGCTGCTCAGGTATGAAGACATTAACGGCACTTTGCATGTTGCTGTGGTTAGTCCTGTTGATGTTTGCCCTGCACTCCGCGTCATGTTATGTTTTTTCCCCCTCAGTCTTTCAGGGTCTGTTGCATTTCAGCCCCCCCACCCCCACTCTAATCACTTCACATCTAGTTTATCTGGAAATGAGAGAACTCCCCAGGCTGACCTTAAGTAGCTCCCTCCGCCACAAGAAAGGATTAGACTGGGCTAATAAAGAAAAGTGGGTCTAATATATTCAGTTTCACAGAATTATAACAGTAAAGAAGTTACGTTTCCTGGTTAATAATATGCTTTAGTTCTGAAATAACAAACCCCGTTAACGGGGTTAGGACAAAATGACGTAACACATTAATGAAATCTATTAGGTCTATTTATGTAATAAGCACATTTTTAAACATGTTTTTTTGTTGCACCTGATGAGTCAATTTGTAAAACAACCATTGTTTTGCCTTTATTAAGTATTTATTAAACACAAATTTTAAGTAGTACTTTTAAGTTGCAGTAATTCTAAGCTCAAGAATGGAGTTTTTGTCTCCACTGAAATGATCAGAAAATAACTTTTTTTGCGCGTGTGTTCACCTATAAATAAGAAACAGGAATAAAATGTGTTGTCTCGTCATCTCAAAGAAAGCATTTCTCCCTGCCTCCATTTGCCTACAACATGAGATGGATTTAAATATTTCCTTTTCACTCTGACTACTTTGAATGTAACCACGCTCGAGTTAGAAAAGAGAAAGATGTGCTTTTAGGTAAAAATCCAAATGATTCCAATTTTCCAGCTGAAATTGCCCACAATCACAACACTTTGAATGTGGACACAAAACTCATCCCGCTTGTCCCTTGACATTTGTGTCCACCACGTCTTCAAAGTGTCCCTTACCTTGGTGCTGCCCAGTATGAAGGTCAAACAGACACAGAGGACAAGCATTTCTGTTGTCTTCATCGTGGTTTTCAGTTGTTTCCTTCGTCCTCTATGGCTGTCCCCACCTTTCAGCCTGTCCTTTTATACCTCCCACCTTTCTGCGACGCTGATACTGATAACTGTTAGTTAGGGAGTGCTGAGGAAAAAAAAAATAAAAAATCATACACTGCACTTTTGAGCACTTCCAGCTTGCTCTAAATTATTAATGTGATAAGAGAAAGATGATTTGTCTAATATGTAAATTACAATTATGCCATGAGGAAAGGTGTGTGTTAGTATAATTTATCCACTCTATTTTGTCTTATTGTGTACTTCCTGTTTCAACCCCCGGGGATTAAAGCACACTGCTGAATTGATGCTCAGGGATTTGGACACAATGAACTGTCCTTCACACAATAGTCTTTATTATATGATATTGTAAAATGTTACCTCATTTTATCCCAGATTGTTCAAATACACATTTACAGGAAGTATTACCACTGCGTACTGTATGTCACTAAGAATGGATCCCATAACTTGTATGTGAAAGGGATCTGAAAGCATTTCCTCTCAGAGCTACAGAGCACGGACCACAGGGTCAGTGGTTCGATCCCCGGTCCCGGCTATAAGTCAAAGTGTCTGTGGGAAAGACACTAAACCCCCAACACCCCATCTCCAGCTGAAATAACTACGCTAGAAGGATGGACAATGTTCACCACGCTCGTGTCTGCTGGATTCATAAATAGGCTGTTTTCTGATGATTGTGCCTCATTGTTTTGCATGTTTTTGCAGGTTTGGTCATTTTCATTTTTAAACAATACTTGACTTTAGATTGTTTATCATTAGGTCAGAAGTGTAGCAGGTGTCATCTAGAAATCCTAACAACTTTTAATCCGTTTTTAAGGTTTGTTCAACTATTCACTTTCTGCCCAGCTCAGATATGTAAAGAAGAAAGGCAACTAAGGAAAACTGAGGCAATATAAGGTAATTTACCTAAAAATGGAATGTAACCACAGAAACCCATTAGGAAACACTTCCAGGGTTTATCGTGATAGCACAATAATTCCAGTCTACTTTCAGATATTTCCAAACCTACTAAACATTATACAAGATGAAGACTTGGTGAATAAGGCACGGTTGAGTTCACCTTGCCTGTTGACTTGCAGCCGAAAGGTCTGTTGGAAAAGGAGAAGCAAACAGAAAGGAATGTGCCCCTTGTGATATTTAGTTTTCGATACCGAGTTTGTACAAATACTTGAGGGAAAGCAGGCCTCTTATCACTTTCCGTGCAAACAAAGCAATAATGTGACAGCTTGAGTAGACTAAAATACCTGGACTAAAACCCAAAGAACGGAGTTTTGAATAACATTCGACACAGGTGTTTCCAGTTTTGCCAGCTTTAAGCTGAACACGGTTTCACTGTTAGGTTAAAACATCATAATTATTTCAAATATTCCAGCTTGAATCTTTATTGTAGCCAATGTATGGCCCCATAAACTCTTATTGCACCTATATTGCTAAAGAAAAACAAACAGACGTCGCCTCTCATTTCGATTTTATTACTTTAAAGATGGGAGAAGGGGGTTGTGACAGAAATGCTTCGTGCGACAAGTTCTATAAGGTTCACCAGGACTCGAATGTTATTTCAAGGTTATGGGTCACACTGTGGACTACAAATGTACCGCAAGAAAAGTCTACTTTATTACACCCCTGTCACAGATGCCTCTGGATTTTGCTCATCGGCACCATGCAATCTCAAGGACAGAGGAGGAAACAAATGTATTCCTGTAAAACGGTGGAGATCACAGGCAGCTCTTTGTGGAGCTTTATCAGCTGTGCACTTCCTGGTATAGGGCATCGTGATGTCTCTTTCAGATATAAGGTGTCCTGTGTAATCAGTTTTACTTTGCCAGAAACATGATTAATTGGTAACCCTTGTCACATTTCTATTTGAAGGATGAGCTCAGAATCAACAACGGAGAGTTACTAATTAAACATTAAAATCGCAGTTATCCCTTGTCTTGATATGTTTTATCTGATGAGAGTTACTCATTGAATCCAGCAGGTTTATAGAATTCAAAAAGACAACGGATGCAGAATGATCCGCCTCATAAGCTATGCTATGTCCATCGCAAATATGCTACTTCACAAAAAGAGCACTTCAAACACATAGTTACTTATTTTTTATTCTAAACAAAAACAAGTCACAGTAACTCTGTGAAGGAGCTTGTACATTTTCAGCGGTGACACTGAGATAGATGGGAATGTTATAACCTAGTAAAAAAACATGCCGAAACCAAATAATTGCACATATTAAACTAACCCAGTGAAGGAAGTAGCAGAGGGAAAAGGGCACATTTTAGGCTCACCAAAGTTATTTTAGTTAATCTTCTATGAATGTAAGTGAAAAGGGTCACATTTGCCACAAAGGGGGCGGCTGCAGCTCAGTTGGTAAGTCGGTCGTCCACGGACCACCGCGTCAGTGGCATTTGCCACGTTTAAAATCATATCGTATCATGTCGTCATTGTCAGAGGGCAAGTAACTGTCTCTAAACCTTGATACTGGGAAAGCCCCTCTTAACTTCGAATAACAATTTGAATTTTGACACTTTCACTTATTTGCAAAGACATGTTTCCCACTGACATAGTGCTACTTAAGGAACAATGTTCTACAGGAAACGTATATGGCACAGCCATATTTATGAAAGGCAAACAATGACTGTAATTTGATTTACTTGAACAAGCCTCGGATGATCAAATCCACCTGAGTATTATCTGAGCATTGGCTAAAGAGGAAGGGATCAAACCTTAGGACAGTTGACCTTTTGTACAAAGTACTTAACACGGTCTGTGCCACAAATTTGCTTACATTTGATTGCTGACCTAAAATAATGCAGAATCTTTAAATATATCTTATTCATTGCACGTGCTGCAACCTGTGTTTATAAATGTTCAAACTTTTTAATTATTTCCAGATTTCCAAAAACATTTTTCCTGATTTTTGTTGTCATCTCAGATGTTTAGAATAGAGCAATGGTAATCTTCAAGCCTCCGGTTTTGGCAGAGTTGTATGGGTTTTAAAGAGTCCACACTAATTTGTTAAACAACAAAAAAGGTAGACAATTTATTCTAAATAATAATGTCAACATTTATATATCTGTAGATTGGATGTAAAAGACACCAATAAAATGGAATAATATGGTTAAGATCCAACCCTAAATACAAATTTTAGGCTACAAAATAAAGAATTGTCAAGTCAAAGTACATTATAAATGTGTCCAACATGTCGAATTCCTTGACTATCTACTTACTATTTGGCATCAGTGTGTGTCCCTGTGACCTGTGTGTTTAATGCTTGACTGCAAACCAAATTTTCTTTGGGACTGTAAAAAAAGTGTGTGTGTATATTATATGTGTATACTTACACAACATCAATGAAAATAATGGAGTACACAATCAAAGAGAGGAAGACTAGCAAAAGAATTTCATCAGTTCAGGATCAGGACAGTATATAGGTAATGGGCAAGAAGTAAAATAGCTCTATTTTCAGTTATTCAATCTTTATTTCTTTTTTGTGCTTGCCACTGTCATGGCACACTGTCCTTGGAGAAAATTGGAAGTATATGCAAATAAAGATGGTTCCATAAACACTCAACATCAGCCTCTTTCAAGTCCTGATACTTGCACGTTAGGTCGACAAAAGGCCTTTTCAAACAATGAACCATGTCACAAGAACAAATAAATATACTTCCTTAAAACGAGTGCAACATTTGATCTTATGTAAACCATGGATAAAGTCAGTCACACTGATTTAACAAATGAAGCTGGAAGGCCAGAACATAAATTAGTAATGAGTTGCTTTGCTGATTCTTATTGGTCTGGCCCGTCTGGTAGGCAAACAAGTCGCACTCGTACGACCTTCATTTCACCTTAAGTTTACTGGCACCTGCAGGCTTGATTTGCTTAACATTGTTTGATAAAACAGTTGTTTTGGTTCTCAGTAAAAAAAATACCTCAGTAATTAGAAGATATAATCCTAAAATAGTTAGATAAAACAATCCAAAACAAAGTATTTTAAATCAGTAAAGTGCTGAAATATTTGTCTATAAACAATGACTTTTTTCTACAGTAGGCCTAATATTTATAATCATAATATTTGTAATAGTATGATTTATATTGCCTGTATGAGCCAGTCAGGGGTCCACAGTTTAGTTATTTGTTTTATGTAATGTGTGTCTGTGTGGAATGTAACTGTTGTATGTAATTGTGTTGTGATGTGTCTGCGTACTGATGATGTCATTAGTGACATCATAAGGCCTTGATAGTTTGCCCTTGATGGTTGCCTCTGTAGTTTACCTTATTTTGTTGACCAGTGGTCAAGGAAGCCAGCAATGCTGAGGGTTTGTTAAAGAGAGATGCAGTTCAGCTCAGCTACTGAAGGGTGCAGATGTGACACGGTAGCTGGAGCAGAGGAACTGACTACAAGAAAGCAAGAGAGTTTGTCAGATTCGAGTAAGATCACCTCTACAATACCCGTTAATAACATTTGTATTCATACTTACTGCTAAGATTAAACTACCCAATCTAAGCTTACTGTATATGAGGACATTTTAATTTAACCTCCTTAAGCATTAAAATGCAGGCTACACAATATTTCATCAGCATAATAAATGAATAATAAAATCTGTTTTCGAGAAAACAATCACGTGAAGCAAAGTCTTACGGGCACTTTTTAGGACATGTCCTATTTCTCTAGGCTACCATAATGGAGAGTAAAGGTAATGGAAACTTTATATAGCGCGATTTGAAAAAAAATCATGAGGTAGTAAAGTGGTGTTACAGTACATTTACTCAACAACTTCTGTTTCCATCTAGTGGTGGAAATTGTTTCCCTGATGGGAAGTGACATCATAAACACAATAGGGCGCTGAGCTTCCTAAAAGAAATCAGTGGAATGGACACGTCATAGTCGACGCCTGCACCGGTGCGGGCAAACTTACACAAGCTGTTTTGAATGATGCTGTAATGACACTGACCCGCCATTAGCGTTGTTTTTAATGTGAAGGCTTCAAAATGCTTATTAGTTTTCTTTGTTTTTGGTTTAAAACAAACATAACCAGAGTTATGACGCATAATTTACACAGTTTTAAAGTTTAAATGTCCGAAAAATGCACGTCTATTTACTTCCATTTTAAAACCGGCCCGCAGTGCAAACAGTGCCATCTTGTGGCAAAGAGAAGTGACACTCCCTGGAAGTGTAAGTCCTGTGATGCTGCACTGTGCGTATTTTCAAATAGGAACCGCTTTGAACGGTGGCACAAGTAAAGTGCTAGGATTGTGGTAAATAGTTTTGGGAAGGTTTGCCTGTGTTTTATCTAAATTTTTCACCTTTTATTGGCATTTCCTTTGCTTTTTTCTTATTTTGAACATAGTTTTTATTTCACTATACTGTTTGCACAATTGTTAGAAAACCTAAAAAGTTGAGTCTCAATTCTTTTTCTTTTTACAACAAAAAAATAACATTTACTACTCGGATTTGTGTTTTTTGTTTAGTTTCAGGTTTAATGTGGAATTATTGTGTAATATAATGACAAAATATCTGTATGAAAAATGAAGTTGATGTTGTAATAAAAAAATGGACATGTACACTTTCCACAAAAAACAGTTTTAAAGGTGAATCATTGAAGCAAATTGTAAAGTGGTAAAAACGTCCAAAAAGACCCTCAGATCAATAAGGGTTAATAAAGAGTAAAGGTAATGGAAACTTCATATAGCGCGATTTTTTTTTTTTAAATCATGAGGTAGTAAAGTGGTGTTACAGTACATTTACTCAACAACTTCTGTTTCCATCTAGTGGTGGAAATTGTGTTTATCTTATAGGAAGTGACGTCATGAACAGAATAGGGCGCTGAGCTTCTGAAAAGAAATCAGTGGAATGGACACATCATGTGTTTTATAGAATAATATCGGTAAATTAGCAAACGTAGTTTTCCGCTACTGCTAAAACAAGCCCAGATATTTTGACAGCATCCACTCGAGGACGGCTTTCAATTTCGGTAGGCGGTTTTCTGTGCCTTGTGCCTGCTAGTTAGCTAGCTTAGCCTCTAGCAAGCAGCAACGTTGTGCAATACATATTACAATGTTTAGGCTAACGTTAGCACGTTAGCATGTGTACAAATTTAGCCTCTGTTATACTTTAACTCCGCGTTTCTTTAAGCACGATCAGTTTGGTGGTCTGCACAGGAATAAAAGTTTAAAACAACCTGGAGAAAATGTTCGTTACATCATAGGCAAGTGTTAATAAAATACTTATTATTGTTGTGAAACTCTTATTATTTCAGTGAAGATTCTCAGTCATTCAGGTTTGGTTGTCCGACGATTGAATCATGTGAACTGAACTTTTGTTCTTGGTTAGAAGCGTTTCGCTACTTATTCAAGCAGGTTTGAATAAAGTGGCTGTTATTATTCCGAGTCACGCTGACGTTAAGATCAGTGGTTCAGTGAAACGGGTTACATTTAATCAAGTAATCTGACTTTACCATTAACTATCTTACTATCTTTTCTTTCCCTTCTTCTACGATCAGTAAGTAATTATAACGTCATAACATTTGATTACTTTACTTACTACGTCACAAGTGTCGCTGAAATGAGGTTTCATGGCGAAAACTTAATAATTCCGTGGTCTGAAGTTTTGCTTATTTTTTATTTATTTATTTATTTGTATTTGTATTAACATTTTTTGGGTTAGGATTAACGTTACTGGACTGATTTACAGAGAAGACACCTGTGAAGGTCCAAGTTTAGGCTTAGGTATAAAAAAATGGGGGTTGTGATGTGACACTTTTGAATTTTCCCATTAAAATAATTAGAACATTAAATAAATATACACAAAATAGCACATATAATAGTAAATAAAGTAATGATAAAGTGGTTCACCCCAACCAGCTCATTTACCAACAGTAATGTATAGATTGTAATGTGTTGTGTAAAGTGTTTTTACATTGAGTGTTTTTAGTTCTCATACTTTCATACTACTTGTGCACTTTTACTCGAGTAGCATTTTCAATCCTGAACTTGGTGTACTTTTACAGTGTAGTATTCGTGCTTCTAGGATATGAATACTTGCTGTAAAGCATGCATGAGTAGAGCAATCTGTGCAATCTGTCAGTACAAGTAATGTTACTTGTCCTGTGGTAACTAACGGTCACTCACTACTCAATGACACCTCGTTCCGTTGTCCTATGTTTCATGCAGCGATGGCGTCATCCTTACCTCAGAAGCCTGGGATGGCGGGGATGGCCCTTCAGCAGCAGGGCCACCTACCCCCTAGCTCTGTCTCAGCCCAAGGTCAGCAGGGCATGCCCCCTCAGGGAGCCCTGAGAGAGATCTCCCCGGTTTTTCTCTGTCGGATTGGACAGGAGACCGTCCAAGACATTGTTTCTCGCACCATGGAGATCTTCCAGTTCACGCGGGCCACGCAGGTATTAAACACACGAATGTTAGACTGCCAGGTAGCTGGAAGTAAGGCTTTTTTCAAGGGACAATGTCCTGATGCAGTTTGTAATGGGTTTTCAAAAACCTTTTCTCAATTAGTAGGATAAGTTATTAATGTTATTAAACAAGCTGAGAAGGATCTCAATAACTACTGAGACCATATTAGCAAACAGAAAACAAAATGACCATATGATTTAGTGCATATTGGCAAATAAATGTAATTTAGTTGGTGTAAATAATTAATTCACTTCATCTGTCTCAACTCAAAGTCTATTTACTTCTGTTTAATAGACCTTTCCACTCTATTTTATGGTTGTTATAGGCACATTAGGTTTGCTCCATAAACATGTAGACTTTCAAACCTCTGAATATGGGCATGGGCAGATGATTTCTCACCCACAATGACTTCATCTGTAATGAATGAATTGTTGTCCTATATAATTATTTATTCATGTTCATTTTTGAGAAAAGAAAGAGAGCGTTGCAAATGCTTAGAGACCAAGCTGTTGATTTCTTCATCTTAACATCATCTTGATAATTTCTTCACCAATTCACTTCATTTCCGTTCAACTTTATTTAATGAGCGCCAATTCACAACATGGTCATCTAAATGGATAAATCTGTCTGAATATTTAAGTAATTAATTCTTTTTCGTGCCTTTTAGAGAATACAATTATAGTTTAATGTATAGTTTTCTGTGGCAATATTCTTCGACAGTAGCAAGGAGAGAACAATGTTTTTTTTTTTTTTTTTACTCTTGTCAGTTGTGTCTTGATGTTGACTGAATGGCTAATGATTCCTAGTTTACTCCCTCTGTCCTCTATCAGTGTGCACTTGTCCTGTCTTCCTTCTTGGTATATGTGCTTGGCATGCTTGTCACCATCCGTCTTAGTCATGCTCCCATCTCCACCATATCTGTGTCTGTAATTGTGTCTTCTCAGTGTATCACCGCCTCCGTCCAACTTGTCCTTGTCCATTAAACTGCGCGTGTATTTTTCTACACTGAAAAATCCGATATTAGGCAGCATCCGGAACATGGGTTTGTGTAGTAGTGTGCGTGATTGTGACTCACATGCCTTTTCATCTAATATAGCATGAAGTGCATACAGTGCCCTACAGTAAAAATGCTTTACTTTACTGGAAATAAGAGTAAACATGTATGTAGTCTACATACTGCCTTCTGCCTACAAACTAGTCCTTACACATTGCATCTGCACGTTACACTGCTACCTTAACCAAAAAAGGAATGTAATGTTTGATGTAGCTTCCTAATGGCGTGACCCAAAGTCAAGCGATGTATCAAGACCGCTTTGGAAAGCTCCAGGAACATCTTCGACAGCTCACCCTGCTCTTTCGAAAGCTTCGACTCTTGTATGAACGCTGTGTGGAGATGACCTCTGACCTGCAGGAAGGACCAGCAGAGGTTAGGACCATGCCCTCAATTTCTGCTTCGATTTGAGTTTAATATGCAGACAGTTATATGAAATATTGAGCCCTTTAGTAATGTGATGGCCATGTATTCTTTTGTAACACTGAAGAGCAGCTCTTTTCTGCACAAAAGGATATTTTCTTTTATTGTCCTTTCATCCAGGATTAAAATTTGTCAGTGTGTCCTTAACCTTTTCTTACACCCTTTGTCCTACACTTCATTCATATAGTGAAAGAGAAGGACTCATTTAAATCCTATTTTATTTCCTCAGCTTGTTCCATATGTTGGAGACGAGCTGGTTTCCGCCAGAGCAGAACCGTCCAGTCCTGCTGTCATCCAAGAAAAAAAAGAAGTTCTTGAGGTGTGTTTCTTTTTTCTCACAGTCTAAAGTGATAACCCCAAGAGGGAAATATTTAAGGTTTCATGTTGTTGCATCAAAGTAATGAGGTACACAATGACAGATTCCACAATTGAATCTTTCATTACAGATTAGTTGGTAATTGTAGAGCTTGCTGCATGTTACCTGTCTTGTATAGTTTATTTCACAAGGACAAAGTAAAGAATTCTAAAGCTCAGAATTCAAAATTCAGTGTAGCATCTGAAAAATGGCAACAAGGCTATTCAGTTGTAAAAAGTCCCCTGAAAGAGCCTCTAGGTGGCAGTAGTGACATAGGTCATAGTGGTCTCTTTTGCTATGGGAGAAATGTAAAAATCTAGCATCATTTGCAGCATACGTCAAATTTGAATATCAGGATGTTGGTCTTGTTTTGTTATTTTTGTAAACAGTAGACTCGTTATTATAATTGGATGACATTTACAAGCAAGTGAGGTAATTGCTCCCAGGAGCAACACAGTGAACATTTTGGCTTAAGGCTGATGGGCTTTGTTTGGTTTGCCAACATCATCATAAAACTTTCAAACAGGCATTGTTGCAATTCCCATTTCTCTTTAACGATAATGTATGTGGGAAAGGAATGGGGGAAGCTAAAGCTATGGCTCATTCTGCTTCAGAGAGTTTAAATGACAGATGTCGTGTCTTGTGGTACACCTGCAGAAAGTTCGTCAGAAGAACCAGGAGATGAAGATTCTGATGGATCAGATGAGGAACCTACTGTGGGACGTCAACACCATGCTGACGCTCAGAAAATGAAAGTTCTTCAGTTTAGACGAACTCTTTTAAGAAGCACATTCCTCCACAGACATACTGACTGCCAGGTGAAAGAAAAGACGACATGTTGGATTTTGGATAGTGGAGCTTCCACTTTTGTGCCACTCTTTTTTTTTTTGTGGCAGCCAACATTTTTCAATGATTATATTGATGCTGTTTATCTTTAATAAGATAGGATGAAAGTAATACATACTTTTTTAATCTTTTTTTGTTTCAACCTGATCAACTCAAAAATTGATATACTTGCCACCATCAAGATTGAGACTATTAAGTAGTTTTTTTTTTTTGTACCGCAGAAGGAAGCTGACAATCTATTTTGTACTCTGTAAAGTTTTCAACAGCTGTTAAGTCTTGCATGTTTGTTCGTATAAGCAATAGGCTTATGTTTCTATACCGTCTAAATAATGAGTTGAAACCTGTATTGCCTCAGGTAAACAAAACATTTTCTAAAAATAGTGTATCCACGGTGTTTTGCCACCAGACAGACTTGAATTTATTGCTGGCTATTTTTTCCTAAAAGCACACAAGCTAATGTCTATGTTTACAATAGGAACAATTGCCCTTGTTATGCTCTGCCAGTTGTAAAAACATTATAGGTTTGGAAATTCAGATTAGCCCCTTGGCAGCTATATATCTCAGGTGTGTGTGTGTGTGTGTGTGTGTGTGTGTGTGTGTGTGTGTGTGTGTGTGTGTGTGTGTGTGTGTGTGTGTGCGCGCGTGCATGTTCTTAATGAGATTAGCTTCCTCACTGCTAGACAATACACCTGGTTACCCTGTGGGGGCTGAGACTTGCTTGCCAGTGAATTTTTTTTGTACACTGCTAGACAAAAGTTAGGCCTTCTGGGTCATTTCTGTTTTGTATAAAATAAACTTCAAAATATATGTGGAGCCATTGGAAAGTCCGTCTACTAAATACACAGGCCTGCTCAGACATTGCAGGATGTGCCCTAAGGCATTTACACATGATACATGTTCTGACCTGGTGTCTTATGTTCCATTCATTACACATGTAGCCTAGAGCTGCTACACTTCAAGCCACTATTTTGTAATTGTATTTTAAATAATTTTAATAATTCCAGAAGTGAGTTTTAGAATTAAAAAGTCGTTACTCAGATTAGAGTAAAATTTAAATGATTTGCAAATAGATTTGACGAGTTTTGAGCAAAACTGTACCAATTCTAGCTTCTTAAATGTAACTATTGGTTTTCTGTATGTTTTTCTTGCCGAATTAATGTTTTCTCGGTTTGACAAAAGCAATTTGAAGAAGTCCCCTTTGTGCTGACAGTTGTCCAGAACGTGTACTAAAACCAGACAAAGGATAAGGCTGGTGATTTACAAGACTTTTTACACGACTCTTTCTTGTGAAAATCTTTTCCAGAGCCCAAAAGCTTATCTTTACTTTTGGAATTCTTTACAAAATAAATAAACAATGATCACATTTTTGTGAGGAGGAAACATCCAGTTCAGCCGTGCGGCTCATTCATGGGTTTTTAATAGCTTTTGAACAACAATGGAGGTTTATTGCACAGACAAATATAGTAAAATCAGGTTCGGAATTTATAGATGTTACAGTAAATAGACCATTTATTTTACATTTTAGCTGTTTAATGAATTTGCTGACAAATTTAAATATAGAATATCACCAGCTTTATCCTTTATTTGAATAACTTGAGAAGCTGGGGAATAGTTGATGGAAATTAAAATAATTGCTGGAGTGCTAGTTGAGACTGGTGGACATGAAATAGGATGTTCATTGTACAGTACAATCAATTATGCATCTATCCATCCATCAGTTCTCTGTAACCAGGGGGCTGTAGCCTATCCCGGCTGCCATTAGGCAAGAGGCAGCGTACACTCTGGATGGGCCACCAGTCTATCTCAAGGCAAACGGAGAGAGAGACAACCATTCACTCCTACAGGAAATTTTAAGTCCCCAATTAACCTAAACACGCAGGTTTTTGGACTGTGGAAGGGAACCGGAGGAAACCCATGCAAGCACGGGGAGAACATGCAAACTCCACACAGAAAGGCTGCAACCAGCTGCTGGATTCAGGCTGGTGAGACATCAGCACCCACCACTCCCCCACCCTGCCTCCCACCAATTATGCATATGGGACAAATATGAAGTATATAGTCTCTATGCCTCACTCAAGGGGGTTTTCAGTGTCTAACAAACCTATCGGGAAGCAATCTGGTTCCTTCATCTGTGCTGAAAATACACATTCAGGACTTGTTTGAATAGAAATGTTTGTCAAGTGAAGAAATAAAACTCCCAACAACCTGCTGCACCGTGGCAGAGTTTGCATTTATAAATCACTTTATTTGTTTTACAATTAGCATTTTGATGGGGAGATTATCTGTTTCCTTGGCAACGGTCCTTGCACATTAATGTTGAGCCACAGCTGGAGTGCATGTCACCAACACCAGTTCCTTGCTTTTGGCATAACCTCCCATCTTATTGTCACACCAGCAGCACTGGCATCTGAAGTGTTCACACAGACTGTCCTTTCTCACCGAGACTCACAAGGACTACTTCATGTCCTCCTCTGCTGTCTTACCAGACTCACAAAGGTGGAAGAATCAATTGAAGTTTATTTCAAACTTTATAAGCCTCTTTCTCTTTATATTTATATAGTCCAGAACAGTCCACCAGGGCCTGTCTTATTGTATTTTGTCCATGGACCATTTTGTCTACTTCCCAGACAGTCAATAAGTAGCACATTGCCTGTTCATCATTGACTGTTTCGTTCGTTTGTCCAAAAGGCCACTAGACAAGACCTCCCGTGCTCCTGTGGTCCTTCTGTCCATATGTCAATTTCATGCCCTCTCTAGGTCTTTGTACTTTTTACGGAGGACAGATACTTGATCTTTGAAGAGCACTGGGTCCAGGCGAAACTGAGAGTGGACTAGGGGCATGTAGCCAAACCAGTTGGCGAAAGTGTTGACACACTCTTGCCGTTGGTTGAAGTGCTCTGGATTGGCCCAGGGGACACTTTTTGTACCCTAGGAGGTAAAAACAGGACAGTGTGATTTTACTGGTCTGTTCTTTTAAGTAAAGGGTCTCCAAAGACTACAGCAAACAAAGAAAAAACGAGCCCCTACCTGTGGACTGGGCAGCTCTTTGTACTGTTTCCTTTGAGCCACTTTGACTGGCGGCAGGTGAGTTACAGCAGAGACCAGGAAGTTCATCAGGATGTCCTCACAGTTGGAGGTACGATCCACCAGCGTCCGTAGTGACTGCGGCAGGTAGTGGGAAAACAGGTAGTGATAGTACCTGCGGGACGTGTAAAAGTGTCATACAAGTATCTGTGCAGTGTTGTTAAAATATAAAACAAATGTTCTTCGAGGTCGACTTCACCACTTGCTTCTGATGGATCTAGACTGGGGAGTACATGTATACTAATGCTTTTAAATATTACTCTACCTTCCCTATATTCTGTTATATTCTGAAAATGCCCTGTAGATGACATCACACGGAGGAGTTTTTCCCTCATCGTGATGATGTCATCCCGAGCGTTCTGAAGGAGGAAGTCAACCAAGACCACACGACCTCTGTAGAGCGAGTGACGAGTTTACGTCATTTGAATTCAACAACTGACAATGAAAGAAAAAGCTCACCGCATAAATTAATATAAAGTGCGAGTGCAGTAATGGGCAGCACGGTGGTGGAGTGGTTAGTGCGGCCGCCTCATAGCCAGAAGGTCCCTGGTTTGAATATACCCGCGTTGAGTTTGCATGTTCTCCCTGTGCTTGCATGGGTTTCCCCCCCCCACAGTCCAAAACACATGCAAGTTAGGTTAACTGGTGACTCTTAACTGGTGATTTGTACGTGTGAATGTGAGTGTGAACTGTTGTCTGAGTGTGTCTGTCTGTGTAGGCCCTCGCTTTCAAAAGGGCTTTGAGGCACCAGTTTTGAAAAAAAAAAAAATAAACTAAACATAGGATCATTGGACAGGTTACAGCCACATGTCTTATTAATTTAACCTCATGTAATAATTTTTAACAAAAAAAAAGCGCCAGATGTTTAAATTAAAAAAAAAAAGGGACCTAAAAATGAATTAGCTGCGAGAGTTTCCTACTTGCCTATTCTCTCCATCACACATTGTTCTATTCTTCGTCTTGCAAAATACTTTGTCACATTTGTTGCCAACGTGCAAAACGTGATGTTCTGTTTCACTATTATTAGTTTCTAATCACAGCTTTAGGCTGTCTTGTACTTGCACACATAGTACAATAAATCTCTTTAGACAAGCACTTTGACAAAAAAAAAAATTAAATTGAGCAATGCACCACATCTCTGCCTGTTTTACCATAAGGCAGAGATCGGGGAGTTAGCACCTGCATGGTAGCATGTACAAAAATGAGAACATGGTGTGATGTATGTTGATGAAATGCATCTGGGACAAGTTAACCACTTCACCACCAGTGGGATTTAATATTTATAGTGCACAGAAAAATAAACCCCTCCGGCACGACGCATGTTCTTTCTTCATACAGATGTCAAGGTGGGAGAATTGTAGTGCTGTGCTACTGCATATTGAGCTGTTGCATTACATTTCGGTGCAAAGCAGCTCCATTGTGAAAGGCCATTAGCTGCGCTGTCACATCATTTTACTAATACCCTACACAGTAAGTAATTAGATAATTTTGCGTGTAAAAAGACCAAATTGAAGGTTCACACAATGAGCAAGGCACGTTTTAACGGACTGACTCACTGTGATTTGACTGTTTGACGGTGAAAAGGGGCATGAGGTGATCCTGATGGTCCTGTAGTGGGCCTAACCTTCCAGGATACAAATTAGCATGGAAAAGTGGTTTCTTTATAACCGCTGCCAAAAGTGAGCACACTGTGTTAAATTGTGGAGTAACTGCATCCTGCTTGTATAAGACGGCATATTCCACTCAGGTGGATTTGTTCTACTCATCAGAGGAGCTTTCAAGTAAATCAACTTTCAGGCCACTGATCACCCATTAGATTTATGGCTGTGCCTTACGTTTGCAACGGAATACTGATGACTAAGTAGCGTCGGGATGGTGGGAAACAAGGCGTCAGGACCAAAAGAAAGATTCAAATTGTTATTTTAAGCAAATAGGGGCTTTCACAGCATCGCATCACAGGTAGGTGAAACATTTCTTCGAGGAGATTTTGCATGTTTATGTACCTGTGGTAGAAGGCAGCTCCAGTCAGGACGATTGAGTAATTGTTGGTCCATTTCGAGGTGTAGCCCCAGGCGCGCTTCAGAGGATCCCAGAAATGGCTCCTGGGAGGGTAGCCCACGATCCGCTCAGGGAAGCTCCGCCACACCAAGAAAGCAAAGTTCACCTGTATGTACAGACATGCAGGGGTTATTGATGCTACTTTTTGGGCCGTGTACATCTGCTGTATGTTTATGACTAACACGGATGCACACACCTCACTGGTCAGAAGGACCGTATCCTCGTCCAGACTCAGTACTGCTTCTGTCTCTATGGCAACGTGAGGTAGAAACCGACTGGTGGTCTGTGAGGGAAATGCAGTAGTAATCTTTAGTTATGGTACTGTAGGCTATGTGCTGTCTGCCCTGTGAGAGATTATTAGAAGGAGTGAAAGATGACCATGTTACAGTTAATCGTGCAGAGTGAGTGAGAGGAGCGAACCACTAAAGATTTTGTGAAAAAAAAACAAAAACAAAATGGATACAGACTGGCACAAACCATCGGGAATGAGTGACGTTTATGAAGGTAAATGCCAAACGGATCAGTGAACATGTCTGATATACATGGGGAGGAAGACAGACAGAAATTCAGACATCAAGGAGAAAGAGCAGTGAAAAGACAGGAACAGATGTAAAGCAAAAGACAGATACATAAACAGCCCGAGCGACTGACAGTTTGTCTTTCTGTCACTCAAGACGTCAGAGCAGGCGTCAGTGTGAGTTGTGCGTGGCACTGGCCCTCACCTTCCTCCTGCCGTCTGTCACAGTGAGGGGGACGGGCATGGGAGGCCATTTGCTCCGACTGGGTGGTGGCTTCTCGCTGTTCCACAGAATGATGATCTGCAGCAGCAGCAGGGGAGGTGAATTTTACATAACACATCCACAGATAGATGCATCAGATTGATCAGAAATAGATGGTCCCGTCAGTCAACTAGAAAGCCTGGCGGATGTGTAATTCCTCCTCTAAATCCCTGGTTATTGCTAAAGTGATTCATTATAGATATAGTCGACAATAGTGCATACGATGAGTTTAAACAGTGTTACAAACGTGACTGTATTTTACTATTTATTCCACATTGTTGTGTCAGAGTTTGGTGTATTCACCTGTGAACAGTACTTTGACTTGGAAACCACCTGAAGCAGCTTCATAATTGGCTGAGACTGGGAGACCAACGGGGAGACGGCATGGATGACAGCAGTAAACTCCTGACCTGGACTGACACCTAAACAAAGTCACAAAAGTAATATTGTATCATTTGTGTTCAAAGGTTGTGCAAGAAACCGTGAAGTGCATCTGCATCAGTCCCTGAAGGATCATCGAATGACATTTCAAGACACTGTCAAGATTTTGATCCTTTCTTGTGCTACCCAGTGGGAAAACGAGCCCTTGTGGCATAGAGCAGTACCTGGGTTATTGCTATGTTCTGCCATCAGAATAAATTGAAAAATGTCATAATCACATAAACATTTGCTTAAATTGGCTCTAAATATTTTTTAAAGACTTGCGAATCTTATTGGGGAGATTTATTTGACGGCATTTGAAAATAAGAATTAATGCAGACCAGACCTTTCATAATCATTTGATTATTATTTGCTGCTGCAGTGTTGATTACTCCTCTCTACCTCCCCAGCTCTGACATAATAGTCTCATGATTGTGCTTAGTGTGGAATCGAAATTTGCATGTTCTGCCGACTTATTTACCTAATCCCAGGTAGTAGAAAGGGAAATGGGCCAGGTGAGTCGAGTACTCTGGGAGGACCAGCAGACCTCCTGGTAGGGAGTTCCACATGTATCTGTTCCTCGATATGTGAGAGAAAACGCGATCCTTGATTATCTGAGGAGAGGCAGGAAAACTGGATGAGTAAGAAACAGAAAGCATATTGGCTAGTTGTGCTCATCTAGTATAAGCCTGCACCACATTCATCTCTCTCTCTCTCTCTCTCTCTCTCTCTCTCTCAGCTGGCGGATGAGCGTCTTGGAGCTTAATGTAAACTCCACTGCAATTTGAGACGCGCCGCACTTCTGTTTGCGCCCTACAACAATCCCTCATGATATACCTTCTGCACTTCCCGTTTTGCACCAACAGGAGGTGTCTATGCGGCGGCACTGTCACCATCCAATCAGAAGCCCTCTGCCTCACTGACCTCAGGCTGACTACACAGCTGTCTCTCATGGGGAGAGAGGTTCCCCTCTGCATGCTGTATGTATATAAGCAGCTTATCACCAACTTCCAGAACCTCTCCTTTATTATCTCTACCATAAATCCCCAGCAGCAAATACACCAGGGGCCTCCAGACCTGCCTTTACTATAAACATCAGTGTGCGAACGCAGCCACTCACTGCGTGATTTCTTCAGATATCAGTAGGGTTGTTTTTGTGTGGCAGTGTGCACAAAAAAAAGGCTCACGTAATGAGGCTGTTATTTCATTTAATGCTTGATCTAACCCTTCGGCCGACCTTCAAATGACTCTCTCTTAGCAGGAGAAAGTACTTGTGAAGTACATTTTTCTTCTAGGTTTGTTCAAAGACCAAAAGGTAAAAACAGAGAAAGCGGCTATATGAGCTTAGACTAGAAGATTTCTCTGAACCTGACCTGTGGCACTAAGAAAGAAACGTTCTCAGTCTGATATTACTGAGCAGTGAGGCTTAACTTGGCGGGTCGGGACTGACATTTGCAGCATAATGATACATTTCTATACGTTAGGGGATTTCTACTGAGACTTCAGGTGGATCAGATGTGGACTGCTTTGAAAACGTTCCCTATGCAAATGGAGCAAAGCAGCGCCGAGATACAGAAGGAAAAGAGTAGAAGCATGGGCCACGATCCAACCCCGTAATCATAATGATAGAAGGGTGGTTGGATTCAAAAGTGAACACACGGTTGAAAAGCCTTTCTGAAGGAGGCAGCACACCACAGGGAGATGGGCGACTACGGCTGGGTATCCAACAGAAAGCCTGTGTTTACAGCAGCAGCAGCAGCTTCTTTTTATGGATGTTTTCTTTGGAAACAAATATATGGCTGTATGGTAACAGAAATGCAGACTATTCTAACTAATGGAAGATTTGAAGTAAGTTTCTAGTTGGTCCTGGAATTTCACTTTCAATCCATCTCACACATTATTGCTCATTGGGTTGAATATTAGAAATCCTTACCATATCCCAATCCTAACCTATGGCACTAATATTCAATGCTTTTGGCCTCGCGGTGATTTACCAGAGCTAACGGCAGCATCTAAGAATTGCTGAGTTTGGCAGGCAAGTCAGTGCCAATGATATAGACCAATGAGTGTTTCACCCATAGCAAACTGTCTTAATCACACTCACTTCTGTGGGGATTCTGACATAAAACGAAGCTATTGTGGAGCATCCACTTGTAATGAACCCTTTATTTAAGTCTTTTTTTTTTTACATTTTTATGCAGTTGCGAGACTGATTTCTTTTAAGCAAACTCTTGATGCACAAGTGAGCAGCTGTCAGTCCTCTGAATTGCATCAAGAGGGTGCCCCCTCAGACATGGTCTACTGATGTCAGCAGGTCAGCATTTACTTGCCAAAAGAGTTTTCCTTCTGCACAGCATATGCCGTGGCGTCCCAAAGGGGGAATGTGGCATCAGCTGTTTGTCTGAGCGACCAGACCATTGACACATTTTGGCTGGAGGCTGAGCCATTTAACGACCCTGAGGGAACAAACTGTTTTAAAAGGAATTAGTACTAGTTGACATCCAGTTACTCACCATACCCATGACAAATACACATGGGGTGAGAGCGTTTTGTCAAGTGAATCTTTTGAAAGCTGAAGGAAAAGATTGAGAAACCGCACTGGGATGTCACGGACGAGTAACTAGGCCTAAGCAGAGATTGAGAGACATCTGCAACATTTAAACCTTCCCGACAGTCACAGGAAGTGTTTGATTCATCAGTGTACGAGCCACAAGTCCTGCTGCTACGGACTGTCCACAACATCACTGAGGTTTATGTAGCCTTTTGCAAGGATTGTCTATAGGAAAATGCTTTTTTTGGTGTGTGTGTCATGTTACTAACATGGCTGCTTCACGATTAGGTCACTATGCTAAAATTGCTTCACTGCCAGCCCCTGATACTGCAGACTTGTTAGCCCTTGCATACTGAGTTTAGCTAGTTCACCATCTAGGACTGCATGTAGCCACAGCGTCACCACATACTGCTGCTCACGAAACCACATAGAAAGTGTTCCTCTGTGCGAGTGTGTCGAGGCTTTGGGCTGACCTCTAGCGTGGTGAGGACTATCTTATCCACTGACGAAAAGTAAGCTTCCCACAACATCTGCGTCCTCTGTCTGAGAGCCAGGACTCTCTCATCACCTACTGCTCTCACTGTGGACGGCACCTGAAATAAGAAGAACCAAAAAATTAAGATTAAGGCAAAATGAGAGTTTTTGATAACATTTTCAGATTTTCTATCCTATTTAGTCACCCACTATCATGACTTATACATTTGTGTAGATGTTGACAGTAGCTGCCTCAACACTGTCTTTATTTCATTATTAGATTTAACTGTTTTTTCCCAAAATGTAAATCAACCCATTCACTGTTTTAGTCACACCAGAGACCTTGTCCTTACGTATGGCATTGAAATAAATAATTCTCTTACCATTTTCTAATAACATTTTAATTTGAAATGATGGACTATACAGCAGTTAGAAAACAAATCCACTACAGTAGGTGCTTGGGTGAAAATGCTGTGAGCGAATTTAAAGAAACGATTCGTTCGTCATTTGCTTCACCATGTGTCAATACAATGGAAGGCAGCCACCTTAACTTTACTCCTGTACAGGTTGATTATCTTGTTGATAATTCTGCAGCTTCACTACGTACAATACTCGATACTGTTGCTCCTCTGAAAAACAAGGCTGTTAACCAGAGGAGGCGATCTCCATGGTATAGTTCACAAACTCGCAACTTTATGCAGGAAACAAGAAAGTTAGAAAGGAAGTTCCTGGTCCACTAATTTAGCAGAATCCCATTTAGCCTGGAAAAACAGTTTAAAAATGTACAAAAAAGCTCTCTGTGATTCCAGAACAGCATATTATTCATCATTAATAGAAGAAAACAAGAAAAAACCCCGGTTTCTTTTCTGCACTGTAGAGCCATAGTCCTGTTGAGACTAGAATTTCCTAAACTCAGAGCAACGATGACTTTCTTTATGAACAAAATTGTAGGTATTAGAGAAAAAATTCACCAGATCCTCCAACCCAATTATTAAATAGACCTTTTTAGATTCTAACAACCGTGATAGAATCATCAATCCCTCTTAGACTGCTTTTTACCCATAGATCTCGCTGAGCTAACATCAACTGTTACCTAATCTAAACTAACAAACTGTCTGCTAGAGCCTATTCCAAGTACACTGCTACACTGCTCAAGGAAGCTTTACCCTTAATAGACCTGTACAGGAATAATTTGTTTCAAATCTTGACTGAAAGTCTTCAGAGTTCATCATAGTACAGAAACAGCACTGGTAAATGTCACCAACGATCTTCTTATGGCATCAGATAATGGGCTCGTCTCTAAACTTGCATTTAACATCACTGATGGCAACATTTTATTGCAGAGACTGGAACATGAAATTGGGATTAAAGGAACTGCACTAGGTTGGTTTAAATCTTATGTATCTGATAGATTCCAATTTATTCATGTTAATGAATCCTCCATGCACACAAAGGTTATTTACATAGTTCCACAAGGCTCTGTGTTAGAACCTTTTTACTTTATATATGTCTCCTTTAGGCAACATTATTTGAAAACACTCCATACATTTCCATTGCTATACTGATGTTACCCAGCTATATCCATCTATGGAACCAGATAAAAAACACTACAAGACATAAATGCCTGGATTTCCGACAATGCTTAAAATTTTTTTTTGACCAGGATTTGTCCTTTACCTCACATATAAAACAAATCTCTAGAACAGCCTTCTTCCACCTACAGAACATTGCCAAAATTAAGAGGATCCTGTCTCAAAGCAATGCCGAAAAACTAGTCCATGCATTTGTTACCTCTAAGTTAGACTACTTTCAGGATGCCCCAGTAACTCCTTAAAGAGCCTGCAATTAATCCAAAATGCTGCAGCAAGAGTGCTGACTGGAATTATCAAGAGAGATCATATTTCAAACTCACTAGCTTCTCTCCATTGGCTCCTCATTAAATTTTGAATAGAATTTAAAACCCTGCTTCTTACATATAAAGCTCTGAATGGCCAGGCTCCATCATATATAGAAGACCTCATAGCACCGCATCCCAGTAGACCACTTCGATCTCAGAATGCAGGCCTACTTGTGGTTCCCAGAATTTCCAAAGGTAGAATGGGAGGCAGAGCCTTTAGCTATCAAGCTCCTCTGCTGTGGAAGCAGCTCCCAGTTAAGATTCTGAAAACAGACACCCTCTCTACATTTCTGTCTAGGCTTCCTCTTTGATAAAGCCTGCTATAGGCTATAGGATTAGACTGCTGGGAGACCCACCCCCCAATGCACTGAGCTCCTTTCCTTCTCTCACCCCACATTTCTTTGTCATCACTGTATGACAACTTTGTGTCTTATTTCTCCTTCTCTGTCTCCCTCTTTCTGTCCCTTTCTGTAGATGTCCCAGGCTTTGGATCCGTGCGTTTTCCAGTGCGCAGCTACTGGTCTGCCCCAATCAGTCAAGGTAGATGTCGGCCCACCCTGAGCCTGGTTCTGTTGGAGGTTTCTTCCACTGAAGGGAGTTTTTCCTCTCCACTGTTGCCTAGGGGTTGCTCAAGGGGGAATTGTTGGGTTCTCTCTATACATCTTTTTAGTCTCAACTTTATTCTGTAAAGTGCCTTGATGAATTGGCACTATATAAATAAAGCTAAATTGAATTGAATTGATTTGTTTATTCAGATAATTACAGCTTATTTTAGTAAGGACCAAATTAGGGGTTTCGATGGAACCACCCAAATTGATTTAATCACTTAGAGTGTTAAGCTCAATGGCTCAGTGAAGGTGGAAGAAAGCCATGTTGAACTGAGAGAAGTGCGAGCAGTTGACTCTTTAAAACCCTTCACAAAGTCTTCACAAAGATAACACATTTTCTAATGAGCACCAGTTAAAGAAGCCGGGAGGCCGCTAAATCTCTCGCTGTGTGTATTTTGTCTGAAGTGTCTGCCCACACTCCATAACCCCACATCATACACACTCTGATTATTCCTCTGTGTTTCCATGTGACGGCTTTTGCAGGTGTGCAGAAATGCCACTGATAAGGTCGACTCGCTCAATCCAATGTCTCCTCTGCCCCGAGTTCTCGGGGCACGTTCCCGTTCATTAGCTGAATGGCAGTTCATGTCCTCTGTTGGCTGAGATCGAAGCAGATCAGCACAGAGGAAACATGATGTTATTTGTGTGAGGGAGAGAGATAGCAGCTGTGGCTGAGTGTAAGCTGGCTTTGCTCGCTCATTGTGTTTATTCTTCTGTATGTGCGAGAGGAGACACAGACACAGGAGGATGAGCGCGCAAATGCTTTTGAACCGAAGCTGGATTAAGGCTTCTATGGGTGTTTAATCTCAAGGGGCCCTAACCTGTAACCACGCTGCTTGATACAGGTAATGCCTGCTTTGTAGCTTTGTAGATGGGAGGTTTCCCATCGCCCATCATTACATACAAACCGAGTGAAAACTGATGTAAATGGGAAAATGTTGCCCTTGAATCCACGAGAAAAAAGCCCCATGAAGAGGAGTCTAGTGTTTAACAAGCATCAATAATTAGGCTGTGTTTATTTTGACTATAAAACATAGAATATGTATACGGATGTCACATCAAACTAAAATGACCAAATTCAGGTGCCTTTTATCGTCATTGACTATAAGATACTTGCTTTAAATGGCTCCGTCTACGTACTCTGGGTATTTTTCTTATTAAAAACATTGAACCTCGACACTCATTAGATGCCTGCTTTTCTTTTTTCTTTGTGCAGCTGCTTTACCGTTTGTTTCTACATCTTTAGGACTGGAATTGCTGGATCATCTATAGAAGTCCACTGACCTGCTTGGACGCCAACTGAGGACATCCTGGTGGTCATTGACCTCGGTGTGCATTTATGGAAATGTGAAACTATGCGTGTGCATGGTTGGAAGTGTAAATGCTTATGCTTATTACCTGTAGTAGTAGTCTCTCGTCTCCCTCAATGACTGCTTGGTTCCACTGTATGACGTCAGAAAACGGCAGCTCCCAACCATTACTCAGCAGCACTGGGATACACGCCGCCTATACATGCACACACGCACACACACACACACACACACACACACACACACACACACACACACACACACACACACACAAACACACATTTAGAGAGTCATAGAAAGACAGTGAACTAATAAACCAGCTGTACAATTCCATGTAGATCAGCTCTGATCAGCTGCAATTTGACTGGCTTTCTTCCAGTTGCGTCTGTGTTGGTGCCAGATCCTCTTTGGCAATAAGCGACATAACATGATATACTACAGCTGTATGAATATAATACAATCTGTGTGAGTTTAGTCCCAGCTGCTTGGGACTGTGATATCCCAGGCTGAGCAGACAATGTGATCAGTCCTCTTGTATGTTAATATACTGTATGTGCAAAGTGTCTCTGTGTGTGTGTGGGCGGGGCAGGGGGGGCAGCAAAAGGAATGCACATATGCTGGGAAGGGGATAAAATGAAAGAGGAATGAAGATCTGAAGTATGAAGACTAAGAAGGAACTGTTGATGTGTACAGACGGGATTTATTGAAGTTTATGTTTGCTGTTCTGCTATCCGCTAATTCACTGACAGGGTTTTTGATGCTGGTCCACTTTGTCTTTGGTGTCCCCCTCTCTCCCGTGAATATATTGGCTTCTCTCTCTACCCTTTGTCCATTTCCATCAACGGCGCTCTCATCCCACCCTGCTCTTCTTCTTTCTAATCGCTATGGTTTCAAGTGTCGATTGGTCTACACATTGTGGTTTTTCCTACCGTTTTCTAATTAAACCACCAGAGAACAGCAGCACCAGCAGCAGCAGCAGCAGCAGCGCAAACAGTGGAGATCAAACGCTCCGGCCCTCTGAGGCTTCCATGCATTTCATCTGCGAATAGAACTGCTGAAGGACACTCATGCCAATAGAAGGATTTGTCCGTATGTGTCAGGCGGCCGCAGGTTATGACAAGGTCACGCAAAGCCTCCCAGAATGATTATTCAAGGCCTCTACATTTTAAAACAAGCCTGAGGCTCAGCTGACTATTCTGCCCAAGAGATGAGGCACTCTGAGGATGATTTTCAAACATTGCCCTACCTCCCGCCTGGAGGTAGGGCAATATAAAAGCCTATGCGATGTGTGCGATGTTTCAATTTGTTTGCATTGGGAAATGAAGAAGGGTAGAGTCTGAGCGAATATGTACGCGGAGGAGTGAGCTAATGTGCGTATATCGGAAAGCTGGCAGTACAATTCCCACCACAGTGGTAATTGCCAGTTCTTTTGTGGGCTCGGCTGGCACGAAAAAAAAACAAAAAAAACAAATACACAACAAAAATGTTTAAAAAGTGGCATGAATGGAAAACAGAAGCGGCAGCAGGGAGAAAGAAGTGAGATGGAGAAAGAAAGGACAGAAGACAGGAGGAGAAAGGGACCGTGACTGCCGTCTGCTGCCAAGCCAAGTGGGTTGTATGTGGATTTGTCCATTCAGCAGACATGAGCAGTGGGGCAGGCTGCCACTCCTATGGATGCTTCCGGGCCATTCATGGACATGCACACGCACACACACACACACACACACACACGCACACACACACACAGCCCCAGAGAGTAGTGCAGCCAGGGAACACAGTAACAGCTCGAAAGTTCAGTGTTCGGCAAATCTAAAAACAGCCACTCTGCTTCCTGCACCAGTGTGAGACCGTCGACTTGGGTGGCAGAGAAAGACATCCAGCAACCAGGCTGGTGTAAACTATTCCCTCACTTCAACGCCTGTGGTTTTTTTTTTCCCCCCATTGTTTGTCTACTTGCACTTTTCACCAATAGACTTTAACAACCAGTTCCAGCTTGCGTAAGTATGTAATGGAGCCGTTTTAGTTTAAAAGGCCTGGCAAATAGCAAATAACAATGCCTTTGTGTCTACATCTGCACTCAACACAATGCACTGGTCTCTGGAAAACACTTAAAGATGTGACAATCGAGGTGTCAACAACCAATACGCTACAAAACTCTCCAACATAAACATTCGGCATCCTGTTCGCTTCCCCATTGACTGAAGTGTGTATGAGCTGGATCTTATTCAGCGAGTGGCTGTTTCCTGTAAAAGTCTAATTTGGTTACTCTAACAGTGTTTTGTAGAAGGAAATGTTGTAGCTAATGATGATTACGGTGTTGGCATATAGCATGCAGAGCTTACGTAGTCGTTTATGTGGCCCTCGGAGAATCCAGTAAATCCCGAAGGCAGGGTAAATGCAAGATGTTTTTTTTTTTTTTGATTTTTTTTTTTAAATACAATTTAAAAATCACATCATTGTTACGTTACAATATGGGGGCAGGCTGTGCTTATGTGTAAGCTGATACAGAATTACATCATATTGGTGATGATCCCTAGGTTACAGTATATTACATGGTACTTTTCTAACCATTTCAAGTCAGTGAAAACATGTACACAAACACAAACTCTCTTTGTGAAATAAGCAAAAACAATCTAAATTCTAGCAGAACACATTTTATTTATGTGTGACTACTTCGCTCATACTTAGAAGCTGTAGGTGATTAGGGGTTTTAATGTTAAATGCAGGCTTAAAGCAAAACAAATAAGGAATCATGTACAGTAGATGATGGTGTGTATTTCATTGAATAAGTAATATTTACCTGTAGTGACTCCAAGAAGCGGAAGGAGCCCAGGCGTCGACCTCGAGGCACCAAACAGAACGTGGAGTTGTGGAGGAGCTCCTGGTAATCAAACCTACCGAAGACAAGAGCAGCTATGTTACATTTATTGCATTTCGTTTAGCAGGAACCAGTCTTTTTAAAGGTTTTCCTGCCCTGGATATTCACGTCTTGCACAGTTGTCTCGGTAAAAACACACAGGAACGAAGGCAGAAGGTGAATATTTAGCCGCGAATAAACAATACATAAACTGTAAGATTTGATAAGTTGAGTAAAGTCAAAAATGGAAATGGGGACACACGGCATATCGTGGGGGACAGTTTCAAATTTAGTCTTTCGAGCTTAAGCGAGTCTAACAAACGGCTTAATAAATTGAACACATGACAACTAATGATATAAATGGTGAAACGTGAAAGATGCCTACAGAAAAGTGAAATGACACCGGAGAAACCTAATGACCTGCCAGTGTGGCAACACATGTCATATATCAGACCGAGGGTTTGATATATGACATTTAATATCTGTCCCACATAAAATAAACCATTTTTTTTTAGTCGTAATGACTCAGATTATGTGCAGCCATAAATCTTCCAAGTCCCCCCCCCCCCTCTTCCCTCCAAAAGACATGTTGGCACCACTACAGATAGCTACTGTATGTTTGAAACTATATCCATCACTGAGCTCATAACTAAATATGCCCTAATCTCTGTTCTCTATTGATTTGTGCTGTAGACAAGATGGCCTGAACTGGTGCCAAAGAAACAAATTTTGAGTGCGTTACTCCGACTGACTGCTGCCATACATCACCCGGGTGAACTCCACCACTTCGCACTCGTATTTCACACTCGTGCTACGCAAAGAAGCCACACGGAAAACCTCTGGATCAATGCGGTCCTTCTTCTGCTGACTGGAACAGCAACGGACGAGTGGCGTAACGGCCTCATGGTAAAGAACCACACAGTGGAGCAAACAGATTAGGCAACAAACTGGCTCTTTTACTCCCCCCCCCCCCACTCTGCTCCTCCTCATCTCTCCCTCCCTCACCCTGCAATCTGCTTGTTTATTTGCAGAAGGACTGACAGTGTAAATCATACCTGCTATTAATCTTCTCACTCGTTTAGTCATTTATTTAACCCCCGAAAGTGATGATGCCCCCTGGTTGAAAAATAATAATAATAATAAAAATCTGGATTTCACTTGGCATGAGTTAACACTGCTACATTCAAGTCTTGGACAGGATCTAAATAGATGCCACTGTGTGACTGTATATTGAAACTGAATGTGTCAAGACACACAAGAGTACATACACAACACTGGCGTCAGTTCACTGAAAGGCAGCCTTGTCTGGCGTTAGTTGAAGTTCTGCTCTGATAGTCCTCCACCTTCTTCGCCGTCGTCACATATACATGTGCGCGTGATGGATCCGTGTGCATCTGCACCGGTATAAATTTCCAGCGTCAGGGTATTGATGACGATTTGAAATGAATTAAAGAGTGACAATTAAAGAGATTTCTACAATGTATTTCAGAGGGATTTCATGTCCAAATCTTGTTCTGGGCGCAGGATTTTAGTTAAACATGCGTTTAGCTATGCATGAGCGAACATATTTGTAGATTGCATCTGTAAAGATGGAGAGCTCCTCTGTGTATTAATGTGTTAGAGTACGGGAAGTAAATAAATGCGGAGCTAAGAGGTGTGTTACTTGTAAAGGTAAATATGGTCGTTTGGCCACGTCTGGTCGTATGAGCCAACGATAACCTTTGTATATTGCACATGTAGTGAGACTGAGCTGGTTGTTCTGACCCACTTCCTACTCTGTTCCTGCTGTTTTGTTTGTGTGCGCTTGATAATGCATAACCGCGAGTCAGCTTGTGAACGGTGTGTGTGTGTGTTTATCTTTGTGTGAGAGGGTCTGTCTGCAAATCCAGCAGTTGAGCTGGCTGCTCTTCCTGCTGCTGTTCTTTAATGAGAGAATGTGCCTAAATGCAGGGAACAAGTAAATCATTTAACAGCACTTTGTTTCCAACAGCAAATGGCAAGGTCCGGCCTGTCTCTCCCCCTTTCCTTCCCTTCTCGTCTGTCCCTTGCCTCAGCAGCTTTTCTCTAAGCAAGTGTTTGTTGCTGTCCTCTATCATGTCCGGTATATGTCGAAAGTAGACTGCAGTACACTGCCATCATTTACTAAAAGGCTTCGTTTGGCGTTAGCTGCAGATTTACATGTTTGTGTGGGTGTATGACGCGTCCGTCTGTATATGCAGTTTAAATCTGTGTATTACATGGAAATGAATGTTTATACCGTTTGTGTCCAATGTCTTGACCTATGCTCTGGTGTGTGTTATACATTTAAAGCTGCGACTGTTTCGTTTTCCCCGCTTTGCTTTGTCTCTTACGATTGCAAGCTAAATACTGCCATGGGGGTGTTTCTCAGACAAAATAAGCACTTTTAAAGGGGTCCGTATTGGCTCTGCAAACCTGTCATGGACACTTAACTTTCTGACTTTTAATAACTTAATGGAACATGTGGCTAATCATTTGGCAGATTGGTCGTAGTGCAGCTCTAGCTATATTATTTTTTTGCAACATTGCCAAGTTTGGCTCAGTCTAAAAGCCACTGTGTGTGTGTATATATATATATATATATATATATATATATATATATATATATATATATATATATTATATTATATTATATATATATATATATATATATATATTATATATATCATTTCATACTGTGTGGCAAAGAATGTACTAAACGTCCAGCTTGTTAATGAGGGAAATCACACATGCAGTGAGTGTGATGCACATGGATGGACCTGCACTTACACTAAAATCCAGAATATGTTTAAATGAATGCTGTGTGCCGGGTTGCATTAATGTTTTAGTTCACTGCCACTGCATGAACTGCAGTATGTAAAAGTTTTTAGGCACAAACAAAAAACTATAATAATAACTGATTAAAAAAAAAAAAAAAACTGGTCACATAAACTACTAGGAAGTGAAGAAGGTTTTTTTAAGACCAAAATAATCCAAAATTTTAATTCATACCTTTTCTTTCTGACTTTAAGTGGCCAAAGATTTAATTTATGCTAATTTAAACCAGCATAAATAATTTTTTTTAACAGGGTCTATTAGATATGCTAAAAGAGGAATTGAGTTGTTTGCTTTATCAAGTCACAGTTTCGGCGTTGTGTCTGTAACAATATGGACATTGGGTGGTGCCTTGATTTCACATAGGGTGTTTGTGTTATTTGATGGAGGATTCTGATTACGTGCACAGTTACATCTACAGGAGCCACATACTGCTTCCTCCTACGATTTTCCAGTCCCACAGTCTCCCAGGAGGACATATATTGGATGCTAAATATTTAACTATATCTGTATATGTCCAAGGATAAAAAGTTGTGTAGTCCTGGCACACACTGTCACACGCCCTCACATGCATTTCTTTATATCTTTTTTTTTTTAAATCTCTATTTCTTACTGACACACAGGCTAAAGGCTCTCCCACCCACCTGGCGTCTCCCACACACACAGTGCTCAGCAGGCTCTCTCTCTTCGTGTCAATGCACTGGGCACAGGGTGACGCCACTGTCATCAAAGACGTGTTTACCAAGATGGCACACGTCGGAGTCGACGACGACCGCACGTGCATTTTTGTGATGTCTGATCAACAAATGTGCTTCTCCTGAACCTCCTCATCTTCTGATCCCTTCATCATACTCTCATCAGTTTTCCACTCTCCACAATACATTACCGTTCTGGCCACCCTCCATTTTGTCTGAGTGTGCTCTTTTTTTTCAATAATAAAAACTGCTCTTCACTCAGACTCTATCCACCTACTTCATGCTGCATCATCCCTTTATGTACACTCTGACTATTTAATGAATATTGACCGAGTGAAAGCAGAGCGGTTAGAGATGGACAGAACCAGGAGGGGGAGCTGGATAGATGCTCTTTGATCGACAGCGACTTCTGGTTAGTTGATCTGCAGTATGCTTCCTGTAAAGGTCAGGTGTCAAAACAGAGTGCGAGTGTGTTCAAGTATCTGTGTGTATGCAAGTGTTTGGTTCACTAAGGTGGTGGATTAGCTGCCACAGTGTTAACAGGCCACTGTCAGCTCTTTTCATTCTCTTACGCTTCGAGCGAAACCCGATAGACAGAAGTGACTGAACTGTCCACATACACACTGTAAACAAACGTAAGTTAAAGCTGTATCATGCAAAGAAGAAGCCACATGTGAACATGATCCAGAAACACTGCTGTGTTCTCTGGGCCAAAGCTCATTTAAAATGGTAAAAAGGCAAATTCTTTTTGGAATCCATGAATGTTGTGTCCAGTGGGCTAAAGAGTGGAGGGACCATACAGCTTGTTATCAGTGGACAGTTCAAATGCCTGCATCTCTGATGGTATGGGGGTGCATTAGTGCCTATGGTGTGGGCAGCTTACACATCTGGAAAGGAACCATCAATGCTGAAAGGTACATAAAGGTTTTAGAGCAACATATGCTCCCATCCAGACAATGTCTCTTTCAGGGAAGGTCTTGCATATTTTGGCAAGATGATGCTAAACCACATCACAACAGCATGGCTTCGCAGGAGAAGAGTCCTGGTGCTGAACTGGCCTGACTGCAGTGCAGACCTATCACCAATAGAAAAACATATGGAGCATCATAAAACAAAATCCAGCAACAAAAAACCAGAACTGATGAGCAGCTAGAATCCTGCATCAGATAAGAATGGGACAACATTCCTCTATTAAAACCCTAGAGACTCGTCTCCTCATTCCCAGACGTTTGCAGACCCTGTCTCCCTGCTTCAACTTTTTTAGATGCGTTGCTGCCGTCAAATTTAAAATGAGCTAATATTTTCAATGAGATGATAAAATGTCTCAGTTTCAACATCTGATGTATTGATAATGTTTTAATGTGAATAAAACATGGGTTGATGAGATTTGCATTCCGATTTAGGTTTTTTATTTAGGTTTTTATCGTCACAACTGTTTTTGATTTGAGGTTGTAATTGAATTTTTATTTTTATTTTATTTTCAGAAAATGGCTGAGATGCAAACCACATGATCACAACATATCTGGTCATGTTAATTCTCGTCATGTGAAAATACAAATTGTTTTATTTTTTTACAATGACTTTTATCCAATAATTACACATAGGACAAACAGTAAAAGGGTGTCAGGATACAGAAAGGTTACTTTACAGTAAAAGAGAAGGAGAGAGTGTGAGAAGGAGTGAAGGAAATTACAGAAAAAAAAAAAAGGAGACAAGAAAGACAGGAATAGAAATATGTGTGTAGCCAGCTGCCGGAGCCTCTGGGTCTCAGCAGGAAGGGAGGGCTGGAAGAGAGAAAGTCACCAAACTACAGCTCTGTCTGCAGGCAGTAGGTCAGGCACTGGGCTGTAACCTTCATTAACCATGCCATCAGACAGAAGCAGAGGGCTAAAAGCGAGGAAGCCATGCTAAAAAAAAAAAAAAAATGATTTGGGCAATAAAGTAGTTTGTAAACTGAATTTACAGCTTGAGACAAATGAGAAATGTGAACAGTGTTATAAAGATTAGAGGGGCTGGAATAAGAGAAAAAAAAACATGAGAGAGATGGGAACTGGAACTGGAGGAAAAGGCAGGAGGCTAAATAGACAGCTCAGGTTTCAACGTGCAGAGAAATGAGGTTGTATCTACTTACATTAAACAGACAGAGAGAGAGAGAGATGAGTGGCCACGCTCACTTTTGTTTGGTGATGGAAGCAACAACGTTCTGATAATCTTCACTTTTCTCCTTTTTTTCGCCCTCATCATCAACCTTTATTCTTTGGGTTTTTTAAGTCAAGAAACAAAGGAACTGGGGTTTCGACAAGAGAAAGAGAAGGTGTATCCAGATGTCAAGATCTTATCCTGCAGCTGCAGTGTGTACATGTAAGGATCTGCATAACACACACACACACACACACACACACACACACACACACACACACACACACACACACACTCTGAGTGTTAACTCCCAGGCTCACTGCCCGTCTTAATACCAGATGGACAGATAAACCATCTCTGTCAATCACTCCTTCTTATTCATTTTCTCACTCCCTTCCCCTCCTTCCATTTTTCCCCCCGCCCTTTTCATCTTTTAGCACACTGATGGTGATGCAGTGTGACTAACACAAAAGCTAACATTCGTTCACAAAGCCGGAATGAAGATGATATGATCTTAAGAGGCAGCGTGAAATTCAGAAATATTGAAGTCTGCTATTGGATCCACAGTCGTGAATCCATACTGGTAAATGGAAATTAGCCATTGGGGCTGTTCGGCTGACAGACCCACCAGGACTGTTTCTTCATTTTCAAATTGCCCCGCTTATCTCAAAGAACTAAAAAGTGTATTCATATTCGAAGCTCAAAGAGGTTTTAAAACCCTGATATGTCCTGGTGCTACAGCACTGGTGCAATCCCCCGATTTCATTCTACTATGTATCTCAAAGACTTCTGCCCACTGTCCCTCACCCTCCTGCCATGGGCCCGACTCGAAAACGGCCCTGTTTTAGATATTAGTTACCCACCAGTCTTCCGACATGCAGTCTAACTTCTAGCAGCTTCCCTCAGACTCTCCCAAAAATAAAATAAAATAAAAGACAAGGCACTTATGCCTCCAGTGCCAGTCGGCCTTGCAGTATCAAAAGCCACCATTCCTCTGTGTCTCTTTGCTATCTAGCAGCAGACTCACTAATGGATTTCCTGCCACACAACTTTGTCTTCCACTGTTACCCAGAGTCATTACTGCGGAGGGCTCGAGTGCCGGTCTGAAAAGATGGGATTTTTTTTTTTTTCTCCCCTCTTTCTTTGCACTTAGTGAGTCATTGTTTCCTCTGGAGTGACAATTAAACTGCTCAGTTATAGTTATTCATCTGTTTATATTGGCCTTTTATAAATATTATATTGGCCTTTTATAAATTTGGCATCCTGATTATCTGTTACAATGTTTTTCATCCAGTAAACAAAACAATACATGTACAAACCCAATTCCCAAAACGTTGGGAGGATGTGTAAATGTAAACAAAGAGAGAATGCAATGATTTGCAAATCTCATCAACCCATATTTTATTCACATTAGAATATAAACAACTCATTGCATATAAAAGCTGACATTTTGCCATTTCATGGATAATATTAGCTCATTTTGAATTTGTTCTGCTGCCATAAAATTCAAAATGAACGAATATTATCCATGAAATGGTACAATTTCGGTTTCTCAGTTTCAACATCTGATATATTGTTGTATATGGTTTGATCATTGCATTCTGTTTTTATTTACGTTCTACACATCCTTCCAACTTTTTTGGAATTGAGGTTATATAAAGGAGACATTTTTCATTAGCAGAGTATGTTTCGGTATGTTCATGAAACAACGGCCCTCTGTGGATGACGGGTATAGTAATCACTTAACAAGTCATACTTACACCTTTTTAAATTAACACTAATTACATTAGCAGCCTTCTCGGCACAAACGGCACCAGAGATCACCTGATGCACGCCTCCAGAGCTGAGGCTACATTTTTTTTTCTTTTTTTGTCACAGAATTATTAGCCAAAAGATTCCCATGTCCCTCCAGGGGAGAGACACAGCAGAGCGTGTTGATTTGGCATGAGATTTTATTTCCCATTTTATCCGGGCTCGGAACAGGCACCAGGGTGGCCCTTGGTGGCTGGACGGGCCCACCAGTGGTGGGGTGGGTTTCAAACCTGCGGCCCCCCAACCCATTGCCTTACCACTGCGCCACCAGTCCCTCTAGGCTGATTACAAGGATAGAAATCATTGTTATCATTTCTGATCTAAATTGAGTCAATTTAGGGGGTAAATTGCTTTAAAGTTCTCTGACATTATGTAACCAATGATGACTGGGTATTAAACGTCAAATAAAATCAAGTAAGAGAAAATTGGCCTGCATCAATTTTGACTTGAATTCTTTTTTTTTTTTTTTTTTTTTTTTTTTTTACTATTTTCCTTTGATCAGGTTTTTGTTAATATAGGTAAAGTTTTTGTACAGTATCATGGCAGGTTATTGCTGTCACCACACCAAAGAAAGATTACGTTCATGTAACACAACACAAACACACATCATAACATTTTTCCATAAATAGAGAATACTAAATAATATAAGCTCAAGACTTCTTTGTTATTGCAGCTGGTACAAATATGTGTGTTTGCATGATTACAAATATCAGTTTTCGCTGCATTTAAGGCTTCGTACCACTGCATTCCCGCCATCCTCTAGTGATTATCCCTGTTGACATTATAGAGGTCCTGAACTCTGCCAGACAAACCACATATCCAGTACAACCCTCTTATATCCTGCACACATGCTCATGCTGTACACAAATACACTGACCACTGGGTACCCTGTCATTACACACAATCCCTTCTCTGCTGAGTGTGTTCCTGTGTGTGTTACGTTTAATACCAGCCAACATGTGCACCCACTCTCCTCTTTGCCTCTTTGTCTTTATCTGTTTCTTTCCCTCCATCTCTTGTTAATTACACAGAGACAGGAGCACTAAGCTCTCTAATCTGAACGGACACGACCCCATCAACAGCTGATCCCTTAACACTGTTACTTATACCTCAATCCCGCACTCACACACTCAGGCTCTGCCGCACGGACAGAGCTGCAGGAAACAGATACGCGTGTAAATAGGAAAAAGTAATAAAATGGGTCATTTGAATCATCACATGCAATGAGAAGCCTAAAGAGTGATGGTGTCTTAACATTCTTAAGCGAATTCATGGATGCAAAAAATAAAAAACTGTCAACAAAGAGTGAAAACACTTCATCTTTTAACTCACATTTGTCCTGCATTCATTTAATAACAGACTGGTGGTTTTATGCAGATTAAGGCTACATTAAATAAAGTATTTTAAAGTAGTTCCAGCGAGGCTTTTCACTAAATCCATTTAATGTAGCTTTAATTTTACATAAACCCACATCTCATGTTTAGCCAAAAAAAAAAGATTAAATAAAAAGCAGCAATAAGGTGCAGGTTTTTAAGCAAAAAGCCTCTAAAAAAGACGAAGGAGGAATAAAAAAAAAAAAAAAGGCAGATTAAGATGTAGGCATTTGGGCTTTATCACTACAGACCCAGCAGACATGCTCGCACATGAGTCCTGGGCTATTAATGCAGTGGTTCCCTGCATGTGGTGGCCACAGCGAGGGTGAGACAAACTTCATCGTGCGGGGCGCATAGTTATATATAGAAATGGGAGCACAGCTGTCTGTTCATTAGGCTAAAAGCACAGCAGCTTCACAGAGCTATGGAGAGAGAGCTGAGGACTTTGGCAAAGGAGGGGGAAGATGCAAAGTAAGGAGAGGAGACGGTTGGGATTTGAAAGACTGTGGTCACTTACACTGATCAGGCATAACATTCTGACCATTATTATTATTATTTTGAAAATTCAAAACAAGTTGGTTTGTTTGGTAAAAAGGTTGCCACTATCTCATCAATCCATGTGAAAATGATTTTTTCCCCCATCTAAAAATAAAAAAACTAAAAAAACAAAACTTAAAATGATATATATATATATATATATATGTTTTTTGCAGTGTTTTTCAAGTGCACTCTCTCTGTGTTCCTGATGAGAAACATCAATACAGCAGGAGGTAAGTGAGGACACAGAAACCGAGCGAGGAAGCCAAAGTAGACAGGGACAGAAAATAACACACAGCATGGACTCTTTGCAAGAAAGAACAGAAAGCAAGAACCTGAAAAAAAGCTCAGTGGCTGCCTGCCTCCCTCCTCCAGCGTGCAGTAGGTGTCTGCTGCAAGTCTAGCGTGACTTATCTGAAATCAGGTTTTCTGCCTATAAATATAGAGCCGAGCAAGGAGAGGACTCTTCCACTCTCCTGTTTTTCACACCCCACGAGCGCGTAGGCCACAACCCTGCTTTCATTATCCATTACGCCGGGGGAATTTTATCCCAATGTGCCCATCGCAGACCGGAGGAAGGGAGGATGAACGACAGAAGGTCTCAGGAAACACTGAAAATGGCCGTCATTCATTAATGTGCTTCATTAGTAGCGATATTGGGAAGGATGGATACAGGAGGGAGGGAAGGAGACAGGCATGAGGTGGAAGCAGGAACACCGAACGCACGTCAAGACGGTCTTTGGGGTGAGACGAGAGAGGAATTATTTATAGAGAATTTACACATCAATGACAGTTTTCTCCCCCTCGTGATTTCCCTGCTGCAAGCTGAAAAGACAATGTGCTGCGAGTAGGCATGTATGTATGTATGTATGTATGTACGTATGTATGGATGCGAGGGAATGGTGCATTTGGGAGAATGCACGCGTGTCCACGTGTCATCGTGGGCTTTTAATTGTTTAACCGGACGAAAGGTGCCAACAGATCTTTTGCTTGCTTCCTTGCCTGCTTGACAGTTGCCAGATTTTGGTCCTCACCATGACACAGGCCAACTGGCACCTCATTGGTTAGTCTATTAACACACACACACACACACACACACACACACACACGGAGACAAATCCCATCAACTGCACCATGATCAGTGCTGGACTGCCTATGGGCCATTAAGCCAAACAGACAACAGCAGGCATTGCATCAGTGATGACAGGGCTGCTTTAGTGAACTCAGCTTCAAACACACGGTGCCATAACAGCTATTTTAGCTCTTCACAAATAACAGCCACATATAGACAAGCAGCTGAACTAATAGCAGTGGCTGAAATGCCCATACACAGGTGGGGGCTACAATAGGTATGGCTGTCATGTGGCGGCTCCTTTTGAAGTCGAAGGGGAGGGAAAGTTTGCATAGGATAATTACTGAGTGAGTGTGTTTGTGTGTGTGTGTGTGTGTGTGTGTGTGTGTGTGTGTGTGTGTGTGTGTGTGTGTGTGTGTGTGTGTGTGTGTGTGTGTGTGTGTGTGTGTGTGTGTGTGTGTGTGTAGCCATCAGTCATATATATAAAATGCCCTCCTGTCATGCCGTCACAAAGCCCCAACTAGCTCTTCTGTTAACACCACGGCCTCGACACAGTATGTTCTCTGCCCTAAAGAACAGACTTAATTTTAAAGCTCAACCACAGAAGTTTCCAGACTCAGGTTAAACACTGGCGGCCTCACTTATTTCCCACCTTAATGAGCATAATGTCAAAAAGAGATTAACTGCCAACGTGGAAAAATAGAGAACGAATCTCATTTTGGACTTCAAAACGGCACCGACCTTAAGTTTTACGACAAATCATAAAAAAGAGTGGATGGCTGCTTGTTTTATGGAGCCATCTCTAAATAGAGCCTCTATTCATAACGTCTGTCCATTTATCATAAACCTCCATGGTCAAAGAAGTGGGATCAACTCCTCCCACTGACTTGTCTAAACTTGATGATTGAATGTTTATGGCTGCCGGGCGTCCTGTAAAGCCGTTTATAGTTCCCGCAGAAGTGAGGAAAATGTTCCTCCTGCAATTTTTAAAGGTAAATATATTATTTTCATGTTGCTGTCAAATTTACAAAACACGGAGTTTAAAGCGGCACTAACCAATACTTTTAAAGTATTAATTATTAATAATCGCTGAAACAACTATAGGAGTTGCTGTTACAGCTCCCGGTTTTGGTTTTACGAGCTGCTTGGTTTCACTCTCACCACTCTTGGACCGCACCAAATTGGCACCGATGATGAAGCTCGCCAATAGCTGGGGAACACAGCTTTATTAGGGGATGTGAGGCCCATGAAGGTTTTAAATATGCTATAATTGCTTCTTTGGACTCGAAACCAGTTGTGAGCACAACCTTGACATACGCTCATCCATTGAACTTGTAAACCCACTAACAAACTAACGTGGAGCTACATTTGCATCGATTATGTTTTACTCTCACTGCAGCTCTTGTCCTTTGTCGCCGCCAATTTTCAGCATCTTAAACTACAGTGCTACAAAGGTCGTGCACAGCGACATTATGACTTTATGAGCCCGCTGCTGTTAAAAACTGTGCTAATAACACTGGTGAGAGGGAACCAAAACAGTAAAGTGACAGTCTAATTAACACATCGGTTCACACCAATTCACATTGGGGTTTTTTATTATACTGTATAATATGAATTACAGCAGCTTTTAAATCACTGCAACCCCCAGTCAGACTGATTAGTCTATATATTTTACTGTCACTGCCATTTGAACTTGCACTACTACAAATTGGCTCTGCAGGTCTGTGAGGAATTTCTTTGTTATGGCAAGTCTGCATTTTGTTTTTCACGCAGTCCTGAATGATTTAGCGAGGATGAAAACCCTGCTAAACATCTTCTTCATATTCATCCTCCATGATCCCCAAGTTGCAAAATGCCATAAATGAAACATATGCACTGTAGTTGCATGATATTAACCCAGATTGTTGTTGGGGGAAGATTGTTACGCATTGTTGAGTGGGATGACTAAAGATCATTGAGGAAAACTCTCCACCGAGGCTCCTTGCTGCAAACGTAATCCGTCTCCGTGATATTTCATCGTCTATTAATAGTTGCACGGTTTAGGGGGTTTTGCATATTTTTGTGAGTCGAATCCTGCACCCAATAACATCAAAAACCTGAGTCATGATCAACCCTGGCTTAACGCCGATCTGTCGACGCAGACCTATATTAATACGCAATCTGTCTGACTGATGCACAGCTGTGAAGTTTGGATATAAAAGCTGAAAATAACATTCCAGTTTGGTGAAAACGTTAAACGACCTTCCCAAGCTAAAGTTGATATTGCAGAAACACAGGCAAAACATTTCTGTTAGAAAATAAAGCGCAATGTGCCAATTTTCTGTCTGACAGTTTTCACCTGTGGAAGAAATTCAGTAGCTACACACAGCCATTATTTTAGAGATGGGCTTGGAGGATATTGGCGCTTGCGATGACCCTTTCACCTGCGAAGGATATTGAATGGACAAAAGACAGTCTGAGGCAGGTTTGCTGCAGACGTGTGCAGACAAGTGAAGCAGAGAAGAGAGAAGACCAACAAGAGTGAAACAGACAGTATGGGATGGGCAGAGAACAGATGTGTTCCTTTGTAAGGGTCATAAAGATGAGTCATTCAACTTTGAGGGTGGCTGAAGTGCACAGGGAACTGTAAAGAAAAGTGTGAAGACAGAAGATGGGAGGCAAAACTCACAACGCGGCAACAGGATGACTGCAAATGCAAAAGATAAATAAAAAGCCTCATGATAGAAGAAGAAAGGGAACAAGGCAGAAGCGGAAGAATTAAGCGAGCGGCGAGGGATAAGGAAAGAGTGCTAGGGAGACTAAATGGTCTGTTTTCAGCAGCAAATTTGCTGGGGGTGAAATCCATCACTAGACGTGCGGCTGGCAGCTCATCTACACTGCAGCCTTTTGTTTTATGGCATTGACACCACCACTGCTGCTGTGTTTTCATCAGTCAGGGCCCTGACACCACCCTGGGGAGTCACACAAGAACAGGCCTACGTGTGGGTGAGGAGATCAGTGCATCTGCATATCTGTGTGTGTGTGTGTGTGTGTGTGTGTGTGTGTGTGTGTGTGTGTGTGTGTGCGCGCAAGCTGACACTTGTTTGTATCTACCTGTATGTCCCGGTGAAGCGAGTGATGCAGTGTGTGTCGAGATCTTACAGATTAGGGAGCTCGATGCTGCAGCATTATCAGCCTCTGATTAGTAATCTACATAAGAGCCCGAGTGTGAGGCAGTGTCAGTGTGGCAGATTATTCTTCTCTTTGTGGCACACACCTTGCAAGCTCCTAGTAGCTAATGTGGTATTCATAAATAAATTCTTCACGCTCTAAGAACAGCTAGAATATTCCCCAGAGAAACTCCCATGGGTGTTTAATCAGGCCATGCGTGTTTAGCACTTACACAACAGATTTACACGTCAGAAGTCTCCATTGTACGACAGGTTCTAATTCTTTGTAAGCACAGTGGCCATATTGCCTGCTGCCAGAAAATATAATAACGAACAATAATCCCTGTCATATTTCTTTAATGTACTGGCTGCTTATTATTGATGGATAGAAACATGTTTTGATTTTTTTAAACCTATTGTTTCTCCACTAATCTCATTGGTACAGGGACAGTCCAAACAAGCAGAATGAAGTAAAAACATTATACCATACACATCTAAAAATGCACATCTACTGTAGGATGCTGAATGTGCTCTGAATCCATGAAATCCAAAGAACAAATTCAATTTATATGAAGATCACAGCTCATTGTCCTGAAACCTCTTTCATCATTTTCAGTGTACAATTGGGGCTTTTTCCTAGGGCCTGTGTTGATTAAGAAACCTGCACACAAATGCAATATATAGCATCTGGATGTTGCACTATGCTATTAGAAAACCTTACCCAACTATTTTTTTCCAAACAGAAAATGAGGATTCGATACTCGAGCTGACATACAGTATCTCATTCAATGGCACTGTCATTGTAAGTAAAATGACAAAGTAAAATGTCATGAAATACTACTTCCTATATTTCAGGTGTGCGGGGTCTCGGCCGGCCTGCACCTTTCTGTGCAGACTTCGCATGTTCCCACAGTGCTTGTGTCGGTTTCCTCCCACAGGTCAAAAGACATGCACGTGACGTTAATAGAGGAGTTTAAAAATCGCCTGGAGCTTAATGACTGCGTGAATAGTTGTCTGGGATCAGTTTCAGCACCTCGTGACCCCCAACAAGAAAAGCAATAACATGATAATGGATAGATGGAAGTGCCGAATCAGATATACTGTGATTTTCAGAAAAAAAAAAAACCCAACAACTCCTAAATATAACCCAACAATATCTCCGTGTTACATGAATTTTACAACACGTAATTTGTCCACCAAGTCTCATCAGTTTTCTTCTGCTTTATCCCATTTGTTTACAAATTTCGCTCCATCGTACATATTATATTCAGCAGATTTGAAACTTATGCCATGTTAGAGTTAAACTTAACATGTACAAAAAAATATGCCATTGCTTATTGTAATTGTGCATAGTATGCATGTGTGTGCATGCATGTCCAGTGTGTGTGTGTGTGTGTGTGTGTGTGTGTGTGTGTGTGTGTGTGTGTGTGTGTTTTCACATCCAGACAGTAAGTGATTAACCTGTTGCCTTCAGGCATGAAGGAGGCCACAGCCTTTAAGGAACAGCTCATTAAGAGAAGTGACCTTGTGGGGTTGAAGCCTTTCAGTGCATTTTGTTCGTTCTTTAAATGCTTTTGTTGAAGAAAAAGCTGCATTATTACTAAAACTTCTAGAGGCCCGAAGAGGTAAAATAACTAGTAATTAAAAAAAAATAAATAAAAGCTTAGAGGGACTGTATATAATTATATTTTTTATTTTTTGTAGCATTGCCATTTTTTGCTTTCATATCCTGGTAGGTACTCTGTGATCTCTCCGATTTATTTTGTGACCCTGGTTGGGAACCACTGAAGTAGATCTTAATGAGTAAGTGCTGCAAGTTCACTGATGCGGTTAATCCATGTTCATGCATGTTTGTCATGAAATCTGGGCATTACAGACTGGGCAAGGAGAGGTGAAAATTCTGTGTGTGTGTGTGTGTGTGTGTGTGTGTGTGTGTGTGTGTGTGTGTGTGTGTGTGTGTGTGTGTGTCCATAAATATAAGCTCGGACATGTGGAGTCTGTGCGACTGAGTGTGTGACACCTGCATAAACAAAGATAAACAGTTGACACAAGAGGTCATGATGGCAGAGCCAGCTGTATTTTGTGTGTGTGTGTGTGTGTCTGCTGGAGGGCAACAATGTATGTGCATGGGTCCAATGGCATTCATGCTCATCTGACACTTTTACACCTCCACCAAACACACACACCCACACACACACCAACCTTTATCAGCACAGCCTTAATTATAGTCTTATACAAACTTCTTTCATCAAAGTTCACTTTGGTAGCTGCAGGAAAAACATGAAAACTCTCTTTCCTATTTTTGTTCATACGCTCAAGACAGAGATCAGTAAGTGTTGCAGAAGATGAATTTGCATTTGAAATTATAAATATCAGCATGATTAGAAAAAACAAAACAAAAGAGTTAATAAAAAGAGAGGGGCAGTTGGTCACAACTCCCAGTGCGCTGTAATCAAGACATGCAGACATCCCCCCCCCAAAAAAAAAAAAAACTTTACTGGTTGTCTGGCAACCTCACATCAACAAGACTGCAGATTCTGCCTCAGCACTAGAGACAGTCTCATAGAAACCTCCCTCCTCAAAATGCAACTTGTTGTGTCATGACATTTAGGTTTTCATTTCATCATCCAATGTTTTCATTCGTCTCTGAAAACATGGATGATTCCTTTACTGTCAAACCTTCTTCTCTGATCTACACAAACACCCCTGAGGCAGATGTGCAATATTAAGCAATCTAGTTAAAACATGACTTCTGACCACACATATTTTCTTTCTTCCCTGTGGGGTTCCTCTTTACAGCAAATCTCTGAAATTTACAAATCAATTATATTTCTGGCTGATTCAGACGTAACCCGTATATTTACAGTAAAGCCAAATCGCTGACAAGGGCTCGGGTACAAGCCAAAGAAGTTGCTCTAAGCAATTCCACTTCTGATCCCACCAACAACCCACAAGTTAAAAAAAAACAAAACACATAAGTCAGTAATGTCCAACTACATGCACGTGGAAGCTTATGATATGCATCCTCTCTCCAGTCGCATCATTCTCATGTGAGGGTCACATTCTGCCACCTGACTGAACCTTTGCTCCAGGGTCCAGCTACAACCTTTTGTGTGCGTGTCTGTCCCTTTATAGAGAGCCAAACCTCTCCATTAACAAAGTTACCCACACAATGAATCACCTGTAGTCAGGAGAATCTTTAATATTATACATCACTTTTTCCACCCAATGTTCGCCGTCACTATCACTAGTCAGCAAGAATCTGTTATGGCTAGAGCTTGTAGCAGCTTCACAATCGCTCTGCTTTTGATGTTTAGTACGAGCATGTTGCCTCCTCGAGGACGGCAAAAGGGCAGCTCCCCGGACAGACGCCGAGCCTGGTCGTAACTCAACCATATGCCCTCATTTCCACTTCAGGCCCTCTGAGAAAAGCAGCCACACGAGCGTCTATTCCTGTTATTACCTCTCGAAATGATTTCCACAGTGTGGAGGTGTCATACGCAAACCCTTTTACGTGTTTTTATGAGTTCGGTTCAAAATTTTATTTCAAACTAAGACCTGACGAAAACAATGCTCGCAGGAAAGGGAAATAAAACGGAATGTTTGAGGTTGTGTGCCTTTAGCGACACACTTGGAAACACGATTGTCTGCGTTTGAACGACGAGCTAATTTTTTAATTTGTAAAGTTTTAAAAGTGTAATACTTACATGGCTCCTCACACACACACAAAATAAATCGTATTTCTCATTTGCAGTTCAACACAAGAGGAGGCTTGTGGGGAAAAAAAAAAAAAAAAACACTACAACAAAATGAAAAAATAATAATAATAATTAACAATCTGCAAAATCCCCCCAAACCACAGGCCATCACTTTCACATGCACTCAAAGCCTCCCTTCCCTGAAGACCATCTGCACTCTGGTGCTGCAGGCTCAGTGTCAGCCAGCTCCCACCGCTGTAAAGTTTAGAAATTCACAGGTTGCCAAAAACAACGGTCTCTGTGGCATAGCTCTCCCATTTTCTGCTGAAAATTAAGCATGAATCCAAGAGCTATATCGTTGATGCTTAAGCATTAGTTAACTAAATTATTTATATGTTAATAGTTTATTAAGGGGAATGCAAACTTTTGCACTTTTTTGATACACACCCCTTCGCCCCTTCATTTAATTCTGATCAAGAAAGAAAATTAGTATTAGATAAATGTGCATTATTATTATTATCATCATCATTATCATTATTACTGTTATTATCATTATTGTTATTATTATGGGGCGGCTGTAGTTCAGTTGCTAAGGATATCATCCACGGACCACAGGGTCAGTGGTTAGATCCCCGGTCCTGGCTAAATGTTGAAGTGTCTCTGGTCAAGTCACTGAACCCCCCAACAGCCCATTCCCAACCCCAGCTGTGCAGTGCAGGTCCAAGCCCGGTAGAAATTGGGGAGGGTTGCGTCAGGAAGGGCATCCGGCGTAAAAACTGTGCCAAATCAAACATGCGGACAATGATCTGCTGTGGCGACGCTGAACTCACGGGATAAGCCGGAAAGACCAATTGTACTTGCTGAATGTCATCACTAAAAGTAGTCCATGTTGTAATATTTAACCAGAGACACAAGTGCTACTTTGGTGCACTTGTGCTTTCACTCAAGCTGCAATTTAAATTCAGGACCTGTTTGTAATGGGGCACTTTTAAAGTCTGCATTGCTAATTGTGCTTAATTAAACAATTTAACCACGGGTGAACACATCACACACCCTTATCGCTGGTGGTTTTGACAGGTTGAACAAGCGCTCACACACACACACACACACACACACACACACACACACACACACACACACACTCTCGGGCATCCTAATCACTCACTCACATTCACGCACACACACTCTCAGGCCCCCTTCTCGGCCCGTGCCATCCTCAGCTTGTGTGGCTCTCAGTGCACTGAGACGGGAGACAGTGGACGCAGTGTGGAGGAACTGGCCTCGCTCCAGAGACTCTCCAGAACATTCCGCTGAGAGGCCGCTGGCTGGCAGGCTGGCTGGTTGCTGGTAAACAAGCTAAACAACTTCACAATTCCTACAGAGTGCACGACAGAAGCTAAATCCATTCTGAAAGGGGATCAAGCCATGTGTTATTATTCCTGTGATCACTGACAATTCTGCCACAATTTGCAAGTACAAAAAATAAAAATAAAAAAAACCTTCATTATGCCATAAGTGGAAAGCTGCTCCGCTGATGATATTTGTAGTATTTGTGGTAATTTTAAAGGGTAAGTGCTCATTTAACAGTCTATAAATACAAGCATCGTAATGAATGTTATGCTCGTTTAAGTATTATTAGAATATAAGCTCCCTTATCTCAGGGTGTGTTTTCACTTAAGCAACACAACACAACACATCGAGATGCAGAACTTAGCCTTTTTGGACAGGAATACAGCTGTAAGACATTAAAACCACCGTCAACAACAGAACAAATGAGCAGTTTTTGCCAAGTGCCAGCTGTCGACCACGCAGCATCTGACTGTCAGCTTCTTCCTTGATGATACATTTTTGTTTTTCAATGCAGGCAACCCCTGCATATTTGTTTGATAACTTGATGATCTAGCAGGAGGGGTTAAATGGTGATTTGTTGGTGGGGGGGGGGTTTCCACTGCGTCAGAAGTTACAGCTTTTGTGACAAATGCAGATTCACAGAGCAATAACAAGATTTAATGAGCAGAACAGTGCATACAGACAATTAATGTACGTCAAAAATATTTTTGCTTCAAGTGATTAATGGCCTGTTGTTGTTGCTGGGTAGTCAGCGAATTTTCTCAAAATCTCTACAGTTTAAACTAATCAGAAAGCCAGACAACCTTAAGAGGCAAAGACTTGCCCGTTCATTTCTAGTTTAGCTGACCTCTGCACGATTGATGGCATCTGACTACCCGGAGCTCCACGCCAACCACTGCTAGTCCCCACACACACACACACACACACACACACACACACACACACATCAATCATGTCCTGATGTGCTGAAACAGCACAGAGTAGGTGGAGAGTCAGCATAGTCATTTCAACTCAGAGAAATGATGTGGCTAGTACCAAGCGCTTAAGTAACACTTTAAGCTTTGTTCTTACTCTGGCTTCATCTTTAGCATACGGACATATCAATCTTCCCACCCAGCTTCCTCGTGCTGGCACTGGGCACATCTTGTCTTAACTACTGCCGTTCTCTACTGACAGGGTTACCAGCGTGCACAGTCAAACCACTACAGGTGACCGAAAATGAAGCAAAACAACTTGATCTTAAAGCTCTGGCTGTGAAGCTAGGAAAATTCAACAGCACCCGTCTAGTATGCAAACAAGTTAAAATCCATGCACTTGCCAAAAGGCATTTAAATGTTTTATTTACTGGTTTTATTTAAAAAAGGTGGTGTGGGGTTTATATGCATTTGTGTAAACAGATTGCAGAAAGGCTTATATCTGTGTGTACAGTACAAGTGCATCTGTCCACATTGCTAGCTTTTGTACGTGGATGTAAGCTGTGTTTGCGTTACAAAGTACATCTATTTTTGTGTTCTGTGTCTACTTCTCTGCATCTGTCCATTTTTTATGGGCACCCATGAGCGTGTGCAGCCTATTACTCGGTGATTTGTTGTAGGCACGAGGTTTGTGGTGCATTGTGCAATTCATAGTCGGCATGTGATTAATGAGTAAATACACCGGTGACAACAGGAGGCGCTAAAGAACGATTGAACCCCACTGAGTTTTCTGTTGTTAATATATGGCCCGTGTGTGTGTGTGTGTGTGTGTGTGTGTGTCTCTCTGAGTAATAGAGAGGATATAATTCCACTCAGCGTGGTCTCTATTGACAGGCCTCCCACTTGCACTACCCCAAATGCACACACTCCCAAACTCAACACACTCACCACAATTAATATAACACTGGTTTTGTTTTTATTTCCATCACCACTCAAGCATCCTTTCCCGTATGACATCTGACATTTTCGCCATTTAGCAAACATTGCAGCTAATGCAGTACCATTTCTGTGAATTGAAATGACCTTCTTGTACGCATCAATTGAATTGTGGCGATCGTGGAGCAGGGCAACAATGGTAGCCACAAAGAAGACCGGGCAAGAAACACAAGCAATCCGTCAAATCCTACACCGTAGGTTTTGGGTTTACACTTTAGTCAGGTTATCTGAATTACTGCACTAAGAGCAAGCGTGAGTAAATAAAAGGTCATTGCGCAAGTAGAAAATATTACACTGTGATGTTAATAATGATGTTTCAGACGTAAACTATTCTATCGGCTCACCTAACACTTAAACACTGATTACCCAGTGAGAACTTAGCAGCCATCATTAGCCCTGTTAACCTAACTACAGTACTGTGGTGTGTACAGCAACAATGGTCCTTATTTCCACACTTTCAACGTGGATTAAGAAGTGGTGAACATGATATTTTTACCTGTGAGGTGAATGTCAGCATCAGAACATGCCTGAGCTGTATGTACAATATCTGCCGACCTTATTTCCTTCAAACTCTAGCTGCCCATGTTCCCACCTGCAGCTTTTATCACATCTGATAGCATCACGTCAGACTGTCTTCAGCCTGTTTTTCAGGACACGCATTTCTCCACAAAGAAATTTTGAGGCCAAATGGAAAAAAGGTGCTATGGTCAGATGAGAACACCTACAGAAAAGCACGGAGGCGGTGGCATCCTTTTGTTTCTCTTCAGCAGGCATCAGAACACTTTTCAGGAAAGGGAGAATTGATGGTGCAGAGTGCTGTCAAATCCTCGAGGAAAAACCTGCTGCCCTCTGCCAGAAAGCTGACGATGGAAGGAAGGTTCAACGTGACAATGATCCAAAGCACAAAGCCGAACTGACCATACAGTGGCTGAAAGAAGAAAAAAAAAGTGAATGTCTCGGCCGAGTCAGAGACCAGACTCGAATCCTATTGAAAATCCGAGGAAGACCCGGCGACTACAGTCTACCAGCACTCACCGTCCAATATGACTTAGAATGACGAGAAGCACTGCTCGATCTAGGCGTGCAAGGTTGGTAGAGAATTATCCACACAGGCTCAAGGCTGTCATTAAAGCAAAATGTGGTTCCACAAAGTATTAACACAGGGGCGGAGGAACCTTCTCCAAATCTACGTATTTGTTCTTTTTTTTTTTTTTTTTTTTAACACTTCTAAATAAGTCTTGTTATTTTGATTGATAAAATGGAGCTGGAAAACTTCTGTTTTTCTGTGTTTTTATTTCAGGGCCTTGAACGAACAAAATGTGCGATTCTTTTGTATTCCCACCGCATGCATCTATCCACCCTATGCCCGTCCCACCACCGCTGCCCGCCCACCTACCTGAAGCTAATAACAGTCATCATGTCAGACAAAAACCATCCACCGTTGTCAGCCTGGTCTAAATTACTGTAGATTTTGAATGGTAAGAGCTTCCACCATTATCACGGTATCACAGGTGGAACAATAATAACTAAATGGGCTCATGCCCAAGTATTGTGACCATGCACCCAATATTATTATTTATGACATAAATGGTAGATAAAGTAAAAACACACACAGTGACAACAGCTTTTGTTGTCATGTTGAGATTTACATCGACATGGCACAAAAATAACATCCCACCGCCCCCCGAACCCAGAAGCTCACACACTTGTCACACTCCCACCTTCTGCAGCAATATTTCAGTCTCCTTTACATATTTCACATTCATTTTAAATTAATCACTCTCATTTTTAGTTTTGGCACTGGCCACAATGTGCAGCCGAGCCCACACACACACACACACGCTACACAAACACACAAAATGAGGCGTAAAATTAATTAGACACGGAGCTGAGAGGGAGCATCTTCCTGCACAATCATCTACACTACTCCTCTAGGGAAGAGAGGAGTTGTGTGTTTGTGCATTAAGATAAAATACACCCACGCAGGAGCTTATATACATCTAAACACACTCGGAAATGCAAGAGAAGCTGCAAATATAAATCCGAATACCCTGAGACAAATAGACAAACATACACACAGACCAGACACACTTTCTCAGCCTCAGTTCACTGCTGTGAAACTACCTAAATTATAGCAACACGCAGTCGGATCATTATCTCATGAACTGCTCTCAGATGATGCATAAACAAAACAGTGAAGATATTCCAGCAGCTCACCCCCCTGATGTTTTCTGCCTTTCTCCTCCAACCTATTGTTCCTCTCTCTAGGATCAAGGTGAAGTGAAACCATAACAGCTTTGTCCAACAGCTTCCTGGTTATTTCTGAGCATAAATACCCCCCCCCCCCCCCCCCCCACCCACCACACACACACACACACACACACACACACACCTGTCATCTAGTGGTCTTCCTGTTTATGCCCCTTTCTGCAGTTGAGTGCATCCTTCAAATTCAGGGCTTCGTCTTCATGCCCACAACTCTTTTGTGTCTGTGCATAAGCGTGTCTGTCTTTATCGTCGCTGTCACGGATTTGGAGGCACAGGTGTTTCTAAAGTTCACCTCAGAGATTTCTGTCCCTGCCTCACTACAGTGGAGGTGAATGGTCTTTGAAATCAACTTTGAAATTTACTTTAAAACCTAAAGTTCTGTTCGGGCCCAATGTTATAATACATTTCTTCTGATTGGGGTTTTCCAGTGTAATGAAATGAGCAATTTTGCTTTAAAAAAAATAACTTTACAACATTGTTATTTAAAATCCTGATTTTTAAAGTTTTTTTTTTACAGTTAGTTACTGTCTAGTAGAGTACAGTAAGACCACAAATAACCAAGGGAGGGAATCACATGCTGTACACTGGGTATTGTTATCTGTTGGTTTGCTGATGTTTATGAATTCATAGTGTGATTATTGAAATAAGAGATTGTAGACATCTTTAAAATGAATCATAAGACTGTTAGTCTTCCCTAAATACCTCCGACAGAAGAATATTTTTGTGTAACATAAATAATCATTGAGCTTTGTTTGTATTACTGTATGTGCATGTGGTGCATACACATTTATGTAATATCTGTGACCAATTATGAAATGGGTTTTCGATTATAAACGCAAAATGTCAGCAATGACTGGAAGGGAATTTCTTCATATTTGGTACAAAAATCCACTTGGACTCAAGAATGACTTAATTTTTTATTTTTTTGTGGTCAAAGGTCACTATGAACTTATGTCCATCTTAGTCTTGAAAACAGTATATCACAGGTGCTGGGGCTGAGGGACACCAACAGCTAGTCTTAATGATGCCATTAAGTAACAGCTTCATCCTTTAAGTTCATAAACAGACCCACCGTATATTATAAATATATTGGAATATTGGAATTGGAATACGTAGATGGAAAGTCGTGCATATTGAACACAGGTAAGCAAAAACCCACTTGCATACACATACTTTTAGATCCACCTCACAAAAAATACATGTGTGTGTAAGTAAAGTGTAGAAACCACCTCAGGCAAATATAAAAAGACTGAAAAAAACAGAATATAAAAGCATTAAAGCAGTGGTTGCCACCGTTTCTGCTGAAAAATCTCTCTTCCCTTTAATCTCTGTCTTCTCCTTTATTTCTTCTCTCCTAAACCTCTCCTATCGTGTTTGCATGCATATTTTCCCTTGTTCCAACCATTTCTCATTCACACGTTTCGTTTTATGTATATACTGTTCTTTTTGTCTTTTATCGAGCCAGTCAGAGTCACAGAGAACCCAAAGAAAGACAGGAAAACTTGTGTCGTCTTTTTGTGAGGATGAAATAAGTGGGAAAAGAATAGAGCAACATGGCAGGTTACCAGGAGGGAGATGTCCAAATGTTTGTTTATGCCTAATTGGGCCACGGATAAGCTAGCAGCGATCTCAGATAGCCGTCTACCCAGAAAGAAGGAGGAGAGGTGCGTGATGGGAGGGGAGATTAGAAATAGGGAACGGAGGTAGTGCAGAGAAGGAATGAGGAGCACTGGTGGTGTTTGAAAGATGAACGAAGAGAGGAAGTGAAAAAACGAGGAAGAAAGTGAGGGAATATCCAGGATAGGACTAAAGAAAAGGGGATGAAAGAAGCAGAGTGAGCTGCAGAGGGATCGCAGGGGAAGTAATATCCGATAATTAAACAACAAGACTTGTGCAGCATGTGTGGCCTCACTACAAAAGTCCTTATACTGCTCCCAGCCGAGCACATTCAAAACCACACGTTGCATCTAATTAGAGCAAAATATCGGAGCTAACATTCTCACTGAACCTGTCTAGTAGGTTCACAGAGGTGCAAATGTAATGTACATAAAAAGGCACATCCAACAAATATGCAAATATGTGTCGGTACATATTCTTGGTGCATCGCCGGAGGACTGATCTAACGCCTAAGATCAAAGTTAGTGATGAATTGGACAAAAATGGCCAACTGGGGAATTGTAAAATGGAAACAACAGCATGAAATAAAGCAATTCACACCCAGCTGCTGCAGACTATACTAGAAACAGAGAAAGGCAATGCTCACCACTGGGTACAGCAAATACAATTTTGGGAAGGCTTTACTCTTTATTTAACCTCTTTAAGAGAGTGCGTGTGCTCACGGCAATCAGCGCGTGTGGCATGATTTGCAGGGTGCCCGTCATCTTCGTTATGCCAGTTTTAAAGCAAGGTTGCAAGCAAAATTATACATCTCTGAATCACATTACTATTCTCTTCTTTTGGTATGGATTAAGGCTGTACCCTAAGATTACTGAAATGCATAATAGAAGATGATGTGTGAATACAAAACTAAAGCTGCACTAATCATTTTTTAATGGAATAATACTCATGTGTAATGTGAAAGGGGTCACATCATCTCAACTATTAGGACTGGTTACTCATTAATAATTAATAACAGAAATAACAGTAATCCAACCTCAGGTCGCTTCTAAAAGGAAAATGAGCTGGGACATGGGTGTGAGATTTCTTTTCCTTGCAAAATACGCTCGTTTTATTAGAGGTTCATACGAGTGTCTCCTAATTTCGCTTGTTCTCAGGTGAGTCAACAAAGTGTTGGATTTGTCGTGGTGCAACAGACAAATGTTACCAGTGGAAACTCGGAATTTGCATCTGTTTTGAGTGAGTGGACAAAGTGCCGATATAGTAAATTAAAAATCCATTCATGCTGTTTTGTACAATTGCATATTGCAATACCAATGTGTGGTTGTCACAAGGTCCCACAGCACAACATTTGGGAGCCACTGGATTAGTTAAGCAATCAATCAGTTAATTAATTAGAGTAAAGTTTGACAAGTTTGGACAAGCTTTTTATTTGTTGCCAATTTCTGACATTTCACCAATCAAAGAAATCGATTAAATAAGAAAATAAACGAAAAAAAACAAAAACCGAAAAAAAAAACATTAGTTGTGATCCTATTCGAGCATCACATTAATTAATAACAAAACCTAATTTATATTTAGTAAGTGGAGAATGTGAGCAACTGAAACACACAGTATTGGTTACAGTTAATTTGTGCAACACGAAGCAGAAAACCAGGAATTCAAGGCTCTGACTTCGGGCGATGTGTAGACCAATTATCTTATGTAGACCAGGGTTAAAACACACTAGGAGACAACTCCATAAAAGATTACACAGGCACAACTGCTGACATCAATATCTCACTTACCCCCTTCGTCATTTCATTAGAGAGAAACTCACTGCATTCCTCCCTAGCTGTCCATCAACATCGTGGTTGGGGTGACTTGTCTTGCAATTTTTTTTTTTCTTTACATGTTAACAAAAAATTACAGTCACTCTCTCCAACCCCAGCTTTCAATTTCCTGTGGGCAGCTGATGTCTGCTGGCTGTCGGAGCGGGATGACGCAGGGTATTAAACGTTGGCATTATGTGGTTTGAGTGGGGTGGGCTGGGTTTGGGGTTTCTCTACAGGAACCCTAAAGCTCTTGGGAGAAAGTACAGAGAAGAGCGCGAGATTGAAGTCACTCCAGCTCCCGCCTCAGAAGCTGACAGCTGAGAGATTAGTGGTTAATTAAGTCCGACGAGTTGACTGGCACGGGGGGGGAACAGCCCTCGAGCCAATCAGAGTTTTGTTTGGTCGGAAAACAAGAGCACAACTACTGCAGCCTCTGGGGAGAGCTCACTGGAAGAAAGACTGTAGCCAATAGCAGCACGAATACTTCCTGACTCCCCAGTTCCTCATCCCTCTCGCACATCTGGAGAGGCTAGATAAGGAACATGTAATGAAAACAAAATGGTGATTGACACCTAGCTCGCTGCGTGCACATTTTATGCCGTGTAAATTTACATTTTCAGGTGTGGATGGATGCAGAGGAGGATGTGAGGAGAGGGGAGGAAAGGGTGATACAGCAAGTGACACTTGAGATGTGCTGAATAAAAAAAAAAAAAGAATGATAAAGAGGAAAGTAAAGTGATTTGCATTGGGCATTTTAAAAAATGTCGCCAACCTGGCAAATGCATGAGAGATCCATCAGAGAGAACGTCACGATAATTACATGAAAAGCGGGATGGAGCGCAGCTATGATGATCAAATTATTTCCAATTGTCCCCATTTGGTTATCTCAAATAAATAAATAAATAAATTAATTAATTACAAATGCTGTAATACCATAGTAATAGTGGGACATTTTGGGGACATGGCTCTTGTGCTTTCTTGCTGAGGAGCTCGATAGCACTTTCATATTAACCGTACAGTGGGAAACTACACCCTGCAACCAGTTGGGTTGGCTTTCTGGAAAAACAGTGAGAAAAAGTTTAAACGTCTACTTTACCACTGACATTTTTATGGAATGAAGAAATGAGTCATAACATGGTAATAAATTCATGTTTGGCTCCTCTGTGTTACAATAACAAACTCCTGGCTCTAGCTTCATATTTAGAAAAAGGACATTTTCAAGTCATACTTTTCTAGGCTACACCAGTTAGATTGATTCCCTTATACTAGATATGATTCATTTGGGTTTATTTGGTACACAAATACATTAGGTGCAGAGTTTCATTTTTCTGCAAAGCAAATATTAATAGAGCCAAACAGGCTGTACCCAAGGGTTTAGCATCCACAGAACCACTTCCATTATGTTTGGTTTAAAAAATAAAAGCCTGTCCAGCACTGTGCAAGCTACATTTTTAACTCTCTACCCTTGGAGAAATTGCCATCGGAGCAATTCTAATGGGTTTAGTTTAACTGAAGCCACTGTGCTACGGAAAAAGCCCCACCTGGCAGTGAGATGATGAACGTGGGGAGAAACGAGCATCCTTGTGTTACAGCGGGGGACTGAGGGACAGGAGACATCTGAGAGGATGAGAGAGCATCATGTCTTAAGGTCTGTGCATGCACTCTGTGCTTGTTTGTGTGCAAGAGATGGAGATGGAGAGAACACACTGTAAATTAAAAAAAAAAAAAAGTCACATGCAAAGCAACAAACTAATATTTGATTTCAGAATAAAAGCTCTCTCCCTGGACATTCATTATATGTTATACTGCTTTCATTATAGTGCTATCTATGCAGTATATTATCTTCAGATGTTCCTGCTCCCCTTACCGCTAGGTATTGTTTGGTTGGCTGTTTTTCTATTTGCCTCTGAGCTTCTGGTGTCAAATTAACTTGGCTGTATCAGCCTCAGTTCTTTATTTCTGTACATTTCCACGATTCGCTGCATCACTCGCAGCCTTGCTGCAACTGAAGGATTGTAATCAAGAGCTACCTATAACTTAATGAGCAGCTTCATGAGTGAAACAGACCTCATTTGGTTTTTATACAGTTATATGATTCCATAGATAAAAGCGCCTCAGATTGGTGGCGTACGAAAAGTCATCATTAAATTTAATTTGTCTGGAGGTTCACCATTTCTGAAAGTGAAACTCCTGCAGAAGTTTTCTCGGCACTTCTCACAACGTACACACAAGTTGCTGAGAGATGTGCACATCAGATCATCACTTCACCAGCTTCACGTGTACTCTAGCTGGCACTGCAATCATTAGCACCACTCGCCGAAAAGACGAATAAGCCTTGGCATTAGCCGTCAGCCACCCTGCAGCATTAGAAGGCTGAAGGGTAAAACGTGTCCAGTTGGGACACTGGTTGGAGCAGAGGGAAGATGAGAGAAAGCTCTTAGGGGGGGAGGGAAAAAAAAAAGAAGGAACATTAGGGATGAACTAGTGCAGTAAGCCCAAGGCAGAGCAGAGGCTGAGCAGGGTTCAGAGTATTAGCCATTTCTTTTCCCAGCATAGATCAATGGAGCATTACCGTAAGAAAGAAGGGAGACGGAAAGAGGGAGGGACGGTGAAAGAGCGGGAGGGAATATGACAGAGATAGGGAGAGGGTAAAAAAAAACTAATAAATTGTGTCTGCCTTAAGCTTGCTTTCTCTCTCTTTGGCTTGTCAAATACAGGCAGCGATATCTCCAGTCAAACAAGGAGATCACAGATCCAGCACAGCAAGTTCCCAGCCAATAATCACTGAGCATTTCAGTAACAAATAAAAGCCTAATTATGTGGTTAATACGTTAAGTGGGTGCCAGTGGCAATACACGCAAAATCAAATGGGATTTTCCACAAATTTCAGCCTAATTTCTAGTGCAATCCTCAAATTTTGTGTCATAGTTGTGACCCAAAGGCAATTTGATAACCAAATGGTGTCAACCAAGTGTAAAACATTTTGAATGTATCAATACTGATCTGAACAGAACCAGACCCATTATCTCAAGATTATGCTCATTCCCTTTCAAGTTTTTCCTTCCTATCATTTCAAGCTGAGAGGCCCTTTACTGACGTCCACAGACAGTAAAATTGGCCAAGATGGATAATCCAACATATTAATTTGACTTTATTATATATCTCTTGTAATTGTTTTGTCACTGCAGCTACCGGCTGAGAGTTTTCATATCAATGTGCACGGATGGCATTAACTCACTGCTGCCTGTCAGTCACTTCAAAAGCTCAGAGGGAAACAAAACTCTTCCAGAAAATAATAATATCTCTAGAAAAAACAAAAAACAAAACACCAACAACTGTCAGTGAGCGAGAAATTATGGGAAAAACTGGAAACATAGCAACAGCAGGTGGTTCCACAGAGTTCCCACTCTAGATGACCCTAATTTAAAATAAGAGTTCAAAAGGAAAAGATCTCAACAAATGGCTCTAAATGGTAGGATGGATCGATAGATATGAAATCACGTGGCTTCATTTCAGTTTCACAGCGACAGTGGATTTTGGACTAGTGTTTTAGACGGAACGTCACCACCAAAACACCTAATAAGGCAAACAGGAGAAAGAATATAAGAAAACTGGTTCCAGAGATCATATACCAATATGCTCTGATAGTGTTCTTGGGGCTTGGTGACCAGTTAGCTCCCGACACATTTTCCTTTTGTCATCCATCTTCAAAATCTGAAGATGAAAGAGGTTAATTAACTTTATTAGCTGACACAGCAGTTGTTAATAAAAGAGAGTGAGATGCTGAATGCCATCGGCTCTGACACCTGTCCTCTAGCTCTTTCTCACTCGAATATTGAACAGACTTTTGCCACAGAGATCGATAAAGCTGCACGTGTTTATTTGTCATTGTCTTGAGATGATGTGGCAGTGAGGCCCCTTGTCTTTTTGGAGGATGGATTTTGTCAGACGCTAACATTGTTAATACTGAATCAAATGCAGTTCTACTGAAACACTGAGAAAACCCAGACTCGTTAGATCATCTATTGTCACTTTTTCCTCTGTCGGTCACAAAACACACACACAAAAAAACAAACAAACTGGTAATGCCTGCACACACGCACTAAACTCAATTTAACAACTGGACTTTGTTCTCCATCAAACACACAAAAAGAAAATGACCACATCCAGACACTCGGCCTACACGGAAAACAGTCCGTGCCCTGTCGAATATGCATTGCATTCCAGGGAGGGTGCCTCAATAGATCACGGGACGTTTATTGGCTTCATGGATTCCCTTGAGTTCATCAGGCTCCAGAGAAGCAGGAAGAAGTGCGGAGACTGAATATAGATTCACTCTACCACTGTCTGCTGAGCAGGCCTGGCTGCCACATCAGCCTATACCCTATTAGAGGCCATGATGGAGTGTGACAGAGTGCGCGTAAGTGCTTGCATGTGCATTGGAAGTGGGCAGAGGCTGAGTGGGTTGCAGGCAAAGGCAGCTAGTTGCAATGGGAATGCGCTAAATATCAGAGCCACAACTGCAGGTGTCTTTTTTTTTGTGTGTGTAATTTAACAATCAATGTGGAATAAAATTTTCACATGTTTACATACATATTATGAAAAGAGAGAAGAGGATAAAGCTGAGAGTTGACACTGCATGTCCGTGTGAGGTCTGACCCCAAATGTGCTGGAAAGTTTAATTACTGTACAGTACTTTGTACAGTACTTTTACACCACCACATTACAGATATATTGTACCTACATGCAGAGCTTGGTTAATCATTACTCAGCAGAGCCCAAACTTTATTTTTTAAGACTCTTTACAAAAAAAAAGCAATGTGGGGCCTCTTAGTAATTGTTCAAGCTACAGTGTAAATTATAATAATTTGTGTAGCAGATATGCACCTTTGGTTTTCCTCGGAGTCTTATTGTGAAGCATGTAGAAATTGTACACACCATAACTAAACAACCAAAATCTGTGCCCCTACTTTAACCAGTTATAACAGTACAATCATGCACCAAGGTATCAGAAGAGCAGAAAGGACACGATCATCTTTTTGATGTGAAGATTCATAGTTCACACGCACTGCACCTGATCACATTACATCCTTATGGACAGAAGGGGGATGGGGCAGCAGCACAACAGACAGACAACGCTGGAGAAAGAGAATCGATTCTAGGACTAAGAAGAGAGAGGCAGAAAAAGTAAATGTTATATGCTTTAATTATCATAAAACAGCGATACAAAAGGGGAAAGTGTGTGAAGAGGGAGACAGTCACTACACAGAGAAAGAGAGAGAGTTCTGGGTTCCGGCTGCCAGTGGACAGAGTGATATCCAGAGGACAGCTGGACACGGTAGCAGGGCCGGGCACATTGGGCACTACTGGCCGGACATACAGCGAGAAACATGAGCGGGGGAGGGGGGGACTGCATGCATCTCCTGTTGAGAGGACGCTCGAATGAAAGAGAGAGCAACAACAAAGACGGGAAAGCGAGGGAGAGCGCATAAGGCCGTAAAGGGACGTGCAGTACTGTATGTACTTATGTGGGTAATCTGGTGCTTGGCACTGGGTGAAAGGTTGGGAGGGGCACTGAATGCCACTACCAGACTGTTGGACGTTGATATAGTAGATGCCAACCGCAAGCTGATAGTAGGAATGTTATTAGCCCATCACACCAGAGTAAAGATCAATGGCTCCCAGAAAAGTCATGAACAGTGAGGCGATGGAATGAACGAGGGTCAACGCGTTCAATTTAAAGTCGGTTATTTTTAGATATTAGGTACAAACATGGATCTGTCATGGTAGACAGTGCTGGACTCATTACTTAAAACATGTTATGTATTATTTGTTACTCTGTTCAAATTAATATTAATACTTTGCTCATTACTCCCTCCAACGTAACGTGCTTTTACTTTTCAAAAGAGTTAGGGTCTAAGGGACCTGGGCAACATTTTATCCATGCAGTCACAAGCTTCATCAGTTCTTTGGGGCTTGTTGCTGCCGTCAACTCAACATTGACAGCAGCTGTTTGAGCTGAAGGGCTACAGCCATCCTCCGCAGTCGCACAGGGCTCATCTTTGTTAGAGTGCAGCTCCGCGACATTACTGTTCTTTCTCTGGAGCTTTAAGAGGTCTGACGTCGTGTTTTTCGCACGTGTACACACGTTACATATTATAATAATGTTCTCGTGACCTTTCCTCGCGATAAGTATTTCCGTCCACCGAACGTACAGTAGGCACTTCCATCCTCCAGCCAGCTTACGGCTTATGGCGGTGCTAATAGTGACGCGTGCAAGAGCAGCGACTACAAATATTAAATGTCGAATTGTAATTTTATTACAAACATTACATTAGTTACCTCTTCCACTCTTTCGGAAAAGTAACTTATAAATTATAAAATGTAGCTGCTTTTTTGAAATAAGGATTAGTTTGGCTCAGCTGTGGGTCGGGAAGTCCACCAATTTCAGGGTCAGCAGTTGGGTGGTATATAAGAGCCGTGCAGAACGCATAGGCTTTACTTAATAAGAGCAGATGGATTCAGAAAAGGACTGAGATCTGCAACAAAGGACAAAGGTCCCAAAGTGTATTTGAATCTTGAAATTACATTAACTCTTAGACACATCCCTGCATTCGACCAAGCAGTTTTTCCCCCACTAACCCTGACCTGAAGCACCTGCATCTTGAGGAACAGAAACGCACACAGATGGCTATATCATTAACAACATGGGGCAATGCAATGGCTGGCTTTGAACTTAATATGCTTAATGGTGTGTATAATGTAAAGGAAATGGGGACCAAAATGAACGGCGGATTGGAATGAGTCAGGGTCTGCTGTAGTGTGAAGGAGCTCAGTGTGCCGGGGTTTTAATCTAGAGAGGAGACTTTTAGGCTGAACAGGCAGAGGCAGCGTAGAAGCTCATTTTTCACACGAAGCGCAGACCTGACAAAGTGTGTGTATATTCGGCGCTGTGCCATTTGGAGGGCGGCTGTTTTGTAGTATGCTGTAGGTGACTGTTCAGTGTAGCAGGCCATCTGACAAGGAGGTGCAGCGGGCCATACATCAGACACACAGAAACGCAAATGTGCCTTGTAGAGTTTGTGTCTATGATGCAGTTTCACAGAGGCTGCAGCGCATAAGACATTTTGAGAGCAACTAAGGGGAAGTTTTGACTCCCTCTCTTGACTTCGAATTCATCAAAGGTGATGAGACGGTAGATGAGAAGAAGTACAGAGCGGTCCCAGCACGGCTATCATTAAATAAGAGTTCAACACCAGAACTCATGAGTAATTCATGATCTTCTACACATTCCTCATTTGCTAGGTAGCAGAATAAAAGGCTTTATCTGGGGCACAGATACTGTATCGTCTGCTGTTTGGGCTCGGCAACACTGATGCACATAAACACACATTCCTACGTGCACTTTGCAGCTTGTGTTGAGTGTATCGCATTGCAAAACAAGCACAAAAACAGGTGAGGCTCCACTATGCACTTGAGAAACAAATATAGCAAGTAATTCATCATTTATAAAATCCACTTTGTACAGTTTAGGCAGTGCTTTCCGTCCTTTCTCTAATTAGAACAACCTGACAGAAGGGCTACAATAGCTCTCCGACATTGCACAAGTCAAAAAGTTAAGAAAAAAGACTGAGTCTGCGACAACAAACCTTTCCAAGCTTCTCTTTTATCAATTAAACAATTAAAAAAATAAAAACGCACAGTATGTCCCTCATAAGAAGTACAATTTCTACTCCTCGGTTAGTAACAGGTGAGGTCTCAACAAAGTCTCACTAAAATGGCACGGAAGAGCTAAAGGACTCTTTGTGCAGGAGCTGTCAGTCCAAACCGATTCTAAAGCAGTACATCATGAGCCGAAAGGAAACACACGTCAGTTTACATGGAATAAAAAGGTCTGCTGTTTGCCGTTTGGCAGGATGTACAATGTAGAACAAAAAAAAAAAAAACACTGCTGTTCAAAGGGCTAATATTTAGGGGGGATATCTTGTACTGAGAAGTAAAGAGATAAATACTTTCACCTGCATCTTTCTACGCAAAACCTTAACTCACAATGTTGTGGACAAGCAGCATTAAAAACTAACCGGATATTCATTTTTCAGTGCGATTCGCGGATTGTGACTCTGTGGCAATTTAAGCCGATTGCTTTTGGCTGACAGCGATACCTGGAGTCCAAGTATCACAGATCAAAGCTTATGGCTTATGGCGTGCGTTGGTGCAGGTACGTAGGTGTGTCTTTGTCATTACGCCGCCAGACTGCTAGTTGGCACTGTAGTTTCTGTGCCACCGTGTTAAGACTGTTCACCACTGTGGCGAGTCTGATGGATAATGTTGGGTTGGAGCTAATTGATGATGAACAGCAATTATACTGAGACTACCGCGAGGCAGGAAGGAAGAATTTGGAGGAAGCACGAGCTGTTTAGCCGTCTATTTGAGTGAGGGAGATACAAATTAAATCCAATGTATAATGTGAATGTAAAGTCTGATACTAAAAAGTAAAAGTATCAGATGTGGAATGGAAAACATGCTTTTATTAAACAAACAGTGCTGCACATACTCTAATAAAGAGTGATGTATGAGCGAAATAATTAAGCTATATTTATATGGAGGGTTGTGAAACAGTACCCACCCAAAGATACTAGAGGTTGCTTAGACGCTTCCTCGTCCAAATCCCAGTTTAACCTCAATACCCCACTGCGTTATTAAAAAGCGGGATACATAGATCATTTTAATGCTGATAGTGTGGAATATATTAGTGAGCACTTTGAACCTTCCAGTGTCTGAGATCATCACTATGTATCAGTCATTCATCTTGCGAGCAGCCAATCAAAGTGCTTGATTCGACATCAAAGAGGGAGGGAGAAAAAAAAAAAAGATGTTATTAAAAAGCCTTTTCATCTTATTGCAGACTTACACTGCACAATATTTTCTGACCTAATTTTCTACACTCGACATACATCTCAGGCAATTTACCGTAGGAGTGACGAAGTGCTAGGAAAAAAAAAAAATACAAATCTTCAGAATGCATTTGGGACAGAAGTCAAAATCTGGTCCAAATGCTGTGAGTCAGGAAGCAATGATTTAGCTTTTAGCTTTTAGGTTTGAACTTCTAAACGCTAGTGGTTTCTGCATCTTTATAGTTTGGTATGGTTAAGTACTTAAAAGAAAAAAAAAAAAGTATATTTAAAAAAAAAAGTTAATTAGCTTTAAATAAATGTTTCGTTCTCCTTTCCCCTAAATTCATTATGGTTTCTCCCTTAAAATCCCAGCTTCCTCTTACGTCGGGAAACCAAGAAAAGAAAGAGACGTCTCTAATCTGTCATCTTCCTCCATAATTACTGCACCATGTACTGTCACCACATGCCATGGGGGCAAAGGTCCTTTGGCTCCTTAAGTGCATAAGGAATGAGACATATCTCTCTCCATGTCTGTCTCTCCTTCTTGCTCCCACCTGCATCGTCATTGTCAAACCGTTCACGCTCCAGTTGGCCTGGACAAAAGATAGCAAGGTCGCCAGAGGCTTTTCCTGCTATGATCACTGTGGTGTTAGCTGGGGCTGATAAAGGACCCGATTAGGGTGCTGAATGGGCACCCATTAAGAAGACATCCACACTATGGAGGGAGCCCTGGGGCCAAGCGGCCTTCCTTAAGAAAACGGATACGCACCTGACAGACTGAAACCACCCACCCACTCAATATGTGGTGGAGATTTGAAGAAAAACAAAGCACAAGCCGTAGAAATTGTGAAAAGAGGAGCTGATAGAGAAAAGGCTGCATGCACCTACCAGCAAATGATTGCTGGGTATTCAAACAACAAAACTGAACAAGTCTTTACAGTGTAAAATGATGAACAGATAGGCAACGATTCATTTAGAAATCACCTGCAAATAAGGCTGAGGTTTCAGGAAGGACAGAAGTAATAATGTTTAATCATGTTTGGGGTTTTTTTGTGTTCCTGGGGTTGTCGGTTTTGGAAAGGTGCAACAATAGTTGAACACAGCTCCTAAATGTTGACATGCAAAGTCGTAGCAGAGTCTGCTCCACCCTAATTCACTACAGCCTCGGCCTGGTCTAGTTTAGGCCGCTAATAAAATATTCAGGTCCAATTCTGGCCAGAAGGCTGCAGCGAATATCATTACGTCAAACACAATCATCATAATCCACCATCAAAGCTGACTTATCACACCACAAAAACACGACGATCAAAAGCAAGTTCACAAAATGTTCTTCCAATACTCAAAAGAGAACATACAAATCCAGAAATAACAGAACATCCAGACCCTTATTCAGAATCTGGCAACTTTTAACAGTTATTTACCAATTTTCTTTATATCTTCCACGAACTGACCCACAACATCTCTATGAAGACTGTCATTTTGGTTCGTGTTACAGACATTTATTTGGGAATTTCTTTCCTCATAATGTCACAATCCAGAATGTAACCATCACAACTTCTCTATCCGGAAAGGGTTCAGTCAATACTCGTTAAAATGTTGTCTAGAGATTGAATTTCCAAAAAGTCCTAAACTGGTCTGGATATTCACATGTTTTTATCTTTAGTTACTGTAGCTATCCACCTTACTACCATTTCTGGTAAAATAAAATACAAAAATAAATATATATTCCAAAACACGGCCATAATAACTCTCCCACATTACCAGTGGGACACGCAGCCCTTTCTGCAAATGCAGTGCACAACTTTTTCTGTCTGTGTGGATTAAACAGATCGTGCGCTCCTTCAAAATAAATTAAAGCATTAAAGTTAGACCTTTGTCGTGACATTCAGTCACGACCATATGTATTTTTAAATGGCCACATATGTCCGTAATAAGTAAGCGCACAAAAAGGTCGACCAACAGACAGAGGATATTATACGTAAGGTGATCCCCTTTGAAGCAGCTGGACTGCATTAGGAGTACAAGTGAATTCATGAGGTTTAGGAAATAAAGGCAAATAAATTGCCACTGCTGACAAATAAAAATGATGCATTTGTATCAAAGTACTGCTGGCATGTTTGAATAAGTAAACGCCAGCATTTTGAGTTATTTTGTACCCACATAAACAAGGCTTCGCAAAATAGCTTTATTCCTGGTTAACAAACTATTTACTAAAGCTTTATCCATGAGTTACAAGCCATTTATAGGAAAACCAATATATGTTAAGGCTGTACTCGCTTATGTTGTAACTATATTATTAACATTTTTAAAAGCCTATAAAAACTTGCCTTATTGGACATTTGTGTTTTTACATTGTACTAAACATGCAAAAATAATAAAATAAAACAATAATAATGGTCATCTGAGGTCATTTGTTTGCCCATCAACTTACCATTAATCCCATTCACTCTCCTTGTCACTCTTATTTGTGTCTCCATCGACTTATGAGAGAAATAAATATGCCACCATGTTCACAAGCCAATTGCTGTTTTGTTAGTATCACAGTATTTAGTGGCCATTGAGAGAAAAGCTGCATCCAGAAATAACACTAGGAGAGTAGTGAGAGTGAACTTAAACGCCACATTTACACCACACACAAGTCCTAAATAGTTTGAACACAAATGGAACAGCAAAAACAGATCTGCTGTGTTAGTGGAAACGCTTGTTTCTAAATGTACTTAATAAACTGCCAACTAAGTGCATAACAGGTACAAAAACATCACAGCTAATTTGAGAAATCAGTCCATCGGTGCAAAAAGTGAAATAGACTAAATCCAAAGTGTGGGCTCGTGCCTGTGGAGGCAACCAGCTTCAGCACAGTCGGCGATACTGATTTGGGATTCTTGGTTTGTCACTTCTTAGCGAGTGGATTGGGTCAAACCTCGTCTGACACACTGTACACTGGAGGACCCCTTTAACCTTTCCCATACTGCCCGGCTCATCGAAACACGCATGAAGGGTGAGCAGTGTGTTGGGAACCACGGTGTCAGGGGAGGGCTGCATAGATTAAGTGTGAGCAGAGAGGGTTCTGTTTGTGTTTGTGAGCGTGCATATGTGCATTCAACTAACACAATGGCGTGCGAGACCATTGTGTGCAACACCAGAGACACAGCTGTGCTGTCAGAAAAGTTTGCTTCACAGAGAAGCAAGCTCTGTTGATAAATTATGCATACTGATGCTCAGAAATATGGCAGGAAGCTTGCATTCAAGAGTAGGAGGACAGCATGTGAAAAAAGTGAGGGGAGGATGACAAGATGCCGAGTCAAAGGTTGTGGAGTTGTGAGTAAAAGAATAAGGTACAAACATCCTCACATGTTCACACCATGCAACATTTTATAGTTGTGTTTTTAAAACAAAGGTTTTTTTTTATGACTTTTACGGCTCAAAGCCGTCTAGACCTCGTCTGCCTCATGTGGCTCCAGTTTCACTTGTTTTGCCATCGTGACTTACATAAAAAAAAAACAACAACTCCCTTTTGTTCCAATAAATGGACTCAGACGAGCCTAAATTATAACGTATTTTGACAAAGAGACTGGTGAGAAACTCAAACTGAAATAGCAGCGTGGAGGAAGTGGGAAGTGTTTGAACAGGGAGCAGTGGTTAAAAGAACAATAAGGCCGTGACAAATGAACCACAAACGCCGATAAAACAACAAGCAGGTCGTTATTGGCTCAAGTTCGACTGAGAATAAATCATTTCATTTTTTTTTTTACCAGAAAAAGAAATATGAAAACTGCGGGCTTTCTGCCTTTCAGATGAGCAGCCTCAGGGTGTCACAGTAGAAGATTCTCAGAAAGTGGAAACCTCCGAGTGTTCTTCCACGATATTATTACAACCAAATATAGCAGTCTCGTGAGTTCAATTCATTTGTGAGCTTGCAAACATATTTCTAGTTGAGATTATGTGTCTCCCTCGCTCTCATAGATCATATACACAAACACTTTGATATGAAATCAGACTCAAATGGAAACATTTTTGACCACAGACGCTTAAATCTTGGAGTCATGGCAATACAGTATGTGGCTCTTTAACTCCCAAAGGTTTTGATATGTTCACTGACCAGTTGCTAACATTTTCTTTTTTATTTGCTGCTTCACAGGTTGATTGCAGTGGATTAAAAAAATTAATAAATAAAACCTGCGACAGTGATAAAAGTGAAAACATCAAAAGACGCAGGCCACAAAACCAAACCAGTGGACCAAAAGATGTTAAAATGCTATACAGCGAGTTTGATTAAAATTTTCCCTTAAACCCATATGAGAGACATGATGTCCCCAAATCCAATGTTGATATTAAAATATTGATTACAGCAGCTCCAAAAAGAAACAGAGGTCATCAGCAATATCCGCAAGAGAGAAAGCAGGATCGTTTCAAGCCCTGGGTAATAACCTTTGCTGCACTGCGAGGCACTCTGAGAATTTACAAATATATTTGAGCAGACTTGACAAAAGCACAGCGAGAGAGGAAGACTGATGTGTGGGATTAGAAAAACACACAAGCTACAGAGAAGGAAAAGAACGGAGAACCGAGAGTGTGAGTGCCAGAGAATCACAAGGCAGCTTCTCATTTCCAAGTATTCTAAACAGAGACAGCAGAGACGGGCCACACAAACCACACACACACACACACACACACACACACACACAGACCACAGCATCTTCAGAGGTACAATTTCACAGTAATTACAGTGGGCAGCAGCATTTCTCATTTGGTTTGCCAAAATCTCAAATCACACACTTGCGTACACAGTTTACAGATCCACAAAAAAAACGCACACACAAAAAATGTGCACGCATTTATACACTGCAATGGGTGGCAGTTCTATGTAGATAACGCATCACTTTTAACACACACACACACACACTGAAATCCTTGGTGGCGATATCACGCTGTATTTACATGCACATGACGGCATAAAAGTTTGCAAATTCCCACTTCGAATTCCGTATGCGTGAGAGCATTTCTATAAAGCATTTCCTTCCAACTTTCAGTTATAACGAATACACTATTAAATTGCTCTCACTTCCAGTCCCTCAGTTCTGTTTTGTCTGATTAGCATGCTGCATTCATCTTGAGCCGTTACCCAGGTTTTAAAGTCTGATTGCTCACCATTTCTCTTCCAGCAACCTTGACTTGGTTCACGGACGTGAATAATGACCTATCGGTTTCCAACACCGGCCCTTATAGACACTGTGGCCATTTAAGACACAGCATTTTCCAGCACACATCCTGACAGCTCTCTCCCTCCAATCATGTCCATGTCTGTTCAACCACCACCACCATACACACACACACACATTTTTTACAAACTCATTTGCTCCAAAATCTGAGAACTTGTGCGTTTTCATTGCTACCTTTTGTAGCAGTGTCCTAAACATCCCTCTTCATCGTCCTCCCTTCCTGTTTTTCACACTCTTGCTCATTTACATTCACTGTACAATGCATGTTTCTCCTCCCTTTCTTAGAGAATTTTCTAAAGTGAGGGAAACTAGGCCATTAGGCTGCAGCGCAGCTTCTCCGTTGCTTTAAGTATCCCCTCTTTTCTAATTCCCCCCTTTCTCTTTCTGTCTCTGTCACTCTCCCTCCCTCCCGCCCTGTCTGAGTCTCGTGTTTTGCTTAAGTTGCCTGCAGTGTCCCTCCATTTCTTTTTTGTAATCTTTGTCATGGGACATTCTCCTTTTCTTCACTTCTGTCTTGCTGCTCCTACTGCCTTGGGTACCACTATGTGTTAATTACAACTTGTCTCTTTGATGCTTTATTATGTTTATTCTCCTATCATTCACATATGCACACACACACACACACACACACACACAATGTCACACTAATTCATAGATTCAAAAAGTATTTCCATCCACCTTCTGTTCCAATTGAGATTTATTTTTCCCTCTGGTGGGTTTTAATGGGATTTTGGGGTATCATTTACCAATCATTCCATGATTTAAAAGAGTGAAATTATGTTAAGAGAACTGCCAGGGACAGATATATTTAAACTTCCTCTATTTTAAAGTTATTTTGCTAACAACCATAAAGGTATTAAAATACTTTCATAAAGCAAAAAGAATGTCTATAATGGATAGTATAGGACAACCAAAACCATCAAAAGGAACTGCTCCTGTGCAGACTTAGAATAATGGGGACACTGCTATTTAAATTCAGTTCAACATTGTTGTATTTGGGTGGAGGCAAAAATTTTAGATATCTGTATTATGTGTTTCAAAACCTGGGCCAAAAAACACTTGCATGTCTACAGAGAACTAAACACTGAGAAGATCTAAGATTTAATTTGGGTAAAACTATGCACTGAAATAAAAGTGAGCGAGCTTGTGAGAAAACTGAATATCACAAATGTAGTAAAAATCAATAAAAACAATTAATATTAACCTCAAATGCAATCAATTTAAAACCCTATTATGTCTGAGGTTGGACTAACAGTGGAGGTGGGATATTCAGGTTCCCATTTGGTGAAAAAATTTTGTCATAATAGACTATTGATGTCTCCCTTTGTCACCCTAACCTTCCTCCTCCTCCACCTCCTTATCCTGCCCTTTGTCTTGGTGGTTGCTGTCTTGTGCAGGTCCCTCCGGGCTAATCTGCTGGTGTACCAGATGTATGCGCTCATTAACCTGGTGCCACCTTCTAAAAGCCTCATTGACTGTGACAGTGTCTCGCACAGACATGCACACACACAAACACACACACACACGCATGCTTGTTTTGTTAATGGAACTGTTATTAATGCAATACTGTAGTTGCTGGATTTTTGTCAAAATGAAATTTAAAAGAGTGAAACATGTATATAAAAACCAAGGAGATTATGCCTGAAGCGTAAACAGGGAGAGGCAAGGGGGTTTCTCTACGTGGCCCAAACTCAGTTTTCACACAGAAACCTTGTTTATGTGGTTTTAGCCTCTTTACTTCTACTCATTTTGATCCCACTTTCTCCATGGTTCTCATGTTGTCCATCAGAAATCTCCTGCTCTCCACAATGAGAGTTTCAAAGGATGCAAAAAGAGAGATGGGTCCAGCACCTTCGATCTCTCCCTTCTCCCCAATTTCCTCCTTCACACCTCTTTCTCCAAAGCTAAAAGCCTCGTGTTTCCAGAGAAAGAGAACTTTACAAAAGGGAAGAGGGAAAAAAAAAAAATGGAAATAAAAAAAAAAATCAATCCAGTTTTTTGTGTTTTTCTTCCAAACGGCAGCTGTCTCTCACATTGCTTGTCCCATTCATACCCCCCCACCCTCAGAGTTTTGGCTGTATCCAAATCTACCGCAACATACCACATAGGACCTGCCCACCTCTCCCACTTTCCTTCCCTCCTTCCCATCCCACCCGGGTGTTTGAGTAATGGGCTGTGTGGAATAAATGAGCTCATTCATACAGCAAACAGGCAGCTCCATCCCTTTTTCTGCACGGCCCAGTGTAAACAAACCCCACGGTAGCAAGCGGTAGATCACCGTAGCTGGCTGTGTGTCACCTACACTAACTGTGGATCACAAGGTAAAGGATTTTTTTTAAAAAAGCCCTTTTGTATAGTTTCACAATGCTCGCTTTTAGTGTTCATCTGCTACTTTCCAGCGTCTTAAAAATTGGAGTTTAACAGTTGGCTTCTCTAGAGTAAAGCACTTTGTTAAGCTATGCAGTAAAAAAAAAAAAAAAAAGGAAAAAAGTAAGCATTGTTAGAAATAAAGCTGGAGCCTATTCCAGCTGTCATTAAGCAAGAGGCAGGGTCCATCTCAGGGCCAACACAGAGACACACACAGACACCCATTCATTCTCACTTTAACACCTACAGGCAATAAAGAGTGACCAAGTAACCTAACCTGCATGTCTTCTAGCTGTGAGGCAGCAGTGCCAACCACTCCACAACCATGCTTCCTGTGAGATACATGTATGACACAAATTTGGATTCAGACATTTGGATTTAGGCAAAAACGATTTTCACATGAAGAAAGAAATCGATTTGTTCATTCATCATTACAGAATAATGCCATCGTGCATTTCTAGTGAATAAAGCCTTTTGTGTTATTTTATAACCAACCTGCAACGATGTCATTACTTGATAGACAGACTCGGGTTGCTGTAACCTGTTTTCTTCATTCTCCTCAGTCGGCTTTTTGCTTTTAGTAAAATCTATCTTTTCCTGTCTATGGATGTTCTGCACCACCATACAGTAGCATCCTGCTCTTGGTATCTGTCTATGAATGAACAGGCGCAGACTTTATAATCAGGAGCTCTATCAGCACTTCAGGTCCAGAGAATTGTATAGCAAAGTCTAAATTGAGCAAGTAGGTCCCAGCTATATGTCGAAGTGTCTTTGGGCAAGACACTGAACCCCCAACAGCCCATTCCCCTCCCCAGCTGTGCAGTTCCGGTCCAAGCCCGGTAGAAAGTGGGGAGGGTTGCGTCAGGAAGGCGCATCCGGCGCAAAAACTGTGCCAAATCAACATGCGGACAATGATCCGCTGTGGTGACCCTGAATTCACGGGATAAGCCGGAAGGAAAAAAAATAAAAAATAAAAATCTGTGGTTAAGAATATTGCATCGGACAATAAAAGATAGTGAAATTAGCGCAAAACAAAATTGAAGTGGACTACTTTTCAAGTTAGCCCTGTTTTACTGAATATATAATGTTGAACCTGCATCATTCAGGGTCTCCACCTGTCTTCACATTTCTAAGCCCCATGAGCCCCCAGCTGCTAAATCTAACACTTTTGAAGCCGTGTGAAAGTTTACACCAAAGCCCATTTGCAGTGAATTATTAAATAATGTAGTTAGACAGAAATGTTTTCACCTCAAATATTTATTCCCAGAAAGTATTGATGATATTTTTTTAAGAAAAAAAAAATCATATTTGTTTTGAGTACTTGTATTTATTTATTTATACTGTACACCCATTCGTATTCTGATTGGATCAGATTTTTAATTACTATCTCAGTTCTAACTGGTAGGAGGCTATAAAGTGTGCTCAGCGGATAATACGTGTTTACCAAGCTGCTGCTGCAACATGTATTATGCAGATGGGTGTGTTTCCTAAAGCTTTTCATTATTAAGTTAACAATGGTGCTGGCATTCTTGAAAACCGCTCTGTGAAAAGGCGTAAGCAGCCCAGAGGGCTGGAGTGAAAATGTATAAAGTGTAATCATACGTCATTGTGTGCAATTGTTGAGAAATGTCATATGGTGAAATTAATTGGTTTTTAATAATAAATCATTGCAAATATGGCAGATGTGGCTGTTTTCCAATGTCTGTTATCCACCCCACCCACCTTCTAGTCATTGAACTCCAAAATATAATTTCAACCGAAGTGGAAAAAGGCAAGCATTTTTTCCCCCCACACTGCAACAACATAACTAACCTTTGTGTGAAGGAACAGTCTGATTAAAAACAAAAAGCACCCAATACTATAATTAGTAACTGAAGCTACAGTAGACAACACCCAAATACAAAATGGTAATGTGTATTTGAGCATTTGTCTTTGCTGAACACCATAATTTGCTCATCTAGCTCGTCAATAAGCTTTGCTAAATAGTAAGAGCTCCACTTCAGTTACTTCCCACATTGAGCAACATTTCAGCCACTATTTAACTGTACTCTTAACAGCCCTAACACGCAACACAATTGCTGTAACTGGTGGCCTAAAACGAAATTCCCAGAGGCTTGAATCTGTGTCTAAAAGCTTTCATCCGGGAAGCGACTGCCATACATCATAAATTTCGAGCCGTCAAAAACTTTGCAGCCATTAAAAAGAGAGACACGAATCACCAGTGGGACACGAAAGCTACCACTAGGAAACACACTGTTTCCTATCAATCCCCAAGTTGTGCCACATGACCTCATTACTCCCCTCCCCGCTGGCCACTTGACCCTTACTTTACCTCTCGTATTCCAGGTTGTCATGGTCACAGCGGGCATCTTTGTGCTTCTCCCAGTCTTTCCCGTGGCGACACGTCGTCAACGACACAATGTCCTTGCCATTGTGGATGTGATGGAGAGCATTTCTGGTGTCTGAGCCGATGCCCGTCAAATAACGCTTCCCTTTGAACATTAGCAGGTACTTCCTTCGAGGCGGGATGGTGCTCCTCACCAGCCAGCCATGCTCTCCGCCCTTCTGGGGGTGATCCTTGGAGAACAGTGGGATGGAGACGTCAAAGCCGGCCCTGAAATGCTCTGTGTTGAGGCTGGCTTTGGCCAAGATGGCCTGGCCAATGTTAAAGCCCAGGTCCTCTGTGTAGTTAGGCCAAGTGCCTGAGTACAGATTGAAGATCAGGTGGTTCCTCCCGTCATTCCACAACGGGTAACCACGGATACGTTCATCCACATTGGGCACAAACTGTCCTGATAGTTGGTCCCGATCTAACGTATCTATCCCGAGCACGAACAGACAAGCTTCACGGGGGTCCGCCGTGTAATACCGCGACTCACCTATAGACGTCAGTATCTTCCTGTAGCTTTCTGATACGCGCTCATTTTTTTCTGATGGATATATATACACCCTGAAGCCTTCCCTTCCTCTACGGCGACACCGAGAGAAGTCAAAACAAGTCTCCATGCGGCAGCGGCTGTCCTTATAAATGGCGGACCACGCCTGTCGGCGTTGCCGGGGCGACTCAGCCATCCCAGGGTCCGTCTGGAGCTCGTCCAGGTGGGCATAGCGGGGCAGGAATGCCCTGTCGGTCCAGTTGGGCCAGGGGCGCACCACCTCACCCCGCTGGCGTGTCAGCAACCGGAGCAGACGCAGCTGGACTCCTCCACCCCAGTAAAAGAGGACCAGCCAGCAGCACGCACACAAGCCCAGCAGAACATACTTCTTACGCGCCTGCATGGGGGCCTGTCACAGTCTCTATTAATCTGCTCTGTCTCTTTCGTCCTCTGTTTTATCCTTTTCCTCTGCCCCTCAGCACTTTAGCCTCACAGGGGTGGGGGACTGACTTGTGACTAACAAGAAGTGTCTAATTGGGGACAATGTGTTAAAAAGAACATCACTGCCTCCGAGTGTGGCCCAGTCCACTTGATGCGATGCGAGTTATTGACTCGGCCCTCTCAGTCTTTTTCCGCCTTCCCCATTTGCTTTCTACTGTACTCTCAGAAGTCTGTGTTAGCCTGTCTCTGCTGTGGTGGCTGCTGCTGCTGCTGCTTCTGCTGCTGCTGCTGCTTCTGCGTGCATTTCTTCCGCTGCTCAGCCTGGTCGCGGGTGCTGAAGCGCGATTTCTCTGCTCTCTCGGGCCAAGCTCGCTGCCTCATGGTGCCTGGTGTGTACAGTCTGTGCAGGGCCTCTCCTGGGGAGACGGAAATAAACAAGAACACAGATCAGTACAGAGTCGCCACTCCACAACCAAAAAGTCATAGTGTGGGAGTAGTTGAGAAACCTCTGTCTGATAAGAGGCCAGAACTAACACTTTGGATAGCCCAGAGGGTATAAGCTTTAAATTTGATAGCTTTTCATTACAGAGTGTGCATGCAATCTGCAATCACAGTTAATACACATAAGCACACGTTTAATGAAATAGTAATGAAGTAGCACAGCTGCGTAATGTGTAACAGGCAATGCAGGATTATAAACTGTCAAACTCACTCTATAGCTTAAGATCAAAGAAGAAAGAAGGTGCAACTTTGTGAGCCCTTAAAAAGGCCTCCACCCCTGTTAAGCCACCATCTTTTCATGAAGTGCAGCTTCTCTCCATCTCTGTCCCTCCTCGGGCTGCCGCGATCCTGTGAAAAAGGGCGAGTATTTGCAGGCTCATACGCGCTTTAAGCGCACGGACTTCTGGTAAAGACTTTCTGCGATAGTGTGTGCTAAAACCTGGAGCAGCAGAAGGGACTTGATATTATCATGCTCTTCAAGCTCTAGTTGAACCGAGCCAGATACAGTTGAAGTGCAGTGGAGAAGAAAATAAGAGCGTTTAGCATGAGAAATGGAGATTTAGATATGCAAAAGGGAAAAAAAAAGAGGAACTTTACAGCTCTGAATTCACCTTGGAGAGACTGAAAGGCTTTTTTTGTTATGTTCACAAACTTGCAACGGTTTTCTTCAGCGTCACATTTTTGCCAAACATCGGCCCATAATGCCCCTACATATACAGTATACTATGTGTGTGTGTGTGTGTGTGTGTGTGTGTGTGTGTGTGTGTGTGTGTGTGTGTGTGTGTGTGTGTGTGTGTGTGTGTGTGTGTGTGTGTGTATGGGGGGGGGGGCACCTCACAGTGAAAGGCAGTGTTCTTACTGCCAGCTGCCACACAAAGGCAGCTTTCAGGTCTCACCTGGCCACTCTGTCGCTACCTCTCATTCACATTCCTTATTTCAGCCTCTTCTCCAAGCAGAAGTGATGCCTGCCATCTCTGCTTGAAATAAAACAAACAGAACACTGGCGCTGTGGGTACCACCTCAAAAGGATGGAGGAAATGGGGACTTATGTGTGAACTGAACTGCTTGTGCTCATGATAGTGTATGCATACTGTGCTTTTTAAAACAATTCTACAAACATGCTTTCGCTGTCTTGTAGATTAGTAGGGCAATATATAGTTTTATCCATTTAAAATTAAATCTAAAATACAATAGAGTGTAAAAAAAAATGTAAAGGGTCTGAATAAGCCACTGTGAACAAGATTTAACTTATACTCAAGGTGTCTGTGTGTGTGTGTGTGTGTAACCACAAAAATGTGTGTATTTGTACCTGTGCTGAAAGGCAGTAAAGTAATAACTGAAGCCCTTTATCCAGCAAAAGTGACAAACATTTGATAATTTTACCTCCTTGAGTGTGAAGATTTTGTTTTTCCCAATTCCCAATTGACACTGTATACTCACTAAATGTCTTTGTGCAACTTCACTGTCACTCTGATGCATCAGTAAACTAAACTACTCTTACTGCCTTTCTAATGCAACAAAGAAGAAAAACCAAGCAAAAAAAAACAAAAAACAAAAGCAAACAAACGAAAAAAAAAAAAAAACCCCAAAACTACCAAGCTGTGAGTAACACATAATTATACACCAAAAACTTCTAAGAAGATCGATGTGAACGCATTTTGGATTTGACACCCCAGATGGAAAAACGGTGGATAAAGTGTTAGCTGAACTTGTGAAATGCAGCTGCCTACAGTGATGTTGGCTTGTCACTTAACTGAAGCAGCAAATTCATTCAAACTTAACATTTTCTGTGACAGCTCTTGTGCTCGACAGTGCGCCCTGACTGTAGAGTAGTAGCAGCATCTGGGCCCATAAGTCTCTACTGAAAATGCTTACTGTACGTGTGTCTGCCAAGCTGCCCCAGATAATTTAGACTGGCTAATCTGCCTGCAGAGATGTTAGTGGGTTTCTACGTCTTTGGCTGTGACTGCAGCCGCCTGAGCAGCAAGCAGTCCAAGTCAGGGAGAAATAGACACTTGGGATCCCATTACATACTGCTCATCAATAATTCACTTGCTGCTTTAGTTAAGGCATTGATTTTCCTTTCTTTATTTTTGTCGTGCTTTATATCGCCTGCCACCAACACATACAATTAGACCTCAATCTTCTTCAGAATACATCCCGGTGAGCAATGTGCACGCGCGCTCTCCTCCGCGATTTGTGGTTGTGGGGATAATTAATAGGGAATGCGGGAAGGTGTAATAGAGAAGTGATGGAGGGTATCATTATAATGATAGTAATGATGATGGGCATGAAGAATTTATTCCATTGCTCCGTCTAATCTAATGCCACACAATCTCACGTTGCTTCTCATGCTTTTGTCAAGCTTCATTTTCTCTTGCAAAAAAATAACACTCTGCTAAGGATATTTACATTGATTTAAGTGCACCGGGGTCTCCCTTTTATTGTTGGATCAACAATGGGAGTTTCCATTTCCGTGCTTAAATTGGAAATTTCACAATAAGGTGCCAACGTTAAAAAAAAAAAAAAAAATCCCGTGACGCTCTTATCCTATTTTTCCAAATAATAGCCGCACAAAGCTGAACCACTGAAAATTACTTCAAAATTACAATATATGGAGGAATTGTGAGGCAACGATGCAGCATAGGTTTCCGTGGCAGATGGAGGAGAACATGTGAATTGGATAGAGTAATTGAAGATGCCATTACAGAGCGTAGGGCATGAAGCAACCCTTAAGCATTTAAATACAGCAACCAACCAGTAATAAATGAATTTACTCATCCTACTGCATAAAGGCTCCAGGTGTATGAAAGCCTCTGTTAAACACTGTTATGCCGTCCTACTTCTGTGTGCAAGGACAAATCGTACAATGGTGCCGGTGTGGCCATTAAAAGGGAGCAATAATGATGAATGTCAGCCGGTGGCACTCCGGGGCATGCCTCGGCCTGGCCGGGCCCGACAACGTCCTTGGGAGCTGCAAATAAGCAAGAAGAGCCACGCTTACAGATGCACGCACCCTGCACAAGTAAGTGGCTTCAAGAGGAGAGGTCCCTCTGTTGGATCAATGATGGATCATTATGGCTGGGTGACTAACACTGGAAAAGGCCACAAGGCTCATTGAATAGATGGGGGCTGAAAGTGCAGGACAGGGTTCAAGAAAAGGTGAGGGCCGGACTCCATCTACACTTTCCTACACTTTTGCCTTAATTCCAACTTGTCCTCTGCCTCTCACCATCCTTTCCTTGAATCCTCTCCTTGCTTTTCTCTATCTGACCTAAACCGACTGGATGGTTCCACTTTGAAAACAATAACCTTTTCGCACGTTTTCCTTTTTTTCAATTATTCCCGTTTCACCCCTCAAAAGTGAGCAGGGGAGCCGGGATGAAGAAAGGGGCGAAAAAACATTTAATCACTGAAATGAAGAGCACGCTCTGCGAGGCCAACAGTTCTTTGATCATTTTCTCGCCTTGAGTGCAAAGAAACTTCGTGGAAGGTTCATTATGTGTTCTTAGCAGCGCTGAAATTGTGTCAACAGGGCAATGGAAAAAACCCAAACTGCATACTGCATTAAACCCACTAATATAAAATGACAGATGCAGCATGTACCATCAGAGCGTGTCTTCACAGTTCATATCCCTATAACAAAGGAAGCACGTCTATGGATCACTAACATGCTACACATACAACAGTCTCCTATTATACTATGATGTAAAGATTCATTTATATCTATTAATATTTTAAACATACAGACACTGAAACAACAACAACAACAACAACATGAGAGGAGGGGGCCTTTGTCATGGGAGGGTATTACCACAATACACTTAAAGTTTCAAAAATAAAAGAACTTATAGACTATGATATTAGATATTATTCATGCACTAATGTGTTTAAAGCTTGTAGCAATGCTGCATATGGACCTATATAAAATTACAAATGTAGAGTTGGATCTGGACATATAGCAAACAAAGTTGCCTGTTTCGCCGTAGAAACTGAGAATCCGTGTTTAGCAGCTATTATAGTTACTACTTCAGTAAGACGTGGGTAGATGCTCAGCATTTCTCTGTCAACATGGAGACAAACGTTGTCATTCCGCTACAGTTTGAGCCCCACAGCGTTTATTTAGGTTAAATGAACAGAGCTACATTCTGTATAGCTTTGGTGAGTGTTAAACAGCGTCCAAAGCCCCATTGTGATGCTATGAGAGATGGAGCCCAATGTAACTAACTTGGACTAGCTTGTTTGTCTATTCCTCCAAAAAAAAAAACACTAAAAACACATCAGTCAGCCAGACACACCACTCCACTCCACTGGGCAGCATTATTCTTCATTCTAAAACTCTTGGCCAACTTATTATAAAATGTTGCAGCAAATCATCATTACTTTTAACTGTGGTCTGAAGTAATCAAGTGTCAACTAGCACTGTAAGAAGTTCTAACAATTTGAGACGGGTAAGGCAGTCGTCCATGGACCATAGGGTCAGTGGTTCGATCCCCAGTGTCTCTGGGCAAGACCCTGAGTATAGAGAAAATGACCAAAGGTACCCTTTAAAGTTGTTTGTGTTGGAGTCTGCCATTAATGCGTCTTCACCAAAAACACGGCATGCGTGAAACTCAGTGTTACTGTTTTTGATGCGGTCTCATCAATATCAGCCTCACTTTTTACTGATCGCTCATTTTGCACAATAATCAGAGCTATATTACTTTTTTTTTTTTAAACTCAACAAGAGCATTCCATATGTTTTTGAAAGGCAGCAATCAAACAATAAGGACTGCTCACTGTGTCAAACCAAACCAAGCACCTGCCCGGTCAGCATTTGCCTTAATATTAAATCAGGGTACTGATCACTAACAACGGGAGACAACAAATCAAACAGGACTAAAATGTTAAGGGTTACAACTTTTAAAAGGACTGAACTTCTTTACGGAGCATAATTTTATTCTTAAACTGCGCTTATTGTTGAATCCAGTCTGATCTGGTGACATGGAAAGGTCAGTAGGTAAAAAGAAAGGAACAAGTTGAGGGGAATAAAAAGGGGAGGCTGAGGGACATTAAAGAGTCACCGAAGGAGAGGACAACAAAGGGGAGAGGAACCTAATGATCAATATTTCATGGCTGACAGCTAGATTCAATCCTCGTACTTCCTGGCCTCGATCTCTTCCTCTCCGAGGGCCTTAAGGGCTTCCCTCAACCTTCTCTGTGTGATGCAGTTTTCCACAAAAGTACACTATTAAGTCATTGAGGGATATGGAATTGAAATGTGTCATCCCGTCTGCTTCCTTGAATTGTGTTTACACAGCAGCTTATTCAACTGTGGTTATACAGGCTTTGAAAGAAAATGAAAACTGACGTGCTCTGAAATGGATGTCACCAATAATGGTCCTCCGCAGGAAATTCAGAAATTGTCAATTTGTGTTTTTCTTCCACCAAATGTAATGTTTTTTTTTTTGTTTTGTTTTTTTCATAAAGACATTTCTGTCTTCCAGGGACAGATTGGCTTTTCCCTTATTTGTTCAATTTGCGGTTTCCTGGCCACAGCATCAGTTCTGAGTACTGAACACTGTAAACGCTCAAAAATGAAATCCACTACAATTACAGCTATTGTCCAGGTAGGAGAGACATTGGAACAGTGAGAGGAGCACAAGCAGCAGCAGCAGCAGCAGCAGCTGTATTATTATGTCTGAAAGGATTTGGGTAGTGACATAGAGCAGGTTGTAAATTGACACTGGATACGCCAAATGCCCGGTAGAATGGGATTTCCATTCCTTCCCAAATGATATGGTTAGCTTGTACAGACAGCCCACCTGAATGAGGGAAGCCAACCTGAAACAAATCCTGCATGATTAGACTGCACAAATGTCAGCGCTCAGTGGCAGCAGGCCTTTCGGGGACTTTATCCTTTCTGCATGAGCCTGACAGTGGGGGCCTCTGGGACGTGTGTTTTTGCTGGGCTAAAGTTGGAGACATATTAGTTCAGCAAAATGGAGCGTTCTGAAGAAAACACAAATCTTGCGGTGAGGTGAAAGGCTTAGTCAAGCTAAAATTAAACTTTGGACTCTGTCATTACAGAGGCTGAAAGATGTGACAGCATGAGCGGGGGATCGGCAGGGAGCTGCACTGCGTTGTTTGTGTTACTGCAGTCATTTTAGAATGAAGCCATGTGTACTCGTGACCCCTTGTACAGGCCACAGAATGAAGGGCAGTTCAGCCAAAGATTGATTGGTTTGATTTGGCAACAGCCATGGTTACTGCGGTAACACCGAGCACAGTTTGATACTACGGGTCTGTGAATTATAGAAGCAGTAAACAGTCCTGGAGCTGCTACTAAGTCAGACGAGCGACCGCTGTATCCGTTTACAGCACAGCCAAACAAAATCATGTTGTTTCAATCAAGCCCTCGGTCAATAATCTGCCCTTTTCTATCATGTCACGAACAACTGCAATCTGATGTCACGCTGCACATTGTGCAAATAGTTTGCCAGACAATGTAAAAAAAAAGAGTTTGTGCCTTTGCTGGGGAGTTAATCATAAGTCTCTGTCTAACAGCGCGCCGTGGCTGCTCCTGCAGCTTGTTCTACTAGTCTTGTGCAAAAATTATAACAAATAAACTGAAAGGAAACAAAAGAAAAAAAAAAGCGACCATCATTTGTAGATGCATTTTTGTTAACAGTGAGTGCTGACCGCCGTGATAAACACACTGCGTTTCCCATAGTTTGTGGTTCCTTCGCAACAAAAGGCTAAACAGCATGTTGCCAGTTTTAATATGAAGCGAGCGGTAGGAAATGTCGGGTTTGTAAAAGCAGCAACTTCATGCGGCTCTTGTACAGTTTAAAATAGAGTTCATCACTGACATAAAATTAAGATGGATTAGATGATTTATTGCTTCCAGTGACTCCCTCATGTTGAGCCAACCTGAATCTGGAGCAGCAATGGCAGACTGCACCAGATACAATGTAATCAACTATATAGAATTATTGTACAGTATTGTATAATATTATGATAATCATGAAAATCTTAATAGGGACTATAACTTCAAGGGCCTGGAGTTATAAAATGATCCAACTCTAATGAGGGAAATATATTGAAAAACCTATATTCTATTCTGTTTCTCATTTTATCACCGCTCAAATTTAACTTGTGACTCTCTTGGGGAACCACACTCCCCATGATGGCAACCACTGTGTCAGCCTATGGGGCTTTGTCACAGAGGGATCAGACTGGCCTGGAATTTGTGTACGTCTCATATGTGTGTTTATATAGGCAAGAATGGTGAATGCCTGCATAATAGCAGGGCTGCATTCCATCACACTGTGGCCATCTACAACCTGAGCAGGAGTTGCTGAATGTGTGAGGTTTCTCTGTGGCGAGCCAAAGAAATCCTACTGCGGTAAAATAAAAAAAAGGGGGCTGTCTCCCCTGACAGAGCTGCATTAAAAGCTTACAACCGGGATGTGATCCATGTTCTATTTTCTGTCCTCACTTAACAGTTGCCCTTTTGAAGCTGTGGTCCTCTTCACACTCCCACACAGCACATGCATATATGAGCGCACGTGCAGGCATACATATGCACATACTGATGTGTGCCAGACAAATGGCTTTTTAGCCCATGGAAAATAATCTCTCTTGCTGTCTCAATCCAGCTACCGGAGCACTAGTTCCATTAGGTCGACCACCTCAGAACCATAATGGCCAAAAACGTAATCAAGCACTGGTTCTTTTATGGGACCATTTTCATAATATGGATAACAGTACGTTCTTCTCCACCTTAATAAAACCATACTTGCGCCGCGTGGGCTGAGGGACTCTGACACGGTTAATAAGATGTTTACCGCAAACTGAATGCCCTCCAATGCAACCAGCCCTCCAACCGTGCTCACATTCCAAACCCAGCATAATTACAAGCCGGGGTTGATTAATTATGTCTCAACAATATGCTGCACTCCAGCGCCACGAGGGCTAATTAACAGAATGAGCAAGATTGGTAGGAACAATTATTAGGAAGTTCGAGCTCACACTCTGAATTTGGCAGTGCTGTTTGCAGTCCCAGGAGGTTTGTGGATCGGGCTATGTCACATAGGCAAAGATCATAGCTAACACCAGCACTCAGCTCGCAGCACTTAGTGTGGAAAAGCCTTACTAAGGGCACTGAAACAGCAACTACACTGCTCCGTGTTCATGGTGCCTGGCTGTACACCTGACAACACACACACACACACACACACACACACACACACAGCAGAAGCAGCATGTAGCGAAATCCATCTGCCTTATTAACTGCTCCTGCTCACAGTGCTTCCTACCTGCAACTCATCTTATCTCCGCAGCTTCCACCTGGAAGCAGTCCTATCGCGGAACTTAGATCTGATCTTCCTACGAACCATCTGACCTTGACAACAAGGGAGACGAGATACACAATCTCATCCAAGGATGAGGAAGAAGGGGCACATTCCAGACAGGGCTCAAGTAGTACAGTGTCCCTGACATTTGAGATGAAAGCAGTTTTTGCAATATATAGCATGAAAGATTCCTAATCTTGTGAGGACAAACTTTGTTCCTCTGAATGAGTCATCTACCACATTAGTAATAAACTACCACAATGTAAACAGTTACCAATTAGTGTTGTTTGCTTTTAAAGGTAGCAAACATATTTTCAACCCCTCTTGTGCATGTCTTGATTATGGAAATGCCCACCACATCTGAAATATAAATATTGTCTGTCTTTCTCAATGCTTCAACAAAATTTGAGGTTCTCTAAATCACAAGGGAGAGTATTGCAGAAGCATCTTCAATGCACAACCCCATTAAGACACGGGTGCTGCAATTGCAATGAAGTCATTTCATAAATCAGATGAAATCCATGCACAGCTTGGTATCGGGATCCACCCTCCCCAGAGAGCCTTTTGGAGTACACATGATAATGACAGCACTTTATTTGGGATAACTGAAGTCACCGTCTTTTTCATCTAAAAACAACTAGGGAGTGGTAATTCTTTTCTGCAGCCTTGTTTGTTTCTTTGGGATTCATTAAAACAAGGAGCACTTAGTAGCATGAAAGCAGGTAATTTTCTGCTCTTTCCCAAAGCCGTTAATAAATATATCGTTAATGCAACAGGGGCATAGAACAAAGATTTTGTTGTTTGTTTTTGGAGGAGGAATCAGCACGGCGGTGTTCTCTGACAACTGAAACGATAAACCCCCACATCTCCCTTAAAATACATAGGATGTTCCTCTTAAATGTCTTAGACAGTCATTGTCCTAGTCAGTAAACTCTAAAAGTTTGGTTTGTAAACAAAAGGTGTTTACAAGACTTGGCATCCAGAGAACTGTATAACTGAAGTTATGTTCATTTTGACAAGGCTCCAGTTTTGCATGCAAAAACCGAAGGACAGGGAACGTGGTGGCAGAGCAATGTGTTACCTGCAGCCCATGAAAGCAGATCCTCTGTAAAAAAAAAAAAAAAAAAAAAAAAAGGGGGGGGGGAGAGAAAAAGGGGGGGAGATCACGTGTTAAAAACCCCGCCAAAATAAAGTGAATGCACTTAAGGGGATTGGAAAGGATCCACGATAATCTACACAACAGAATGATCACTAAAGTCTTTCAATGCAGTCCGGGACAGAACTGTTTCAGTCTCATAAACATGCCACAACTCAGCCTACCTGTCACACAATACAGATATCCACTGCAGGTGGCAGCAGCAGGTTAATCCAGTTCTGAGAAGGGAGGTTCAGACTCTTCAGTACCCCCCCCCAACACCCCACCACCCCCACCCCTCCGAAGCGGAATCAATACAGTTGCGCACGGAACTGTTGAGGGTCGTGGTCTATCGGAGCTGCTGAAGCAGAGTCCACCGAGGACACCAGCTGTAGATACTCTGAATACCAAACTTCTCCTCCGAGGGACAGCCCCGTCCCCGTCCTACAATATCATAAAGTTACAACACACTGACATCCACACCCAAATAAACAATTGTCAAGGAGGAGTGTCCCGTCGCCCCCCCTTCGCGTCTGTCACACACACCAAATTACCCAGAGCTCTCGCTCTCGGCTTCTCCTCTACTATCCATCATGCACCTCACCCAGTCGGAGCACATCATCTCTACCTGCTTCTCCACCAGAAGCCGTCTGTCCAAAACAGGCTGGCAGCGTCGCGTATAGCCAAATGGCTTTCCAGTGGTGAATCAGACTGCCCCAGTTGTATCAACATCCTGATTAATGTAATGTGAGCATCTGCCACCATTTAATCTCCATACAGTCTCTACAGTGGCTAAAAAAAAAAATGTCTTAGTTTTGCATGATGGCGAGAGCAGCTTCAAACATTTCTGTTTCCCCTTTTTACGTCTAAGCAGCGTGAGTGACAAAAAGGTGTCTGCCAAGTCTGCTTTAGGATAAAGGACGGCACTCAGTCCTCATTTTACACTCGCAACATGTGCCGTTTCCATATGTCAGTGGACCACGAAGCGTTTCCTTTGTATTTATTATAATCTTGCAATGGTTATTGTTGCCCTTTACACCAGAGCAGAAGACCGACGCGAGCCAAAGAAACGATATTGTAATAACTCTGAACTCAGATTAACAGCAGAAGCATCGGGTTAAACATTACTGGCCGCACACATCTACAGTAAACACAGCGTCTTAACACAGACATCAGCAATCACCCAGCGCGATCCTTGCTGCGCTCCGACTTCTCCCCCCGACAGAGAGCTCGCCCTTACCGGGTGGCGAACCGCGCTCTTCCCCTCGCTGGTGATTTTCCTTTTCACACCACGGCCGGGCATTTGCGAATCAATTCAGCGTGCAAGCGCAGGTCTCCCCGTCGAGATATGAATGACGATCGTGCGTGGTAAATTGTCCATTTTCCACATCCACAACAGTCCGTACACGACCCGCCCCCAGGCGGTAGTGATTGGTGTAGAGGTTCTCGACGTCTTCGTCGCACCGTAAAGAAAAAAAAAAAACACACACACACACACATCTGGATGCGACCTCGCGCAAGTGGAGCGCTTTGGAGACGCCGCATTACGCACAGGAATTGAACATGGAGGAGCGTCTATAGTTTCTCACGTTTTTGTATTTTTAATTCAAATTTAATTATTTTTTTTGCTTCCTTTATTTTCGTGCCTGAATATGACAATCTGTTCACCTTTGTGGAAAGTAGACTATGGTTTCAAATACGGCACAGTATGGTCAGATCTGATTTTGCACTGAGTTACACCAACCTGGGATTTTGTATTTTAGCACTCGTCCTCTGTAGGACCAGAGGTGTCGGCCACAGACCAGTAGTGGGAATAAGCCGTGTTTGTGGGGCTGTTATGCGAAATTAAGATTACAAATGATTAACTTTAGCAACACATTGTATAGGTTTACGAAATTGGTTCCATTTTCTATAACAACCGCTAACATTCCAGATTTAATGAAGTACAGCATCATAATGTCAGAGCTCAGAAATTGTCTTATTGCCACAGGAAAACCAGCATTTGTGAAACTCTCGCGCCGCTGTGCGTCCAAATGACGTCAAGTCACCCTCTTTGTTTAGCTCACATGGTTGTGCTGTGGAAGAATATATTCCCTTTTGATCCATCTTCAGTTCATTTCGATAATTATGATGAACATAAACATCTGCCCTGATCTCCTGTTGCTCCTACTGCTGTTTAAAAACTAATTGTACTCATGTTTCCACACTTTAATGGTTCAGATTTTTTTATACAATTTAGAAATCAAAAGATGTCTGATTCACATCTGATTTGTAGCCAAACTATGCACAAATGACAAACTCTTCTAAGGTGTTAGTTTGGCCTTACACCAAACACGTGAACTATATAGTCAATATTAGGGCGAAACTTTTGTTTGTTAGTTTGTTAGAATTGAGAGGAATACTTACATTTTACAATATGACAGTAGAATATGGCACAGCTACAACCTAACCTACACCCACTAGATTTCTATTGCAATCTTTATGGCATTTATTTGAATGCCCTTTAGAAAAATAACCAAATACATTTAAATAATGTAGCAAGTGTCAAGATGAGGTGACAAAAGACTATTGTAATTACAACCCCAATTCAAAAAAAAAAACATTGGGATGTATAAAATGTAAATACAAACAGAATGCAATGATTTGCAAATCTCATTAACCCATATTTTATTTACAGTAGAACATAAACAACACATTAGATGTTGAAACTGACATTTTACCATTTCATGGAAAATATTCGTCATTTTGAATCTGATGGCAGCAACACATCTCAAATAAGTTGGAACAGGGGTGACCAAAGGCTGTAAAAGTAATTGCTGTAAATTAAAAAAACAAAAACAAATGGAGGAACATTTGACAATGAATTAGGTAATTTGGCAACAGGTCAGTAACATGACTGGGTGTAAAAGGAGCATCTCTGAGAGGAAGAGCCTCTCAAAAGTAAAGATGGCCAGAGATTCACCAGTTTGCAACAAATTGCATCTAAAAATTGTGGAACAATTTCAGAAATATTTTCCTCAATGTAAAATTGTGAGGACTTTAAAGATCCCATCATCTACAGTATATAATATCATCAAAAGATTCAGAGAATCAGGAGAAATCTCTGTGAGCAAGGGACAAGCCCAAAAAGGTCAAAACTGGATGTGCATGATCTTCTGGCCCTCAGGCAGCACTGCATTAAAAACTGGCATGATTCTCTACTGGACATCAGTGCATGGGCTCAGGAACACTTCCGGAAATCACTGTCTGTGAACACGATTCACGGTGCAATCCAAAAATGTTAGATAAGCTGTATCATGCAAAGAAGAAACCATTTGTGAACATGAACATGTCCTGGAGACTAAAGAGGAGATCCACCATCTAGCTTGTTATCATTGGACAGTTCAAACACCTGCATCTCTGATGGTACGGGGGCGGGCCTTGCATATTTCAGAAAAAACGATGCTAAACCACATACTGCATCCATCACAACAGCATGGCTTCGCAGGAGAAGAGTCCTGGTGTTGAACTGGTCTGTCTGCAGTCCAGACCTTTCACCCATAGAAAGCATTTGGAGAATCATAAAACAGGAAATCCGGCAACAAAGGCCCAGGACTGATGAACAGCTAGAAACATTCCTCTACTAAACTCCAGCAACTGGTCTCCTCACTTCCCTGACATTTACAGACAATCGTTTAAAGAAAAGGAAATGCTACACAATGGTAAATGCCACCTTATTATTCTACTGTGAATAAAATTAGGATTAAAAATATGTTTTACAAATCTTCAACATTTTCTGAAATGATGATGTAAGATTTTGCACTGAATCGCATAATTAAATTAGCAACAAAGCTTGGCTTGGGAATTGGTAGGGAGCATTTTTAAAATGGACCTTTGCAGAGAATAAAAGATATAAATAATGAGCATTTTTCATTCAGGTACACTAAAATCTAATGCAGTCTAACATAATATTCCTGTAATAAGACTTTCTATATTGGTGTTGAAGCTTTTTTGGGAAGTGTTGATTCAATTTTATATTTTTTGCCACTCAACCAGATGTCTCTGTTATGCCCACACACAAAAAAAAGGCCTCAGTATGGTGCAATATAATGCAACAATGACAAAAGCAGTCTCCAAAATAATCATAAAACCTTTTCTGAAATATTTTGATTACAACCTGAGGTATGATTGCTTGCAGGGCTGTTTATTACACTTATACACGTATATTTTTTAAGCATTATTTTAGCTCGGTGTACCGAATAAACAAGCAGTTGAGTGTAAACAATAATCGTACAGCTGAAGGCAGCAGGAGGCTCCTCCCAAACCAGAAGTAACACCGGTTTCCGCGGAGAGTTTCGCTCCCTGAGTACAGTTTGTCAGGCAACACTCTGTCACTTTGGCGGGCTACTTTTGCCAAAACAGTAACGCCATAATCTGAAATGGGATTGTCTGACAGACCTAATTCAGGGCCATGTAAGCCCATACACTCCAGCTCATTGATTGGAACTGTTGCGTGCTCAAACGCTGGCGGTTTTCCCCAACAAATATTAGTAAGCAGTCTTCTATTAGGAAAGGTAAGCTTCTGCTTATATATAAAATGCGTGTTTGGGCTTTCAGGTTCTCTCATTAAACTACAATCTTTATTTGGTTTTATGACGGGCTGCACCTGGGTACGCAGGGACCTGACTTTGAAATTGTTTTTACGTAACGTAACTACACATTTAGCTTCTTGACATGGGCTAATCAGTTTCAACAGCATTTAATACGTAACATCTTATTTACTTGGGGTATTAAGAATACCGTACGAGGTGACGTTGTTTTTGACGCACGGAACACGGAAGTTGGCAAAATCCCTGGTTCCCTTGACAAAAAGCCCACAGGAATGTTCCATTGACATCTTGATCTCCGGTTTTGCATGTTTTTTTAATGGTCCTGACGACCTCTGTAGTCGCATTTTAACACACGTACAGGCTCAGACATAGCGCCAGTGGAGTATTTAATGTTGGATTTTATATTAAAAAACGTGACCATCTGCCGTGTGGCTACATACCTTATTTCAGGCATTTAAACCAATAGACTTCGGAACGAGAGCACCGACTGATTCCTACAGCAAGGCCTTTGTTAAATTCACCTTGATGCTACCCACTTGAAAAATAGAAATGCCTTTAATTCAAGGAGCTGGACCTAATCTCTTGAGATAAACAGATGAAGGCTAGATGGTAAAGCTTTGTGTTTTATTTTTATTTTTTTTCTTCTGCAATATGTTTAGACACAAAAATGCTCAGACTACTCGCTATGCATGTACATGACCTTTGACCTCAGTTGTCTGTTCTGGCTGCATTGGAGTGTTCCGTAATTATGCTACAGCAGAGTTAAAAACACTTTGGTCAATGAGTATCTTGGGTTTTGTAAATCTACAAGCTTATTAACTGGACCCTAAGGACATGTTTAGTGCTCCGGTGCAACATGTGTCTAGTTGTTGATCCAGTGCTGCGCTTTCACATGTGTGTTTTTTATATATATATATATGTGTATGTGTATATATATATATATATATATATATATATATATATATATATATATATATATATATATATATATATATATATATATATATATATATATATATATATAATGTGTGTGTTATTCTCTTTATTATTTTCTTTTTCTCAGTCTGCCCTTTGTTACCCCCCCCTCTAGTCCTGGCTACCATAACCGACATGACGGACCCGCAGGCAGATCGGGTCGTGGCACTTGAAGAATGGAAGGAACGTTGGCAGGAGAACAGAATTGGCTTCCATCAGCTTCATGTACACGAGTAAAGGGACTACTTCAACTTATCTCCTTAGTGGAATAAGAGAGAATAAAATCGTTGTGTGATTTAACAAGATTACATCAACTGTAAATACATCCCCCCCCTGATCCAATGAAAATGTCAAAAAAGCTGCACAAGCAATTCCCTTCTTTACCTTGTGAATAAGGAATATTGACTATGCCTTATTCAGTCCTTCTACTACATCATTCACTGTGACAAACTTTGAGCTTTTGTTTGTACGTTTGAGAAATTAAATGGGAGTGATGATGTAATTCAAATACATATGAAGGAATGTCTCGTCCTGTCCTAGTAATGGTTTTGGTGTTTTCCATTTTTTGATAGGATGCTGAAGAACAATATTAATAACGTTCTCGCTGGACGGACAGGAGTTCGCTTTTTCTTCCCTCTCTGTGGGAAAGCTGTAGATATGAAATGGTATGAAGCTTAAGTATGAAAAGGTCACGGTTTACTTTTGCTGTAATAATAAAGCTAAATAAAAAATAATAATAAAGACAATACTTATTAAAGCTGCATCATTTATTTAAGATTTTCATTCTCAGCATGCTCCATTTGTTTCACCTCTTCATTGTGATTCTCAGGCTTGCTGATATGGGCCATTCAGTGGTTGGAGTGGAGATATCGGAAAAGGGTATAAAACAGTTCTTTGAGGAGAACAACTTGACCTACAGTGAGGAGCCTGTCCCTGCCATACCTGGTGCAAAGGTTTACAAGGCAAGTGAAATATGCGTAAAGGGGAAAGAGGTGGATTATCATTCTTTGTTCTTAGCCATCCATAACACAATCCAAAGACTACCAAAAATCATTTAAATCCCGTTATGTTTGAGTGCAGTACATACATTGTATACATTTCTTAGAATCTCTAAGATCTTATGGTTTTTTTGATACAATTTGTGGTTGCCATTCATCAGCAATGCATAGCTGTTCAGTGTGTTTACATTTAGTAATTACACATCAGTATCTGCCAGTGAACCATAAGAGATTTGTAGTAAAGGGACTTAAATTTGCTGAAAAAGGTGCTGAGTTTGTCGTTTCAGTTACGGCAGTAGCTAGATGTTGCAACAGTTGGAGGACCGGTGGGGGATTAGTGGTAGTGGTTTAACAAAATGTATTAATTGCGGCACAAAGGCCATCTGCTGTGGCGACCCCTGAAGGGACAAGGTGAAAGCTGTTGAACTTTGAGTAGCGAGATGTTGCAATACTCCATGAACGCTCCCGCTGTCCTGACAATAAATGGGTGGATTCTGTTTACTCGACCAGAATACTCGCTGACACTACATAATGCATTTATAGATGGACAAAGTTGTTAATCCACATTGTCTCTGTTCACAGAGTTCAGAGAAAAATATCTCCCTGTATCAATGTGACTTGTACAGCTTCTCCAGGTAGATACAATTGTGTATGTATTCATCTCTTTTAAAAGATTATAAATGACTTACTTGCAATCACTTTCTCAATTTCACAGCTCCATCGAGGGTCGGTTCGGAGCAATTTGGGATAGGGGATCCCTAGTGGCCATCAACCCAAAAGACAGAGAAAAGTACGATGAGATTGAACTCATGGTTGTGGTCTTATATTGTGACAATGTAAAATAATATTGTATAAACATCAGTCCATGTCATCTTAATACATTCTCTCTCGCAATACCACAGGTATGCTACTCTCATGATGTCTCTCATGGACAAAGAGTGCAGATATCTTCTGCTAACTTTTCTGTACAATCCTGAATTATATAAAGGTAAATATAAATATTCAGTCTAAAACGCTACTTATTGTGTGGAGTGTCATATAGACACAACTAGACACACACTTTGGTTGTAAAGCCAGAGTAAAAATTATTTTGTTCATTTGTTCACTGATTTTAAATTTTTTATTGTCTGCAAAGAGCCATTGTGTTTGCACTGCATGAGATCTGTGATACAGAAATATATTTATGTGTAACCTGATTGTGACTGACTGTTTGTTTTTTCCAGGTCCACCCTTCTTTGTGCCCAATGAGCAAGTGCACAGTCTATTTGGTGAGTGCTTAGAAGCCAGAAAGAAATCCGGATACAAATAAAAAGCGATATGAAGTGCACTGTGACACTAGTGGAAGTAAAAGTTAGTGGTTGTAAGTGGGAGTTGTTACTATAAGTGTAGACTTAAATGTGCATAAGTTATTTGCTGAGATTGGAGGATCAGATTAATTTGTGGGTTTTTAATGTGGCATCTTCTTTCCTTAGGGGACAGCTGTGATATAGAGCTGCTGCAGTCAGTGGATGGATTGACAGAGAAACATCGAGGCTGGGGACTGGACTACCTGACTGAAAATGCACACCTCATTCGTCCAAAGAGCAATTGAAAATTACTTTGTAAGTTTTTGAAAGACTGGAAAAGATGATCTTGAGCATTATAAATATAGGTACAAGGCAAATGTTTTTATGCTTTAGGGATCGTCTTGACATAGTTCCATTCTGGTAGAAAATCAATGTGCTTGGAAAAAAAATAGTGTGAGAATTTCGCATGTCAAAAACTGGCCATTTTTTCATATGGCCTCTAAGAATTATAAAATATAAATAGTGAATGCTTGACAGAATAAAACTTATTTTACCAAAATATATTTGTGATTTTATTTAAATTTTCACTTTACAGAACATCTGAACATCTGGTTAAATAAAAGACCCAGGTTAACAGTGTATAAGATATCAGTCTTTGAATTCATGTTTATCTTTTTCAAACTGCTCAAGCTTTTTTAATATGTGAAAACAAAGTGAATCCCAATATCAAATTACGTCATTCACTGAGAAAATTTGATGGCTGTATTGATTCTGTTTGTGGATCCACAGAGATCTAAAATTGACCTCCAGCAACACAGGAAGCCGAACAGTGTCTTCTTTAGGATTTTTGAGAAATGCTTATAAATAGGCCACTGGAACCAGTCGCATAAAAAAATAAATAAAAATCAATTGTGTGTAACCATCAGAGCTTGGATCTCTGACACCTTAAAGCAAAGCAAAGGTTTCTGAAGCGTTAAAATACTAGAAACAAAATAGAGGCCTATATAGTTTTTTTGCTTTCCAAAAGAGGTCTGGGGTCTCCCATAAAGAACCTCTTACGTCAAGGGGCCAGGCTTGCTCTCTATTGGCTGTTGCTTAGAAACGGAGGCCAACATTAGCGAGAAGCAGGAAAAAAGAGGCAGCGAGATAAATTTGAGCAGCAGTTGTCCACAAAGATGCCGAACTATCCCGAGGAAACGGCGGACGTAAGTTGTCACAACCAAGCAGATACATGTCACACGTTTTACAGATATTTTGTAAGAATAAGTCCCGCGTTTCGACAGTGAATATTCCTACCGGTGGTTGTGTAGCTAAGTTTAACTTCAATTTGCTAACTTTTATTTAAGGTTGTGAAGTAGCACACAACTAGCTTTAGTTGTAAGTAGCATTACAACTGTATGACATGAAATGAGCACGTTACCTGTCTCAGGTGAGTTTTCCGTGTCCGGGCCGATGCGTGTGGAATGAGGAAACCCAGACAGTGGACTTTGTCAGGTGAGTGCAATTTGAGCAGAGTGGCTACTGCTGCACATGCGTGTTGACGTGAACGCGGAGTCGTGGTCAACATCCTCCACTCTTTTATAGCTGTGTTCCAGCGGAGGAGGGCGCCTCAAGGAGACGGACACAAGCCAATGTCAACTTTACGGGACTGCAGCAGCGCGCAGAGTGGTAGGCCTGGCTCAACAAGCTCCAACGTGTTTTCATAGAAATGCAGCTACACGTTATTCACTCGTGTGTCCACGTTCGCTCCAAAACATGCGCGTGTGCGCGCCTTTGCTGTCTGCTCAGGTTGACCGAGTTGCGCACGTTGGACCACAGAGGGCGCCAGAGCCTTAGGAAGAGTGTGAGCTCTGCTCATTTGAAAGCGTACAGGTCCTCCGTGATGAAGAAGCGAGGGGACTTGGTCACCATCGATGATGTTAAACGCAAGTGTCAATATGATGTTGAACTATTAATATTGCATGACCTGAGTCAGCTGTTCCTTTCAGCATTGGTAATTGGCGAAACAGGAATTTTCGCAATGTATGTTTCTATCCCGTAAAGAGCTTTATGATCTCTGACCATGCTAGGAGAATTTTATGTATTTATTTTTTGTAGAGGTGGCTGTCCGTTTGCTGCAAGAGAATTATTCGCTTCCCATCCCTTCTTGCTTTCTGGCTGTTTTAAGGTAACAAACACGAAGACGTATAGTGATATATGTATACAGCTTTCATGGTTATGCCTCAAAAAAAGAAAATGTCTCATACAGTAGGCTCTTACTTCTTCCCTTTTTCTCTGGCCAGGAGGAAAGAGCTGGATGATGTTCTGGCTGCTCTTCTTCTTTACCTCTCTTGCTTTTTTGAACACAAGTTTCTGGAGAATAAACCAAAGCCTTTAATGGAGTACGTATACTAAATGTATTGTATATACTGTTCGGGCTGGTCATTACTGCCCTTGTTGTAATGTTTTTATGAATACTTTTCTCATTTTCTTATCCACCGTTATTTGACCTCTATTTTTTTAAATTGTTTTTCTCGTTCAAATTACATCTTGTCATTTCTCTGTCCGGTCTTTTTACTGCCACTGTCTCTTTTTAAAAAACTTACTAGAATAGACACGGTTACCGAGCACCAGATGGTGGAGACTTTGGCCAAAAAGGAGATTGCTAAAAAGAAATTGGCTGTCTGCTACTTCAGCCTATTATTCATGGACTTGGAGATAAAACAGGGCCAACACAAGCCATATTACAAGTGAGTGTATATTAAGATTTACAGTTGCTTGCGAACATTAGGGCAAGTTACATATTTTTATGATTCCAAGACCTTTCTTCTAATACATTTTCATTGATAACTTTTAAAGCTAAGAGTCTACATGTCACTGATTTAGGAACATTCCTCCTTTGTTTCTGATGCCACTGGCATCCCCACAATACCCAACGTAGAATATTTCCACACTCATGATTACCAGTCCAAAAATTGTTAAGCTCAATGCTTAATACAAGTCAATGAATCATAGACCTCCACATCATACAGTATTAAGCTCCTGTGTGTTTTCCTAGGAGCCAGATATTGCCAAGCAGTACAGAGTGGCTGCTAGATGGGGTAGGTACAATCAGAACCTTTTGTTATATTGTACTAATCACATCAGTCGCAAATGCACTGTTCGAGTTTATATATATATATGTGAAGCTATTGTGAGTGCTAGGAACTGATTAGTGATCCTAATAAGCAAAAGCCTAATAAATTGGCGTATACAGTAACAGTAGCGTACAGACATCCTTGTCTTGCAAAAGCAGCATGTTGAAATGTTTAAAACTGTATTGCCTCATCTGCACACCAAAAACAGAGCCTTCAGCGGGTCAGAATGAAGGCCAGTTCACCATCTGTGGATACAGACGGCAGTGACCAGAACAGAATGACATTGAGTGCTGGTTATGCCTGGTGGCCTCAATGAATTAGTCAGCAGTAGGAGATGTTGACTCAACACAGGTGCTTTGCTTTGACAGGCCCCATTTAGCCAGGTGGGTGGACAGAGAGGGAAATGGCACGCTAACAGCAGCAGTTTATTTCCTGCGCTGCATGTGACCTTTTTCAGACAGAAATAGCTGTTGTGACCTTTTTAAAAACACAGACGAGCAAGTGGCCAACTGGGCTTTTAGTCAGAAAGAAGGGATGCTGAGTGTTCATTCACTGAATGCATGAAAAATAATCTACCAAAGAAATTGGCAGGTGGCATTTTTCAGTCTGCTCTACTCACTTTAATTTCCTTTAACCCATTTCTTCCAGTGCTTGTACAGCTTTTTCTGCTATGTGGCCTGGGTGACGTTTGGCAGGAAGGACCTGAGGGACATCCAAGAGGAGGTTGGGCATCTTATGTACTCTGACACATTCAACATGGCAGTGACGAGTGATGGGGACTCGCGGACGACCTCAACTGCTGTTAACAGTTCACTGAAGCCAGAAGAAGATGACCCCAAGGAAACTGGATATAATGGCAAATTTACGCATCGGTATGTTAAAGTTTGAATAAAGGTTTGGTTAAGGTCCCTTGTAGTATTCGTTCCCACTGTACACGTACAACACTTTTTGATAAAAAAAACAACAGCAGTTTTGCCTTTCAACTTTTAACACTATCGGATTCATATCTCTATAAGTTATTTATTTCTCAGTTGTTTTCCTGCAGGCCAGTTAAAGAGGCTTTGCTTAAACTGTTCTGTCCATCGAAAAGGACCTTTCACTGGCTGGTTCAGCAGAACTCCCTTGGGATATGTATTTGTAAATGTTTACGCCTAATGATCAGTCTGTTTAACCAGTCTTCCCCCGAGTCGAGATATTTTACAGAGTGCAGGGGAAAAGCTCAGATAGTGAAGTTGTCTGTATTTGATTGATGTCATGTCAAGGGAATATGATTGATGAGACAGATTCATGTCCTTGTCTGATAGGAAGAACTGTCTGACAGCCTGTTTTATGTTGCCCTGTGTGTCTGATGTAAGATTGGCACATGTGTAAGCTGCCAGGGGCCCAGTGCTCTTTCCCGCTGTCAGGTTGAGACCAAACAATCAAAAGCGAGGCTTGATAATGGCTCTTATCCTGAGGGTGGATGTACACAGCATGGTTTGGAGTAGAGTCAGCACCACTTCCAGCTGTCTTGCACACATTGAAAAGCAATAATGGAAAGTAAAGTGCATTTATTAAAGTACTTCAAGCACAACTTTGAGGTACTCCATTTTGTTATTTTTACTCCACAGCGGTTCAGAAAGATATATTGCTCTTTTTACTTCATTACATTAACAGTTTTAGATATTTTAAAGATACACTCAGTAGCCATTTCATTAGGTGCACGTGTAAAAGCTAATACAATCCAATACAGTTCTACAATGCATTCTCTTTGAAAGGATATACAGCACTTTTTAAGTTGAAACGGTGAGATAGGTGGTGAATCTTCTAAGAATGTAGTGGGGGGTGTAGTCATAGAGGGGGCTCAGCTGGTAGAGCTGGCTGCCTATGGACCGTAGGGTCGGCAGTTCACATCCCTGACACCACGTGGCACATTGTGAAGCATTACTGGGCAAAACTGCCTAACCCCAGCAGTTCAGGTGTGCACATCTGAGCACCAGTCCCAGAGGGTTGTGTCACGAAATGCATCCGGCATAAACATCAGTGCCAAATCTGGGCTACCTGGTACACTGTGCAACCCTGATCTTACGGGAGATGACAAAGGAGGGGGTGAGCTGGTTGGAGTCGTACTGGAGTGCATTATATTTTGCCCCCCCCGATTTAAAATGAATGAGGGGCCCAGAACCTTACAACTGCCACGTTGTACAAATCCACCCCCCTCTCCGATCTCCACAATAAACACGTAGTAAGAAGGATGGACATACATGTCACAATGAAACCTGTTCTCTGGATTTAACCCATCCCCCTAGGGGAGCAGTGGGCAGCTACAGGCAGCACTCAGGGAGGTAGCGCTGATTGTCTTGCTCAAGGACATGCCTGATGTGTGGGCTGTGATTTGATCATTTGCATTTACATTTAGTCAGTGGGACGCTTTTATCCAAACCAACTTACAAGTGAGGTACAAGGCACGAAAGAAAGCATCAAAGCAAAGTGTTTCTGTTTCATGAGATGCAAGTGCAAGAAAGAACACATAGGATTTTACGCGTCCCAGCCTGATGATATACCCATTGAGTCACCAGGCTGCCATAAGTTAATTCTAAATAACTAGTAATACATAGCCTTAGAAGATTGCACCCATTTACCAGCAGTGGAAGTATTAAGACGGATTCAAACCAACAGTTTCCTCAATATGTGCATTGCTTGTACCAAACCCATTGAATGTGAGTGTAGTCACACTCTGCACAAAAAGGGAAAAACACGGAAAACAATGAAGTACTTTACATCACACATCTACTCCATGCGGTTAACATACATAAAGTAGAACCTTTCATTAACACAAAGGCCTGTTGAGGGTCCGGTCTCTTTGTAGCACATGGTATGTGGGTGTACTCACATGCCTCTGCTCATTAACATAATGAATTGTTCAAGACTTGTACCTAACACATGACACATGAATGTAGTCACACTCCACTTAAACACTCTCATGTCTGAGAATGATGTGCTTATAGTCACATGTTGAAAAAGTAATGACACTTCCAGATTCCATTATTTTTAGTTTAAAACTTAATATGCTATTTATTTAACTGCATATTTACATCACATTAGCAGTGATCTGTGGCTCGTAGCTAGGTATTTTTATTTTCCATATTTTTACACCTTTAAAATACAACCATGAGCTGGTTCTGTGGTTTAACTGGTAAAAGCTCTTCTCTAGTAAATGGGAGATCCTGGTTTCAACTCTCAGCATTGCCTGTGGGAGCATAGCTGTGGCCGAAAATGGGTTGTAAAACTTGTAAAAATAGAAAAAACTAAATCTTGTAAAACTAGAATTCACAGCAGAGCTGCTGTATTGGTTTGCATTACATTGCACAGGTGGTCATAATGTTATGCCTGATCCGTGTATGTCCTGCTTAATTTCTCCATAGAATAGATAAAAGTTTTTTTAAAGATTAATAAAAGTATTTATATAGTATTCCTCTTTTAAAAGGGATAAACAACTTGAAGCCCGAAGACTATCTTTTGTGTTGCTATTAACTAAAGAATATATATTGGAAGAACAAATTATTTTGTCTACTGTACTTGTTATGCAAAAACCATTAGAAAATCCATTAGAGTATTTCATTTTGGATCTATTCTGTACCTTGGTCCTAGAGTATGTCCACTACAACAGGTCCCCTGATTAATTGGTTTTGAACGTGTCTTGGTGTTAGGCAATTACAACCTCAGACAAACGACATGTAACCTTTTTCATCATGGTATTATTCAAAAAGAAAATACTGCTTCCATAGGATTTAAGAGGGAACATTGCTGCTAATCATCACTCTTTGATTAATTGGTCTGGAGCATTCAGGTGTGTGTTAACACAATGCCAGAAGAAAAGACATAAGCAGTGGCCTTAGAGACGCAATTGGTCCTGCTCGTCAATGCCGAAAGGAGTATAAGACCATTTCCAAACCATTTTGGGTTCAACGTTCTACAGTGAGAAATATTATTCACATGTGGAAAACAATAAAGACAGTTGCCAAATCTTCCCAAGAGTGGACACCCCAGCAAATTCACCCAGAGGTCAGACTGTGCAATGCTTAGAGAAATGCATAACCCTGTAGGTCTCACTGAGCAAGTGAAATGTCCATGACAGGATAATTCAAAATTCTTTGTAGCTGCCCTTTAGTCCTTTTAGTATCATAGTATTTTGATCTGTTATAAGGGAAATGTATTAGAGAGTTGTATGAAATCTGTTGTCCTCTGCCTTTTCTTTCCATACACCCCTTTACATCTGCATAATTCCCAGGGTATTAATACGTACACTATGTTCATTACTTTTTTTTTAATGCTCTGCTTCTTGTTTTGACTTTATACCCAGAACTTCTCAGAGGCATCCGGCCCTCAGCAGCATAGCTAATCAGCGTTCCCCACTGATGGTGTCTCTGTTCCCCTCGCCCAAAGAACGGTCACCACATCTGTTCCTCGGGAGCCGGGCCAGAAGGCAGAGCCCACTGCAGGCAGAGCACTGTGACACCAAGGCCCTGACGGAGCAGCTCAACCAGCAGCTGGCCAGTGTCAGGTGGTGTTTAATATCATACAGCCTGTCATATTTAACACTCGGGAGGATCTATCATGATTCATGATGTGATATATCTGTTGCACTTCTGCCATTATTTAAAAAAAAAAAAAAACAACCCAAAAAAACACATTTACTACTATACAAGGATACTGTCTATTTTGGGTTTTTTTTTTTTGTGCATGTATGAGGAAAAAAAAAGTGTTTCTCTTATGTTTTGTTTCTTTGCTATTCATTTTTTCAGCTTTGGGATTCTTGGCCAGTCATTGAAACAGTTCAGCTATACTACCCTGATACCCCACGGAGAACCGAAGAATAACAGGGAGAAAGTAAGCAGTGATGTTAATAATAACTAAGGATCATCCTGGCCTCCATGCTCAAGGCAGCAGGTTGTCCCTCGTGGGGAGCTAGTCTATAGGCTTGCCCAGATATGGCAGCACCACCCACATAAACACTAGATAGTGACCTCCAGAAAATAAATACTAGATGGCGACGTCCAGATGCTGAATAACTTGCAGGTGTACTGTGGGTGGGCTTTTTGATGGTATAACAGTGACATTGCTTGTGCTTAGCCTCTGCCTAACCCGCAGGGTTGGAAACGGTAAACAGATTCCTGTAGTAGCTGAGTTTTCATTGTGCTTTGTGCACATGTGTCTCATCAGACACACCCTATTTGTTGGGATTTGCTTTTGAATTAAAAATTTGCCAGCCAGCTTGTGGTAATGTTTAATGAAATAAAATTAAATCCATAACACCGTTGAAGGTCTCCACTTTCTATAGCATCTGAATGATATTAAATTCACATACGAAACGTCCAGCTCATCGCATGGATAATTGCCCTTGTATAATATGCGTTGGGTAATCAAATCATAAACCTTCACACGGTTTCAGTGTTCACCTTTTTTTTTTTCCCCCCCATAACTGAAGGCTTCCCTTTAGACAATCTGTCCTTGTACTCCCTCACACCAGGCAGACAATAACACGAACTGGTGCCACATTCACATACACTTGACACAGACTCTCTCACACACCACTCTCTAACCAGGCTTGGTAGCAGAAGGGGCTTTGCCTTCGCCCTAATTGGCTACGTAATCTAGGACACCAGGGGTAGAGTTAAGCTCTCTGAGGTGGAGAAGGAGCAAGCCAGGGGAGACTGCAGATTCAGTGGGGGATGGGACACAAGGATAATTTAAATTATTTCTTAAAAAAAAAAAGGGTGAGAATGTGTTTGCTTTAAATTTACATCCCTTATTGAAGTTGCTCCGCAGTTTTGTAAAATGCTCGCTGAGACCAGAGTTTGTGTTCTATTGTGTGTTTTCATTCAGGTCATAAAGGATGATGAGTTTGGTGGCGACTTCTGTCTGATCCCCTGTTCTACTTGCTCACTTCAGGTCCAGTGAGACTAAAACCAGGCAAGCAGTCAGTCAGACACTTAACAGATAACATGTTTCATTCTGTAAATAGGTCCTTTTAAAAGAGGTGCAGTCAGAGACAAAAACATTTGTAATCATGAAGCATATGACGTCCTTAACTTCCACCCTAAAGAGTTAAAGAGTTTAAAAAAAAAACGGTATACGAATTTTAAATCTGTGTTGTAAATATGTAGCTAGAGCCAGCAGCTGGTTAGCACAAAGCCTGGAATGAGGAAACATCTATCCTGGCTTAACCCAAAGAAAATAAAACATGTCTATCAGCACAGAGATTTATTTTTCAATAAGGAAAATGACAATTTGCATTTTATGGGGGCCTTTGTGTTGTGCAGAGGAATTCTTGGCCCAAACTAGTTGCCAGGCAACCAGCACATATACTCCAGCAAGTTCTGCACACAGTAATTCCAGTAAAAACTGAGAATTGTTTATGCACTTTGTATTATTATTATTATTTCATTAATTATTTAATTTCATTAAAAGTTCCCTCTATACACTGTATGCACATATTCTTCAGCCATACATAAACTTTTTTTTTTTTTTTTTTTTGCCTGATTTATATATCAGACTTTTTCCTGATAGTGGCAGGAAACTGTGCCGTCCCACTTTGCTGTGAAAATCAGAGTTCAACAAATGAAAAGATCCTACTGAAATTATGTGTCATTAAATAAAACTAGATTTTTTTTTGTCATAAAGTTTTAGCAACTTTACTAGTAAAATCTCGACATAAAAGTGATGATTCATTGTGCATGTAACAGACTGCTGGTTAATCAGTCATCAGAGTAATTTAAGTGGCCTTTTATATCTGTGACTCACGTGGCCCCTGCATTTGAGTCGGTGAAGGTTAATTGGATAAAATGTCAAGGATGTGAAAGTAATGCAAGTTCGAACACATACAACACATACAGCATCCTCAGCAGCAGTATCGCAGTCTGGTTGGGGATTTGCACTGTCGCTGAGGGCAATGCACTGCAGCGGGTAGTGAAAGCTGCCCAACGCATCACAGGGACTCCACTTCCAGCCACTGACAACGTACCGAGGCTGGCTGACCTGGCTGACCCCTCACTCCGCTACACACTCATCTCCTCTTCTCTCCTGCACATACAAACGAACTGTATCCATCTCAAAAAATTGGTCCAAGTCCTCATTCATTTTACTCTCTCTTGTACTGCGTATTATGCATTAGCTTATACACTGCACTGTCAACTATTGTTTGTTCTGTTATGCATTATTCTTAATGTCCATTGCACTAATGGTAAACTTGTAAAAAAGTGTTTATAGTTTCTGCTGTAGACTTAACATCTAACAACACACATTCATCTGTACATCATGTCCACAGTTCTCCTATGTGAACATTTTTACAACCAAAATTGAAAGAAGTTGGGACGATGTGCAAAACGTAAATAAAAACAGAATACAAAGATCTGCAAATCTCATCAACCCAAATGTAATTAACAATAGAACATAAGCAACATATCCGACGTTGAAACTGAGACATCATCAAAAAAATGGTAAAATTTAAGTTTCAACGTCGGATATGTTGCTTATGTTCTATTGTGAATGAAATAGGGGTTGATGAGATTTGCAAATCATTGGCTGCTGTTTTTATTTAGGTTTTAAACATGTCCCAACTTTTTTTGAATTAGGGTTGTATATTATTTTATCCATAGTACTCCTACCTGTACATTATGTCCACAGTACTTCCATCTTTATATTAGTCCATACTACTTCCACATGTAAATTATGTCTGTAATAGTGCCTATCTTGTACATATGTAGACACTGACACCATATTTTGCCCTGGTTATTGCACTTGTAGTTAGGTACTAAACTGCATTTCATTGCGTTGTACATGTGTAAAGTTGAATTGAATCTAATCTAATACAATCCATTATTTAAGTGTATTTACATTTGAACCAAATTGTGGATTACAACACCAATTTACAGTTATCACCTTAAAACAGTCTTTAGTACACATATTTAAAACAGTTCTTTTCAGTCTGACATGACTGATTTAGATAATTTATGGAAGTCACATTGTATCTCCAGAAGTGACGTTCAATTCTCGTGGTGCCTGAGGCATTTTGTTTGGTAGAACTCGTGATCAGGGCAGTTTGGGGGGTTTTACTGTGCACAAAGGGCAGACTACTGTATGTATTTGGATGGGATTAGTGGTTTCAAAGGGATTTGGGGAATATGCTGTTTTCCACCATTTTGAAAGATTTTAGTAATGTGCCATCTTTCACTGTGATATGAAAGCCTTAGCTGGCAAGTTTGTCAGCTTGTGGAGGGTAAACGTACCATCTTTTTCAAACTAATCAGGTGCATTGAACTTTCCTTTCTATCACATGCTTCTCTTGAAAAGGGTATTTATTTTATAAAAGTGCACATTCAAGACCTCAAACTAATATTTTTAGTGTATTTATGTTTGTTTTTCTGTGTGCTTCTTTGTAAACCTTTAATACAATACATATATGTAATTTTTGGACTTGATTTAACCCAGACAGTTAGATTTATTTCATGTAAATTGGGATTTGAACATTGGGCTTTCGGTTTCAAGCTTTGCACGTAGGAAAGTTCAGTAAACTTCTTTGGAGCTGATGCATCAGAAAATTAGCCAGCAGCTTGCTTGGACATTTCCACCTTCCTAAAAGCTTTGCACACAGAAAACGTGGACACTTCAGTTTCATCCAGCTGCAATGAAATGTCCAGCTGAATGCACAAACCCACTGTCCACAAGTTGGACACAAAATATTTAGCCTCAACAAGTGAAAAATACAAGTAGAGATTTGAGTATAAAGCTTTCAGGACGCGTTTTACAATTATAACCTTATATATTCGAGTAACCGAAGGTTTGCACGCCCTATACTTGGGAGTACACAGTGTACTTTACAACTTTGACGGGAGTTACTAATTTACACCGGCAGAGGGAGACTTTGCCCATTAATGGCTAAACTTAATGGGACTGTCCTAAAGCACGAAGGTCCTGTAAAACTCTGTCTTTAATTCCAGCTATAATGCAGCACCCTGCATACTTTTATTCGTGCACAAAGTGAGGCGCATTTCACTGCATGCTTACATACAGCTGCAGTTAAAGACTAATCATAAGTGTCGCTTGCGGCATAATATGCACCGGGGCTTGATTGTAATTTACTGCAGCGAATGAATGAAAGTGCGGGATAAATGGCTGATGGACGTCTCTTCATGCAGTCTGTTATCCCACCTCCCCAGTGAGGCGAAAACAAAAAACAAAAAACAAAAAAACAATAATCAATCGTCATTCAATTCGCAGCGTGTCAATGAACAACATGATTGGCGCATTGTGATTGTTGTGCTATTGTTGGCTTCCTTTTGGCTACTTCGTCGCAAGTCTCTCTCCATCTCGCGGTGACATCGGCCGTAAAGAGCGCACGCACTCATTCGGCGTCGGCGGTGCTCGTGCTTTACACTTTGTCCTCAGCGAGCGCTGACAGAGAGAGAGAGAGAGAAAGAGAGAGAGAGAGAGAGAAGAGAGCGAGCTAGGTGTCTCGTGCGGATTTCGCTGAGACAAGCCGCGCGGAAGGGGCTCTGCTCTGCACTTACACCGTGCGCTTATTTGCGTGTGTTTTTGTTAGATTTGATTTACTCCGAAACAAGAAACAGAGGGGAGAGAAGAAGAAGCGCCGGCGAGAGGAGGGGGGAGGAATAATCAAAACGCAACACGTATCCGGTGGGATCCCACTCCTGAGAGAGACACACGGCAGGAGTTGGGAGTGAAGGGTGCGAGGAAAGCCACAGGGCGAGAAGCAGAAGCAGAAGAAGCGGAGGGGCAAGATTTGACATTTCGCCGGCACCAACTCGTTTTAACCAGTTCAGAGGAATAATGAGGAACGTTTGGATACTTTTGACCCTCGGGCTCGCCGCCGTGCTCTCCGGGGAAAGGGTGAGTTTTTGCTCGACAAAGTTAAAAGTACTGCTGCTGTAGCTTTGAGAGGAGGAGGCGGAGGGGAGGGGGGAGGCACAGCTTGTGTCCACGTTCAGACCACAAGCTGGGTTTTTTTTTGTTTTGGGGGTCGGTTGTTTGTAAGACCCATCGGAGAATTAGCAGATTTGTTTTTTGAGTCTGCCCTGGTTTGATAGCTCCAGCAGTGGGAAATGGTTTAAAAAAGTCTCTCAGACTAAACGAAGCTCTCCACTGAGTCGCGGGTTTGACAACCACCAAGACACGTTGCATGTCGGCGATAACTGGTTTCTTTAAATCATTTTATAATTGCTACTAAAACGCCCTTTGCGAGCTAAAAAAAAACAACAACAACAAAAAAAAAACAAAAAACAAAGCATGTGGAGGTCATTGCATGTTCTATCGCTGCCGAGGACCCGAATAGTAACAAATAGTGTTTGTTACTATTCGGGTAACGTGGAGTTACAGGAAACGAGCACAAACGTTACGTAGTTCCTCGCGCAGCATTGTTTTTGTGACATGTGTTACAAGGGGTCATTTAGAAACACACACACGTAATCGTAGACTTTAGAGTATCTGAAATGAAGCATATGAACAGCATGTTTGTGTTGTGGCTGTATCACAGGGGGCTGTGTTCCAGTAGCCGTGCAGGTTTGTGCTCACTGATCATTGGGAATATGTCATCATTAATGGAGTTCACCCAGTTTACCAGCCGGATTAATCGTGTTTTCTCCCGTTTGTTGACAGTGATTTACATTTAAATCGATAGGGCTCCCCTGAGCAAATCATTTAATCATCCACTTCCTCTTTTCCCTCCTCACGATTATTAAACAGAAAAAAAAAATAAAATAAAATCCACATTTTAAAATTGCTTATTGCTCTTGTTCATCAAGTTTCGGATTCAAGTGGATGTGGTGCCTTCGAGCCACCGCCTCATCCTCACAAATTGGCTGGGTTATTGGAATGACAGATTTTGGCACTGGCAGTTGTAGCCTGTCATTATTGTCCGCTCCTGTTGTTTCTCTGTGGGTTGTGACTTGTCGCTTGGCACAGTGCCCCCCTCCTCTGTTCGAGCCCCTTGTCCAATTAGTTGACTCAGACACTGTTGATTTAATGACTCATTGTTTTTGCATGAGGTCATGCCCTGAGTACATTTTAATATGTTATGTGTTTATTATTTTGCCAGCAGACCTGTGTACACAACGTTTCAGAGCATCTACTTCAGTTGAATGCATGTACAGTATAATGGCCCACTGAATACAGTACTACTACCAAAAATGAAGCCAACTTGTCTGACACTCTGTCTAGACCAGTTTAAAGTTTTTTTAAAGGTAGCACTTAAAAACATATTACAGCACATTGCCTCACCCCTGACAGGAGCATTTTATTTTTAGTTACTTGAAACTGCTGTGATCTTTAAAGAATTTGGGCAAAATATAAGCTGCAGTTTTACAGGAAATTGCTGGGATTAACATGCAGGATAAGCATCTACTGTAGATGACTTAACGGAAACACACACACACACATTCTTTTTAAACAGATCAATATCTTGCCCTGCTTTATCAGTGTCCCCCCGAAGGCCTTAGTGGAACATGTGTCATTGATTTTCAGTAAAGGCACTGGTGCTGACAAGTGGCTGATAACCTGCTTTACACATGTCTTTCTGTGTTTTAATTACCCCATCATATCACAGGGATACAGTATGATACTCGGTGGCGTTTAAAAACGTACAAAAGAAAAAGGAAACGGCTCCTGGCTTCTGCAAACAAACAGTTTTCCTTACTGAGCCAGAGAACAGATTTTTATCTCTGTTACACACAAGCCTGTAAAAACACATAGATTGTGTGCACTATTGTTTAATTTTTGTCGTTTGCTTTGTGTGCTTGGTCATCAGCTGACTTGGTAACGCTTTTGAAGTAATGCAACATGTGAGGTCCATGCACATGTTGAAGCCTCATGGAAAATCCTGCTTTGTAGAATTCAAGGCACAGTGGAGCTCCCCTGCTGTGTTGTTATCACACCTCTCATTAGATAAGGTAAACACGGTGGATGTTCTCTGCTCTCTTTTGTGCTCTCCTCTTGGATTCATTTTGTCACATCTTCCACTCCTCTGCTGTCAAGAACTTTTGTGAACGAGGAGGAAGAGCTTGCATGAGCTAAGCCAGGCTGTGTATGCATGGTCCACCTCGCTATGTTTCGGTGCACGCCACTCACCAGATGCCGTGGTCTGTAATTTGTGTCATGTTTTGGTGGGAAGCGTGGGTGTGATTCACCTCCCTTTACTTCTGTGGGGGTTAGAAGGGGGTTCTGAGTTCCGTCTCGTACTCTGATAGTAGACTCAAAGGAATCACTTTAGAGGAGGGCTGGATTTGCTATGAGCTACCAAGGATGTTCAAGGAAAACTGGAGTTTGATGGAAGGACTCAAAAGATAGAAATGGGAGGATGGAGGAGACGGGCTCAAAATACCACAGAATGTTTTGAGTCCTAGTAAAAGGAATTTTAGAGCAACGACAAAAGGAAGATTTCACATGTTTTATTTTTATTTTTATTTTTTTGCTGGGAATTGTTCATGAACTGGCTCCATTCATGAGGATGTAGCTGGCTTAATGCTGCCTTAAGCTATTCGCAAAAGTAAGTTTGGACTGCTGTGATAAACTGGCCTCAGATAGTCAAAATGATAACACTTAAGAAAATCCCTTGTTTTGTTTCGATGGCAAAAAGGCCAGAGTACCAAACACAAGACTTCAACTTGAAGCTTTTGATGACTTTTCAAGGCAGGGGAAAAGGTGCAGACTGTGTATTGTGTGAGTTATATTATCTAGGTCCCACAGCAGCATTCATGTTTCATCTTCTGGCTGGAATCCTAGTTTTGTATCTGCTGATTTGGTGGTAATGAAATGAACAGCACACAAACGCACGCTGACCTTTCTTTAACTTAAGGCTGCCTCTTGCATTTTTCCAGGCACCTCTCACTTCTTACAAAAACACTACACACATCATTCACTCCTAGATGCACTAAGACCAAATTGCTCACACTTCCATTTCCTTTTAAGTACATTAATATGAAGGTTATATAAATTCTAAAAGCATGCTAATTTCCTCTGCTCTTAAGGTTTTTTAAATCCTACTCCCTCCAAGGCTACTGAACTAAATGCAACACTTAACTGGTTTTCTTGCACAGTACAAGGCTTTCATAGCCTGAATGAAGTATGTGTACTGTATATTAGAAATATTCTCTCTATTCTCCAGTGATGAAGGCATTAAGCTTCATCCTAATCTCTTCATTTCCAACATACTTTGTGATGAATAAGTAAAATGTTGTGGGTGGACAACATATTTATCCTCCAATTACTTTTTTCAGAAAAAGGAAATATAAATGGAGAGGGGCTGCGAGGAGTTATAGGCATGTATTAGAAGTTAGGGTATAAAAGGGTAATGATAGAGAAGTGAAAAGATGTAGTGCCACATTGAAGCGAAGGCCAGATGCTGTGCTCAAATGCAGCTTCTTCTGCTGTATATTTAATGAAGCTCTTTTATTTTGCATTAACCTAGAATTTCTCGGTCGCCTGTATGCAACAGCTTGTGTTTTGCCGGATTTTTGGAAAGTGCACTGCATCCTTTTTGTTTTGCTAATAAATCTACCTCTGACACACATGGGAAAACCAAGTTTCTTACTCTGCAGAGAAACCTACCTCCTTTCTACATTTCGACCCTTCGGGGGGTGCATTCACTTGGTCCCTGTCTGCCAAACATTATGTAATCACTAATGGACTCCACAGAAGGCAGGAGGCAGGGTCTGCTGGACCACTGAAAGTGCAATAGTCCCCGGACCCCCCTCCAACCTCCCTCCTTTTCTCCAAATCCATCTGTGTCCACTCATGAACTTCTGTTTTGTCATCATACAGTACAGACACACATACAAACACATAAACACCCATTTTTCACATAAACACTCCTTCATGCCTTTTTCCTTACAAAGCCTAATTCCCTTGCCACATCTCTGCCAGCATGGCTATGAGGCTGCCCATCATTGCCACAGTATCTTGGTTTAGGCTGAGAACGTGGCACAGTACTATATTTCCTCTCACACAGCTAGAAAGGAATAGAGAGAGTATTTATTTTCCATGATGCTCTACCATTTTTTTCCCCTCTGTCTTCCTTTAAGTAGGTCTTGCATTGAATCTGCTTACATCTCCAGGATGTATGTGTTTGAAAGAAGTCACCTCCCCCCCTCACTCTTGTTGACGAGTTGGAAGAGGCTCTTACTTTGGCAGGGACTACTAAAGACTCACAAATAGTCAGGCTCTGATTGTGCATGTGTTTGTGTGTGCTGGTTTGTGCATACGTTCCTTTTCAAGTGTGTGTGTGTGTGTGTGTGTGTGTGTGTGTGTGTGTGTAAGTTTACACTGTCAACCCAGCCACTGAGGCATAGGGAAAACACATTAGTGAGATGCGGCTACAGCAAAACCGGCGACAGCAGCACTGGTTTATGTTGGGTCACAGCCGCTAGAAGACTTATCAAAGGCTGCAACAGTAGACCACAAAGCCTTCTGCATGTGGCAATCAAGCTGACAATATTTAGACACAGTCGACCTGGAACACTACTCTCTCTCTCTCTCTCTCTCTCTCTCTCTCTCTCTCTCTCTCTCTCTCTCTCTCTCTCTCTCTCTCTCTCTCTCTCTCTCTCTCTCTCTCTCTCTCTCTCTCTCTCTCTCTCTCTCTCTCTCTCTCTCTCTCTCTCTCTCTCTCTCTCTCTCTCTCTCTCTCTCTCTCTCTCTCTCTCTTTTTTTTCATCTTTTCCCACCCTCACTCGTCTCGTCTTTCTTCTATTTAATTAGCTTAGCAAATGGAAACTTCCTTGGCAGGGCTGTGGTGAAGGGGATTGTGGTTGTGACAAAGAGAAATGGGGAAAACCCTGTGTCAGGATGTCTGTTTTTTCTTCTTTTCTTTCTCTCAATCTCTTTTTTTTTTTTTTTTTTTTTTTTTTTTATTGCCTACTGCTTTACAATTTGAGTCAGTAGGAGAAAACGAAGAGGAAGATGAAGGAACAGGAGTGGGCAAAAAGTGTAAAGCCCGGCTTCCTTTTGGTGTTCACGTTTTCCCATGCTTGGTGGGACCTGTCTGATGATGAAGTGTGAAAAGTGTCTGACTTGGCAGGGGGTAAAATAACAGGGACAGACCCATGTGGTAAACAGAGTATCAGTAATAGTGCTGGTTGTGTGACTACTGCGTTTGGTCTGTTTTATTTGTGAGAGAATAAGGAATCTGTTCATATTCCAGTTACTATGAGAAAGACTTTGACCTACTTTGTCGTGCCCATTGTCACTATACAGTCAAGATGCCAGCATGAGAATATGGAGAAAGCTGGTAATGTAAATAATTTGGACTTCGCTTTTTATTATAACAAGAACAAAAATGACATAATGGCAAATCTCTAAAAGGAGAACAATGGAGAACAAAAGCATTGGCATTCATCACTTTTTCTCATCAACACAGTGTATAACAGTATATTGGTTGAAGATGTGCAACTTTTGTAGAGCTTCTTTCTCTTTCACGTCAGGTACAGCTGCAACTAATTATTTTCATTATCAGTTTATCAGATTTTTGTTTTTTCCAGATGACAGCAAGAGTCTGAATGCTACAAAATTGTTTGGCGTCTTTGGAGAAATATGACTTGACATGAAAGTGGTTGCGTTATTAGTTGCTTATTAGTTCATTTTCTTGGTTTACATCTGTGCAATGATAAACAGAACACGGGTGACTGTGGCGCAGGAGGAAGAGCGGTCGTCTAACAATCCCACAGTCGTTAGTTCGATCTCGGCTCCTCCGGTCCCATGTTGAAGTGCCCTTGAGGAAGCCACTGAACCCCAACTTAGTTGCTCCTGGTGGATGTTGGCCAGCAAACATTTATGCATTCAAACATAGCCAGAAAACAAGCTTTAGCTACGTCAGCTGTGCATACTGACATATTAACCTGTGTTAAACCATTTACAACAAGAATAATCCTAATTGTTGCCTGTGAAAAGTGTTCCTTTACAGTGAAAATGCTTTTGTCTTGTTAGAGAAAGTATTTTGCTAAACATCATACCGTGCTGCAATGTGGTACGGTACACTTTAGTGATCAGAGAAAGGGAATCATCTTAAAAAGTGTGGCACTGCACCATGTTTCTGAAAGTCTGACCTTAGCTTTGTCCCCTATTAATCTAACAAAGACAAACATTATCCACTCAAAGCTGTATTAAATGTCATCCATGATCAGTCCAGGTTTTGTTGGCCTGCTTGTTAAAGGACGAAGTGAAATAAAATTTTTAAAGCTTTGACTTTGTCCTGTTGAACGAGGCAAAGAAGTTCGAGATTTTTTTGTTTTTTTTTTCGATCGCCACAATGTCCCGAAAAATGGTGGATATTTGAAGCCATGATGTCAGCTATGTTTTCCATCCAAGTCGCAAGATTGCTGCGGAAAACAGCAGGGCACATTTAACACATCTGTGCTCACTCATATTTACGAGCACACTTTATCGGATATCTGCACTGGTTCCACCAAGCAGAGAAAATGTACTTGTAATGTCTGGTGTTTCCATTATATCCCGCATCTTGAGTCAAAACGGCTCTGGAGGAATAAAGCATGTAAATCATGATTTCTATGTAGGGTGTATCACAACCGCAAATTATACTCCATGCAGTCACTTAATTTAGAGCCATTTTCATGACGAAATTCAAGAGATTCCAGAAGGTATTTGGGAATGCTGAGCTAGAGAGGGGAATTCATTAGTAAACACCCCACATGGCACATAAGACTTTTTCTTCTATAATGCATGCTGGTGTGTAAATCCATGTTGGGGAAATGCACACAATTTAAAGCCTCAAATTTTGTGTACATGACTATTCAATATCGAGATGTGACACGAAAAAAAGGAACTAGATGTGTTTTCTTTCTCTATGTGGGTAGTCTTGAATACTTACAGCTTTTAATAACTTCCTCATGAGCACATAACCTGTAATTTAACAAGACATTTTTTCCATCCTTTGGAAATTTGGCATATATTCTTGTCAAAGGCAAACATTTGAGTCTTCAGTAGTATTTTCATCCCTTAGTTTTTTAATTTTAAAGGCAATGATTACTGCTGACATTTTGACTCAGAGGAGCCATAATGTTAGTACCCTGGATTCTAATCCAGATGTTCTTTGTGCTGTTGTGGCAGATATCTGATGTTTGAATGTCTAAACTATGACCACATATCCAGACTAGTCCAGACAGTGACTCACATTGTAAGACAGAGTGAGCTAACCGTGGTGAAAAGCAGGGCAAATATCTAAAGGGACATTGCTTGGCCCAAATTAAAACAAATACTTGGGGTGGATTTTGATTTGCTTCTGAGAATACAACTGAAGGCCCTTTCACACACATTCTGAAACTCTTTCATAGTCTCTATTATTTAAAGGAAAGAAAACAAAACAAAAAACCAAGGAGGTTTAAGTACATTAATCTGTTGTTATTTATAGTGTTTTAAAGCAGAAAAAGCAAAACTATGATTGCACCTCCTCCAGTGAATGGAATTATGAAAATAAGCAGAAATAACTAAGCCTTCTGTTTCAATTGATATGTTTATTTTTGCTTTCTGATTTTTGAGCATATAAATATTGGGAAATGTAATGTAGTAGTACAAGCAGGGCCATGAACTTAATAATCTTTATGTAGTCTCCATTCATTAGGTTTAGTGTTGACTTTGACTCAAGATCTTTTGACAAAGCTACAACGTCCACTGTCAAGAATGAACTTTTACGCTCATGTGATGTCAGTTAATCAACAGCATTGTATGTTTTAACTTTGGCACACAGTAGTCACCATAAGCTACTGGTCACAAGAGACCAAATATGGCTGCAACAGCAACTATTGGTGTTATGAAGTTATTTTTAGGAGTGTTGTTATCTTATCTTTTCAGTCACATGCCAAAAAATTGTGAATATTCTTTGCATTAAACAGAGACGTTAAAAACAAGAATCAACGCTAAACAGATTTATATACACAAATATTAAATGAGTAGTATGACTCCAGCAAACCAGCCAAAGCTGTTCAGTATTTACATCACTGTTGTTTGTTTCAGCTTTGCAGTGAAAACTGAGTTATTATATTTATTTAAAATCTAAAAGTATGTTGTTCCATACTGCCCCTCCAGTACTAACACCTTCATTTTAAATTTTTTGATGGACTGACAGTCTACATGTAGGGCAAGGCCACCTATACGCTTGATTGTTACTTTTATGGATGACAACCTTAAACAGTTATCAAATTGTAACAAACTGTGCTTTTGAATAATTTGGCAATAATGGCATTTCATTGGTTTCTGATCTTTCACCTTTAGAGTTTGTTTGTACAATGACACACAGGCTTGATAACTGATTGAGAGGCCTGCCTCAGACGATTATACAATAAGACATGATAAACTCAAAGCATGCATGCACATTTGAGCTACTTTAATAGATATGCATTGTCTTATCATATCAAAACAATTCCAATTTTTGTTAATATCAGACTTGAGTTTAAAGTCCAAGATGACACCAAGACGTTTGAATTTATTCCCTTCCTTTTGGTCAATATTGATTTAAATATAATCAATTTACTTTGACATGGGATGAAGACAAGCATTATATATTTAATGGTTTCTACAGATGTCAAACATTGACAGTTCTTTTGTTAGATCTTCCACATTGACATCACATTTTGAGACTTGTAATTTCAGATACTAAATTTGACATATACAGTTAACTGTGCAAAACCCAAGACTTATCATGCCACACAGTCTCTATGCCTTGGTTTTTAACAACATGATCAGAAGCACTAATGTGGCTATTCTACCAGGCGAGTTAATCTTTACTAATGCATTCTGTTAACAGCCATCTGTGTTCTCAACACCAACTGTAAACCCTTTCAGCAGAGCACCGTGCTACATTCAGTGCCCCAGCAGTCAGTCCTCCATTACGCCAAGGGATTGGGTTTATTATTCAGCTCAGAAAGGCTTTAGACCAGAGAAACCATGTCAGATGGAATCCATTTTCATTTTAAATGCAAATACCGCTGACACGCTTATTGCAGGAGCTCTCCTTTCGGGCGTGACCACACAGACCTCTTGATGGGTGGAAAATTTCTGAGAGATCTCTGAACAGAGACCGCCAGTCAGAATGTGTCATGTCTACAGTCAGGTACAAGGTTGACCCTTTGACCTCTTTACTGGAAATCTATTTCTGCATGGTTGACATTGTTTAGGTTGCAGGCTATGCAATGCTTGGGTTAAGGATAGTGGGAAACAGACTGTCCCCATGAAGTTTTAAGCACATTGTTAGCTTCATATTAAAAACAAAATTTAATGAACTATTAAACATTGTGTCCTCGGTGACATTCATTCCCTTTGGTTTTCTCTCTCTTTGTCTGTCTTTTGGTTTTGCCCTTCATCTTGGGCTCTCTCTCCCCCTCATAATTCCCCCAAAATAAGCCCTTTTGACAGTGACATCAGGCAAGGTCACTACTTCACTAATAATCTTTATCATTTCCATGCTATGGTTAAACAGGTTTTCATGGTATAATGTAGGCAGGCAGGCAGAGAGCGAAGGGTGATTACTTGCATGATGATAATTTGTTTAATCAAGGGATTGGGTGGCTGAATAGAATGGCTGCATGACCACTACCCTCCAGACTCAGCAGCATATCCTTTCTGTGTGGGCGGCCTGGTGGCTTTGCAATGCAGCCTATTTCGGTGTTTTCAGATTGATCCTTAAGAAGTATGGATATTAAGAAAGTAGGGGATGTTAATATCCTTATCTCTTTTAAGTCAACCTCATGTTTTAGTTAAGCGAGTAGCCTACTGTATTAACTTATGAATGTAAAGTACTAGAGACAATCAAGCATTTAAAGTGCATTGTAACAAAAACACAACCAATGACTGTATTCTCTGTGTAATTTTCGAACTCTTCCAAATTTAAATGTCTCTTGTAGAGTTTTCATCTACTAGTAGTGCTATAGAGCATTGTCATCTGTACGGCTGTGTTGAAACAAAAGCAGAGAGAAGGAATATTGCTAGCTAGTAAATATCTGTCTGTTAATCCATCCAGTATAATATTTCTAGATCTTTTTTTTGGAGAAGGAAGGGAACTTTCTGACTATTGAGGATACAAAATACTTCCTTTTGTCTTAATGAATGTATACCTCATTTTTGTTATTTACAAGATGATTCAGCAAGGCAGCTTTTAGGGATGCAAAGCCTTTTACAAGATTTGTTCTTCTAGTATTGTTAAGAAAGTAAGATTAGAGTAATAATGGGGCTGCAGATTTTGAGATAGAAAAATTACTATCAATCTTTTACCAAAAGTGTTGTTTACTGTTGTGAGGTTATTAGTAGTGGTGAAGTCTCTTTCAGTTTTGAACTTTGTCAAAGTTAAAGGGGATTCTCCCTCTTTTTTTTTCCTTTTTTTTTTTTTTTATATATATATATATATTAAAATCCCTTTCAAATCAAAACCCGACCATTAATCATTGAAAGAGCTACAGCCTTTAAAATAGTTGTGTAATGTTGATTTTGGCTCTGGAGGGGGTATAAAAACATTATCTCGGCTTGAGCTTGGAACGCTTGCATTACAAATTAGGGCCATGCAAAAGGAGACATGAGTGTTTACCAGACAGGAAAAGTCTTAACAAAACAATGGTATTGAATTGCATTATTGGAAGAAAAGTCAGAATAGCAAAGCCTAAGTTGCAGCAATTTGTACTATTGCGTGTAGCATTGATTTTTGTCTTCTGAGCTCTCCCGACATTTTCAAAACTGAATGATAATTTCCGGTAGCACTAAATACTTGGGACCATCATAGTTCCACTTTCAGTGAGAAAAGTCTTTCATTACACATTGTAATAATAAGCCGTAGTAACTACTTTTATCATATGAGCAGCGCAATAGATGTTTTTAGCCTATTTTTTTTATTAGTAACTACAGTTAGTTACTTTAGCTCTGTCCTGCTTTGATCTTTATTAATCATTGTGAAATGACATTGTGGCATCCTGATTTTTACAGTATGCCTCTAATGAACTGACCTTGACACATATCTGTTTGGCAGGCAGAGCTGCCTACATGCTCACTAAACCACACAGCTCTAAAAAAGCCTACTAAAACCGCCTTTTTGAAGATGATTGGGTGCACTTACAACTTGTGCTTTAGTTTTAATGTGGCTGGACTCTGCTATGTGTGTCTTTGTGACCACAAGAGGCTTTATGACAAGTTTTCTTAGACATGCAGTGCAGAAGCTGCTGAAAACATCCTGCTTAGTGTGGGATGTACTACGGCAACCTTTGCTTTCGCAGCACATCTCTATCTTTTTCTACTTAAGAGATTGGTCTTGTGCATGCACATACTCGTATTATTCCTAGACCTTTCAGGAAAGCCAGACTGCAGTCTTCAGTAACCACACATTCTTGCAGAATTACAGCATAGGGAAAGAAAAAGGAAGGCCATCTATTGAGCAAGGAGGCAGAGGTTTGGCAAATGCATTAGAAGCCATTTTTAGCTGCAGAAGTTTTGTTAGTGATTTCCATCCTGCATCTAAAGGAGAGGGCACAAAGAAATCATCACTTCTGCGAAAGATTGGCCTCTTGCTATCTTGCTAATTGTATGTTTTCTCAGTTGAAAGTGTGTTTTCTGTCTTGATAAACTGGCACTCTTATTTTTTTAAGTCCCAACGTATTCTTCCACAAAGTCATTAAAGATTGAAAATGTAGCCTAGCTGTGGCAGAAGCACTGGGCTTATTTTTGTTGCCGGAGTTCAATTATTTACGTGGGACGGAACATGAATAAGAATTTCACTCCATTATTTCCAAATATAAGCCATATGCTACAGTTTGAGACAAACACACACACACACACACACACACACACACACACACACACACACACACACACACACACACACACACACACACACCTCCAAGCAAGGATGACAGAGTTGTTTGTTGCAACATTAGAGATGCACACCTTATCCTTACAAGCGGGGGAGTTGATTTTACTTCAACAGAATAAAAACTGGCAATCCACACAAGAGAATTCCCAGTTGTGGGCTAATCAAAGCTGAATGGCTACATGTAACACACCCCACACAACATCGTCCAGAATGATGAGTTGTTTACTCATATTTGTGAGCTTACTTGTGGGCTCTCTGTTGTTTGGTTGATAAGAGAAGAATGTATCTCACATGGAGCAGCTGGCATGCATATGTAAAACATAAAAGTATTTTTTTTTTTTTTAATCCCTTTTTTGTTGTGGAGGAGTTTGTTTCAATAACCACAGGAACTGAGGGGACAGATCTGTGGTGTTCAAATTCAAACATAGTTTATATACGCTGAGAGACACACGTGTGTTTGCGTGTAAATCATTTAGCCATTTCAGCTGTACTTGCAGGTTGTGCCTTGTGCTGTTACTGTAACCTTTGAGCAAGTTAAACTAATGTTGACATTAGTGAACAGGCCTTGGTTTGCAGGGAGTCTGCTGGTATTTGCAGGCCAAGTTTGATTTCGATTGGACTACATGGGAGAGAGATCTGAAGCACTCTTGAGCCTCAGTGGGTTAATCTTCAGCACGTGCTAATTGAACCTCAGCTGAATCAAATACTGTTAGGCTGCACAGGTGGCAGTGGAAACGTGGACCATGGTTTCAGTTACAAAAAGGTGTCTGGGACTACAATTCCTGTTGTGTTTCACATGGTTTATAGGTGCACATTCTCAGGGTTTGGCTCACAGGTTGTGTGTGAGTTCAAACTCACTGTAGGAATTCTTTTGTTATGATGCCAGAAAAACTTAACAGCACACTCCAAGGAATACTTTTGTTACTGTTTAAGATATTTTAAGTTAAAGTAATGGAGACTAAACATTAAAAAACCTGTGTGCTTGTGGACCCTACAGTGAGTCTGGCACACAGCTTAGCTCATGCACCCATAATTAGACGGTGTCATTAATGTGCAATTACATGAGTCATGCTTAGCCCACGTTAGGTCTAGTTACTGTTCATAGTGGAGCTAACTGAAGCCTTTTTTGCTGGGATTTCTATCCTGCCAATTTTTGGTTAGAGATGTCCTGCTATGGACTTTTCTGTCCTCTCCTCTCCTCTGCTCTCATCTCTTTTCCTCTAATTAAGGGTGAAGTGGTAACATTAGACCACTTCTTACATTTAGTGTCGCCCTGTGAAAGTATTCAAACGTACTTTTATCAGCCCACTCAAAATAGATATACAGATAAGAATTCATCATCTGTTGTGATGACTTGATAATTAACTCAAGTTAGCGTCTGACATTTGATAGTGGCACTTAACAGAATAGCTCTATTTTATGATTTGGGGATAAATTGTCGCTAACTTGCAGCAGGTTTATCACATTTTACCTTGGTTTTAATATAGGGGGATTACAGGGTCTTTGAACTGACTTTTTAAGATCTTGCATGACACCAATAATGATTTGCACATCTGCATCTGCAGCAGTCATGCAACGTTATCATGTGACATTATGGCCTGATGGAATGGATTAAAGCCAAAAGATAAAACCCCCTTCAAACATAACAGTGCACTGATGGCAAGAGTTGTCTCTGAATCATCAAAGTAATAATTTGCACATTGCTTCAACTTTATTGTGGTTACGTTTTGAACCAGCTAGAGTGGATCTATCATTTTCTGTACAATTAGGCAACACTGTATGAGTTTGTATGTCATTTTCTGCTAACAGAAAAGCTATAATTTCACCTGTTATGAATGAGATTTCAAACTGCATTTGTGTGATTATTTGTCCTGAAAACATGGAAGAGTTTAATTTTAATTTCAATTTAAAATTATCTGTGAGTCATTGTGCACTAATATGAACAGTGTGTGTTTTTGAATACAAACACATGGTGACCCAGACTCACAGGCTAGCTGACTATTAATAACACCCTGTGCGCGTTGTATTATGGGTGAGAGAACTTCAGACTTCCACTGGGAGCTGTCAGCTCCCATATACTGTGCATCAGAGTCACCCAGTCACCCTGTGTCTGCTGTTTGTCAAACAATGAAAAGTTTACACTGCAGTTTTATTATTTCGTGGACACAAGCTGAGACTCGTGTTGTTCTTATCTCACATGCAGTGAGCTTTTAGCAGTGAGTGAGGGTGAGATTTAGAGCAGACAGACAACGAGGAACAAAGTTGCAGGAATGAAAGAAATAGAAATAGAAATGGACTGACTTTGTCGAGATTCACAGTATTAGTCGGTCTAGCAGTTTTTAACACAAGACTATGATAAATAATATTTAGTATACAAACATCATATTGGTGTTCACTTCTTGTTAAATTTTGCGGTTTTTTAATCTCACTTTATATTATCCAGTTTTAGATGTAATGTGTGCGAAGGATTTATATGAACAATTATGAGATGTTCCAATTCTTATTGCACACTTTGCTATTCAGCGCATTTTGTTAACCAAACATTGCCTTGGCACAGTGTTATAAAATTGTAATAGTGTACATCTCACGTGCAGTTTTTCATCAGACCTAATGCTTCAGTGGGTGTCATTCCAATAACAAACGTGCACACCCACACAAGCAGAAGTACATTATAAACACGGTCACTGCTTGTCCGGATTAGGCCTGGTTAATGGGATCAGGGATCACCACCTGTTGCTTTCTGATCCTTAGTACACCGTTATTCGGTTTGTTTTACCGTCCTGGATGCTATTTATTTTTCTACAATCTCCCAAACTTGCTCTATCTTCTTGCACCCATGCCTCTCTTCTCCATTGCTCCCATCATCCCATCATGGGTTGCTATAGCCACACACTGTAGTTCTGTGGCCCATCTGACTTCCTTGATTCCAAATCCTCTTAAGGAAAAGGCTTGGATGAGAATTCAATAGCTGCACCACAAGGATTGAACCAGATCAGCCAACAAAGCAGCAAAATCGTTCTCCTCCCTCTCTCTCCCCCTTCCTCACATGCTTCTGCCCCATCTGCCTCTCTCTTTTCCTCTAGCTTTCATCTCAGGTGATAAAGGCCTATTTGTCAGAGCTGGCAGCACGGAGAGGCTGGCATCCTGGATGGAGGAATGTGGTACATCATCACTTTTTTCTGGATTACCAATATGGGAATAACTGGTAAAAAAAAAAAAGTGTTTTGCCTGTACACTTATCTGGATTTACATTTTGTTATGGTTATAGTGCAATAATTTATTTAAAAAACACTTCCAAGCTGGGCCGACAATTATAAAACCATCATGCATCTACTAATGCAACTTTTTCTTGGGTCAGCTATACCAATGTGCATAAGCATCACTTCAGTTTTTTGTTTGTCTTGTTTCACACACACCTTGCCCTGTGGGTTTTTATAACACTAGCAAAGGACACAGGCTTTTAAAAGGCAGAGTTGATGGAAACCATACTCTTCCCTTGACAAAGTGTCAGAGAAAACCAGACTTTGTGAGGCATGAGAGACGTATTTTTGTGACACAAATCGGTATCGTACAGCAGCTACTAACGGTAGAAAATGTTTTTTCAGTGCAGGTTATCTTTGTTATTGAACTGAATAAACATTTTCAATTCTCCGACAACTGACTGACTAATTGGCCTCTCCTGTATTGAATAAATTGTTTTTAATTTGCGCTGTCACTTGACAGAGCTGAAAGTGAATTTACCCTGCACCTTGATTGTTCTAAGACAAGTTGATTAGCTTAGCTCTAAGTCTGGAGCACATGAACAGTAATTAATGACACTGACCCCCACTTGAGCCACTGAGCACTCTGCATGCCATTGTGTCAAAGTTTAGAGGAATAAGTTTAAAACACCCAGCAGCTCCCCCACTTCTGTTGGACATTGTGTGCATGCCAGAGGTCTGACGCCTTTATAGGACACCAACGATAGAATGTCCTAAATGACACATAATTAACTAGAGTTTTGTTGGCATATCATATCCATGCCGATGAATTTTTTTCAGTTGGTGTATAAAAACGTATTGTCTCATTCAGCAACTTTTGACAGTTTGGATTTTAAAGTTTCAGGTTCAGAGTTTAGCCAGAGTTCGGGCCCTTCTCTAACGGTGACATCGTAGACCTGGGCTTTGTGGTACCAATTTAAATGACGCCTTCACTTATTTTGAATTTGCTTCTTTTGGTTGTAGTTTTGGTTGTACATGTACTTAAATGCTATTAAACTTTCCTTTGAGTTTCCCATATCAAAACATCTCTCTACTTCTAGCTGGAAAAATGCCTGCGGATGATATCGCTTGGAGGAACCTTCAGTTCAGATTTTGTCGTCTTGTTGCTCACACTATGAAATCTGTTATCATGGTCAACCTGCTTTTCCATAGCTTCTCCCAGATGACATCATCTGAACTTCTAATGATTAAAAACTCCTCCGGGTGATGTTATCTGAAGGAGTGTTTCAGCTAGGAGCAGAGAAATATTTTATTACAAGGGAGTCACAGGAAAGTTTAAAAGCATTAATGTACATTTACACCTTAAACTTAAAGCCATAGAAAGCAAGTTGAATATTGGTGACTTTGTCCTTCAAAAAAAATGTTGTCTAGGAGGTTAAAACATCATTTTGGTTAGTTAATAAGAAAATGTCCATAAGGAGAAACTCCTCTTTGTTTCATAATAAGAACCAACAATAGCTTTTTACTATTCACCTGCCAATGCTGCCTTTGTATCTGGCTGTGATGAATCCCTGCTTTTCCTGGAGCCTCTATCATTTCACAAATGCACAAAGATAACAGTTTTAAAATACTTCGGATTAAATGGACCAGGTAGAAACCATAGTGTGTAGTGTCCCTTTAGGTACCACAGCATGTTACTTTTTAATTAGATTTAACACAAGCAGAAGCCATTTTCAGGATGTTTAGTTTACATGAGCAGAACTTACTACTTTACCTTGGACTGTTCAGTTCAAGAACAAAGCGTGCAAGTATATAGCATGCAAAGGCATCACGCAACAAATGCACACACATAGCCTATGTATTGCGATAAGGTTCAAACAGAACACATTCCAATACTCTGTGTGTGCATGCATGTGTTCTTTGTTGACAAAGTCCAGTCAGTGATGCTGAACACGGGCCTCTGACTGACCCCATGTACCCCTCCCTGTGCTATTGTATACTCTGTATGTATAGAAACAGCAGCACCTGTGTTAGTGCAGGAATGGTTGATATTTCAGGCCTGCTGTGGCTTGAAAGACGGTATTCATCCCTTTCCAAAGCCCCGACTACCTGATGGAGAAAATCTGTGTGTGTTTGCTTTTGTATGTCTTTGTGAAGAAGAAAGAGACGGCATTGCATGTGCATACTATATGAAGACTATATGTCACAGATGTGTTAATGTGTACTTACATCTGAAGTGTGTGTGTGCTTCAGTGCACAAGACAACGTATTGAAACCGTGTATTTTCCTGTGGCACAGGTGTGTGTGTGTGTGTGTCTGTGTGTACACAGCAGCATGATAGATCTTAGCTGAAAGCTGTGAAGCTTTTGAAACATTTACTGTTGTGGAATAACGGTGGCTATATTTATCTGGTAATACTTTCTGCAAAGCAAAAAAACATAATTCTATTAATATGTCAATCCATGTGATATCCTGATTATAAAAGCATACAAAAGATTAATAACACTGTACTTTAGTTGCACACTCATAAAGGAGACCTTTTCCAGTCTTATGTATCCCCACAGCTAACTAGAAACACTTTGAGTAGTTATCTGGGTATAAATTTACCCAGTTGTTTAATGGTAAAAAGTCTGAATTAAAAAAAAAAACTGCACTAAGAGTGAAATAAAGACAGTGGTTGTCACGAAGGCTGAGACCTGGTTATTTGGTGAAATTCTGTTGTGACTATTAAAGGATCATTTTGGCAGCAGCAGTAGTTAATGCTGCCAGTTCAGAGAGCTGAATCCTTCCGGAAATGAAGAAGAAGTGGTCAGATATCCAAATCAAAAGCCATGAAGTAGAGAAATGTGCACCAGGGAAGCACCGGTGCCAGTGCTGGAGATATGAGTCTACTTTCTATAACTGGAGACTCATCAGCAGGAGAGACAAAGCTGGCAGTCACTAAAGACACAGCGTTTTTTTTCTTTTTTTCTTTTACACACTTCATGGGCTCATTATTAGTTTCATACAGTGCTTCCAAAACGTCACTGTTTTGGCCTGGATATTTTTTTGAAGAATGACGGTAATATGCATCAGGACTTTTAAAAACATGGTTGTATTTATTTCCATGTACTTTCATGGTTCGTAAAGTGTTCGTTTTCATGCTTCTAAGTTACTGTGGATGTGTGCAACCTTTACTTGTCAACTGATGGCTTCAGACACTCCTTATATAGCTGTATACTAATATTTACAGCTATATTTAATAAAGTTGAAGCAAAGCTCATGAGTTTTCATGCAACGTTGTCAAATATTAGTCATCAATATGGGGCTGCAACTAATAATTACTTTCATTAATCAAAATTTCTGTACTGCAGTGACACTTTTAATTTCGGGTTTTGTCTTGTACGCACTCCAGAACCCACAGGTATAATATTTATAAAGATATTAGGCTTATAAAAATACAAATAATAAAAAACTATATGCAATCTCCCAGATGAAGATATTGTAATATTACTCATTCTGTACATACAGTATACCATAGACTTGACATTAAGCATTAACAATTAATTGTAGAAAACATTCACTCTCCTGTCCTCTCGCAAGGCTGATCTAAGGACATGAGATAACGAGAGAGCTGCCCTACATTACAAATGGACTTGGCCCTTTGGATTCCTCATTCCCAGCTTTTAGGCCAGAAGATTCTGTCTTTTGACATAAGCTGAACAGAGCGGTGCTTCAGTTCTGCACCACGTGCTACTCAGCCAAGCTCCATATGCCTCCATCAAGGGAGCAGGAGGCCTTTTGGCACAGACAGGTAGATAACCGTTAAACATGCATTTAAATTGAGGTGGATGTAAAGGCGTACGTTGCTGCCTGCTGAGCTGAGTGCTACACAGCACGACTGAAAGATGAGAACTCTTGTACGGGCAGTGACTGGGAATGTTACACACGCTCTATATTCTATTTTTCTCTAATGTACACTGCAGCTTCTGGGAGAGTACCTGCTAAGTTGGCAGCATAACTATTAATTTCCTGCTCCTGCAAAGACAAAATGCTTGGGTGTACAGTGTGCACCTGTGAGCTACATTTTAAGCTAAGTGAGTATTAATGTGATGCAGGTGGAGGCTGGAAAATGTGCTATTTGGGGGACAAGCGAGAACTGAGAAAGCTCTGCTGATCAGAGCAGATTTACACATTTCAAATGTCGATGTAACTTTACCTAATCTAGGTCCCCCCCCCCCCAAAATTATTTGGGTTTGAGGGGAAACGCATTGTGATTTTGACACAATGCCGGTGCTGCTATAATATTAAACATCATATCAGATTGTTGTCAGTATGTGCACTCTCGTCAAGACAGTGGAGAAAGATAGTTGCGAGGATACAATAGGAGTGGGCTGAGTGGTTCTGTAGTAACAACTTGAGCAGAGTGGCCATTTAAAATCTCCTAGTTGAATTTTTAACAATATAATGTGAGCAAATTAAGCATCCCCTGCATTATTTAAAATAGGCAGCAACTTAAAAATAAGGTGTTTCAAAGTCAGCAGGCTGATAATGTTTAAATATACAGTATATTTAACAAAGATTTAATATGTTCTGCTGCTGGATAATTTTAGTGTATTCATATTTACTGTGTATGTTGAGCATCTTTGGCACAGAAATTAGTTTGAGGATGAATAAAGCTCCATCTTATATGTTTTGTGAGTTTGTGGCAGCGGTTTGTGAACATTAATCTGTTATTCAACACTGCCACTACAACCAGTTTTTGTAGTTTTCGTCATACTTTTTGTACCTTTCATAAGTTGAATAGCAGATTAATAAAGCAAATTCAATGTTTGATTCATGTTGTATAAATACTGTAAATAAACCTATAATCTTTTTCATTGGTAGACATCTGTGCCACAAAAAAAGAACTGTCAGTGTTTAGCACTGCTCTGGTTTTAATAACTTTTTCTTTCAGTAAATCGCTTTGTTGCAAGCTATGTTAGTGTCTTACAGTATTTCTAATGAGCCTTGGTACCATGTGTTGCAAAGCTGTGCTGTTTCTGGGCCTTTTTGGATCCTCACCAGTTTGCACAGACTGATAAGGCCCAATGTCTGGTTAGGTTTGTGTTATATTAGGAGTATATAGAGCAAGGTCACTGAGCTCTTTTTGAAAAAAAAAAATAAGCTCTTGTCATAATGGTCTCATCATAATGTTCTTCCCGGGTTAACTCAGCCATGCAGGCTTAGAAATGTTTAGCTATGATTTGGTGGGTTAGGAGACAGAAAGAATAGGAGGAGCTTTCACATTGAGCTAAATGTTGTCATGAGAACTAGAGGTGGCTATTAATTAAAGGTGGAAACTGATGATGTCTGTGAAAAATCTGTTTCTGGGTGCATGTGTGTGTTTCTGGTAGTGTCAGCTGTAATTGTTTTTACCATCATCTCCTTTTATTCTTAGCTTGCTTTTCTTCACAGCTCAGTTTGTGAATTGCTTTGTGAGACACTACATACGGTGTATATACACAGGCTCCTCTGTAAACTATTAGAGTAGAATGATCAGTTAAAACTCTAAACAGAAAGCATTTTATTTAAATTGGTTTGCTGATAATTATTTGCCAAGAAAATTTCAATTTGAGCTCACTTTGAGGCCAAGCAGTGATCATCCTTACTTCTAGCACCGAGGTGAACTGGAACTTCTCTCCATTTATCAGCTCGTGTTTCGCAAACGCCGTCTCTTATTCACAGCATTGCTCAAATTTGTGTGTACATAGCTTGACTCCATTTTGAGGTCCTGCAAGTGCTTTAAACCTCTGATGTGTGGTATTCATGATATGGGTTGTGCTATCAATTGCAGCTAAATGGAGAAAGTCCAGATTGTTCCCATGTTGCGCCCTATGGCTTTCGAATGTTTGAGATGCAGAATATGAAACCTGTTTTACGTAACACACTTAAATCTCTCTCTGTCTCTGTATTACTGCATTTGCTCTTCTTTACACTTACTCAGCTCAAGCTTTTCTCTTAAGCTTCAAATTTCTCTTCTGTCCGCAGGGAAGAAAGCTGCTGTGCTGCAGCAAATCTTACTGTTTCCCCACTCCTCAGCACCAGAGATGGCTGGAAGGTGAAGCCCATTTCCCAGTGTCTAGAGTTTCAAAGCTGACAAAGAATATATCTTTCACTTGCATATCAGGAGCCAGTGGACAGGCGAGCAGAGAGGAGCAGTGAAGGAAGAACAAGAGGGCAGGATCAGCAAATGGAGCAGCAGTGCTCACTACAGGGCTGGGAATATAAAATAAATATAGCCAGTTACAGCCCAGGAGGCTAGATGCCACAAAACTGAGGTCCACATACTTTCACTCGTTTGAGTTGTGGCTTCACTAAGAAAGAAATTTCACAGTGATATTTACATTAAGTTTACATTAATTGGGTTCAGAGCCCCTGGAGAGCCACTTGACAAAATCAAGTAATCTTTAATTAGTGTGCTTAAATATTTAGTGATTTGAGATGAACGTGTTGCCACATGTGAGAGAATCTACGTTCTTAGAGTAACAGACTCACAGTGATGGGAATATAAAAAAGCTAGTAGCATGTTCCATTGTGAGTCTCTAAACGCAACAAAATATTTAGGAGTGAAAGGGAAATGGATGCTATTGTTGCCTGTCACCTATCTGTGGTCTGTCAGCATGTGTCTTGTTTTCTTGGAAACCATGAAATTGACTTTCTTCCTGTTGGGAAGCAATACTGCAAAGAAGGAAATCATAGCCAGTATGTGTTATGTCTGTGGGAAAGAAACACTGGTGTGGTGCTTGTTCAAAGCAGGACATTAAAGTAGGCAAAGATGCAACTCTACCCCTGTGTGCTGTTTACATGGTATGACTTGAAGTAATATACAGCTAGAGGTGACCCAGTTTGCCCCTCTCAGGTACTATCGATTCACTCATGCCTGTTAGCTTGGAAGTAACAATTGAAATTGTTAATATAACATATGGAGAGTTGTCAAGCTGGACTTTGAATAGCAGCTACTTTGGATAACTGGACAAACATGCTTTGCAATGCTTTGTCCTAAAGTTTTCACATGGCGATATGCTCCCAGTGACATTGTTAAAAATGTATAAACCTTGACTTGACTTGATTTTTAAAATATCCTGATGTTTTAAACATGTTTACCGTCTTCATTATCTGGGTTTCACAAAGTTTACTAATTAACTAGTAGCCAGTAGCTGAAGTTAATTTCCAGCCTTATCATCTCCAGAGCCGTGTTACTTGCGTGGCTAAATAATTATGTATTGTATTTCCTACCACCAGCTTTAGGTCACGTTGTGTGCAGAGTAGAAGCAGTTAATCTGTCATACATTTCATAAAAGTCTGTGTATTTGTTCTCCAGTAACAGGGTGGGCCAGTCCGCGGACATGGCTTTCAAAAAGGTCTGCTGCATTTGATTGTAGTACAGACTTGGACAGTTGACTTAAGCTTTATGGGGACATAAAGTAGTACTAATGCACCCATAAAAGGCTGGTTTCATCCTTTTAATAATAGTGTGGCAATTACTTTATTAGCAGTGGGAAGTAGCAGAAGAATTAAAGGGTGACTAATTTTTTTCACCTGCATTCTCACACTCGTCTTGTCCGGAGCTTCTCCTGAGCAGAGCATTACATTACTGCTTTCATTGGTTTATACAGAATTAACATTTGCAATGATTTTAGAAATGGAAAAAGAGATTGGTTGTGGCATAAAAAGGTTAAATTTTGTGCAACTACTGAAATTGATTAATGCTGATTTATAATGAATCACGTAATTACAGTTGTTAGCAGTGTCGGTGACATTCACCGATTAATTATCTGAGGTCAAATGTACAGGATGACAAACTCACACAAGCCACATGAACACTACCTGCAAAACACAAAGTAGTAGGTGAAGACATACAAACATCTGGATAGTAAAAGCAGGACTCTACCATAAGGTGTCATCAGGATTTGCATTGTACAGGGGCCAAAAGATGATTCCTTTCGAAAGACAGTGTTGCTCTGTTTGTGATAAAGTTGATCTAACGCCGATCCTCTGTTTGATCAAATTTGTCATTTTGATCTTATTTTTTGACACCAATATAAATGAAGAGCAGGTAATAAAATGTTAGTTTATCAGTCCCTCCTGGATTTGGCCAACTGTTTTGTGATTTTTTTTATTTTTATTTCAAAACAGCTTTTAAAAAACAATTGTGATGTCTTTATGATGTTTTTTAATTGCAAGGTTGCATAGAATTCACAGGGGATTCGTTGAATTAATTGTTGCAATTGCATCGCAAACATCGCAAATCCCTGCAGACTGGTTTATATAGAAAGAGCCTTTAAAAAATTACTCAAAACACATTTTGCACTAGTGGGTATTTACATCAGATGGCCAGAACTACAATGACCTACTACTAGAATGTGCCAATGTTTACATGTTTTCATTTATGATTTTTTTTTTTCTAACAAAAACTGGTCTCAAAGCTACGCCTGGATTTTTTTGGCAGTGCTTTGTTAGTAGGTTCTATACATTCAATATGTTCATAGTACAAAAAGTATTACTCCACTGAATGTGTCTTGTGTACACATTCAGTTTCAGGAAGGCCATAAGCTGCAAACAGTGCAATATGGTTCAGACACCCGTGGAAGTAAGACCTGGAAACCCCTCCTGCTCCTGCCACCCCCCTTATGGAGGGGCTTGAGCCCTGTGGAATGTGGCGTTTGCCTTTCTATGTCAGACGGCCGTTTGTTTTGGAATAAGAGCCGATATGAATCTTAGCCGAAAGCACCCACATGCTCAGCTTGTGCTCAGATTGTTGGGGGGGGGGCAACATGATCTAATCCTTTAGAAGCTCGGAGAAAATGAAAAGAGGGAGGACTGAATGAACTTCCTGTAGGACACTGTTAATTGTGAGACACTCGTTTGTCGAAAGCTGTCTTTTTTGCTGAGTTTCTGTAATGTATGTTGTTGTTGTTGCGTTTTTCTTAATTTGTGTCTTTAAATCCTTTACACACGTTAGAGGAACGAACAGCAAGCTTTTTAGATGTTTTGTGTAAGATAGGCAGGTTATTGAGAGTCTAGTATTTAATGTTTACACATAGAAACACATTATTTGAGATAAATACGTAAACTGTAAATGTCGACTCCAGACAATCTCTGTCTTTTTATCTTAGTCACACTCTTTCTTTTTTTTTTACATTTCCTATGTGCTCACAATCTGTCTCCTTCTAAACACATACACATAGCGACTGTTACCCACCACAAATCGGCTGGAGTAGCTCCAGACCTTAAGGGTTCAGAGAGAATTTGATTTGTGTTGACTTCCTGCAGGAACTCCCCCTCTCTTTACCCTGTGGCTCAGAGACTATCAATTAGTTCCTTATTATGAACCCATGGAGGGCAATAAAAGTTTGTGAGTTCAAAGAGCACAAAGGCAGACACACACACACACACACACACCCGCTAACCTTTTTGGCCTGTTAATAGTTACAGCTTGGACATCCTCGCTTATAGTCCTGTAGGTGGCTGTTACTCCCTGCTCTTCCTATTTACATTTTCGAAACAATGCTCTCCACCCACATACATGACTCACAGAGACCATCTTTGCCGTCTGTCTTTCCTGCAGTTTGTTCAGTCATCAGGTGTTGGTGGACAAATTGAATGTTTGGATGGCTCCACCTCGTCTTGCCATGCTTCTATCAGCACATCCCCCCCCCCGCCCAACAAACACACACTTTTTTTCCTGTTGCATTTTGAATGTTCTGTTTTGCCAAGATAAGGTCCAGGTTATGAAGGAGCCGATGGGAGGGCAGAGCACAGTTGCTGCCTGTCAGCCTGTGTCGTCCTATGTGCATCGGTGGCATGCCAAGTAGAACAGATAAAGTGAAAGCCAGCAGGCCAATCTGCCACCTTACTTTGTTAATTAGGGATTAACATCCTCTATTTCTCTCTCACACACAGACACACACACACACACATACTCCCCTTACTCCCCTTCATATATGTTTGACTTCTCCTTCAGATTTTTGTTTGCTTGTTTGTGATAACACCTGATTTAATAACAAACAATGCACTGCATATTATGAAAGTTAATATAAATGAATAAGTTGATATCATGAAGAAATAAGCTAGAAGTAAGTTTAGTGAGTCTTTTAAAATATTTGCTTTGGAGGTAGTAGTAAGTGCACTTTTTTAACATTTGGACTGAGCCAAAGTAGCAGTGTCCCCCTGTTTGGGGACTTCATGTTAAGCTAAACCAATAGAGCGGTATCAATCTTCTCATGTAACCTTTGGCAAGCATGTGATCAAGCACATTATGCCTGTTAAAGTCTTGTTTTTAAATATGAATCTCCACTTACACTTTTTTGTTTGTACGGCTCAGACAGCCTACACTTGGAAAGCAGAGAGCAATATTTCTTTTTGTTGTGGTACTTTCTAAGCTGCTTGCAGTGTTAAGGCAGACTTAAGGAAATACTTAAGAATCAGCAGGAGCAGCAAACCGATAAATCAGGATCTCAGACGCTTTCTGTCTGCTGGTTCCATGCACTTGTTTTCTACGCTTTCTTCTCTCTGAAGTTGTGATGTTGTGATGTGCACCTATGTATTCATCTCACGCCTTTGAGGAGCGAGAGCTGGATTGAGAGGGTGTGTGTGTGTATTTCTGTGTCCCATGGGTGCTTTCATGAACACTCAGATGTTCATGTCTTTGTGTGTCTGCCTTCCTTTTGAGGAACCCTATTTCCCCTGGCCTGACTTGGAGTTGAGCTAATATTTGTTGTGTTAGAAATGAGACCGGTGTGTCAACAGTAGAAAGTCAGGAGCCCAGGGTTAGTGCAGATGACTCTATTTTCCTCCACATTATCCTTCACCCCCTCCATCCATCTTTTAGAGAACACAGTCTCACACATACTGTAAGCATATACATACAGTGCCTTTCAAGCCCTGCTAGGCATGGACATGGTGATTTTGAAAGGCTTTTAGCAGAGCAACCTCCAGGCTACAGGACTGTATCCAGCAATCCTGAGTTATTTTCTCTCCCATCCTCTCCCCCTTTTTTGTCAACCCCCACTCTCTCTTTCATCTCACAGTGTCTTCTCTTCCATCCCTCCTCTGTCATTTATGTTTTGTCAAATCATGGTTTGCAGCTTTTCATGTCTTTGGGTTTACAGGTCAAACAGTGAGAGTGATGGGAAGACACAGGCAGTCGGTGTAGAAGCTGCCCTCCTGCTGACTTATTAGTTCATTAGCAGGCCGAGATGCCAGCAACAGCAGCTCTTCTCACGACTAATAGAGGGCATATATCGCCAGCTACTTGCTCATTATGGCAGCACGCCCTCCTTCTTGCTCACTTTCACTAGCTCTCTCCCTGACGGACTCTCTTTTTTTCATTGTCTGTAAGCTTAGTCAGACTATGTATGAGACTCTGCTTAATAAGGTGTCCAAATTAGGCTGTGTGTGTGTAAACTCACATATGTGCTTGCTTATCACTGTTCTTGAGAATTCATATCATTTATTACCTCTACTATGTATTCACACTAATGATGACAATAGAAGGATGGGTCCAAGAAAGATATGCTAGAGCTGACTGCAGGAAAAATAATCTCACCCTCTGTGGTCACGACTTTGATGTTGAGACAAATTCTCTTTCTTTTGCTTTTTTATTTTTTTGGCACCTTTCTTCATTCATGAATTCATTCATACATTCATTCATTCATTCATTCATTTAAATAAAGGGGCATGCTGTGTTTTGGTGAGAAGACTGATTTTCAGATACTACTAAGATCAGGGAGAGTGAGGTGTTCAAAAGGTGTGTGTGAGCGAGATAAAGCACGTGAGCGACTGCATGTGGTTTTTGTGTTACTTTTGTTCCTCTTGACCTTCTTTCTGACTAGATTTTGTGTGCACAAAGGCAACATGTTATGGTGAGACTGTGTGCCTTATACCGTACCGCTCACTGACTGTAACTCAAGAGCTCTGTTGTTTGTCTCCTCGCTTTGCAATGGTGCTATTTCCAAAGCATTGTAGCCCACTAAAAGGTGTCCAGAATATCACCAAGGTTTTAATGTGTGTCCTACACCGAAAACTTTCATTATTTGATATCAGTAGTGAATCATTGGTAGCCACTACTGCGCTGCAGTGTGGCATTTAAAATCAGTTACCAAATATTAGTAACACTTATAAATAGTTGGGGGTGTATACTAATAATAATAAACTAACACTAAATCCACCTCCCAGAGTTACAACTAGACTGAATAATGTGATACACTATATAAACTTTTAAACTAACTATCAAGGATCAGCATCGTTTAGGGTAGTGACAGGTTCCATAATAATCATATTAAATCAAATGTGATCTGGAACAAAAAGGCGGTCACTGTATTTAATATTGAATAACTGCAGGCATTAAAGTTTTTATTGCCACTGATTCACAAAATTTCAATGCGGATATAGATATTGAGGGTCACTGTGTTGGTTTTCTGAGAAGGAAGTCATTGTAATTGATTTCCATTATACAAAATGTTACATTCACTGCCAAAAAGAAATAAATTGCTAAATTAGATATTTCCAACTCGATTTATTTTACAAACTCTTTCACCACTAAACTAATTCTGCAAGTAAATATTGCAAATATCGTTCCTGTAGACTACAGCACACCTGTCACAATAAAGCAACCCTAAAAAAAAAAAGAAAAGTAGGATTTCTGCAAGGCTGCATCCGTCAGCAAAGTGGTTTTCCGTGTCCACTGTGCTCTACTTGTTAGCGGACTTGTGTCTGGTCTCTGCCCAGTCTGAAACAAGGCTACCTTTTGATGTCACTGTATTGAAAAAGAGAGCATAGTTTTGAGGCCTCGGTCTGTGTGCATGTGCGTTGGGAAAGTGAGCTTTATCAAATTTGTGCCGCATACACACATGCTTGCTTGTTTGCTTGTTTGTGTGTTCTTGTGTGTCAGAGAATTCAGTGATCTTTGTCGAGGTCAAAGCGACCATTTCTACCTTTTTAGATCGTCGCCGATTTGGTGATGTAGTGTGGCTTGTACAGTCAAACCTCTCGGATCCAAATGGTTTGATCAAACTGTTGAAACACGAAGATTTGATTGGCGTCAGCAAGCTTGAGTGCTTGCAAATAAACACAGCCTCAGTACACTTGTGTCTGAGAGGCAGCATAGATTTTGGTAAGATTTATTGTCATTGTTAAAAGCAGTTTGCTTAATGTAGACAGATAAGATTTATACAAAGCTGTTTGTACTATATATATATATATATATATATATATATATATATATATATATATATATATATATATATATATATATATATATATATATATATATATATATATATATATATATATATATATATATATATATATATATATATATATATATATATATATATATATATGAAGCTTTTATTAATTGTTGTTGTGAAACCTGTAAACAAATAGAACAAAATTACAACATTGATTTGCCAATTATACCACTGTTTATAAATTAATAAGTATGTTATGCGTTTGTGAGATTTAAATGTGCTGGCAAGAGAGGGTTTTTTTTTTAACCTTTTTAGGATAAAGCCAGAATGTTCCCATTTCAATTAAATTAAACATAAGTTATAATATAAGCACAGCAACTAAAGTGATTTTATGGTTAAGATAAGGGGGAAAAAAATCCAACTGCTTCACTGTGCATCACTATACAAAACATTTATTCATTCAGCAAGTCAGGTGAAAGTGTTTTTCATTGTAATTATGATGCCTTTGAAATCCGTGTTCAATAAGCTCAAAGGGAGGCAGTGCTTCATTTTAATACCTTAGCTTTTTACACGTCCCCTTGCATGTCAATGTGGTGTCATGTTTTATGCTCAATTGCTCCCTCAAATGTGTGTGTATGTGTAAGCTGGGAATCAATGCGTGTGCACACATTTGATCCTTTGCACCCACTTGTCTACTCATGCATGTGTGTGTGGCCTGTATTGCATTAGTGGCCTTTGTGACCGCTTGATCAGTAGCATGCCTCCTTTTGGTCCATTGTGCTCATAACGTCATTGCATAAAGACCCGTAGACCGCATGGGCCGGTAAATGGGTTTGCCAGGCTGTTGCATTGGAGGGGGGTTGTGTTTGGAGGAGAAGGAGGCAAGAAAGGTTAAGATAAAGTTGCTTTGAACAAATTCTCTCTTTGATCAGGGGGCTCAGTGGTGAAAGGTCTTTCTTCCAGAAGTCAGAGCCAGTTTAGAGAGGAGAGACAAGGATGGGGATGGGTATTGTTCCGTTTCATCTCCCCTCTGTCTTTCATTTTTGCTTTCACACTGGTGTTAGAGAGGTGTGTGTGTGTGTGTGTGTGTGTGTGTGTGTGTGTGGTCCTAGCATCTTTGTTATGGAGAGTGCATGGACTTTCATGACTTCATTCAGGCACACACACGACACACAATGACTTAAAAGCATTACTGAATGCTTTAGAATACTGGAATACATTAGAATACTGGAAATGCTGAGAAGTGGCGGGGGCACACCTGAAGGTACAGATTCTGTTTTTACAACAAGCTAAAATAATTTTGGATTAATTGAACATCATTGAAGTATTTTAAAAAACAGTATCTGCTACTCAAATGCGAGGGTTCTATACCAATTTTACCAATCTGAATTCAATATATAGAGATTTTGGACTAGTGGCCAGAAAAACCAAGTAATCTGAAGTTGCACTGAACTCATTGAACAGTTTATTTTATTTACTTTTTAGTGTTTTTATGTATTTGTTTTTGTTACTGGGCTCCCTGGGGAGGGAGAGAGAGCGTTGTTCCCTCCCTTGCAGCTAGCTCTTCTGTTCGCCCTGCTCGCAACTGTAGGCCCAGACCGCGGTGAAGGAAGTGTGGAGGGGCTAAATATTACAGTAGTGTGACAGGCCAAACAATGTTTTGTATTATAGAGATAAAGTAAAGTTGTTTTTGACCATTATGCAAAGGAAAATTAGGAAAATAAAAATAACACTCATTCTCTCGATGGAAACTGTGTGAGCGGAAACGGCGTCAAAAACATTTTTTCCCACTTCTGTGACATAAAATGTCATAATCACTTGTTTTATTCAATATTCAACAATGTTGACCTTTTTGACTAAATGCATAATTGATTATTTTTGCAGATTCCTAGACCGTAATCGGTTAAGTTTACGCAACTTTTTTTTTTTTTTTTTAGCCTTTTCACCGCATGACTAATCTTTGCAGTTAACAAAAAGCATATTTCCTGTCAAGCAAATTGGTTATTTCCTCCAGTCCAGGTGTATTAGCACCACATCCTCAGAGCAGACCTGGAATTGAAGCCACCAGCTTATTTGGTGCAAACCACAAATACACAAAAGGAGGAGATATTGTGGGGTTTCTTTGTACTGTCCCCCCCTCCCTTTTAAAGCAGGACTATCCATGTAAAGGGGCAGTACAACTGACCAGAGTAGTGAGTTGGAGTTGAATAGATGTTGCCATGGATGCATTTAGAGCTATTCCAGTCACACACACACTCTACACAATATGTAAGTAGTTACATTTACCATACACACGCTCGTATAACACGTTTATCTTGTTTATCATAAAATCCCACACACTGGGGGAGGAACGGCTTTTTAGTAGGCACTGTTTAACTGTGCTACTTTAGCCAATCACTCAACACAAACATTCCCACTAGTCGGCCCAAGGGCCCGTTTTGTAAAGTGAGATTAGTTCGTTATCCATCTAACTTTGGCTTTTCAGGTACTGTGCAACTGACTCACTTTTAATCAGGCTAGATCACCGTGGCAGCTTATGCTGCACGGCTAACTTTTCTGGAGCAGTTTGACTTAAAACCTTTCAACAACCGACAGACCAATCAGATCACAAAAAAAAAAAAAATCTGAGCCATGATTCATATAGGATTCAGACAGGCACAAAAACAACAGCAATAAGGTGTTAAATAATAAACAATAGATACGTGAATTTGTGTCAGGTATTCCAGGGGTCACTCCGTATTTGAAATAAACTTTAACAAAGTCAGGGAGAGTTTATCACCGACTAATTACTGTACACTGTGTTGATTGTAAGTGCATAAAGATGGTTTTATACTTGACAGAACTTTTAAATGTTCCATTTCGTTCTATCAATGCAACTCAGTCTTCAATTAGAAGAAAATTGAAAATAATAGAGTTTTACTGTTATGTTAAAACTCCCCTTTGGACATTCACCTGCAATGCTGTGCTTTGGCACTAGTAGTCTACTGGTTGGCACTTTGATCCACACTTCAGTATCTCAACAGGTACCGTATGATTAGTTAGTTCAGCTTTCATTCAATGAAGCAGGTATAGCTCAGCTTAAAAACATAGTGATGTGTTGATAGTAGCCACCTCTTAGCTCATACAACATGACCGATTGTTATTTAGACTGTTGTGGCTGCACTTCCAAGGTTTCAAAATGGCAAGTTTAGTAATGATTTGTGCTGTTTGAAATGTACTAATGGTCTGAGCTATGAATTGCTACCCAAGAAGATTTTGTGTTTCCCAATTAAGGAAATAATGTTTGTCTCAAAGCAGAGAGGTTGTAATGAATGATGTAATGGCTAGAACAAAAACCCAGCCACCAGGCTTTGTCATTAGCATCGCTGGCACTAGTAAAATACTTGAACTGTCCTTATGTGGCGTTTGGAATGAGTGAGACTCTTCACTTTGTTTTTGTGACGTGGTGCTGAGTGGAAAGGTTTACGTGGAGTGTATCACTTTAGATGTGTATTAAAAAGTGACACAAGTCCTTTTTATCTCTCTGTTTTGCAGATAGCAGAAGCAGGCCAGACTTCCTCTCAGGCTGATGACTTGTACCTGGATGAGGTAGGCTCAGGAGGTTACCCTGAAGATGATGATGACTTTAACTCTGGGTCTGGCTCAGGTAAGATATTACCATCAGCACACACACACACACACACACACACACACACACACACACACACACACACACACACTCTTACTCTTACACTCTTGCAAGCTCAGCAGGCACCTGAGGCGCGGTGGCATTCATTTTCGGGTCTGTTGCAGGTAAGTTTTATGAACTCCAAGTCTCGTTCTTCTTCATAAGCAGTCTAAAGTTGTGCCATCATTACCTCCCTCCTTACTCTATTAAATGTATCTCGCTCCTCTGGCTCTCTCTCTATTCCTTCACTACTTCTTTTTCTTTCCTTCCATTTGAATTGAGATTGCCTTGTCGCCTTTACTGCCATCGGCAAGTGTGCAAATTTTACACTCCTATTTCTTTCTTTAAGCACCTTTACAACACCTATTTCTTACTCCGAAGTAACTTGTTTCTGAGAAGGAAACTGCAGTGAAGGAAGGTCACGTTAAGTAAAAGCAGACAGGACAGTGATCAATAGTCCTTCCAGTGCTGTGTAAACTGTTACTCTGCCAACCTGTATACTATAGATTTGAAATGTAAGAAAGCACAATAATTCAACACAGACTGTGATGTTAAATAAGACAGATCACATGGCTTTATATGCTTGTTGTCAAAATAAATGTATCACTAACAAGCTTGCCCATGTTTTATCTACTATACCTTAACCTCCTACATGCTGTGAAGCAAAAATCATATACAAGTTATACAATAAGTTATTTCTACCAATCTTTCAGACATTTATGCATTTACATTCAGCTGCTCCCCAACTGTCGATCTCCTTCTCCCAGGTGGTGGAGAAGATGTAGTTGAGGAAACGGTGACTGTCAGCACGGTTTATATCGAGCCCAATGCAGTACAACCTACCCAGGACTCCACCAAAGATTTCACCCCCAGGGTGGACACAGCCACGGTCAGAGAAAAGGCCAGGGACAGTATACCCAGGAAAGCATTCAGAACAGAGGTAAGAAGTACACTTAAAAAAAAAAATACTGTGATATACTGTAGGTAGGACACCAGACAAGAGCTGATATGTAAAGAAGCCTTGGTTATTATGTGACTGTTTTTAATTTAATAATTTATGTAGATTAAACCACTAAAGCTATTTCCTACTAATAATATCCAGAAAATGTTTTTATTATGGTGTTACATGCTTTGTTGTTGATATACAAGGTATAGTGTGAAATGCAACTCAATGCCGTGTATAATCACGGTGCCTTATTTGTGACTATGCTGACTCAATAGAGTGTGGCACAGTACCACAGTGTGTCTTTATCTGAGCCAGTACAGCATCCAATCCCCTGTAATACCAGGAGCCACGAGGTTGCTTTCAGGATAAAGATCAAGTGCCCACGTCAATTCTCGCTGTTTTTGCTCCGTTGCAAATTATGGAGGATTACATCTCTGTTGGACACAATCACATATTCTGGAAACATCCTAGATCTCACTCGTGTTGCACTTGTACTGTACTGTGCTGGATGCTACATCTGTTTGGGATTAGTTGTCAAGGTCCCAACCTTCTAAGCCAAGCCTACCTGGCCCTGTTCCATTTGTTTTCCTTATGCCTCTGTCACTACTCCGTTGGCCAAAAGCGTTGGCTCGGTCCCAATTCTGTCCTTTGCACCCTTCTCTGGTGTTATGGGGAAAAACATTTAGATTTGTGGATCTCTGTACATTCCAGACACTTTGCCTCTTTCCCTAGACTCCCAGGGAAAACCTGGGGCAATAAGCTGTGTCTCCCCCCCACATTATGAAGTCCTTGCACTCGTCTTTGGCCAATCTGGATTTGTTCCATTTTCTTCTTTTTGCCAGCCCCCTAAAGGGTTCATTGGCCAGGTTCCATTCCTGTCCTCATTGTCCTCCCTTGACTAAACGCTCTTGATAAGGGGACTTGTGAAATCTTCTCTTTAAATAGAAAATGGTTAAGAATTTTGGGAAATACACCCCTTCACTGTTTTGCCAAGAGTAAAGACAAATGAAAATAAATCTAACCAGCAAAACTGTAACTCAGTAATCAACACACTAGATCTCATTATGTCTTCAGCAAGTCTCTGTAACTAACCAGTTAAAAATAGTGTGTTGATTTTACTCCCAGGTGTTTACACCAACAACAAATTTGAGATGTGGGTAGGCTACATTTTGATAGAAGCAGGCTAGTTGTATCCCCATGTCTCAATCTGAATGCTAAGAAACCTGCAGGAATTAGGCCAAAGGAACCCAGGTTACACAGACAGGAAATATACAAGTGACACAATGTGAAAGTCAGCTGTCTATAAATCAACTTTAAATCCTTATTTCTTTTTTTTTTTATCTCTCCTTTCTTTCCTTATCCTAGGCACCAGTGCTAGTTATAGAGGATATGCAGATGAGTACTAGTACAACTAGTGCTCCCGGTTCACCACAGGAAGCCATAGAGGTTCGCACCGAAAACCTCTTCCAGAGGACAGAGGTGTTGGCAGGTACGCGCTTGTGTGTAACAGATGTCAAACCATGTTCTGTCTGCAAAATAAATGAAAAAGTAAAACGTACTGTTAATTTGACTCTATTTCATATTCTTAGTGAGTTTTCTTTTTATACTTGGACATGCCATTGCATGTTTTCTACTAAAACAGAAGATGCCACTTCATTACCTAACCCCAGCTAAAAGTAATAATAATCCTGCACAAAGGTTACAATGTTTGTTCAGTCTTAGTTGAATTTGTTTCAGAGGGGTGTTGCTTCATCCCTAGTCATTTTTAAAACCTCACTGATATAAATGGGTTGGACAAAAAAATAGAAACGCCCTTCTGTTCTGTAAAATCCAATCACTTAGCAAAAATTTTTGATGGGGGGGACATGTAAATTGGTGAGCCTAAGAGGTTCTGGTATGCAGATTTAGTTAACATTGGGCAGAAACAGCCATTCTTTGTGTTAAACTGACGAAACCAACTGTTGGAAGTAGCGTCGTCTTCTCGTACAAACATGATTTGTATCAGTCTTCTCATTTCACTCTTATCACTTTAATATTTCAGCCAATTGTAAAAGAAGCCTCACAGTATGACACCCAAACATTGATATATTTGATGCATTTCAGTGGTGTCCATTTAGTTTGCCGTCTAATGTTTCTCTAATTTGTATACAACGCGTCAACATGAGTCCTGAAACTGAGGGTAATATTTTTCCCCTGCAGTTTCACACCTATTCCATTTCTCCAAATAATTATTTTTAATAAAGTCAAAGAAAGTGAAAAGGAAATTATCTGACTCGAAATCACTGAGCTCTCTGATGCTCTCTCGCTTTCCCCACATGTCTGAGGCAAACATTGATTGGCATCTCACTTTTACTTTGTTGTCATATCCATCTGGTGCTGGCAATATGCAGAAACAACATCAACAAGGACAACTCAGGACAGACTTGCCTCACATCTCTCTTCTATTGCATATTGTTCTTGAATTGTGATAGATGTGATTCCTAGTACAAAGTCTTTAGATAAGACAGGGAAAGATGAAATATATGTATATGCACACCTTTGTTACCTCCATCCCTCTTTCCCTTTAACCTTCCTCTAGATTCTAACCATTTCCCTTATGACTCCTATAAAAATAATTGCCCTTAATCTAATTTTCATTTATTCACTCCGCATTGCGTTACTGCCTCTTGGAGTTCAGCAGTTGGGTGTGTGCCAGTGTCTCTACCCATATGGGATCAACATGTGGAAAGCTAAAGCAGAGCAAGAGCAGATTGTACCACCAGTAGAGACTATAACTGGGAAGGAAAGTAGTTCAGGAGTCCAGGTTAGGAGCATAAGTGGAAAGTCCCCGATCAAACCCTGGTGTCATCAGGATTTAAAGAACACATAGGTTTTGGCCTGTGTTACAAATCTGGATGCCGAGTTTTAAAAGATTTGAAAAGGTAGCGAGAGTCTAATGAAAGCCAATATAAATCCAATGCTTCTTTCTCTTAAGCTCCAGTCACTGATTTGAATACAGACCATGTTTAATCAGCTACACTTGGGGAAACATAGCTCTGTGCACCATCTAAGTATTGGAACCTTAATATTCCCCGAATGGAACACTAACTTTTAAACTCTCCAACGAATTAGAGGTGACGTGAACCACCGAGAATGATTTACTTTGCATCTCCTGAGACACAGATTTTCCTATTGACATGAGAGTAACAGCGTCTATTTCGACATTAAACAGTGATGGCTGCAAAATGGCTTCACCACATTAAGCTCTCAATTTTGATAAAATGCTTTGGTATTCCATTGAAGTTTGTTGCAATAATTGCAGAAATTGCTGCTGGAAACTAATTGGGTGTGATTGATTTTATGAGACTGAAGATGTACTTTACAGTCACTCACTTGTCAAGAAGTCTGCTCTCTTTAGGAGAAATAAAGCAGCCATTGATTTTACTTTGTGAGTACTAAAATAGTTACCTGCTCTTTCTGTCTCTGCCTCTCCCAGCTGTTATTGCAGGTGGCGTGATCGGTTTTCTCTTCGCCATCTTCCTCATTCTCCTCCTGGTCTACCGCATGAGGAAGAAGGATGAGGGCAGCTATGACCTAGGAGAGAGGAAACCCTCCAGCGCAGCCTATCAGAAGGCCCCAACCAAGGAGTTTTATGCATAAAATCCCACCCTTCTCTCACCAGATTGACAAATCTCAAGTGACTGCCTAAAAAAAAAAACAAAATGAATAAATACGCAGTCCACAACAACAGCAAACCTGTTCAAACAACGACAAAAAAAACCCCAACAAAATCTTTTCAAATAATTAAGAAAAAAATAGCATAAAGGAAAGCTTTTGCATAGAGCATTGTAATTAAGACATTTTCTTTCTTTTTTTTTACAAAAAAAATGAAAACAAAGCATTTCTCATTTTGTCAAATCTCAGTGTATTATTTTGTGTATTATTTGAAAAAGTAAAAAAAAAAACAAAAAAACTGATCGCACCTGTCTTCTGTTAAAGGAGCCGTTTTTAGTCGCTGACTACTATTAACTGTAGCAGTACTTTTATTTGTAAAGAAAAAAAAAAAATTAAGAGTGGAAATAATTGAATATAATTATTCTGTATCAATCCTACTTTTTTTTTTTTTTTTCCCTTTCTCCTTTTGTCCTAGCATGTGAGATGTTGATCTCTAAAGGTGTAACTACATTAATTTATCTTTTCTCTGATGTTATAAAAATGCCTTTGTAGTTTTGATGAAGCTCTTTGGTCATATTAACGCTGTTAACGGTCAATGTAAATGTCCTCCCTTCAGGTTACAATGTTTATTATTTGCTCTCACATCTGTTTTTTTTTTTTTTTTTTTTAGTCAAATGTGAGTGTTTCATCATGTCTCGTTTGTTTTTTGGTTCTATTCTCAGTGTAGCCTTTTTCTTTTTTTTTCCTCTTCAACAGCGTTTTATTTTTATATCAGGAATTGGTCTTTGAAAGATAAAAATACAGTAAGTGTGTCAGGCCTTGAGATAAATCACAGAATTCGCTTCCATTATTTTTTTTTTTGTCCCCCTGAACTTTTCTGTCGATGCATTCTCATACTGCACATGCACTGCTTTTTGCTTCCCACTGCCATGCGTGTACGTTGGGTTTTGGTGTGAAGTTTCTTCTTCATCCCCACTTTGTCCCTCCAGTTTGCAGTCTGCACCCAAAATCAGCTAACATCTCCTCCCCCCCCTCTCTTTCTCTGTTTGCCCTAACCTCCCTCACTCCAACCTTTTTAATCTGATTGGAGCACAGCCAGTTGAGTTGTCAATCCCCCCCTCCCTCTTTTTCTCACCCAGCTGTATGGAACCACCCGGGTAGCCTGGTGTTATTGTCTGTGTCCCAGTCTTTGTTGCTTTAGCTCAGTGAAGGTCTGCTACTGCTTGGACACAAACAAACCAGGTCGGGGCCGAAACGCCACATGCAGAGCACATACCTCTGCAGCAAACGCCAACACCTCCTTCTAGAAACCCACTTTCTCAGTGGGATCAGTAATTACAGCTGCACAGAGAATGTAAGGCTACGTCTGAACACTTTTGAGGGTTTATTCGTGGGTTTTAACGGTCAGCGCAGAGCATGTGTTGAAATGTGTGTTTGTTAACAACCTACACAAGGGAAAATGAGTTGAACTGAATAAAGGCCACAAAGTGGTTGCTGCAAAATAGCCACAGGAGTAGCTACATCAGATGTTGAAGAGGATTACAGTAAAATGACGAGTTACTATCTTCTGTTTTCAGTGTCTATTTTTACTTACTCTGCAGAGATGCATGTTTTGACAGGTTTGTGAAGCTGCCTTTTTCAGATGTGCATTAATGTGAAGTAGAAACAGCAGGTGCTGTCACATCGTCTGAACTCCTAACTCTACCCACATGCAGCTGTTCATCCCTGAACCTCTCCATCCCTCCTGTTGTCTAAACCTTCAGTTTCCCCTCTCATCCTTTACTTGTCCATTCCCATTTTTCCCCTTTTTCTGTTGTCCGTTCCTGCCATAGGGCCTGAGGTACTCAACTATATTGCAAAACCCAAAGACTCACAGTATTTCTTCTACAACCTTCTTCACGTACGCATTCCCCTCCAACATGGCCACGTCATGTTGTTTCCCTGTTCTCTTCTAGTTTTTCTTTCTCTGTTAGAGACCTGTCTTCTGAGTCCAATTGCTTATTAGTATATGAAAAGATATATAAATATATATATATATATATATAAATGTATATTCACAAATGTTTTAAACCTTCAAAGTGCCTACCATTTGGAAATGTACTTGCTCGAGGTGAGCATGTAGCAGGTGTGTACACAAAGGAGTGGTGTAAAGGACTTGACTGGCATTCTGTGAGCATGGATGACTGTAACGGTAACTTTTTTTTAGTCTTACAAAAGCTGACAGTATTGTACCTATAAGTTGAAACAACACTACTGAATAAACATTGTGGCCTAATACCCAAACTGCTTGTGCCATTTTGCTTATACGTCACCCGTGGATTACTTCCCCTCGCTAATCCGTTCACTGCGTCACATGCGTAATCGATGGGATCTCTAAAAATCCACACGGAAACCGCACGGTGCTTTAAATGCGTAGGGCCTTTGTTGTGACTCCATTTGCAAACCATCTCTCATCAGGTGTTACCATTTGATGGGAAAACCTCCAGTGCAACTTCAGAGATTCAAATGAAAATCAGTCGATTACAATGGATTAGGCCAGTTCTCAAGCAAACGTTCACTCTTGCTGCTTCCCTCTGTCTCTAGGTGACGGTAAATTGAATGTCTTTTGTATTGCTGAGACAAAAGCAAGCATTTATCGATTGGGCTTGAGCTCTGGCATTCAAATAACCAAAATTGATCAACAGATTATGCTCAACGGACGATTGTTAGATTTCAAAGTTTACAAAAGTTACAACCAATTTGATTCAGAGAAGATTTACCCATCAAGCATTTCTGTGACTGGTTATATAAGAGAAGATGCAACATCAATACTTTACAAGGTCTAACTTGGTGCTTTCCGCTTTTGGGTTAGACAAACAAGACCTGTTAATCTGTGAGGTTACCAGGTGCTGCTGCACTAACCACATTTTAGAACCTGAAAAGGTCTCTGGCTTCCACATGTTGATTTTCACGTTGGGCTTTATCAGCTAATTGTGTGCTGGCTCGGCCTTGTGGTCTCAATTTGCATCAAGAGAAGAAGGGGCCTTTGCTGTTAATTTGTTCACAATATGTTCAGTTTCTTATGAAGATATCTTAGCTATGATCTCCTCTGGAACCTGTTAGCAAGTGTTTTTGGTGTAAAAAAAAAAAGCAGACCCCTAACATATGCTTCTTCAAGGATTCAAGGACTGTCTCTTAACTGTGCACACGTAGAACAGAGTCTTAGATGCTGGAAGCTTTTCCATCTGTTCCCAGTTTTTATGCTGCTGAACTCTATACTTAACATATGGTTGTGAGAGAGGTGTAGAACTTATCAGCTCCCACTAAGTAAGAGGAGTAAGTGCATTTTCTAAAATGTTGATGTATTGCAGTGGAAAATACAGTTTCATATTAGTATTACTGTGTGAGGGTTACTATGTGTGTGTCAGTAAAGCTGCGTGTTACAATTATGGAAAGTTTGTGGCTTTTAGTTTGTGTTTTGTATTTTTTTTTTTTTTTTTTTTTTTTATAAATGCCTTTGAGCAAAGTTTCTCGTGGGATTTATTACTGAGTCTTTTGTCTGAACAGTTTGGAGCAAACACCTTTCCTTACAGCTCATTAACTCTTAAAAAAAATAAATGTCTGCAACAAAATGCACATTTGGCTAATTATTCAAAGTTAAGCCTTTAATTCACATGTTAATGCACAATACCACACATGAAGTTGGCCTCACAAATAAGACATACTGCATACAGAACATATACAACTACAGCTGTCTAATGCTCTGCAGCCCATTCGCTCTCTTTAACATTACTTAAAGTCTAAGGGGATTATCAATGTGCAGATGAATAATCTTTATGTGGTTATGGGCTCCACTATATCGTTTTAGTGCCCAAATCTCACCCTGTACAGAGGGAGATTAGAGGAACGATGGGGATTAATCCAGCACAGGGTTGCACATCTTGAGTGGTGCCATGATTTGAATGAGAAACCAGTGAGGCTGATATGAAGCTCTGACTGAACTCTCAGGGGGGCAAGTTTATTTAGAAATGTCATTAACTGGTAAAGTATTTAATCACCGTTAGCACACGAAGCACATCGGTGCTTTTGAAATAGACACTTATAAATGAAATGTGATTATCTGCAAGCATTACTCATTAAAAGGTAATATTTCTCCTTTTCAATGTTTTTTCCTTAATAAAAAAAAAAAAAAAAAAGAAGGCTGAGGCAGATGCGTAATTTAATCTGAATCAAATTAAGATTAAAAGAATCATTCGACATTTCTGGGAAATGTGAATATTTTGATGAGAAGCATAACAAGCGCTGGCTGTTTGTCCCTCTTTTCAGCCTTTCTGCTAAGCTACACGAACTGTCTGCTGGCGTTACTTCCAGTGGTATCAATCTCCTCCTAACTGCTGGAGCTTGTTTGCCAAAATGTCAAACTTCCTAAAACTCTTGAGTGTATCGATTTCTGACGTTAATCCACACGGACTCGTGATTTTACAGGCAGCTTCCTCACACTGGGTTTATTTATATTCAAAAGACCCCTGGAAAACCCTGCAGGTGTGCACAAACCCCCTCTTATGATGCTCCCTTTAAAAGGTGAGAAAGTAAAGAGTGGGGGTCTCAACATGCATCCATCTATGTACTGTGCGTGTGTGTATTGTGTCAAACTAATGATGTCCATGTGCATCCAGAATGTCTCCTCGTGGATCTTGTTGCATGTGTTCACCCTCTTAGTCTGCCGTTTGTGTCAACTAGGATTTAAAGCGTTTCTTCGTTGTTTAGGTTAATGTGAGGGCTCAGCGTGTTTCTGTCAGGAAAGAAAACAGGGGTGTAGCTTTTCCTATTTGTCTTTTCCTTTGACTCGTTTTTTTTTTTCTCCCTTCGTAGCTGCAGAGCTAATTCAGTAAATCTGTCGGCCATCAACTGGTAGTCGGCACCAAACCATGCAGAAACATCAAGGAAATGGCGTCCAAGGCAAACAGGCTGTCAGGCCTCATAAGAGCTCATGACTGGAGACTGAGCTTGGGCCCGAATAGGGTGGACACACACAGCACCTCACTGACCCAAACACAAAGCACAACGCTCAGCTGCACCGCTTCATGCCTGAGGCTAGCAAATAAAACGGTGATAATTATACGAGTCAGAGTCCAAGCTCCGACCGCAAGTCTATATTCTCGCCTGGCGTTGGTCATAGCTGCCGTTGCCACAAGCCTCAGTCTCAACTCTACCAGCTGCAGCTACTGACGCATGGCGCTTCACAGCTCCAAACTAAAAAAAAAACTGCTTCAACTCTTGCAGTATAACATAGAGACAGAAAGGACGAAATGTCCATGTCCAGAGGAAACAGACTTCAACACAGCACAGTGTCATCTCAACTCAAAATGCATATTCTTGATAGAAAAATTATGGTCATGTCCTGACAGAAGAATAATCAACTTCTTCCAGGATCAGACGTGTACGGAGAAGTAAACTGTGGCTGTATGTACTGAAGAAAGCGCTCAAGTGGACTGAATGTATTGACGTTTGGTTATTTTTGTTCAACTTTTTAAAAGCTCTTAGTCATTTATATAAAAAGGTCATGTGGGTCTTACAGTTTTAAAGCCTAATGGTGCAATGTGAAGTACGAACTAATTCTGCATACTTTTTGCATAGTTTCGATGATCCACAGGAGAATTGGAACAATTTTTAATTGCTTGGTTGAAAGTAGAGACGGGGCTGAATCACGTTCGGAGTGAAATGCCGCTTTACTGAGAGGTTGGTTGAGTTTGTTTTAACCATTTAGCAATTAAACCATCGCTGCTGCTAAAAGTGACTTGGACACAGTGTGATGATTAGAAAAGTTTTTTCTTTTAAAAAAAAAAAAAAAATCAGTCAGTGCAACCGGAGGGAACCAGTCAAAAGCAACAGGACAACTGTGTTTAAGAAACAAACACACACACAAACACACACCGTATGAAATCTACAGGGGTCAGGGCTTTTACAGGACAGACAACTGGTGATGGATTTCTATCACAGTTCCATTGTAATAGGAAACAGCCAATCATGTTTTCAAAGAACAGAATTGTGGTATGTCCCCCAGTTTTTTGGTCCGCTTTCATCTACTGCAGTCGAATTTAACAGACTGTAGGAGCATTGAGGGAGCAAGCTGCCACTGTGAGTGGCCTTGTGGCATCTATTAACTTTTTTTAAGCTTTCCGAGTATGATCGAAGCTGATTTCACCCTCAGCACACCTCAATTACGTTTCACGATTGCGTCGATTAATTTTAATCACCTCATATTTTGTTGACTCAACACACCGGATCGCACTATTGATGAAGACTAAAAAAAAAAAACAACAAATTACTTTACATCTTATGTGCGCACAAACCCCTAATGCGAGTACGTCATATTACGTTTTCCTCCCAGAGGACGACCACTCCCTGACAAACGATGTTCTGCTCGCTTATTCAAACAAAGCAGAAGTATCAATTTCAACTATTTTCTTACAGATTATGAGCCAAAAAAAATCTAAACATTCAGCTCCAAAAAGTCCAGCTGTCCCAGTTTTCCCTGACATGATTTAGAGTTATTTGCCTGAGTGAGTCAGCCTATAATGTTGAATGCTGGAAAGCTCCCAGTAAACACTCAGCTCTTGTCCCACTTCCCTCAAATTTGCACAAAACATATAAATGAAGATATATCGAATCTCTAATGATCTCAATTCTAGTCTTGGCAGTCTTTGTTTCTTTAAGGCCAATGTACACTAACATGCGGAGCTGCCACGCAGGTGTTTAGCAGACATCATTGTTTATTTTGTTTCCCATATTAGTTTCTGACATTACATTTTTGATCTGATGATGGTGGAGGAAACACCAGGAGTTCACAGTGATACATTTCATACTAGAAAAGGGGCTTAAATGTCTTTCCCACATGTTGGGGCCATTCATCCAATAGTTGTTGGGATGTTTCACTCAAAATCTGGAGATTTAATCTCATAGTGAAACTGTAAGAAATGTGTTGGGGTCAATAAAGTCAGTAGTATTTGTTCTCCTGACTTTGCCATAAACCATAAATATCTGTACGAAAGGTTTTGGCGAATCATTCACTAGGGGTTAAATCTGCATAAAAGTGGACGGAGCAACCAACAAACTGTGCTTTTTTTCCCCCTGGGTTTAGAAACCACTGGAAACAAAAAAGGGAATCACTACGAAACCGTAGACCTGCTGCTGCTTCCAAAAAGTGACGGATGCAATTTAAAAAAAAAGGATAGCACAACCTTCCCCACGCAGACGACAAACTCAATTTAGAGAAACAACAAGCTGCTCACTTTGCCACTTAATCACCGAGTTTCTTGATTAAACGCTGACTGATAATGAATGCCAATGTGCCATCTTGCTTCCTCTTGATAGGATTTGGAAATCATTTCATTCCCTCAGCCCACACACACACACACACACACACACACACACACACACACACACACACACACACAGTGTTAGACTTCTCATCTTCCACAGCTATAGCCTGGTACATGATATTACCATCATTTCATTTAAATGCAGCCGCGCTTTGGAGGTCCACTGGGGTGGGGGCGGGGGGTGGAGGGTGGAGGTGGGGGAGGAGGATGGAAGTTTTGTTTTTGATTAGGGTCCCTGTGATGGGCACGTTTTTAGCCATTATATACTAATTGGATTTGAAGCTACAGGGAGAAGAAGGCATATGGATTTGTTCTCCGCGCACATGGGAACGCTCTCTTTTCTGGGGCGGGAATACTTGTTTTGGGGATGGTTTGAATTATGGCTTTTGGTGGTGTTAAAGCCCTGCTTTTCTCCTGCACCGTCTGTAATGTGGTAAAACGTGTTAAAAGTTATATGCAGTACAGTCAGTAGTAACGCTCCTATACTGTAGTTTTGATGCTGAACTATTGGAACTTTACAGCACATATACATTTCAGAGAAAAGGCTCAGTCAAGTCCCAGCGGGCTGATCCCATTTTACTTTGGTCTTCAAAATGGTTTGATTATGTGCTCTTCACACAAAGGGGATACTTTTCAGCCGCTGAACTCCGAAAGACCCTTTGGAACACCTTGCCGCCTTTGTTCTAAAAGCCTTGCAGTGTTGTATGATGAAAGCCTCACGTCTATAAATAAACCATATTTCCAGAAACGTTAAAGCTACACGGCGAGGGAGGGGCTGGGTCTTTGAAGTCAACTCTGCGCGGAGAAAAAAAAAATCAGAGGGTCTTGTAGCATTTGTTAATGTTTAAAGAAGTTTTTAAAATACCGATGATGTGGTTATTTTTAGTAACAATTGTCATCTCAACATCAGCCGGTGACAGGTGAGCTCCACGGGATGCCCCTCACAATAATGTGCCGGTGATGAATGTGACAGATTAACTGATGTGCGCCCGGACGCTTGCGAGGCCTTTCTGTGAGCCAGCACTGTTTTCGGGGAGGGGACAATGAACAGATCATTAAAAGTCATGGGGGAGCACTGGCTGTTAATGATCTGTCCAGACCACCCTGCTGCCAAACGCTGCCGAATACCAGCATCTCCTGGGCCTCAGACTCGCTGTGCTCTGTGAAAGGTCTCCCATGTCTCCGGCATTCGAGTCATGTCCAGATCTGGACCTGAGGAACAGTGTCTACATGCAGGCGTCACGAGTTCAGTCACTGTTGACTGCTCCATTTTGCGAGGGAACTCAGCACTTGGATAAATCAGATGTGTGTGTCCAGACTATTGACGCACATTCATGTCCACACGCTGGCAATCCGTCAGATTTCAACTATTGGTGGTGATGAGCTCAGAATATTAATTTGTTGCCAAATTTCCATAAAGATTTAATCAAATGTTATACAACGTATGAACAACCACCATTCACTTTCAACTGTAGGTATCACTAAAGACCTTCAGATAGAACCAGTGAATTTGCTTCTTGCATAGTCTGAGTTAAACATTTGCTCATGTTTTGCTAAACATCTGATGAAAATTAGCGTCCGATGACATATTTACACAAAAAACATTAAATGTGAATGCAAACAGCCTTAAAATGAAAGGGGGTTCGTTTGCTAAATATAATATATATAGATGTGGACGATGGTCAGAATTAAATCCCCAAGCTGGTCTAAGTATTGTGATTCATTAGTGTTGTAAATATTTTTCAATCACAAATCTTCCCTGAGCAAATGGAATGCATTACATAAGTCTCTATACTTCTCCTAAGTGAAGCTGACAATTGAATTATACACCCATGATGCTAAAGATGGGACTGCTTGAGCAAACGTCCCATAGTAATGCAAACATTGTCTCCTGCCAATTCAGATGTATCATTTTCTCATTGGATTTTTGCCGACACATTTACGTCTCTCTGTCAGTGCTTCCATCATGGCTGATCGCATTTTCATCACCGGTGACAGACAGAGGCCTGTCTCTGCAAAGGCAACTTTTTCTTTGTTTTATTTTTTTTTTTTTTTTCCCTGGCAGATGTCCAGGCCTGCATGTCCAATCAGAGCAAAATGACACTTTGTCTTCTCTTTGATTCACTACCTGAGGACTGAAGTTTGGCTTTTCAGGAAGCAGTATGTCTAGTTCTCATCCTGTTAATGATGAGCTGTGCCGTGCCCTCGCGTTTTCCTCGGCGTGTCGTATATTTTTAAATATTTTTTTCTTATTGTGACATTGAATGGATCTGATGTTTTTATAAACGCATTTAAATCCAAGCTGCTCCAAAATAGGTGGTTATTCATCAACAGCAGTGTCAGAATTGTAGAGCATTAGAAAGACGTGTATTGCCATTGTTTTAATCAAACCCATAACAATTCAATTTATTTTTATTTTTTTTAAAGTCTTTAGACAGATGTTTTTTGTGTGACAGCTGATAAGTTGTGCGACTTATCACATTGCCACTGTTGGCTTCAAACGCTGAAGCATCCGCCTCCGTTTCTTTTCCGATTCCCCACTCGAGCCTGTGTACAACTCGTCTTCCATCTCTGACCCAAGCATTCACACAACATTACCGATCTAGCTTCAGCAGCAACAAAAGACGATGAGACATTGGCCGTTCGGCGCAACAGACGTGGTTTTCTGTTGCCTGCATGGCTGAGCTTTCTCCCATTGTGTCCTTTTGTCTTTTCCTTGCTCTTCCTCCTTTTCACTCGCTTCTCTACCTGCTGTTTTTAATGGCTGAGTGGAGCCAGGGGCAAAAGAGAGAGTGAGTGAGACAGACAGGGAAGAAAAGAAGGATGAGAGGGGGTGAGGATGGGGAGGGGGGGGGCTCCAGGCAAAGCTTTAATGAAGAGGCTTTGAAGTTTACTGTCACTGAGCAGCATCCGTGTCCTCTTCAAAGGAGACCAGCATCTCTCCGAAGACATGTCTCCCTTCCCATTTTCCACCACTCCCTTTTGATTTCTCTCCCTTTGTTTCTGTCAATTCCACGCGAGATCTTTACCTCCTCCTTCTCCTCTCTCGCCTCCTTTCACCATCACCCCCACTTTCCTCCCCTTTCACCAACCCTGCTTCACCTCCTGTCCTCTGTGATCAGGACATGGATCATGTCTCTACTTAACAAACCGTGGTGGGCCCATCCCGTTAGTTTCAAGACTTTGAAGCTCATGACTACAAGACAGGACAAGATGTATAAAATGAATGTCTGTGTGTGTGTGTGTGTGTGTGTGTGTGCCTGTGTCTGTCTTGTGGTGCTTTCATGTGTCTTGTTGCCAAGGCACATGTATGCATATGTATCAATGCACACATTCAGAAATACACAAGCCTGCCTCCAGCATTTAGCAAGAGATAGTGATTTCCCCTTCCGTCATCCTCTGGCACCGGCACTCCTCTGTTATCTCAACAAAGTGGGTCCGTGGGCAATTTCACCGCTGTCCACCCTTCAATCCCCCCCCCCCACTACCACACACACCACTTCCTTCCCTTCTTCCTACAGATCACACTCTTGCTTTCTTCCTCGCAGTGGTTCTCCATTTACCCCTCCCCGAGCTAACTGATCTATACTCCACTGTTGTGGATTCCTGCCTCATACAGTCTATGGCTTCTGCCTGAAGCATCTACTGCCACAATTATAAAAAGGAATATATTTTTTACTGTGATGCACAGGGTTTGGATTTGAAGTGATGCCAACTGTAATGGTTATTAGTATATCACAGCAACCATCTACAATTCTTACACTTTGGCATGTTTAAGCCCATTTACTAGAAGTAACATAAACCACTGTACAGGGCCAGTAGTATGTGGACAAAGTGCACTTTCAATCGCTTGTGCCTGGCCCCTAAGGTAGAATTAAGGAGACTCTTAATGCTTCAGCAAGAAATTATATATTTAATCATATTTTAAACAAAAGTGCACTTGTAGGTTTGGGGCAAAACTTTGGCTTATTCTTTTTTTTAACACGACAATTTCTTTGTATGTAAAACAAAATCCACAACGAAATGGCGTTTTTTTGCCACCAATTTCTACCAACCTCTGCAGCCAGGTTTATGTTGAACAAGTTCAACAAGTACAAATGAACTGCAGAGCACTGTAACTGTCTAAAAGCCACACAGTGATAACTGTGTTAGGACTTATGTTTTAGCAATATTACATCACGAAAAATTAATGACTGAGCAAGCTTTACTCCTCACCTGACTACATTACCTTTGGCGTTAAATAATGCAGTCATGTGCTATTGTATTTGTTGGGGCGAAGGCTGGAACGCGTGAATTGAACTTTGGATTTCACGGAACTGACAGGAGGCCAGGGACAGTAAGTCAGCCACTGGGAAGCTTAGGCGGTGGGATTACAGCCCCCTTCTCATCCAGGCCCTGTTTTTGCAGCATGGCCGGCGAGAGATTAATGAGGTTGAAAGAAAACATTAGTGCAGCACGGTTCACGCTCACCTCTTCACTTCTGCCAGCTTGTGTGTGTGTGTGTGTGTTTGTGTGTGTTTGTGTCGCACTCTGATATATATTTTTTTTACCAATTCACACATAGTTCAGAAAGCCTGGAAGTTGTCTTTTAGTGTGAAGGAGATCTTTGAAGGACATCTTAATCAAAAACGTTCCAACTTAATTTGAAGCTAATCCTGCTATTTGATATGGAAATTTGCACACACACACACACACACACACACACACACAATCAAATTTTTATAACTAATAGCCAAGTCACAGCAGTAAAAATGTTTCTGTTTTTTTTTTTTTGTGCTTAAAAAAAAATGACACCACCATGTTAAACCTATATTCACTTTTTTAAAATAAATGAGCTCCAGTTTCATTTATTGTTAGGCAGGACAATCATTTGTGGAATTTGTACCTCAAATGTCTGTAATCATTGCACACCAGCTCAGTTATAGTCAAAACTGTGCAAATATGACACAGGTAGTAAAAACCAGCTCCGAAAAAAAATGTTCTTTTAAGCCATTTTTCTATTCCCTCTCTTCAGTTGCTCAGCAAGGCAGTTGTCTGAGGTTTTCAGTCCTGCCATGCGGCCTCATGCTTGGAGAACAACTTTGATTGTTAACCCATAAATGATTCACTGAGTCATATTTTTAGGCTGGAGCCATTTCGAATGATGTATTTATCAAGCGGGCTGTTACATATGTGTCCATATTCGAGTTGACATAAATATGTCTAGTGAGGTTTTAACTCTGGGTGCTTTAAAATGCGTTTAAACATTTATATTAGTGCCTTGAGTTTCTCTATTTCTAACTCTTTGAAGGCAAAGAGGTTGGAAATATGGGATTAGAAAGAGGGAAATGGATGCTGATGTAAGCACCATTCTTATTTATTGTCACTAGATAATGAAAAAAGGGCTGTGCGGACTGTGGCGGAGTGTAGCAGGTGGTAGCAGAGCACGGACAGAGAAGGTTAGGTGGAGGTGAAGGTGGCTGCTGGGGAATTTGTGTATTTAATCTTTGCTTTGACACGTGTGACTTAAGTTAAATTTGTTTTACCAAAAAAGAAGATTTTTATTTATTTTTCCACATTCACAGAAGGTGGCTGTGAATGTTTTGCACCAACTGAACATGTGGGTGGGTGATAAAACTAGTTTGTAAAATCACTTAAATCAAAATAAACGCCACGTTTAAATAGCACTGGCCATCGGGATGAAATCAGCGTTAACTTTATAAAACCGCCACTTTCTTAAAACAAGTTTTAGGAGTTTTATTGCGGACCAGTGTTTTAGTGGAAAAAGAGCATGCGTGAAGCAAAAGTTTAAAAATGTAACGGTGAATGTTTCGTTATTAAATATCTTCACACAACATACAGCACATCTGGCAATTTCTAAACCTTATTGGAATTAATTCCCACTTAACTTGCATATAGTAGAATGACGAATTACTACTTGGATAGATTTAGTGTTTGCTCTAATTGCATTTATTTATTAGTTTCTATTCTGTAACAACAACCTGACCTCGACAAGATGCTTTTCATAGGAAAACATTAGAAAAGAAATGATACTTAAGGTAAGAAAACACAATTTCTGTAAAGCTCAACACAAAGGACAGAATGATCAAACTGTTCCTACAGCAGTTTATTTTTCCACCATGGACAGAGTGTGTGGGCACTGCAGGTACCTGGACCCAACACTGTGGACCACAATGAAGTCAGATGTCAGAGAGAGGACTTTCAACACAAACAACGTAATTACCCGCCTCACACCATTGAACACACACATACACCACAAGTGGAGACCTGTGAAGCAAAGGGAAGTCATCCAGTCCCATTGCATGGAGAAATTTTGTGCGTTTTAAAAATATAATTTGCAGCACAGTGTCAATGTCGAAGGTTTCGTGTTGCAACAAGCGATTGATGATTCGGGAAGGTCATAAAACCTCTACTGTCCAAACACAGGCAGCTAAAAGCTGCTTACCTCCAAAATGCTACGTTACACACTGCCAAGCGATTTCAGCTATTTGCTAAATGTTAACACACAGTTCTGTTTGAGAACAGATGCCAAGTATTAGGGCGTGTTAGATATAATCCAACACTATGTGACAGAAGTAGAGCTGTATGTTTAAACTGTGTATTTAAACAGATGCATCGAGAGTCCAACTCAGTCCGACCCAGCAGGGGAACAAACCCTCGATCAAAGCTGTGAATCAATGTCCACACAGCAGTCACATCCTTCTCCAAGTCCTCTAAATAGTCTATAATTTCTGTATAATTTTTATTTAACATCTTCCGTTTGTTGTAAAAGACAAAAAAATAAATAAATAAATGAAGAAACGTTTTTGAATGTAAACATTTCTAATGTCACAGACGTCACCTGGCGGAGATCATCAGTGGTCACCATCACTCAAATGGGTTTCGGGAAATATGCATTCAGGCCTCTGAACTGTTCTGATGTTTTTCCTACACACTTGTTGTCACATACATAAACTACCCACGTCATAAAAATATAAACATTAAAAAAAAATAAATTCACAAACAATTGTATCGATGTGTATCATTTTCAGTTTTCCCTGCAGGTTCTGGAGCTCCTTAAAATGCTCTCGGTGTTATGCAGGTAAGAAAGAAGCTGGTTCTATAATAATAATAATAATAATAATAATAATAATAATAATAATAATAATAATAATAATAATAATGCCTTTGGGAAACACCTCCACAGCTGAAGAAGGTCAAATTGAGTTAATGACCATCTAATAGCCTTAAAATGCTCTTGGCAAATGGTGTCCTGTTGCAGAAATGAAGCTTTAAGGAGCGTAAAGATAAGATGACACACTAAAGCAAAGCAAGAAATATCGTCATCTAAAGACACACACACACACACACACACACACACACACTCAGCCCCTGCTGTTTTCCTGTTTTGACTTATTACATTGCCATGCACTTTTGACCTCCAATAAAGAAAGAAAGAAAGAAAGAAATAGAAATATGTCCATCTCTTACGCAAGGCTGAGACCACTGATAATCCTCAGAGCTGAAGCTGGGCTCTGCACATTTCTCCTCTGATTGGACTGTATTACTACTTTTCACAACAATTACTTTGATGAGCAGCAGTTGTTGTGCACAGTGACACATTTCATAAAGAAGGGGAACGAGAGTTGAATGTGCTTCTGGCTTCTCTATTGTTATTATTCAGATGTGTTATAAAGCTCACAAGCTCTTTAGTTCAACCTCTCTGTGTTTTCAGGTAAAGACGGCTTCTCTGCGTATGATGATGCCTCTCCGAGCTCCACAGTTCTCTTATTACCCGACGGTAGCGGTAACAACGGGCTATGAATCACATTTGTAGTGTGGGTGTTAGAAATTGAGCAACTTTTTATTTCTCTACTTTTGTTAAAATATGCATCCCCCCCCCCCCCCATTTCATTTCACAGGAACATCAGATTATATTTTTATAATCTGCCTCCCTCGTTGTCTTTTCCCTCGTCTCCCTCCATTCAACACATCCTAATACAAATGCCAAGTTGTTCAGAAATAGTCAAAAGACAAACCTCTCACTTGTAAAATCAGCATGTCAGTCAGCACTATAGATTGATAAGAAATTTTATAATGCAGCATTATATTTGTTCTCAGAATTACACTACGTTTGAGTAAATACAGTAGGTTGGCCAGCTTGTCACCATCCTTTCAGCGGCAGTTAATATCACGAAGGCATGAGTAGTAATTAGGTGACTGCACTACAGGTGCTTCTCCAGCAATATTCACAATTAAGATCTCCCAAAAGGACCTCCTACAATCATCCTTTCTATTTTTAACTCTGGTCTACACCAAAGTTTTATTTTTAAAACTGATTAAAATCAAAGGCGGCAAAACCTAGATGTTATCAGCTGCGAACTGCGGCAATTAATTGGCCAACCCAAAATATTGGACTGTATGTGTGTGCATGTGGTCTGTGACATCACAATACCATGATGTGACACCACTGTGATGTCACTGAAGTGCAAGACCCGAGATTTTGGGACAAGACCTGTTTCGTCTAGTCAGGCTTTGCCACAGTGGAGTGTGCTGGATAGGTAGCAGGAGCCTGTTCCTCAGGCAGCTGAAGCAGCTGCATCGTGAAAACCTCAGTTGAAGCTTCGGTTTCAAGCGGCTGCGCTTCAGCCGCCTGGAGCACATGACCATAATGTGATAACACATGACATTGTATGATCCAGTGAAACAAGGGGATATGAGTGTCATGACATCTTTATCTCACAGTTTTTACTTTGAAAAACAAAACAAAATAAGTGGTAATGACATCACTGCCATGTCACTGTTAAATCGCATGGTTGAAGTCATCACGTCTCCCTGATTGTGCGCTCGAGAACTGACCCTTCATCCGGTTGTTATCTTTAGGCCCCAGGCAGCAGGTGGGTTGAAAACTAGGATCTTTTTGCTGTAGAGCCACAGTGCAAACCACTGCCCAACCGTGATCGTGCGCAACACATTTCATTATATGCAACATCTGTAATATCGTCACGGTTTCTTGAAAATATTGGTCAGTTTGATGATGTAGTGAGGTTGTAGTCTCAGTTATTCTTGTTATCAGAAGTGACAAAAGTACACACATCCGCCACTCAAGCACAAGTACACATACTTATCACGACATAACAGAGAATTTAGCAGCTTAAGAGCGAGAAAATGGACACAATGAATTAACACTGCACGTCTGCACAAGTAGTCTCATGGTTCTTTAGTGTGAAGTCATTCTGAGCTCCACCGTTTCGTTTATATCAAAAATGTCACGTCACGTCTGGGCATAGTAGTCAAAGATTACCCGTTAGTTTTTGGTCAAGAATATGCTGAAATGGTTATGTTTGGACCTTGACTCCACCCTGAGCTGTAGCACCAATTCACCCCCAACCTCACACCCATCTAACTATACCCTTCTTGGAGAAAATTGCATTTCTTGCAAAGGCACTTAGAGAAACCACTCCCTTGTAAAATCCTAGTGGTTGCGTGCGACTGGTTATAAAAACAGACAGCGGCCTATTAGCACCAAATTAGGCTTTTACACAAATGGGAGAACGTCTAACTAGGGCAAACTGACATTTAGACATAAGTGAATGCAGGTTGTAGAACGCAGTTGTATTAGCACTGAGAAGTTTCTTTTAATTTTAACCTCTCGTCACCTCTCTGCATCCCATGTCACCATCCCATCAATGTATTGATATATCAAGCTGTGCCCGCTCGCATTTATGTATTTATTGCCGTCACAGGAAAGACAGTAAAGATTATCCTGAAACAAACCTCGGGCCAACGGCGTGTTTTGTGTTGTATTAAAACTATTTGGATCACACTGCAAAGTACTTGACATTTACATTTACACGTCATTTCAGTCTTCACACTTAATTTCAGTCTCACTGTTGTCTATCACTGGGTTCAGAATGTAAGAGATTTACAACTATTAGGGGGACAGCTATCAAATTCAGCGCCTTTACATGCAGGCACGCCGGAAAAGATGACTCTTAGCGGTCACGTTAACTGAAAACCTGGTTATTGCAATTGAGGTGCGGAACCGTTTAGTATTAGGAGAGTTCTGCCATGTTTACGCGTAACCTGGTTTCTACTTTCTCCAACAGCCCATGTGCAGAACAAAACACTGCAGACAGCTGATAGCGAAATTATACTTGCATGTAGATATATGTGTCCATAAGGGGGTTTACCCATAACCCCAACCTTTTATTTGCGTAGGTTCCTGTAGATATGTGTATTATATGTATCAACGGAGGAGCATAATTTCACCTCATTTTTAAATCAAAGTCTGCCTAAAGTCCTTCGAAACTTTTAGCTTACACAAACTGCCTTGTAGCAGTTTAAATGCAGATATTTTCTTCCAGATTTTTTTATTTTATTTTGTTTTCAATATACACACACTGAGTATCAGCTGTTCTTCACGTTCAGTGCTAATGCTGAGCTACTAAATTAAGATAACAAGGACCGCTGACATTAGAGTTTAGCTCAAAGCACTGTACCGGCTTCACAAAACAACTGGTATGAAGTTCAGAGTGAAAATCACTGGAAAGGAAAAGGTATTTTAATGCCATTTAAAAAGGTGAGGAACGTTAGATACGTTAGTTACTGCTCTGTTCAATCTGAAGTCACTAGCAGAAACAATTGAGCTTTGCTCAAAAGCATTTAGACCTGCTGTCGATGCTCTTCAGTCAATCTGGAAGTGGAAGCTCCACATCAGGTTTTGGAGCATATTTCCATTAATAATTAATAATATAAAAGTATGTAAATAAAAACAAACAAACCTTACATACTGTAGCTTTGCTTGACATAGTCAAATGAAAATCTACCAGCATTTTTTTTCCCCCCTCCCTGGTACTTTGAGCTCTCAAATAAACAAAACCTTTCACCTGTTTGCAAAGCGCCTCCTGCTGTGAGGGAACCAACAACAGTGCACTTTAACCTCCGATCCAGCATTAATGCGCCAACAAACCAGCAGGATCGCGGTATTTAAACGGTTTGATTTAAATGTAGCTACTTTTCTATGACTTAGCTTCTTCAGTAGCTGTACCTGCTCTCTACATGTCTTATCCCAGCAATCTTAAGTATTTCAACAAACTACCCGAGTCGGACTGCTGAGAAACAGGCCTCACACAGCCACACACACACAGCCACACACACATACACACACACACACAGACAGACAGACACAGATGAGAAGCGTGGTTTTATTGTTACCAGAGTGGGTAAACTGCCCAGGGAGGAGAAAGGTTCCTTTGTTTCTACTCCAGACAAGAGACGTGGGTGCGCCATCACTTGAAATACTCCTCGTCTGGGCTGCACACCCAACACAACCTAATAAAGCTTTCAGGTTTTGTATTACACCCATTTAACATACCACAAGGGTGTGCTTCAGACACGGTTGCGTGGAGCGGAGGATGGAGGATGAGTCTGGGTTTCTGGTTTACAAGGGAGATTCCTCTTTCACCTGTGTTTGGTATTAGAGCTTCTCCTATTCACAGTGAGATTACTGTGTTAGGGAAAGTGCCGCGAGGTGTATCCATACAATACGCCTCCTGCCAGCGATGCTGCTGCTGTATTTACCTGAAGGGGAAACATGGTAATGGTTTGCGCAAGAGGAGTTTCTGTGATCTATGTGCTTATTTTCACATAAAGTACAGCTGTGTTTTCAAGTCTGGTAATAAGGAAAGATGTCAAGTGTGTAATTGAGAATCACTGGTATTCATGAGTGTTCGCAAGGATGGGATACAGATTCATTTAGAGCGCGCGCACACACACACACACACACACAGATACCTGTGGTCTCTTAGCATTTTTAATCAGATGTGTGGCAGGCAGGGCTAGGGCAGCGGATTTGTGACGTGTTATGTCACACAGAGACGCTTTCTAATGAGGACGGACGTGACTGTGCTTTGAATCAAATGGAAATATCCACTGCTAATGAAGTCTGACATCAGCAAAAATCTAATCTCTGTGGCTATTTCTGTGCTTCTGTTTGTCCTTAAACGTCCCCATCTTCCTCTTTTCAGTGTCATTTCCAATAATTTTCTCAACTCACTTACAGCAAATGTAACCTTTGCCAGAAGTGCAATCATTTCTGTCTACACCTCAGTCTGCTAGCACTATAACATTTCATTGTTTTTGGTGTATTTTGGATGACAAATCTCCATTACCGGAGTGTTGTCACATTTTAGTTTGAGGTCCTTAATTAAAGAACAAATGTTTTACGGCTGTGCTGATGTTCTTAACACAGGAAGGACCAAATTTCGTAAATAAATCAGGTGGGTTGAACTTTCTCATACACGGGAAAAAAATGAGAACTGCAGACATAATTTAGCGCAGGTGTAAGTTTGAATGTCCTCAAAGTGGAAAAGGTGGTTAAAAAGTTCCGCTTTCAGCCGTCAGTCAGCCGTGAAGAAAATCTGTAAATGTTTTATCACACACACACACACACGCACACACACACACACACGACACTGTAGTGTTTGGGTGAAGAACCTATTGATATCAGCAGAGAATGTGTCATAGATCCATATATGATCATCAATATGCGATTAAACCTACATGGAACTTGACACAAAGATTTCTTACAGATTTAATTTCAAACGAGTGATGATAAAATGATGAATATATTTTTCTTAGTGTCCAAAAAAATAAAAAACATTTCAAATTGCCCGTTTTGATTATTATAATTTGATCCATTCTGTCCAATTTCATTTGAAAAGTGAAAAGAGGCATAGAACACGCTCAGCTGGCCGTTGCCCAGTATGTGGGGCACGGGAACTTTTTATAACAGAGATCTGGAAGAATTGAGAAGCACAGAGCAAATAACACTGAACTGAACCGAGCGCCATCTTCTATTCTATTCTTCTATTCAGTTTCCCTTTAATGGTTGTGAGAGCATTACATGCAATTATATTTCAAGCAAAGGTGAGTTTTGTTGCTTGTCATTTAAAGCTTTTCATTAGTATGAGAGAGACGTATTCCTTTCAAAAGTTTAAAACCACTTGAAGAGACGGCTATACCTGTGTGTTTCTACTGGGTAAATACAGGTCAGAATGTCCTCCTGTCCACATGCGGCGAATCTATTCCAGAGTTTAGCACAAAAGAGTCTTTCACATTCAAGACTTTTGTTTGTTTGTTTGTTTAAAAGGGCTGCACCACGTGTACTACTGTTTGGAAATCAGTATATAATAAAAAGAATTTAAAAAATGGTTTTGTCATGCACGTTCTGCTAACATTTAGTTGTCCCTTTTCAATTCAAAACAAAAAAAAAAAAAAAGAAGAAGCCAGTCGCATTTTGTAAGAAAATTAATTTACCGAACATGCAAATTTCATTTGGTGAACATTAACGTTTGCCATTTCAATTTGAAATGTCAGCGTTGGCCACACTCAGCCATTTTTGAATATACTAAATACTATACTAAAACTATTGGCCACCATCTTAAAAATCTCTGGCCTGTGTTTTATTTAGTTTGATAGTGGGCAAAGGAGCAAAGCATCTATGATGGTAAATTCATTACAAATGATGGATGGTCAGTCAATAACTACAACGCCCTTCTAATTAAGGTCTAACAAGAAAAAATGACGATCATAATGTGTTGTGACTATCTGCATATATGATTATGAATTAGTTTGCATACGTTCCTGTTTATTTACATATTGTTTAGGGTTGGTATGGTTTCAAATAAATTATTAAAACAGTATGGTATTAAAACAGGATTAAAAGAGTCATAAGAACATGTATCTCTGTCCCTAGAAATATATAGAAACATGCATTAAGTGGAGCAGATGCAGCTGATGCAGCAAACGTGCAGATTGACAACACAAGCAAAAATTCTAAATACAAGCAGCCTCCCATAACCCCTCGCCCAGCTCAATTCAAACCACACGCACGCACACTTACACAACAGCAGGAGTGATTAGAGCAGGATGTACGTGGCTGAGGCCAGCTGTGGTGAACCAGCCAGTGGATGTGGGATATCAGTCTCTCAGCCCTGCTAAATGAAAACTAAATGAAAGGCTCTCAGATGGTGCGAGCGTTGTGTAAGCGAGGCACCAACCAAGGTCCCGGGATAAGCTGATTACGTGGCACACTCATATTCATTTCCACATCCCTCAAAGAGCCGAGCGCCGTGGCTTAGACAACGCCGTTCTCCTCTGCTCTCACAGCCAGTCTGCTCCTCTGCTCTGCCTTCTTGGCTGCACATCTTCCTTGATTTCTTCTCTTTGTTTTGACTTTCCATCTGTGTGGCCGGTGTGTATTTACTCTGTGTGTGTGTGTTTCACGTGCTTTCCCGTGACCACACGAGTTAAATGCAGTGGCCAAAGCTGCTCTCGGTAGCTGTAGCAACACGGCTAAAATCACGTGCCACGGGCGAAACACGCAGACGCGGCCGTGCATGCTGTATGTCTAAGCGTAAGCCCATACTTCACATAGCTTAGCTTATTGTAAAGTCCGCAACAAGGCATAGCAGCTGTGAAGGTGAAAGCGACAAGACAGCTGGGGATGTTATCCAATTGTTTGCATATGTCCTGCACGCCACTGCATGCTTGAGTGTGTTAGGTTAACAGTAGCCGTGTAGTCAGGATGTCAGAGTTAAAGTCACAGAAGAAATGGCAGGAGGGTAGAAAAGTGTCAAGCGCTCAAGGTGACTTACTGCGTAATAGTTGTTTTTCTACTCTGTGAAGAAAGACATGAAACAGGGACTGATGGGAGAGAGAGAGAGGCTATGACTGGAAATGATCTTTAACAGGTGGTAACATTTCATCTGTCCTTTCCTCTCATTATAGTGTGAGTGTGTCTCTCTGTTACTGTACAATAATCCTCTCCTGAGGCCACAACAAGTGTTCACCATGTGACAGGGGGAGAGGACCAAGGAAACACCAGCTTTTCCTGGTTTGGTTGTAAATGACACCGGACAGTTTGGGAAAACAATTGCTCCCTACTAGAACACGAGCGAAGCTGTACATTTGTGTACAGTCGACAGTGAAAGAGGAAAACAGGTCACACGTGCAAAGGCTCTTTGGAGATCCAGCGCTGTAAAATGACTAAATGACTCAGTTTGGTTCTTAAGTTTGGGAAAAATTGTACCATATTTCTATATATTTGTTTCACTATTACACCGTTATAGTTGCATTTACAGATTTTAGATACGTTTAAGAAGGATCCAGATGGGTATAGCAGAGCTTTATTTTTTAGGTAACCTGACCCCATCAGCTAGAAATACTCAGCTAAACTAACTGTGTATAAAGTAGTTAAGCTCCTCCTCGATCAGCTACAACAGTAAAATTCAGCTCATGCACTGGAGCATTAGTGCTAACAGTCTAATAATACAAACAACTCCTGCACGAGCCATGTTCCTGCATGTTACCTTCACTGATGTTACTTTCACTTGGGTGAAGGACGTGAATTCTTCTTGCTGCACTCAAAAATTCTGCAAAAACCACCCAAATTTTCTTTCACCAGCTGATATTTAACGGTGCACTCTTGTGCCATTAAGCTCGATCACTTCTCAGTGCCTTCAGAAAAGCACTTCATACGTGTAACTGCAGATGCACCGTGTGCCGCTGTTACCTTATAACAGTCTCAGACACCTGATGCTACTTGAAGCATTTCCTTCGGTTTTCTAACCACACTGCGGTACAGTGAACGTGACATGCAGCTGCGACCACACTGTACAGGCTGAGTGAACAAGATCAGAAGAGAACTAGTAGTTACAGTAAAAACATAACATGAATGACACCTCCTGGGATGGCGGCATTTTAATGCCAGTTGCTGACTATTTTCACTGCATATGGTACAAAATATAAGAAAAAAAATATTTTGTCTTTGTCGCTTCTCCTGCCACCTTCATTGCGTTTCTCCTGCATTTGATGCAGTATCTGTGTTTGCCTATTATCAGAGCAGGGACTGCGGTGTCACAGTAAGTGCCCTTTACCCACACACATTCACCCTTAACTATTGTGTCTATTATCATTGCACTAGTCCACTTCTTTGTTACCTGTGTCCATAGTAACCTGGAACAAAACAAGTTACTTATTATAGGACAGGGGCTCAGCTGGCGCCTGGTTTACAATCCCATTTGTCACATACTCTTGCAAACAGGTTGGCATCATATGAAGTACTGCAAGTTTTTTTTTTGTCGTTGTAGATTTGGCCGTTCACCTATTCAGTGTCTGTTGCTCGTTTGAACACCATGCCGCATCTGTGCATGTATGGCTTTCTGCTAATGCAAATTCAACTTAGTTCTGGCCCAGAAGTCACAGATTTGATGACAGTTGACTGACAGACAGTAGTGTTTTTCCGCAAGCTCAGTGTTCGAAAACCAAAAACAGAAACAAACAGTACAGCGGCACTTTAAACTGACTTTAAAACAGAGCCGACGAATTGAGCAGCAGTTGGGAGCCGTATTTGCAATGAGCTGTAGATTCATTCTCTCTCTCTCTCTCTCACTCTGTCTCTCACTCTGTGTCTCTCTCTCTCACTCTGTCTCTCTCTCAGGTAGTGTTCTGTTTAAGAATAATTACCATAAGTCAACCAGAGGCTTTACAAAAATCTAAATGTGTTTCCGGTAATGACTTATAATAGAGGTTTAAATCATTCCTTGATGAGCAAAGGTCAATATTTACAACTTAAAAGCCTTTTCAAAGCACGGTTCATATTTTTGTGCCCCCACTGCCTATTGTGCCTGTTTATGTGTGCTTTGTTCAAACCATATCAACTGAGTGACACTTTAAATAGCTTCGCAGGGAGAAGAGAGCGGAGGAAGAGAAGAGCAGGGAGGAAGAGGGATGTCGATTGCTAGCAGCTGCGGGTGAAGATCAAGAGATAGCATTGCATATTGTCAAATTCCTCCCGTCTCCCCCTCTGTCCTCTGAAGCACATCTGTGTGGAGGCAAGCAGGCTGGGACCTCAACAATGAAGGACATTCATTGGCTCAGATAAACTCTTCTCCTGCTCTCACCATACCACCATCACTGCTGTTATCTCAGCACGCCCTCTCGCCCTCTTCATGCTTCTATACATCTGCTTCCCCCCCCCAACCCGGTCCTCCAAATCTCACCACCACCTCTGTATGACAGCTGCTGCTCCCCCTCAACTCTTGATAAACTACAGCCCGCTCTCCCCTGCACTACAGTCACCCTGCTGTTAACCTGCACCATGAGCTTGGTGAGCTGCAGCACTTTCTCTTCAATGCTGCTTTAAATAAATCATCTTAATATTATAATGAGAAGCCCAAAATACTTTTTGGACATAATAATAGGTGCTGTTTTCCATTTTAGGGTGTTTATAAAAGATTTGATTCCAAAGTTTCCTACAATTGTGCAGGTTCTTGCAAATCTTCTGCTGCCAAATACAGCGCATCCAGAAAGTAAACCTCTCAAGCTCCATCAGGTTGCGTGGGGAACGTCGGTGCACAGCCATTTTCTGATCTCACCACAGATGTTCAATAGGGTTCAATTCTGAGCTCTGACCGGGCCAATCAAGGACATTTTGTTTATTTTTAATAAAATTGCAAAGTTCTCAAACAAACATTTACATTTACAAACTTCTTTCTTCTGTCTTTATGGGCTACTGTTTGTAGATTTTTGAGGAAAATAAGGAACTTGATCCATTTTGAAATAAGGTTGTAACATAACACTCTGTGGAAAAAGCTGAGCGCTCGGAATACTTTCCGGATGCACTGTGTGTTCCGATTGATGACAATCACCGCAGATTTCATTTCGTCTCTGACATTTGAACAACAATAAAAAATTATTTCCAAATTACTGTTCGTCTCCTGCCCATTTGACCTCTGTCCAGTCTGACTTCTACGCTTTATTTAACAACTTGCAGGTGCTTAACCGTTTAGATTTCGTACATTTCATAAATGTTTCATATATTTGGCAGAGGATGATAAGAGCTAAACTGGCTACAATAAAATCGGAGTTATGGTTTTATGCCCCCAGCTTTGTGTTTCCTCTGATGATGCACCTGAAATTAGATAATACCCACCGCAATCATTGTAAATATTACTACAATGGTACAGTGGCTGTAGTGCTTTTACTTTTTAATACTTTTGGTACTCCTACGTACATTTTTAGCAGAGTACTTAATTGACTTTACATGTTTTATATGCCGCTACATACAGTAGCATTAATATCGATAACAAACGATAAGCTTACGTTAATGTTTTGCAGAGTTTATTACGGATAAGCGCTAACCTAAAATCCAACCAGCAATATTCAGGGAACCCTGGAGGTGGAACTTAAGGATACATGCTTATTTAAAACTGAAAAGATGTGCTGGAGCAATAGCTGGTGTATGGAAAGTCACGTGTTTCATGAACATTAAAGTATGTAAACATTTTCTGGTAGATAACAGCTACAGAAATGGGAACTTAAAACCGGGTCCCTCTGAAGTGAGACTAGACCATGAATCGACCTCATTCATTCCAACGCCGAACAAAATTTCCAAGCGAGTGATCTCAAAAATTCTCATGAATTCGTAGCTAAACGTTTATAGATGCTGACCAACTTTTGGACATGACCACTGTTCCCCCCCGCCCACCCCCCTTCTGTCAGAGCAATTAACACGACCAATCAGGATGCTTGTAGCTTAATTATCAGGATGCTAGATTAGATGCATCAGCGTCAAAACTGTAATGAGCCAAATCTTCCCTATAATGAGCACATTAATATATCCTCCTCACCCTGTCTTCCTGCTCCCTGTTTACGGTGATAAACCTGTTGAAATGGATATAACCATCAGCTCCTTTTCCACCTACTGGAGTTAGAATTTAATCAGTGGACATTTCATATACATCACGAACCTCCCTAGAAACATTTCCCCCCCAGGTTTGATTTTTTTAACATTTGAATTAATGCAGCGGAGAAACAGATCTTAATCCTATCAATCCTGCCTATAGGTAACTACCTAATCTTGAAGGCCGACTCGGTGTTGCCACAGGATGTTGAAGTTTCTATATTAGGGAGGAAGCAGAATCACCAGACTTTGTTAATAATAGGTCCGTGCTTACATAATTATTCTAAATAATTATGGACAGCAGAAACAAACCATTTAAACATCAGCTGCGCCAAAGCTACAAACAGGGACGTTTGAGTGTGGATAGTAAGACAGGCTGTTAAACCTTTTAACGTGATTAGAGAAAAAAAGAAACTGGTATGCAGCTAATGTATTTTTCCTTTCCCTTTTCGCCTCCTATTCAGCTTGTTTGTGTCCATATGCTGCACGACGGAGGCTGGTGAAACCTAGCAGTAATTATTAACTGTAGGCATTAACTATTTCCACCAACTGCACACGGCGTATGAAAGTTCACTGCAACAACCATTAACAGTGGGAAATGCATAAAAGAGATGCTAATTTCAGTTTATCGGGATAACTTCAACAGACCTCTCCTGAATCAACAGCTAGTAGCCCACAAATCTTAATTTCCCTTAAAATTTCACTACTTGCTCTGTTTTGTGCAGGAAAATGGAACCACTTTTGGAGCCAACTCACATCCAAACTTTAGAGGAAATAAGAGCAATGCAATTACTCCATTAGCGCTAAATGGCTTGTAGGCCATAACGCTTGAACATGTGGACTGAGGATGTTGTTACTTATTAGTAGCGTTGACATCTCAAGGCCTAATCATGTGGCTCCCATGGAAAAAAAAAGATTATACTTGAAATCAAAATCTGCTTCACGGGATGAGTCAAGAGAAAAACACAAGCAGTAAATCTATAATACTGTGCACAAATAATGTTGCTTACACTAAAGCCCAGGATTTCGGAACAAACCACCACTGATGCAAGGCGCATCGTGTGATTGAATCAGTTTTGTGTGAGAACGTGAAGCAAACAAACTGAGGCCAGATGTAGGTGCATACTTCTTGTAGAAACACAGAACATGAATGCAAATACATATGCATTTATCTTTGTCCCTTTGCTTACACACTACTTTAGTCATGTCTCTGCACAGAGTTTTATGCATCTGGCCCCTGGTGTTTATGTCTGATCGGTTTTTCTCCAGACTAGTTAAAAATTAAAGTTATCTAAGTAGAGAAAAACCTAATCCATACTGAAGCTAAATGTGAATTATAAACCAGTGCAACCCTTGGCACAGAGATGTCCCCCACTCTCTACCAACTTTGATTAGTGACCACGCGAAAGTGACTTATCTGTTCAGACGTCACTTCACTTTGCATTCACCGCATTAAAGAAAACTACTGAAGGTTTTATTTAAATTAATATAAATAGTGAAATACAGTAATGCAAATAAATATTACAAAAAGTAATGAAATAAATGTAAAGATCAGGGCTGCAGCTTGTGAGATTTGTTAAATATAGTGTGACTGGTGTGACACCATTTAGAGTTTAAAAATATGTATCAACTGTGGAAGAAAGAAGCACAGGAAAGTGGTATCACACATCACCAAAATCATGCACACAATGAAATCCATGAAAAAAAAATAGTTGAGATTTTTTTTCGACTGGACCAACTGTGGATGGACAGACAGTTATTGCACATAAAATCAATGAAGCTTCCTTTTCCTGTTCAGCAATCCATCCAAGCCTGAAGTGTCACCCAAGGCACATTTTCCTGAAGTTAAACATTTACATATGAGCACAGGTTGTTGGAAATAATCTTGCTGAGCATTAAAAAGTGACCTTCCATATAGAGTGCTTGTTAAAGTGTGTTACACCTCATTCCTTCACATCAAAGCCAAACCTGCACGACCCCGCTGTGTCAAAGCTGCTTCACCCTGAATATTCCTACCAGGAGGCCGTAATGTAACGACAGCGCCTTTCTTAACCAGCTCCTAGATCTAACACTTCCCCTCCTGTTTCTCGCTTTAATCTTTTCATCCCCTCCTCTCCTCTGCTCATCTGACTCTGATCTGCCTTGCTTAACTTATTCGGGGAGGTCGCTGAGCGATGGGGCCTTTCTGCGGAAAGGACAGATATGTAGATAAAAGGCCAGTTTAAAATGCCCGTGACTCAGCCAAGGTGCTGTCAAAGAAATTGGGATGACACGTCTCTGGTCCCATCAGACGATACCCGCTTCATTTCAATTCGTGGAGCAGATGAGTGAGCCACTACTAATGAAGGCGCGATGTTTATATCCTCGCAAACTTCACGATGATTCGTGGTACTTTTACTCTCAGTCACCCATCTGTCTTTTTTGCCTCACCCCCTCTCCTTTAATCAGCTCTTATTTGAAGTAAGTGATTGCCTGTAATGTGCTCTGCCACTGAGAGGCCACACAGCCAAACCTCAAAGATCTTTTCCCACTGCTATCTGTAGCTGTCTAGGTGTGACTGATGATCTCCATACGCCGAGCCTATGCCCCTATTCTCAACAGCTATTCTGTATTCGTCACCCCCACGTGCCATTATTACCATGTGTCATGTGCACACCTGCTATGTGTGTGGGTGTATGTGTCCAAATATAAGCCTGCTCATGGACGGTGAAGGCTGGAGCGGGGAATCACGTGTGCGCCTTGTTGCCGTGACGCTACTCGAGCCGATGCCTCGCCGTCTTCAGTTTTTTTATTTATTTATTATTATTTTTTTAATACTGTTCACAGGGTGTTTACAATGACCTTGTCTGCTCTTCTCAACTCACCTGGGCTGGATTTGCTGACATTTATGGAAACTGTATCACCTAGATGCCATAATACCACAGATGGGTACATACTGATAGCAGTGGCTGAGCTGGAGAGGAAAACATGTAACACACGGGAGTTCTACACACACACACACACACTTACACACTCACACACACACCTTCTGATGCCAATTTATTTAGTACACCTTGTTAAAAGTAACCCAAGTAACTTTCATTCAAGGCTAATGAACTGGTGTTCGACTGGACAGACACTGACTGACATCTGTTGGAACGTCTAATTAAGTTTGCAGCACCTGTTAGGTTGACTCATTCTTATTGGTACATTAAAGTCAGTGCTCTCCTGCAAATCCAAGCCAGAACAAGACTTAGAGTAAAATTATACAATGTACAGTAATATGGAATTAAATGTGCATGTGCTTTTTGAAGCAGTTCTGATGTAAACGTATTCAAATAGTGGAATAGTTTTGTATTTAATGAAATGTGTATTTGCCAAGACACATTTTTTCTTTTGTGAAAAATTCCTACTTTTTAAAGGGGCTTTGTAATTGGTGACATGTTCTGACTTACCGTGGATCACTGATTTTAATTTGTTGAAGTTAAACTATTCACTTGCGAAACGAATATAACACTAATGCAGGTGGTATGTGATGCTGTTTTTGTAGAGGAGGAAACATTTTTAATTTGCTTGAAGTTACAGCACAGTGCGCTGGCAGGCATTCAACAGCTTGCTTGATCGTTTTTGTTTTTTTTTTGGCAGGTCTATATCACAGCAACATCAAGCTGCCCGTTACATGACTTAATGCATCTTCTGAAGCAAAGATTTTTTTTCTGCCTTGTGGGAGAATTTCAGCTGTACCATGAAGAGCATTGTCACATTGTCCTATCTAAACAGTTTGTGTCTCGGAGGGTGTCCTTATCACAGGCCAAACTATTTCCTGCTCTCCGAGAGCTTTACGCTCTCCTGCTTCAGACACCATGGGCCTCCGACACCCACGGCTGCGGCTCCATTTTGTCAAATGCTCCCAACAAGTAGCGCCAATGTGGCAGTCTCGACACAGATACACGAAATATATGAACTTCTGAGGCGAAGCAGCTGGAGAAGGAGAGATGAAAGGAGCAGTGGCCAAGAAAAATGGGAGGCAAAGTGATACAGACGAGGGAGAGGTTTTCGACAGACGCGGGTGTGAAAATAACACAAGATGGAAGCATTAGGATAGAGGCTCGCAAGCAGGAAGAGATTTGTAAGAAATAAATTTCTTCTTTCCAACTTCCAATCAAAGCACACATTGGAATGTACAGCTACCATGCAGTCAAACAACCGTGCGCACACATGTCTACGTGTACAAACACACACACACACACACACACACACACAGACACATTCATAGAGAAGTTAAATTTAAGCCAGCTTTCACCACCACACCTTGAAAATGTGCAGCACAATACTCCCTGCCAGAGACCACATGTAACGAGGCTGCAAGGGCCCACTAGCTGAAGACAATCTACAGACAGCACACACACATAAAAAAAAGTCATTAATAGCATACACAATTCCTCGAATGGATAATTACTTTGGGCTGTACACATCACATTTATTTCCATTGTCATTAAAAGATTAATCAATTGCAGGAATAAAAAAAAAACAAAAAAATCATGGAGTATTTTTATCTATCAGGAAACATGGGATCACTTGCTTGAAGAATTGATACAAGGCTGCATCCTGAAAAAGCTTGTGATATTCAGCCTTAATATGTATGGAAATGAGCCGAACATTTGTTAGTACAGTATGTGACACATGTGAATGGGCTTGGTTCACTCAAACTCGGAAGAAGAAATATTACCTACAGAAAGAGATCAAAGTAGTTTTTTCCATGGCTAATGTGCCCAGAATACACAAAGTTCCTACATCCAGGATGTCTAACAGAGTTTCCAAGAGAGACCTGAAAACCGTATACACATCTCAGGTAAAAACAGACTCGGATCCTCTCAAAAGATGTCAGAAAGTAGAACTTTCAAGTATCTTGGGGATGGGAACCACTGTAGAACTTCAGGTCGAGCATAGACACAGGACCTTTCAGGGCAGCAGGCAAGACAAGCTGGGAAAAAAAAAAAAAGGAAATGAATGGAGTAGAGAGAAAAATGAGGGGGGCTCTGACTCACGTCAGGCCCTCCTGTTTATTATTTTATATTCACAACTAGAATGTCAGTAAATGAACTCATTTCCAGCATTCATCCACCCTCTTTCTACACAGTGTTGCTAAATCCTCCCTTCCCGTTCTCCGTCTATCTTCGCCCTGCCATTTTAAATGTCGGCCATTTGTGTTGCGCAGTCAACCAGGAACAGAGAGCAGTCTCTTCCTCGCGACGTGGAGGCAGAGCAGAATGGATTTAGGGGAAGGTTGGACAAATACCTACCAGCCACGAAATGTATGCAGCCAAAATAAAATACTACTGTATGAACTGTAAAGGTTTGGATGCTCAATATTCATATATGCAACTTAGGAGCTTTTAGGAGGTGCTAAGTTTATGTAAAAGACTGCATCAAGGTTATGCATTTTCATGAGATATACAGTACCACCACCTAGTTATGGATGCACCCATGGGTCTCCTCACTCATATACATATACTTCTGTGTGTGAAAATAAAATAAAAGCTTTTCAGTGTGGCTACTATAAAAAGGTAGGATTACAACCCATATGGCAAAAGAGAATGGGCTAATAACTTTCCAGTCACAACTGCTCATTTCCCACAGGAGTTTATAATGGAGCGCAAGGTTCCAGGCAGCCACAGAAAACCTAAACCGATCTATAAAATTAGCTTTCCGCTCTTCGGGGCAGGCGAGGCAGGAGCCTCACGGCACTGATTTGTACCAATAATTCTCAGGTTGGACAGGCTCTCTGATGGGTATCCATGTCAATTTTCACCACATCACTCTCTCATTTCACTGAACTTAAGAGTTTTTTTTTTTTTTTTTTGTTTCACTGAGTTTGATATTGTGTCTTTTGGATCTCTCCTGCTATTGTGGTTCACATAGTATATGGCTTGTGCTAAAATCTATCATGCTGTGGTCTGCCTGTCTCGATTGCCGTCTCTCTCCCTCGCCTTGATGAATGTGCAGTCCACTATAACCCAATACCCATCTCCTCCCTGCATACCTGAATAATAACATGCATGCAGTGGAAGTGTAGACGGGTCACTTGGGGCTGTGATCTGCTGTCTGTCGAAGGTCACGACCTCTGTGTGACTGCAACTTAGGATCTAAACATAACCCACGCTGGTGCCATGGACGGGGGAAAAAGACAAAAACAGAAAGAGGTTTCTGGATTTGCTGTGGCGGGGCCTCAGACCGTTAGTGTGTGGTATTTTTAGCTACATTACTCCAAAATAACTCCGTTGAACCGGACTACAAAAACTGCTTCTGGCAACATCCTGAAACCTTCTGGACAAAACGAGTTTCACTTCTTCCAAGAAAACAGGCCCTGATGAAACATTATAGCATTTAATTTGCTTGGCGCTCCTGACAGGAATGATGTCACTGTGTGGCTGACTGATGTTTCATTATATTACATTACTTTGCTAATAATGATGCCTTCACCTCCTTTACCGCTTCCTTAAAACTTAGTGAGTCATTAGTTAAGAATGGGCTGTTAATGTCCATCAGTCTTTCCTGGGCAGTGAGTAATGTTGACCCGGGCTTTAAGTGCCTCCATGGCTCCAGCCAGGTTGAACTCTGACCTCTGTGACATCATGGTCGACACTGTGTCAGTACCAGCTGGTGGTAGACATTTATCACGCCCAATGAGATGATTTGGTTCCGTTTCATTATAAAAAAAAAAGAGATGGACTAGGACAGAGAGACGCATGAATGCTGTTAATTGTGATTGATTGTGATTATATTTGATCTGTCCCCTATATTTTTGTGTTTCGCTTGCAATAATTGTCAATGAGAGGGCTTTAAATTAGGCTAGTTCACTGGCCCAGCAGAGGTGCCAAAGCTGAAGACTTTGGCACTTCATCTGCTTCATCTGGCAAAAAAAAGTAGATTCTGCCTCAATATTAGCCTGACTAAGCAAGCGAGAGGTCATCACGCATGCCGCTGTAAACAAACGCAAACAACGGAATATTTCCAGTGTTTATCTGATCATAAAGGTAAATGAAAGTCAAATTCAGCAGGAAAACCTTTGCATCTAATGTCAGAAAGCAGCCCATTGTAAGAGAACCGTGGATGTTCCCTGTCAACCTCCTGTTAACGCTGTTTTGGTCTCCACCAGCTCCTGACAGAAATATCCTGACAGTATCTCTGTGTTCACCACATACTTGGTCTAAGATATGTCTCATTTGCTTTGAAAAGAGTAATTTCAACGCTTCTATTATAAAAAAAGTTGCTTGCGGAAATAAAGTTAGAACAGCTTTGTGTAAATATGGAGCAGAGAATGTCTTTTTGGACGAGTTATATGCAGTAAACTGATTCTTCCTTTTCAGGGGTCATCACACCGAATCATCTACCTCCACCTAACCCTGTCCTCTGCATCCTCCTCTCTCAGACCAACTAACGTCATGTCCTCTCTCACTACATCCATAAATCTCCTCTTGGGTCTTCCTCCTAAAGTTTTGTGCACTATTCATTCCATCCATCTTTTCATAACAGAGGGAACAGTGTGCAGTTACTCAACACAACTACATTTTCCAACTGCAAGTTCACAGTAACTTGCAATTCATCATCTGTTGCTAAACATCACACAGTTTTTACTCCCTTCACAGTCTTTTTCCACAACATATTTACCACCTAATTTCTCATTGAAGGAATTTTCCATAACTGTCAAATTGAACTGATTCAATTTACAGGGACTTATTGGAGCACATAATATAAACAGTGAACGCCATCATCATCATTACCAGCTTTTACTCAACATTTATTTTTTTTCTTACCCCGGCTATTTAACAACCATGACGGTTTTATTACCCTCCGTGCACTGTAATAGGCCTCTCATTGTTGAGGAGCCAAGTGGCCCTGGGCTAGAGGGGATGGTGGGCTGGTTTAAAGATGAATCTGGTCTACGTGCGCTGTTAATATAATCTTGTAATGTGTGTCTGTGAAAATGTCACTATGGCCTAGAGCTGCACTGTGTTTTCAGTCTCAGTTTGCTGCTACAAGTAAGAAACACACATAGCTGGGAGTAATTCAAAACTATCTTTTATGTATATGTCTGTAAAATTTAATAGCATCATCAAAAAATAACTGGCATGTGATTTAATAATTAATACATCAAACATTTTCACCCATCTTTCCTTTCACACGACACACGGACGTTTCCCTCCATAAGTCATATTCCTACATACAGTACGTGTGAGCAGTTTACCATCCTTACAAAAAAAAAAAAAAATAAAGAAAAGAAAAATCTCGGGTATGTACTAGCTAAAAGTGTTGCTGCCCTTGACAAACAGCGAGACATTTGGGGGCAGCCTTAGAGAATACAGGTATGACAGCCCTTAATCGATCTGTGCTTTTTTTTTTTTTTTTCTGCTTACGTGTGCATTGAAGCAAATGCTGGGAACAGATCAGGTGACTTGCCCTGAATAAAATACATTCGCTGCCTTGTCCTCCCTGCAACTTTCAACTTACTTTGCAGAGTTTTGTCAGGTTGGGGTATATTAGGTCCTCTGTCAAGAGTCAGTTACATCAACTTCTGACTTCAGGCAAAATTGTGTATGTGTGTGTGTGTGAGCGTGAGCTTGTAGTTATTACCTTGTTAGGGACCAAAAAAAAAAAAAAAGTTTTTTCCTGAACAACGTAGGACTTAATGGCTAAGTGGAGACATTTTGCCAGTCCTAATTAGGTGGAAGGCCTGTTTGATGGACTGGGTTTTAGTTGTGATGCCATTATGTCAATGAAAACCGAAGAAGAATAGATATATGAAGCTGTGTCTGTCAGTTCCATGACCGTGTCTTCATCTTCCACTTTATTGAGAATAATTTTTCTACACTGTTTTTTTCTAATAGAAATTTTTCTAGGAATTTGAAACTGTCATTCTTGGCACTGGCATCTCAGAAATACCAGATGCAGCCAAGCGTGCAGTCAGTGCCTCACGCAATGTCAAATGTGAGATGCTGCTGGGTGCTGGGTGGGATGCTGCTCCTGTCCCGTGGGACAACGGACACATTTAGTGTGGGTTTGTGTGTGCCGTCGTGCGGGGTTTAGGTGTGTGTGTGTGTGTGTGTGTGTGTGTGTGTGTGTGTGTGTGTGTGTGTGTGTGTGTGTGTGTGTGTGTGTGTGTGTGTGTGTGTGTGGCTGCGGGAAAAAAACATTCAGAAGCAAACTGATGACTTCATGAGGTGGGATCGTAATTCTAAAAAAATCAATGCAACCTTTGTACAAATATAAAAGTGGTGACTCGAGTCTCTCTTTTGCGAGATGTTTGAATCTTACAAACAGTAAGTTAACAAGTATAGATATTTATAATGCTACATGGAGAATCTGGGTGCTGCTTTTTGGCTCACATTTTAAAATGTTCCTTAATAAACTTTGTGCTGACACTGGTGCGATTCCACCAACGTCCGTAAATGTCCTTGTACTATGGTACCGTTTTTCAGGTGTGGATTACTTAAAGTGTATACTTTAAATGCAATAACTGACATTGAAAAGTGAGCTAAAAAGCAGCTACAGCAGCGACACCATTTCCGGTGCCCCGTATACGTGAGGCACGTGCTGAAGGCACCTGTGGTTGTGCTAGTAAAAATATGCTTCAGGTCATTAAACTGTGCGCGCAGACAGCTACATTGAGTAGCTACAAGTTATAATTTCCCAGTTTTAAAGACTGTCAGAAATGTGTTGAGGTAAATGTGGGTAGTGGAGTCGTACTGGAGTGCATTATACTAAAGAGGCGGCTCCCTCATTCATTTACAATAGGATGGCCAAAACATTACAACCACCGTTTATTTTAGTGAACTCCAGTACAGTACAGCTCTCAGCAGGAAGCATAACTCTCAAAATGTCAATATGTCAGCAAATAGCACATTGGACACAAACAAAGAAAGACACAAAGAAAATTACCTTAACAGAGCACTAATAATTACTTGTGTTCTGATTTCCTGGGGTATCAGCACACACAGACACACACAAGAACTGAATTATAGCTTCTGGAGCAGCGTGTTGAGCATGGGAGGAGTGGATAACATCAGTGCTCGATCTGTTACACGAGAAAAATGCTCAGCGAGCTAATGACCAATAGAATTTATCAAACCCACAGCATTCTGCATTCAGTAATCCTCTTTGATCTGGCTTCTCTGAAGCAGCCCATATAGCCCGACGTTGAGAGGGTTCATTTACCTTTGTAAGATTGTGGATTGTGGTGGATTGTTTTGTCTTTGAGCTGTCTGCCTGCCACTGGTTGGCTGCTGGTTCCTGAACAGATCCTGCTCCAAACAGGTCACGATTGGAAGTTGGGCGATACATTTAGCAGTGCTGCTGAAATATCAGATGCAAACATTCAGCCTGCATAAGTAGCAACATAAAGGTTGCTCATATTCCGAAAGGTGTATTAGAGTGAGTGCTTGTATACACGCATGTCTGGATATGTGTGTGGATACATATGTCTAACATGCATATCAACGTCGTTGCACAGCTGGGGGTGGGGGCCGGGGGGTAATATGCAGGATTACATTTCACCAGTTGAACTTTGTAGTGATAGTGTAGTGAGTGATGTAAATCACAGAGGGGCGATCGCTTTCAGGAAGGTGACACTTCGAAGGGTCATGAAGGAGAAGGAAGAGGACCTGTGTTATCAGTTTCTTTATTGGGAGCTCAATAATGCAGTATTATGAATAAAGTGAAGTATTATTGAACTAGTGACTATGGGGGCATGTGCATGTATAAAGCTCATTTTATTTGAAAAACTACAGCTGCCTAGGTCTCTCCTGAAAACTTGTAGCGTAGATGAACTGCAACCTGAATTTAAGACCTGCCGCGTCTTTGTTTTCAGGGCTGAGAAGTCCAACTTGCTACTGATTCAATGGAATCATCACTGCCAAATAAGAATTGTAGGGGAGGATTGTGTTTGTGTCAACAAGGAGTTTTGCACATATGTACCAAAAAGCAATAAAAAGCAACAGTTTGAATATAATACTTCTGTAGGCTAGGTGGCCTCTGTCACCATGGTTACAGTAATAACCACTTGCTAAAGGTTAAGGAATAGATGCGGCCCGTATTTTAAAAAAAATTGACATTTCGTTAGTCATGCGTCAAACCTCCACCATGTTCACCTGCAGACGTTGTAGCTCTAGAACATTTACATTGCATCATAGACCACCAGCAGTTTTGGACCTGAGACGCAAGAATGTGTTGTTATTTTGCACTGTGGAAATGATTGGTGAGTCTTGCCTGCTCCTTCAAAGAGGGTGGCAGCTGTACAGTAGTCAGCTTGAACTCTCAGCAATGACAGTGAATCATCGCAAAGACAAGTCAGGGCAAACCCCCCCAAAAAAAACAATTGATTCAATCTTGCAGGACAATGCAGATCTCCACAGGCTATTTTCCTGCCAGAGATTTGTGAGGCAATAGTGCAACGTAAAGCAAGTTCCAGCAGAACTTGCTTCCTGTGCTACGATACAAGCTACAACATTTTCAGAGACCACCATTGATGATTATTTGACACCAAAGTCATAAATTCGCAATGAAGTGCTCCTTCACCTTCTGAAAAAAAGAATCCATTAGGAAGGATAATTGTCATCCTTGGCAGCTGTAACAGCTCATTCTTTCCAGCTTTGTCACCAGGATCTTTAAATGTGCAATTTTTAAGTGTGTAGATGAAGAATGGACTGATTGTCTAAGTCCGTTTTTTTTTGGTCTGTGTGTTTGTGTTGTCATAGTACAGTGGCCCTGTAAAGGAGGATGTCTGCCACAATGGACCCATCTTAAAAAAGCAGAACTCCAGACATAACATGTCTGCTCACAGCAGCCTCTGACGACCCAGTGGACTGAGACACAGATGTGTGTGAGTCTGTGTGTGTGTGTGTGGGAAGTCGTCTGAGCTTTTACTGTCACTTTATGAGTGTCTGCGCTTAAAATAGGGCTTTATTGCAGTCCCCCGAGAGCCTGTAGGTTTCCTTTGTCAGATCCCTCAGACCCCATGGGAGCTCAGAAGCTTAACTTGTAGGTTTCTCTCACAGACTTATTTCCATATAGATCTGCCATCTGCGTCTTCCTACAAGCAACACCTGAAAAAAATAAAATAAATAAAGAATCTCAAGGGGCCTGAGTCAACCTCTCTATTCATTCTCTCCATGTCTAACATCGATAAAATGACCCGCAGCCGCAACAAAACACACCATTCTGTCGCTTCCAATTTCCTCATCCGCGGCTTACAAAGTACTAGGTAGTGGAAGCACCAGTTTCATGACCACAAATGTGTTAATAGTTTGGCAGAGTTGTCATTAGAATTACAAAATTAACTTCCTGGCCACAAAAATGAGGAACTACTGTGCACATTGAGCAAATCTAAGTTTTCAGGTGGGAAGAAGGACATCAAAGCAAACCAATGGCTACAGGCAATGCGGTACACGTAAAATGTCTTGGGGGTCCTAAGGTGACCCTGAAAAAGAAGCCATATAGGAAACTATGGGGGCAGAGGCTTGTTTGTGACAAAGGTCTGAAGCTCTGCCCCTTTAGAAACAATATATTACATCTTAAGCAAAATTCAGTTTTCTAGCAAAATTCCGTGTTATTCGAACAGTGGGATCGTCTTAACCTGCAAATGGGGCAAATCTCATTTTATATGTAAACAGATGACTACAGCAAGTAGAAGGCAAACACTACATACGTCATGGGCCCTGGAAGACAAGCGCTTCAGAGCAACAAGACTCAACATGTGATTACTGAAACGTCAGCAAAGTCAGGGTGTGAAGACATTAAGGGAGAAGCCTGACAGCACATGTCACCTCACTTTTCGGGAAAAAGTTTGCTATAAGCTAGGAATCAAAAGCATTATTAAAAACAATATATGTTTTCTGTTTTGTGATAGTTGACCAATTTCAGATCATTTCATCTACCGAGCTCATGGAAAGGTTGTAATAAGGTTTATTTTTAGCTGCTTTTTCTTCCGTTTGATCAAAAGCCACTGGTGAAAACAGATGGGAAGGGAGAGGAAGAAGGCAGGTGGAAGGAGTCAGAAAGGAAAAAAAGGGGCTGCAGTCATAGTTTGAGAGCGGTGATGATCTAATAAGTGGGCAAAAGGTGCAATAATTCAGCATAAATAGAGTGCGATTTGTGGAGATTCATACAGGTAAGCAGTGATGGGCTCAGCATCGCCTGTCCTGGCAGGCCGAGCTCACTTTGGCAGGTGCACAGAAGACACAGAGAGGCTACATAATAGTGAAAAGTGTTTTCCTTTTTCCGCAGCTAAAATTCATAACAGGAATCCAATTATGTTATCAGTGTTGTATAACGCCCACAACAACCCTACTGTGACAGGTGGGTAATCTCACAAAGTGTTGTGACAGTCCGTCAAACCAAAAAAAAAAAAATAATAAAAAAAAAACACCAGATGGAGTCGGGTCTCGTTTCGGCTTCATTTTGAATGTTATTCTGTTTTGATTTTAATCTGTTATATGAAAGCTCAGCGCGTAGACACACTTGAATGCACACGCACCCCTCATTCAAAACGCACACAAAACATTAATATCCCCACTGCTCTGCCCCCTGTCCTTCCCACTGCTGTGGATTTTATTGCTCTCGTCACCTGACAGGGCCACACCACGATCTAGTCTCACCGTTTGTCCATCTCCTGGAGAAGTAATCAACCGAACTCGGCTGTAGCAAAAACTCTGCTGTCAGATAAATGATACAGCAGCAGTAACCAGAAAAATCCGCAGTGGCTTCATTATCCAACAACTGAAGCAGAGGCCTTTCACCTCACCTGCTTCATGCTTTTGAGATTTTATATTAGCCGGGGAAACTGGATAAACACAAATCATAACTAACCGGCTTCCTGATGATGTATAAACTGGGCTACAGTTTCTACTGAGAGGCTACGCAGCAACCTTAGTTCAAGTAGGTTGTGGAGGATCAACCTTTGATTTCAAACGAACTAGTTTTTATTCACAATTTACACAGTGCAAAATAAATGTTAAAATCATTCAATTTCAAATGGAATATGTGCTGCTCTCAGCAATTAGTTGTTCAGTACACCTTCCTCCAATGACCTATGTGTTCCTAGTTTGAGTGTGTGTGTGTGTGTGTGTGTGTGTGTGTGAGTGTGGGGGGGGGTCTTTTTCTCAGGATGGCATTGTTGAAGTGCATCACGATCAAACTCATGTGCTCGGGGTGATATTCCAGATATTCCAGCCTTTGCCGCTCATTTGCATTCTTCAAAACACATACGTTCACCATTCAGCAACAGCACGAGCACTTTCAGAGTGACGCCGCCGACACGCAGACCTCCCAAGCAGTGAACTTCCCGTGTTCTTTTTTTGTTCCTAACAAACCAGGAGGAGTTTTCCAGCCGCTGCTAAAAGACCTCTTTAATCAAGCTATGGTAAACTTGTTATTAAAGCTGAATGTCGTCCGTGCAACGTTCGAACGACTTTCTGTATCTCTGTAAATGCAAATATCAGAGGTTTATCACTGCCTTCACATTTGGTTAAAGCTTTCAGGCAGAGAGTGATTAGTACATCTACAGCACATCAGCATGTCAATAATAGCAAAAAAGAAAAAAAGAAACGGAATTCGAGTCTGCCAGGAACTTTAGTTAATTGTAGGAGATCAATATACTGTAGGGCTCCTCAAATAATTGTTTTTCCATTTGGATTCTGACCCGTATACAATCTCATTCTTTCATGACGATTCTGTACATAACAGCAGGGCTCGCTCTTAATCCATATTGAGAAGTGCTCCTGTGACTAAGTGTGCACAGGAAAAAAATGAAGACAGTCAGACAGATGTTAACAGGTGCAGACTGCATACTCGGAGCACCAGTCACCGGCTTTAAATATTCACATTAACGTCTATTATATGTTTGCATCTCCACCAGAAGCCGCTCGTTACTGTAGGTTGCTTTACATTAAATGTCTGATTTAAAATCGTTCTTCATTTCTGCACTGCAGAGAGAGTGACAGGAAGAGCAGGAAGCATTAATGTGTCGCTGTAGACAACGTTTTTCACTGCCCCACCTGATATGATCCAAAACCCATAGATTATTAACAGCAGTGCTGAGAGGCTAGTTATGAGGACGATTAATGAGGTGACAACGTTCCTGCAGTTTCAAATTAAATGATTAGTAAATATAATATACAAATACAATGAATCAAAAAGAACCAAATAAGGGTAATTTAAGGGCCGATCATCTTGTTTGTTGTCTTTCTAATAAATAAATAAAAACAGCGGGAAGTATAAAAGTAAAAAATAAATTTTCAAGAATCAAGACAACAAATTATGATCCCAATTCTGAAAAGATTCCTTTTTTTATTTTCCCCCAGAATCATGCAGCCCAAGACGACTACGAAACTTAAATTTGTCACCTGTAAAACGGATAAGTTCTTTGATAATAAAACAATTATGATTGGATCAAAAACTGATTAAAAACTCAAAACTTAAATTATTTAAGCTTGCTGCAACAAAGACATTTTATGAGAGGTAATGGATTACAGTAGGTCCTCACAACACAATAATCTCAGTTACTGCAGCCTCTCAGTCAACAGGTCTTAAATTTTTAAGATCTCAGTGCAGCATAATTGCAAAAAGCATTAAAAGTAAATTTAAGTCCATCCTGTTACGTTTGCTCCCGTAGGCCTCATGCTTTATTCGTGTACATGAACGCACCACCCACCCACTCTCTCATTTAAAGCATAGCCTCTGTACAGCCTTAAATAGCTCTCTCTTTCACTGCTCCATCACTTAAGGATACAATGTGCACGAGGTCCACTGAGCACACTGAATGATGGCATATTTTGCCCGAGTTTCTCTTTTCTCTGCCAGAATTTGAAGTGGCTCTCCTCCTGGGCCGTCTTTGCATCTCCCCGCTTGTGGCCAAGGTAGATTAATCATTAATCAATGCTCTCCCTGTCCCAGCCCGTCTGTCTGGCCTGATCCTCGTTTGGAAACCGCCCCAACATTCTTTAGATTTTAATGGTTTTAATCCTCTTTGCATTGTAGACATTTTCAAATCAAGGACACAGAAATCTATTTACTCTACATTAGAGTTTCAGAATGCAAAACTATTATACTGTAATCTAGCTTGCAAACATTTGATATTTTACCTCAGAATGTTATTAATGAAAACTATGCTACAATGTCTGATTATCCAATTATTCCAGCCAGTAATGCATCCTTTCCCTAACCGTTTCCACACTTCTTTTAAAAGTCTTGCAAGCCTCCATTTAAAAAATAATAATAAATAAATTTAAAAAAAGTTCATCAGTTCATCACCTACACTGTCATTTTCTGGTGTCATTCTTTAACATTGTAGCGTCAGTCATGTTGGCCCTCAGAGGCCCTGAAGACTGTGGCCCCACAGCTGCTTTTCCCATTCTGTTGACTTCATTTCCTGCAGGCTTCGCCTCAGGACACTTCTCTGCTTTTCACTCCTCCAGTTTTTTTATTTCTATCTTTGTGCCTCCCATGTGCTCTCTGGTGTTTGTTTGTCTCTCAGGTGAACCCTGTTAAGACTTTAACTAACTGACCTTTCCACCTCTCTTCATCAGCTACTCTAACTCTGCTGTGACCTGAACTTGCCAACTCTCTCCTGTCTTACGCTCAGGCAAATATTTCTCATTGAAAAGTAGCGTTTCATGACATACCGGCTCTATAAAGAAGTGTGGCAAATTATTTTTTTGATTGAAATATAAAGCCACACAGTGAAGCCGTGTCTACTCATTTTGAAGCTCGAGGACCTTTCTGATGCCAGATTTAAACTTATTTGCCCTGGTTGGTGCAACTGAACTGTACGTAGCTACATGAGTACAGTAGTGAGGCAATGAATATTAAACTTCTGACCTCACAGAAGTGCGTGCGTGTGTGGCCCCTTCCTTAGCTATTTAAACGACGTTTTTAAAAGTGGTTCATCAACCTCAAAGAGACACTGGCCGATTTATGATGTCTGAAGAGGAAGAGATGAGGGAGGGGGCGGCATCTGACACCCAATTCAGAATGGCGTGTTTTGGCAGCCTGCATGCTTGGTGCTCATGCCATGACAAACTGTGTTGTCACCGTGAATAAAAACAAAACAAAAAACAAAACACAAATAGGCCAAGGTGCTTTGTTTTTCACAGTTCCATGTTCCTCAAAGAAAACAAAGACCCTGCAGAGGCTGCATCACACCATTTTAAAACGCCTCCACCGTTTTTTTCCCTTCTCGTGTACGATGACAAAGTGTTAAATTTACTTCTCAGCAAGTTTTCATCACATGAGCAGCAAAGTTAAACTTACAGTTTGTACATACATGCACCACTGCACACCTTCATTTAATAAAGCAGAGCAAAAAAAAAGACTTCAAATGACTGTTGGCATTAAAATGACCACTCAGGTTTGCTTCCCTCCCACACTCATGCATCTCTTTCTTTCATGTGGGTCCTGCCTTAATCCCAAACACCCCCGATTTCCTTCCCATTTTCTCCTTTCATAGTGTTTCTCTGATGAAAACCGTGCATCTGTCATACCACACTCCATTAGTTGTGACGTTCAACAGAGACACTGTAACATTGTCTGTGAAGAGATTGTACTCCTACAGTTTGTTTGGGTGAGAAATTCATCTGTGGCGACATGCAGCTAAAGAAATATGCAAAAGGTGTGTCTTTAAAATACAGCAGGGTGTTGTAATCTTACTATACTTCACTGTCACCTTAGGACAATAGTAGACGCTTAGCAAAAACTCTTCAAAGATACTTCTGTCTACCTTCAACTCCAAACTTCATAAGGATCCCACAACACAAAATGCGTCTTCGGTAAAGATTTTACATTTACTGTACCACACCTCTCAGTTTATACTATATAGTTAGGCTCGTATAAAGTTTTCTTGTTTTGTCTGTGCATTTGTATCACTCTACCCCTGAACAACAAAGTCATTGTTTGACTTAAACAGATTCTTCATTTATTTTTCAGTGTAGTTGGCTGGGCTGTTTCAAAGCGATGGAACCCAGGTTGCCTTTCAGTCTCCACCGCTTAATTTTGCCAAAACAGTATTTGTTGACTTGTGACTTCACAGGCAGTCAAACATGTCTCTTTTTAATCCATAAAAATAAGAGAAAGAGAAAAAGTAAACAAAGAAAAAAAAACACATTTCATAAAAACACAGCTGCTTTGCAAAATAAGAAAGCAGTTTTACAGTTTTTGCATAGTTTCCCTAATTTAAATCCTGCCGATTCATTTTGGATCCAAATAATTTCCCTAAAAACACAATGATTATATCAAGAGTATATTTAGTGCATAAATATTTAGATTCATTTTGGTCTTCACCCCTGGTCCTGTTTACCCTGTATTTTTGTTTTCTCCTTTTTGGATGCATCAGCTCAGTGCTTTTCCTATGGGTGTAGTGTTTGATGTGGAGTAAAAGGCTCCAGGAGTTTATGAATGAATATTTAAAAAAAAAAAAAAAAAAAAAAAAAAAAAAGGGAATCAGTGAGGCAGTGAGAAACAAAATGGTTCCTCTGTCCTCTCTACAAGTTGGTCAGTCATGCTGCCGCAAGCCCAGCTCTGGTATCTCATAAAAGCAAAGCCGCATCACTCTGCTGGGAAGAGGAGCCGAGTACAGGAAAAGACCAATATACGCATGTGTGTTCAAGTGAGAGAGCGGCTTAAGGTTGAGAGTGTGTGAGACAGAAAATAGGGGTAGAGGGTGTGGGAAAAAGGGCAAAGGAAAATGTGTGGGCAGGAGTTTCTAAAATGGGGACGTGTGCTATTTGAACCTGTAGGTTTTCAGATGTGTGTGTGAATAAGTTCAGAGCTAGAATCAGATGCCTGCCGGAGATGACGTGGTAAAGATGCTGGTTTCCACTTAGACCAGCTTCACAAAAACCTCGAGGTTGAAAAATGGGTTTAAAAGTATTTAAGACATTTCTTTTAAAAAAAGTGACTATAAGTATGTGTTTAGCCAATGACACAAAATAAAGGTTTACTGTTTGGATTATTTGAGACCTCAGAAGTCAAATTTAACTTAACATTACACAAGTGATTCCAGACGGATCTGTTTTTATTTGTTGATAATCAAGCTTTTCCCATGGAGCAAAGCACCGCTGAGGGTACACCAACTTCACTGGGAAATGTATGGTTTTCTGTCCTCCCTGTTGCATAAGCACTTGCTGTTGGGCAATGCTGTGAAAGCTTGCATTGATGTGAGGCTGGTATCAGTTCAAGCCCACCCCCACCAAAAAAAACCTACATGTACATGCAATTTGATCTTGGCTGCAGTCTCTGTTTTTTGGCTGCAGTGCAGTGAAATTCCACTTTGTCTGGTTCCAACTAGTCATTATCTATTGGTATGGAAGAAGAGAAGGAGGTCATGGTAGCAGGGAGCTGTAATTCAAGTTGCGAAAAGTGTTTATCTGTGTCTTCATTTTTTCCACGTTCTGTATGGCTACGGTGATAACATCGAAGGAGGAGCTGTGGGATTGTCTGAGGCGGACAGCTGGTTTAGGTGCCGGAGTGAACAGCCATGATGACAAATACAACTCCGTGTCTGGGTAATAATTAAACAAAAAAAAAAAATCTAATCTAAGATTACAATGAAACCAGTTTAATTTAAGATGTAATGTCTCCGGCAAGTGGGGACTGAGTGAATTGTGAAGTGAATTGCTTCGAACACTAGATGTATTTGGATCTTAGTGGAAATCAGCAAAAACAAGTGCTTGTTTGCTGCCTCCCACTCCTGGATCAGATGATCTTGGGGAAATCCCATCCCTTAGGTCATTTGGTACTAAAATGTCCTGAGACAGAGTTGTGTCTGGGAATGTTAACATCTCTGAATGCATTGCCTCAGACATCTCAGGAGAGGCTGAGGCCGCGGTGCTCAGATGGGACAGGTGTGATAAACATGCGCTATACGTGAACGCCATTTTGTCAGCCGACGTTCGCTGGCCGTGTGTTATGATTTGGCAGCGATGGAATGTGCTCTTCTTTTTCCTCTCACAGAGACACACACACACACACGTGTGCGTTAACATGGTCAGTTTCACTTTGGGTCACAATAGCTACTGTAAATAGGCAACGTAACCTTTAACAGTCAAAAGCAAATGTAGATGGAGCCAAAGCTGATGGACTAACACATTTATCAGTGTAAACACAAAATGAGTCCACTTTGTTATAAACTTTAAGGGCAGTTTCAAAAGTAATCATCATCATCATAATCATCATCATCATCATCATCATCATCATGTACCCTGTTTTTTTTTTTGAGATGCTGCAGAGCAAAGCACTTCCTGCTCACATGAAGCTACTCAGTTGCTAACAGAAGTGTTACGCTGCAGATCTGCCGTTAATAAAAGTGCACCACATGTAATTAAGGGCACAACAGGAAAACACGCTGCATTCTCGGCAATGAAGTAAAACATGCGACTTCTCCGTCTGCAGCCATCTGCTGCCTGATCCAACACAGAGTGTGGCAGGAGTCATTTATCATTGTTAACAGGCCCAATAATCTGCTTTTAACATGGATTTATGTCTTATGATCCTTCTCAAATGTGCTGTAATACCAGAGATTTCATAGGTTTGCTAATTCCCCATTAATATCAATCAGATCTCCACCAGCAGATACAGGAAGAAGCAATTTCACTCCTAAACAGCTGAACTACACTGAATGAATCCAGACCCCCACAACCACCGTTACTGTTTATCATCATCAGCTGCTGCGGCTTCACTTGTCTGTTACATTCCCTTCATTTAATCTCTGCATCATTTCTTTATTGCGGGTTTTCATCCCACATCTTCAATCTTATACGTCATAATTAGCAGCTCTTTATGTGATATGCAAAGTGGGCATTGTCTGATACTATACATCACACCTCCCACTCTTCTAGATGCCATGATTCAAAAGTTTGGGTCATTTCACGTAACCGTCAACGTGTTTTCTGATGTATAATTCTGATATTGTGGGTCACAATGTACCTCAGAGCCAGCAAACCCTACACCCTACTACTACTACTACAAACGTTTGTAAGAAAATAAAATAGCAAATCACGGCTCTAAGGAAGTTATTTCGAAATATATACTAATCACGTCTAGCTGGCTCCAAAGAACACATTTAAAAATGACCTTGCTTACAACAGTCTCTTTCGAAAGCATAAAATCTAATTATTGCTATGCAATTTCCCCAAATATTTTCTGGGTTTTTATTGGAAAGCACTTGAAGTAGGTGGCGTTTTTCCTCTTAAGTCTACTTAATAAAGCCTTGTAAAGTTCTGCCGAAGTCCCTTAAATGCTTGTTGATTAGGAAAACAGGAAGGCAAGCATGCCTTAGTTCATTAGTTACTCTTTGAGCAAGGCTTTGGGGACAAACTGCCTGCACACAACTTGTCCTCCAAAACATACACAACTGACTACTGCAAACGTGGTCACACACAAAGGAAGCAGAAAAACACTGATTCATGTTTATTTCCATGCAGTTAAGAATGTGCACAAACTACAGATGAAGTCACAAGCTTTGAGTATTTCGTGCTGATATTCCCGAAAACACACACACACACACACACACACACACACACACACACACACACACACACACACAGGTGTGAGCTGCCAGGCAAGGTCATGAAATGCTGCCATGCGAGAAAACGCCTCGCAGAGCAAATAAAGCCTCTCAAGGCAAGCACTTGTTCCGAGGGCAGAACCCGGGGTAGCATTCCTCTCATCTCTGTGAGAGGAGAGGAAGAAGGCGAGGGACGAGAGAGAGGACAGCGGGTGACGGGGATGGAACTGACTATGATAGGAAACATGAAAGACATAATGAGGGAGCAAGAAGAAATACAGCTAGAATGAGGATGAGGGTTATGGGGAAGATGGTGGGAGGCTGGATAAGAAGAGGAAGATGAAAAGAAAAAAAAAAGGCAGCATGAAAAACAATCAGGTAAAGACAAGGTGAAAGATTAAAAAAAATAAATGAATAAGCCGATGACAGGATAGAAGGTATAAATAGATAAAACTTGTTCACAGCAACCACTTTGACTAAAAAAAAAAAAAAAAAAAAAGATTTACTGTAATTAATATCGTAAACAACAGCTCTATTCCATTCAAGTGCCTCTGCAAGTCCTCTTATTTACACCTTGGAAGAACTTCAATCCCAGTGTGACATGTGCAAACTGTTGACTGCTCCTTCAACAAATTCCCCAAGTATCGACAAACAGACTGCGTTTAGGCCAATAACATACAAACAAATGTGCGGTTTTTCTTCATCAAATAAACCCGTTACACATTTGCAGAGCTAGTGGAAAAAGTAATGTAGTAAGTGCGTGACCCTCCCCTCACACCTCTGGTAGCTGTGGATCAGACCTGGAGACTGTTCAGGAGGAATTCTGGACCAGTCAGCCATACTGGATATAAATGTCCGTGAATGCCTCTTTTGAGGTCATATCAGAGGGTCTGAGCTCTGAGTGGGGACCACTGCGACACATGAATGTTTTATTTGATTTTAGGGTCATCAAACTGCTGCATCACTCAACTTGTCGTAGTTCGGGAGCATCCCACCCAAGTCGATACACTTGGCAAATTATTTCTCAACTCTTTCATTGGGGGCAAAAGCAGCACCAAATCATGATCCCCCCCCTACCTCTACGGCACTTCACCTTTGCGATGTGTAGAGTCAAATCAAATTTATTTCATAAATGTAGGCAAAGCAGGAGACATACTGTTTACACAAACTGCCTTTAGGTTTAGGAACGTCTTTGCAGGATTTTCATCTTAAATCGAGTCGACTTTAAACACCACAGCTGATAATTGCTTTTCTAGCCAATGTTAGGTAACATTAGCTTAAGGCTCACTAATAGCTGCTAAAAACAGTCATCATTTCACCTGGAAAGACTGATGGCTGGTGGCTTAAAATTAGAAGCTGCTGTTATCGGATACCAACAACCCATTTGTTAAAAAACAAAAACTTTAAAGCAGTAGATCTGCCAGGGTTATCGAGGTAAAACCTGAATTCGGCAAACCTAATCATATTTAACTCTGTTTTTGAGTAGACTATCCAGTCAGACTGTGAATCTTGCATGTGTTTTCTGCAGAGGCAACAATGAGCCGTGATTTCTGGATTCCTGCATCTAAGAGAGTATTTTTTTTAACCCCCGTTTTCTCTCTGAAAACACTGTCTTGAGATATGTGAGCTTGTTATAGCGTATGATGTACAATCTGGTGCCTTATTGACACGTTGCCTCCCCAACCACAGGAGAACTCTTCAATAACATAAATCAACATCCCATGTAGCCTCTCACATAAAAGCCGAAAGGTTGCTCGATGCGGTCGATGTTGTTACAGGCATGTCTGAAAAACAGATACTTCAGAGAGATTCCAGCAAAGCTCAGTCTAGATGTCTGGCTTTCCCCATCTATGGATGTGAATCTTGCTCTAAAATGTGTTCATAAAGGTGAGCTGCTGCCAAACATAGTAATGACTGCGCCCTTGCCAAGGAAATTCAAACATGAATAATCTCCCAGATGAAACCAATTTTTTTTTTTATTTTGATGACCACAAATTTTTTATTTTTTATTTTTTAAGTTTGCCCAAGTATCCAGTTTCTGTTCTTTTCAGCAGCCACGTACATTTTGGGTTGCTGCGATGCTCGGCACCCTGCTACAGGATTTGTTGTTGATGTTGGCTATACGAGACCTGTCAGCTAAAGGTCCTGGAGTCCAGCTGTAATGAACTGCCATACTGAATATTCCCCCCCCCCCCCCTCAAAAATCAAAACAAATCCTGCATCACCAGAACTTAATAAACACGTAGATGTCTGGCAAACACATCATTCACAGAGACATGTTTGTAATGTGTATTGTTGATGATGCACATTAAACAGGCTGCGTTCTCACATCTTTCAATGACATGCAGTTTTCAGAGCTTCCGGTGTTTCCTATCTGCTCTGTCTCCCTCTGAGCATCTGTTAACCATCAGCACAATGCCACTTCAAAAGCAAAACACTTGAAAACAAACTTGGATAAACTGTGCAGAATAAATAGCAATCAATGGACAACCCAGAAAAACCCAAATACTTTTTGGTTTTTTTTCCCCCATGTTGACAGTGTTCATAGAATACATGACTTTTTCACTATAAAAATGCTTAAAACACGAGGAAGTAATTTGCCTTTTAGTGAACACATTCCGTGTTGAATTGGCTATGTAACAACAATGAGGAATTTTGTGCTTATTTCCTATAAAATGTTTAGAAAAAGAAATATTCAGCTGATTGTTTAGTGTTTTCTTATGGGTTTGGGGCTTTTTTCATATTTATAAAAATAAATAAATTAATAAATTAAAATAAAAAGCACCTGATGAAAAGCTGTTTCCACTTCTTACCGCGCGCTTGTGTAAGGATGTCTACAATCTAGAAGCTGGATCTGGACCTTCAGCTTCTGCAGGACACCCTTCTCTCACAGACACCCAAAGGAACACACTATCTCCTGCATTCCACATCTGGAAGCATTTGAGGGCCGTCGAGCCGCTTCTCCTGAGAAATATACAAATCTAGGACAAAGTGCACATGGACCGAGGGAAAATATGACTCCATGGTGTATGTATGTCACTGTAGAGTGTGTCACCACATCCTGATGAGCCATTTACAAACAACACAGTTTATTAGATGTTCTGTGTCCATTTGATCTTTTTTTAAAATTGTGACCACAGTTTAATGTTACACTAATAATTTTACATAGAGGCACTTACTCACTTTGTGGGAAAAAAAATTAAATAAAATAAAACTAGTCTAGCCTGGGCTAAAGAAAATAAAATCCAAAATACTGGAAATGGCCTGGCACAATTTACATTGTGTAATTACCGGGATTAAACAACAGAGAAATAAACTTAACCAGTGTTATGTAGAGTTCCCACCCTTTCTCCAGTCTTCGTGCTAAGCTCAGCAACCTATCGCCCGTCTCTAGCCTTATATTAAGCAGAGCGATAAGACAATTGCATCTATTGTCACATCAAATTCTCGGGAGGACGGCAAATAAATGCATTAAACTATTGTTTTAACAGCAGCAAGTCACGTATCACCTCATAGTTTGACCTGACCACATGCACCTGAGCTGAACCATCGACTGTAGGGGGTTTCTCCTGACCCAGGCTAAAACAACACCACACACAAAGAAAAAAAACTAAGACTGCGACTACACACAGTCTCCGGGAATTAGGACGGAGCTTCAAAAACCATATCCATCTCCCTGCACTAAACCTGTTCGACATGCTCCTCAGTCTTGTGGGGACCAGGTCATGTGAGACAAAGGCAATTTAAGGAATGCAGAAAAATAAAATAATAAATACAGAGGTTTTGATAAAATGGTCGGCGTGTTATGTCAAAGTAAGAGAAAATATTCAGATAGGAACAGCTGCGGTTAATGTGCATAATAGACCAACATGTTCAAACACTCATGAGTGTACACACACACACACACACACACACACACACACGTCATGATGCTAATACTCTAACATCTGTGGATTCATTAACACCCTCCCATACATGTGAATTTTCATGCCACGTGCTGCTGCTCTCTGGAGTTTGATGTGTGACTGAAATCATTTTTTTTCTTCTTCCCCCCATGTGAGATGATTCATATGAGCACACATCATGGTAATCACCAGCGAGTTTCCGTGCATCATTCAATTAACAGAAGCTGTCAAAGCCGCATAATGGTTTTAATATGCTGCTTCTTCCACTGGCCGACTGAATCAGCTGCATAATTACTACATAATTACTCATCGTCATCTTAGGTAGAGCTCTACCTGGCTGTCGATGCCGGAATATAAATGCGTTAAAAGTTAGTTACGGATGACTTGCCTGAAAGCAAAGCATTTCTCAAGGGAGCTGCTGCAGCAATACTAATATAGCTGAATTGATAAAGTGATGATTAGCATTAGGAAGAGGCTGAGACCAGAGAAGGGCTTGGTATGCAACAGGTATGAACTGTGTAAGACTGATAGGATATGTGAATGTGGAGGATTTTACTGTAAAGGACAAGCAGGGGTGGCAGAGGAATTCCAATCTTGAATTAGTGGATGAGTTTCTAAACGTGGTCCGTTTACCTCGGGATTCACAGATATAAAATGCATCACTACAAGTCACAGGAGAATAAACTCACTGGTTAAATGGATGCGGGGTGGGAGCCATAAAGTGAGCACAGGATGTTCCTGTACCAGTGACAAATTGCTATGCAACAGCACAATTAGCATTTGATCATAACTATGGTGATTATCTGTGGAAAATATACCAAGTGAAACTCCAGCAGAATACTGAATCGCTTCCCAATGACTTGCCTTGATAATACAACACCAAAAATGACTTTTGGGTTAAAAAAAAAAAAAAAAAAAAAAGGCCATCAACCTGCTGTTTAGCAAACTTCTGATGTTCAGGGCCAAGATCGAAGTCAGCTCACGTTTTCACCATCATAACACAGATGCCCCTAGAAACGTAACAGGGAAAAATCTAATGTACTTAATACGTCAATGTGTTTAACTGTGGACTGATGAATGTCTGAATACTTTAGGATCACTGTGTAACCCCTTTTAGCTACATGCTAATCAACAACTCTTCATCGTAGGTCGTCTGATATTCTTTTTTATGAGAGGCACAACTTCTGTCAAGTGACATTGTTGACATTAACAGTGGTGAGATCAGAAGCCTTCAGTGCGGCCATCACTTTTTCCACCATTACAATCGATATGCTTAATAAAGACATGACCATTTGTGATTTATCAGCTTAGAAATATTATCAGATTTTATGAACAATTTGTGATAAAGCAGCAAGTTGCACGAGGTGGCCGTTACTTTTCCTTGCGACTGTACATAGTCTGCGTTTCCCTGAGATGCACAGACATCCCATAAATGCTCGTTAATCACGCATTACATAATATTCAAAAGATTTATGTTAAATTGTCCTAGTCTACCTCAGCCTTCATTTCAAACAACAAACAACACACAACACAGACTGTCACATTCTAAAAAGCCAATAAATGCGGTTTGGGTCGACAAACTCTAAAAGCCCTGCTTAACTTACCCAACATTAACATCAAGGTAATGCTGCATGCTGAAATATTCAGAGCTAGTGAGTCACAGCCTTCACAAGGCTTTGTGTGGAGCAATATTAACAGTCAATTCAGCCATATTTGCCTTTCAAATGAGGATATTGATGACTTGAAATGTCACAACAGTCACTATCTAGCTCTGCCCGTCGGAAGTGACAATAGCACGGCTTCCACCTTAGAGCAACGAGCAGGGCTGAATCTTTGTTGCTTCCACACAATCCTGCCTCTTCCATCTGTTTTACTTCTAACATGCTTCCTTCAACTTGTTGTCAACAGATATGATTTATCAGGAGACTGATAATAAACAAAAAAAAATCACCCCGGCCTTGTTTCCAGTGGCTTCAGCCTGAGAAGGCCCCCGTTGGTGCCGCTGATTAATGCCGTCTGGCCTTGTTTGGTACTGAGTGGTTCCCACATTCAGGGCCTCTTGGTCTCTGGGCTAATTAAAGTCATTCTTCAGTAAGATTCCTAAATCAACTGTTTCCTCTTGCCTATTTGAGACCTAATTGGAAGCATGTGCACTCAACCCAAAGGACTCCTTTTAACCCCTGACACTTCAAGAATGCGTCTGTTGCAGTCATTGATTTTTCTTTATTCCTGCAGCCAAGGAAAATGTGACTGAGTGGCGGCCGTTCTGAATTACGTCTGGATGTGTTGTGTCGTAAATGTGGTGCGTGATTATGATGCTTAACGTAGGATTATCAGCATGCGTTTATGTCAGTCTGCGGGTCTTTATAACAACGCATAACTGTCCAGCTCCGCTGTTGACCCCATGCTTCATGCTGGGAGGGTTGAGTTTGGGTCACGGCATCCGCCAAGGGAGCAATATTTCACCAGGAGAGGCTGCACAAAGAATATACAATTAACCCGGCTTCTAAAATGTGTGTCTGACAAACAACCCTGACAGAACAAATACATCTCTCTGTGTTGTCTGCAGAAGATTCACAGCAGAAAGGGTTTTTCTTTTCATACCAATGTCATCACAGTGATAAAGCCTTCGCAAATTCTCTCCAACACAGATATTTTACTGCAATCGTCCTTATTTACAGTATTCTCTTTTATATTAAACACATTCTTTAAAAATAAAAAGCATCCAATGGTCTTTTTTGTCTGTGTCTTCCCATAGTTATGTGGACACATTTGTGTGCGATACCATTGTTGTAAGGACTATTTTGCATTGCGAAGACATTTTGTCAATCTAATCCACCAAGACAGCGTCGTAGCACTCAGTGCTCAGTTTATTAGGTAAAACTAATGCAGTCTAACAACAGTCATTGCTGCCTATAGGTGATGATGTTCAGCCGTTTACCTGTATTGCTATCGGTCAACATGTATCATTAGGGTTATTAACAGAAACACCTCCCTGTATAATATAGTTCAACAGTAGCACGAACTACTGTCTCCAAAATGACCACATGGTCAAATCAACAACACAAAAAAGAAAACCTGAACATTAACACCTTCGTGAGAGGAGGATTTATTGCAGGGCTGCTGTGTTAGGACGCATTAGTTCCAGCTGGATCGGCTGATCACCAACACTCAGGCTTTACTGTAAAAACACTGTGCTAACATTTTCTCTAAATTCTTTGACTTTGCTTGGATTTTCCAGGCGTCTTTCTGTTGCTATTCATGTTATCTGTTCTGATTCCCACCTGACTTTTCTTGTTGGTAACAAAGCAAGCTGCTGCTCAGAGCCCATAACCAGCACAGACAATGCCGTCAGGAGTGGCCTTGCATCCCGAGGCTCAATCGTCTTTTCTTTTCATAGTTCTGAACCTGGCAATTGTTTTGCCTCTTTGTCTGCTGCAATAAACAATGGCTTTGGTGTTTATCTACAAAGACTGCTTGCTTTAATCATTAATGGCATCCTATTTTTGTGGCTCAGCAGGTTCTTATAAGATTCAGCAGCCATGTTTTTTTTGTGTTCTCTCACAAAAAAACAACACACAACATACAAAAACAAACATAACACACAATTTGCATGTGAGATCATTTCAAAGACAAATGGTTGTGATATTTTCCCGGGCGTTTATTGGTTGAGCGGCGCGATTGCCGTGATGCGCTGAAGCACCCAAGCTTGTCGTTTTCACCCAGAAAGCAAACAGAAGGATTGGAAACAATCTGCGAAGAGACTCTGGGGAGGGAGATTGATTTCCTTGCCGCCATTACTGATCCATTAAGCTTTACCTATCCTTTTTTTGCCCCTGATCGGCCTCCCCTCGCACACCTGCTTCCTTACGGGACATTAGTTGTGTTCGTGTTCAGAAGGGAGATAAGACACGCCGCCCCTCACAGCCTCTGTTCGTCAATATATCCATCTTGCGCCTATAGCGGCTCTGAGAAGGGGAGAGCTACAGTACCTGTGCAAATTACTGTTTATGGTTACACGGTCATAATTATGTTTGTTCGCTGCAGTGTCTTCACTCAGTGAAGTGAGAGGTACTGCAAGGGCAGAGAGAAAAAGAAAAGCTTATTATGCTGGGTGAAAGCAAACATTGCCTTCTGCCTCTGCACTGCACTTAACCAGCAGCAACAGAAGATGTTACACAAGAGGCTGAGCTTCATCAAGAACACTGGTGCTATTGTGTTTCAGTCATAACTATCATGCTCTAGACTTCCAAGGCACAGACGCTGTTATTCAGAGTCTACAACAGCAGTCCATTTACATCGGTTGGCTTTTTATGCCATAGCTGTTTTGACTCAGTTTAATCCTGTGTTCTTTTTGATTTACAGTGTTTATTTTTTTGTTTACACAAGTTCAAACGATTTTTCTATAATTTTATTCAATAAAAGTTCAATACATTTATTTTAGACTGGAAATGTATTTTGAAAAATGGTGTCCCAATGCACCTTATTGTAATACTTGAAAATCGCCTGATGTGATGAAAAACAATATCTGATGAGTATGCAACTGTGTTTACTTTGAAAACTTTCCGTACTAAATGCTTTGTTTGCTACTTGCCACGGTGCACTTGACTATGTTGCATACCGCATCATAATTGATTTCTAAACGACTCGTTATGGCACAAAATCGGTATCATAAAGACGATATAAACAACAGGAAACAGCCTCCTCGTGTCAAACTCTGCACATACACCATTCTGCATTGTGATCTTCAAACAATGAACAAAATCAAGTGTTGAGGAAAGGCACGTCAAGACCCAGGCTGAATACACCTGAGGACAATTACACTAGGTCCAAAATGCAAACAGACCCCATCAAACAGACCAATCTGCAGCAGCCTGACGTATTGCCAATTAAAAACAGCTGGGGTCAAAAACTATAGCAATGCCTGGTATTTTTTCTGTACTTTACTTACATATGTTTCATCATTGTGCTCTTTGGACAGAATATATTCAAGTAGAAGTATTGACATGCTCCTAATACCTAGAGGTATAGCATGGGAACCAACATGGACTGACTAGGCATTTTAAACAGGACAAAACTGTGTCTAACATTGGTCACTTGGAGCCCAGCTGACACACAAGGATCATGGTCTTTAGGCCCACTGCCTTCTGCTGGAGGTGTGTCTTTCCATCATGAGGGTCTTCTTGTGACTCATTTATGCCTTAAGAGATAATTCCTTTTTCATCTTTATTGCATGGGTTGTCATGAGATTTAAGATATTTCACAGGTTTTTCCAATTGGCCTCTTAAATTCACTGCTACATATATTTGACATCAGTCACATGAGGAGAACTGTATTTTTAGTTACGTGCCGAATTTGGGGGCATTCCAAACACGCATGCAAAGCTTTAGTGAAAGCATGAGATATATGCAAATAAGGGTGAGCACCACAAGATATGGCTTCAAACATGACCATAATTCTAATTATCACATTCAACAAATGCCACACATTAAAAACAAATATTATGAGCTTCACTAAATTGGTATTTACTGCATGGGCCAGTGTAATAAATTACAAGGCACCAGCATATTTACCAATTGCCATCAAGCTGAGCCCAGTTATGAGAGAGAACTTGGCGTCAGTGGTCTTGTAAGGGGGTTTGGCCACAGTGGCCTCTGCTGGGTGGTATAGGTACTGCACGCAGGGGTAGTGCTGAATAAAGAGACTGAAGTGATGCACAGCGTGAGATTTATTCAAGAATGGACTGATGATTGCTAATTAGTTTAATCCTGTATTAAACTATGTGCTCATGCTTACCTTAAGATAATGAATCACACTCAGCCAACTGTTGTGGTGGATTATAATTGACATGGAAGGGTCCCAACTGCTTTCTGGGAGAGACTGTGGGATGCATCTGTCCTGCCTTTGCACAGCTGCTGCAAAAAGCAATGTTTGGCTTTTTAATTGAACTGAAAAGTAGCAGTGTTGGCAATATTAAAATCAGAAGCCAATCTTGAATGTACCTCATCAAATTATACCGGAATAGTTTTTAAATATGGGGTAAAAGTATAGTCTTGCGTAAAGTCTTATCATAGGAAGCAACATGAAATTAATTTGTGACATTAACTTGCATTTCTGAGAGAAAACTGAGAACAGAAACACTGAGCAACAAGAAGGCCATCAGTTTGCAACAGCACAGCCCCATGTACCTAACATCTATTAAAAACTGTTTGTTTGAAGGCAAACTTTATGACAATGTGGAAACAATTTTCTTTTAATTCATGTCAACCACAGACAAGAGATTAAATGAAACTCGTCTTAAAACCCAAACTCACATAACAACAAATCCTATTGTCTAAGAGCAGCGCGCAGTGTCTGCACATACAGTAAAAAATGTTTTCCCATAAACTGCTCGCAGAAACCCCACTAAAGCCACTTTCAGTCAGTTTAAAAGCACCCAAACACTGATATAAATCAAGTAATTGCTAACAGAGTCCCGTGGTGTAATTTTAGATTTAAGCTCCAAAAAGAAAGATCGACCATTAAGGGGGAATAAAGTGATACAATTTAATTCCTGTCTGTTGAGCAGCCTAATGCCTTCCTAAGTCACGAGTGTGTGGTGCTGTTTCATGTTTAAAGAAGTTCATTTTACACGGTAACTGAAAGGCTTTTATGTTGGGTATTGTTTGGGTCCAAAGCTAGTGCTGATGGATTAAGCCCGACTCTGAGAGAGCGTTACGAACACGGGGCATTTCACAGAGAAGGCAACAATGCGCTTCTTGGATCTTATACGATAACTTTAATCTTTCAGCTGGATTTCCCCACGACAACCTACAGGTAGATGAGGCTTATGTGTCATCAGTGCAGTTTTGCCAGGATGTATTACTGTATTCTGACACAGAAAACACGCGTGTGTGACTGACAGTCACGATGCCAGCATCAAGCTGCTTTTGCTATGTCAACTTGTTACAGTTGCACATTAAATGGGATTAGAAAGGAAGTTTTTGCTTGAAGAGGAACTAAATCTGAATAGACAAACAAACAAACAAATTTATCATTCTTTAAAATGCACTGTTCTCTGCTCTAAATCAAATTCTGTTACTCTTGATTGTATTGTCCCTTCTGCCCCAAGTGCAATTTCAGAACAGTATAACCTTTGAATAAATTGTGAAACAATTCCCACGAGACCAGCTAATCCTGCAAACAAACCAACATCACTATCCATCACCGTCATGTCATGACATCACCCTGCTTCCTCTCTACTGAGGTCCCTGTGGTCTGGACTCCAGATTCTCTGGCTCAAATACTAATTCTCTCAAAAGGGTTGGGTGACTTAACCGAATGCTGAGAGACAAGAAAATAATAGCACTCAACTCTAGTGAGGTCCTGTTGCTCTCTGTCTCTTTGCAGCATGTCAGCATGAATATTTTTTCCTCTAAACAGCACTATGATACAACCTGACATTACCAGCTCGGATTCCCCCCCCAAAATTAGATAGAGCTAGTTTGCTTTGGCTCCACTCACCACTATGAAAAACCTGGACAAGGTATTAAACTCCAGAAATGTCTGTAATGACAGACACATGGTGCCCAAATGAGACCCAGAGCTAGAGATAATCCCTGTTATTTAGTGTTAGAGCAAATCAGTGTGTGGGCCATAAACAGCAAGACCACTACACACCTACAGCAGCAGTAATGGATCAGTTAATATGAATACAAAAAAAGAGTCTATACATTTGTTAAAGTACTGTTGGTGAGTAATTTGGATTCAGAGCAACAACATTTTAAGTAGTGCAACAGAGTACATACAGTACACGATCAGCCTCAACATTAACACTGGTGGACTTAAGTGTCATGGAGGACAAGGGTCAGCCTGTCCATTCTGAGTAGCTACACAGCCACATACACAGCAAAATGTGATACACCTTGTGCAGAGGTGGTAGAAGTACACAAACTCAATACTCAATTTAAAGTGCAAGGACTGGTTTCAAGTACTTTGCCACTTTAAACTCAAGTAAAAGTAGTAAGCAGATTATCTTTGTTATCATTGTTTTTTTTTATTGTTTTAATTTAAAAAACATAATATTTAATATTATTATTTTAGTTAAACGATTAACTTATTTGTTTGCTTTTTCCTATTTGAGGTCATTGTAAAATAAATGCATTTGCTTTGGAGCAATTTGTTGCATAAATAAGGACACAATAACGTCATCTCATCTCTGGAAACTGATGAACATTTTTTTGGGATATTTCTTACATCAGTGGTTCCCAGCCTTGGTCCTCCGAGGCCAAGTGCCCTGCTTGTTTTCCAACTATCCACACACAACTAGTGCCCTAGTCACTGCTGATAAATTGAAATAGCTGCGTTTAGTCAAATCAGAAGATAGAAGATACCATTTTAAATTAAGGTGAGGGAAGACAAAGCAAACTGCTGTCTTCCAATTACTGAACAAACCTGATCCAGGTAATCAGCAGTGGGTAGGGATATAGTAGTTGGAAAACTAGGAGGTTCCCAAGGACCAGGGTATGGGAATCACTGTCATAGATTAATTAATTAAAAAAAAAAAAAAGCCCAAATTGTCACACTGAGAAAACAGCTGGCATGATTTAATAAGATTTAATTTGTTGGCGCTTGTATAAAGCAGTTATCGTTCTTTGTAAACAACCACCCCAACAACCAGACTGATCTCCTGGCACCACCTCCTGCAGATTGGTAACTAGCAGCAAACTAAATTCATTGTGCAGTGAGGTTTTATCTCCTCCATATTTCCTCTGCCACTTTTTAGTTTTCCCTTTAGTGGTTTTGCTGATCTAATTAAACTGACTTGCCTAATTGTTTGACCACTCCTATGTGCCTCGGCCTGTCGGACTTCATTGCAGGAATATGATTTTGGAATTCCCAGTTCTATGCATAAAACACAACGTCACAAAATATTATACCTGATGGTTATAGACAAGACTGTTTAAACAAAGTAAGTTCCATTTCCCAACCAAAATTACTCTTTAATGAACCCTTTCCACAGCCGATATTTTGATTTGCCAAGGCAGGAAAGAAAAAAAAAAATCATGAAGTTCCTGGAGCTAAACGAAACCAAATTGTAATAAATGTTATTAATTACAACTGTGCTTTTCCTGTATGTATCTAAACACAGACTCAACTTGCTCTGGTGTGGGGCGAAAAAAGCTTTTACATAGGAGCCAAACAACATTTCTTTTAAGTTTTAGTTGCTAAAATTACCATCTCGTTATTTCATTCACCTTTGACCAAATAATTTAGGCTTATGGCATCAGAGAGAGCAAAAGATTCTAACAGGTAATTTAAACAATTAACCCCGCTGAGAAAATAAAAACGTGGTGGTGAATGACGTGTGCGCTCTAGATAAACTGCAAATCACCATCATCCTGCAATCTTCTTATTCCAACCAATTGTTTTTACCTTTAACTCGCCGTGATTTTGATCCAGCCGTACAGTGGCCGGACATTCAGAAGGATTTGTTCAAACAATTCCTCTCACAGACACTTTGTGCTTCCTTTGGAAAGCCACAGTCGAAATCGCGTTTTATGCAGAATTTTGGTCCGTGCGAGCTCCCGTATTTGAGGGGGGCGTCGCTTTCACGAAGTTTCAGGAAGTTGTCGGACTCACAACAACGATTTGTATTGCAGATTTATTGCTAAAGAATGGCACAATTTCAAACTATAGTAGAAACACAGACTTCTGTCAGCGGAGAAACCGTCCGCTATCCGGTCATAGTTAAATACTGGGACAGTTTATAAGGTTTTTCTCGCTAATTTGAACCACTTTGCTAATGTTTTTAGCGGGCTACGAAGTTAGCCTAAACAGCTAGAGATTAATTTAAGTTCCTAAAGACTCACTCAGGATCGGAAATCTGGCAACTATAAATGTGATTTCAGACCCTTGTTACGTGCATAGTGTTCAAACACACGAGTTAGTAGATATTTACTTAAACATTTACAGCTTTCTGTATGTCATAATGTAATTCCAAACAAGTGAAAGTGTTCTGCACGGAGGAAAAGGTATATTTGCATAGAAATTAGAGCAATGAGCAAAATATCTTTCTATTAACTCAACGATGATATGACCAATTGTAGCAGCTCTGCCACCATAAACCAAGAGTTCTGAGATGCGCAGCACAAAAACATAGTTTGCCACACAAAATTACATGCACAGTTTATATCTTCTTGCTTAACAGTTATAGGATACTTAAATATTTTTATCTTCTAAAAAGCCCTTAAATAAAACCCATTGTTGCCATTGCCTACCAAGAAAGTCCTGAGGCAATAATATATTAACATATACTGAAGCTTAAGGAAGGAGTAACAACCAACTGAACTAAATGCTAAAAGAAAGTAGGTAAAGTAAATAAAATGAAAGTAAATAAGTAAATACAAACTTTGCAAAACAAAATCAAATTTTTATTATGTTCAGCACAACAGGGTAGCGTGATGTTTTGGCTACATCTCGATTACTGATGACTGACCTAATTAAGCATATATTATTTTAGACATTCTCACTTTGCAAAGCAAAACTGCCAGACATCCTCTTATGTTCAGCATGTCAGTTGTGTGGATTTCTTGCTCTTCCTTTCTCCTGCTTTTCTTTATAATAAACAACATTTACTTATTTTTTATCAACATCTGTCTAAGAAAACCAAACCAAAACAAAAAAAATCCCTTAAAATTTAAGAAACAGTGATAGGCATATTGTTAGACATAGATATTTTTTCAACTAAATTACCAATTAATAAAATGTGTTCGCATTGTTAGTTGCATCCTAAAAGGCTTTTAAACAATTATAAATAAAACAAATGAAATGTGGTTAAAATAGAGTATCAGACAGTTGGCCACTTTAATGCCTTACATTGCCTTATATTTTCTCTTTGCTTCGTTGTACTTAGGGCGATGCCACACTTACCACCTGACATGTGGAAGCATCAAGGATGGGAGGGAAACCTTCCTCTGCAACTACTGTTCAAAGACTGACTCAAAGAGTGCTACCAAGGTGCAGATGCATTTAGACAAATGTAAGGAGTATTCTGCGGTTTCACAGCAGTCATCTGATGGGAGCTCTTCTGCCCCCATCGGTGTTCCCTCCTTTTCATTTTTACCATCTGTCACTCCTGGGGGACAGTTTCTTATTGATTCAGTGCAGCCAGGGGTATGCTGACGAGTACCTGGCAAGAGCTTTGTACGCCACTTCCTCACCCCTCACTTTGACATATAATATTTATTTGAAACAATTTTTTAGTATGCTCCGGCCTGCTTACTGTCCACCCACCCCGAGAGGCTTTGTCCTCTCATCTGTTGGACTGTGAGTATAACAGAGTACAAAGCCAGGTTGTTGAAGCTATAGGGAAGGCAGGTTGCATCGCCCCCATCTTCAGTGGCTGCTCGAATATAAAATAAACTGGAATTGTCATTTCTGTTGTTGCTGTTCCCCTGTTCTACAAATGCAAAGGAGCAGACACATACAAGCACATTCATTGCAGAGGAACTGAGAGATATTATAAATGAAGTTGGGCCACAAAAGGTCTTTGCTGTTGTCACAGATGATGCCCCAGAAATGATGGCTGCTTGGGCTCAAGTAGAGGAAACGTTCCCACACATATCAGCTATCGGCTGAACAGCATGTGGCATGCCGCAGCTCTTTGAAGACAATGTGACACAACCCTGAATGAAGGGACTGTGCAGGAGAGCTGAGCAGGTTCGTAGGTATGTTAGAGAGCAAAAAACAATAGCAAAGTCCTTTAAATGCTTGCAAACAATAAAGACAAAAACCACACCTCTAATTGGACATTCCAGGCACTACCTACCAGCTCTGGCTCATCTGGTGTGCTTAACGTGTTCAGCAGCCATCTTGCAGGTCAGAACTCTCTACAAGAGATGGCCACCTCACTCACGCTGAATGCTGACACATCTGTCAGGGCCACAATCCAAGGTGCTGCGTTTCGGAAAGGCTTGAGTGGCAGTCAACACCTGCTCTACTTGATTTGGAATACGATTGATTCCATGAAAAAGGGAAGATGCTGTACTCTCTGGTGTTGTTGACATGTTTAGTCATTTGAGATACTGCATTGGAGCATCCCTGTCTGACACCGTGCTACACATCGCTCAACAAAATACGGCCATGCCATCATTGGACAGGTGTCTGGAGTTTTGCATCCAGCCCATTCATGCAGCCGCATACATGCTGGACCCAAAGCACGTTGGATGGCAGAGGCTCTCTGGTGAGCAGATACATGGTTCTTACTATGTGATATCCAACCTGTCACACCATCTACATCATAGCCACTCTACTACATAATTGAAAAAATACAGTACCTTTAAGTTAAGGTGCAAATTAAATGGGCTTTTTTTTTAATTACAAAAACTGTCTTTCATGTCCAAGTGACAGAGATTTACTCCACGAAGTAATCTAATCCTGTGATCACGTGTTCATATTATTACATATTCACCCCCTTCTTAAGTGACTTACCTAATCATAACGGGTGCAGCCAACTGGTTTAAGAAGACCCACAATTAGTAGATCTTACCTTTAATCTGACATTCTTATTTAGCCAAAATCTAATTCATTTCCTGAATGTCATACAACTGCTTTAAGATGCCGCTCGCATTCAAATGTAATTTTTCACCAAAAGAATCCACTAAACATTGTCTCCTGACAAAGTTAGAGTGGGGATGTAGTAAAACACACTCCTTCACGATTCCTTTCTGCCTGTCAGCCTTTCTGCTGACTCTGTTCTGCTGGTGGGTTGGCTCAAGGCAACCTTGGGATTCTGAGGGGAGAACTGGGCCTTGTAAATACTAACACTGTTACTCTTTAATAGGAGTGAGCCAGGTCATCTCTGGTGGGTTCTTTACCTCAAAGATAGCAGGCCTGGTCCATAAATCTCAGACTCTTTTTCATTACTGCGTCACTATCAGTACATACAGTACATCTTCCATCCCTGTTCTGCAGTAGGATTTGAAAGGCAGTGACACCAGATGTCTTTGCAATAATTAGTGATAGTATATAAAGTTTACAGATGAGGTGGGTGAGCCTAGTAGCATATGATGTTTATGACAGATGGAAGAATGTTGGTAGGTTTAAAATTGAACTTTTGTGTAATTTGTGGAAATTTTTTTCTTCTTCCAGTTTTGTTTTCATCATTGTTTCATCATTTGTTGCAGATCTAGATTAACAGTGTCATGGACACCCGTCAGCTCCTGAGTTGTCTTTTGAAAAATTGCCTCACTGCAACAATGCACATAATTTTATAGGATATTTGATTGTATTGCATTATACAGTATTTTGCAAAAGTCAGTGTTAATTGTTTCTGCTGTCATTATATATCGAGAGACTGCAAGTTTACAACCACACCAGTGGGTCTGGTTTTGGATATATTTTGTATTAAACTAATAAGAGAAACATAACATTAATCTTGAGGTGCTATCTTAACTGTATTGTGCCACTATATATTGTATACAGTATCTGTTGTCATCCACCTATTCCCTCCAAAATTTAGTGATCTGGGTGTAGAGATCCAAGCATTTGCCATCTGTCTCACCCCCGTCACACATTTGTACACAGCTGAAAGAATACAGTCCTGCAAACAAAGATTTAGCTGTGTTCTCCTAAAGTGACACACATAGGAAAACACACACTGCTGCATTTGTTGCATTACAGCTCAGCTCCTGCACAGTGGACTGCGGAGTGGTTTCGTATCTCAGGATCTCTTGGGATATTGTGATTGGCGTATAGATTAAACTGTCTGAATCCCCTATTAAACTCTCAACAGCACATTATCCACCAGGTCTCTGGACACCATGACAGCAGATTTAGACGTCTCTCTTAACTCTGGACATGTTTAACTGCAAAGGGACACCAGGCAATTTGTTTGTAGTTCTGAGTTTGAGCGCAAAGTGCTAGGCTAGTGACCAATTATAGTCCAGAAATGAATGACAGATGAGAGTGGGTGTAATTTTGTAATCTAATCAGGTCCACAAAGTATTGCTGCTTTTACAGCTGGTGTCAATCCAAGCGTAACTCCTCCATCAAGGTCTGATACTGTTATCTTGGCCTGGAACAATGGCTGGCTGTGGCAGGGACTGTGTGTGTGTGTGAGACAGAGAAAGCAAGTTAGGAGCTGGTGGCCTGCTTACATTTAAAACAAAAGCCAGCTTGTCTGGAGATAACTGAGAAGAGAAAGTTATATTTTTACATTAGTATCAGTGGATAAAGAGCATGAATATGAAACCCTGAGGAGAGAGGCACAGTATGACATTTCATCAACACGTCCTTCACCTTTCACTCTCTCCCTCTCCATGTAGCATATGCCGTAGTCCGTGCGCTCTCTCTTTATACTTTACATCTTGTTCACCTGCTGACACACTTTCCTTAGCAACTACTTTAGTTACATTGCAAAAACAAAAGGAAAAAAAAAGGGGGGGGGGGGGGATCTATGAAGTTTCAAAAAGAGCATACAATTGCGTTTTATGACAACAGCCCAAGAAATCTTACAAAAGGCATTGGTCCAGCGTTTTAGCAAATATGTTTATTTGCTGTTTTTCAGAAGGGATGATGGGCAAGATCAGTAACACATTTATGCTTGGATGGTAATTACTGCATATGCATGCCAGGAAGCAAGTGCATCGCCTGTACAGGGTAAATACAAACACCTACCAACACTTGAGCATTAAATGTTTGAGCATGAGAATTATTTAACATGTTGTAACTTTTGTTTAATCTCTAAACAAGCACATTAATAGGCTATTTCTGGTTTAAGGGGAAGTTATGTGCTGTAGCTGTTTGTTGAAGAACAGTTAGTTAATCTGTTCATCACCTTATAGGTGTAATTGCACCAAACCTAGCAACACTATTTTGACGATGACAAACTACTGCTTGTGATTTAAATTTTTTTTATAGTAAAAGTTAATAAATGACATGCATGTATTAAATAATTCATTTTAGAGGTGTAGTATGTAAATATAACAAATATTTGACAACTGTTTGTCTGCTAAAGTTTCAAATGCCAGATGTGGTATCATTAAATTGGTAAAAACAGGGATATATTTATGGCTAGATAACATTCAGTTATTAAAAAAAACATTTATTATTGTTTGCTTTGTTAACAAAACCCATTGACGAACCTGGTGACGATTAATCTCAAATCATTCACTCAGTACTAACTAATTAGAAAGGTGTAGTTATTCTCCAGCGTCATCATTTCCAGTTCACAGGGTTAAGGGCAAAGTCAGCCAGGAGACGGGAATAACAGAAAGTCTCAACACAGAACAAACTAGGGTGGAGATTTGAAGTACCAGCCTTTGTGCAGTTGAGCCAGTCCTGGCCGCTCAGCCACCCTGCCACCTGCCAGTTAATGTACCTACTGTAACAGGGCATGTCTGATTCTGATTGTCCATTCGTGACCCTGATGTAAATTTTATTTTGCTGTAGGTTTCTGTCTACATGGTTGACTGTGCTGTGCGCACAGCCAGGCTGCAAATAGCTGAGCTCGAAGTGGCCGACCAACTGCGTCAGTGGGCCGAGGCTTTATTTAGAGATGACCATCATGTCAGACTGTTGGGCCGATGTTAACCGTTGGTAATGTGCGAACCTACTGTATCAACAGAACGACGGCAATTTGTGGCCAGAGCCTCCCATCATTTTCTCATTGCTCACCAAGGCCAAAACCAACCCACCCATCAACCCTCTTCGCTCCCACCCCTCGGTCTGAAAAACAAAAACAACAGATGGGCTGTGCCAGGGAGACTGTGACTGCTCCTGGCCATTACCACAGTTAGGAGCCTGAGAGTTGGTGGGAGGGTTGAGCTGCTTGGGTTGCAGATATGTAAAGTAACCTGGTGGCAAGGAGAGTCTGGACTGTTCTCCCTGGCTTGTCCTGTTCTTGCTGCTCTCAGCACCTCATAATGCTTTTATAATTACATTCCAACCCAGCTGAATTATGACTAGGTGAACACAGCACTTTTTTCTGGTGCATGAGCCCCTATAAAACTTCGTCTCGCAAACATCAGGCGATGGGTGGAAAATTATATCTGGATGCATTATTTGAGTGAAAGTAAAATGTAGGTCCCACATTAGACAACCTAGTCAAGTAAACTCATAGTAGCTGCTATAAATGTGTAAAATGTCGATTGTGACTGATCCCATAATGTTTTTGTACCAGTTTTGTATTACGTTGATAGTTTAAACTGCGTTATTTACAGTCCAGTAGTTAAGTTCAGTGGTTCTCAGCCCAAGTGAAGAAGGAAATACCTCAAAATATACAGTACTTGCAAAAGTACATTGCTACTTTCTCCTGCTGCGGCTTAACCTCTCTATTTACTCGTAATCCTATGAAATACGCCAACCCACAGATGACACAGTTAATTACTATGATTATGCATTTAAGCATTTAGGTTGATTATAGATGTTCGGGAAAACATAAGGTTGGTGAAAGTCAGCTGTATGTATATTATGTATATTACATAATGTTTTGTTTCAGCCACTTGCATCAAGCGAAATCTAGATTTCAAAAAAGATAGTTTTTTTTTTTTTTTAATGTGTTGTGTGAAATTGGTTTGTTGCTATGAGATAGTGTGTGACTTTGGTTTACATGACTTTGTGCCTCAGGAGGACAGAGCACTTGGTAGGAGCTGGAATCACACACAACCTCATTTTATTCCAACAAACGTTGGCTTTAGCTGAAAGTCGAGGGACTCATCTGGGATGAGAAATGGCATGAAATAACCCAAACAGTAATGGCTCTGTTGGGGAGGATGCCATTTGCACGGCATAGGAGGTCTATCTATTTCATCTTTGGAAAGTCATTTTGTTTGTCATAATGGGAAGGCGTTCTTATCAGAAAGCGCTGTAATAAGTGACAAAAGACAGAAGAAGGTCACTCAGGATCTCCCACTTACTTGCTCCAAACTGTCACTGTCTGCCTACAATTGGGAGGCATATTTTTTTGTTGCATACCTGTTTCATTAGGAAGCAGATAAGGTCCAACTGTCACGTCACCATCATCGCAGGTGTGAGAGAAACCCTGCTACAGGGCAGGCCTGTCCTATAATTTCAGGTGGGCTTTCATCACCTGTCTTTCTTACACTGCACCATCCTGTCGCCGTCCTGCTCGTTTGTCCTTTTTCTGTAAAGACACGAACAATATCCAGTCTCTCTGCCCTCAAAGAACAAAGGTTGTGCTCCTTTGAATCAAACTCCTCTTCTGTTTCTAGCCAGAAGATGAAGTGATAGAACTGAGCTGTACCCGAGCTGCTCTTGGACTGTGTTGCTGCTGTCCTCGAGTGGCAGAAACGTCAGTGGTGCCAAGTATGCAGCTCTAACTGTTACCAGATGTGCAATTATAACTACTTACAACCACCAAGGCCTGTTTTCTGGGCAAAGAAACGAAGGAGATAAGCGACTTGGCAAGATAATGAACATTATGCAGAAAAATGTATCTGTTTCAGCTTTAAACTGTTTTAATAAGGACGTTTTATTGTTTTTAAGATACAGATCGTGTGTTCTGAGCCACATAAACCACTACAGTGTTTAGTATGTTTTATAAGCGAATTATAGCCCAAACACACTCTCATTAAGAGAGGGTGCGCTGATATTCATCCAGCTCATTGTTGAGGCCAATGCATGAGCCAGATTCTTCCTTCTGCCCTAAAAAGTGGGAAAACATTTTAGAAGGTCCCAGGTTACATCCCCGGACTGGACAGGGCCTTTCTTTGTGGAGGTTGCATGTTCCCCGTGTTTGCGTAGGTGTCCTCCGAGTGCTCTGGTTGGCCCATAGTAGCGTCACGCTCGGTCGCAGCAGGTCAGGACTAACCCTCCGCCTGACGCAATTTCGTTGTACACATTGTATGTATAATGACAAATGAAGCACTTTAACTTTTCAGCATATAATGTTTAAATAGACATATAGTTTCCTAAGCTGTGCCAAGAGGTGGTGCAGTGTCATCCATCTTGTCAAAATGGTTTGCTGTATAGATGGATTCCATGGGCACTTTTAGAAAGTGGTGGGATACAGAGAAAGAGAGGCATCTGTTTCACAAGCTTGGTTCTTTTTTCTTTCTTGATATTCTTTGTTTTCAGACTGACTGTTGTCAGACCTGACCAGCTTAGATCCTGCCACAGGTTTCTCCATTCTGTTGTAGCATGGCACATTATACAAATTAACAGCGGGTGGTTTGCAACCCATCATTCTTGGTAATTGTGTAAAAACCATAGGTCCTTAATTTCAGACCAGTAAACACACCAGCTATAGATTTTGTTGGTTTGAAATTGCAAACAGTCACTGGCAGATTTATCAACTGTGGTCACCGGAACTTTAATTAACCTAATGTTGGCTGCATAAGTTAGTTGGAAATGAACAATTTACTTTTCATGAGGCAAAAATCTTGTAAAAGGTGATTACAGTAAAAATGCTCTTGGTGAATATTCTCATAGTTTATGACCAAAGCAAAGATACAGTGTTTCATTATGATCTTAATTGATAGTGCTGTTTATATTTATACTGCAAGAGAAAAACATTTTAGACTAACACGTCTAAAACTAACAAAAAGTTGTCCAGCATGTCTTATGATAATTATAAAACTTGCCAGGATTTACACTTATCCAGCATCTGGCTGTCTGTAAAAAAAAATAGATGTTAAATAATTGTTCAGGAAGTTAGCAGCCCTAAAAATCTTCAAACATCATGCTATGCAAACACCCCAAGCTACAGTTTCTATGGAATAAATGCACTGTCTGTTGGCTGCAGAGTAAAACACATACAGGCGAGGAGCCCATTTACAAAAATTGAGGCTATGCAAGCAAATAAAAGCTGACTCGACCAGACTGTGGCTCACAGGTGTGTGAAGTACATGTATAAAAGGTAGGCAGCATGTTATTACAGGTGCGTAGCCACATGTTGACTCCCTCCTCTGCTGACAGCGTGTTATATGGTTCAGTCTCCTCTGACCCTAAAGGCTGGTGAACACACTGCAACCAGTCACTGTAACCTAAGCAGAGCAGCTAGTATGACATTGTGATTTTTCCTGGGGTCTGTGGTTTGGTATGTACAAGCTCACTGGGTCTCGGGGAGTTTGTTTCATAGCCCTGAATTACTGCAGCGGGTGGCGTGATACATGTGAATGTAGAGGTGGTCACTGAACAGGAAGAAGACCATTCTACAAGTTGACCAGTGTTCTTAATTCTTACTGATCTTCGGTCTGAGCAGCCTCATTACTGTCTGTGGTCTTCATGTCTCACACTTCTAAATTTATAGACACATCTGAGGTCTGATGTTGCAGTCATATGTTGGATCAGAAACCTATGGATTGCATACATTTGACAGTAGGCCTACAACTGTACTACAATACTCTACATCCTCCCCTCAGGCAGGTGATAGCATTTGTTACAACATTTCTCATCCATGTTAATCAGTAGAAAAACATTGATGAACTGAAAAATTGCATTGAATGTCTAAAAAATATCTTAATATTGTGAACAGCAAAAAGACACATTGGCCACACGAGTCAGCAATTTACACCACGTGTCCTCTGTCTGTCTGCACTTTTTGTAGGATTAAAGGGGCCAGTTGCTTTTAGCTTAAAGTGTTTATCCAACAAAAATGCTGTACACAACAAACCTTTATACTGAATCTGTTTGTTGCTGTACAAAAGCAATTACATTTGTTCATCACAGAAATCAGATATTTCCACTGTGCACTACAAAATTTAGTCGGCTGTGTAAGGCCAAACTCCACATAGGTTACCAAGAGCCGATTCTATCTGTCTTTGGGCAAATCTGCACTGTAAAGGCATCTGTTGTAGATGCAGACTGTTATCTGAGTTTCCATAATGTAAATTTCCATTTTTTTCTGAGACCAACCTGGAAGGAAATAATCCCACCAACTGGCACGTCTGTCTCACCAGACGAGTATGTGCTACTGACTATTGGAACTTGGAAATGTCAAGTGTGTCTGATGCCATGTTCCAATATTGTCTTGACTCATATTTTAGGCAAGACATAAGAAGTCATGTTGTAAAAGTGAAAGGGACATCAAATTCATTCCATGGTATCAACACTCATCACTAAAATGAATTAATTTTCATCCTTGAATCTTCTTCTCTATAATACTTGGAGCGTTCACTACTCTTAGTCAAGATCCATCATCAGTGACATGAGTATCTGTACTGTTAATCCACTTTAATGAAAACCATTATCATTAAATGAATGTACAAAATTCAAGATGTTTAAAAAAATATATATTACAATTTACCAGGTCCCACAACTTTTCTCTGTCTCATTAAGAAGCTTTATTTACATTACAGGATGCTACAGTAAAATGGCAAATGTGAATTTTTGTCACAACAAATATACATTATGTGCATTGTAAAACCTTCAATCAAGTCCTGCTATCAAGTAATAACCTGTTTCACAGCTTGGAAATAATGAATATACGCAAAGTATAATTTAGACATTTCTGTCTAAAGCCGCATCACTAAATTTGTCACAGCTCTGAAATTATCGACGCTTTATTTTTGACACAATGCCATATGTTTTTGTGGAAGTGAGAAATGTGTTTCCGTTTTAGTTGAAGCTGACAAAAAAAGGCAACAACCTGTGAATTCCTGAAGTGTGTCAGGAGATTCATTCATTAGCGGTTGAACAGGGAGGAGAAGTTTTATGCTTCTGTGACATGCTGGTAGTAATATGGATTTCAGGAAATCTACCTGGTAAAATACGAAGGCAGGAATGATCACATGAGCCTTTCTCGTTTGGAATTCACAGGAAATGTTAACTCCCGTGGCCAGCGTCCTCTCAATCCCTCCAGGAATGTATTTATTAATTTATTAGCCTCAGAATATTAATAAAAAATTTAAAAATCGCTCTGGGATTCAATTATCGGTCTTTATCAGCGACAGATTGCAGAGAGAAATGACACAACATGCCGTAATATTTGGTGGGACTGATGACAGTTCCTGCGTGACCCAACAAACCATTATGATTCAATGGAAGAAATTTAAACGTGGATAAAGCTTATAGCATTTTGAATTCGGTCTTCACTTGACTCAAATATAATATATACAAAAGTTCCCGTCTGACTCTCAGGCAAAGATGGATGTTATTTCAGTGACACATTTCCCCCCAAATCCTGCCGTTGCGCAGTTTGTTCTGCGGTATGTCATGTTAGCCTCCTTCAGCGTGTGTGGCTTTTCATGCTAAGAAAGAGCTCATTCACACGCTGCCCTACAGGTGCGCTGTCAAGAGTATAAACTTTGTCAGTTTATGAGAACATGTTTTATAGAACTGGAAAGGGGACAATAAAAACCATTGCAGGGCTGGACTGGGAATAAACAGTGCCACATACCACTGTGATAAACACACTTACTGTACTTAAATCATAGCATACTTAGACTGGCCTGCTTTGTTTCTGACTGTCAGTTTTTTTTCTCTCAGCTGTGTAGACAGTGAGTGGGATGTTTTTTCTTCCAGCCCTGGGGTTACCTTGGCAACCCAGAAGCGAGAAACATGCCCCGAGCTTGTGCAAACCGAGGCGTGGGCCGAGTCATGTCTTTTTCAAGCTGCGGGGTCCATCACTGAGCCAGCCGGCCAGTCAGCCACATGTCAGGAGACATGGGCACTGGCCAAGGTTTCCTTCCTGTGAGGGATTTCAAATAGAGACCTGCCTGCCACTGTTCAGGTCCTCAAACAGCCTGTCAGTGGGTGCACCTACAGAGAAAGTTAATGTGAAGCATCAAATCTCAGGAGGGCCCAGCTGGCTATGCACTATGACAAATCCTCGCCCCCGTGGTTCTCTGGTTTAACAACGATGATGTTACTTGACTTTTATTCAAAGCCGTGGAGAGGGACTGCAAAGAGGTCAAGCAAATGTCCTTTACGACTTTCCCACGATAGACAGCATTTGAAGAAAAATCACAACAACGCCTACAACTTGTGTGATATTAGGACCACAGCTGTGGTTGATGAGTTCGTGTAGCGTGTTGTGCTTACGTTCATCCTTCACCGGGTTCTGACTGTCCTTCCTTGTCTCTGGCACTGAACTCCAACACCGTTCACACTTACAGAACACCTAAATCCTCCCTGCCAGGTAAGCTGATGTTCATAATGAAGAATTTCATCCAGCGCAGTTGTGAGAAATGGGTTTAAAGGCTTTTCACATGCCAAAGCACTGCACAGTGGTTTGTAATATGTACACGGGGAGGATTCAATGGCTTTGCAAAGTTCTCAGAGCATTAACTATGTTAACTTTTCTCATGATGGAGGCAGTAGAGCTGCCGCATTTAAGTTACAAAGTAATCCACCAAGGACCACGTGCCTAAATCTGTGATAGCCCACTGCAGCTCTTTGCCAGGTGATCTACAGTATCCATTATCAGTAACCGCTTATCCTGTTCAGGGTCACAGGGGGGCCGGAATCTGTCTCCGCTGTCATTGGATGAGAGGTAGCGTAGACCCTGGACAGGTCTCCAGTCTGTCTTTTCTGTAGCCCTTTGCATTGACAACACATGCTGACTCCATCAAAATGAATGAGAGAGTTGCAGGTTATGTGAAGGGCTATAGATTCACGCTATAAATAACCTTAAAGGAGCTCACCAGCATAAAAGGCTACAAGCGTCTCATAATGCAATTTTGTAATCACTGAAATTTATAGGACTATAATAAATGTGTTTTCTTGCATTAGGGCCAACATCTATGCTGTTGGACTAAATTGTAGGTCTAAAGCACAGAGATTGTTTTGGCCTTATATTTGTTGTTGATGATAAACATATACAGCGTCACAGTTTACCGCCACGGCATCCTAGCATGAAAACTCACTGATCAATTTTCTGCCTAATGAGAACAGGGGGCCATTTTATGGCATGTGCTTCTCCTGCAATAAGGCCTCCAAGATGGCTTGCCTTGAGTTTCCTCTATTATTTTAGGGAGGTAAATTCCTCAGCACGCAGGGGTGAAGTGACACCGCTGTGTTTTATTAGTCGCACAGCGAACAACATAACCAGTGGGCTGCAAAGTCAGTGAAACGTTTAATCACACCGCCAAGCATTTTCTTTGCCGGTTCATTTTTGTGCTAATAGCAGCCGATAGGCTGCGCTGCTTGAAATCTCCACCAGCTTGAACTTATTTTTCCTTGATCCTTCTCTGTCCCAGAAATCACCTTTTCATCCTCAGAGGCTGCCTCTTCTTTTATCGCTCCCTAATGACAGACATTCGCCATGGCGCTGGCTGATAAGGGTGTTCTCCACCCGTCGCACACATTAATGATAATTGCATATATCTCTTTTCTCGTCTTTTAAATAAACCACCACAGCTCTCTTTTCGCCATGATGCTAATTTCATTCCGTCCCCCTCAGAGCTATTTAACATTTTTTTCAGCAATGTCATTTTACCCCATCCCATCTTCTGCTGCATTGCCACTCTCTCTTTCCTCTATCCAAATGGGATTCCAGCAGTCATGCATTTTTAACAAGAGTGCAGGGGTACGTCTGTTGGATGTTCTCCTGCGCGCGTGTGTGTGTCCATGTGCGAGTGCTGCTCATACTTGTTTGTGAAGGAGAAACACTCATGAAAAGGGCCAAAGAACCATATTGACTCAGCTGAATCCAGACTATTTTGGATGGTGTTACCTTGCTGCTCACTATGTATACAAGACAGTGTGTTTGCACACAATGGTGAATGTGGATTGCGCCTCTCATGACATTCACACACTACACCCTGCATGTCAGATCATCCTGACCTTACCACTGGGAGGAAACGTGGATGTGTGAATAAAAAGTAGCCGATTGTGTGTCTTTGTGAGGTCGTCTTGCCTCATGTTCTCATCTCCAGAATTGTTGTGAAGCAAATCACTGTGATCTCAAAATGGAAAAAATAGAATGAGCTTTTAGTGTGGAAATCTTGTCCCATCTCAAAGAGAACAGACCAGTGAATATGTCCCACCAAAAAAAATAAAAAAAATCAGCTTCGAATGTCACTTCTCACCCAGTAAAGCTTGTGGGAGCTGAGCTGCATCTGAAGAACTGCCACATGCCCGTAGGGGTTAAGAAAATTGTAGCGTGACAGCGGGAAATGCAAAGTTAGATAGTAACTTAGATGATTACTAAAGTCTGGACCATTGGTGGGCTCAGGAGGGACGTGGGAAGGGGAACCATCCCTCAAAGGTGCCCCTCATCATGGAGCAAATGCAATGAAGCGCCCTCTAAAATGTCCTCACAGTAGAATAATATAAAGTCATGTAGCCTTTTACACGAATGTCAATCACTGGTTTTCACTGATTAGGTGCCCTAATTAGTATTAAACCTATTTAAATGAACTTTTTTTGCCCCTGCTATTTACACATCCACCACTAGTCTAGATGCTTATAATCATATATGTATATACAATATAGTATTAAATTGTCATACTAATACTCTGTCTGGTGGATGCACAAGTTCTGCCTCTTAAGGTCGTGTACAGCTTACACATTCTAACACCGATTACAAAACCTTGAGTATAACAATTAGGTAACAAATTCAATTCAACTCTACAACCCCTGATTTCACCTGTTTTATTCTGAGCTATGAAAAACCTTAAGGCTTCAGTTGGCCTCAAGCAAAGTTCTCGTCGCATTGTGTGCCCAAAAGCCACTTATGACATTTTTCTCATACATAATTAGAATAACTTTCTAAAGCAAAGTATTTAACAATTATGGCCTCGTCAAGTGAAGAATGAACAGGTGGGTGGAAGTGTAAATACTTGAAATCTGTTTTTTTTTTTTTTCTTTCCCATTAAACTGTTTGCTTTGTGTGTACAGCAATGCACTGAACCCCATTGGACAAACTGCCTCAAAGTGTTTGCCCACTCTTTCAACTATTTAATTTGTTTTGTGGATTATTAATTTAAGTGTACATGGAAGAATTCCTTTGTCATTTTGTATTAAACATAAAATAGAATGTGTAAACAGTTATCGTTTAATCATGCAGACATACTGTACGTATGTTAAACCAACCTACAAGTGAGCTCCCTAATGGGGAACAGTAAACTTTTGTTGCCATCAAAGCTGGTGGTCCACAGGATTCAGTGGGACCCTGTCGATTGGATCAAAGCCATTTATCCTGGCAGACATCTCATTAGATAGCAGAAAGCAATCAGACTGCGTATCTGTAATTACCAGACATCTAATTGCCTCCACACCATTAAATATCACACCAATATCTGGACCTTGTATCCCCATTATGCACTGTTTAATTAAAAATGCAAATGAAGATTTTTCTAATTATACATTAACTGACATGGAACTGGACAAAGCATTGTGTGTGTTTGTGTGTGTGTGTGTGGGTGTGCGTGCGGGTGTGCATGTGGGCTGTGTTATACGACTTCGAGTAATAGAAGTAATAGTTTTGAGTGGTGAGCTGTGAGGTTTTATGGAAATTAAATTGCAATGAAGAACAATTAATGAAACTTTTTTAATGTCAGTCAAACTTGTGTGTGTGTGTGGGTCTGTGTGAGTGTGTGGGTGAAATGAATCCCTACACTGAGTCTGTCAGCAGCTGGCATTGACATATAAAGTGCTAAAAACTCCACCGAAATATGTCTTAAGGGAAATTGCCCTAAACGTATCTAAAAAGTCAGTCAAACTGCCCTGAAGTGCATCATTCACCAGAATGATGCATATTGAAGGTGATTTATTAAAACTCTGTGTTTTATAAATGTCTACTAAGGTAATAAGAGCATCAGTGTAAGGCAGTAAAGCCTTACAGAACCGTGACTGTGCCAACAGTTTAATTCGTGAAAAATTGTGTGTTTTTCTGTCATTGTCAACAGAAGTCGTGTATTTATTCATATAAATAAACCACAATATACTGTATGTGTGTGTAAAATATATGCACTGATATTTTGCATGTCAGAAATCATATTAATTATAATAATAATGAATTAAACAGACCACTGATGTTTTTTATGCATGAAACAGTTAAAGTACCTGAGCCGCTTTGCCATGTTCACTCATTTTATTTTGCCTTGTATTTTCTCCACAATTTCCTCTGTCTGTCCTTTCAGAGACAGCAAAAAGACAAAACCAATTCTGAAAGGTTTGATAAGGGATTTGTTTCGGTGCAGGGTTTTGTAGTTCTGGGTATGTTTTCCAACCTGGAACCAGATTCAAATTGGAACCATCGGACCTCATCCCTAACGTCCAGCAACTTCTCCAGCATTGTGGACGATCAATAATAGTAGGATTATTTTCACCCTGGCCACACACTATTAATATCAAAAAGGGAAAAAAAAACTTTTACAGTGGAGAAGATACAGCATATGGCAAAACAGAAGATCCAGACATACATTTCTACTGACATGGTGATATAATGAGCACTACAATTTAAAACATGCAGTCTCTATGCAGCTAATGATATAAGACTGATTCAAGAAGAAGTCATGACTTTTGAAGCTCATCACCCCCAGAGCAGCCGGTTACAGTGAGAGATGTCAGTGCATTATTTAACTCTAACTAAATATTAGGTTTAAGAATAAAGTGAAAGAATCAAAGAGAAAAACGTATGACTCGACGAGGAGGAAAGGTCAAGGAGAATTAGAACGACGCTTTCTGCGTAAAACAGAGGGGAAGGTTTAAGGAGTACACAAGAGTTCCTCCCGAGGTTAAAATTGATTTAACGATGGACAAATGGAACCTCCTACTCACCCCGCAGCCAAACTTCAGCACCTTTCCGTTAAATCAGACGTGACAGGTTAAAGCCCCTTTGTGGGTAAATAGGTGAAGCAAGAAAAAGTGATGGAAATGGTAAATGGTGAAAGGGGCTTTTTTTTTTTTTGCCTGTGGTCAGTGACTGTGTGTCACTACCCTGGTAGGAAAATGAGAGATGGAATGGTTCCCCTGTCTCAGTGTGCAGATGTATGTTTGCTGATCAGCCGGCAGATCTCTCAGTGTCAGAGCTCGCCTCAGTTGGACGACCTCCAGCTCGCACAGGCCTGTGGGCCGCAGCGGTCTGCTGTAGCTGCGTAGGCCCGGTTTCCTCTTTCTCATGGAAACCACGGGTTTTCAGTCTACCATGGGAATTTCTGTGGACTGCAAACATTTCCTATTTAACCTACACTGTGAGGCTGATGGATTTGGTTTTCTGAGAAATCGAACCCTTTCATAGGTATTCATGGAATTTTATTCTTTCAGCTGTGCTCACTAAGCCTCTCTTTTCAGGAGATCCTGCCACTTTGGATACAGTCTATTATCACTGCTTTTCTTTGTGATCTGATTTCAGACTTTCACATTCAGTCACTACACTCCCCCAGATGTGTCTGCCTGACTTCTCATTCCTTTTCGTATTTGCAATTCAAACATTTCTTTTGCTAAAGCCTGATTTGTCTCTTATCTTGAATTAGTTATTATTCATCCAAGTGTTAGAGCAGTGTGAGGCTCTGTTATCTCAGCATGCATCATAACGTGCCATAATGAAGCTGAAACCTTCGATGTACTCCATAAGAGGCAGTTAACAAGTTAACAGAAAAAAAAAAAAAATCCACTTTAGGGACCATAACATATTCGCAAATGTGCCTAAACAATATTCTGACACATAATGTTTTTGACAAGCCTACAACAAGGAACTAAAAGCTGTAAATTTGCCTGAGGCAAAGCTTTCACTAGATACAGCGTTTCATATTAAGCAACTCCTGCATAAGCAGTAGATGCTGAGTTCAACTTAGAAGTGTTTCAGTCTGTTGATCTGGTTTGAACGCATCAAGTAATTGTCATGAGGTGAATCACACTGAACTGATTAGTAACCGAACCGAAAATTTCTTCCAAAGGATTTAAAATGTGTTGAGCAACATTACCCCGCATAGGGCAAGGCACAGGCTTAAAGCGAAGGCAAAGGCAGGAAGAACTAGGCCGCTGTACCTCCATATAATTTAGAAAATAGAGTCTAAACTAGTCCCCAGTTACCTTGAAGAAACCCACCTACTCTGCTGTCCACCAAATGTGTGAACCACAGAACTTTGATCTAAGCCAGTCAACAACTCAGGATAGCAGAAGTCCTGTGCCAGTGTTTGTCTCTGATGGTGGGGAAACCTCAGTCCCCTTCACATGTGGCTGTCTGCCCCTCGGCCCAGCCTGTCTGTTTTAAAACCAACCAGACACAAGTGCAGCCTGCCTGGAAGCCGACGCTCGGTACAGACGACTCCCCATCAAAGCTCTGGGAACGCCGCGCTCTAAGCTAAGTCAACTTGGCCGCATCCGAGCTCAAATATTTGAGCAGTGCTCAGCGCTACTGGCAGAGCATCACAGGATCCCATGTCCAAAACAAAAATTTTGGGGGCAGTCCACAGGGGGTGGAGAAGTGGGTGGAGAGAGGGAATGTGGATAATGCGTAATACACAAGTCTCTCCAGTCAACTTTCTCCGTATTCCAAACTTCAGATGGAAGTTTTTGACAGATGTATCCAGGACTAGGCTCTTTACTGAAGCCACTCAACAGCTCCAATCATTTTTAAAACCATCTGCCGGTTTGAACCAGACGGCCCTGCAAATGCAAAACACACTAACCCAGCATCTGGTCAAAACTTTAATAAGCTATATAAATAACTATTATGCCAAATGTATAATTTATATTTAAAAATATGACAGTAGTCTCTGCTACAGAGGCACAAGTCAAAAGGACAGCCAGGCACTGACAAGCAGAAGCTGGTGAAAATAGATAAACAAAAACTTACATTTCCCTGACAAAAGTATTTATAACTCACGTTTCAGAAATCCATCATGTGTCCCACACAATTAGTTATGGATCCAGCATTTACAATAGAGCAACAGTTCGTTGCTAAACAAATGCTGTAGTTAATTATTCAGTCCCTTCAGGAATTAGTGAAAGGAACTGTGAAAAACACCTCAATGTGCATCACAATCGTTTGGCTCTGGTGAAATTAGCTTCTTCAAACAATGTGCTTAATTCACAATACAGAACTTTATTTAAACAAACCCGTTAAAATCGGGAAAACTTTAAACACCTTTTTTTTTGTTGTGTGATTTAATTGCTGCTCTCTACCTTTGTAGTGCAGCATGGTAAATTTCATTATGTAGCAGAGTAACTTAAACTAGTCAGATTCTCGTCTGCAGTTATACATTTCAATTTGGCTTTCGTCAATGACGAAATATCTAAAAATACAGTAAAACACATGCCTTTAGCTATAGACATGAACTGTTTTAAAGAGGGACTCTATTCTCCAAGCTGTGGCAACAACACTGAAGACATATATCAAATTCACTAATGCCACCTTACTGAGCCTGCAGCGAAGGCTTTATGTCTCATACTGAAATATTAGGCCCAGAGGGAGTGTTTGTGGTGAAACAAGTCCACGTCCACTTGCACTCACCTATTCAGTTATCAAGTTTCACATTTGGCATTTTTAAAGCCCATAACAGAAGGAGTCAGGACCTCTGTTATAAAGGGTGTAACATTAGAGTGCTGTGTTACTTCTCCTCAAAAATAGTTAAAAAAAAAAAAAAAAAAAAACACAGTCACGTGACCGGAGGCCTGGTATGGATTTATTCTATAACCTGTTGTGCTATAGAAAGAAGCAAATAAAATGCAACTTCCTCCAAGCATCACCAACAACTCACCTCCCACTATTGGGAACATTAAACACGTAATAGCTTTTTTACATGTCTGCTGCTATTATTCTGCTTTTCAGTTTGACACAGGCAGCCTCCAAAACTAAATACAAACTCAAAAACCATCTGAAACTCACTATTTTATATGTGACACGGCCAATGAACAACAGACTCGCTGCTTCACATGTCTTTGTGTGTGTGTACAATCTGCTATCATGGACAAAGTGGCCTGTGTGGACAGAGACATAGGAGACACAATTTTATGTGGAGTACTCTATTGCCATCTAGTGGTTATGGGTATATGACGATGTGAATAAAATCTCTTTTCAACACACACAAACACATATTTATACACCCTCAACCGACATGAGAGGGAAAAAAAAACTGAATCAAACACACAAAACACAAACACAAAAATAGCCCAACACTCACACATTCTAGGCCAGTAACTCACCAAGACATGTTTGTGGACCTTTTGGGCCTTTGCACCCTTCGTATAGAAGGTTAGACAGGACACAGGCAGCCTAAACACCATATATCTGTGGTGTAGCCTCACGTGACTTTGGAACGTAAACCAAACCAACCTCTCCTCTGGGGGCCGAGTGGCCGCTGGGACAACAGGCGCTGCTGCGTGTTTGTGTGTGGATGTGTGAGTGAGTGCATTAAAGCCTGGAAGACAAATCATTATTGGACTTCACAGTGACAACCTAATCCTGAACCTGGTCCAGCAGACTCTCTTTAGATACACAGACATAAACTGTAATAGTCTCTTACTGCTGCCCTTTAATTCGTTTTGTCTCTCTGCTCAAAACGCAAAGGACCTGAAACCCTGGAAACACGTGCGGGTTTATTTTGTGAGGATTTGTTTAATCCTGCTGCTTTCAAATGCAGCGCAGTTCGGATTTCTTACTGAGCAGCCTTCACTGCTCTATTTAAAGAAGGAAAAAAGCAAAACAACAACTCCACATCACAGGAAGAGAAAACCTGCAAGCAGCCCCCCAAGTGGCTGTAAAAATAATAAATGCTGTTAAGTGTTCATATGGTTTGGAAAATGTATGTCATTTCCAGAAAGTTTATTAGATGTGCATATAAACACCTTCAAACTCAGTCATTTTTCCATTTCAAATCCAGCCTGCTGGGGTTCAGAGCCAAAACACCTTGTCCTCAAACTGGACTACAGTGTGGAGCGGTGATAAATCTCTCAATGACGATGCAATTTCCTCTGATAAACAACATGGACTGTACAGCAGGTGGAGATTGCCTGCCTTGCAGAGATGCTGATATTTGCAAACACATTCAAACACACACACATGCACACACACGCATGCACTTCAGGGGTGACTGTGGCGCAGGAGGTAGACCGGTCGTCCACCAATCCCACAGTTGTTGGTTTGATCCCCAGCTCCTTTGGTCACATGTGGGGGTGTCCTTGAGCAAGACACTGAACCCCAACTTAGTGTGTGTGTGTGTGTGTGTGTGAGTGATTGTGAGTGCGAATGGGTGAATGAGAAGCAGTGTAAAGCGCTTTGAGAACCAAGTCCTATATAAGTGCAGAACATTTCCCATTTTCTCTAACATGAGCTGAAACATAGTGGAATTGAAATAAAAATGCCTCAGCAATGGAGCTTCCCATAACATCCAGCACACAGGCAGAGATAACCACAGGCAGGCATTTCTCTACGCATCCACACACACATAATGCTCCTAGTGGCCCCACATTTCCAACACACACCCAGCATCAGAGCCCCCCCCCCCCCCCCCCCCCTTCCAGGTTGCTGAGTGATGAGCTCTCTTCTAGACACCGTGTCTGGGACTTAACTCCCTAAGCTATGACATAGTCCACAGCTGTGTGTGTGTGTGTGTGTGTGAATATAAACCCACTTTATCACTCCCACACAACGAGCCCACTCAACCGTCACACTGCCCTTAAACACAAGTTGTGATTCTAAGAGATTTTACTGAAATAAGCAAGATGACAAATTTATGACGTTCCCAGATTCCTTGTCAGCTGGACAGGATTAATGGGTGAAAGTGGGGTGTGTTTGTTGAAAAAGCAAACAGGGATTTCAGCTTTTACAACCAGGTCCAGCAGGTGGCAGTCACACTTCACGGTGCCCTATCTCCCTTTTTTTTTGACATCTCCCGAAGAAACACTTGACCTACAATTACAGCAATTTGTTGTGTGAATTATCCAAAACACAAAAAACTCACACGGACAAACACTAAATAAAATTATTCCTTTATAATTTAAGGATCACTTCAGCCTTAATTATTTTTTTCTGTTCAAAACATCAGTAATTATCCAACTACAGCTTGTGCTGTATCCCCAACAAATAAAGGCTAAATATTCCTCTGCACAATGTTCTAATACACAGCTTAGACAATCGCTTTCTGTTCACTACGTCAGTTGCTTTTAGGAATTCCACAATAAATGGTATAAAAAGATTAAAGAGGGTATGCAGATGAATGATTTAGTGACTCGACTACTGTGAAGGGCTCATGTAGTGCATGTGGGCCTGCTGGAGAATGACGGCTGTGACCCACTTCCTGCAATAACCTGCAGAAAATCTGTTTTCTTTTTGCTGACTTTCGGTGAAAAGCCCTCCGTGGGTCATTCCTGAGCTATCAGCATCACTCTCTTTGTGTGATAGATAATGCCGATCTACCGAATGCTTTCCAACCTCCTCCGTCTTGTCCCCTTTCCACCCCAAAGGGCAGTGGCTATCAGAGGCCTTCGGAGACCTTTATGATCCATCCTCCCTGAGGGTTACACACTCTGCTTTGATCTCTGCTGCAGAGCACTCAGACTCCGTTAACGTCTGATTAGATTCCCTCCCATTTGCATAATGCCTCCTTTAGTCATTTGCAGCACAGACTGTGACTCAGGGGGAAAGTAGCCATAAAAGACATTCCTGGCATCATTTAGAATTGAGGCTCCTTCCTTCTGTGTGTGTAGCTACTTTGTTGAAATGTTTTACCTAAACTTTAGAGCGTTTATTTCCTTGTAAAGACTTGCAGTTTTGCCCACAGCTATCACACCTGTAACTGATGTGTTCTACTCAAATAGAAAAAAAAAACAGTGTTTGTGTTAAGTGAGATTAATTCTCAAAACGCTTTTTAAAATGATTCTGCAGTTGTTTAATGACTGGAAATGCGCAGACTGATTGGTTGTAATACAGGTTGGAAATGGATGGACAGCTGGCCTGGCTCTTCTCTTCACCTCGGATGGAAGCTGACCAGCTATCCTGGCTATCTTCACAATTCAAACATTCACATATTAGCACCTCTAAACCTCAATTTAACACGCTGGGTCTTTTTAGTTTCACCTGTACACAAAGCAAAATTGTCAAAACTCATCTGTGTTTTATTACGTTTAGTTAAAATCACATCACTAACTGTTGGGGGACCACAGATGTTCTAAAGTCCTTGCTCTCTGTTCACCCTGGCTTATCACACAGACAACATTCAGGGAGTCTGCCTCAGCCCAGGTGGCTTTGGGCTTCAGTATCTCTCAAGTAAACCGCGGCTCAGACCTGGAGCAGCCTGTGTCTGCTCTGTGGCCCTGTGCACCACTATCAGTTGTTTGGCCCATATCCTAAACCGTCCCATCTGAGACACACACACAACCACAAACACCCCACTAACCTCCTCTCAGTCGTGTGCCTGGAAAGTGATAAATGTCAAAGTCTTGGCTTGACTTATCCCTGACGTTCATTCCGGTTCTGGTTCCCAAATCCATCGCTGCTAATGCACACCCACAGACCACACCCAAACACACACAGGACTGCGGAGATAACATTTGACATTGAAAATCCTCTTTAGCCTCTTTCTCTGTTCCTTCAAACTGGAATCTCTAGAGGGCGGGGACACTAGTTTTAATCAGACTCAGGTTCATGGTAGTGCAACATGGTCTGACCCCCTGTTATTGTCGTCGTCCTTGTCGCACGGAGACTTTTATGAAACGTGTTTCCCATTGAAAACCTCTGGCTGAGAGAAAGTGACAAGGTGTGAACAAATCAGCTCAATAAACTGACCAAAATCCTGCTGGAGACGAGAACTTTTGTTATTGCTAACAATGACTTCAATTCAAAACAACTTTTAAAACCACAAGAGTCAAGCAGCAGACCTGGAGACAGTGTGTTTTTATCCCGGGTCTCCTGTGACAAAACTTTGCAGGGTAACCTACAATTACTCAAATTATCAACATCTGGAACTTGACCATCATCACTTACGGAGATTTGGGTGTATGATGCTAATGTACCACCTCTCATATATGGATTTATTGTTAAGCTACAATCTGCTTGACTTTGCTCAAAAGTTAAATACAAAATGGCAGCACATCTAATCTATGTTGGATGGATTTGATTTTTCAGTGTGTTTTACAGCACTGTCAGTAAGCAAATAGAAGTATCTATATATGTTGTAATTAAATATTTGTAATTTAATTTCAGCTTTTTATATTCAACATGTACACTCAATCTCCAGGGTTTACTGGATGCCATAGATTAAAGCAGCAACGTTTCCATCACCGATGACAAACATGGAGTCAGTGGTTGAAAACCTGACTTTCACTGCCGTCTCCAAACACATGCGGACACACACAAGAGAATCGCCAGATGACCGTTTTAAACACGAGTGTTAAAAATCAGCAGCATGCCAGTGTTTCTGTTCATTTTTCACCCACCAGAGTTGGTTTAACACATTTGCAAGCTGTTTGCAGCAATCCACTCTGTGAGTGGACAAACACTCCAGTCATTAAAAATCACCATTTACTAAGAGCATAAAATGTGCTGTGTGCACATTGCAGCTGATTATGAGCTGTTAAGGACATTTGTGAATGCTGCTCCAAGAAGCTTTAAAATAGATTTATGTGAACCTTAGTAACTTGTGCTGTTAAGTAAACAGACATTTCTTACTCAGATAACAATCTATAACCAAAAAAAACTTTAAAAAATGTCTGATCCCTACTGGTTTCATCGGGACCCTGGGTGGCATTTTCTGCAGGTAGTGAGACAGTACAGTATCTACATGAAGCCTTTGTAGATTTAAGTTGGAGTAGAATTCTGAGTTGAGTACATGTATGAAAGGCCCCTGGGCACATACAGGAGAAGGGTCCCCCACCCTTTCATTTTGGCTGTTCTGAGTTTGTTTCTTGTAATTTCACTATTTTTTTTGGAAGTGTCCCGTAACTTTGTTGGCTTTTTCATTTTTTTTAAAATTTTTTCAGGGTTTTGTGCATCTCTTTGTGGTCACTTTGTGTATTTTTGAGCTTTTTTTAAACAACAAACATGAACAGTAAATCCAGAGGCCCTGGCTCATGAACTCTCTGACCTCCCGGGCCTGTGCCCAATAGGTCCATTCGCCAATCCAATAATGGCAAAAACAGGCTGAGTTCTGAAACTGTTTAGACCATCAGAGCAGACATAATCGGGCAGGGGAAAAACAGATGATTCCAAGATCAAGCAAAGATAGTCGAAAGCACAGGTACGAAAATGGCCAAACAATGGAGTGGACAAGAAAGCAGAGTCAGTGGGAAACATGTGAAGATCCAATAAGCAAGAAACTCTGCAAACAATCTAGGAAACGACTGAGGGAAATTCACCAGTAAAAAAAGTTTAAAGTGCGGGAACTGACGGTCAGTGGAGAACAGGTCAGGTGACTGTGGGAGTCAGAGCTCGGTGGTTGGGTAATACATGATGACAGGTGTGTGTGGGCGGCGCATGGAAAGGTGAGGGAGGACATCTGCTGAGGAGAAATGGTTGGACCCTGGAAAACAGGGGTGCACGGTGAACTGAAAAGAAACTGTGGCACTGACCCAAGCTCCTATTCTGTTTCAGTCTCATTATTTACTTTACAATGTCAGAGTTCTTCATATACATGCATTTTAAAATTTTGTTTCCATGGTATTTTATTTTATATTTTATGTTTCACTGAGTTTGTGTTTTAGTTGCTTCTGTTTTCAGATTGGCAGCTCTCACAAGATTCCAGTAAAAAGCTTAAAGACTCACTTTTGTCTTTATTAAAAGTGTGTTTACCACACTGCATACAGTAGCTGTGTACCTTTGTGTGCGTGTGCTTGTAGTGTACTGTATGTCCTTAGTGCGCTGGTCTTACAGACAGTGATAAAGACAAATGCCAGGACTTTCAGAACTGAATAGCTGTGGGTGCTGGCCAGTACATTGCTGACATGTTCTCGTGTTCTCGTGTTCAACCTCTGGCGTTAATACCAGGGATCCATACAGAGAGTGTGTGCTTAAAAGGATTTGAGGGCACTACATTTAATTTTCCCCGTGGAGATAAAACATTTGTGCACGAACTCAGTGTAGTGGATGGATTTATTACACATGTGCAGCATGCACGTAGGCAATGTGGTCTGTGCAGTTAGAAAGGGAAGAATCTAAAACACTGGATGAAATAATTTAAACCAAAGACTTCTAACAGAACTGAATTATCACGAGAGAAAATTCTAAATAATGCCAACATGTGTTGTGTAAATAACGCTGCTTGAGTGAAACCTTTGCATGACCTGGCTCAGGATGTACCTGCGCCCTTTTTTTTTTTTTTTTTTTTTTTACAGCTGTATGACGAGTGCGTATTTTTCAACAACAGCTATGAGCTCATTGCGTGGAGGCTCGAGCGCGGCTTCGGAGGTGCAATTAGAGTTGAAATTGTTGGAGCTTCAGCTGCCAATGTTGACAGAATGAGAGCAGGATTTTTAAGTGTAATAAAAAGCTGAAGTCCCAATGCAAACTAGCACACATAATGTTGACTATTTTGTGTACTCGGGAGGCCCGTGAGGCGACACATCCCACCAGCTTCGAATTTCAGAAAACAACACCCCCAGAGAAATCCAACCCTAACGAGTAGGCAATTTGCAACTCTCCTCAGTGCTAAGAATGTGACTCACAATGACAATATTTTAAAACACCGTGCCAGAATTTAAAAATGGCCTTCAAAGGAATGACAAATCACCTAAGTGATCTAAGATAGCACACTTTTTCCTCTTTTCCCTCTAAATGCTTTGCCCAAGTCTGGAACCCATTTTCTGTCCGCTTTCAGATAAGGACAAGAGCAGTACTTTTTGTGACACTCTGCAGGTTTGAGCCTGCACACAAAGGGCCCATTCAGCTACCAGGGCAGAAATATCCTTTCAACACAGATGCCATCTTTCCAGCTACATATAGGACGCTCAAGAGAGACATGGCAATAATAAGCTTGGAAACTTTTTGGCAGCTCACAGCCAGACATGGCTCAGGTATGTGTGGTCAAGAGAAGCGGGAATAAAACACAACACTGCAGTGAAATGAAGCAGCTCTCTGGGCCACAACCGCTAAATTGGGGTCAGATTTATTAAGGGCCACTCAGGGGATCGCGTGGTTTTCAGATTAATCTCACGGTTACATGCGCAGACACACACACACACACACCATATTGGCAGAGTCACAAGACTGCCCTGCAATTAGAGCGGGAATCTTTTAGCAAACCTCTTTTCATCGATCGCATCTGACGCAGACACGGACACTTACTGGCACGCGTTCAGCGATCCCTGTCACATTAGAGATGTCAAGTAGACAGTTGTGTGCATCTTGTTGCCAAATCAAATACATCATATCATAGGTGGAGTGTGGCACAGTGCAGTGGGCTCATATCAAGGCTTCTGCAACAAATTGGCCGTAATATTGAGCAGCTGTGAAGGAGATCGTGTAATTGCAGACACATAGAGACGTCTCCCATTCAGCAACACACACACAGAAGGGTGGTCTGTTAACACAACGTAACTTCCTGGTTAAATTAGGATAAATTGCTCATTGAAGCCTATTATGTGGGAAATAAAAGGGAAGCTTTACTTAATAACATATGACGGCTGAGTGTGTTTTCTCTGTTCATTATTTTTATTGTAATGGATGAGAAATTGGTTCCCATGTCCCACAGGTGCAATTTAAATGAATGAGGATGTTGCGGAAAGGGTCTATTGGTGTCAGTTCTACATGAGGCATAAAACTGGGACTAAATCAATATTTGAGATTCAGTTAATCTTCAGCTGTGCCATCGGGGTGGACAGACATCTGGCATCCGGTCGGAATAAGTTCCATGTGCTGCCCAGATCTGCTGCACTGTACAGCCGGGAGTCGCTGGTAAAAATAGAGGGTGTTGGAGAATGAAAAGATTATCACGCTGCTCTTTTGCGACACCTTTCAGCAGATATGAAGCACAATTAATTTAGAAGTTCTTCCACACACTTAAGAGAAAAGACAGTGTGTGGATATAATCTCCTGGCACCTCAGTAACACCACGCCTCATGGAGAGGGCTCAGCTTTGGAAAAGGCCCCTTTCCATACTTGATTTAATATATCTTATCGAACAGCTAAGTGAGCATGTAGACATGCACCTAGAAACAAGACACACCCGAGCTTTACACACTTAAAATAATTAGACTTAATATAAATATCAAATTTAAAAAAAAAAAAAGTTACTAAACATATTTATATAAAAAAATGTTTTCATGATTTATAGTATTTTTCAGATCTTAGTTAGGTTTACATTTCCATGTTTTATTTCTGACGGTCTGATGTACATGTCTATTTAATATTTAATATCTAATTTAATCTTTTTACGATTAGACGGTGAGTCATCTTTCCCTCAACCCCAAAACTTTTTATCAATTTTTTATTCACATTTTTATAGATGTTTTAACTGTGAGGCACTTTTAAACTGCTTTTTATTAGTGTTATACAGCACAAATAAAGATGATGATTCTGATGAGCATGTAATAAAAAATGGAATAAACTATAATACAGTAGTTGAAAGCAATGTTCAGCGACAACACGTTTCTTTGCATGTGTTGCAATAACGTATTACAGCATTGGGACAGGATGTCGTGCTGAAAGTTAAGGACTGGATTTCCATCCTCTATGAGTTACATACATACATGTGTAGAGCTATACGATATATGTTTGATGGAGCTGGGCTGTGTGACAACAGTGAAGTGATTTTTTATTTGACTTTCAATGTGTGACATGATTACGTTTCATTTCATGTCAAGAATTTATATAGTCGTTTGTCAAGTACTATACAGCTGAATGTTGCCACAGCCGATGTATGATACATGGGGTGTCTAGCAGGAAACTAATTTACACTCCCTGTCCCTGGTTAAAATCAAGTAAAATGCCAACACTTAGGGTGGAAGTACTTTTGCTCAATTACTGTGTTTAAGGACTAATTTGATTTATTTGTACTTCATTATGTTACCATAGGGTATTGTCCTTTTTATAGATATACTCTACATAATCAATTAGTATTTAATAGTGAATTCAACAGTTAAAATTTGTTGTATGATTTACAAAGGTAAAATACTGATTACATGAAAATACTCCAACAGAAGCAATTATTCTGAACTCTAACATTTGATACCCACAGTACATTTGGGAAATAATATTCCTCTACTTATACATTTGAAAATAGGACTTATAGTGGAGGGTTTTTTTTTACAGGGCGGCAGAGGATCATAATACTTTAGCCAACCACAATAGATCAGACTAGAACGAGAACAATCAAGTGAATAAGTCCCTTATGTGAGACATTTTGCCTCTGAGATAAAAGGTTCTTCACTCTATAATCACCAGGAGAGCTCAAAGCGCCGCTGAGGCTACACATTATCACCACGGCAAAGACCAAATAGCTTGGCAGCAGTGCCAGTGTTGGATCACATTTCTCAGTTTCCAGGCAGAAGCTGGATTGCATCTGACTGTTTGATCAGCTCCAAGGTGACAGGAAGGCTGTGGTGATATCAAAAGAGGGTGCTAGTCCCTGCACACCATGTCAGTAGAACACGCTGCCTGCACTTTTAGGGCACTCCATGCAAACACGCACAAACCTGGGCAACAAAATGGAAATTAGACAGGATTTTTCTAAAGTTCAGTTTAGTTATTTATTTTTTATTTTTTGATCTGGAATCACTTTCTGCATGTGGTTTGTCCAAAACGCAGCAGCTCGCCTCATTTTTAATCAGCCAAAAAAGACGCATGTCACACCACTTTTTAGATCTCTACACTGGCTTCCTGTAGCTGCTCGCATCAGGTTCAAGGCTCTGTCTCTTGCTCACAGGGTGGTTAACTCGACAGCTCCCGCTTACATCAACTCACTCATTCAAGTCTACAATCCTTCCCGCTTGCTGCGGTCTGCCAACGAACGGCGTCCGGTGGTCCCAGCACCGCACAGAAGACACCAAGCAAAACTTTTTAGTGCAATGATCCCACGATGGTGGAACGAGCTACCAAACTCTGCTCGCTCAGCAAACTCACTTCCAATATTCAAAAAACTGCTGAAAACAGAAATCTTACGCATCTTCCTATGCACTTAAATGTCTTAAAAAAAAAAAAAAATCCTTATTGCTCTTTCTCGGACTTGCATCTCGTGAAATGTGAACACTTTTCTCATAGGACTTTGCTTTGATGTTTTCTCCTTGACTTAGATCTTTGCTGCCTTGTTCCTCACTTGTAAGTCGCTTTGGATGAAAGCATCTGCTAAATGACCCAAAGCTTCAGTAACACAAGATTTGCAAACGTGTCAATGATTCAAATCTTCTACTCTTCATATATGGTTAATTTCCTGTAAGCAATTGTGACTCAAAAACAACTTCAAGATTCATATTAAACCCTTGTTTAGTCGATGGAGGTGTTTCTCCTTTAGTGTTTTATTATGACACATCACATTGCAGTGTAAATAGTAGCTATGCCCCTTTCAAAAAGTGTTATAGAATATCTACTGCACAACATGTTCGTGCTCTGTCTTGGGTTTATTGCATTAGCCCACCAAACAGTGGTATTGTTTAAATCTGTCCAGGGGACTGATCTGAATGAGGTGACCTTTCACATTCGATGCCACTCGGTCAGAGTGAGACGTTTCATGTTACTGAAAATTTAAAAGAAAATACGAATATAATTGAATTACTGAATTACTAATGGTAAGAGAAAGAGGAAAATAGTAACCAACATTTTAGTGCATGCTATGAAATTACTTTCCATCACATAAAAACCTTTTTGTAAAACATCAAACTAATTCCTTGTTTCTAATGGGTATAAGGCTATAAAACCCAGTAAAAGAAAAATGTGCAAAAACATCTATTTCCACATACGAAATGACAAGACGGTCAGACAAGGTTGGAAGGTGGAGCGGTATTTATGGAGAAAGGTGAGCACTCGTTGTTGGTCATGGCTCCACACTATAAAACATAACAACCTAGGAATAAAAACAAGCAGCACTAAAAAAAGACACGTCCATGGCTGGAAGTCAGAAATACACATTCCAAGCCTGATCTTGCAGTCCTTAGCTTTTCACCTCTTCCTGTGAAACGAACATTTAGCCTGTAGTCATTCTAGATGTTTTGTAACTTGCACAATGCTAAAGAAAATGAGCCAATTTCCCACAAAATAACTTAAAACGCTAACTGAAAAGCACTATTCTCTGATTGAGGAGCCAAAATGGAGAAAGCTGGGATCTGTCAGTCTAATGTATTTTCATTTTTCACTTATTTATGGGTTTATGCCTTTAAATCACAATGATGACTGCATAACTCCTTAGAGATCAAGAGGTCAAACATAACAGCATGTTTGCCCCGTCTCCCCTGTGGGCTGGGTAACCCCCCCCCCAAAGGTACACACTGACAGGACGGTGAGTCATTCATTAAAATCACATTTTTAGATACTGCTGACAGTTTGCTCTGCAAATAAATCACAGTTATATCATGTTAAAACCCCCAGAAAAACATTATGTCGCTGAAATCAAAAGCATATTCAGAAACAAAGGTAGGAAGGACTTATGATTTATGATCCTATGAGATGTTCCTGGTGTAGTGTTGCCAGAGAGCTGGATCATCATCCTCTCAAATTGGCTCACCCTGCTGTGGCATCTGGAGAGAAGCAGTAACTCAGCGATTTACACCTATCTTCCTCATCCTCTTCTCTTTGGAGATCCACAGATCAAGACATGCTTGTCAGAGCTGAAAAGTGCCAGCTCTCTAATAAGCTCTAGGGAGGCCATCATTTCGGGCCATGCATGAAAGCTTTTCTGGCAACTGGAGCTCAGCATATGAAGGTGTTTGGCCGAAAACGCCTCAGTCGCCATGGCTGGGGAAGAAATAAGGACAAAAAAAATAAAAAATAGGAACATGTCACGAGCAGCAGGGGTTGGATGTAGTGTTGAAAGGCTGGATGGTGTCCAGTATCCTGTGTGGTGTCATGTCATAGACAAGCTATGGATGATATAAAAGTCTCTGCCACACTCACACACATTGTTAATTATCTCTACGGAAAGTCCACGTGGACAAATATGTGAACTGTGTAAACCACAGAATTTGTGGGATCTGGCATCATTAAGAAAATTTATGACAAAGGTTGTGTGGCCACATAATGGGATTTTTGTAAGTGTAAAAATATTTTTATATGTTTTAATAATGACTCTCAAACCCTCCGATAGCGACTAAAGACGGACATTTTAACTCAGATGACACAATGCACTTTCAAAAGCTTTTTTCATCAATTTATATTTTGTGCTGCCAAGTTTAATGTAAGTGAGACGTGAAAGGGATAAACACACAAACTGGCTTTTTATATAACATGGATGGGAAAACTTGAGAAAACTTGAATTCAGTAGAACAAGTGGATCAATGTCAGTCATTTCACTCTCCCCAAACATGACCCAAGACAATTTGTTAGTTGATTCAGTAACGAAACACAATGATGCATACTGACTCCTGCCGTAAAGGCAAGATTAAAGCAATATTAAAAAAACACTTTTCATTGCCTCAGCCAACAACCTAGGGTGTGGTACTGTACAGGAGGTCAAGGTCTTCAAATGAAACGCCTTCAAAAGCACATTGCAATGAGCTCATCCTTAATGCTCACTCACGCTTTAATCCATGCTTCATTGTGTCGGGTTCCAAGCAGTCACAGCCCATCAGAGGTCTGAAAATGTATCCCAGATAAAAGGGATATCAAATCAGAACTGAGGTGAAATGATCAGCAGAAGTATATATATTAAAGTCTGGAATGTTATTGGAATTAAAACGTTTGAACTTGGTTCGACGTTTTTGGAAAGTACTTTATTGATTCATTAGAAAACTGGGTGACATATTTCATTATTCTATAATCCATGTTTGAGAGAGTGTTAAAAAAAACAATTGTTTCTTTTGGACGATTTTATTTTACAGCAGCCCATTTACAGCAGCTGACTACTGCTTACTTCAGACCACTGTAAAAGGCTTTTAACAGTCCCTAGACCCTGCTGGTTAAAATGAAAACAGTGGTGTGGTGTGTTTGATTGGTGTGTTTTTAATTATTTTTTGGACAACGACGTTTACGGCGCAGAGGAATAAACTAATTCAGGTTGCAGACTGACAGATAACACATGTGAGTGGAGACAAATGACTGTTGGTTTTAGTGTCTGTGTGGGGATTGTTAAAAATCCGATTAAATTTAGAAAACGATTCTTTAAAACACGGTGCTGGTAAGTGAATGTTGTTACCTTCAGACAAAGGCAGAGGAACAATTTCTTCCCCTGCTCAGTCTTAGTGCTGACATACAGTAACCAGCTGCTACTGTTAGCTCCTCCAATTTTCTTTCCACTACTTTTTGGCATAAAAGGAATGTGTAGTTCCCAAAACAGCAAGCCATCCCTAAAACAACTGTATGTTGTGTGGGAACATTAGCGAAATCCAAGCTTTAGACAAACTTTAAAATGAAATAGTTCACCACTAGTGAGCTGTTGACTCGACTTGTACTTCTCTCAGTGCAGAATCTGAGGTGGCTCTCAGTGGGACATGGATAGAGGGATAACGGGCAATGGGTCACAGCTGTCTCCCTATCTGCAAAAAGTGGGAAGCACTGTGCCCCTCCAGGCCCCCAGTTCAGTCAACTGCTAGAACACTAGAAGCAACAAACAGAACCAGGGAGATCGGCAAGTTGGTCAAAACCACGGTGTCAGCGAGGTCATGTTCCATGTGCTGTTTCTGTTCTGCTCCCCGTTTGCCTAAATTAGTTTCCATTTATTTTACTTGTAATAGCAGCTTTAGTGCGTGACAAGTTCAGAGACGCAAACTTAAATAAGTGCTCTAAGGGCCGTCACCGGTGTGTCCTGGAGGCGAGGCAGGAGGGCCAGTCATTGATTGTGTTTAGTATCGGCCCTCTGACCCATAGAACAAGAGATGGGGTGTAAACCATTGGTGCGCTTTTGCCTTTATTTGAAGTGACAGACCTCTGGTAAACATATACATAGCACGACCAAGTTTATACCACGTCTCCACCTTTCCCCTAATTTCCACGCTGGAAATTGATAAGGTCAAATTATCAGCCGCATGAACACAAATTACTCTGCTTTACAGGAATCAATTCATCAGTCATGACAGTTAAATGAGACGTTTGTTTCTGTTCAAGGGGCCGAGGAATTCTCCTCCGAAGAGCGTTTCTCCAAGTGGAGCGTGGAGGGGGACACGAAGGACCTGGTTTTTAGCACAGTCAGTAGTTTTGACAGATTTCTTCAACATAGCCACCCAAATCACAAGGTGAAGAACTGCTATTTGCCTTTCATTGGGAATTAATAGTCCTGCTTTCTGTGAGGTGTTCAGGGTCCACATGCTCTCCTGTATTTCTGAAGGCTAAAAGCAAGCATTGCCCGAAGCCAATGCCACGATGCCTCATAGGCCATTCAGAGAAAATAGAGATGTTTCTCCTCCACTTTTCGTGGAAATTCAGATTTTACGTTTCATGTTTTCCTTTTCTCTTTTTTAAACTCCTCTTTTATTATTTAAGTCTATAAATGTCTCCAGTTATCAGAAGGCCTTGTCAGGCAAAGCACGGGGTGCTATCAACATTAGTGATATGGGTTATTTATTTATTCATACTTTGACATCACACACAATCTCACGCACTTTCTAAATCTGCAGAAGTGCTGCACAACATCAACTCTGCGGCAAAGAGACGAGAATTAATTGCTTTGGCTCAGTGATATTTAACTTTATGAGTGTGCACGGGGATGTGGTCATATCTGTTGGGTACTGCTTTCCATATGGTTGTCATAAAAATATGATCTTATAAGCCCGAAACATATCCTGTCAGAGTGTTATAAATCAAATTTTGGCACAGTAGCAGGCTTTAGCCATAGCCAACAGAAAATTACAGCAGCACTATCGCAGCATAAATGGGTGGTCACCAACTGATAATTGCGCAAAAAGGAGATAACTACCTTAAATTGTAAAAGCATGTAACATGCTACAGCCAATGTAATGAGGAGTTACAGTAAATGTCAATTTGAGGTAGAAGTTGTGACTCACGTTTCTTAAAGTCTGCTGCATTTGTGAAACGGGACTTCTGACACGCTGTCATGTTAATAAGAGCATTGTGATGACATATATGCCAGAAGATGTGCATCACTTTTAATTCCTCATTCGGTTTAGCCGCAGTGAACTTGTGTCATAGTCACAATACAGTCTGGAGACAAAAACAGCAAATAGGTGAAGCTTTCGAGTCACATTTATGGGTCATCAGTGTGTTGAAAGGCAATAAAAACCAAGCAAAACAGCCTAATTCCTTCAAATTATTGGAGGAATGCATGGCTACATGTGAAAATGAGGAAAAAGGTCAAAACCAGCAATTACTCCACTAACAACAGTCTCCTTTTGTGTTCTTCATTATGTGAACCAGAAACTTGAGCAGACTTCCACACATGAAATATGAAAATATATATTTAATATAAAAATATTTTTACATTGTATCACATTCATCAAGCCTGGTGTAACCCAAGCTAAGCCAGTGATGCTGAGGTGATGACAGCACACTGTGCAGCAGTTGACTCAGCCAGGCGATGACAAAAATGCTTTACTTTTGATGAAAATGTATTATTTTAGTCATTCTGCAGGGACAACATTGATGGTAGATTTAATTGTGATAAACTAATGTTATGAAACATTGAGAAAACAGTGAACAAAAATGTTTAAACACATCACTTTAGCCTTAAACAAAAGTATAAACGAACCTTTTGTATTTGATGGCTACAAAGACGAAAATTAAATGACGGACCACCTGGATAAAAGAGGAGGCTGGCAAGCAAGCGCAGAAAAGTATCAGCGTCTACCAAGAACATGGAACAAGCAACGGAATAACGTCAGAGAATGAAAGTGTGGGAGTCGCTTTGTGTTGTCATCAGGTGATTCGCATGTTGAGGATAAAATTGAAAACAGATTATGTCAGGGTGTGTGAAAGAGAGACGGAGAGGGTGGAAGAAAGAGAGTAGGCCTCAAAAAAAAAAATCCATCCGAACAATCCATTAAAAAGTGATACAATTGTGTTTTCTGTAATCCAGCAAAATGCACATAAAGGTTAAAAGAAACTGCTTAATTTTTAAAGTTACAAAGTACCTTGTTGTACATAAAACAGATTGGGAAAATTGTCGAAGATGGGTTTACACTGTACCTGACCAGTGACCGATGCAGGACACCAGGCACATTGGATTGAAGGCGTAGTGAATAAATAGAATCAGGCCTTGACAAGCTGGCTAATAGTTTTTTGCTTGGCTTGTGATGCAAACGCCCAGTAATTTAAGCAATGAAATGAATGATTGACATTCAAACTAGAGTTTATTTACAGTGTTTAGTTATTGGCCTTCATGCAAAGGAATATGTAAAGAAAATATGACTGGTCTCAGAAGTGAGACAGGGGGCACTGAGCTTGTTAGAGGGTTGAACTGATCTGAGTGAGTATGGGGACGTGAAAGCCAGACTAACTTTGTGGTTCCCCAAGGGTTTGGTGGTCAATGTGCAGGTAATTCCTAGATTCAAAGAACCTTATTTATCACACTCGTGAAACATAAAAAAAATCAGGAAAAACACATTTTACACTCATGAAACTGCAATCTGTTTTATTGTAGACCAGTTCTGTCGAAGGCCTGGTTGCAACTTTGTGACTTACTGTTGCATGTTTTCTACCACGGATTTTCCTGCTGTGCACAGATTTAACACACAGTTTCAGGGAACGATAACTCATTTTGTTGGAATTTAATAAATCAGTATTATCCACTGTGTGCTGCATTAACTTTCCACCACCTTGCAGAAAACACAGCATCGATGTTGGATTAAAAACAGTATTGTAACAGTAACAATCCATCTTCTCTAAAGAATCTCTACATTACACCGCACGACGCTGCACAACATTCTTTGGTCCATTAAAGGATTACCTTTGCTGCAAAATCGAGAAAACCCTGCTCGGTCTGGTGTTGGCTGGATCATTCTTCATAATATACCCAAACAGAACTGTAAGTAAGGGTAGATGGAGTGGACAGTAAAGCGCACGGCACAACCTTTGTTTATAAGACCCCCTCATCAGTTTGCTCGCCATCCAGAGTTCATACGCTACCACAGATGTCAGCTGTTGGGAGTCGGCTCCACCGAATAGACTGCAAAGCGTCATCACAAAGACAAAGACGAAGACACAAGTGACTTTGTCAAATTGTGGGCGATGTTTCTCAGCGTTAGTGTGTGAATCATTGGATGTGACAGGCAACACACAATTTTAATAGACCACAGACAGCGACATTTTTATTTGTTGGGCCCACACGTACAATACACACCTGCACTTTGACTCACTCTGTGGTGTTGATTCCACAAGCAGGTTAAGTCACGGAAATAACCGTCCGCCGATGTCACGCTCTTTTCCCATGTTAGGACGATTGACTGGCCCCAATTACCACAGACGAAAATATAGCATAACAAATTGCAGCAAGCTGGCAGCACATTGAGATGAACAGAGCAAACGATGCCTGCCAACAATGAAACTAGCAGAGTAAGTAAGTAGACACAGCTCGGCTGCGTCTCGTCTGATGTATGACACTGGACAATGTACTGTGGTCTGTCTGAAGTCAGCAAAAAGCATCTCGATCAGCAGCGTCCAAGAGGTCAAGCTAAATTAGTTATCACTGATTAAATCTGCATTTCTGCTTCATACCCTAAGCAGATCGGGTTCCATTGTTTTCTAACGTTATGGCGCGCTGACAAACACCAAGGCGTGCCGTGCGATAATCGCACTACACCAGTCTGAGTGTTTTTGCTCAGACCCACAGAGAAGCATGTTTCTGTTTATGGCCAATTTCTGATTGTGCAATCCAATACGTTGTGTTAAGGAAACATGGTGATATCAGCAGTCATCGGCTTGTATCGTTTCATTTTGTCGAAGATGTTAAACTTTGCCTGATGAATGGAGAATGTACATACAGAACATTAGCTAAAGGCTGAGGAATGCGATGGGTGAGAGTATTAGACTTACTAATGCTTGAAACAGAGCTTAAGATTGGAAAGAAAGACTGGGAATAGCAACACAAAACAACTTATCTGCAGAAATACACACTTAATTCCGAGAATTTTACTCCATTGCACGAGCAAATATAAAGGGCACATGATAAGACTTGGAAGAGTCAAATTTCGTGTCGACTCTCTAAAATGCTGTGAACACAAATTCTTGAGTGTTCAAGGAGTCTAGAAAAACAGTTTGCCTCGCTAACATATGCTCAAATTTGTGTGAAAAAGAAAATGAAATGGTGGGAAAGTGTTTTTGCAACAACAAGTTTTGCAGCAGCAAAGGTCACAGTTTGTGAATTTTTTTCCCCCCATGGGTTTGGTCAGGCTTGTGATTACGAAGAGAAAACATAGTCAAGTGACATCATATAAACTGGATTGTGACAAATTTGATCTCGGTGTGGAAAATTATTCCAACGTACACAATGGAGACACAAACTAATCGCAAATACACATGTACACGCCATATGTCATGTACAGATTCATTTTTGAATCTGGACTTGATTTGGCCGTAAACAGTGGCGATCCTAGAGTGTGTTGGGGCCCTAGGCAAAAATGTATGCACCATAAAACAGCTATGCTTAAGATCTGGAAAATAAACAGCACACCACACTGCACAATAACTTACAGCTGTTCTGCTAAATTAGTTAGCGAAGTTAACTCATGTGAAAGGTCAAAGTAAACAAAAAAGAAACAATGGGATGGCAGTGGAAGTGCCGTTATTCAGCCATCTTTTTTTTTTTTTTTAACCACAATTACAGCTACACTAGCAGCGTTTAGTTAACACTCTGCTCAACTTATCACTATCTTGCTTTTTTTTTTTCTCCTCTTCATTTTCATCAGCTGCTTTTCGTTGTTTCTCTTTGTTTAGACTCAATCATGTGCTACTTGCAACCCGCCACCCGGGGCCCTGTTAGGGAGGTCTGCGACTGACACACACACAGTCACAGTGCTGTACAGAGTTTAACTTTTGTCCGCCCTCAGGGGGCCCCTACTGGCCTGTGGCCCCAAGCATTTGCCTGCCTTGCCTGCTGGCACAGAGAATTGGGGTCTAAACCAAAAATGCTCTTGCAAAGGAAACCAAAGCCCTCGTCTTTCTTTTAAATTTCTGTTTCCCTCTGTGTGTTTCTATTGTTTGCTGATGGTTTGCTATTTATATATTTTAATGGTGCCTTACCCCAGTTGGTGGACCAACAGGAGAGTGCTTACCTTGTTATTGTTCTCGATCTGTTGAAAAAAAGAAGTGATGAGGAGAAAACACCCCCTCAGTTAAGAAGTCAAATAAAAGATTTAACGTCATACTGACAGACAGAAACCTCACTGCTTTTCCACTCACCTCCATCTGAACTTTGCTTCATGACTCGAGGATGGGAAGGGCTGACGTGAGGTGGGGATGGGGCATGGCTGCTTTGACAAGCGATAGAGGCAATGCCTTGCAGTGATCACAGACTTGGGAGGCTGAGAGATAACGACAAATGACAGCCACCTTGTGCTAATGGCCCCACGGTGTCACTCCTCCAGTGTCTCACCCTGATGACATCATTGCTACAGGCAGTCGCATGTCACAATATTTGGTGTAGAATGTCCGTCACATCATCTGCTGCCGCACCAGAAAAGGGTCTGGGGCAGTTCTAATAACAATCAAACATACTTTATATCTCTGAGCACTGCAGATTTGCATCTTTATCAGTGAAGCCAAAAAGAACAGCTTACAGTTATGCTATACTTCAAATCCTAGCATCAGCCCGCTAACATTCTCAGTCCAAGTGTAAATGTTGAACCACAAGGTGGCGCTTAAAGAGTTCACCAAAGGCCTTAGGGTTCGGCCTCTGGGTGAAAAATGGTCGGCTCCATTTATGCTTTGTGCATTGAATCTACAGCCTAGGTGTTGCAGAGGTGCTGCACACCTGTGTACCACAAACTGTAGCCTGATGATTGGACCTAGACCACAACGACTCTAGTTGGTCCTTCTGCCTCATTCGGTGCAGTGGTTTTACAGATCCAGAGATTTACCATCTCCGCTGATGGCTCCTGTCTTTCTTGCGATGCAGTTATTTCAGAAATATAACTGCCATTCATGTATCATCAGTTTTAGTCACCATTGTTTGTAGAAAACCAAAAATTCTCAACATAGTGGGTGGAAAACCACCTACTTTGGTGGTGTAATTACAGAGTGGCACAGACACACCGACGCACACAAATAAATGCTCACAATAGACAATGGGCTCAGCATAGAAAGTAGAAGCATACAGTAAATCTACTGTAACTTAAGCCATCCATACATTTTAAAGAGAGCACTGCTGAATGGTTGCTGTGCAAGACAGCAAAATGACAATGATGTAAGTGCAGCATTGCCAGTAGCGAGGCTGAAAACACTAAACCGCAGTAAGATATTGGATTTTCTTTAATTAAAGAAAGATTTTGATGAATTAAGCATTCAACTTTTAATTCCTTTCTCTAGAGTGCACAGCAAAGCAAAACACGTGTTCTTGTGTAGGCGTCTGTTGAACACTATACTCAGCCGAGTGTCTGCTTTTCCCCTTAATCCTTTTGTTTGTCTCTGCAGAGAAAACTGTTGTAGGTTGAGCCTTAGTATTATTTTCCAAAAGGATTTTTGTAAGCAGACTTAAAAACTTCGGCTTATTACTCGATGGACTCTAACTCCCTACATTTGCACTTAAGCACATCTTCTCAGGCGGAGAGTCATTCACAAAAGCCAAATCCACTCAAAGCGCATACAAATGTACAATTCCTCTCACCTTTGAACCGCCAAGTGTGAAAAATGAAGTCATCGCACGGCCAAATGCCAGTGAGGCTATTGTGTGTTAGATTAACATCCCCTCAAGGTCCCTGAAGATTAGACTGAGGATCTTTCAGAAGGAGCTCAGAATACGACAGGTCTGCGTTGAACGTGAAACAGGAGAACAATACAAGAGAGCGACCTGCATTAGCACTTGCAAACAGATCTCTGTGCTGATAACTCAATGCTAAAGATGCTGGCAGTGGTTCAGCATTGCCATGACACAGTGTCTGAGTGTACGCATGCACTTTAATCATACAGAGCCAAATTCCATTACCATAACAAATGGTGATGGTGATTTAAAGGCAAAAGAAACTGTGCCATCACTGTTTTGGCTCAGCTATGCTACCGTCTCATCAAATTCAAATGTCTAGATGAAAGAAACTGGTAAACACTGCGTGGGACTGACCTATTCAAGCACAGTTGAATGAGTTGCTGCGGTTGGTCTGTAAAGTCAAATGGAACGCTTTGGCCTTGTACATCAAGGGACAAGTGCATTTATAACCCACAGTGTGTTTCTTTGTGTTCTGTCCAGGGAAAAGGATACAGAGCCAAATTCATTAATGGATAATAAAACATTCTGTACATTTATTATTACTTATCGTATATCAATCCAAAAAAGTAACACTTTTTTATGAAAACAACAATATGCAACTTTTGGAACTCCAGTCTCATTCTGTAGCAGGCGACTTGAAATCAGTCCACACGGGACATTTTACACTGTACTGAACGCGTGTCAAGGCCCATGGTATGTGGCAATGTGTGTTCGGCCTAACAACACACCTCTCATAAAGTTAAATACTGTAGCTTGAATGAAAACTCATTAACTGACTTGTTGACCAGTAAAAAAAAACCGAAACTAATCAGCAGGTGTTTTGAACATTGTCAGTCTCTCAGTCACTTTTTTTGTTCATTTCAGGCTTGACTCCATGGCGATGTTGGTCTAACAAAACAGTGCAATGGCCATGCTGGGAAGGGCCGAAAAGGTTTAAAAAAAAAAAAAAAAAAAAAAAAGATCTATATTCCCACATTATACATTTAATTTTAGATTGCATGGGGAAAACACAATCTGTCAGATTAATGCTGAGTTATACAAAATGTCCTCCCAAACATTTCACAAATAAAACCCAAGCCAGATTCCCATGAAGGCCAGCAGCCTGGAGGCCTCTCGCAACTCACACGGCCCGCACTGTGCTCGACTGTCACCAGCAAAATGATTATTGCATTTTATTAAACTGGGTGTGCACTGGACATATGTGAAACTGGCAACAGGTCAGCAAACAATTAACCTCTTTTTTTTTTTTTTTTTTTTCTCAGTAGGAATTCAGTTCTTAGATTTCACCATTCAGTCACAGACTCACAAATATAAACAGCTTGTGTTTCCTAATAAGTGCTACTGCTTGTTCAAGTAAGAACAGCCAGCAGAGTATGAGAATGTTTATTTTGATGTTGCAAAATGGGGCTTTCAAAATATTCCAATAAAAAACACATGTGCATATTTTCATATCACAGACTAACTTTAAATCGAATGCCTTCACAAAATTCGTTAAAAGGTTTTCTGCACAGTACATCAATAAGCCACATGTAACTCATTGCATTATTCTTAGTATTTAGTTGATGGAAAGAACATTGTTGAGTCTTGTTTCTGGGTGGCTGGTGCATTATGAAGCATTTATTGTATATGTTATAATAACTGATAATGAGTTAAAACACTACTGGAGTTAGCTGGACAAATTAACATTAGCAGTTTAGAGTAAATAGTCACAACTTTTAATTCATTTTGACAGTTTATGGTTATGTTGTAATGCCTGAAAAGACTTGTGTACATAAGAAGAATTGCTAAGTAGAGTTGAATTAGTCTTGTTCCACCTGCCTTCCTAGTTTCTTCTCCATATCAGTGGGTTGTGTATGTAGCTGTATGTAGAATTAGATTTTGAGAACACACACATGCCCAGATATGGAGATTATCTCCTACTTAGTTTCCCTTGGACACAGTAACCGGCGCCCAGATTTTTGGACACCAGCAAAGTATGTCAACGTCAAAGACAAGCACCCCGAGAGTTATTTGAACATGCTTTGTGTCTCGGCCAGTCTGGATTATTCAGGAGGTTTGTTATCTTGAGTCTCCTTTATGCGTTTGTTCACACCGTCCCTCTGCTCGCACACAGAGTGACCAGCTTTTTGTAGCCCTCTGCCATCACTGAAAATAACCAATTCTATCACTCACACACACACACACTCACTAACACAGCATCATGTAAACATCTATTAAAACATATGCACATCAAGGAGAGTAAGACAAACATATGTTGTCTATACATTTTAAACATACACACAAAAATGTTCTCATGCTTGTACACCACACACACACACAAAAGAAAACACCCAAGAGACAGGGGTTGGGACTGGTTTCTGGCTATAGACAAATGTTGAAGTCCGTCCAGAATTCAGACAGCTGTGTCTCCCAGAATGTGAAATTTTAATGAAGTGTCCATAACAAGGACTTGACCTTTGACCAGGGCCTTTCAGTGCTGTGTGTCCTCACTCTGGTCCTTCTTATGGCCCGATGATGAGGACACATTCCTTTTTCCTCTGCTCATTCTTGGATTTTACTTTTGTTTCCTTGAAAGCATAACAGCAGAGGGAGTGTGTGACCGAGTAAATGCTGTATGTGACATTAATACCATTGGGGACAGCGCATTTAAAGCAGATATAGCGAGTGGATGAAATGCAAGAGAAATGCTGCAGGTAAAATCAGAATCTCATATTCAACTTGGTCCTGCTACTTCTGGGCTGCAGTTTTATGCATTACTAACCTTTAAGATCCAATTTTACATGTCAGATTCTATTTATATGTTTTGGGAAGAAAAAGTATAATTCTAAAGAGCGATATGAAATTTAATTAATAGCCTTAAGTGTAATAGTATGACATTGTTTGCAGCCCAGATTTATAGTGACGTGCGGGTAGATAGGGTATGTTTACTTTTCTCTATGTCCCCGCAACCCAAACCCCACGGCATAAATGATTGTAGGCTACCTTTGGACACATAATTGACTATCATTAGGTTCATTTACTGAGCTCAAATTGGTTGTTAACATAATAAACTGGCCATTTTGATCAACTTGTGTCATGTGTTACTTACAGCCACAGTCACGGTGTGTGTCACGTTGCATTTTAATTTAACAACAAGGTAGAATGTGCCGATTAAAAGATTTAATAACCCGGTGAGCCGTCCAGGGAACGCAGTGCTAATCGGTTGAGGACTCTCGTAAAGAATAAAGTCTAGGTTATTTGGCCACACCTGCACCGGTGTATTACATAATACAAATCTCACAATTCCGTTCAAGATTACATTTATCAGTCAATGGGGCAAAAAAACCCACGTTATGCAGACGACAAAGACAACTTTCTCCGTTGCATGGGTATAATGGGAAAATTCTCTTATTTATAAATTGTTGTAGCAGTTTAATGGCAAAGCCTCCTAAATTACTGCATTTCCACAGGGTTGCTTGAAATTAAACATTATACTGTATGTGTGCATCATTTCCCGTCAATCAAATCCCATTTGAATCCAGTGTGGGCTTGTCACTGAGACCGGTCGACATAATATAAAATATAAAACAACATGAAGATGAGATGAAGAAAGTATAAATAAAGATGACCAACCACCTTTGTAAAGATCTCACTTGCCATAATAGTTTTCTATACTAGAGAGGAGACAAAATAAGTTGAGTATTAGATTTAAAAAACAACTTAATACACCTCCCTTATGCATACTTGTAATTGAGCACCTGTTATTATGTAGTATTGTTGGGAGTAAAGTACTCTCAGAGGAGTAGATCAATTAAATACGCGTTTGTACAAGTATTTTGTTTCACACTACACAAAGGCAAGAAGGCAGGTCCACCACACAAGGCAGGAGTGAGAGAGGCTGTAAACTGATACTTTAGTCTAAGCACATCCTCTATGCTGGGGTCCCTTTTCTGCCAGGATCACACACACACACACACACACACACACACACACACACACACACACACACACACACACACACACACACAACACACACACGCACACACACACGCACACACACATGTCTGTGCACATACTCACATTCCTCTGCAGGCTCTGCAAGGGGCAGGCGCAGAGTGTGCTGGAAGCTTGGAACTGTTCTTCAGAGTGAGTGTCTCTCTCACTCTCCCCAGTTGTTAAGTCAGACAGTCAGAGGAGGAAGGGAAGGCAGAGAGACCAGGGGAGGTCTGACGACACCATCCCAACTTACACCGGCACCTATTTTAAATGCACAGACTAATAAATGCAAGCACACAGTCTGTGTCTGGCTTTGATTTACTGGAGGAACATCAAGATTTATAACCAAGCTGTCACTCTGCAAGAGATGTTTGCAACGTTTCCTGCCAGGATAAAAACTTAAAGGAGCTTTGGAAGCATAGCATGTGCAATTGTCCATGAAAGAGTCTGTAGCGGCTTTCAGTGCTGGAGGTCCAGTGTAAGGATGGATGACACATGTTCCAACCCAACGGTGTTCTTCACCGTTCTCTGATCCGGCTTTTAAGTGAACATCCAGCCACAAGGCGCAAGAGCAGCTAAAGACACAAGAACGTACTTCCCTGTAAGGTATTTCCCAGGCTGATATGATGCTGTGGTCCAACTTTGGCTACCACTTGCTCTCCCTGGTAACACTTCTGGTGATTGTGAGTTGCGGAGGAGGGGAGCAAAAGAGAGGGACGGATAGCAGCGCCAGCAGCACAGGTGGCAGCAGCAGTAGCAGCAGTAGTGGAGGAAGTGGCAGTAGTAATTACAGCAACAGACGTTTTCATAAGATTCAGCATGGCCAGTGCACCTATACATTCATCCTACCTGAGGGAGACGGAGTCGGAGGTGGATCCTGCAGGGACGCAAAACCCGGTAGCCCCCAGTACAACGCCAACTCTCTCCAGAGGGATGCTCCACCAACTGAGCCAGACTTTCCCAGCCAGAGGATTCAGCAGCTTGAGCACATTATGGAAAATTATACACAGTGGCTACAGAAGGTAAGGAGGGGCTCAGGTGGTAGGCACCTGTCTACGCGACTTTAATAAGGGGACTCAACTGTAGGCTCGCTATGTTTTCTCAGTGTCAAAATGAAACAGGAATGCAGTTGAATGTCCCCTTTGTAATTAGATCCGTGTTGACAAAGTTGGCCAATGAATGTCATCTAAAACGTCCCGGCATAGACTGCATCCATTTTGAAGTGGTCGCGCTGTAGTAAATAGTTGAGATATTAGTGTTCCTGTGGGTGTGTGGTCTCTGCAGAGCGTTCGTTTGCGGCTTCACTAAATAACTTGTTTTGGTTTCGGGATGAGGCTCTCAGACGAGACTGAGCAGTGTTTGCTGTTTTCTAGTAGTCGACACGTTGTTTGTCACTAGAAGAGTTTATGTGCTTTAGGAGCTGAGCATTTTTTTTTAACTGGGTAATTAATGTCAAAATAAGATAATAAGGAGTTGGAATTTGAAACTTCACAGATTAAAAAAGATGGGAAAAAATTTATCAAGAATAACATATATATATATTTAGTAATTGTGAACGGTTTCCCAGTTGTGGTCTCATGACAGCATTTCTAAAATGACAGAATAAATGTAAAAATGAATGGCGCTTAGGGCAGCAGTTGACAACAGCTGTTTTCCATGTTTATCATAAGCCGGGAATTTGGGGGAGATTATACCATAAAAGTGACAACATATGCATTGCATAATCTACAAGGAAGAATTGCCAACACAATTTATTCTACTTGAGCTAAATGATTTTGTAACTGTGCACATGAGCTAAATGGATTTTAATAATAATGGATTTTTTTATGTATGGATGCCACAGCTGTCGGATTTTTTTTGTAGCACCCACAGACATTTTGCACATCATGCTCTGTATCCACACACATCTATTTTTCCAGGGCAAACCAGCCTTTACGTAAATTCCACAGATGTCCAGTTGAGTTGCACAGAGCGTTGGTCACAGAGCAGAGGTATTTATATGTCAGTCACCCCCCCCCCCCCCCCCCCCCCCCCCCACGCTCTCCAGTGGGCTGTCTTTTTAATGGCAGGAAGTCAGAGAGAGCCCCCAGAGACGCTCATGATAGAAAAAGACAGAGAAAGAGAATGCTCTCCTTTATTTATTCAACACAAGGATGCGTGAGTGTAATTGCAAAATACAGACTCACAGAAAAAAATTAAGTATAACCCCTTCAATTTCCAAATTTAGAATAAAAACAAACACAGCCCTCCGTATATTTGACCTGATACTGTTTAATTACAGCTGAATGACAAAATTACAATTTATTAATAGACCCACCTCTGTGTTTACCATGTTCAAATATGGTTCTACTGTAATGTTAATGACTTGTGAATAGTGGGGCCATTGCTGATATGGCTTGGCAGCCACCCTGCTTTTCTAAGCCTTTGGAGACTTTGTGTCTCCAAAGAGGCTGAGACTATCTCTCTAAAATGAATACATGAATCAAATAAACAAACTTCCAAATTCTGCATAATCAGCTGTAATTGCTCTCCACAATATTGTCCTTCTCAAATAAGATTAGCAGGTTCCGTGTGTGATTAATTGCTTAAAGCTAATGGTTTATTTTCATCAGCAACACAGTTTGGCGTAGCAAGAAGCATATGCACACACAGATAACACCTGATGGATTTGATGGATTACAGAGGAACCAGGGGAATGAAATTAACCCTAACTTCATCAAAACCCTTAGTCTATTTATTAGCAATCAGCATGTTCTCCCCCAAAGTAAGTTACTTTAATTTGCCCGCTAAAGGTAAACTTTTCACTGCTCGCTTGGAAGGAAATAGCCATTTCTCATCAATTAACCAGGCAATGGTCACGGTGTGTTACAGCGAGATGTTGATTGAGTTTGTAATTAGGGTGCAGCACAGTTGGAGGGCACCCCGGCCTCCAGCAGATTCACAATTTCCCAATGAACCACAGAGCACATTTAATGACATAAAAATACAAACGAAAAGCTGTTTGCAAGTGATTTTGAGATTACAGCACAGAATCTGTGCAATATCAGCTTATCACTATGCTGTATGTCACTGACCTTATCTCAGTTTAGAGGAGGAATTTTTGTAGATGGTGTTTTTCAGTGTTTAAGACATTCACATTTGTCATAAGACTTGTGTGTTAATTCACCTTTATACAGTGTCCAACGATAAGAAGCATAAATGTTTCTTATGCAAAAGAGGTTTAAACTTCAGGCCTTTCAGACGCCTGAAACTAAAAACCAATCTGCACTTTTTTATTGATGCCTTTTTTACCATGATTTCAATTTGAGTCACACGTCAGAAAACCTGTGTTGCTGTACAACTCCCCAAAGTTATATGTGAGTCAAAAAAGGCCAAGGGTGAAATAACACCGGCTTTATCTTTGCTCAATGGACCTCATCCATCTGTGATAGTACAAGTGATACTATAAAAACACAGTGACAGCGTCAGTAGACCCAAGGTTTGACTAATGGGACCACTAGAATAACTTTTTCTTCTGATGTAAAAATGGGAGCACATGAAAACATCTGCCATCACCACACATTTTACCATGCTTCTTTTCTGACACATATATTTAGAAGAATTTAACTGGGAAAAGTTCTACTATAATGTAGTTTTTATTTCTAAAATCTTCATTGAACACAATAACATTTAATTCCTCTTGCAAAGATGCGTTCAATTGGAAAAGTGTCCAGCTATTGGTGCAGACATCTCATAGGGGACGCTTAAACACACCGTGGTAATTCAGCTTAATTACACTGCATGGGGTGGGGGGTGGGGCGGGGGGGGTTGACATCAGGATGCAGTTAACATTTTTCATTGGACAGAAGATTAAGTATCCTTGCCAGTCTATCTATCTTAATCATGCCACAGTTTTTACTGCTTGTCTAGGAGAATGTTCACCCTGATGTTGCTCCGAGTAGTACTGATGAAAGAGTAGGACAGAGGAGACCTTTTTAGATAGCACCCCCCCCCCCCCATTGCCATGGGTGCTCAGTCCATTGTGGGCGGGTGGACAGAGAGTGTAATGCAGCAAACAATTTGTCAGGAAGCATTACGCGTCTGAGATCTTTCCTCTCTCAACCCAGGGTAGACTACACGGACCCTGATAACATTCTTCACCAGTCAAAGGTGGTTCGTGTTTGTGCAAGGATTACCTCCCTGGGCTGCCTACAAGACGAGCAGCTTTGGCGAAGCTTGGCTCGAAACTGACCTGAGAGAAAGTGCAGCAGGAAACAAGCTAGTTCGCATTTAATAAACAGTAAGCATCATGGGCGGACATCAATACAATGTGGCGAGCACTTCAGTGACCAAAGAGCTTCGAAATTCACAACGCGATACTTCCATCGACATTTACAGACTCAACAGAAAACAACATGAAACGCGTGCAGGATACATTGGTCGTTTGCAGAATCAGCTTCTTGTGCTGCCTTCTTCCCTTTTGCGCATAACTGTCCTCACTGAGCTGTGATGAGCGAATGGCATCAGACTTATCAAGCTACCAAGCAAATGCTGTATTTCCTAAAAATGCCACGCAACGTTTTTGAAAAACAGTTGATAAAATTTTCAAGCCATTCAGTCAATAAAACATTGGAATAAATTCAGTACAAACCTGAGCCATTTGGAATTTACATGCAGTTTTCTGCTATTCCCCCCCCCTCCCCCTCCCCCAAAAGTCCAGTTTTAAAGCTGATGAAACATGCTTCTCACAGCATGTTCTGAGAATATCCTTTTCGCGTTCTTGAATAAGGGCAATGAAAAATTGGCACAGATAGAAGTTCAGCGAGCCAAAATTTGTTTCTGCTCCTGGGAGTCAGAGTAATAGATCTTCCCATTTCCCTCTTGGTGGAGACAGTAGAAAGTGGTTGAGAGCAGCGTTTCTGGAGAAGGACGGCCTGTGCCAAGCTAAGCTGTTCAACAAAGGGAGGAGGAGAAACTATCGCCCGTGTTTTATCCCTGTGAAATTCCCATCATTCTGCCTCTCATTGAACATGACTTTGCGGGATTGACAGCGGTGTATACCAACATGTGGGCAGCAGCACATTTTGCTTCTGTACTGGGAGTTCGTGTGACAAACATTGAATATGTTTCTCTACTTTAATGCTATCACAGGGCCACACAGCATGCCTGCAAACCTATCTATTTTAGGGGTGACTTCCTCTAGGAGAGTTTGTTTTCACTAAAAATCTTGTCCAAAACCAACAATCAGATGATGCAGAAACACAAGGAAATAAGAGGAATAAAAAGTTCATCCTTTCCTGACCCCAAAACTTGTAAAAAGGAAACCATAGAAATTGCTTAAGGACACTTCTGTAATGACTTCCAGAAAAAAAAAAAAGTTGTCTTGCTTGCACTTTGCTATGACTGAAAGCAAATAGGAAACAGAGCTTTCTGTTTCGCATGTCATGGGAATAGGGAAAAACATTATCACTGTGTTGCAGTATTTCCACATGGCCCTGGAAATAAAGTCCAACACTGTTAATGTTCCTGATTGACAGGAAAAGGGGCATTTAGTAGTTTTGTCACACTCAATATGGCTAGACACTTAGTTTAAAGACCCCTGCCTTTCATTTCAGAACCAAGTTTTCAGTGTAACCAGTGGCCCCAAACACACACACACACACACACTTTTTATATTTGGCAGACAGGTACTGTACACCTATGTCTGTTTAATGCTCCATAAGCGAAGCAGTGAATTTCACGGCAATTTGCTGAGTGCCTTGAATGTGTCCTAGTTTACCTTACTGCAGCCATAAAGCAAGCACAAAGTTTCATTTCCATCATTTATTTTAGTAAATCACTCTCAGGTGGGCACTTTGTATTGGATTTATTTCATTTTAATTACAAGGTTATGCATTAGTTGAATGCATTCAGGATTTATGGCGTCCCTTCTCAAAACATCATTGCAAGCTTGTAGCTTGGCACCTACTGATGCATCTGTGGAATACATTGAGAGTTTCCTCTGATGCGTTTGTGTTTCCATGCACCCTTGAGCGCATTCATTCCAGTAATGGCACAAATTTTTCTTCATTTGGTTGTTAAGATATTATAAATGTAGGTGCTCTGCAGTGTATTACTCTGTTCTGGTCTGTTTAAATCTGCATTTACTCATTTTTTTTTTTTTGGCCACTTTGAGGTAGGCCAACAAGGTATGAATACAAAACCGATGCTTTGCTCTTAATGCTAAAACAGACAAAAATCTAGATTCAAATTCATAGAGTCTTGTCTGAGCTCCGCCAACTGCAGAAGTTGGCACTGGCACTTTATCACAATAAAGTGCCAATAAAATGCGGCACTGTCTTCACCACCGAGTTGCTAACTTTGTTTGTCAGCTTTGGACGCATAGCTTACAGTGTGTTTATTTTACCTATTTATTTTTTTTCTAAGAACAGCCGCCTGCAATGATTAAGGCAGTGCTGATGTGAATAATGAGCTTACACCCAAACATTAAACCTGCTGGCTGTAAAACCAAAAAAGCAACGAGCCAAAAGGTGCTAGATTGCTCGGTTACGCTCAGGGTTACCGCACACTTGGCTAATTGGGTTTGTATCTGTGAAACGTCTGTCAAACACAGTCATGTGATCCATTGCTAATGTAAAAATTTTGATTAGAGCAAGCTTTAGGGTGCCGTGTTACGCAGGGTGTATTAGCATCAGGTCCGGAAGTATAATTTGAATGTTTTCCTCTGCTGTGGTGTTTAAATGTTTTCTTACATGGCTGAAATAAAAGCAAGCGCTTTTTCAAGAGAATGAGTCTAAATAATATTATTTTGGGCAGGAAAATGGAAGTCGTTACTACTGAGCGTGTAAGTTATGGTCAGAAGAGTTGCCAAAAGAACAAGGTTCATGGCTGTATCCCTGCCTCTGCTAAGGTTGAGTGATTATGAGGTAAATATGACATAGTAATAGCTCAGATAGAGCAAAACATTAGACATTATAGTCAATCTGACTCCACAGTTAGTGGGCAAGTAATGTAGTGTTATCACAGCCTGCAGCACATCACGGCTGAGTTTGAATTTATTTCAGTCGCTGAACCGAATGTTATCTTTGTAGTATTTTGGTTTTATAATGACTCCCGATAAACAGGGCAGATGATAATATTACTCACCGATATCTGCTGTTAGTTCTTTTCCTTCAGGCCTCAGACATCAGATGCATTTAGGTTGTGCACTGTGGAGTAAGTCAAGTATACAGGAAGCGAAACAAAAAAACATTTGAGAATTTGAGCAGCTTGCACTGGATACCACAGGACGTCTACACAGTGTGATTTTACAATAATGTGTCAGTCACTTTTTTACAGCTGCTTTGCTTCCAGGAAACGATAACACTGATAAAACACGCATGTCTTGTAATGCTGATTCTGGCAATGAACAACAAAATGAAAGTATAAATATGCAGAGTTTTGATGCTACATGCCTCATTCTATGTTCTTTCAGTTTGCTGTAAGTGCTCCCACAGGAATCTCCTTTAATCTGAAAATTATGATTCCAAAACCTAATTGTGTGAATACTGGGAAGTGGGGAGAAAAATTCCTGAAGCTCCCCACATGCTGCTTCTGAGGCCGACTCTCCCCACAGCTCTCTTTGACTCTCCTCGGCAGATGTTGCGTTCTGAGTGGACGTCTTTGTATGTCAACGCTGGGGAGCCTTCCAAAGGTTCATGAGGACAGAACCAGTTCACCTTTTTTGGAGTTCATCCATGTGGATCCTGTGTTGCTATGATTTCGATATGAGAAACAAAAGAATCACAATCAGATGCGGGAATCTGAGAAGAAGAGGCCCTAAATTTGTCAGAGATGACGGGAAGAAAGTGAAGGTGAAAAAAAGGAACGGAGTGCAAGATATTGGGTGAAAGATAAACAGTTTTAGTCTCTTACAGTGTGGTCTAGATAGATCTTCAAATGACTAATGGCTGGCTCCATTGTTTTTGTTTAGTTCTAGTGGTGCTGGGATTTGAGCCGTTTGTTCTTGCTGCCTTCGTGTCACATCCAGGAATTATCTCACTTGTTTACAGTAATTAAGCTTTTTTTTTTAGTTTTTGGTATTTCCAAAACTTACAATCTCAGACCCACACATGGTACACGAGCTATGTAGATTGGTAGGTTGATTATAGCCTGTGGGTGGTTTGGACACTTTGAGAGTCTTAGGTCTTGGTTTATTGGTTAAGTGCTGTGATTGGCCCAACACCTCATTAAGCCTGTAAACAAAAGATTTGGATGCATATTCAGACACAAATACACTCACAAATCTGCATATATGTTTCACAAACAGAAAAAGAATCTTAATGCTGTCCAGAGCTCTGTTTGCCTCGTCTGGGACACGAGCCAGGCTTCTGATTTTCCACACAATACAAGGGTCGGAATTGGCACGAGGACTGCCAACACAGTAAACCGGGTTACCCCCCCATATTTCTGATCTCCAGCTGTGCAAAACTATCACCCTCAAAACATACAGTGCAAATTATCAGTCTTGAGAAAATCTCTGACAATGTTGAACTTCAATCAGATTTTCTTTTTTCAAATCTGGAATGCACTTGGTGAAACTGGTCATTTCAGAGTCGGTGGTTAGTTAATGGAAAACACCTGCTGTGCAGCAATTGAGGTGCTCGGTTTGGAATAATATTTAGAGAAATGATACATCAATCTACATTTCGCATCTCGAACCAAATTTTATACATAAACTCAGGATAGTGGCTCATTCTCATAACGTTTTTACCATTTTAATTGTCGATAGGGTTTAAATAGGTGTAATTAATATACATTTGTTAAGACCCTTAATTTTTATGAAGTTGTCTCCAAATTTACCACTAAGTTTACCTAGAGACCGGAGAAAATAGATACCCTCAAAAAAGAACAGAAATATGTTTGAGTAATATGAACAGAGTGTGTTTACTTGTGTTAAATGGTTTATTATTGTTCAGTGTGTTACAATAACATGCTCAAAACAAATTATGTTTACTTTATTTGACTAGATGCAGATTGAGTGCACATTCGTATTTTTGGGTGCATATATACACAACCTGATGACCTTGTTTACAATAATGACATGATTTGATTTTAATTCATAGCATTTTCATTTTCATTCAATATTTGACTGTTTTGTTGGTAGAGTGGCCGCCTACCGACCATAGGGTCAGAGGTTCATACCCCCTCTCTTCCCGACCACATGTCAAAGTGTCCATGGGCAAGACACTGAACCCCCCAACAGCCAATCCCCATCCCCTGTTACGGGAAGTCAGACCTCGACCCAAAAGAATCAGCACACAAGCAGAAATGGGGAAGTGAATAAAGTTTAATAGGATGACCAGGGGGCAGGTGAGACTGGGAAAATTACAAAGGCTGGCTCGTTGAACTAAAAGCGCCTCCCAGAGAGCGATACTGATTCAAAATAGGCAAACAACAAATGCGCTTTAGAGGGCGAGGGGTAAAGCTAACGAACACAGGAGACCAGTACTATATGAAAAGTAACCTAACAGAATAAAAACAAGGCGGCTACACCAGTGAACAGTTTAGGCCTGAGTACTTTCACTGGAAACAGAGAAAAAAACAAACAGACAGACAGGCAGGCCGGGAGCCGGACAGGCCGCAGGCCTGACAATCTCAAGCCCGGAGCGGCCAGGGGAATTCCTAAGACGCACCAATGCTGAGTGTGCGATTAGGCAGGCTTAAAAAGTTCACACTAATCAGTCTCCAGTGTGGGAAGCTGTGCATCCCTACACAGCGCCGGTCCGGGGTGTGGCAATGGCAAACAGGGAGAGCGGCCACCCTGCACAGAGGGAGACAGACTTTGACGGCTGGGCCTTGACATCCCCAGCAGTTCTACCCAAGCCTGGTAGAAATTGGGGAGGGTTGCGTCAGGGAGGGCATTGTCTAAAAATTGTGCCAAATCACCATGCGGACTTATGATCTGCTGTGGCGACCCTGAACTGGGGCGGCTGTAGCTCAGTTGGTAGGGCAGTCGTCCGGGGTGGAATCAGTTGTCCGATTCCCGGTTCCTGCTGGCTATGTGTCAAAGTATCCTTGGGAGAGACACTGAACCCTGAAGGTGAATGAGAAGAAACATGATAAAGCGCTACTCTGTGCTATACTGCACAGCCCTTCAGGTATAATATGAATGCTGCAGAAAATCATTAAAACTGGTTAGACTGGGGGAGAAAAACCTCCACAACCAGGCTATTATATGACTTCACAGGAAGCTTTAGCAGCATGTTCTTAAAACATGATGAAATACTTTTGAGAAGGTTACACATTGTAGCTTTAAAGGTGCTGTTGTGTTCTTTTACAGACCAGACGTTGTGTTCATGTTGTTCACTATTGCGTTTGTGACAGGATGGAAAAATATGTATTGCAAAAAAAAGTTTTGCATTCTTATATTGGCTTCCTCTTAAAAGCAAGTAAGTTTATTGCAAAACAAGCCCTAAAATGTGCTGCAGAACGATGACCTAACAGGAACTTGCTCATAAATCTGTCATTGATCAAGCAGTCGAATGTGCTTTTTGGTCTGAGTTCAAAACCAAATAACAAATGGTTACAAATGGTTCTTGAAGTTTTGTTTTTAACACAACATGGTTGCGACAGTTTTGAGATGGAGAGATCAGTCGTTTTAGAGGCCGGTGTGTGTATGGTTACAGACAAACCTGTGTCACAAAAATGTCCATTTGCGTATGATATGTTTTGGTGTGAGTCTGATGGAGGAAATGCCTTTTAGTGGCCTCTAGAGGATTGGTTAAGATGTTCCTTCTCTGGGCTTGAACAGCCATAAAGTGAAGCACTGATATAAAAGAGGCTGTTACATTTTGTCAGTGGCTTTCAAACAGCCCCCCGAATAACATGTAAACAGCTTAGTCGTTCATGATAGCGGAATGGGGGCAGCTGAAGGCACAACAATAACAGATGCGTCCAATCGGAGAAATGCTTTTTGAACAAATTAGTATGAGACATAACTCGTCCGCTGATGCTCCGACATCACTCCCCTGGCACATCTCCAAAACCGCACTCATCACCCCTCCCGTTTGAATGAGAATTTAGAACAGGGGATCCCTGACTTCAACAACATTGTCCTCTAAAAGAGTGGGTCCAAGGTTGGACCGAAAATGTTAATCCGTTATTCAGCATTTATCTGTGAAAACTATGCAATATTTCCACAAAAGGGCTGCGATTTGGATGAAATGGGAATAAATGTTTGGCCACACGGTATTTAATGCCTTGTTCTTAGTTGACCTGCAAAGTAATGTGTGCGCAAAACCCGAACCAACCCCAACTATTGTGCTCTGCCACTAAAAATGTGTACAGGTCTTCCAAGGGCAATTAACTATGTGTTGAGTTGTGCCCGCTGTGGGAGTCCCACGTAGAGCCGAGTGACTGATTTGAAAAGTATCTTTCCTAGAGTACATTTGTGTGTTATTTTCTGCGGTGTATACAGTGTGTGCCTATTTGGTTTTATTTTGTCTTTTTGTCCATAGCCCGCTGTCATTTTTGTGTGATTGTGTTTTGTTCCTTTTGTTTTTTGATTATTTAAGCTGCAAGAGCCCCAGTTATTGTGTCCTGTGGTCAACTACTCTCCCAGGCTGCATATACACAAATTTATAACAATTGGTTTATGTATGCCAAATGTGGAAAAGATTAGATAACTTTTTTATTTTTATTTTTTTCACTGGTGAAACACTAACAGTGTAAATATAACATTTTTCTATCATATCACATGATCTTCATCACCAGCAGATGGAGTTTGCTTTGATGCTTTCTCGAAGTCATTTTGGCGCAAAGGTTGAGTTTCAACGTGCACTATTGATCTTGGAAGCAGCAGTTTATTAAAAGGAAATCTCAGCTCAAGGTCCATTTAGTACCTGGAACATGGTAGCGGATTTCAGAATCGCGCTCAGAATTACACTATAAGGCTGTTTGTTTTTTCGCCAATATATTGCAAGATCTTTGCACAATGATCCCAGTTTATTTCCGGAGTTTATCATTTGATCAATTCCGTGGTCTGGCCTTTTTCTTAAGACATCTTGTGCACTTCAGCCCATGAAATGCAAACATAAATAGAAAAGGTCAGAAATAATTTCATTCTATTTTCCTTGGTTTTAGTTTATTGCATTGTTTTCCAAGAGAATCGTCCAAATTTAAAGTCAATTTAACAGATTGTACTGTCGGCTTGCAATGTTTGTTTTACCACATTTTTGATGAGTGATTCACTTAATGCATTATCCCTCAGTTTTTCTAGAAAGAACTGTATCGCACAGAGCACTGGACCAAGAAAGATAGAGAAACATGAACCTTATCAGTATTTTCATCCATCATAAGTGGAAGGTCAAACCGCAACAAATGTGTCTGATGTTGCAGCATGTCAGTAATACACTAGTGGATATGGATGAGCTTCACACCATCATTAACAGCAACATGTGTTTTCCTTCTTTCCAAACCCCAATGTGTCACTGAGTGTCACTTAGGAGAAAATCAGGGATTTATTTAAAAATGCACACTCCATACTGTCTTCTAGTATCCCCAGTAGTGCTTGGACTGGCCAGTACACACCAGTACGCAGTACTGGCAGTTGCAACTTTTACTCTTTGGCATACTGTGAGTTTTTTCTTGCGTAGCAGCACTTCTCACAGGCTGCCCTTCCCGAGTTTAACCTGCCCACCAAGATCTGCATTCACTGTGCAGTGATAATGTACAGGAGGGCGAAGTAAGCTTCTGGTGTTGCTGATGGGCTGAGACCTCTGGCAGACCAGTCCCTGTTGATTTATACATTAAAATGATTGACATTGAGGTTTTGTGCCCAGCTGCTAGTGTGGGCGCCAGTGTGCAGTGGGATTTCCATCCAGTGTTCACCTCATTTAAATCAGGTGCGAATGACAAATTAATGCTACAAGATAACCACATACCTTTACCACATACCATATGTTTCCTTCTTGTTTTGGGATTTCTCTTGCACTGACCTTATATTTTTCAGTGGTCCATGTTCAACTCTTGACATGCCTTACAGTGCAAATACGGCTGTAGGCTATTACTGTCACGATCGGATGTTACATTAGTAGTGTACTGTAGATATAAATCTAAAAAGAGTATCAGATCATATAGCCTGAGCAGCTTCAACCAATTATTTATGTCTCTTACTGTTAAGTGGGTAATGTGTCATTATGATAGCCGGCCGATCACTGAACTGTAGTAACCCTCCCCCAAAAAAGAAATATCCTATACCAGCACTTTTTTTTTTGTTCCATTTGAAGCCCTGAGTAGTACTTAGAGCCTTATACAGCCACTGATATGATATACCCCAGTGTGTGTTGGCCACAAGCAAAATCAACAGTGGGAGAGTAGAAAATGAGTCATACAGTAAGTAATATAATCTGGACCTGACGCGATAGCGTCAGTCCATCTTTGGTAGAGGCAAAACAAAGCAGAAAAGAGGTTAGAAATACACGTGAAAATAGACAGAGATGTGGTGCGAGAGACAAGGAGAAAGTGAGAAAAACTGCCAGGCTGTGGCTGATGTATATTTTTGTGATTATAATCATATCATAATCATCCACGATTACAAATGATGGCTTCCTCACTTAATTTGACATGGAAGGAAAAAAAACACTTTCATTAGATACCCATTCATTTTGATTAGAAGAGACATCTGGCTTCATAGAAAGTGATGCTGGCACTCAATCTGGAACAGTGGACCAATTCCCCCCCCCCCCCCCCCCATTGAATTGTTGCCAAACTAGGACGTTCACCATATAACAGGGTGCGTGTGGAAATGTTTCTATCGTGGCGAAGCTTATAGAAAACATGTCCTGTTGCATCTATTTCTACAACTTTTTGGCATGGGGACCCCTTGCTGTGATGTTTTAAGGGCACACTAGAATGCATTCTGAAACATTTGGATGGAAATATCTCCTCTGTGGGATGGTGGGTTTGATGGTATCCCTATGAGCTTCAGGGATAGGGCAGACTTACACGGCCCACAGAAAAAGCCACTATCAGTCACATTCCTGCTTGGATATGTCCTTAAGGAAAGATTCCCATGTTGGACAACTGCATCACAATAACTACAGACCGCCTCTCTAATTTCAAGGCCCCTGGATGAATGATCAGGTCTGAGTTTGTTTAGTTGTTTGGTTTTTGTTATGCATTCCCATGACTTGGGTGAATGCAAGTACTTCCTCTCCCATACAGCCAGATACGCATAATTAATTGAAGTAATTTCTGGGCCCATTTTGACATTAGAGAGCCGGATTGAAACTGAAGACTTTGTGAAAATATACACTCATGTGTAAGCTCTACATGAGTGCATTTGTTTTCATTCTACATAGAAGGAACTGACGTGCTGTCTCTGAAAATGATCATTGCAGTTACTTGATGTATGAATCAGACATGAAAGAAATATCTAACTTAGTAAAGTGTTTGAGCCTGGATTGTCTGAGATGGGGTCAAATGGGCTCTAGCACTTTTCTTGGGTCCATGGCAAAAATTCTGCTGATCCAAGGTAAAAATAGTAATGTAATGCATAAAGCCTATCTGACTATTTCCTTTTACTGTACTAAGTAGTATGTTTAACTTTAACAAACTGAATTGGTACATGGATGTACAGTATGAAGAGAGCTATAAATGGTGCCACCTAAGCACATTTATCTCCGACGCCATTTGCAGTACTGCATAAAAAAATCCCCTTGCAAAGCAAACAACATAAAAGGAAAAGACATCTATAAAACCATTGATAGAAAAGTTGAACCACAACACAAGGTTGTAGTTTAGTTGTGATGCTAGTAACGGGAGGTCCGGCTCTTTTCGAAGAAAGAAAGAAAGTCTCTTACATGAACAACTGAGCACAGAATCACAGCTAACAAATCAAATAAATAGGGGCCAAAGTCCTGTGACATGTCAACCCCTTTGCCTTCTTTCACATAATGGTATGAGCCTCGTCTGTCCTGGCATGTGATTGGCTGCATTTTGTTCCCATCAAAATAAAGTCCCGCCCCTTTCTGGTGGCTTCTCAGCAGAACTGACCAGGAATGGCTGAAAATTCGGCTCTCCCCTATGGAAGTTGGCTCCTCTCGTTCACTTCAAAGACTCGGCCCTCTGAGGCTCGGCTCGTTTGCTTTTAAGATGCCTTACAAGCCTGGTTGCCAGAAAACTTTTACTGAGCATCATGCTCTCGTAATACTGTACATCCCCTGGCTAGATGATACTAGATGAACAGTGAGCAGTGCTAACAAAACATCTTAATATACCTATTTAAATGTCAACAATACATAGTAGAATGGTGTATTGCTCCCAAAATAGTAAAATACATGTATTCCAGATCAGCCAACATTTTCATTTTTTAATTTGGCTAACTCAGAATATTGATAGCTTATAAAATCTGAGAATAAGGAGCCTGCTAACAGCTTTGATTCTGCCTTTGATTGTGTTGTGGACAACTGCCACATGGACGTTTGCATTACAGGGTTGGCATTTGCCTGCTCCAGCTCCAGCAACTTTATCATACAGTATTTTCATGCTTGTTCACATGCTTTGTAGGCTTTATTTCTACAGAATTTGAATACTTTTCCACACATGCAGCTGTTGATTTGAATTACATATGCTACTACTAGAACAGCCGTAAAGGAGAACCAGATGCTCTGTGTCTAGACCACCTCTGAAAATTCATTTCTGGAATGAATTTTTATAATTTATAACAAGGAAATGTCCACACCACTGAAATCCTAACAAAACAAAACAAGAAATTGAAAAAATTGAAAAATGAAAAAGAAAGGAAAAGAGAGAGAGAGAGAGCAACATCTTTACTGCATGTGCTCAGATTCAGTATCCTTTGTTTTTGATATTGAGAAAAACTTCCTGCTTTTTATAGCATAATGTCACAACTTAATTTATATACTTCGTTGGATTTTCACGACTGCTTTTATCTTCCATATTACAGACATAGTAGACTTTCTCAAAATTATCTTGCGCTAGGGCTGGTACTTAATCATGGAAGGTATGTGTTGTAGACATAACAAATGTCAGCATTTTTGATTTAAACTAATGGTACAATAAATGGAGATCCTACTTCTGATATTTGTGTCTAGTGGAAAAAGTGACATTAAATAAAAGCACGTTGGCAGTATTAATGTTTTGAAATACAGCATGTAATTTATTTGGCCAAAGGATTCTGAAAGCAGTGACACTCATTTCATTTCTCAGGGTTTTCATATTTTTAGATTCAACCGCATGAATAAACTTTAAATCTTAAATGTGACTCAACTAGGGCCACATTTGTGCGTCAAAAAATAACATGACATTTTATAGGGTTTTACTCTCTTGAATTTAATCTTTTGTGGTTTTCTCTTGTTGCAACGTGAATTAAATCAGCCATTTACTTAGCTCATTAGTCATTTGAAAAATTAAACATAGAACATTTTTGAAGTTGTCACTCTTGCTTTTGACTCTTTTACGTATTTTGTTTTCTTTATTTGAATTATTAAACCTGACTAATGATTTAGAAAGCTACGCTGTTTGTATATGTTTTAAAAGAAAATGACTGGAAAATCGATTTGCCCTCGGGTTAGAAGTTCTGATTTGTTGTCCACGCGAAGCAATCACACCATCTTGAAAACTCTACCATTAGCCAAGTATTCTCACTTTCTTTTATTTTTTGCCCTGTTGACAAACCCTTTTGACAGGAAACCTTTGAAGGGTGGAAAATGGCTTGCTCTTTAGCCTGCCAAATGAGTTTGGACACCTCAAACTAAACACAGCAATACTCTGTGATTTATAAAGAGGAACACTTAGTTTGTTTTCAGGTTGTGTACACAAGTCTCATTATGTCCTTGGAAATGCACAACCGAACCACAATTGACAGAAACACAATATCATCTTGACAGAAAGACAAAGGGAAAAAAGAAGAAAGGGTGATGTAAAAGAGAGGGGAAAAAGAGCCTCAGAACTGCCCGTGCTGGCGGTAATGAGCTTGTTTTTCAGAAGGCAGTCCAGTCAATCCTCTTGGCTCAGGAGTGTCCTGGAATTAACATTTCAGCCCGAACAACAGACATGAGGCTAGGCCTGGACCACCCACTTCACTGCACACCCCTGGTTTACCAACCATTATAAAAAAAACAACCTTTCACTAAGTGGATCTTGCCCTTTGCCAAGTTCTCCTCTTGCATGGCCCAAATGATGAAATTGCCGATTTGTCATTTATATTTTTGTCATTTTTGCAACAGTGGGCCCTTCATTCCACACAAAAATAGTCCAAATAACTGCCTTTTCATTTTTATCAGGCAATCTTGGTTTTTTTCGTTTTTTTTTGAATTAAAAGGAAAGTGGTTCACTCCATGGGGTGTCGACAATGCTGTTCAGTCACCATTTTTTGAAAGTGCTTATCTTAAAACAATAATTTCATGCCTTCATTGATGATATCATACTAAAACGCTGAAGCTAAAGATGCTTTTCCTAAGCAAAGAGTCAACCTGGACAATGTGACAATAGTCATTAGATTTAATATTCTGTTTGGTTGTTTATGTCAGATACATACCAGATCACTGTACATGGAATACATTGTTACAAGAGAAGTCAGTAACCCAATCATGGAGTATTACTGACTGCTGTCAGTCAGTCAGGGTAGCACCTTATGTAAACGGTCTGCTTCTGGTCCCCTTGTGTAACACCTTAGTGAAATACAGTAGAAGGCCCAGGTTTTAAAAAGGGCTGTCGAATACACCTTCCTTTTTGGTGTGCGATAAGAAGGTGTCAGTGTGGCTGCTGCTATTGGTCCTAAAGTGGCTTGTGATACACCAGGAGGCGCTGATTTGGGGTGTGGGTAATAGCCCCCACGTTGTCCATTTAAGTGGTTTGAAATGGATCCAGACCTGAGCGTAAGGGATGCATCCCAGAAACCAGACAGCTCCAGTAATGCACACACACACACACACACACACACACACATAGAGCAATAGATAAGCAGAGATGTGACAGTGCACTACAAGAAAAGCCCCAGCAGGGTTTAACACAGTCCAGACCTCTTTTCCAGCTCTTACAGTGTCTCTCAGCACCATAACTGCTGCCGCTTACACAAAGATCAAGACCCTTTTTGGAATAGAAATTATACTAAATGGTCAGTGTCAAAAAAGTCATAAACATTTGGACTAATCTGTAACAGTGACAGCAGGAAGTATCATCTTGAGACATTATCCTGTACTTGGCTCTCACGCAAACACAATTTTGCATGTCTGCCACAGTCTACAGGATATGCATGCTGCTATCTCAACTGATGGACTTTCTAACATTTAGCCTGTTAGGCTTTCCATTAAAAATGTGCACATGCAGTGTGGTTCCTTCAGTAACCTAAACACATGTCCCTCTGTATGATGAACAGTCCTTTTGCTCTTAAAATCTGTCCTTCTACATGCTTAATGTTGTCATGTTTTACTCAGCTCAAAGCTGCTTGTTTAGTGATAAACAGCCAACTGTTTCTCATGAATTGTATAAATGTACCAGTCAGGCAGCATCATTATGCAGTTAGGCAGTTCACATGAAGCCAGGCAGTGGCAAAACACCACTGTAAAACCTTTATACCTGGGAGTAAAGTTGCAGTTAGGGAAATGTAAATGTCTTTATGTGACTCTGACTGAGCAAACGGGGATTTTGTGAAACCAGAGGCTCAATTTGGTAACTTCTTGAGAAATGACTGTAGATCCTGGAATGTCTCTAATAATCCAAACCAAACCATACGCTGTATTTTCATTAACATAGAGTAACATGGAGTAAAGTCATTTCTGTTTTCAGAGTAAGAAATCCATGCATGGGATGCTAAAATAAATAAATCAATCAAACAACACAAGAAACAATGTGAAACTTGAAACTTTTAAAAAAGATTTCCATGCAGCCATTTATACACTATTTTACATTAGATTAGATTACAGTTACTTGGAAAATGCAAAAACATCTTTAAAATTAGATCTTTAAGCTTTCCTGAAGTGGAAATTGGCCTACGGGCCTACGGGGTCAAAGGAAAATGCCATTCAGTGCAAAGGAAAAACATTTTGGGAACTTATGAAGCTTAGTATCACTATAAATAGTTTAGCCTTAAAAGTGTCACCCCTTCTGAAACCCTTTTTTGAGTTTACAACAGACATTTTTTTATACGATTTGTTCTTCATACCTCAGTGTTTCTGTTCAAATGTACAAAGGTCCTATTTTGGGGGTTTAACCCTGAGTTTACATAGAAGCACCACAAACCATTAAGCTTTTAAGCCAAGTTTACTAGTTGGAAAAATGCTTCTCAAACTCCAATCCGTGAAAAGAATTTATGAGTATCAGACAAAGTTACCGCTGGGCCCGTTATTTCATTGGCTTTTTGGCCCCGTCTTGATGAAAATGCATAGAAAACAGCAGCATGTACTGAAATGAATTGGCTCCAGTTTCAGGTTAACTAAAACTGGCTGGGCTACAGCATATTCTGGAGGGAATCAGTTGCTGGCATGAAAACTTCGCTTTTTGTAGAAAATAAAGCATCACAACTTCAACATTTTCATTATGCACGGATATTTATTTCACCATCCCAAACTCCTTCCCAACTGACACAAATTTGCATTTCAGCTCTTGTAATGGAAGAGAGTATTTGCTTTCATTGCTGACAATAATTTCTATTTGTAGTTAGTGAGTGGAAAATCGCAGCATTTAACTGGAGTTGAGGTTACAAACCATCTAAATAACCCAACACCCACATAGACCTATTTTACGTATTCCCATGTGGTGATTTTGCATGATTACGCATGCTTGTGTAAGCTTGTTTCTCCTTGTGTTTATGACCCCCAGCAGATCAGCCATGAGTCAGCCACATTCCCAAAGAGACAAACCATTTAGTGACCGCTGGGCTTAGGTTTCTGTTAGCCATCTGTCCTGTCAGTACCTTTTGTGTCAAGGTGACTTGCACTTTTTAAAGGCTATCACCATCGTCAAACAGCGGACACGCAAATCTCAGCAGATGAGTAAACTGCCGGGCGAAGCTGCTAGTAAGATGCACCTATTCAGTGACATTTAATTTGAAATTATGAAAATAAGGTTTGCGTAAAGGGATAAATAACCAACACCATTCACAGAGGTCATATATTTTACCATTTCCAGTCATATTCTACGGTTCATTTTCAGTGAGAGTAATCCATCACTAGTACATGCACTTTGTGGATTCCAGATTCCTTGTTTTCTTTCCAATGGCTTGGCCCAGACCATTGGGGGTTATTTGGAAAGTGGTGCTTATACAGTATCAGCCTTATGTACTGTAATTCACAGTTAAAGGAAACAGTGTTATGTCTGAAATCCAGCCTGAAAAAATGTTATACTTGATCTTAATATTGTTTCCAAGACAGGATATGATATGAAAAGTTAATTGGACTTGGCAGACCTGTGCAACTGGCTGAAACTGTTCTGCAATGGACAGAGATTAATTTCTGTTCAGTTTTATTAGCAGTCTTTGATAGATTGCAATTCATTGTTATTCTTCTCAGCTTCTTTTATGAGAGATGTCCACAACATAAATTATAATCAGGTTATTATTGTTCCAACTGTTACAGTTTAAAAGACATAAACTATTGCAGTTTGTCAGTGTTTTATTCCTGACTGGTAGTTAAGTTTGTCAGTTACTGTCATGTTCATTTCCTTTACTGTTTGTGACAGCTACACCGTGAGAGGGAATAACATTCATTATTTCCACAACTGCCTCAACCATTATGTGGACACTATTTACAGAGATACCTCATCACCAAAAATTGCTAAATAAATACATAAAAACATTTGTACATGCTGTACTGCACAACAACATAAACAAGACCTCGTTCACCCCAACCAACCAGTGTATCTTGATCACATATGTTTTCATCTGTACCACTCAGGTGTTGATATGGGGGTTCGTATAATCAAGTATGAGCTAAAGTACAGCGAAAAACACAATCCGGCAAAGTACAAGTAAGAAATTTGGGGAAGGTTATGGTTTCCCAACTCAGCCTATCAGGAAATAAAGGAAAAACAACTACATATTTCAGTTAGAGGTAAGTGAAAAAGAATCCAAGCAGAAGGGCCAGACAGTTAATCCACATGAAGAATCTTATCCAACTCCAACATCTATCTCCACCTTGTGGCTTGTTTAAAATTAGAGATAAAAAGTCCTTTCCAGCCAAGCTTCGGTGACTATCTGTCCATCTTTGCCTCTTCCATCCTCAGCGAGCCACCAACACCTGGCTGTGAACACAATGACTAAACCCATTCCTGTGCCATTTAAATTATGAAACAAAACCTTTGTGTGTATTCCTTCTGTTGCACTTCAGAATCTCTATCCAGTTAATTTTTATTAACCTTCTGTCCTCATATGTTCAAATTTTGTAGCATTCTACAGCCCATGTATATTATGATTTAAAGCCAACTGACATCCGATGTAATTGGAGCTTTCTGTTGTTGCAGATTGAGAACTACATCAAAGAAAGCATGAAGACAGAAATGGCTCAATTGCAGCAAAGTGCCGTCCACAACCACACAGCAGCGATGCTGGAAATGGGCACCAACCTTCTCTCTCAAACAGCTGAACAAACACGCAAGCTAACTGATGTTGAGACACAGGTAACCCCTGAAAACACACACACACACACACACACACACAAACACACACACACACACAAGCAAATGCTTTCAAACACTCTTGCTGCAATAAAACAAAGTAAACACGTCCCAGACTTTTGTCCCTTTGTGTTTTTCTCTCGGTCAAGCAAACACACACTAACACTAAGGATATATCTTATGCTTCATTAACAAAAATTCCACGTACAACTGCCCCCGAAAAGGTTACAGAGAATTGGCCAAAGACAATAGTGATGCTATATAAATTGCTTTTCCTCCTCTGAGTTACTTGGCTCAAGTTCCCTTTAGTGTTTATAAGGAGCTTGAGGAGGAGGTGATGGAAAGTTGTGAAGTTAGTGGTCGGTAATTTCTGCTAAAGTACTACAAGTTTGCAAACTTGTAGTACTTTAAAAAAAAAAGATGATTATAACACAGATGAATATTTTCTAAGTACTTCCATGTGTTGGGTAAACACTTGACAAAATGAAAACAAAGTTGATGGTTTATGTGCTTCAAATGTGTTTTTCCCTCCACAAAACCTTAAATAAAGCCTGTGCTTTTGGTTTGGTGTGCAGGATATTACTGTGGGTCATGTTACCACAGCTGACAAAGTATTTCACATATTATAATCGGTATGACTTTTGTGCTCTGTACGTCTTTTTATTTCTTTTTCATGGCAGGTTCTAAATCAGACATCCAGACTCGAAATCCAGCTACTGGAAAATTCTCTTTCTACTAACAAGTTGGAGAAACAGTTAATGATCCAGACCAATGAAATCAGCAAACTCCATGACAAGAACAGGTAACCAGACCTCAGTAGATTGGGAATAGAGATCATTCTGTACATAGAGTGAGTAGGAGATAAACGGTGTTCACTCTAACTACTGCTGACCGTTTCGGGCCTAGGTAAACAAAATCAGAAGCCCACTATCATCTCTCTTGACTTTTCCGAAACAGATTTCAGTGGTATAAACATTCCTGCATTTTCTGTGAAGTTCAGAAAACAGTGTCAAATGTTGGAGACTGTGCTTTCAGAGTTGGACCAATATGCATTTCTTACATAATCAAGGAGCTAAAATGTGGCTTTGGATACTTTTTCATCTTTCCAAATCTTGTTCTTTGCAATGATTGGTCTGGTGGGATTGTCAGGGATGATGTAGTGTTTAAAGGGGTTTGGTCTGCATTGCTCATTGTGGACTGAAGTATCCATAGAGACTCCTTGCAATCACTTGCAGTCACACCATTTGAAAGCATTGTCTCTGTTGATTCTGACTTTGAGGCTAATGAAGATAGATTTCCCAGGGCAATTTTCCTGAGCTTCAGCAATGATGGCATTTTTCCATTTTGTACATAAGGTCTTTTATTTTTCCTTCACCATAATCCTTTACCTTTATCTGAAACCAGGAGAAATATAAGATCAGGTTATGAATTTGATGTCCGCTTATATCATCTTTCAGCCAATGGACTGTGTAATGATAACACTTGGATATCGTAAGGGGTTATTCATTTACCTCAGATGAGTCTGCACACCACATGATGAAGCCAGTGTTTATATTTTGTGGGGAACACATAGCAACCAAACCTACGGATATTAGTCTCTGTATTTCTGCTGAATGGAAACTTCTTGTATTTGGTTTAAGGTATTGCAAAGTGCAAAGTTGTTGTGAAGCAAAGGCGAGTATATCACCACACTGTGACGGCAATTAATCACAGTCTATCTCAAAGTGAAAGCATTAAAGAAATATTAAACGTGGAGATCACTCCTCTTCATGATGCTGTTAGAAAAACGACGCTGATAAATGTGAAGTTACATTAAGTCATATCTGACACCAAACAAATGATAATTTCGTGAGAACAAACATCATTTGATTTTTTTATGCCTTGCAAGATCATAGTAACTTTAAACTTCTCCATCTCTTGTAAAGACTTTCCATGATCTGTTTTATTTTTTCTCAGCCTTTTAGAGCAGAAGATGTTAGAGATGGAGATGCGACACCACGAGGAGCTGGAGACACTGAAGCAGGAGAAGGGAAGTCTCCAGACCCTAGTCGGGAGGCAGACTGGGGTTATCAGGGACCTTGAAACCCAGCTGAGCAGGGCCACAGGAAACAGCACAGCCCTGCAGAGACAGCAGCAGGAGATGATGGACACTGTCCACAACCTGCTCAACCTCTGCTCCAAAGATGGAGGTAAGCTTACAGCAACCGGTGTCTTAAGAGGTTTGGAACTTTTTCAGCAATGCAGAGGTTAAATATAATCTTACACAATAGTCATCACATAAGAACACATTCTGGCATTTGTATGGTTAGAGATGAAGTGAGTCACAAACTATTACAAGTGTAATCAAATGTTGAACCAAACGGAGAGCTCTGAAAGCTTCGCAAAAGCCACTGACGGATGATTGAGCCCAACAGCTCAAAACTGCACCAATCAGTGAAATACCAGGATTGGTTTAGATAAAGACAGCAACAAGCAGGGCTGTGTTTTGAAGTTGAGCTCAGCGTCAGAAAAATCACAGAGAGCAAAGACACAACAAGGAGTCTTTTTTGTTTTTAATCACATCGCACAGTTTAGGTGTGAAATGACATTTTTAAAAAAGCGGAAAAGGTTTGAGTCATGTTAGAATTAAGGTTCCAAGATGATGGGTTGCTCCTCTAATGGTGGGTTTCCATCCACCATTTGTTTTAGGTTCTTCCTCGGTTTATATATAAGAAAACAGAGTAAAAATCCCAAAATATATGTGGATGACATTAAGGAATGTTACCCGTACCTTGTTTAGCCCAGTACAATTAAAAAATGGCTTGTTTTCCTTCTTGGAGCTTTTGTTTTGGCAGGTCTGCACTCACCAATCACACTCAGGTGCAGACCAAAAAAACTGCACCGACACTGTTTGTGTTCACTCTCAAGCAAACTCTGAAGTGGTTTGTTTGCGGCGAGGACGTGATCCAACCTCAACCTGGGCCAAAACAGCAGCTACTCACAGTTGCCATCACGTCTTCCTCGGAAAGTGTAAAGAGGTGTATTTCCAAGAGGCTTTTTTCACGTTCAGTGAGGTGCATTCAACATTCCCCTGGCAGATTTGCTGGCTCATGTTTCAATTTGAAACTCAATTTAATTATGGGCATCCAGCTTGCACCGACTTTGTCCATACAGGAGAAGGTTTTAAAGGGTTTAAAATTATATTTCAGTGGATGAGAGCACTGATCAGTCATCACTTTGATATTGATTCAGATTTTGTCCACCCCTACTAGCGATAAACCCCCTACCCCCCCCCCCCCCCAAAAAAAAAATGCAAGACCACAATGGCCAGTGCAAAGTTTGTGGCTTGGCTGTACAACGCTTGAACTATGATGCAAACCCTGAACTTTTTTGGATTGCTTATTTCGCCTGGTCTGATATTATGACTACAACATGGTGAAAAATATTGTGATCCTTATGACAGTATGGCAACATCCGTTACATAAACCTCACCCCATGCTAGTGATCACTGAGAGCAGCATGAAGAAAGAAACATGGTTCATTTTGTAACTTGGTGCGCTCAGGTTGAAGAGATTTGGTTCCTCTCATAAACCAGAATGGTGCTCTACACTTTCTACGCTTTAATGTTATAAAGTCTGTGCAAAAGGCTTCACTAAAATGTCAAAGCAGACTTTGGTTGTGCAGTAGTATTTTTTTTTCTGTTCATTTTTTTCTTCCTTCTGTTATGAGACTAGGGATTTCTGTTTGACCCTACATTTGACCTGACAGCATTGCGACCTTTCTTCTTCGGTCAAAAAACGAACTCATTTACCTCCATCTCAGCCATTCAAACACCAAACCCGCTCTGTCTTAAGATTGGTCTTAAATCCCATTAGTCAGAGGAGAGTCGGCATGAATGCCTGCGTCAGGGGAATGTTTGCAACCTAATTTTCATTTGTGGATGTCCCGCAGTGACGCTTATAATATGCTTCATGAGGTTTCCCTTCAGACAGGAAACAACTGGGGCATAAAAGGATGTTGAAGTCATGAGTGGATAACTGCTGCACATGATTAACACATATGCTACTCCCCTTAACTTCATTTAATGGTCCATGCAATGAAGGTCATGGGCAGTCTCAGCTTGCAATTTGTTTAGTAAGGTTTTGTGTATGTTACATTTAATTACCGGGGGTCTTTGGGGACTATCTTGGCCTGACTGGTCCTTGTGAATCTGTGTGCAAGTGTGTCCTGATGCAGCACTTTTGGCCCTCTATTTTACTGGCATAACAATATATCAAGTTGATTAAATTCACTGTAAATTATACGTTTCTATCCATTTTTTTTTTTTTTTTGGCACCATTTAGTGTCAGTAAGATCAGGGAGCAGGGAACTCTAACCCAACCGCCCCCCTTTTCCCGTGATTGGTGGCAGTATTTACAATAGGCGATAGAAATGGAGCGTGGCCACTGCTGCTCTGTGGTTGGTCCTTCCCTTTTCCACAATGGTGTTGAAGGTTGGGGCAGGATTGTGGGTCAGAGGTCTCCCCTTTCTTCACCTCAGCCAGAATAAGTCAAACTGTAATAGGTCCTGGGGGAAGCCTTGTCCAAAGGAGGTGAAGGAATAGGCCGATCTCACTGATCATCAGACGCCCTGCCCCTGTTATTCAACAGCATTTAAAACACAGAAAGTTAGGGCTTTTGCTTGTTTGTGTTCTCATTTGAGGAAGGGGTTAGCATTTCATGCCAGTGGACTGGTGTCTACTTGCGTTAGGGTCTGTTTTGAAATCTGAGCTTGAGCATTTCCTTTAAAGCATAAACTCATAGTCTCTGACTTTGGGGGGAGAAAAAAAATTCTTGAAAATGTAACTTTAAGTCCCCTTTTAATTTCATAGTGTTTTCCAATTCACATGTGTGGCTTTAAATGTGTTTTAAGTGTTGGGTAGATATTTGCGATGTGCCCAGATTCAGCAATGGAGCTCTTGTTTAGGATGTAATCATTACGTAAACCCCATTAGGGCGCAATGAGCCAGACACTATTATTAACAGTAATTGACCTCAGCATAGGAAGGTCTATTTAAAGATATCTGGCTGATAAATCTGATTTAGTTTGTAGTCTTCTATCGTGCCACTAAAAATAAATGGTATTCATCATTCCTATAGCTGCTTACTCAGAGTAATTTTTTTTTTGTTTTAGTTCCTGCAGTGGAAAACAATTAAATGCCACCAAAATGACGGTGCGCTAAACCCCTTTATTACACATCACTTCTCCAGCTAAATCTAAATGTGCTTCACTGACCAGCCAAACTAGTAGACACCTATTATTGCAAAGTGTTTGCAGTTATTGCAAGTCACCTCGTTGCCCTTTCTCACAGAGGGAATTAGACTTTTATATTATATGTAGTGTTTCCACACCTGCCTGTTAAACTGTTAAATTGAGCAACATGCTTTACGGCCATTAGATCTCTGTGTATTTATACTGATTTGAAAAAGTGATCATTTCCGCAACGACTGTTGTTTTTTTAAGCAGCATGTTAAATGAAGCAACATTAGTAATATTGAGCACCTTGTTAAGTACAGACGAGATTATACTATTGTTATAAAATGTACAGTTCAAAACAACTTTTATTATATTATTATTCTTCTTAATGCTTTGCCTTCTTTATGTGATGCGTACGACGGAGAAATGCACTGGGTCTTATATGAATCACTTTGACTCTCATTTAGAGATTGATTATAGTCACATGGGAGCAGTGTTGTCTATGGCACTCCATTAAGCTCCATTATTTACTCACTTTAGTTTTAGTATTTGGGTTCATTTGGCAAGGGTACTGATTTATGCAAACACCCAAGCCCTGCTGGTCTTTTCACATGAACCCCCTACTGAATATGAGTCCCCACTGAACCACAAAATATTTTTCTGCAAATAAATAGTGGGACATAAATAATATTTGTAGAGCTGGGCAGCAAGCTGTTAAGGAGAGACACTCCCAAACTGGATCATCCAGTCCCTCAGCAGACAGTCTTCTTCCACCGAGGGCGATCTCAAAGGCGGTTGTGAAATGATTGTCCACACTATTCCAGATCCAATACCATAAAGTTCCTCTCTCACAAAGATCGGCATTGCCCATAAAATGCGCCCTGCTGTCTGTCAGCTTGAGGTAAATTACCGCCTGACAGGGCCACCCTTTGTTGTGTTAGAGTCTGGTGCGCAAGGGCCCACTCTGTCAACCTGTCACAGCAGGAGACTCTTGTTGCTGACACTCAATACTTTGTCAAAATGCTCAGATAGTACACCCAAATAAGCAGCCCGCTTCCGCTGGGAAGTTCTGTGCCGAAGAGGTTGGGATCAAAGTGAAGGCTAAGGATAGCTGACACATTTAACTTTTCACTGACATCTTCTTTTGCTCAACAATTGCAACAATAAAAACAATGGTGTGAAACCTGAGATGAAGCCCTCGAATAGGAGGACGAGGTGGGGACAAAAGCGATGCGAAATCAGAAGGAAATAACAAGGGCTAGGAAGGTAAATATAAACCACTTGTTACAACAGGAACTTGAAATTTATAGCTTGTAGTATTTTGTCCTTAGCTCCTTGCTTGGTTTCAAAATACTGCTGCCATAATTATCTACAGATGGAAATGGATGCAGCTGCTCTGTCAAAATCTGAGCTTTTCTCCCGCATCTGACGGTTATACTCACAGTGAAACCTCCGCAGTCAGCTGCTGCCCCCGACTCCTTCATGTTTCATGTGGTGTTTGCACACGTACACATTCTCTATGTATAGTAGTTCACATACACTGATGGATATCATTGTCATGGCAACATTAGGCATTGGCGTGGGCTGGAGGTTTTCTTTATTTGTGTCTGGACTGCTATGAACTCTAAATGCTAAAATTTCAACATTGTTATGATTAACCTATTTATCTTCTTTAGAGTGCACTAGGTGCTTTCTCAGCAGAATAGCAAGAATAGGAATAATGAGAGACACATGTGTGGACTGATTGATCAAACACTCGAGGCTTAAAGCACTTATCATATTTGTCCTAGGACTGCTGCTTCATTGAGTTTTGAATCTTTATGTGCACCAAATTCTTAGGATTTTCTTCTATTAAAGACGTTGATCAATCTGCCCCAGAAAATAATTTAGAGAATTCACTATAAGCTCAATGTCGCCATGGCATTCGTGTCCACGGTACCTGAATATTAACGTCTCTCCTCTAAAATAGATAAAAAAATTAGTAAATAAATCTACCTGTGTCATTAAACAATGCAATTTTCACACAGTACGTAATAAAATACTTTATAAATGGGGGAAATGTTTTAACGGCATGGCAACTGTATTGACTGTACTTTCTTGTATCTGCGACGATTAGTTTTATAGTTTCCTTTATCATAAAATATTGCACTCACCCTTGAGCTCTGGGATTCTGTCAGTGAAAAATCGGTCTAGAACAATTTTCAGTATCATTAACACTAGATTCTCCAGACACAAAAAGGATTTAAAAGAACATCGTGCTTGTTTTGACATCTACCACAAGTAAAGCATTCCGTGTTTAGTCTGTCTTCCTGAGTCAGTATTTCACAAGGAAATTTCACAAGGAAAGTTTGTCCATTCTTTCTTGTGTACCCACAGTTGTGTCTAACAGCACCAAGGTCATGGATGAAGACAAGAAGTTCCGCAACTGCGCTGATCTCTTCCAGGCCGGCTTTCACAAAAACGCTGCCTACACCATTCAGATCAATTCACAGGAGACCAAAAAGGTGAGAAGCCACAATATCTTACAGCCGTCAGTCGGCTGTAATGTGAAAATGGCTGCCTTTTCATCACTTTTAAGAAGTGCTTTCACAGTGGGTTTAGTGAGTTTTCTTTACGCTGATACAACTTTCTCCATGTCAGCTGAAGACCCTGCCGCCAACCGCGGGACATCAGCCGCTGATGAGTGTGAATGATGGGTGCTAGCTGCTGGAGGATTATTTGAAGCTGAAAATACACTTGGCAGCTTTGACAGTGCAGGAGTTTAGCACGGGAGGGAGGCCCCAGGGGTGGGGGTTAGCTGTGAAACAGGGATGTTAGACAGAACGCTGAGCTCACGAGGAGGCTGCCAACTGGGGCAAGAGTGTGTCTGTGTGTGCATGTGAATGTTTTTACCCCTGCACTACTCGTGATTGATGGGAATGATGATTTCATAAGTTAATAGTTTGGCTCCTGGGTGCTCATTTCTGTCTCTCAGAATTTTTCAAAGAAAGTCCACCTGAAATTTGAATTTCCAAAACCTTTTGTGTATGGAAATCAAACGAAAAATCGAAAGTCTCGATAAGATACTGTGCATTTCTGTGTTGGATTGCGGACTGAACCGCACTGTGCAGCCTACATTGAGCGTGACCTTTTTACACTATTTAGTATTAAGGAGGATCTATTGTGCTTATCGAAAAATTGAATAGAAGCAACCTAGCTAGCTTACCCAACCAGATTATCTTAATGTTATTTCAGCATCTGCTGAATCACAAAATTTAAGTGGAAATGCAGAAAGTAATTGGCTGAGATGGACAATTAGATGCAAAGGCTGGCAGAGCTTGCATGTGTTTGAGTGCATTAATGCTATGAATGATGCACTAGTCTTGGGAGAAATTATTCTGTCCTAATTATGCCCAGCCTTCCTTCCTGTGTGTTCAGCTGTGTGGGCCGGCTGAGGTGAGAGACCTCCTCCACGCCTCCCTGGGGACTGCTCCTCAAAACAAAAAGCAACAGATAGAACATTAGCCCTGCATTATCGGCTTACACATACTGAGGTCCAAGGTTAAGGGCCACATAACACCCAGGTGTCGGCTGGTATGTGTCCAGTCTGGACCAGCACTTTGATCCTGGAGAAACAAGGCTCTTAAATGAGGAACATCTCCGGGGAGTTGGTGAGGGATAAGGAGACACTGATTAAATTTGAGGAGGACACATACGTCACATTCCCAAAGATGATTCATCAGGACAGCTGGGAAAAGGAGTGTCTGGCAAATAATTGTTCAAATGACCCTTCATTGTTTGTTAATGCCCCTGAGATTGAATCTTGAATACATCAGTTTTGTGGCTGTAACAAAACCTACCACTGTTCAATTACTGTATGCGTGAGCTTCCCACACATCCTCGCTATCTGTTTTCACTTGTGTAGGTATATTGCAACATGGAAACAGCGGGCGGTGGATGGACAGTCATCCAGCGCAGAGAAAACGGCAGTGTGGACTTCCAGAGAACGTGGAAGGAGTACAAGATGGTGAGAGATGACAAATACATCCACGCAGACACTCGCCGAGAATGTAGACAGTCATCCATATTAATTAAAAGCAAAAATGATAACAGTGGTCCTCAACGCACTGACAAAAATAGACTCATCCATAACCATTAAGCATATATTACGAAATTGTGCAATTAACAAACATCCTGTTTCAAAAATACACTTCAGCAAGGGGATTATGACAAATGACGTGAGCTTTTTGGCATCAGCTGAACATGCTGAAACCTAGGACACAGGATCCACGGATCCAAGACCATTTGGAAACTTTGAGCAGATGTCATTTCTCCACAGCAATAGCTCCCTCCGCGTTCTTGTATTAGGAATTCTGCCTAGTGTGTCTGAGACTTGTTCCACTCTTCAGACCAAGCTTCAGCGACATGCTGTTATTCTTTTTTTTTTCCGACAGGAAATATTACCTAAATCTGAAAACAAGACACTTCTTTAGTCTTTAGCGTTTTTTTCACGTGTTTGTCATTAAGTTCTGCTGAATGCATATTTGCATTAAGGGTGGTAACATTCGTAACCTAAGCTGTGTTTAAATGGTTCATTGGATTTATTATTGCTGGCAGATGCTCTGGTGATGCTTTGCTGTGCAAGTCACCTGTGCATGTCCTTCCTTCAACTTCCACAGTTTATTATTAATGGAATGTGCTTTTTCCTCTGTACTATATATCTGTTTCCAGTTTAATTATGGCTCATCTCTGCACTTTTGATTTACAGTTTGCAGGTCACAGGTTTACATTGAACCCATCAAAAGTACATACACTAACTGGGACCAATAACTGCGATAACCATTTATTGCACTTACATAATTAATCACAGTGTCATGAACAAAAAAACTCCACATCTGCTATTTTAAGAAATGATTTGAGCAGGTTTTCAAATCAACTCAAACAACACATCACAATTTCGGTAAAGGAGGAAATGATCTATTGGTTGTAGTGATATGGGTCTCACTGTCTAGGAGTAAAAAGAGGAAGTTGAAAGGTTAGGAGGGCAAAAAGGAACAGGCGGGATTAATAAAAGAGAAAAATAGCAATAAAGACCAGTTAGAGGAAGGAAATAAAGATAATGTTAGGCCTAAGTAATGAGCAGGAGTGAGACAGACGTGAGAACCCTCCAGCGATAAACAGGTGCACAGATGAGCGTGGAGTGCATGGCAGTACACGAGGGCACGCTCGTGGACCTTGGCTGACATTTCCAGTGCTGATCTAACAGTTTAGCGTTATTCCTCCTCTCCGTCAAAAGGCCGGGGCTGATCAGAGGTTTTTTCACTGTGTTAGCATTTTTCTCCATCTTAGTCTCCACAGACATGTGCTCACTGATTTAATGTACTTGAAGGATTTGTAAATCTTTCACTCAAAACTGAGATGCTTTTTCTTTATGGGACCACAGAGAGAGCTCTGGCAACAGGAATGTAGTTCACATATTAAAATGTGATCATAAGGCCATCTGATGTTTATAATTACATTACAAGGAGACTTCACATCACAGGCTTATCACACACCATTAATTTCCATCCTATCAGAATGTGAAACTGGGAGATGATGGTTGGGGATGACTTCTCTCGAAGCTTTTATATACGCACCACAGAGGGTACTTATGTGCTCGTCAGGTCATAAGCAGAAAGGTAAACTATTGTAATTGTCTAGTAAATGTACATCTTTTTTTTCCCAGTTCTTGTTCACATTAGCAGGTGAGCAAAGAAACTGATATACTGAAATACAAAATGTGAAGGTTGGTGCAGATGAACGTGCTTGACCTGATCTGATGGCTTTGGGGATACTGTGACAAAAAAAGGTTGGGAGTTATTGAAATGAACTGCAATTCCATTTTTATCTTTGTGTTGCCATCAGTTCATCAGATTTACACATAGTAAAAAGGGCTCTTAGCGAGGGTAACTGAATCGCAAACCAAGCGCTCGGTCCAACTATGTGACTAAGCATCCCATCATCTTCTCCAAGCTGAGTGATATGGATCAGGTTTGCGTGGGAAACACTGTGAATCACAATGGGAAACTGCGAACAGAAATCGACCCCGAGCCTTCTCTGTAGATAAACCATGGTCACACTAGGAGACACTGGTCTGAGTTAAAAGCCAGTCAGAAGAGAGCATCTCATCGGTGAGATTGATTGTAGAGAAAGGGGAAAAGAGACGGGCCCCAGTCACTTTCTTTTCCACCCACTCGGCAGGACATGCCTAAGGCTGGAGGAATGCCCCATATTTACTTTCCCTCCTTCCCATTCCTCATCACCACACACGCTCAGCACAAACAGACTTCTCCTTAACTTTTCTTCTGCAGCCCTCCCCACCCCCTCCTCTGTCCCAGTCTTTAATGGAGCAGCCCGGCCCTCCTTTCAGAGCTGTAATGTCATCCTGCTCCCCTCTGCAATCTGCTGCTCTTGCTGCTGTCAGAAGCACTTTGCCTGTGACCAGGAGCCACTCTGATCAAATACAAACTTTTGCAGTTGTTTGAAGGAGTATCCGTGCATGCAGTGTATATTTTGGTAAAGAGTCCTTTAAATAATAATGTGTTAAACATGTGTGACTGAAGTGGAAGACAGACATGGAAAAAGGTGTATGTATTTCAGATGGTACCAATTTACACACTTGTCTCCCATTTTTGCAAAACGGCAAAGTCTGTCCACATATAGTAAAAAATAAAAAGCGAGCTTAAAAGCCTGATTAAAATGATTTCATCTAAAATGTGACGATTGTATTCGGCTTTATCACTGCAGCCTGGCAAGATGACAAAGAAAGTCACAATGCTATGAACGGAGCAAGTGTTTATGCGGTACAGAAACATTCGTGCTGGTGGATTAACGGCCGCAGTGCTTATTATCAGAAAATGTTTGCTTTGATCTTATTTGCGATTCGTAAATAAATCCACAAATAAATTGGAAAATTCCATCCCATCCCTTCCACTATCCCCTGGTGATGAGATTTTATCACTCTGGGAAAAGAAACAATATATACTGAAGCAATGAATAATCTAGTCTATGATTTCCAGTTGTATTTGAATGCTCATCATTGTGTATCTCCTCTGTCACTGCAGGGTTTCGGTAGTGTGTCCTCAGAGCACTGGTTGGGCAATGAGTACATCTACCAGTTGACCAGCCAGAGGCAGTACGCCCTCCGCGTGGAGGTGACGGACTGGGACGGACACCGGGCCTTCTCGCTTTACGACCGCTTCCAAATTGGCAGTGAGAAACAAAACTACAGGTAATTCTGCTCATGCTAAAAGATCAAAAGTGGAATTGTTGCTTATTTTCTTCGTAGCTGGAAAACTGTTATCAAAACATTTGTGATGTTGAATCCATTTTCTCAGATTTGCTCCACGTGTTGAAGTGACACAGACTTTCTGATTCATTAACTCTTTTAATCCACCGGCGTCAGTTTTCATTAGACCATAATTTCAATTTATTTCCATATACATGGTAATGACCTCAGCGGCTTTGCATTTAATGCTAATTAGCAGATGTTAGCATGCTTTCAGTCTTACAAATACATAACATCGGCATCAATGTCATTATGAATTTCTTTAGATAGTGCTTTGCTCAAAACATTGCTGTGCCCATACCTGCTCAACGAGCCTCTAGTAAAGCTGCAGGCCTTTGCATCACGTCACCATCAGAACTCCAACAGTGTTCACCCAGGATGTGTTCACATAAACGGACTTTCTTCGTTCTGTCTGGGATATACAGTGAAGAAACCACAGTGCATGTAAAGTATAAAAACATGCTTTTAGTGAAATGTTCAATACACAGCCCGACAGCTATATTGGTTAAGAGAGACGCAAAATTCGTCCCGAAAAGAGATGGAAATGTTTTCTGTGTCGGCACGATTTCAGTTGTGTTACAGTATGTTGAGCTTTCCTTGATCACTGCATAACAGACGATTATAAAACTGAGTCTACATGACAGCAAAGGAATGAAGAAGGGAGGAAATATTACTCCAGTGAAGGACAAAATGGACAGAAGTGGACAAAAATAGTGACTGTGAGCATTCCACAAAGTTCAGTCAGTCTTTTCTTTTATGCAAGTCTGTGGTGAGGTTTTCCTCATTGCAAATTCCTCCCAAACCGAATGTATCCCTTGTCATCATCTCTTCATTGCAAACTTTTGTTTGATTGACGCTTTGTCCTTTTGTGTTGCTGAGGTGAAGGTTTCTGTTTTCTTTTGAGGGGGTTAGTGATAACAAACCCCTCACTATGGCAAATGCCAGACTCTCTCAGATGTGGAAAACTGATGCAAATTCCACAGAATTCCATGCAATCCCTGGTTTCAGCGGAGACAGGCTGACATCTTCAATTCTTCAGTTGTCACTGGCTAGCTGGGTCTTTCTGATAAGAGGTCACTTTGGTTGCGAAATTTCTTTCGTTCAGTTTTGAGTGGTTAAACAAAGATTATGATGAAATAGATTTTGTTTCTTAAAAGCGTCTACCTCAACCGCTCCACTCGTTGCATCAATGCTCCAGAGAAGAATACAGGTTTAAAGTGTTTCCCTGCAGCGGGGGTGGGGGTGGGGGGGCATTACCATTCTTGTCATTTCTCATTTTAGAAACTGTCTTTCACTAACAGAGGTTTTGCTTTATGACGTCTTGTGGAGTTTGTACCAGCTGTGGGCTCTGTAGTTTTCTCTGGGTTCTAGAGAAATGGATTTCAAACACGTGGATAAGATTTTTTTTGTTTTTTCACTCAAAGTTGACTCAGACTAGTTATAGTCACCTATAGTCTTAATTTCTGGCTCTGGTCTGAAAGCGCAGGACTAACTTCCCAATGTAGCACATAGAACTGGAACAGCTCCATACGTATGTAGGATGTCTGAAAATCATAGCAGTGTTCTAAGTAGAAATTGTTGATTTTAAATAAGAAACGCATTTAGTTTTTTTGAAATCCAATCATTTGTTAACTCTCCCTCTCACAACACACACACACACACACTTATATCACTTATATCTGCCTTGATATGACTGTACATCTTTATATTCCCCACGTAACCTTTCGTTCTTTTGAATTAGGGAACCAATAGTTGTTTCTGCCCCGCTGAGGGAAGGAAAGGGCATCCCCGGCCATTTTAGCCTGTTATGGATGCAGGCTAATACAGTTTACGAGTCCTGTCGACATACTGATCTCTATAAATAGATTTGTTCTTGAAAAATAGTTGTGGTATGATAATCACACAGTGCTCCTCTGAAACACGAGCCAAAACAAACCAGATGGCTTGGCCCAAAACAAGTCGACACTGCCACGTTCTCCGCTTTTTTCTGCTTTGGCACCTCCCTGCTTTTCAATGTCGAGCACTCTGCGACAAGCTCTTCAGATTTCATTTATTGCTCTTAAACATAAGAGATAGTTGTAAGTGATATGGCCTGTCTGTTAGTTGGTTTTGGATTCTTTTCTGCCTTCTGCACTGGTTTACTGGAAGAGAGCCTGCGTCAGTGCAAGTCAGACAAACATTTATAAAGACCTCATATGGTATAATCTATGTGCCTTTTGCTCCCTGTCTCTCTCTCTCTCCCACACACACACACACACACACACACACACACAGAATAAGAGCAAAAGTACAAACAAAGCCATGAAGAGACAGGCACGACTTAGAAACAAGGCAGAATAACTGTATGGTCTAAATGAAACAATGCACACAATACACCATTTGTCATAAAGAATATTGCGCATTATCATCCACAAAATGATTGTCTTGACGCCAGCTTCTTGGTTTGATCTGCATCTACTGTGAAATTGAAATTGCCCAACTTGCTAAGGGGGAGGGAGATGTGAAATTATTCTTTTGTGTAATAGGGGCTCCTAATCCTCCCAAGCCGTTACCCCTAAAAGTTTGGACCTAATATTCATCTGTATTCGCTCATCATCTTCTACTTTGGATGGCTTTGTCCAGCATAATAAAAAAGTTATATCAATACATCATCTACAATCAGGAAATTAGGAAATAATTCAGATTTTGAAAATAAGCACCATTTGGCTGATGTTTTGATTGGTGGATATTGTGTAAACACTTTAGTATTGGATGGATTCAAATTCTGTATAATTTAATAGGATATTTTAAATGTTATTAACGTGCAGACTACATTCCACTGTGGCGACCCCTGAAGGGACAAGCCGAAAGTCTGTGTGTGTGTGTGTGTGTGTGTGTGTGTGTGTGTGTGTGTGTGTGTGTGTGTGCGTCTTATTTGTGCACTTAGAGGGGCCATTTTATGCATCCATTTGGGCTTTTATTTTATTCAGGAGCTCTATTGCAATAAGGTTGTATGATTTTTAAGTGTTCATTTATCTTATGATGGCTCACTGGGTCAAGTGAGTGAAAGAATTTGTTTCGGCTGTTGGGTCTTTTAGGCCCCACCTACACGTTGGTGCACTTTGTGGGCGTGGGAAAACTAAAACGGAAGTTTGTTTAAGGACTTCCAGGACAGCTATATGTCCCACTGTCGGGCACGCAGATGCCGTTAGGGCTGACTGAAATTAGGGCGTTTCATTTACAGAGAGCATTTAAATACACATTGAGTATAAGCGTTTGGCCTTTGACTGCGTGTAAAATAATACCCAGCAGATCATGCAAAGTATAACATGGCCCTCTCAGTGTCCCAGGAAACCCGTTTTAGAATCTATAAACATCAATTTCCCCTAAATTTAATAGTAGTGGGAAAAAAACAAAATTTCTCCTTGATGCTATGGGACTTTTTGATTTTGATTTTTGAACATTTTGAATGTTTTATTTTTTTGTTTTTGTTTTTTAAATAAAAGTAGTCCTGCCCTCAGTGACTTTCCACACATCATAACTAATAAGGTGACAACCAATTCCTGCTTGTTAACACGGCCATCTAATCTAATGCTATTCCAAAGTACTCCAACATATCTGAAAAATATTTTTGCTTCTTCTGTATTTTATTTCTGAATTTACCATTAATAGTACAATACCATATAAGGCGTTATCATCACTGGAGCTGATTAAGCATTAGAGCAATGGCAGATTAAAAGAGCAGCATTAAGTGTAATCGCACATGAGCAATGTTGGTTTAACATACAAATCCTTTTGGCAATACTAAGGGCTACTAAGTTCCCACTAAACCACAAACTCATAATATTGTGAAATGAACTCTTTTTTTTTTCCCTCCCTCATTGTGACTGAGGTCACGATAATTGCAGGGGTTACTGTCTTTATAAACAGCCAAAAAAGTCCCCTATCATCAAAGATAATTTGGTTGCTGTGATACAGCATGGGTTAGAGAAAAGAAAATAATAAAATCAAATATATCTTGATGACCTTCAAATATTGTTGTAACAGTAACCATCAGTTTAACAGATTCAGCTAATAACCCTCATTCATCAAACTTGCTTTGCTTCAAAGTTAGTGCTAAGTATCAAAATGAATAGAAAAGGGCAAATCAAGTAAACCTAAAAACAAGTAGTGAATACACATAACCAAGATTATGGTATAATATAAAAAAGAAAAATGAAATTACCGATGAAATTATGTCACACACAGTACCAGCAAAGATGCACAGTTTCAGGCACATAAACAGTGCCGGCTGAGAATGGGCCCAAAGTTATGGAAGAGTGCGCAGAAATGTTTTTTTTAATCTTAGGTCGCTTTATAAAATGCTCCAGCTTTTGCTGTGTCTCAAAGCTAAAAGTGGCATTGTGTAACAGGATAACGGCTCCCTGTAAAATATTAAAAGAGATGTGTAATGTCTCTGCAGCTAACAACAGTGTGCATTTGACAATCATGACCTAATTATTATTGTAAAATAGCACAGGAAGCTGACGATAGTTTACACTGAGTGCAAATGTTCAGAACGATAATGTTGGCAGGCCTCCACTGGATTACTTACTGTAACTGAACTGGACGCTCACTTGAAGGGCCATCTATTGAATAAACATGTGTACTCATGGTTTAATAGTAGAACAACGAGGCACTGGAAAACTAAAGTTGCATTTTGTGTAATTGTGCTTTTAAATAGTGCTCAAAGTGGTTTCAGGAGTCAAGCTTGCCCTGTACTAAAGCTTCAGCTGCTGTGGGATTTGCTACAAACCCCCCAGAGTTTCTGTGTCTGATGAGAGAGAAAAAGGAAAAGTGGAAACTCTAATACAAAAGAGATGCAGACTGAGTCTCCATGCAAGAATTTATCGCGGATGAACTGTATTGTACTAAAATTAATAAAAATATTACAGCTAATACCCTGAACTCATGGAATAAGCCAAAAGGACAAAAAAAGTTGTGGCTGATACCAGATAGAAGTCATCAGTCAGACATAATAAAATTCCCTGCTGGTGCATTTTGTCAGATGTACAATATTTAGAGTTCTTCTAATATTTTTCAAAAATGTTTTCTCAACTACAGATGACAAAACTTGTGTTACATTTTTAGAAAAGTAATAATTGAAAGCAACACGTTTTCAGAGACGTGGAACACAGGTCACTGAATGGCTCCAGCATGTGAGCTGGACGCATCTTAAAACACCAATGAACATGTAAAGTGCCCTGGCAAACCAGAGAGCCGTCATTTCCAAAATTATCTAAGATCGAAAGCTCACAGCGGTTGATTGTATGCACAGACACAAGTTGAGGTTTACAGGGAAAAATGCTTCATATATATTGTCAAATCTTTCCATCTGGAAGTAAAGACTTATATGTTTATTTTCGAATGAGCCATTACATCTTTATTCAAAAACCTTTCTTGTTCAGACAGCCAAGCTCTTAAATCCTGTGATTTCTGCATGTGGTAATGGCCCGAGTTCCCCTTGGAATCAGAGAGATCTAGTTTAGCTGTTTTTCATGTGGAGATTTAAGAAAGAAATTGGCAGAGATTTGGGTTCCAAAACAAGGTGACCTCTTTCGATTCCAAGACTCACACTGAGATAAGTTATGTCTGCTTGAACCCAATCATTATATGCTTAAGGTTCCACGGTTTCCGTTTGGGAAGAGATGAAGCATCAAAGCATCAAACTGTCAGGTCGGAAAAATACATCGGCAGAAAGGTTTTTTAACCATTTGTTGCGATTTTAAAGTTTACCTGTAATCGAAAATTTCATTTGGCTTCGTCCCAGCAACACATGGCTCCATGTGCAGGTCTCTATTACGTCAGTAGACCCATCTCCATGACAACTAACTGAATAAACGCCATCTGCAGATGAAGTCTGTCTGTATGTTTGAATATCACAGAGAACATATGAGTACCATTTAGTGAGGGGACATTTCAGTTCCAATTTTTTTTGTCAAACTATAATGTCTAAGGTCAACGGTGACATCTGAGGATTTACTTGACTTAACCAGGCCTGCACGTATCTGTACAAACCGTCGGCGTCAGTTCATGGTACATGTGCCTCAGTGGTGCTACACTCGGTGGCTGCCGGTCTCAGCCAGACGGACACCTCTGTGGCCTCGCGGTGGGAAGCGAGCCGTTGGTCAGGGCGATTAACCTCTGCAATGGGCCAATCAGACTGCAGTTCAGGAGGCTAATGACTGCCAGGTGTGTAACAGCATGCGTTAGACTCTCAGTGGACTGGGTGGCCACCTTCGTGTACAGAGATCAAAGAAAACTAGCAGGCTGAGCTTTGCATGTCTGTCAAAAGGTAAAAAGGGATATAGCTTTTCAAAGTGTTGCAACCACTTCTATTTCAAGACAATATGAAGCGTCTACGAGATTTTGTTTGCATTGTAATTATGATTTCACTTTCATTTCGTGCCTGAATCTCTTTGTAGATGGTATCATGCAGAATGCCTCCTCAGATGGATTTCATACATTTCAAATAAGCTACCATATGAAATAATATCCTCTCTTTAATAAGTGTGTTGTGAAATGGGACATGTCAGATAAAGACAGACTGCAAACAGGCGACACGTTAGCAGACCGAGGGCCCCCTGCCAATCGCAGCCTGCTCTGCTATGATCCAACTCTCCTCTTTGCGTGAGCAGAAGGTAAAGCATTTTGAGGTGGGCGGGGGAACTTTAAGGGGTCCTCCATAACATATCTGTAGTACACTGGAACTGGACTGACTCAGATGCAGTTGCACTCAGGCGCATTTGCATGATTTGTGTTTGTTCTGTCATTTCAAGCTTGCTTACTTGGAAAAGAGCTCCAACATACAGACTAGGTTGTTGATCCACGTATGTTTTGTTAGATACGTCTTCATTCTGTATATTATATTTTGTTTGCAAGTTATGGTTAAATGCAAATGAACAAAATAGAAAAAAGGCGTGGCCTCCATTGCCCTATAGTCGTTTAAGAATGTCATTTTTAATGACCTTGGATAAGAATGTTTTTAGGATTCAGTGCGACAAAATGTCAATCATTGTAACCTAGTTTTGCTTGAAAATGTCTAAAATAAACATGTCCATCATCTGATTCCTCACCTGACCCTGCTACAAGTCTTTTCCCACATACACAATTTCCAGCTTAATACTCCAGAGCATTGACTCATTATGACTGAAACTCAATCTTTATCAGTGCTTTAAGGCGCCAGTTCATCCAAATGACAGAAAAACATGTTCTCGTTTACACCTAGTGGTATTTAGTCATGAAAACAGTTTTGCTTTTATTTGCCCAAATTTTGTTGCATCTACTTTGGAGACATTTGGAACGAAAAAGATGACTGGAATTTTATTTGTGGTTCCTAACACAAGTAAGAATTACAGTCTAGGAACAATGTTGTAGTCAAAGCAAATTTTGTAAGAAAAAAAAATTTTTTTGTTTGTTTTTTTAAAGAAAACTTACTCTCAATGTGAACACAACTTTAAATAAGATTTAAGTATAGCCTCACATTCGGTGTCGTGAAGGGCCCATTGTGCAGTTACTTTTTGTGTTCCAGTCAGAATGCTGTGTGCAACATTATACATCTATCTAACCTGTTTACAAGCCCATGCATGGTAAATTACAGCGTTGAGTGGGGTGGTATTTGTGTTTGTAATGAGCATAAATACTCTGCTCAAAACATGGTTGACACACTATAACCAAAATGTTATGGATTAAATTTGAAAATGTGTTTTGTGCATCTTTGGTGCAGTGCAGACATGTATTCAGGCTGCTTAGACTGAATGTGACTGAATATGATGGATGAGATGGCATGACACCAAGCTGCTTCCCATTGAATAAAATCACAGTAAATTATTCCCCTCACAGCTCAATATTTTGCTTACTAATGAGCCTTGACCAATCGCATTACTAAGTTCCTTTAAATGGAACAATCGGATTAGCATGCACTTCCCGCTGAAGTCCTGCCTGGCTGAGCAGATGTTTGTCCCCTGATAAATTTTATTAGCATGAATTACGAGAAGCTACCTCTCGGTCAAACTCTCTCGGCCGCACTGTACTCTCTCTCATTCTTGGAAACAGGCCTCAGGAAAAAGCATCTCGTCTTGAGTTTGTCACTTGGCCCATTTTTGGGTTACCGCACTAATCATTCGGGTGCGTAACAGTCCCCGACAGGAAGAACTGCAGATGTCAGTTGGACTGGGGATTGTTGGTCTGGTAAATATGCAGTACAGCTGGTAAACACAGCCACAGACTATTTAAAGCAGCCTGTCAAAGTGTCAAGCTGAAAATCCCTCTTGATGATGTGCTTTGTAAAATGAGTAAATGTGAGAGAAAGTCTGTTCTTTATCAGAGCAGTAGCAGACCTCATCCTTGACAGTGCATGTTTTAGTTCTCAGAATCCAGAATTAGCCGATAAACTACCCATAAGCGGCGCAGTGTCCCGGGATGTGTTTGTGCTCAAAGGCAGAAAACCCCAGGGGGCTTCTGTTGCCCAGTAGATGCCAAATAATAATTTAGCATGTGTCATAGATGACGTGCTGTTCATGGGAACTTGCACATTCATGCGTACACAACTAGTTATAATATAGTCACCGACTCTTATCCAAACTTCACCATGTCCAGTGGTCGTCTGGAGTCCCTGACTAGACACGACTCACCCTTGCGTGTATTGGTTTAGTGCCTTGGTGAACTCCCCACTGGATTCCTTCCAGTCCCAGTTTTTTACTATGTCATTCAAATCCGCCGTTTACACAGCTGTCCAAATACAGGGGTCCTTCACATTAAATGACTTTTCTAGCAGCCTCTTTCTTTGAGACCTTCAACCTGATGTTTCAGAACTAGAAGCTTCACAAAGGGTGGAAGCCGCAGACAGCGTGTCCTGAGAAAAAACATCTCCTGAAAGAATGAAGTGTTGTTTTTCGAATTTGTTACTTTCTCATCGGAAAGGACGAGCTGGGTGCAAGGTTCACTACACGCCCATGGTCCCCTGTTATTGAGAAATGAATTCAGGAAATGACTTTGTTTTAGAGTGAACCATACTTAATAAAAGACACCTCGTTGGCATGGTGCTGCAGTCCTGATATTTCAATGTGTAATCTCTTCTTTTGGGAGAGAGTGAAATTTAGAGAGCGTGAGAGAAAGACAATAAGAGAGAAAAAAGCAAAAGTGTGATGCAGCAGAATATGGGAAGGCGTGTTCTGCTGGTAATATTAGTCCTGTCAAAGAGATGTAGGGATTGTCAGGTTCACAGCTGGAGAAACCCTGGAGAAATCCACTTCCAAACTTTATATTAGTTTTTAATCTTTTTGTGCTGAGTGTGTGAAAGCAAATGTTTTATGACAGATGAGTGCACATCTTTATTAATGCATAGAATGAAAAGATCTGCATGTGATTCAACTGTGTGTATAATTATCTTTAGTCATTTTCACATAGTGTAAAAGCTTGTTCATTATTAGTCGTCCAAAGGCTGATGCACAGCAGTAGCTATTTGGAGAAAGAGAAGAACTTGTGGAATAAACAGCTAAGTCACCACGGCTCATGAGGCAAAGACAATAGCACCACCTACAGAAACTCAAACTTTTACTTCAGGCCAATGGTGCTTTTAAGAAGATCAATAATAAAGAGGAGCTCAGCTTTATTCAAGGGGATCACATACAATTTTTTTTTATTTTTTTTACTTTTAAGGACATAAGCATTTCATTCTTCATTTTGTCCCATTTAGCAGTTTATTCAGAATAAATAATGAGTGACTTATTGAAAAGTCACTATGCAGACTGACACCCAGTTGTCAGTTTTAGTATCAGTAGATGTCTCAACTGCGTAGTTCAATAACACATTGGCAACTATTTGGCAGATGCTTTAATCAAAACAACTTCGAAGTTACATTTACAGTCGACACACCAGGAGCAACTTATGGGGTTCAGTCTTGCCTCAGGATAAGTGATCTTGTCGATACGAGGAGGCGTGGATCAAAACACCAACCCTTTGTGTAGCTTTAAAATTAGTTCCTGATGATTCTTTTGCAACAGCCAACACAGTTTTATGGACAGTTTGTTATCGTTAACTTTTATTAAACAAGCCATAAACTGTGTTCTTTACTTTCCAGCCACAGTGACACTTTCCTCAGCCTTAGTTTCCACTAAGCAACCTGGACTATTTTTCTGTCACTTACAAATGCTGGTTTAGATGTTCCATTCTTGTCGAGTTCACTTTGGCCGGAGCAGCCTTTAAGAAGTTTGTAACACAATCCCGACACCTGAAGCTTCCTGACCCACTTTTTATAAAAAAATCTTTCAAAATGGAAGCGATGTAAATCATTTGTTCTCTCAGCAGTTTGTTTGAAATATATCACGAACAGAGGAAGAACACTTCCTCTCTTCATGACACAGTGGGGACTGTGTACTTAAAAATGAGACAAGGAGAAATATATCATACTTGGATGGCAGATCCCACTGAGAGTATGTCCTACCTGTATTGTTCTTTTACTGTTTGTAACTTTTACACGTCCGTATTTAATCATTCAGTCTGTCGTTGTGGTGTAAATCAATGCACTGTAGCCGTTTGTTACACCACATGCTCTTTGCTCATCGGACCCTTTCCGTCTGAACATTCCCTTTGTCTTTCACTCTTTGTTTTATATTCTCTCTACCCCCTAATGTTGTTCCAGGTGTTCGACATGCACTCAATCACAACAAAAAAATAAATCGAACTCAGCACACATTTCCTCCAGCTTCTCGCCGTCTTCATTTCTCGCACTGCTCAACCCGCCATACTTCTCTCCACTTCCTCTCCCTCTAATGTGTTTCGTGATGTCTTTCAGGCTGTTTCTGAAAAGCCACAGTGGGACTGCAGGTCGACAGAGCAGTCTAGTTATCCATGGAGCAGACTTCAGCACCAAGGACATGGACAATGACAACTGCCTGTGCAAGTGTGCCCTCATGCTTACAGGGGGTAAGTGCTACCATACAGGAGACCTTACCTCCTGGTTAATTATCTAAAACTCTTTTTTTTTTTTTGTAGGCAAACCCAGATAATTAGTTATATAGTTATATAGCTCTTCGGATTTAAAACTAATTCAATCCGTGTGGTTCAAGAAAAACAAAATTTTACTCAGTTTGTTGGTTGTGACCAAATCTTACCAAAAACAAGGATGGCGAAAATCTTATTTTCTACTGCCAGTATTATTATCCCATATATTATTTCCTTTAAAAAGACAAACGAGCTTTGATCAATGCAAACAAGAAAACATATGTTCCTGTCACCATTTTTATTTTATTGGAAAAGAAACTGTTAAATACCCAAATAACTGGAAGAAAATTAGCTAGTTGCTAACTTTGTCTGCCTGTTGCTTTGGGTTTGGAATTTGTTTAAAAGAGACTTTGGCAACTGGAATTAAGAGCAGTTGGACCGAAACAGTAAAGTTCGGGGCTGCAGCTCAGATAGTAAGGCAGTCGTCCTCAGACCACAGGGTCAGTGGTTCAATCCCTGGTCCCAACAACGTGTCCAAGTAAACTCCAAGTTGCCTAGGGGTTCAGTGCCTCGCATGGCACCCACCACCATCGGTGTGTGTGTGTAAATGAGAAGCAACATTGTAAGTTGTTTTGGATAAAAGCGCTATATAAGCAGCAATTTCACTATTTACAATTGATCTCTTTTGCTAAAAAGTACATTTGGCAAAACTTAACCTTACACTTTGTACAATCATCCAAGTTTACATATTTCTTGCCCCACCCAATTTTTTAAAGCACTGCTGCCACTTTCCCAGTTCTTAGTACTTTACTTGCTACGTATAAAGTTGTCATGACCAAAAAAAAATGGCAAAAAGTTGAATCAAAGAGAAATTACATTCCAACCATATGGCACCATAGAGGCAATACAATAATAAATCTAATAGAATAAAGAGGATAACTATTCCAATTAACTTTCTGCCATAATGTTCATAGCTCAGTCATCAGAACAGGTCATTGTCCTCTTGCAGCCTGGTCTTGCTGGGCTAACGTTTTGGATTTTATTCTGCATCCCCTCCCAGCTGGTTGAGCTGTGGTTGGAGCACATAAAAAAAAAATCCCTTGGCACAGCACCAAATGTCAGACGCATTTAAAATGCTGTGCAAGTGGAGTCCAGTGACCCATGCTGTCACCTCATGGCAGCTCTATTACTGTTGAGTCGTGACCTGGTACTAATCAAGGATTTCTATGTGTAGATTTAAGATCAGCATTACCTCTTAGGTCATTATAAATTAAATAGGGTGAAGGGAGCTGGCATCCGATCGCCCGCTCTGCTTGATTCATAGCCTGTCCATGGCTGGCCACAAAGCAGAGATATAGCAACATGTAGCCCGAATCAAGACCTAGCACTACGCCAGGTATAGGATATGCAGAACATTCTATCATTTGATTTATTCCTCAGACTTTTAGGAGTGCGGCTGACATGAAATGATGTCAGTGTCTGGAACGTGCGGGAGGAAAATGCTTCCTCTGTTACATTTTCGGTGTTAAGAATATGGAGGAGGATACGCACACACACACTGAATGAATGTTTACCTAGAAGGAGAAGATACAGATGGGATAAAGGGCTGACTGTAGGAGGTAGGGGGATCCCATATATTAAAAGAACAAACTGCTTTAGCTGGGTGTCTTGTTTTTTTTTTTCTTTTTTGCTTCTTTTTCTTTAAGTAAGACATCCACACTGTTTTTACAAGGCAGTGAGCATCTCTGGCCTTGAAATAAAGAGGATACTGATCATAAATCCCAAAGAGTTGCTGTTGGACACACCGAATGTTTATGTGTGATGGCAGTTGTGTGGTCTGCAGTGTATCAGCAAGTTATGGATGGTGAGAGTGATGCTTGCAGCATTCACGGCTATGTGCCCAAAGAGGAAAGAATCTCCATAAAACGAAACTGCAGGTCACACAATATGGACTTTGTGACATGCAATTGCCATCACGTGCGCCAACGTTGCCTGTTGCGTACAGTGACTGTTTTTAGCACACTTGGTGAAATCAGCCACCTGCCGTGGCTGGAAGCTGTGAGGCTGAACCGAAACAGTAAACTTCCAGACCCTTAAACCAAAACATTGACCTAAAAGATACTGAATCACCCTGTCGAACTAAAGGGAAACTGCAGAGTTGGAAGATAATTTCCATGTGGGTTTATTACTATGAGCTGCCTTTTAACACTACACATGTAGCAGCTTTAACCTTCCACTAGCGTTGCTCCAGCCACAAAGATGCCAGGTGAAAGAGCTCCTCAGCCTGGGGACCATTCCTCATTGACTTTCATGCAAGAAATGATAGTGTAGCTGTTTCATATGCCGTTCTCACGAGTCCCTGCATCCTTAAAACAAATGCAGTTGTAGAAATGGAAGGAGTATGTGTTCTGAGTATGTGTCTTATGATGAAGTAGCAATCAAATGAAATTTATATCCGTGTGATCCATGTCAGAAACAAGGGCAGGGCATTTCTCCTGATTACTGACAGGTGAAATGTCATACTGTAGTCCACATTGGTATTTAGGTCTGTCAGGAGAGAGGAAAATCACTGCAATTTGTCACTGAGTGACTGACACATGCCGTGGCTCCCATGCGTTCTATATCTGACCGCATTGGAGAGGGTGCGTTTACTAGTGCAGATGTAAGACTTGAATAGACTTCATATCCAGTAAGTGCACCTGTCATCTGAAATCTAATAATATTCATAATAAGAATAATAAAAATAAAACTAATTTAATCCAAAACCAAACAAATTTTGGCAAAATTCAGTCGTTACAACTGCAATGACTTTACTCCCTAAGCTAACTCCTTACCTCTCAACTCCTTTCGTGTGAAATGCTGGAATGTTTGAATGTCTAAGGCAGAAGGTAGAAGAGGGAAAAACAACTAATGATGGAAATGCTAAGCGGCTCAAGCCCTTATTAACTAGCAATACAACCTTAAGATTAATTCTACAATTTGTCATCAGCCTTTAAATGCAAACACATCGACCCTAAGATATATTTAAGGGAAATCCAGAAATGTTTCACCTTGAGAGTAGCATAAAAGGTATCCATGCCATTTGCTACTCAGATGTCCACTGGAGCGCATGCACATACACTCCTGTTTAAAATAGGATGAGGTACCAAAAGTGTTGAGCAACAGGTACTGGCACGTCCGTGAACCCAGTGACAGTAACACGTGTAGCAGTGAAACAGTGTCTGAACCATTGCCATGACCCTATGAGGGAGGTCATGGGAAACTTAATGTCTGATTGAGATGGCTGTATCTTGATAAAGGCGTCAGTGGTTGTCAAAGTATTTATTTCCTTTTGTGACTTAAATGACCTTCTTTTCTGTTCAAGGTTGGTGGTTCGATGCCTGCGGCCCGTCCAACCTTAATGGCATGTACTTCACCCAAGGACAACACATAGGGAAGCTAAACGGTATCAAGTGGCATTACTTCAAGGGCCCCAGCTACTCGCTACGAGCCACAGCCATGATGATCCGCCCGCTGGACTTCTCCTAGTCTTTTGAACTGCTGATCAGCTACAGTATGTGGCACATTAGAGGGACGCTCCCTGTTTTATCCTCTTGTCTCATCTCATTTCGCTGGCCATGGGACTCAACCAGTCAATCTTGTCTTCAAGCTGGTTTCTTCCCCAGAGCAGCCGCTATTGCTGTGCCACCCTTGCGTCATTGTCTTCTCCATAATTGAACTGAAAAGCCACGGGGAGGATTACAGAGCAAAATAGGATCCACCAGAACTGATTTCAAACCAGATCCACACACTTTTTTAAAAATTTTTTTAAAGACAAATGTATTTAGGTGTGGTATGTCACACCTGGAATTTGGCACATTTTGGACACTCAGCTTTTCAAGTTTCCATTTTCTTGGGGACCTGTAATTATATGGAGGATCTGAACTCTTTTTGAACTGCAGAAAAAAGAAAGAAGTTATCTGTCACTTTAAGGAGAGGAATGAGAGATCTGGCTTGTTATGTTAAAACGTTGCTCACAGATTCAAGCCCATAACCCTTTGTTATATTGTGTTTTAGTACTAGTTTTGTTATACCAACTGTATACTATATTCAAAGTGAGATGAAATTGTTTTTGTTTTTTTGTACTGTACAGTGTATATTGAATTTGTATCTGCATCATGTGTAAACCACACGCCCGGTTTTTACGTGACCTTGAAATTAAAAGTGTTGATGGGCAGTTGATAATAGTTGTGAGGGTCAGTTGCAGTATTTGCTGGCAATTACACACTGTCTTGAGTGTGATTATTTTTAGTTCAATGTGAGGTTGTTATTGGTCTAGATTCTGGCCTCACATCTATTTGCCTTTTCTATTGGCCGAGAATCATATCTGCCAAGGGTCAGAATGTGAGTTATCACATTACCTCTGCTAAATACGAACAACAAGGACATTAACTCAGATGACTTTAAATAGTAATATGTACTGATTGCAGTACATACAGTACGGGGGAAGCACGTACACATTAGTGCAATGTTGAAGTACCATGTTGCGCTCCTTCCATAATCACTAACATAATTGCTTATATTAAGCTGTTGTCCCTTTTCACAAGTTCATCTTACTGTCTCTGATTTCTGTTTTCAAACCCCTTTCATAACAGAACAGTTAGTCTCAACCTCTGACCTCAAGACAAATATCATTACGACAAGTTACTTCCAAAGCATTTTTCATAGACATCAACATTTCACAGTATCGTACTCCAGCCAGTTTCTGTTTCTCATCAGTGCAGCTTAGAAAAAAGGGGAGCTGGAGTTGGATATGAAGCATGAAATTAATGATTCCACCAAGTGATCCGTGTGAAGACATATTTCATAACTTCGAGCTTATAACAACAGAATCTACTGTGCAGTATTTCCTACAGGTACACATGGTGAGAAACACTTTCCGGAGCTTGTAAAACTACAACTGGCATCTTTATTAGCATACTGAAGTTGTAGGAGTTGACCTGGGTACAGCATGTAAAGGAGCTTTCCTGAGGAAAGCTGCTCTTTCTTTGGATTTCACTCTGCCAGACGTACATTTGTGTTTCAAAGTTGAGCATAAAACATAGAAGTTAACACATTAACCCTGGAGAAATGTGCCGTTGATAGCTCTGCTTTTACCTCGTTAAACTCCACATTTGCAGATTTATTTAAACATCTTTTTGTAACGTGGTCCATCATGTGTTGCTATAGATTAAATAAAGGAGCTTGTGATGCACTAATGTTTTCAATCTGCCTTTGGGCTCAACTTTTGAGTTAAATTAATGTGATGATAGACATTTGGCTCTGAAACGTGGGCCTTTCTTTCTTTAAGCACACTTCAAAAAGCTTCCTCTTTTGACAGTATCTCCAGCATCAGTTTAAATCCTCCTATACAAACGCTATACAGTACTGTAGATCATGAAAAAACAAACTTCTTGACACAGAAAGACATGAGATAAATTACACAGATAGGGAGACGTGCTCTCTTCGGCTGTTTTCAGGACCAAACCAGATGGTCCAGTCACTCGAGTGGCTATTGTGTGGAGTGTTCACTTGCTTACTTGTGGCAATGACAGATTGCCAAAGTGCTAAAACGATGCTGTCGGGACCTGTAGTGTCTCTTCATAGTTGACATTCCTGTGCTTAATCAGAGGTTAAACAAATTACTGCAGTCTGCAAACCAGCACGTGTCCTTCAGCGCCTGCACTGACCCGACACCCTCGCTGGAATGTGTTCTATAGAGAATCTGAAGCAGCAGAGTGTGAAGAGCGGCCGCACACGCTGGCAAACACCTACGTGGGCCTTAAGCTTTGTCCTTTGCTGGTGTGAGGACAGGAGGTTCTGAGAACCACTTCTAAACCAAGGGAAGTTTTGTCTCCAGTGGACAATGAGGATGTCAAGCAAAGTGTTGTTTGACTCTGTCATCTCCACACACACACACACACACACACACACACAATATGTTCACACACCACCAAGTCCTTCCATCCACACCAAGGTTGTTCTGAAAATTAATTCTTTCCTGTTAGCTGAGGAAGAGCTGAGTGGTAGTAAGGCCATGCGACTGTCTGGGGGAGGGCGGGAGGGGGCGAGATGAATGCAGATGGACAGCAATGGATCCCAACCAAATCAGATATGACAGAACACAGTACCTGCAGTATGAATACTTGGAACCACTGAATCCCCTAAAGGGACCATGTGCGCACATAAAAACGAATACAATTATGGAGGAGACAAAGGGAGAGGAAGTGAAAGTTTAAAAAGTCCTCAGCCCTCTCTCATTTACTTATATCAGATTTAATCACAAAACGCCCTGAGAACGTGCTCTTAATTCAAATACTGAAAGTGGCCTGTAGGCTCACAATTAGTTATTCGCTGAGGCCGCTGGACTTTGCAGAGAAGTGCCAGAGACAGTGAACTGATTTCCTGGGGAGTTCAGAGAAACTGGCTCAGTTAGTGATGTCAGTCAAACCCCAGTATGTCTGAAGTTTGCAAATACTACTGTAGTGATGGAAAAAGTACTTCTTAAACCAGCTCATCTAGTTCTGTGTTCACAATAGTGAAATCATTAAATTGTCTGATATAAAAACCCGCTTTTTCCTTTGACAAGAACTTCTCATTGGAAAAAAAAAGACTATGGAACAACTGCTGCAAAAGCCACCATCACTGCGAGTTGGATTTTATAAACACGCACACTCCAGCTCAAGTATGTAACAATTTTGGTGTGACTTCATTGTTTAAACTCCGTCCTCTTACTGTACTGATTCATTTTTGCATAACCTTTAAAGTTTGCTGTATCCTCGGTAAATTATTTACAACCATCTGCCATCGAATTAGTTGTTTCATCCTGTACCATGTTCACGGTTTGTTCATTGTTCATATCACTGCGTAGCTGTACAGTTTCATGCATTACGGCCAGAAAAAAAGCCCTTTGTTGTGGGTTTTCATGACAGTGACATCACGTTGCCTGTCTTTAAATAAATGACTTGGTCCTAGATGAGGCACGTTGAAAGAAATTACTCATTTAACCGCAAAATGCCCGGTGATGAGTGCAAGCAAAATGTTTTAAAAGGCTGCCAGCACACAGAGCACAGGGGCTCAGTAGGATGCAAGTCACCCTGAACTCTTCTATATAATGTGCTGGCATCAATGTGTGCAGCTCCAAGTTCATCTTCTCACTGCAGTAAACAAGCAGTAATTGCAGAATTATTGTCACTAACTGTCACTGTTTTTCCTAGAAAATGTATTTAAGAATTTTATTAAACTGAGAGTATCCATATCAGGATTAATTAATATGTTTTGGATTTCCAATCCTGAAACAAATTCTCCAGTTTCTCAGCACCAGCAAATCACAACATTTATCTGCTTTATCAGATTTATCTTCAGACTAGTTGCTGTTGGCACCTATTAAAAAATATATTCTGTCCAGCTATGGAGACAAAAACATAAAAGATCATTTAACTGGTAATTATAAATCAATTTTGATTCAAACGGTCCTGGTTTTGGGTAGAAAGTCCTGTGGTTTAGCAAGCTAAATGGTGTAGAATGTGAGCTGAGGTGAGGGACTCCCTCATCTAGAAAAACTCAAAAGGAGCTGGATATGATTGATGGTCTGTGGGAGTGAGAATGACACATGGTGTAAACAGAGGACGTGAAGCAAAGAAAGAGTGCAAGCCTCAGCTGTATAAGAACAAAAAGTTTAAGAGTATCTCTTTGAGATTTTAGTTAAGGCTCTATCGGGCGAGATGAATCCCAGAGAGACATTAAATCATCGTTTAAGCAACATCCTGGGAAGTTCAGGCAAAAGCTTGTTTCTTTAATCCACACATTCATATCAGTGTTATTTCATGCGTCTCTTCCTTATTCTTAATGTTGGAAAATGCTTCCAAATGATATGTTGGCCAAGGAAAAAGTGGGAGAGCGCCTACTTTTGGGGGGCCTTTGATTTTGGATTTCAGTGTAACTTTATGAAAATTGATGTAGTAGAAGTGAGAAGTGTGTGGCCAATTAGTGCTCCAGAGGCTGCTGCGGTCAGAAGTAATGAAGTGTGATCTCTGAGCGACGCCGTGCAAGCCAAAAGCAAAATGTTGTTCCAAGTTCTCTGGTTACAACGCCGTGTCTCAAAACAAATAGCATATGCGACTAATTCATATATCTTCTCAATACAGACGTCCAACATGTAAATTACCATTGGTCCTTGAAAAAAAACACACACACACACACACACACACACAAAAAAAAGCTTTAGCTTTTAGCTCAAAACCAATTAGACGGCCAGTAGCATGGCTGTAGGCTTTTACTGAAATCTAATCTAACACTTGCCACTCCACACAGACCCTGCTCTCTCCTTTATCCTATTCCATCCTCTTCTGCTTTCATCCTCTTCATCATGTAAAGCATTGTCGTGAAGCCTGTCACATAAATCCAAACCAGGGACCTTTTTTCTCTCCCTCAGCCTCTATTGAGTTTGTCTGGCTCCAGCAGTGCTCTGTCATCCTGTCGTTTCCTTTGCAGGGGTCCAGAGGACCAGTTTCCTGGCCGGCCCTCACTGACCTGTGTACTGAGCTAGCTTTAATTTACTGTCTTCTTCATCTTTATTTATCGGGGGCCAAGTTGCACAGCCAAACAATAACATTCGACCTCTTCGGAAGGAAGTATTAGTGCATTACACAGTGGTTTACTTTTCCTGGGCCAGGACAGATTTGTCCGGCTGGCTTCCTTGTTGAGGTCAGTATTGTGGAAAGGCAATAACCCTCCGCAGTCGTATCAAAACTTGCAGTTTATTGTAGTTATTTGACAAAGCAATGTGTTTGTCTGGAAAAGAAGAGACATTAACCAAACATTTCATTACCGTCCATGCAAATAAAGTGAAGAAAGTTACTGGTGCAACCAAGATAATAGTTCTGGACGTCGCATAACACGCCGCAATGTTGATCTGATCATGGCAGCAGTGTTCCAAGTATGCGCACGAGGATCACGACAGGAAGCAGCATCACATACAGAGGTCAGAGTAACAGCTTGACAGACCCGCACAGATGGGTTCCTGAACAGTTAATGCACAATAATATGCGCGGCCAAATAAAACAAGCTCGGAACAAGCAGTGAAAGGTAAACAAGGCAGCAGTCACAGTGCAGATGTTGACATGCACCAAAGACACACAGGTGCAGTCTCTCCAAACTTGGACCTCCTCGTCGGCATTGAGTGGGGTCGACTGCTTGTTTTCTGTGACCCGAATCAGGAGCAGCATTAATCTAGGGAATGTACCAGCTTTCCACCTGCAGCTTTGGTATCTTCCATATGTTCAGACTGAAAGGACACTTTCACTGCAGCTTTGTAATAGAAATCAGTAGTTTTTGTTAGTTTCTGCAAAGTTACTGGCAGTTTAGCATCAGACATTGAAAAAAAACATCACGATTAGATCAAATGAGTCACACTACCACGGTAAAATGTTAGTTACAGTGCCATTTACTGCACTCAAAGTATCATCAGTACATTGTAAGTGGATTCTTCTTTAACACTTTTAACACATGCACGATTCTATATGGATCACTGGGATCAAACACAAAGAGTCTCCAAGTTCATTTCAGGATCTGTGAAACTATATTTGTTGCAACACTGGAATTACAGTGACCCCTGTTGGTAGGTTTCCATTCTGACAACCAAAAATAAAAAATCAGCTTTCGGCCTTTCCCTGTTCTGTCTGACATTTACATCTACTGTACTTAAACATTTAAATCGATTGAAAAGACTTTTAAAAACTATGCAATTATATAAAATGATATAATGATCCACCTTTTCCAGCAGACTGTTGCGGGTCTCTGCAGACATGCTGTCACATAAAAACACAAGCCGCCTAAGAGGTAATAGCCGCGCTCTGACTGAAAAAGGCTAATTTAGGAAAAACTCCAGGTGGCCCTTCAGAAAGAAAACACAGCCTGCGGGATGTCTTGGATGTGACAGGCCTGTGGGTCCTGAATGTGACTGTTATTATTACAGGGGAGGAGGAATTGAAAGGAAAACTCGCCATATTTGGTTAAAAAAAGAACAAGAATGAGCTTCTTTTCATCTTGATGTTTTTGTTTTATTGACTGACACCAGAGAATTTATTTTAAATACCAAAATCCATACGGAGACACTCTGTGCAGTTCTGTTTCATTTAACCACACACACCTGTAACCTTTAGTTCTAGGACTAAAAAAAGATACAGTCAATACTAAACTGCTGAATTCTGAGGAAAATATGTTTGGCGGATGATGCCCATTTCGTTTCCACATGATGCACCCATGCAACCATAAAACACATATTTTGGGTTTACTGTAACATTGTGTCTCTGCTTTGGCTGCTTTTTTTTTTTTTTTTCAATGGCTCAGGAGCCAGAGGCAGAGTTGGACGTCACATCAGGAAATAGCTCAAACCCAAGTAAATTATATAATGCAGCTTCATCTCCGCTGTTGTTGTTTGTGCAGCAAACCTCCTCAGCCTATTTTGCTTGGTTCTGGTTTGTGTCTTTCAATTATTTAAATGTGGTTTATTTGTGATTCTTTTTATCACAGACTCTGGATCAGTGTAAACAGCTTGAGTGATGAGCTGAAACAATATGCATTAGAATATATGGTGTGCGCCTACTGATCACTTGTATAGTATGAGGCAAACCACCTTATGTAAAATTTAAAACGAATGAGTTGGCCAAACATTAGAACCACCTCCTAATATAATGGACTCTCGTACGACTGGACCACCCACTGTGACCTCAATTATAAACAGAGAGTAGAATTATCAGCTCTCTGACAGTTTCAGCCTAAAACCTGGGAGAAGATAACTTTGTAAATGTAGACTTCACGGCAGAGCTGCTGTAGTGGATTGCATTGAATGATATGACTGTATCTAGTAAAGTGGCCATTGAGTATGCGAGTGTGTAATGATGTGATTGGTTATTTTTGAGAAAAGAGTCACATCGCATCACAACTCCACCTCCTCAGCTATTGCAAACTTTATTGTATAAAGTTGGGTAACTGAGATGAAATCTGACTGAATGACTTTACTTGTGCAGATACACAAGTTACAGTTTTACTATTATATAATTATAATAATCTCCACTGGTTGGGAAAACATTTTACAGTTCAGCTGTAAAACAACATAGTGTGTGTTAAATGCTTTAAACACACTGCATTAACAGTAATGTGATTGGGGGTGTATTCGGTTCGGTAGCACGGTTACAGTACATGGATTTTCTTTACCACAAGGTGAAATCACATGTTAGCAGGAGCGTGTACATGGTTTTCACTCCAGCTAAAATGACAAAGTGAAGAAAAGTCCATCATGCTTTTGACAGAATTCTGACCACATCATGTGCAAGGAGCAGATCCATCAGTGTTTTTTAGTTCACCCAGAACCTGAAACTGTAATGAGCTTGTCCGTCCTGGTGGAGGAGCCCTAAGCTTCCTCCCAGAGCTACGACATGCCTGCATTGTCAGGCTGACTTGGTTTGACAAGACGATCTGTGCTGATGCCCAATGAGTCACATCCACTACCTATGACTGACCATCAACAGCTGCAGCTCCATGTCCGTGTGCATGTGTGTCTGTGCCAAGGTCTATTTATAAACCACCACATCTGCCAACATGGATATGCAAAACCATCTTATATAAAATTACACTTTGTACCTCATCCAGTGCTTCTTACTGTATCTCTGCTCGTTTAAAGGAGCGGTGACCTCTCAACTATCTGCTCTGCAAGACTAAACCATGTCGTGCGCGAGCAGCAGATCTTTGTCTCCTCCAGGTGACACATTCTTTCCTCACCCGAAGTTGCCTGTTTCTCTTTTCACGTCAGATTAGGTGTCGTCTCGTATCTGTGATACCGTCTGTCTCAACCTTTATTTAACTATGCTTCAATCTGACAGAAACAGTTTTATGTATTTTTGAGATTATTTACATATGGGAAATGTCAGTGAAATTACACACAGCAACACATACTGATACGGTCTGTGAATATCTCACCTCTAATAAGTTACTTTCCTAATTTTAGATGAGACTATTTCTGGATCTAAACGCTAGAATTCTAAGACTGTAGATTTTGGGTCCAGGTCCAGTAATATGTGTGGAGTAGGTTTCATTTCGGCATCTGTGTATCTGCTTTTCTTCCTAAAAAGTTGTTGGCTGTCACCTTTTGAAATGCCTCCTTTATCCCTGTAAAAACATTGCTGGCATACCTGTCAAACCAGTGACGTACCCACTGGTAACTCATCTACAGTCATATTGGGGCTATAGTTACTATCCACACCAAGCTAAACGTTCTATCCAGTTAAATACAATAGTGAGAATATTTTGATACATATTTAAAATGTTCCTGCTTCTCTAGGCTTCTACTTCACAAGATTTTAAACATCCATAGTTAGTTACTTTCTATATGTAAGTACTTTCCAGATAAAATTGTTACCTCTACTACAAAAGAGGCTACAATATGAAGTAATTACATTCCACAGTAATGACTACTTGCCTTTGATATTTAAGTAAGTTTTCTGCTATAATTTTTGTGCTAACTATGCGGAATATATGAAATATAAAATACTTTAATGTACCACCCTGTTTACCTCCAACTATGAGCTGCACAATCTGTGATGAAACATGAGAGCCTGGGGTAACCAGGGTCAGAGAAAGACGATCAGGTTCGTTGCTTAGGATAACTTGAATACTTTCCACTGTCACGTTAGGGTTTGCTCTCCCTTATTTCAGAGCTGTAGCAGCAAGGGTGAAGCTTAAAATTTACAGAAGAAGAAAAGGTTAAAGAAGACGGAGATTCAGCTAGAGAGGAGATGGAGTTATTGTTGCAAATTTGACAGTTCACTAATGAGGATACACTTTGCTTAATTTGAAATATAATACAAATAAGAATGTCGGGCAAACAGAGCAGCAAAGCCTCCCAGAGGAAACCATCCACCAGCAAAAGCATCAAGAAGCTCCGCACAGTTAGCATGGTGTGTGGCCTGACCGGCAGCTGGCAGAAGTGGGCGGAGGAGAATGAGAAGAAGCAAGCCAGTGAACCCAGCGGCTGGGCTCCATCTTCACTGGGAGGACCAACAGAAACACCCAAACAATGGGTCCCAAAGAAACCTCCTCCCGCTCAAAGCCAGCCAACAGGAGTTTCTCATAATTATGCAACCTGTCCTGAAAAGGCAGCAACTCCTCACCAGGTTAGCCAACCAGCATCCAAGACTGAGGACTTTAAGACCTCACCTGAGTCACCAGTTGCATCTCGCATTAAGACAATACAAGTTGTGAAGACGGTGACCAGTGGGGTTCAGGAGAAAGGCGCTGGCATCAGTCTACTGACTGAGAAGATCAAGAAGGAGTCTCTGCCATCGGGCGATGAAATTGACAGGCTGCTGAAGAAGAAAAGCTCCCCTACACGCCGCAGGAAGTGCTCGAATATGGTGTCATCACTGACCAAGAGCTGGAAGCAGGTGGAGAAAGAGCAGAAGCCTGGAAAAGATGGAGGAGGTCGCACCTGTTGTGTTCATAATGACGACAGTGTACAAAAGGAGAGACTGGATGTAGACAATGAAGAACAAACAGACTCTGAAGTTTCTGAAGGAGACATTGAGGTAGGAGTGAAGATTAAAAGGCCCTCAGTCCCATGGTGAGTATCGGTCTGCTTCATTTTGCATTTACAGTAAAGAAGAAGTTGTTTCTGCATAAAATGTGTCCAGTGTGATACATTTTCAGAGGTCAGATGAAACAGTACGTTTACTTCCCTAATGTGAGCAGCATATTAAGACAAAGCGTTTTGCAATCAGATGAAGCTTAATTGTAAACTGATGTTAGTTGTGGTGAGAAAGGCACCTTGGGCAGAAAGCTGGGGTTGTTGAAACCTTTATGATTCAGCCAGTCCACCCACAGAACCATGAGCTCACAGACTGGGGTGGAAAGTCATCCAGGAAGTAGCAGTTCCCACCAAGATCAAATGCCTATTCCATAGCAACTTTAAAAGAGGCACTCTAACATTCAGAGGGTGTTTTCATTGCAGCATCTATGATGAGTCTGGAGATAGGATCAATAAGCAAACTACAGTGGGATTCCTATTCCCAATTAAACAGGACACAAAGCACATAGCCACGGTGTCATGATAGTTTATATATGGAGAGTCTCATTACGTATAAATAAAGCTGCTGTTACTGTTCAAGATCATATGTGCTCTCCAGTAATACTAAACCACACATTCCTATTTTTAACCTATGCCAGACTTTGATAGACACTTGGTGCCTTTAGCTAACTAACATGACGGATGGGACTCCAGCTGGAAACTGAAGCACAACTGAAGCACTTACTTTCATTTAAACTCTGTTAAGTCATCAACAGCCTGCGGTGCTACCTCAGTATTTCAACTTTTTTTTGTGTAAATGAAAAATCAATTACTTAAATAAAATTTGGTTAATGGCTTTATGGTGTTAAATTAAATAAATGATAACTGTATGTAAAGTTGCGTTTGTAAGGGCTGGAGAGCAGCAATGACCACAGCCAACATCATGAGCCAGTCTGCAGACTGGGAACTGCGGGTTGGCCTGGGCAGGCAGCTCAAGTTTCCAGATTTCGTAACATCGACGTGTCTGATGCTATGAGACCCAAAACACCCGGGATAACAGATGCAACAGATGCAACTGTGGCAAGATCTGTAAGAACGAAAAGGGCCTAAAAATCCTTCAGACTCGGATCAAATGCTTGGTACAGGAGATTCCAGCACAGCGCACAGGACTGATGCCTGGTGAGATGCAGCATGAGCCCGGCCTAGAGATGCCCCAGAGAGGCCGGAACCTCCATGTGTCCAACACTCCAATTCTAGGAGAGACAGCCCTCTTGGATGTGCCAGCACCTTTATTGAAGTTAACATCTCCGAACCAACCTGGAAGGAAGTTCAGGAGGTGGCAACAGCAGCCAGGCCCCAGTTGTGTACCCTTTAAAGTGTGCTAGCATTTTCCAGGGCTTTTCTGAATCCTTTGTAAGATTCTCAGATTGGAGCGAGACGGAGAGTCTGGAGCCCTAAAGGAGGAGCGTTCTTGCTAGAATGATGACAGACTTCCTATTAAAGGACAAGCACATAGATACATCAGAATAGAAGGGCGTTATTCCCTGAGTCTCACGGTGCCTGATCAGGGAGGCACGAGAGGGAAATGGAGACCTAGCGGTGCTTTGGTTGGACCTCGCCAATGTGTGGGTTGATCAAATAAAGAAATGTCCCCTGTAAATAACATGTTCAACTTCAAGAGCAGGAAAAGAGAAAAAAACTTCAATAAAAAAAAATTCACAACCATTTTTGTAAACTGTGACTTTGTCGTATTTGTATATGTATGTTCACCACCGTAAAACAAAACTTTTTCAAAGAAACACAGCGAAGAGAATGATTTTAATTACTATTTATTTTTATTTTCAGATTTGCATGTTTTAACATACACAAATGAATCACACTTATGGACAATTTAATCACTAATTAACCCAACAACCCTGTCTTTGGACTGTGGGAGGAAACAGGAGCACGTTGAGAAAAAGTCCCCACTTAACAAGGCGATTTGAACAGTGGACCTTCTGTGAGGCAGCAGTGCTAACCACTCCACCACTGTGCTGCCTTTTTGTACATTTTTAAATATAATTATAAGAAATGTATAACTTTTAATAATTGCTTACTATGTCTTATGTCACATATATTTTTCTTAAAGATTGATGGCGTTGGGATGGAGACTAATACTGTGACATAGGAGCTGAGATGTCTGAGCTCACTTTCTTTCTCTTGAATAGCTTAAAGAATCTTGTCTTCTTTTTCTCCGGGATTTGATTATGCAACTGAGCAATTTTTTCCGTCATTCCATGCTCAAATTTCCTTTTGTTTTCCGAGTCCTGCTCGATGCTGACCATAATGGCCCTGACGGATTCTTGGAGGCAGGAGTTCTCCTTCTCCCACTGCTGTCTGTCTTTGTCAAGTTCTTCCTGCACCCTCTGTTCCTTCAAAGCCACAAGACGGGACTTCTCTTCTCTCCACTGAGACCGGCTGTTCTCAAGTGTGTCAACCCACGATTTGGTCAACCTGCAAATTTCCTCCTCGTGTGCAGCTACTAAACAGGACATCTCTTTCGTCCACTTAGACCTGCTTTTCTCCAGGTCCTCCTTAAACATTTCCTTTAAGCTTGAAGTGGCCGCCATGTGCTCAGCTACAAGACGGTACTTCTCTTCTCTCCACTGAGACCGGCTGTTCTCAAGTGTGTCAACCCACAATTTGGTCAACCTGGAAATTTCCTCCTCGTGTGCATCTAAGAAACTCTCTTCATTCCACTTTGATTTTTCCGTGTCCAGGTTTTTTTCTCTCTTGGTCTTTTTAGAGTTTTCCTTCTCCTGTTCGACAAGTAGTTGTAACTTCTTTGTCCTCCTTCGTTCACTGTTTAGAGCCTTTTCTAGCTGTTTAAATTTCTGGGCAGCATGGCTTTCTTTCTGCTTCTTCATAGACAGCTCAGTCTGCAGGAATTGCACCTGCTGATCTGACTGGGCTTTTTGTTGTCTGAGCAGTTCTTTCATCTGCTGAAGCTCTTCTACCAGGGCAGCCTTTGCTTGAACGAGCAAGAATATTTCTTCATCCGTCTCCGAGATAGTCGAGAGACCTTGTTTAGTGTGTTCGAACATAGCAGAGGTCCTTGTACCAGCAGCTCCCTTAAACAACTTTACACCTAAAACTTCCTTAACTCTAACTGCAGGCTGTGGATCTGAAGACTCTGCTGTTACAGCACACTGTGATTCTGTTTCTCCTGCAGACTGATCAGCCATTGGTGTATCAAAGGCTGATGGCGGTCTCGGGTATGCACCAGGTAGTCCAAATCTGAGTAGCAAAGTTTGCTTATTTGCATGCCGAGTCACCTTTAAACTGTTGTCCACCTTCTTTTGGTCTGGCTGGCCAGCTGAATCGACAGTACTTTGAGATTTTGCTGTCGATGCTGGCTGTTTTGCATTTCCAACAGTAGGTCCATCCTTTGGTTGAACACTTACCTTCATTTCAGGTAGATTTAACGTGGTCCTGTCCTTATGTCCTTGCTTTGTCTGTGTTATAGGTTCACTCTGGCGCTGGAAAAAGTCAGAATTTTCCACGGGTTGACAGCTCTCTCTGGCTGGCTGGCTCAGTCTGGCTGCTTTTTGAACAGCCTTATTGCTTGTAACGGATTCTTGGATTCTTGGGTTTATTGTGCAGCAGCAGTAAAAGAAAATTCTTCTAATGTTTGTCTACATATTAAAAATAAAATGTTTTGAGGTTCAATGTGACTTTGTCTCACCTAATGAACACGGATCCATTGCTGACCTGGCAAAATGTGAATTTTTAGAACACAAACATTTTAAGGTGGTTGCTAAGGATCAGCCGAGATTTGAGAATGATGTCATGATGCTAAAGATTAAAGGCAAGATTCCAGAATGATGTCATCAGGGCATAACACATTATATAGTTTATTTTCAAACCATTCATTTGTAACCGTACTTTTATTTTTACCTTATTTAATCCGACCCTGGTAGCAAATTGTCCTATTTCACAATGATGGTAGGAAGTAAACAGCACATTGCATTCTGGGGTTGATAGGGGGCCAGAGTTGCTAACTGCCATTACTAATAGCTGCTGAAAATCTAAAACATACTTGCGTTAACTTACTTGATGTCTTTCATCCCTGAACTGAAAATAGTTTGCGGATGGCAGCCACACATGCCTAACACATACAATCAAATCAACAGTTAATCAACAAAAATAAAAAAGTATTCACATGCAACAACTATTTTAATTTGGAATCCAGAAGGAACTATCTAAATAGATTTAATGGGATACCCTGTCAAAAAAAAAAAAAATAAATGTTGAAAGTTGAAACTGTCATAAATGTTATAATTCTACTACATATCTGTTTATTATTAGTAATAGTGGGTGGTGGAGCTGTACTGGAGTGCATTAAATTAGCTTAATGATTCTAATGTTATGGCCACCCTATTTAAATGAATGAATTAAGTCTTACTTAATTCAGTAATTATTTATCTGCCATTAAAGACAAACTCTGCCCCTCTGATTTTTATTTCACGTTTAGAACTTTAGGCCTTCTAAAAACATTTCCCCCTTTTCCAGGTTCAACATAAATACTGAGTATGTTGCACATTTGATTTATTTATAATGCAATCTGACATCTCTTACAGGCACAAAAAGGAAGCTGAGGACGCCAACAAGATCAATGCCCTCTCCAAGAAATACAGTGCTGTGGGAAACCTCAAGAGCCGCTGGCAGGACTGGGTCGCGGAGCACACTGTTAACCAAAAACTAAACCCCTTCAGTGAATACTTTGACTATGATTACTCCATGTCCTCCCGCATTCAGAAGGGCCAAGAGGGTTATGGACACCCCAAGGAAGGTTCTAAAACAGCAGAGAGAGCAAAACGTGCTGAGAAACACATCCACCGTGAAATCGACGACATGTGTTTCGTAATCCGGACTATGGCTGATCCAGACCCGGATGGAAAGACCCGCATCACGTTCGGGCAGCTGTTTGACAGATACGTTCGGATCTCTGATAAGGTGGTGGGGATTCTGATGCGAGCCAGGAAACACGGCAAAGTGGCATTTGAAGGAGAGATGCTGTGGCAAGGCCGGGATGATGGAGTGATTATTACTCTGCTGGTGTGATGATAACACCTGGGTCCTGTTACAGCTACTTGACTGGCACAATGGAACTTGTGCGATCTAAATTATAAAATACCTGGATCTTTGACCTGGATTTGACCTGGATCTTTTCACCTGACACTTGGAGAACAATATTACAGAATGTAGAGACTATAGAACTTGGCAGAAGAGTCCATGCTGATTATCCAAAGAATTGTTTTTCTGCTATGTTTGTAGCTACTTGAAGACTCTTTGTGTCAGTTGTGTGGATGTGTGGGTTGAAGCTGTCATGCACATGTTTTGAGAACTCTATAAAGACTTTGAAGTTTTAATTCATGAGCTCTCGAGAGGTAACGTTCTAGCTTTTGGCTTTTTATGTTTCACTGTAGCTTGCAGATGTTTCTATGTCACTTGCTTTATAGCACTTTCTTTACAGCCTGTGTTAATGAGATGCTTGACAGCGTGCTAATGTACTAAATAATCAGCAGCTTTACAGCAGGCTGTAGCACCGTAATTCAGATACGGATATGGTTTCATAGCTTGAATTCTTGCAGCTCAGCATGCATTATACTGTACCAGGCACAATGCAGGGGGAACTGAACAGACTACAGCACTTTCACATCTCATACCCTGTTAGGCTGAAGCTAATGTCAAAGAAGATTATGTTTTACAAGAATTTATGAGGATTTCTTAAGGGTGTATCCAGAAAAGGGATTAATGGTCAGCCTGGAACCAACCAGAAGAAACAAAAATGCATTAAAAAAAAAAGGTCATACTTAAATAATGAGAATTATACCAGTGCAAAGGTTTGCACCCTTCTTGATAAAGTAATTGAAATTTAAATTGGATTCAGATTGTCATTATGACATGGCAGATTTACAATAGTGATCCTTGGAGACTCTAAAATGACCTGCAGAGTAAAAGAGAGCATGTGTGCAAAAGATGTGAAGAACATTTGCTCGAATGTTGGATTTGTCATATGTTTCCTTATAAGCTGTGACACTGTAGAACTGTTGCAGTACTCACTGCGCACAATAATATCATCTGAAAAGTAACAATTCCTCACGGTACAACACACAAAGGATTGCATCCATTAATTACATACATGCCGTGTTTTATAGAGATTATAATGGCTTAAAATGGCCAAGAAATATCAGTAAGGGCGGAAAGGTGAGTGTATGGCTCATCAACTTTATAAGTCACAGGAGGGCCCACTGTGTTATTACACGTTTTTGACAATTGCCACTTATTCAAAGAAAGTACTTTACCACTACTGTTTCCTTTTGAAATTCAATATGACATGAAAACGAAACTCAACCACACATACACACATCCTGTTCATCTCACAGGAACTTATAAAAGGTCTAGAAAAACCTCTCAGACAGGCCGAACAATACTTAAAACAAACGAAGAGAAACCAGGAAGAAGACAGAGAAACACTCATACATGCATACCAGCACCCGCACCTACAAGGGCTAAATCAGGTTCCAGTGTGGATGAGAACTATGCAGAAAACAGACATTCTTCCCCCGTAGTGTCACGTAAATTACCTTCTTATCACTCCAGGATATGAGTAATGACAAATGTCACACTCAAATACCATGACCGCAGTTACAGACGGGGCACTGTATCCATGTTCACTGTAATGTCCTGACTGCAAAACTTGGATCGGTGGATTTTGTTTGAAGTAGAGCTCATACTGTATGTACACACAGACAGAGCAGTAATTCCACATAATAAACAGCATTCAGACCTCAATGTGCTGTATATTCGGATATTACAGTGAATAAACCCTTTCTCCTTTCTTCAGAAATGTGACGTTAAAATATTTCCATTTCAATACATTTGCAAACCAAAGAGACTTTAGAAGCATTTCCTGTAACTGGCGGCTGAAAGGCCCGATAATCATAAACGCAAACATTTCGAGACAATCACTGTAGAAAGAAGCTACAGTTTCACTGCTTTCACTGGGGGAGTGCAGAAAGAATGAACCTCTACAAAGCTGAATTTATGGTAGAAGGTACTTTTTAACCTGAAAAGCCCCCAAAATGATTGAATATTAAATGACTTTTACAGCATGGCAGCTATATAGTCTCGATAAAACTGGAGAGAAGAAGAAACGGTGGCTTACTGCCTATACTGTACAGGCAATAACTTACAGAATTGTTGTCTGACTACAGTCTGATCAGTTCACCTCATGGGAGTTTTCTAAATATCCAAAATATGGTCCTGATGAGGTGAAGAGGATTTTAGCTTCTATGCAGCTGTACTCCTGAACCCAATGACCTGATCCGTCTCAATAAACAGAAAACTAGTTTCCCAGACTTTACACTTAATGTGTCCACGTGTCTCTGTGTGGTTTGCTTTAACTTGTAATTAATCCATGACAATCTGCTGTAGTTGCTGTGTGCGTTTTGATAGAAAGTGCAGTTCAGATAAAGGAAGAGTTCAACATTTTGGCAAAAACATATAAGAAATTTGTATGAATTAGGCTGTTAGTTACAGTATGATGATCTTGTCACACTTTGTTCATATGTTTGCTATTTCAGACATATAACTGAAATAGCTTAAAATATAGTGGTGTTTGTTAAGAACAACAATCCAAAATCCAACAATCCTTAAGTGGATTTGGTTTGTTTATTGTGTTCCAAAAAAAAAAAAGAAGAAGAAGAAAAAAAGACTTAAAATGAAAGAAGGAAAACTGAGGTTTTTATAAGAAGTACTACAACGGGGACAGGCTTATGCGTAAAAGTTACTAAGCGCCAGCAAGTGTTTTTGGTCGCATTCGTACCAAACCACGCTCGCTGCTTTACTCTTATGAGCTGCTGGCTCGCTGCAGAACTAAAGAAACGTGCGCTCCCTTCACGCTCCCGAAGGCGCTGAGCCTACATTTCCCAGGATCCTTTGAGGCGCGGCAGCAGCTGTGCGCTCCAGCCTGCCCGCAGCAAAGTGATGATAACACGCCAAACAAGGTACAATGAGAGGGCGCTGAGTTTTACATTTCGCCTGCATCTGTGGAGCAGCACAATGGCTGTTGAAGGTAAGGCGCTAGAAAAAGAAGGGGGGGAGAAAAAAAAAACGGTGTTGTCCACCGCGACATGTCTGTTTTTGTTATCACTTGCAGTTAATCAGATGATATGTGCTGTGTGGCGTTCATGTCTCAACCCAGACACAGTCGGGTCAACTGTGAAACCCTGGCTGCTGCCTGCTCTCTGCATTACGCAGACTGCCCTGCTCATCTCCCGTTGTCAGTGCTGTTACATGGTCACAAAGCATAAAGAGTCGCGTTTACGCGCAGCCGCTTCCTGTGTTCATATTGTGTGCGTGATGCGCGGTTGGAGACGCCACTGGTTAACAGGTCTGCGACCGTGGAGCGTCCAGGTCGTTTGCATATCAAATCCAGTGAGCTTGGCTGTTGCCTGGAGGAAACTAGAGCCGCGTATTGCTGAGATCACTGAGCGACTATCTGAGAGAATTGAACGTTAATTTAGATTTTGGCCACTATTTGCTGTATTTCTGCGCTCCCCCTGCTCCACAAGACTAGTCCGGCTGAAGCTGCTCATCTGGCAGCAGGTGGTGTGACGTGGGCCAGGGGAAGTCACCCCCTTCGTGATTGACGGTAAACACTTGGTTTTGGTGCTCGCTCCGGACATTCGAGGTGAGGAAAGTGTCAGGGACAGTCAGTGACCCGGGATGCTCGGCCTATCTCATCACCTTATCGGAGGCATCTTGTGGATCCAAAATCCAATGAGAGGTAAGAGGGGGAGAAGAAGAGGGGGTGTCACATGTATGCAGAGGGAAGCTTTTCCCTCAATAGATTTTTTCTATTACCTATTTTTATTTTTATTTTTTTCAGTCCAGTCCTCTGTGTTATCCCATGCAGGTATGACTGGTATGAGACTGTGACACTCCTGCATTCCAACCTAAGATCAGGTTTTTCATCTCTTCGCAGTCATTGCGGCTCATTTTATGCACAATGTCCACATGTTGTGTTGTTTGACGTGAGCCTGTCTTTCGTGCTCCTCCACCGAAATGCCTTTAACTGAAGTGGGCTTTGTCTGGATCTTGTGTTTGCAAGTCGGGTATTCATATGCGGTGCAATTCACAGCACATATTATAGGACGGGGGAGAGCTGCATGCAAAGCATCTTGTTGTTCGGCTGCATGCCTTATGATTTCATCTCTAGGACCTTTTTAAAAAGACACAAACATGAAGCCACGCGCTCTTAGATCTTTATCTCATTTGGCTCTCACCAGTGTAAGACCCCCTTACAGTATGGCAAACTGTGTCTGACCCTCCCCCTTTAGGAAATGGCTTTCTTGCTCTGATCTTGTAGCTTCTTTATAGTGGCGACAGCCGACCCACAGGTGCAAAGATATTGCCACCTGATTTAAACCTTAAATTATGCCCAAGATGATAAACTGTACAGTGAATGCAGCAGCTATAACACTGCCAGCCCTCTAGCATGTCCTCCAGTGTAAGTTCATCCATGCATCTCTTGAGATTCATCTCTTAAAGCTGTTAAAAAAAAAAGAGGGTGAGTGCTCAAGGCACCTGCAGACGCATACTTTGTTCCAGAGCTGAATGGCTTATCCATTATCCGGTTTCATCCTCTCCTTCATCTCCTTCTCATCTGTTCTTACCCAGGTTAACATATGAATAAAATGAGTGTGTCAGTCAGTATTTCAGACAGTGCTTCTGTCCATTGTAACAAACTTATTGTATCCTCTTTACAGCCGACTAATTCACACACACTATTCTAGTAGAATACATACATTTTAAAACTTAAAAAATTAATTTCTTTTGTCACAAAGTGTGAAATACAGCGCATGTGATTTGCGACTCAAGCTGTTCACGCAGCTATAGGACAACACAGTGCTTTTAGTTGCGATTCACTGACGTGTGTCATTGAGAGAGAGAGAGAGAGAGAGAGGGATGAATTCTGAGTCATGTCCCTATCCACTGAAGCTGCAATAACTAAGGCGTCTACCAGAAAATGAGAAAAAAAACTGCACTTCTCAACACACACAAGGTCAGATCAGATTTTTGCTAGAGCAGCCAAGACATCACAGACAGATGTGCTCGGTGGCTGAAACATAATAGTTTAGTTTCTCCTTGAGGACAGCTTGTAGTGCTGAGTCTGAGAGAAAAGTAGAACTAAAGATGCAGTATGAAAGTATTTTACACAAATATATCCTTTAAAACTTAATGGAGAGGAGTGATGAAGTCTTCTGTGGCACGGACTTATTGACTCAGCATTCGCAGCAGTGGAGAAATATGTTCATCTGAAAGTTTGAGTGAAGTTCGCCTTTCAAACCAGAGAATGTATTTCTGCTTGATTAGTAAGCTGAGGAGCATTATGACTTACTGTAGTTTCATGACAACAATGTAGATGAAGATGGGAACAGATCAGTGACGGGAAACGACGGGGCAGAGGCGACTGATTAATCTGACGATAGCACCAAGTTGTAGTTTAAGTAGTTGAAAGAGACTTTGTGACTTTATTTCTTATATATTACCTTCACTATATCAGACAACTGTAGTAACCTTTCACATTTAGAATCTACTTTAAAAAAAAAGATTGTGACCTCTTTAAAAGCTGTTTGGAGCTCTTTGTCATGTTTCAGATGTTTACTGTGTCAGTTCAATTTTCTCAGCTGGGATCATTCAACTACAGTTGAATCTGTGGTGCACAGTTGTACTCAGCGGCATAAAGTAGCTGCTTTTCCACTGACAATCGATGGACCAAGGATTTAAAACTTGAGGGAAATTATATAAATGTTAACAAATTCATAAAATAGTAAAGGCAACGTGTTCCAGTAAGACTTAAACTCATGGTTCTGAGCGTTCCAAGTATCTCTCTCTCTCTCTCTCACACACACACACACACACAGTTTTTCATGCAAACAGACAAGCACGCTCTGTCAACTTGTGATTGGTATTTAATTTTTGTGTAGGTCAAATCTTTGGTGTTTGAATAAATTGGAAGGCTGTGCTGACATCACAGGGATCGGTTGAGTTTGCTTGAATTGTTGTGATCTTTTTCTGCCAAATTCCAATAAGGTGTTAAGTCACCATGGGAACAAATGGACAGACTTTACATTGAGTAAAGCATGAACAACCGTGTCAGGTCGTGCATCATATTATTTTATCCGTATCTATGCTAAAAAAAGCACCAGAAGGTTGACACACACTGATCTCCATTTCTAAATTTGCCTTAGTTATAGCTAAAAAAAAAAAAAAAGGCTTCTATTTTTAGAATGAATCTAATTAAAACAAGTTCTGTGTGTTTCTCTGAGGCTCAAGTGAAGCCGTCCCCATGGGACACACAGCTCACTGCAGCACCAGCACTTTTAATTTAAGATATGACTTTTGTGAGACATCACAACAACTCTGCAGAGTCACAGTTTTCTGTTCTACTGCTCCACCAAACTTCCAAGGCAGAAAATATAGGTCAGCTCTTTAAACATTTATGACATATGAGAAGACAATAAGCTGTTTGAGGAACTAGCAATTTGCAGCGGCAGAGAGTGGCTGCCACATTTGAGCTTCTCTTTGGGAGGCCGTGTTTGGCAAATCTGTCTGTGGCAGATGACAAAGGACACCCCCCATTTCTGCAAAAGCCCTAATCTGATGATACTTAAGGCTGACAAATGTTTGATTTACACTAGAGTGAAGTTTATTCGGGGTCTTAAAAATTTGTTTCAGCTGCTGAGGAGTTGATACTGTTATCTGGTTAAGGAGCATTGCTCCCGTGTGGATGCATGTTTTTTGGTTGGAAAAATGAAAATGAAATGAAACTATAATCATGGCGGAGTTTATATCACAATTTATTTTTATTTTTATATTGATCAATGTTGACAATTATAACTTTATACAGCAATTCAATTTCTTTACACAGCACGACTGTGGCGCAGGAAGGTCGAGCGGTCGTCCGCCAATCTTGCAGTTGTTGGTTCAATCCCGGCTCCTCCGGTCACATGTTGAAGTGTCCTGGAGCAAGACACTAAACGCTAATTTAGTTGCTCCTGATGAGTGTTGGCCATCAGTGTTAGAGTGTGAATGAGAAGCAGTGTAAAGCACTTTGAGTGCCAATAGATAGGAAAGAGCTGTATAAGTGCAGACTATTTACTTTTTTAAAAAGAATGAACTCCTTTTAGCTGCAGTACAACATCTCATAGGCTTGTGTAAAAGGCCCCCGTTCGTGGCATATAGCAAACACATGATCATGCAGTAAATATTTTTCTCATGGGCAGGAATGACTGGTTTTTAATAAAGCATGCAAACAATATGATGATACCAAGTCCTGATATGGCCCCATAATCACTTAGGGAATGTGTGTGCGGTTCAGACCCTCTCCCATTCACGCACATGTACCTTAGTTACACACTGTTGAACACTGCTTGCAAAACACAACTAATCCCAGAGACGGAGTCGTGTCTCTTTTGATTGCGATAATTAAGCAGCACAGCAGTTGCACTCGAGAACTCACAAAGGCTCCTGGTGATGAAGCTCTCCATCACTCTGCCTCGGGTCCTCAGTCTAATTAGAGACATCAAGTACTGTTTTCTCATAGCAGCTGATATAATCAAAGTCATGACTCAATGAGTGATGATATATTTTGTCCCATCCATATTAAATAGGGTCCCATTTAATATATATAGTGGTAATAGAGTCTCGTCTTCAAACTTTACTTTAAATGGGTAAAAGTTTGTTTTTTGTCACTTGTTTAATTAAGTTATTGTTTTCTATCTTGTAGAATATGAAAATTTGAACATACTTTAGGTCATACACGTGCAGAAAGAATATTCACAAACTTTAAATGTAACCTTTTGCTGCTTTGTCATTTTGGCACAACTTGTCACTCATGGTTTAAAATTCCGTGACTCTCTGTTTGCCTCAAAGTCACAGACTCTCTTATATAATGTAGTGGCGAGGAAGTATGCTGCCACATAAAAGTTACAATAACATTGTGTCAAAAATGCAGCCTCCTCTTTAATTCCACCGAGACCACCACGTTAGTACAACATGCATATTTACTTCAAGCTCATTAGGAAAGGGAGTCCTGGCTTATAGTTTTGCACAGCAAGACACGGTCGAGCTTAAACTCTTGTGCTGTGTCTTGGCAGCTAATAAACTTTTAAATGACACCTTTAGCAACACCCCCAGGATAACATGGGACCAATTTGTAATGCAGTGTCATTTATTCGTCGTAATCCTTGTGGGGAGGGTAACAGCAAAGAGACAAGTAGGAAGCAAGAGGTAAAAGAGAGGAGAGAGACAAAGTGCTGTTTTTTGTTATAAAAGCAGTTTTATGTAATTTAATGTCACGTCATGCATATTATAAAAAGCAACAATGACGACCTGGGATTCATTTAGGCACAAACATGTGCCAGAAGCGAATTAATGCATCTACAAACACAGACAACACGGAAAAAGCTGGACTCCGCCCATAGCAGTGTTTAGCCCCGTGGTGTGGTTGCTCGTTTTATTCCTCCTCTCTTGCCTCTGTCAAGCCCCTTCGATATGTCCCGCTCTGCTCTGCCAGCCTGTGCACCCATTCAGAAAAGTAATTTCAAATCCATCCCGGGGATCTAGCTCAGAAATAGAATTAGCAGAATAAACATGCTCATTTGAGTCAGTGGAATGGGATTACATGGTAGCAAAGTAAATCAGGAGTTTCGGTAAAGGAGGATCTTCCCGGCCTTATTCAGCAAGGATGGGATTAAGACACAGAGACAGAAGACGCGCTATCGTCAAATCTCCTGAGGAAGCAGTGTTATGTAACCTTCCTCTGGGTGGAGCTACAGCTATCTTTGATGTACCATAAAACATACAAAGTGCTGCTGCATGATACTCACAAATTAGAACATGGTTTATCAACTGATGTGCAGAGACTTGCATCTCCTGCAGAACTGATTCTCTGCAAGCACCTTTACTCATTACAATTCATTACCACTCTGAGTGCTCGAGCTGATTCAGCTTGCATCACAGTGCCTGAGTGTCAGCTTAGGAGAAAAGCTTCCTAGGGAAGGTAGAGCCTTTAGGGTCTGGTGCTCTGGTGGATAAACCTCTTTTGCTTTCATATAACTCCAGGGTGTTTTCACTTAGTTGGATTATTTGCGGGAATCATTGTTCTTGCAACAGTAAAACACCAAACACGTCAAAACTGGAAATGTAACGTGGACTGTTTCATCAAAAATTCATCAAGATTCATCAAAAATGAAATTAGTAAGTTGCATTCACCGTATCATAGCAGGACTTTATCGTGGGGATGTGAGAAGATGAATTCAGTCTAAAAGCATGTATTGGAAATTGTAGATGGATCCATATTCATGTCGTACCTGCGCTAGGAAGTCACACTCTACCTGCTTTAGTGTCATCCCATGTCCAATGAGACTGAATGGAACTTAAAAGAACACTCCTGCACGTGACATCTGATATTTGCACATGCCTGTGTTCGGGCACATTGGCAGTGGTGAAAGAGTCGATTTTTCCACGTTTAGATCTGAAGAATAAGCAGATGAGGCAAAGCAAAACGAGGAAGAATGAAACTTTGTGTTGTCTAATAATAATATAAAGTCACTGCTGCATCTGACCTCTTTAGGCCTTTTGTTTAATGCGCTGCAACATTAACAGTGAGTCCTTGTTTGTGTCACCAAACAGGACAGAACAAAATCTACTGTACAAGCTGTCGCAAAAAAGCTGCATCGACCTTTGTAGAAACAGGCAAACTAAACTCGGGGGAGATAAAATACAGCTGACTGTTCCAGTCATTCGTTGGCCTTTTATTTGCCACAATCAGTGACTTTTGGGCTGTTTTGTGAATATTTGGCATCCTGTTGTGTTGAGTGCAGAAACTTGGCGCCGTGTCAGCTCCAGCCCCTGATGACCGTGAAGTTCTCCGCAGTCCGTTTTGCTGACCGGTCTGAGACAGTCTGTGTGTCCCCGGCACAGATGAAGAAAGTTATTATGCGGGAGTGGTTCAATAGCAGACAAAGAAATGTCATCCTCAGTGTCTGGAATTACTGTAAAGTGAAGAGCAAATGCAGTCAAACCGCTAATTGTTATCGTTAGGTTGCGAATGTTTAGAAGGTTAGTGGCAGCAGAACTAATGACAGTACTGCTAATTTAATCCGGCATTCAAAGAACATCAAGCTTCAGCAGACACACACTAAGGGGCAGTGTTTTGTTCTGTCGGTGCTTTATCAGGAAAACACCCATGTCCACAGTTTTGAGGGTATGTATGAAAACCAGTATAAGGATGGTGCAGAAATCGCTGTATTGTCTGTCGACTGTCTGAGATTGACTCTAACTTTCTCGTAGCTCAATAGAACAACTGCATGACTCAGAAGTAAACAGGCAACAGCAAAGTTCACCGTGTTGACGCTTTAAAGGAGGTTTGAGAAGGCCGAGCAAAAGGGTCAGGTGTGTGTATATACTGTAGTAATAGAAGTGGGCAGATTTAAAACGGGCATGAAAGTAGATGTGCGGCCAGTGTGAGACATGTGGACAAATTGCGGGTAAAGTCAGGAGAAAAGTTGTGAAAAAAGAACCTGTTGAACTTCAGTCCACATTTCTTCTTCCTCCACTCAGTCTCAGTCTGCTTTACCCATAACCAGTGCTGTCTCCCATTCTCCCGTATTTAATCTGTGTATGACACAATTCATTAACATCATTAGAATAGTATTTTTCTGAAGAATCTCAGTACAAAGAAGCTTTATTCAGGGTAGTCGCATTGTCTGATTATTAAGGCAGAGTCAGCCCTACTGCATCTCACGTCACAATGGTGTAGAAGTACATACTACTACTTTTCCAGTGGAACTAAAAATAGCATGAAAAAAACTAAATTCATACTCTGTATAGAAATACATTTTAGTTGCTTTTGTTGCTGTTTGGATGTTAAAGTTGTTACAAACAGTTTGCAGGAAACATTTGATCCCAAGTTGAATCACCAACTTTCCTCTTTATCTCCCATAGTTCGCATTGTTCTGGCCAAATCCTTGAAGTTTGTGTCTTTTCATCAAATATTAATGGCGGCTGCTCGGCTCCAAATTAAGACAGTCTATTTTTGTCGTCCTTTTACCGTCGGCCTTTGAAGTGGAGTATGTTAACAGCTTTGTGCCTGGGATTCATACTTCACAGCCAGCCAATGTGAACAGCAGTTATATTTAGCTTGTATGCGTTTGTGCTGTAAAGTGGGTCATTTTGGTGTCTTTTTCTTTCCAGCTCTGCCTCACTGACTTGGTTTGTCTCTCAGATCCTCACAGTTGTACCTCTTCCTACAACTTTCTCTCATCATCTTCTCTTGCATCATCATAGTTTTTACCCTCGCTCCCTCTCTGCAGCCGTGAAATGTTCCGAGCTGAGCACATCTTCATCAGCAGCACCAGCCGATCATAGCTGCTCGAGCCCCAGGGTTGCAGAGGGCAGTCTGTGAAGTTTAAGTGCAGTGAACTGTTGATAGGCTGGAGTCCCACAGAGTTTAGCTGGCTTGCTAACTTGTTACACTACTTCACTTTGATACTGACCAATGTCGCTGATCCTCCCCAGCACGGCTGAAATACAGTATGAGGAAACATTAAATATGGAAACACGTTTTGTTGTCGCTTCTTGTTGCTCTTTTCTTTTCTCTCTCAACTTTCAAATCACCCCAAATGTTCAAGGCAGATGGCCCCCCACCCTGAGCCCGGTTCTGCTGGAGGTTTTTCTCATTAAGGGGAATTTTTCCTCTCCATTGTTGCCCATAGGGTTGCTCAGGGGGGTTTTCTTTACAAATCTGTAGTCTTGACTTTACGCTAGATAAATAAAGTTGAATTGAATTTGACAAAAAATAAAAACATGTTTTTATTTTACTCATATGAGTTCAGGTTACCATCCTTCTGAAGCTTTGTATGTAAGCTTGGCAAGACATTCTTTGCATCGTATCTTATTAGTAATGGGTGATTACATATGTCTATTACTATATTAACCTTATGCAAGATGGTTGAATATAAGGCTGAACACATAACATAGTGAAGTTGAATAAAAACACATAAAAAGAGTAAATAAAACCTCACTCATAATAGTTTAAACCTTTAGCCACCAGTGTATAGTAGCAACAAATTAGGGGGCCTGGTGGCTCAACGAGTAGAGCATCGGCTTTGGGATGCAGAAGGGTCAAATCCCACCCCACCAAGTGTGGCCCCGCCCAGCCATCAAGGGCCACCTAGGCGCCGATCCCGAGACCCGGACTAAATGGGTTGCGGCAGGAGTCGCATCCGGCGTAAGAACTCATACCAAACCAACGTGCGGCACACGTTCCATAGTGGACGACCCCTTGAAGTCAAAGGTCGTTGTATAGTAGCAACAAATTCATTTAAATCCAGTGACAAGAGTTGGCCCACTGAATAATCTGTTCAGTGAAAGTTACCCTGAGATCACCTGAGCGGCTCATGAATTTTAATGTAGCAGGAAAAGCCATAAATGGCAGGACTATTAATGACTTATGGATCAGTCGGGGTAACGGAGTGATGCCCCACTTATTCCACTGTTTGAAACTGAAACACCTAAACCATGTGTGGCTTGAAGCAGCAAACCCAGTAGGCCTACATAACCATGCATTCTCATTCGTCTGAAAGCAGCAGCACCTATTCTACCACTATAAAAGCAGCTCTAAGTAAACTTTGGATTGCTGCACTATGTTGCTGAAAGGCAATTTGGTTTTGTTACAGGGCAGAAAGCACTTAGATTTTACATTTCTACCGTACGATTACGATACTCTGTTTAATTGTACCATCCGTCTGCAGCTGAGCTCCACTTAAACTCAAGGACTTCTCTCCCTTCCAGACTATTGTTGAGGTACCCTTGAGCAGCCTAATTAACTCTTCATTGCTCCAGTGGAGCTGCTCATTAGCCACAACTGGATGGTTGTAAATGGCAGCTTTATGTGTGAATAAACGTGACAGCTTTAAGACGGTAATGAAAAATTTGACTCTGCAGAAAACATGCAAATCTATTCAGCGGATCCTTAAAGGACACCTTCACTGATTTTGAACTAGCTTCTTCTGGTTCTAGTTTGGGTAGTACATGTACCCTTTGACTTCCCTATGTCAAAACATCTCTCTGCTTCTTGCCTCCAGATGACATCACTTGGAGGAAGCTTCAGTTCAGATTATGTTGTGTTGTTGCTCATACTGTGGAGTTTGTAATCATGGTCAACCTGCTTTTCCAGCGTTCCCCCTAGATGGCACCATCTGAACTCCTCCTGATGGAAAAACTCCTCTGGATGATGTCATCTAGAAGAGCAAGAAGCAGAGAAATTAAAAGTATTTATGTACATTTATACCCTACACTAAAGCCATTGATGGCAAGTTGAAAATTTGTGAAGTTGTCCTTTAATGTCTAATGCTTGTATTTTGTGATACTAATGAACAATTGGTGCCAAACAATATGTAGGAATGAGACATTCTAAAAGCAAACCTGTCAAATATTGACTGTTCTTGAAACACAAGCAGCCATTAAGGAACATCCTCGCCTAGTTAAACTACATATAACATCTCTACTAATGTAGTTTATGTGGAGATTGGTCACTTTTAATGGTCACTTTCAAAGAGTCGATTATTTAGTAAATCAATCATTACATTGAGACTAAGCTCTCGTTCAAGACTTTAGATCTAAAGAGCTTTGAACAGGAATAAATAAGAAAGAATAGATTCATCCTGAATTTAATGTCACTGAGCAGCAAGCTCTTCCTACAGGCCCCAGTCCAAAACAGCTTGCATTCTTGATGAGGAGCTTGACTCCTTGTCTCTTTCTACCCTTCAAAGATATTTTAATTAGTACTTTATTAAGCATGTCTTCTGTCACCCACTTAGATAGTCTTTGCAGGGTCCTCGGGGTAGAAAGCTGAGCACACAGTCTCACCTCAAACATTCGCAGTCTTCTCACATTTTTCCTAATTTGGAGAGCAGTGCCCAAACTCCCAGTTGTTGTCAGCCTGTGTCGATTTGTTAGGTTTGCTGCTTTTCCAGAAGCAGACGGGGTGAGAATCAACAATGCATGCAGCGTTAGAGAGGGTTTTTTTGCAGTTTGTGCATCCAACCTGTCTGTGCACTGCATGTCATTGTGGAGCTGACAGATGGAGGAAGCTGGCTAGTTGTGTAAAAAAGAATATGTGGCAATCCGCACATTCCTGAAGTGCCTTGTTATTATTCAATTTAATTCAATTCTATTCAATTCAACATTATTTATATAGCGCCAATTCACAACAAAGTCATCTCAAGGCACTTTACAGAATAAAGTCAAGACTATAAAGATGTATAGAGAGAACCCAACAATTCCCCCTTGAGCAACCCCTAGGCAACAGTGGAGAGGAAAAACTCCCTTTAAGGAAAGAAACCTCCAGCAGAACCAGGCTCAGGGTGGGTGGCCATCTGCCTTGACCGGTTGGGGTGAGTGGAAAGGGGAGAGAGAAAAGAACAGAGCAACAAAAAGCAACAACAAATCATCGGGTAGAATGGTAGGACCAGTAGCTGCATGCTGGAAGACACACAGCTTCAAAGCCGGGGGACACCTGCAGAGAGGGACAGAGAGAGAGACAGAGAAGGAGAAAGACAACTACGGGAGAAAACACACAGAGTTAGTGACATACAGTAGTGACAATTGTGTGGTGAGAGGAGAGAGGGTCAAGAGGAGGAAAGGGGCATTGGGGTGTGGTCCCCCAGCAGTCTAAGCCTATAGCATTATAACTATAACTAAGTATAAGCTTTATCAAAGAGGAAGGTTTTAAGTCTACACGTAAAAGTAGAGAGGGTGTCTGTTTCCTGAATCTGAACTGGGAGCTGGTTCCACAAGAGAGGAGCTTGATAGCTAAAGGCTCTACCTCCCATTCTACTTTTGGAAATTCTGGGAACCACAAGTAGGCCTGCATTCTGAGAGCGAAGTGGTCTACTGGGATGATATGGTGCTATGAGTTCTTCTATATATGATGGAGCCTGACCATTCAGAGCTTTATATGTAAGAAGCAGGGTTTTTAAATTCTATTCTAAATTTAATGGGAAGCCAATGGAGAGAAGCTAGTGAAGGTGAAATATGAGACAGAATCGTACTTTGAGACAGGATCCTCTTAATTTTTTGCAATCTTCTGTAGGTGGAAGAAGCCTGTTCTAAAAATTTGGTTTATATGTGAGGTAAAGGACAAATCCTGGTCAAAAATAACTCCAAGGTTCCTTGCAGTAGTACTGGAGGCCAGACTTATGCCATCTAGAGTAACATTATGGTTGGACATCATATTACTAAGATTTATGGGCCCAAATACTATGACTTCAGTTTTGTCTGAGTTTAGAAATATTTCATATTTGTCTCTGTAATAAAATGTTGCCATCAGTGATGTTAAATGCAGCAAGTTTAGAGACGAGCCCATTATCTGAGGCCATGATGAACTCTAAATCCTGATTGAAAGTCTTCATACAAATTGTTCTTATAAAAGTGATCACAGAATTGTTTAGCGACTACTTTTTCAAGGATTTTAGAAATAAAAGGGAGATTGGATATTGGTCTATAATTGGCTAAAACACCTGGGTTAAGACAGGGTTTTTTAAGTAGTGGTTCAATTATTGGTAACGTATAGGCCTGTGGTACATAGCCTGTTTCTAAAGATAGAGTAATGATATCTAATACGAACATATCTATTAAGGGTAAAGCTTCATTGAGCAGTCTAGTTGGAATAGTAGAATAATTCTTTCTCTAATAGCTACAATCTTATTCATAAAGAAAGTCATGAAGTCATTGCTGCTTAGAGTTAAGGGAAAACTAGGCTCAACAGAACTATGGCTGTTAGTCAGCCTGGCTACAGTGCTGAACAGAAACCGGGGGTTGTTCTTGTTTCCTTCTATTCTATTAATCTATTCCTTCTATTAATGATGAATAATATGCTGTTCTGGAATCACAGAGAGCTTTTTTGTATATTTTTAAACTGTTTTTCCAGGCTAAATGAGATTCTTCTAAATTTCTGGAACACCACTTCTTTTTCACTTTCGTGTTGCGTGTTTGTGAACTATACCATGGAGATCGTCTCTTCTGGTTTACTGCCTTCTTTTTCAGAGGGGCAACACTATCAAGTATTGTACGTAGTGAGGCTGCAGAATTTTCAACAAGATCATCAACTCGTGCCGGAGTATTATATTAACATATGGTGAAGCAAATGATGAAAGAATCATCTTAAAATTTGTTGACAGCTTTTTCACTTAAGCATCTGCTATAGTGGAATTTTTCCCTAACTGCTATATAGTCCATTATTGTAAATTGAAATGTTATTAGAAAATGGTCAGACAGAAGAGAGTTGTGAGGAAATATTGTTAAATTATCCGCTTCAATTCCACACGTAAGGACAAGGTCTAAGGTATGACTGAAACAGAGAGTGGGTTTATTTACATTTTGGGAAAAAACAAATGAATCTAATAATGAATTAAACACAGTGCTGAGACAGTTACTGTCAGCATCTACATGAATATTAAAGTCACCCACTATAATGACTTTATCTGTACTAAGCACTAAATCAGATAAAAAAATCAGAAAATTCAATCAAAACCTCTGAATAAGGGGCTGGAGGACGGTACACGATAACAAATAATAGTGGTTTTTAAGTTTTTCAGTTTGGGTGTGAAAGGTTAAGAGTAAGGTTCTCAAATGAGTTATAGCTATGTTTAGGTCTAGGGTTTATTACTCCTGCACCTCAGCCTGTGTTTCTAGGAACATGATAATTCATATGACTTGGGGGGGTTGACTTATTTACACTGGCACATTCTTCCTGCTGCAACCAAGTTACAGTGAGACAAAATAAATCGAATTGATGATCACTTATTAAGTCATTTACCAACAGAGATTTAGAAGAGATTTAATAATCCACATTTAATAGTTTTGTTCTGTAAGAGGAGTGGTCTTAACTTTTATTAGGTTGTCACGATTAACTCGTCTTATTTATTTATTATGGTTTATGTGATTTAGTTGGTCGGGGAACAGACACGAGATTTTCTGCCTTGCCGATTTACTGATTCAGCTCCCTGCCACTGTTACATGTAAAAGAGTAACAGCTGCGCGGTTGAAATGTCATTTAGCTAAGATCCTGTCAGGTCGGTGCCAGACTCCCAAGAGCATCTGTTGGCACAGCTAGTTTGGTTCAGGAGTGAATGTACCCACGACCTTCCGTTATGTATACATGAACCATTAGCTGCATTTAATCAACTTTTCAATGCTCTTGAAGCAGGCAAACATCCCACGGTCTCATAGCTGAAGTGCACAGTTTGTCTTCTGGCCTGCCGGACCCTGGCTTCTTTCTCCAGGCTTTGTTTCTGGGCCATACAGTGGATTCTGTCCACAAACAATTCATTCGGCTCCACTTTGAGAGCCAGCCAACATCAAAGAGACCACTATGATCCTGAGTGCCCACACAGAACCAACTTCCCTTTTGATTATGGACCCACTACTGGTTTCACTTTGAACTAGTGCACAGTGGGAAACACACAGGGAGGAAAAATGATACAGCATTTAACTTCTCCCATAGCCTCAGTTTGAAACATGCTCTTTCTTTCACTTGACGTCTGCTATTGGTTCATCTTTATGGTGAGCTAGGGAGACATGTCTGCCCCAAAAACTGTGGATGTGTATAAAATTCCCCCTGTATTACAGTAACTCTTACATTTTCCACTGAAGTAATACACTTGACCATTCAGTCGTTTATCTTACTGAGGCCTCACAGTTTGGTTCAAGGTAACTTTAATATCCCCATAGGGGGCAATTTGTTTTACAGCGAGCAGAACAAATGACATCAAACAATAAACGCATCAACAGCAGCAACAACAAAGATACAACAAATGTGTTTTTATTTGTCATTAATCAACCTAATAAGCAACCGGAATAAATTAGGCTTTAAACCTGTCGGTTCTAAAAAAGTGTATCTACGCCCTCATGGCTACATGGTCAATTATTCCCTTAGGGGATGGGTCAAATCAGCCAAGGTTGATTGGGCTTTCTTCAGGGACCTGACCTTATACAGGCTAAGATCATTGATGGGTATATCAGCAATTTAGCTGCACATTTTCACAACACCCTGGATAACAGACAATATGCCATGCAAAATGTAAGAGATACTATAAAACATCTTCATAAAAGTTGTGGCCACATTTAAAAAAGCAAAGCTTTTTTTGCACACAGCATCCACCTGGGACTCAAAGGACAGTTTACTGTCAACCACAGTGCCCAGATACTGCTGTACTAGTTCAACAGGCCGCTACAGTCTGTCTGGTAAAACAGGAAGCTGGATGCAGTTAAAAGCCGAGGAGAAGTCGATTTAAAAAGTAGCCGCACAAGGGACTTGGGCCCCTCAAGATGTTTCAGAACACAATTTAAAAGCATCAGTATAGCGTCCTCAACACCCCGACCTGTCCTATACGCAAACTGGAGTGTGTCTAACTTCTCCTGAACAGTCTCCAAGAGTGCAGACGTAATCAATTTTTCAAAAGATCTCATAACCAGTGAAGTAAGTGCCACAGGCCAGAAATGGTTCAGTGACCTTGTTCAGCTATAATGATAATTTAAAAATAAAAGAATCGATGTCTGCCAGCTGAGCAGCACGCCAACCTAGTCCAATACGGAACTAACCATCGTACTGGCGTATTCCTCTTCAGGACCGGTTTATAATACGGAATAAGATAAACAACATTGTGGTCTGAGATACCAAGTGGGCCTCTACTATGGGAATTATAAGCCCCCTTAATTGTCCCAAAATGCAACTGCAATGCATTCTATTAAAATGGTGTAAGATTAATCCAATTCTTCATTAATCTTGCTCTTAATAATAGAAATGTGTTTGGCTGTGCAGCGATGACGCTGTTCTTTAACATTTCTCTCTCTTTCTGTGTGTGTGTGTGCTCCATTCATTTTCTCCGCCCTTTTTCCCTTTTCATTGAATCTCACTGAGAGGAAAAAAGGGAGTGGGTGAAAGGGAGCGAACATCCTCCCTCATCCATCTCTCTTCTTTTGCAATGCTCACACTGCGCATGTCAGGGAGGAGAGAGGGAAGAATGTAATGGTGCTATTTATAGTAACTGTTTTTTTTTTTTAAGCTTTTCTCCATCTCTTAACCCCCCTATCCACCCACTCTTCCTCTGTTTAAAGGATTGAGAGCAATGCAACTGTCTTTCCTCTCTGTGCTGTGTTTGTCTACCCCCTGAAAACCCTCTCATCATCCTGTCACCCATCTATCCCCCCCCCCCCCCCCCCCCTCTTTCAGTCTGTTTGTACCATTGTTCAGATGCTCTGAGCAGAGGGTGTATAATACATTTCTCCCCCAGAGTGGTTGCACACCAGTCATGAATTGAGTCAGGGCGAGGAGGAGAGGGGAAAGAGGGAGGTGGGAGGAGAAAGGAGAGGAATAAAGAGGCAGTGAGAGGAACCAATGCTTCGTGCCAAGCATCTCAAGTTGTTTAAAACATGGCCCATTCATGTGCATTCCCTCTATGGTTTAATAAAAAAAACACTCTTATCTATTTTATTAGAGCAGTGGTCAGTGTACAATTAAACCTTGTTTGTTAGTGAGATGTAGTGCATAATTTTTCCAGAAAGGAAAAAAATGAAAAACGTATTATGCAAATATAGGTTATTTTTTGTTATTGGTTAACCTGCTGATTATTTTAGGAATTAACCGTGTTGTCAGTAACATCTCAATATACTTCCCAAAGCCTAAAATGACTTTTTTTTCTGATCCAATCCAAAAACGTGTGAATGGAAGTTGTAAAAGTTAAGCTGTAATTGAGGGGTTTTGTAATGGTGGTGAAGAAAAAACAGTTTAGCTTCAGATATTCCTATTTTTATGCCCGCCTGAAGCATTGATATGAGACCGGATGTTGACCCTACCATCCAAATGTCACCGTGGAATTTACGGCCCATCAGATCGGGCAGACGTCTTCTTCTGAGTCCTTGTGAATTAGAAAGTCAGCTTTCTGACAGCTTTCAAAGCAGCTGTAGCACATCTGCTTTGAAGTTCGCCGTGTTGTGTGTTCAGATGCTCTTAGTTTAAACGAGTGCTCATTAGTGCTACTTGTGTCACTTTTATATCCGCTTGAACCATTCTGGCTATTTGCCTTTGAACTCTGGCACCAACACTTTCTCGTTTTTCAGACCAGTCTCTGTAAACCCTAGAGATGCTTAAGGGTAAAAAAATCCCATTAGATAAAATACTCAGACCAGCCTGTCATGAACACCGTTGCGATGCTATTCGAGAGGATGTCGTGATTTAAGGGCAAAAAGGGAGGACGCTTCTCGGAGAGGTTTGCTTTAACTAATGCAAATTTACAATGCAGTTCCATCTGTTTCCCAGATGTACAGAAGGAGGAGGACAGAACCACTTACAGTAGGTTTTACCCCCCCCCCCAAATGGCAGCACAGATGTTTATGTTCTTCTTGTTGTCACGACTTCATTGGGAACTGTGTCAGCTGTGGTAACTGTTCAGGGACGGTGGAATGAACAGAGTCCCTAATCAGCCATTGGCTTGGGCTCGCGCCTTTCCCAGGAAACTGACAGAATATTGTGTTAGGCAAATATACGACTGTCTTTTTTACGGCAACTGGTTCATCGGGGAAATCAGAGAGACTCAAGCACATACTGTACAATGCAGTACGTATATTACATGTTTAAGTTTTGTTATAGACCATTAAGGTGTTTTTTTTTAATCCACACAAATGCCGATGTCTACTTCTTTCCAATCTCTATTGTGTGTTCGTTTTCGCTCAGACCATTAAGCGAAGCGCTCTCTGAAAACATCTCTTTGACCTTTTAATCCAAAGCTGCAGCTGAAGCTGTTGCAGCCTTCAGGTGTGATGAAAAGGGCCATTTGGCTCCAGTTGCACACATAAATGAGCTGACGGTTTTAGAACAAGTGGGCAGGTTGCATGATGACAAATGGCTTAATTCAGTGACACATCACAACTGACTGCTATCTGTCACTTCAAGGCCTGCATCACTGCTGGATCAGATTAGAATGGTGTGTGAGTCTGACACTTTCTACGCAAACCCGAGTTAAAAATATGCACCTCACAGAGAAAGTACTATGATGCAGTACATGTACTGAGTAAGTAATAGAAGCTTTCTTTCTGAAGATGATCAGTGATCACTCGGGTGATTTAAAAGGCAGCTAAGTCATTGTGCCTTTTAAGTAGCTTTGGTTTAAATATCTACATTTTATGCAACTTAAACAGTCAGAAACACTTTGAAACATGATGATTTAATATTTATACACGTTGACATAAACTCAAGCTTTGTCCCCATTCTATATTGCGTACTAATTCTGGGTCTGAATAACATGACAAATACTTAAAGATTAACAATTAATTATAGTCAGACTCACTCACACACACACTTCATTGTTGTGTGATGTTGGCAAAAGCTTCTGTCTCATTGCAAAGTGACAAATTGACCGTAGAATCAGTTTTAATAGAAATATCAGTGTTAACCTCCATAAACTACTGGCCAGACCCAATCCTGTGAGGCTGTAGCAGCAAAATATCTGAGAATATTAAGCTCATTAAATGTTGTTAGTTTTTACATCTTTCTAACTCAACTGTAAACATTAGGAATGTTCTGCATTATTTCTTTTCAAATAATCAAATAGTCATGTTTCTACTTAAAATGTCAACTGATAAAAATAATCAGGGAATTTTAAACCTGTCTGCAAAATAGCATGTTACTTTACACACTATATGGGTCCAGTTGGGATGAGGCTTCAGTGATCAAAACCAGCGTGGATCAATATCTGACGCCATCTAGTGGAGTTCATGCAGTCTTTAGTTTGACAGGGCCGTGGTTTCTTATGTCCACCCTCTCTGCAGAGACATTCTTCACTGCAGGGGTGGGGGTGGGGGTGGGGTCTGATTTATTTTTTTACAGAGAGCCTACAAAAAACTTCTTTTTGATAAGATTAATGGGCAAAAAAATGTCGCTTTGTCGTTTTCTAACAACGTATTTCTCTATTTCTACTTGTTAGAATAATATATTGAATATTTGAACCCTTTTGTTTATTTGTCCTCTTGTTCACACAGCTGTTCACTGCAACCTGAGCCAGAATGGCATTGACCACCAGATGTGCCCGGAGGACATGATGTCACACCTGGAGGAAGAGGAAGAGTCTGTGGACCTAAGGCCTGCGCTGCTGGATGAGAACAGTCCAGGTTACCAAGACATCAGCCCCCCCGGGTACCAGCGTCGTTCCCCACCACATCGCTCTGTCTCAGAATCTGAGCTGACGCGGGTAAGAGTTGGACCAAAAGCACAACAATGCATAAAAATGTTATGCTGGTGTTTAGAACCATGGTGTCTAAAATATCAACTTTATTAGTTGTCAGCTTTTGAAATATTCTAAATTCGATAATTCATGTTAAGAATGTTTTGTTTTGTTGTTAACAGCCCGTTTATCTCGCTTTCACAGTTTTAGGTGAAACTACCACTTGAGGGCGCCAAAGACCATCTATTGAATTTAATGAGACAAGCCATGAGACAAGTAAAACAGTCTCCCTTTAATGCATTTTCATGTTGCTCAACGGTATTTGCATTTCTGCTGATCTTACAAATTAAGCAGCAATCTCACAAGCACATTTAGTGCCACTCCTGCAATTTTTTAAAAAGGAGGACAGGGCAAGGGGACATTTACAGCTCATCAAAAAACAAAAAACAAAAAAACATTTGATTAAAAAGAAACATGTTACATCATGGCCGCGTGGGGCAAAGTGTGCCCATTGAATGTTTTTATTCTGATGTAACAGAAATGATCAAATCCAGTCTTTTTTACATGGGTAAAAATGTCCTGCTGATCCATTTATCGACGCCTCCCCAGAGTAAAGGTTAATTCTGACCAAGTCAGAAAAAACAGCTGATTTGTTTTAACTCTAATCTGACATAACTTCCTTACTTTGACTATGCTGGAAACAGGGCTGATGAGTGATGGGACTAAATCCAACCAGTTCACTTACAGTATGAGGCACAAAACCAGACCATGATGGACGTCATCCTATTAGCAGGTCATTCCTTACAGTGACCATGCAGTTATATTTACTTGTACTTTGATATGCAGTAAGTGCTAACTAGCAAACATTTGCATCCTTATATGCTAAACTAACGGTAAACATGGCTCATCTGCATTTTTTCTGACTTTGTGACACTTATTCAGCACGTGGTTTTCTGTATAGCTTCACAACGCGAAACAAGCCAACCACAAGACTTAAATAATGTGATCCGTCATGTTCCAAACATCTGCATCTTCAGCGCAAGCAGACTAACAGTTGATAAGAAAAGAAAAGATAACCTGTGTTTTTTCAGGCTTTTCTTTTGTTATTATGATCCAAAAGGAGTAGTCATACACGGAATCAATTCTTAACTGTCTCTAGAAATAGACCTTGTTTTGGACAGCAACGAGACAGGAGTGATCCCTTTTGACGCACACACACACACACGCTGAAATTCTCTTTTGTTCTGGGTAAAATCTATTGCAATTAGCTGTCAAACAAGTGGAGCCACACTGTCCGCTGTGTAAACTCTGGGTGATCAGGTCTGGTATTATTTGCACATACAGTACACAACTGTCAGTTAATATGTGGTAACTCAAAAAAATAGAGTTTCTGTAATATCTGTGCTATGTAGTTATCATCAGGTAACTTTATATCCCTACATTATTCCGTTAAAGGCTAAATCTGAACTGCATCAGAGAGTTTGAGGAAGTAATTTAAGTGACTGAGCTTTTGGTCTCAGTATTGTGTTTCAGGCTGCAGTTAGGAATTATATGTTCTTGGAGAGAAATACAGTGCATAAAGAAGTATATGAAGACTATAATTACTCAGAATAGGTTACTGTATGTCGTTCAGTCATAGTATTCAGGTTCTGAGCTGAGTGTTAAAACGAGCTTTGCAGTGAGGATATATTAACATCACTGTTCACTGTGTCAGTAGGTTCAGTAATTTGAAGTTATTCCTGCGTGAAGGAGGATGCTGACTGTGAGCAGGGGAAAGTTTTTACACACTTGTGTTTGATCAAATCATTCAGAAAACTGAAAACTCAGATCATACCGTATCATTTCCCGTTCTACCAACTAACCTACCTTTAAACATTTGTTTAACTTGTATGTTAAAAACCTTTGATTCTGACAATATATTATAGTGTAAACTGTGGTGCAGCTCGCACAAAGTTCAGAATTAAAATAAATCTAATTGTGTCTTCTTAACTTGTGCATTCTTTTTTTAAAATAGGTAATTATATTTGCTGTAAGCCTCAATATAATTTTGGCCTCACTTTGATAGCTTAGTTTCAGAAATATACATATGAAATATTTTCCATATGAAAAATTTGTATATGTTTTACAAAACATTGGAGAGATTTACTGTTAATTCAAAGCAGCAGCAGTTTGATCAAGCAGCAAGTAAACATGATGTTGGCACAGCTTAAATCTAATTTTCTGGTACTTCATTCAGTACTGCATATTTCGGACAATATATATATAAATTCAGAATGTTTCCTCAGCTTGTTGGTGGGCAACTTGACATTTAATCAGGACTGTTGACTAATATACTGCCTGTAAATCTCGACCCTATTGTTTGCAGCATTCATCTTGTTTTCACGTATTTCAATGATCCCTCTATTAACACTGAATAAATGGAGACCTAATAAATCGGAACCTTTGCGCTTACCCGTGGGAAGGCATACTGTTGGTCCTTTCAGTTTATCACAAAACAGTGTTCATTTTTAAATATTGGATTAAAGCTGAATCCTGCGCCTGGCTGGATTTATAATCAAGCCGAGGCTTAGCCATAGATTAAACACGAGTCAGAAAGCAGCCATTTGCACTCAGTGTATGGTTATAACATCCATAACAAATCAGCTCATCTCAGTCGTAATTAATATCAAGCCCAAGGTGAATATACTTTGCTCGGTGTTAACACACCCTGCTATGCTTTATGGGCACTGCCAAATCCCAAGGTCAGGCACAGTGAAGAGGTCTTGTGTACTTTCTTTGATGTGCCTGAGTGAAGTTGGCAGCACCTGTAAATCCAATTTCAAACAGAGGCTCTTTATGAAGGCTTATTAATTTATCCAGCATAGTGTGCTATTCTGTCAGCCATCCACAGTTTTCTGGACTCCTCGCTCTCTCTCACTCTCTCTCGCTCTCAAACACACCCTCACACACTGTCTCGCTTTCATACCCATTCCTGTATGTAACAGATTAATGAATACAGGGAATATTCATCTCCTGCCAGCTCTGGTCCAGAGAAGAGAGAGAGAGAGAGAGAGAGAGAGAGAGAGAGAGAGAGAGAGAGAGAGAGAGAGAGAGAGAGAGAGAGAGAGAGAGAGAGAGAGAGAGAGAGAGAGAGAGAGAGAGAGAGAGAGAGAGAGAGAATGCCAGAGCTGTTAATTAGCTGTGCAGTGCAGGTAGGGCAGACGACACAGGGCTCCGTGTCTCAAACAGCCATTCACTCAGTCAACACCTCACTAATGGCAGTGGCCCCTCCTCTCACTGCTTTTCCGTCTAGTCACACCCTGATGTAGTTGCAGTGCTCAGTCGTGACACCAGAGGGAAGTATATAACTGTGAATCATACTCGCACACTTTTGCTACAGAGAGGCAGCATCACTGTCTAATGCGGCCGTGGCGCTCTTCAAAAGTGGAAAGCAAAAGAAAGAAAACATTTATTAGGTGGTTTATGACTATATAAATAACACTTTATTACAGTTTATAAGCAGAAGTGTTCATGAAAACTTCTCCTGTTGTGCTGTGATAGATTATTAATGGAATAAAAAAGAGAGTAGGAGTAAGTTCTAATTTTTAAACGCCTAAAAATGTCTTATGTGCATGTGTTTTACTATAATTGGACAGATTTACTGAACTTTATTATGGTTTTGACGGCAAATATCATTTTGCAGTGCATTACATCAGTGCGGGCGTGTTTATCTATTTCTCCATTTATTTCGGCTAGAAATTCCTGTTGCTCTCCGTTTCAAAGTGTTGCTCTGCTTTGATGCCGCCTTTAACAACTTATGTACTCTTTTGGAAACCTTCACCCCTGACAGCTTGCATTTCAAAATTGTCTGAAAAATAAAGTCTCTTTTTGACTGAGGCGGTTGAAAACTTGCCAGCATTTATGGAAAAATGTTCAAAAGAGCTGGATGTCGTGTTAACCAATTTTCCCTTTTAATATCGTCTAAAAGAATCTCTTTCCAGAATACATATTGAGATGTTATGATCATAATAATGATACATAATGCCTCTGGTTACACTGACATTGTCGTATGTAGCAACCGAGCAATAGGAGGAACAATCGAAAGTGTTTTCTTAACCTGATTGTACAATGAAATTGGGTTGAGTTGTTATGAACACGGCCATGTTTCATCCAACAAACAATATTGCCCCTAATGAAGGCTGCTACGCGGCTGTAATGGTTCTGAACAAAAACAACAGCTTTGTGCTTGTCAAAGAGCTATTGAATATTTGTTTTGCCCTTGTACGCATTTGCCCAATAAATGAACTCTGCCCACTTCTTTTGTCTGGGGAAATATCCAGGGGTCGAGGTTTCAAATTACGTTATTCCTGGGAAGTAAACAAAACTCTGTAAAAACTATGAAATCAGTTTGACATCACGATGCCTTTGTGGTCACTTTTAATTCTAAGCACAGTAAATTATTGACAAAACAATGTCATTATTTCTGGTAATTGCTGCAGTATTTAACATTTTAATTGAGTAGAAAGCCATTTGACCCTGCAGTCAGCCTTATAGTGTAAGAGCTGAAATGCAAACGATGGCACACGGGAGATGTTGGCTCCATGTTTGCATGTGGAAGGATTTTCACTGCTCTCGTTTCCTTGCTCTTTATGTATTCCGCTCCAGTCTTGACAAAGGGGTCATGTGATAGCCTCCTTATTAATTTAGCTGAATACTTTGATTTCGATCTTTAAATGCTTATCAGTGCTACTGGGATTGCATGCTTCATTATGTATGGAATATTTTTCTACTCTGGTGGTTAATGTCTGGATGTTTGTACCAGGGTCCTGTTCATGTTAGGGTTGTGCGTTTCCCCCCGGGAGTTTTATTCCTCATCTTTTTATTTTTGAGTTTGCGCCTTGCTCTGTTGCTAAGGTAACGGGAGGTACAACTAGGAGCTGTACTGGGCTTTTGGATATCAATTAAATACCAAAGACAGAGCAACACTGAACACATACTAGCACGCATGGCTCTTGGATTGTTTAAGAGTGTGTGTGTGTGTGTCTGGTCTCAGATGTATTCCACTTAAAAGTAAAGCAGGTTTCTCCTCTCACCCGTCCTGTCACTCAAATCTCTAATTGGTCCAGAGTCTCTTGAACACAGCTCTCTGAGCACGATTGTACTCCTGTTTTTTTTTTTTTTCTTTCTTTCTTTTCCTCCGCGCTGTTTCCTCTCCACCCTTTGGCTCTGGCTTGCTTGCCTCCTGGCAGGCAAGAAGGCACTGGCTCACCTTTTGTACCAGCCCCAGGAACAAAGCTATAGGCTAAATCAGTGCAAAATGTAAAACACAGATGGCCATTGACTCACAAATGGGTTCATGGAAAATGAATCTCCTGTGTCAAACTGCTGAGTCCACTCTGCAGCACTGTGTTTTTTCCTATTCTCTCTTTATTCTCCCTCATGTGCCAGTTCAGCCATCCTCCACACTTCTCTCCTGCTAGTTCTACTCTGCCAAACTCTCTTATCTCACAAGCTCTCAACACACACACAGACACACACACACACACACACACACACACACACACACACACACACACACACACACACACACACACACACTACTCTCCCTCTCTTTTTCACTGTGTCCCTCACTCTTTCCTCAGCCTGGCCTCCCTCTCTCTCTCGTTTGTCGCCTCGGGCTCCTAGTCTGGGTTAATTAGCATTGAGTTGAGTTGTGTTTAATGGTTAATGTGGCTTCTTCCTGCGATGCCACTCCCTCCCCTCCCTGCAGATTCAGCATCCAGCCTCACAGGCTGCCAAGCAATCGCATTAAGAGCGGTGGCCTCACCTACCTGCTCACTTGCTCGCTTTGGCTGTCTGTCACTTCGCCTACCTGCAGGGGAGATGGACCACATGCCCAAACCAGCATGTACATCTCCCCTAATTTTGCTTTCTCGCGAGGATGCTAGATATAGACTGAGTGGGAAGGAGCAGCGGTGAGGCACAGGAAGAGAGAACAAAGTAGTACCATATAATAAACAGGTGAGAGAAAGGAGATGAGAGCTACAATACATGGGGAAAGGAAGTGAGAGACAGTTTGATAGATCTGACAGGGGCTGAGCAACACTGAATATGGGGGACAGATGAAAGGTGGGGGAAGGAACGAAAAGGCAAGGTGGAGGAAATGCTGCCAGTACCTGTTATTGTGCCTTCTCTGGGTGGAGAAGGGAAAGGGCTTCCATTACTATGCCACACCACACGGCAGCCGGAGAGCAGGCTGAAGTGGAAGGGAGTGGATGTGAAATTTTAATCACCTCTCTCTGTTTGTAATTTTAGTAGCCACTCAATCAAAATCAAAAGCACTGCCAGCACTTTCAAGAGCGATGCTTTGGCAGGCTACTGCACTGCCTACTGCTGAAGTATTTAAAATCAAAATGGCATCTTGAAACAAGAGTACAGTGCCATAAAGATACGTGAATGTGGCGACCACCCTTGCCTAATAAGCTGCTGGTCACTAACCTGCAGGGGAGAGGTGGACACATTGCTAGTGTTCAGGCAAGTAACATAAAGTAGCGAGTTGACTTTATACGGTAAAATAACTGAATGACTGAACATGGGAAATGCTGCACTTTTTGATAAACAGGGTGTCAGCATTGTCGCTCTGACCTCATTATGATGCGGATGTTAGCCTTTAGCTAAAAGCACTTTTGGAAGCACTTTTAAAGGCTGCAGCCTGGTAATGTGGTTGGAGAAGCGATCGGCCAATAATAGAGGAGCATAGGAAGACGACGCAGCCCTGAACAATTTTAGGCTTTGATTCCTTCAAACTATGTGCCAATGTTTTACAAGGAAGGCAAATTAATTTGACATCCTTGTCAGGCCTTCAGGATGCACACGGTGCAATTTGGTGAGCGATAATGAATCACTGATGATGAGTCAATGGAAAATGATACCAGGTAAAAGTAGTAGGTACTGCAGTTACTGTGGTATCTACTATAGATCATGGGCTCTAACTAAAATTTTAAATTGTTGGTCCAGCCAGCAGGCTAATGGATTTGCATACTGTGTCTAGACAAGAACAAGACGGGAGCTTTAGTGCAGAAAACGTGTAACATGGGACTGATACAACCACTTTAGTTGAAGTCAAAGTGGATGGATTCTACAATGAGGACATAAGCAGCTATCTGATTAAACAATGTTTCTCCTATGTTCATTTTTTCTAGCCAGGGTATGTGAAGCTGTCCAAACCAGTGGCTCTGTGGACCCAACAGGATGTGTGCAAGTGGCTGAAGAAACACTGTCCCAATCAGCACCAAATCTACAGCGATTCCTTCAAACAACACGACATCACAGGTACTATTTTGAATGTTTTTCAAGCAACCAGCCAGCACAGGAATTGCTCTCTGAAGTCACTTACACTGATATTACACGTTATCAAATCCACATGGTGGTGGTGGTGGTGCTGGTGGATAAGGGGGAAAACAAAAGGAGCCTTGGCCTGGTTTAAGGTGGGGCTCGGCTTTTACAACCGAGTTTAGAGCGACGTCTGGGAGGAACATGATCATTTCTTACACTGCGTTTCTCATTTCTTCTCGTTATGGATCCAGATCTCATTCACAGGTGCTCTGCCACCTGCAGCCCTGCCACCCGGCCCACCCTTCTGTCCATCCCTCCTTTCCCACTGTCAGTGTTACCACTGACAACGGTTGCTACGTCAATCATTTCCCTAACGAGGCTTCTCAAGGTCACCCCAGCCATAACACGCTGGTGCACATAGCAACAGACAACCGTTAATTGCCGTGCTCTCTACCTCTCAGAGCACGGCCGATCGCATTAATATGTTTATTTGTCGCTGTCGAGGACCTCCTCGACTCAGCGACTGGCTGGCAGGATAAATTGCATGGCGCTCATGATGAGTGGAGTAATGACTCACGCGCCCATTTTTACCTTTTGATGCATTTTGTCTGTTATATTTTTTCATAGTTTGGGGATTTTGCTTCGTCGGTTTAATGATCTGAGAGATATAAATCTTGCTGGTTTGTCTTTCAAGTGGCACATACAGTATAATGGGTCTCGTCAGTAGCATTTCATGTTTTTTTGCCTTATTTATGATACACTATAAATATTCGCAGGTTCATATTTTGCTACAATTAATATGTCTCAAGTATTTTCAGCAATAGTTTAGATTAAATACAGACTTACAGAGGCCACCATTGTAGACTTATACACATACAAGAGAAATCATGGTGCATTTATCCAGACATTAATTTGGTGGAAATTTCTCAAGAGGTCCATATCTAATTAAAGAAAATTTAATCAAACTTTAAGATTAAGCACCTGAATGTTCCTGAAATGCTTAATGTGTTCAGGTACAGGGAAGTCGTATTATTCTTTAGGTGATTAAAACATTAGAACTCCGATTGTTAACGGCATATTAACTTGATGACCTCTGTTTATTTAATGACTTTTATAGACTCGTACAAATGGTTAAGCAAATATTTGTGCGCACGCACGCACATGTTTTTCAGTTGGAAATAATGACGGGCACGAAAGCTGCAAGTAAATCAGTTTGTCTTCACATCGAACATTAATTAACGGAACCCAATTAAAACAGGCCACGCCACACCGATTGGGTTCACAAGGCAATTTGCATCCCAATCAATCTTTGAAATATTATGCAGATACTGTTCTATCCCTACAAGCTATTACAATAAACAAGGAGTAAACAAATGATGCATGGAATATTGTTGTGAAAACAATCATGCATAGACAAACAAACAGTGAATATGAATACATACCACAATGCATGCAGGCCTGCAGTGGAGGATATATTTTCCATGCTGTGACACCTAAAAGAAAAATTGGCGATATATGTTTCTGTTCATGTATGTCTGCATAAACGCTGCTTAGCACTGGAGTCTCCAGATTACAGCGCTGTATTTCCTGTGTCTCCTGTCCAAATCAATCCATGACAGGATTCTCAGCCCTCTTACCCGCCGCTCAATCGCACTCGTTTGGGCACCGTAGTCATCCCTTCATTAAGTAGCAAATCAATAAACGGTCTCTATTTCGGATCATGATTCAAACAGACAATCGTGTCCTCCCTCCTTTTGGCCTAAAACAGCAGCGAGGGAAACGCATTTTACTGCAAATCGGGGCTGGTGAAACATTCAAACAGCCAATGAGTTCAGTATGCAGTGGCTGGCTCCTCTAACGTCAGCGCAAGAAATCAATGTTTGCCATCCTCCCTCAAGCCTCCATTGCCAAGAAACTCTTTGCTCCCCTCAATCTTCACCTTTCGCCCTCAACAGAGGCGGCACCAGATTTGACTTTAACACCCAGTTGTCATTAAAAATACATTAAAGCATATTAAGGCATAATTAGATATTAGTCCCCGATCTGTTATAAATACAACGACAAAGCTCTTTTGGTGAGCGAATAGTTTGGCACAATAGATGAGTTAAACACACATTTCCAATGCCTTGGGTGCAATCAGCACATTCGGTCGTGAGTTTTCAGATTTGATCTAAATGCATTCAAAGACAGTTATAGAGTAGCTATTTGTAACGGAATAAAACAATAGGCCCTGGACACAGACATTCCTATATTTCCTACATAGGTGCATTGAGGAGGCACAAAGCCTGTATTTTCATCTCGTTACAGTAATTCCATGTCTCTTTGTTGTCATTTTCACCTCTCTTTTTTTTTTTAGCGCCATTGTGCATCTCTTTGTAGTCATTTCTCCTTTTTTTTTTTTTTTTTGCAGGCTCTTTGTTTCCTTGATCAAACTTCTGCGATTCTTCTTCTTATTACGTTCTTATTTTGCACCTCTTTGTAAACCTTTTGAGTCACTTTGTGCTCATTTTTTTTGTGGGATCGCTTCAGTTGTTTTGCATCGTTTTCTCGTCATTATCTCTATGTATTAGGTTTTTTGTTCCTACTTGGTGATGTGTGTCTCGTTGTTGTGCATACACTTGTTGCAGCTTTCACCTCTTTGACCGACTTTATGGTTTGACTGTTAAATGAGAAGTAACGGTCAACACGTGGGCGATGGGGAGGCTGTGCCACCTCTGGCCAAACTTCTGCTGTATAGTGGGCTGAATAACCAGCCAACCACTGAGCTAATCTCAAAATGCTGAAGATTCAATTAAAACAGACAGTGCAGTGTGAATTGGGACTGCAAATGACTACTCCCACCATCCACCGGTTAGACAGTTTTTTTTTTCCCTCTAAATGAATTACCAGTCTCATAATGTCCATTGATGTATGGTGTCATAAGAACTTATTCTGAATAATTAATAGCCTGTAATATTAGTGTTTTAATGAAGGGAGGCCTGTCTCCAGCAGCTCACACTATAGCACATCAGCCCTTTACAGGTCTGTGTTTGACCCCCTCGGTTTGCCTTTAAAAATAACAGCAGCCGGTGCAGCTCTAGCCGCGATCTTCACATCCACTGAAAGGTCCCACACAGGCTACAAAATGTATATTTGATGAGCCGGAGAAAAGGATGAAACGCGACTATCTTAAAGGCCTGAGCAGCACTCGAATGATGGAACAATGAATTCCACAGGCACCACAAACGGCTGATATGCAAAGCTACTGCTGTGTAATAGATGAACGGCAATGCTGTAAACGAATCAAAGGGACTAACATGGCTGCAAATCAACTCTCAAGCCACAAAACAGCTACACTGGTGGCCACTGTTTTGTCTAATTTCCAGAAGGGAAATTTTAACAACTCAGTGCTGACGAGCTGCTTTGGGGACAATTTGATCCACAGACAGAAGGAATCATGTTTAATGATGCCATTGGCAAGGTGATTATATAGCAACGTGCAATATAAAATTAATTACTGTTCCACCAAATTGCATGTTTTGAATGGATGTCAGCTTTGTTTTTCCATATCGAGAGTCTGGAAATTAATCCTCAGAGATTATGAGTGAATGCAGTAGAGCACTTACATAAAGATGTTATACTTTACATCCATAGTGATGGTAATAATGAACAAATAAATAATCTATATCATCTTTGCAATTCCCCATTATACAACTAGTGCCTGCCTTCGTAATCACATAAAGAATGAAGAAACGCTTCGATCTGCCAGACTATGCTGATTGTGTTTAATTTCTGCTGTCACAGTTTGCAATGAGCAAAGCAGTAGGTTGAAATCGTGGTTTAAAACCCAACTACTACGCTTTTGATGTCGATTTGAAACAGAGGCTGTCAAACATAGTTTCTTTCTGTAACTCAGCCAAAGAAGAACATGCTACTTGTGCTTGTGAATATTCATTTTATAGGGTTTTTAAATGGCTTTGAGGCCACAGCTGCAGCCTACTAGGTATAGGTGGTAGTGAATAATGCAGAAAATAGACAGAAAAATACAATTATAGTGTACAGTACATCCAGCGCTTAACTTTTTCCACATGTTGGTATGTTACAATCTACAAACAATAACATATAAATGACAATGTGAAATAAGTTTGTTTGGATTCTTTGCAAGTGTATAAAAAAAAAAAATTCACATGTACTTAAGTATTCACAGCCTTTGCTTAATACTTCGTGGAAGCACGTTTAGCATCAATTACAGCCTCAAGTATGAGTATGACCATGAGTATGAACATCCTGGATGTCTCTGTACATTGCTGCATTTAGCTTTCCTTTGTTCCTAACTTGTCTCCCAGTTCCTGCTGCTGAAAAACATCTCCACAGTATGATGCTGCCACCACCAAGCTTTACTGTAGGGATGGTATTGGCCAGGTGGTGAGCAGTGCCTGGGTTCCTCCAGACATGGCACTTGGCATTCAGGCCAAAGAGTTCAATCTTTGTTTCATCAGACCACCTCCCTGACTAAGTCCCTTCTCTCTCAATCGCTCAGTTTTGCCGGCCGGCCGGCTCTAAGAAGGGTCCCGGTGGTTCCAAACTTCTTCCATTTGCGGATGATGGAGGCCACTGTGCTCATTGACCTTTAATGCTGCAGAAATGTTTCTGTACCCTTCCCCAGATCTGTGCCTCGAGACAATCCTGTCTCTGAGGTCTACAGAGAATTCCTTGGACTTCATGGCTTGGTTTGTGCTGTGATATGCACATTTAACTGTGGGACCTTATATAGACAGGTGTATGTACGTCATGGCAAAGGACATGAATACTTATGTACATGTGATTTTTTTTTTCCTTCATTTTTTTAATTATAATAAATTTGCAAACATTTCAAACAAACTTCTTTCCCACTGTCATAATGGGGTAATGTTTGTAGAATTTTGAGGAAAAAAATGAATGTGATCCATTTTAGAATGAGGCTGTAACAAAACAAAATGTGGAAAAAGTAGAGTATAGTTCCAGTGGAACACAGCAGTGCTGCAGTAGAGAAACCCATCATTCACACAGAATTAACAATGACAAAATCATATCACCCATATGTGGACTAGTCATCCATCCATGACAGGATGTTTGCATCACACTCAATTGTCTTTCCTTAGTGACCATAGAAATAATAGTTTAACTTGGGTTTATTGTGGAGGTAACTAGTTGTCCTAACATTGATTTCAGTACTGATTTCTGCAGCTGTAGAGTCCCAGTGAGCTGCTCTGGGTTGTTAGCTGTGGCTAACCACCAGAGGTGCAGCTTAATGATCAGCAAACTGAAAAAACATCAGTAGGGGTGAAATCAGCATGTGGCTACTGCTGCTGTGACGAGTGGAGGTTTGAGGTGGCTTATTATCTGTGTGTGTGTGTGTGTGTGTTCATTTGTCTCTCTCCTTCGCTTGCTTAGACTGAAGTCTGTTCCCTCTAGGATCATATCTGGCCTCCTCTCGTCCAGGAATAACATCAGCATTGGATCGCAGGTGTTCTGTGGCTGCAGTAGCCCTTTAGCTACAGGTCTGCACGCAGCTCGCTGACTGAGACAATCAGTCACCATTTACTTTAAGGACTTCAAGCTGTGCCACATCACAGTGGATACCAGTGAAGTGAAGGATATGCCCACTGCTGCCAGTCAGTTGTTGCCATCAGCTGCAGTCGTTGAATTTTTATTCCTGAGGGCGATGCTATCACTATCACACTTAAACTCCAGTTCTCAGTGCACGCATCACATGTTCTTCTTTGCTTGACAGAGTGGAGTGCGGATGTGGAGTGTAGTTCGCCAGATGCGGCACAGTGACGTTCGTCCCCAGAGGACACACATATGGACATGCAGCTGCGTGGGAGATTTGAGACTTGGAAGATTTACCTGAGGAGAAGGACTCATAGAAAACATTATAGAATGCATAGCTAGTTTTGAGTTAAAGGTTGAAAGTAGAGGAGGGTTAATTTGCTGCCTTTGTATTCGTGTCCTGCCCATAGCTGCCCCCCCACACGGCCATTATTAGGACAGCCTTTCAGCTCTCCCTGCAAAATGAAGTGGACTCCTGTAGGGCGTGTGTGTTTTATGTCTGATATGTGTGTTCCGGTGTGTGTGTGTGTGTGTGTGTGTGTGTGTGAGTGTGTTTTTCCTTTTTGTGCGTGTGTGCCGATGCACTTTAAGCTCCCATTCATCAAAGCCATGGTTGACTGTGCCAGGCTATAGCACCAGATTATTGTGCTTCAGCCCAACACTGCTGCTGCTCACCCACCACTCATTAATCTAATTCCCAGGGACAATGTGTTTGTGTCACAGCAGTCTGTTTCTGCAAAGTATGAGTGTATAACATGTGTGTCCATATTAGGTACGTGTGTAAAAATATAGTAGGGCTAATCCCTTTTTTTTTGTTTTTGTTTTTTTAGTTCCATTACAATATAGCTTTTGTCTACTAAATTATAGATTTATGCAAATCATAATCAATCGGAGATGGAGAAAGAATCATGAAAAATGGTGAGTATATTTAGTTGCAGCTCATGTTCCTGCAGGTTTGGATTCACTAGCCCTATTTCAGCTGTTTACATGTAGGATTCTGTAAATGTTTCATGACATTTGCTTACACTTGACATGGGATGAGCTGAAAAATGAGAAAGATCGAGGCATTTTAAAACTGTCCAGTACTTTGCTGTGAAAGAATCTGTAACACAAGTAAAAATGCAGAGAGTAAATAAACACTGAGCCAGTGATTTTTACTGTAGATCTGTTCAGACACCTGCATTAAAGTCTTTCTGATACGCAAGGAGGAGACAACAGTGTAAAAGTGCAAGTGTGTAGAGTTTTGGGTCAAACTGTAATGATTTTCTGCCTTGTCTTTGTTAGTCCGTCATCTTTATGTGTTGACCTGCCAAATGAACCAATGCCACGCTGTGTTATAGCACAGACGTTGTACCTGCAAAGAATTAGTAACAATACAACAAGCTGATATGAGTTTTGTTCCACTTACTGCACAGTACAGCCGTGCTTTATACTTGCCTTTCAACCCCAATTCAATATTTTTCTCATTTCCAGACATTCAACAAGCATCCCTCCCTCCTTTATTTCCTCTTGACCAATTTCCTCTTCTGTCCTGTCCTCCTCCTCCTGCTGCTGCCCCTCCTCCTGTAGCTGTGCTACACCGCTCAGTGTATTAATTGTGGTTTGAAAAATTCCCAGCTGAGGCTTGGTGGGATTGTCAAAGCCAATGACTCAGAACAGCAGGGCAATAGAGTGAAAGCTTGGACTCCTTACAGAAGTTGTTCCACCCTGCTGATGCTGCCTTGCCTACCGGAAGGAGCGACGCGTTGGCACCCACCTCCGAGAACTGGCACTTGGTTCACAGTCAGTGGCATCTGCAATACGCCACCTACCCACATTAATACACTTATAGACTTGTTAAAAAAATAACAGTGCTGATTTACTGAAATGTGTAACATTGGTGCTAAATGTTTTTAATGACTAATTTTAAATCACAACTGGTTGATCCCATTAAGCCTAATGTCCTGTGTTTGGGTCCTGGTTGGCTGATGACAGATGACGATGCCCTACCACCATCAGCACTTCATTGCCATCTGGTTTTTGGTGGCTGGACATTAAAGGGACACAGTTGAAAGATGTTTGCCTATAAATTGGATTTTAATAAGTGAGAAAGAGCAAAAAAAAAAAAGGAAATGGTTTTTTGAAAAATATGTTTTTACTGTAATTCCGTATCAAAACACAAGCGTCAAAGGAAACACACAGTTTCCATAGCAACATGTAATTTTTTATTTCCTAATATAAAAATATCTTCTGGTTACATTGCATTAATATCTCTTGTTTCATCCATTATTTGGGACAAACAGAGATAAAGTTGCTGTGCTGATATATTTTATCTCTGGCAACACTATGGCTGCTCAGTATGGATTCATAACAGTTTTCTTCTGCCAGTTTGTGCGTCCCAATGTTTCCGCCCTTCCGTCCCGCCCTTGATTTATTGGTCGACTCTCTCTTTCCACCTCACTAATCTTTGTTTTTCCATCTTCCTGGTAAATATGCTCCACTCACTTGTGCGTGTTTTTGACTCTACTTAGCTCCCGGTATTTATGTGATGGCTGCTTTCAGCACCATTTTACATTGAAGCATCTTAACTATGGAGAAAATTGGCCTAACATGTCCTCAGCGTTATACCACTAACGCATAAGGGTGCACAGCTTTTCCAACAACTCCCTTTCGCCCTGTGGTACCATGGGACTAGATGTGTCATAACCGTCTACAGTAGATCGCCCAAACAAATCAGGAGACAAACTATCAAGTCTGCCTCTATCGTGCTTCTTTTTAAAAATGACTAATTGCAATAGCACCAATTTAAAAATGCAAATCCAGTTGCAAGCTTGGCTTACCGGCATGACTCAAGCTTCCGATTTTTTGACGTTAATGATCTCACTGTTGACAGTCGCATATAAGGGGATAATCGCCATGGTCTTTACTTCAGCTCACAACCAATCAGAGCCAGTTTGCCCAACTAGGCATCAGGGCAAAGGAGCAAAGGAAGCTGCTGGGCTCCAACCTAATGCCTAGTAATTACCCTGAATGATCATCCTATCTGCTTACCATCCCGCGTTACAAAGGCACTCATAACAAGCATTAATAATTAGACCATGCTCCACTTGTGTTTTATCAGCAGCCCAAATCCCTTTCATAGAAACTGATTGGGTGATTAAATTATGGATTTTATACAAGTATTTGCAATTAGGGAAAGAGCTGTGAGGGATTTTTGCTCAAGGGATATATAACACTGATAGTTATGTAAAACATGTGCTATGCCGAGGGATCTTCTGGGCATAATGGCAAATTCAGAACTAATTGACAGTCACATAATGAGGGAAAACTCTTAAAATAGTGTGTTTTTGTGTTAATGTCAGAAAACAATGTTGCAACCTTTAAAAAGCTCTCTGCTAATCAACCTACAGAACACAACTTGCACAGCTATAATCTTCTGATTATATTTCATGTGCTCTCCTCACTGTGTTGTTCTGCTGATGTACATAAACTCCTTCTTTATATTCTCTTTAGATTGTCTCCAGCATCCTGAAATTCTCTCCCTTAACCTTCAGCCCTTTTTTGTTTCCTGTGTAGGGCGGGCTCTGATGAGATTGACGGACAGGAAGCTAGAAAGAATGGGCATCATGCACGATGCCCAGAGGCAGCACATCCTGCAGCAGGTCCTGCAGCTTCGTGTCCGAGAAGAAGTCAGGACCCTTCAACTTCTCACACAAGGTAGACTTTGCAGCACATTTGTTTTTTCACCATCAAAATGTCGTTGTGCCTATACTCCCAACATTTCACTCTACTTGTAATCACCTACCGTGTATGCATTGTTCAAGCTTGAAAACATGCAGCACATACTGTATGTAGAGCCCCTTACACGCTGCAAATTCCAAGCTTCCAAAAGCACATCCCGGGTTAAACCACCGTTACTGTTTTGAAGGGGGATGTATTTCCGATGTGCGTGTTATATGCCATGTTAAACCTCACTCCACTAACAATGGGGTGTCGTTTTCAGCGTAAAAATGGTTTTTTTACCTCAGTGTAAATTGACACAGGCGCCTTGAATAAGCGCCAGCTGAATATCAATACAGGCAGTGTGAAGGGTTTTGGTCTCTGTCATGTCAATATTATTCTTAGAATCACACAATCCAATGACTGACATTTCATATTTTGATAAATATTCTATACTATGCAGTATTCATGCACATGGCATCTATGGTCATGGCAATCAGTGCATGTAGGAAATGAGAAACTGATTATGCAACTACGACAGTCAAGCATCTACAGTGTCTTGTGGCCTCTTTGGATGTCATGTGATCATGGTCGGATTAGAAAATGCGGTGACTTCTCAGTGATCTATCGAGTCTTCCCTTAAAAGCCGCAGCTATACTGGCTTTTTAACTACGCATTCACAAAAAGGTGTCCTCATGTAGTCTGGTATTGAGTAGGTTGGTGGGGCAGTATCAGACGATCAGCTTCAAATCACAGTGATAATAGGTGGAAGGTTTAGGGGTAAAGCGTGTTGAGCATTGCCGTTTTCTCTGGCATGATCTCAACGTTAACCTCTTCCAAGTCTTTCATTGGCTTCCGTTTACAATGCAGTCAAAGTCAACGGCTCAACGCCTTTCAGCTCGTCCCTTCAGGGGTCGCCACGTTGATTTGGCTTGTGTTTTTACGCCGGATGCACTTCCTGCCGCAACCCTCCCATTTTTGTCCAGGTTGCCCTTGGTGGTTGGCCATTGTCAGTCAGGCCCTGTCATAGTCAATGTGTACACCATATTAAACAACAAGTATATCTAAAACCTAAGACTGACAACTTTACTTACCTGCACTGATTTTGTAGTATTGTATGTAATGCACTTATCTTAAAAAATGTGTGTGGGCTATATTTCACTCCGACGCAAGCCGGAGGATGATCACTGCTAGTGTGCTGACAGAACAAATGCCTTCATAATTTTGCAAACAGTGTTTTGACTAATAACATGTAAAACCAGGGAACGCAGTAAGTCTAATTGTAAGCAGAGATTAACAGTACCAAGCTAAGGAGAGAGGTCTGTAATGAAAAAAATTAAGTGTTCCCTGACATCAATGTACAATATTAAGAAATGTAATAGCCAGCAGAAATTCTGTTACAAATTATACTGATTTAATGTGAAATGAACAATCATTCAAATTCACTCTGGTCAATGCTCGGACATACAGAAATGACAGAGGGTGCTGCTGTTATTTGAAACCCAACAGAACTATAAAATAATAACAATTATAAACCAATTGGAAGTTGGAAGTATCAAATATTATGACTGTATTAAAAAAAATCTTTTTAATAAAATAAATAATGAAATATTTTAATAAGCAAAGCAAATATGAAATATTTGCTTATTAATAGTACATACATTGTAAATCCAAATTATGACAATATGTTGACACAAGATACAATTAAGTCATGAACAATGAAACATTATGTAACACTTTTGCCGCTATTTTGACTGTTTACCAATCAGAAGAGTAATATGGTTTACAACATTCATTTTTCCACTATTTACATTACTGTATGTAATTTATAGACTTTATTTTTTAGCACATACACACATGTGTTACAAGAGACACCATCAAGCCTCATCCTTCCTTTAATAACTTTTTCAGTGCACACTGTGGCGCCCTGCAGTTTTTCATTTCTCTGCTTCAACAAACTGCACCTCTCACTGCCCAGTGCATCCACTGTGGCATGTTTCATAACAACAGCCGGCCGCTGTTGTTTTCCATCCTCTCCTCACATTCTCCTTCTCACGCCGCGATTCTCAGCTTCCCTCGTCTCTTCCTCAGCAAATCTAACAGCTGCCTTCCTCCATCACCGCTACCAGCTGCACTCCGCATTTCCACCACCACCACCACCACCGTCAGCGCCCGTCTGCCCACAAACTCTCAGGGCTTTGCTACAGGGACTGAGAAAGAAATTCAAAGGATCTTTGTCACTTCATGAAATTCTTATAAAATATTTGGAGTCCAATAAGGCTTCCTCCATCCCCAAGCAAGAAGAAAATGGAGAGTTCAAGGGAAAGAGTTTGGCTGAGTGACTATTCTCAGCCTCCCCTGCTCATCTTGTTAAGAATGTGAACATTGCTATGATGGCGAGAACATCCAGTAGGGATCATAACAAATATTGAGCAAATAGAATGGGTTTTACACTGTGCTCGTCTGACATCATCACATCATCAAGGCAGTAACAACAAAATTAGCATGAGTGACGATGGGCTTTTCTAAGGCATAACAAGCAGGAATTGTTATTTTTAACACATTCTAAAAAGATCTTTAAAAAATAATTCATGTTGGTAATTGTATGTCTTAGAATAGGCAATGTTTTCCTTTCTATTATTTACTAGCTGCAGTATCACTGAATAAACACATGAGATAGAGGGAGAAAGTGGAAGCATGAGAAAAGGAAGGAAAAATAACTATTTTAAGTCCCCTAAGCTGTCGCTTCTAGAGAAATTTTGGCAAGCAGCGAGAAACTGGAAAGAGAAGAAATAGGGGAGTATTTCTAGGCCCGGGGCGCGCTTCCTTGAGCTGTTGCTAGAGGGAAATACAGCTGTAAGTGGTCGGAAGCCGAGCCAGCGAAAAAGAGAGCGATAGAGAGAAATGAAGTGAGAGGGCGGCGGTGATGAGATGATGAAGAGATAGAAAGAAAGAGGAGGAATGGTGAGAGGAGTGGGGAGAGGTGACAGGAAGGTAGACGAGAAAGAAAAGGAGAGAGAGGTGGTGAGAGGATGGAGGAAAGGGAGAGAGGAGTGTGAGAAAGAGAGAAGGTGAGAAAAGGAAACCCTCCTTCCTCCGAGATCTCTCGAAAGCCCAATCCAACTCTAAATATGTATGAAACAGATTTAAAGTATCTGCACACTGCGACAAGACTTGAAAAAATCCGACAAAATAAATCAAATGAAGCCTTAAACGTAGCTCGACCATTGGGTTTGGAAAATATAAATATAAAAATATACATTTTGTTATACAGTATAAGCCTGTTTCACATAGGAGCCTGTTGCTGTCTGCAGTTAGATTAAAGGTCCAGGAGCTATTTTATAATTGTGGTTTATATGTCTATGTTAAATAGAGAGGGCCACTATTTTATAATGAATTAGGAGCATACAGAGAGAAAGAGAGAGAGAGAGAGAGAGAGAGAGAGAGAGATCCACCATCTATAAGAGAGAGGGTGCAGGAGATAGTGCTGGAGCAAGGTACACAATAGAGAAGGAGGGAGCAGCCAGAGAGACAGAGCGAGGTGTTGTAATTACTGCAGTGTACCCAGACAGAATTAGCTAGACGGGCAGTGATTAACCTTTAAGGCTTGCGAGGCCATGGGAGGGAAATAATTAGATTTCCCTCCTCTCTCTCTTTGCCTTGGGGATGGAGGAAAGTGGAGGCTCATCACTTATTGCTTACAGTCAAAGGAGATGAGCCGAGGCCCTCCAAATCGAAAGTGATACCCAAACAAGAATGGGCTCGGCCCTGCCCTGGGTACGGCCCGATAGAGGCACTTTGGATTCATGTAGTGGTTCCCCCAGACAGGTGGCAGGGCACACCTGGGAGCAGCGGTATGAGCGGTGTGCTGTGTGGACAGGAGGGAAACGCAGAGCAGCCGTGATGCTGAATGAACATGACGCGTGGTTTACGGTAATCCTAAACAAAAGAGTGCTTCGAAGCTAGCGAGATTACCGCAAACTCAAGTTATCAAGGTTTGTCAGCGATGAAAAGAACAGCAAAGGCTCAACAAGAAGATCAAACTGACGAGGATTTTTCTCAAGGGAAGAATTGTCTGGGCAAAAAGCTCCAAAAGTAAAGGCTGTGATGGGCACGGACGTTTAAATAATGTGTCACCTGATCATGTGTGAACCTTGTGTTTAAAGCTGTTGTGAATGTCCCTCTTCAAATATTACAAAAAGCTTTTGTAAAACATGAAAATTATCCAAATGGGGGTAATAGAGCATACACTTGGATGATCTTCTCTCAAAGGAATTCGTGGAGGTGCACTTATTCATGCAAGTTGAATGTGACAGTATTGTGGATAATAATAATGCCAGCGACATATTATGACACGAAAGACGTTCAAATCCTGCCTACGTTCTCACTTCCACATGCTGCTTGAACAAGAAAGATAAAAACGTCCTTCATTGCGGCACCTTATTTCTAATGTTGGAAAGATGGGAGCGAATAGCTCTGTTTTCATCATTTGAAAACAACTTTTTTGAATCAGTTTTACCACTAATAACAATGTGATGAACGTTTAGCTTTTTTCATCATTTGCACAACAACAACAACTGATTTATGTGTGATGTGAAAGTGCTCAACATGTTCTTGTGATGCTTACTTAAATTAACCTTCTATTACACTAGGTATGTTGCAAACCTCCACAGTATGAATAACATTTTCTTAAAATTAAATTGTTCTAAGTGGGTGGCAGAGCATGCTGTAAAGTTAAGTAAAAAACGTGAAGTATTTATTTTGACTTAACAGACACACTTATTCAATCCAGTGACTTTGTTCCAACAAGCTGTACATAACAGTCACCGCTGCCATGTTTTTCTGACATGAAATAAAAAATATAAATCAAAGAGATATTTGTTAGGTACAAATAGTGAAAAGTAGCCTCCCGTCACCCACTTTCCAATTTCTGAGGAAAGTAGACTCGTAATTTGCTTCGTAACCATTTGTAAATGATCATGAAAGTTTCCTCCTTCATCTGAGATTAAAATTTCAAGGAACAACTGCTTTTGGGCTTGTGTGGTTCTCATTTGAAAAGAGTATGGAAAAATCTAACAACCACCATGTGAGTTAAAAAAAAAAAAAAAAAAAAAAACGAGGCCTGGATTTCTGGTGATTCAAGCACAGCTGTTCTACTGTGATTTCAGTAGGGGGGGAAAAAAGGAAGGAAAAACAAATGATAAAATCAGCAGGGGAAAAACTGCTTTAATTAAACATGAACACAACAAGTAAAGTATGAGAAGAAAATATAAGAAGGAGGTTTATTAAAGGTTTTATGAGGTGATTTAAAACATGATAGAAGTTTAATTGGCTCTGCACTTCTAGTGAGTCCATGTAAAATCTTTGTGTGGCACAGCCATGCTCGCTGCACGGGATATATTTAGCCTTAATATTTGTATCCATAGAAACAAATAAAGATCTTTCCGCACCTGAGACAAATTGTGGAGGGCAGGGTTGAAAACTAAAGCATCCGTCCTTCGTGTTTACTTGTCTTCACAGGCAGCTTAAAAAGTTAGACTCTGAGACAATGGGAAATAGGAAGTGAGGGTGTTATGATTAATGGCATTGTTTCCTAGATATTAGCATTTAGGCATTAAATAGTTGTGTGTAAAACCTCTGAATCTCCCTGAATTAACTCCAACGATTGGAAGCCGTTAAGTCACCGTGCTTCTGCCCTATTAAAAAAAAAAAAAAATATATATATATATATATAAAAATCTAATTTTCCTCTTCTTCTGTATTCAATTTCATGCTTACAGTAGAACCATTTCAGAGTTTTCAATAACAGTCCTATTCCAGTAAATATGCTATTACTGGTTTGTGAAATCATCACTCTTGAATTACACAGCTGACAGAGCTCTATGAAAGTGGTTTTCTGAGTACATAGTGCTAATCTGTGAATGTAGACACAAGCTCTCTGTTTATGCTTCATTTGCTGTAACAGGCTCTCTTATAAAAGGGAAGACTGGGACCACTTTGAAACGTAGACCTCAGTGCTACACAGTTTCACTTTGCTTTAGTTTGTGCATTAGTGTCTGTTATAACATTCAATATTTTTGGGCGAGAAGCTGGGTTGCTACTGTACAATCCATTATTCTGTCTCTCTTTTTTTTTTTCTGGTCCTTTGTTCGTGGTAAAGAAGTAGTTTGGAATTTAAATGTGTGTAACCTGTCGCTACTCTGTGATGGAAAATTAGGCAAAAGCTTTGTTTTTTTGTTTTTTTTGTATCATCATGTACATCTTATTTGGGTTCAAATATGTTGATTGAAAACCACTGCAGTGACATTCTGATGCTGAATCTCAAACACAATAGTCTAAAATTCTTGATCCCAGGGTGAAAAGGTTCAGTAGCAGCTTTTTGTCGAGAACTTTGGCCCCAGGGCAGTGAATGAATGAAGCTTTCCTGTTGTGCTTTAGTAGAGTTGGGTTCCTTTGCTCCAGGCAGCTTAATGAATTATCTGTCTCCGCTTCATGGCTTCTTGACTTCATGGAGGAATCTCTTTAGTCAGAGATCTTTACTGAACAGGATGTCTGCCTCTGTTATTTCCCCCCCCCCCTGCTTCTTAACTAGTTCAACATTTGCCATTGACATAAAAAGAGACACTTTACTGAGCTAAGCACATCAGAATAATGGTTCGAATTGTCCACTCATGGGTTTCATAGTTTCCTCAGATAGAACATTATCACTCCATTTTACAGTCTGATGATTGTGGGATAAAATCAATAAGTCTTTCATCATAACAGGCCCAAAGAGAGAACATCAGCAGTACTCTGGATGTGTTGGTCAGTCTGTTTATACCTAAACTGTATTTATTTGTTCTTAATGAAAAGGAAAATTTAATTTACAGATGTCTAATAACGCAGTGGCTTTAAGAGCAAGTTCAACTGAAAGGGTTAAAAAATTCTAATCACTTGAATTTGACAATCGAGGTGATGTCGCAGTACTTTAACTCCCCAAACTACATTTGCAACAAGCAAAAACAAAATGTTTCAGTTAGTTTCCCTTCAAATTTACAGCTTTTCTTTGCGGATGATTCACTGTATATCTACTTCATGTGTTTACACACAACACTTCATTGCCTAAACTTTAGCGTAATCAAGCCTTAGTGTTTCAGGCTTGGAAATCAAGTTTATAACCAGAGGGTTGGCAGGTCAAGCAGCACTGGCAGACACCAGGTTTGCTTTTAATCCGCCCAGTTTACTTGCACCTTTGAAGGGGACATTGATAGAAAAGTCATTTGTCTTTAAAAGGTACAAGTCTCTTGCTTTCTTCAAATATGGATGCATTTTTGTTTTGGGGATAATTGCAGTTGTTCTGTATATGTAGCTTCACACACGAAACATTTGAGAAATAATTCTGTTAGAATTGCAGGGTGTCAAAATTCATAACGAGGAACATCCCAGTCAAGATTTTGGCCGCATTCCCAATCTAAGCCTTTTAATTCCTGCTATTGTATATGGATACAAAGTCTGCTTTCCACCACCATCATGAAACATTAAATTAAGTAATATCTTTTAGAAGGATGATGTTCCACCCCTCCAGTACTGTGGAGCTTCAGAGACTTGGAGAACCAATGCGATGCAACCAATGCCACACTTTATGTTGTTTTTTTTTTTCCTTTAACGTGTCACACATGTGTATTAGAGAAAATGCTTTTTAAATATGTATACAGCATGTTGAAATAACAGCTGTATTCTTTTTAATCTGAAGTTTGTGAGTGTGTGAGCTTAAATTATTGATATATGAGTAAAACTAATAACTGGGAGAAAGCAATTTCTAAAGCTAAGCCTCTAGCGTGAAGATGTGTTACTCTGCTGTATTTTCTGGTATTACAGTTGGACGGGAGTTCACATTATATTGTTCAGCATTGTTACAGAGTCGAGAATCTTCCTTACACACGATCTTTGGCTATGTACAGACACTGGCCACAGAGAGCACTTTAATCAACAAAGTTACTCACAGATTAATTTAATCTAATATTCACTCTCCTCTGCGGCAGAATGCAGCACTGCAGGGCCGGGCTGTGAAGGAGAGCAACCCTGTAACAGGAGCAAGTGGAGATGGAGGAAACTTGTTAGAGTTCAATGAAAAAAAGAACCGGATAGTTGATATAGATTGTTTAAAATATGCCTGGATAGGCTTGGGACGTTCCTCTTGGTTCCCAACTGATCAGTGATGTTTCTGAGATTTGTGGTGAAGCTGAACATTAGGTACCCAGTGACGTGTTGAGGTTATACCATTTCTAAAATGTCAAAGTCTGAAATGTGAACAATCTGATCAAATCTGATGTAAGGAGGCGTTCCAGCAAAATGTGACAGCTGTTTTCGCTCAAACCGTTTTGCTCACAGAGCCGTTGATGTGTTGACTGATAGATTGGATGTAAAACACAAATTGGTTCTTGACGAAACCTAATCAGTGGCCCCAGTACGGTTAAACAGTGAAAATCTGTATAATTCAAACAATTACTTATCAGGGTCCAGTCACTTTGACCATGCAGCACAGGAAGGCACACGCGCTTTCAGTGTGCCCTGTTGGCCATCGTGTATCTTTACCTCAAAGTCTTTATTGAATCTGTTCACTCTGAAGACTTAAGGGAATCAGGCCGACCCTTGTCCTTCCTTTGGGCTTTTCATTGAATCAGATCTTTTGCTCCAGTGTGCGGGGAGCTAAGGCTCTCATTATCGGAGTTCTCTCCTCAGGAGCCTGCCCTCTGTGGAAGCACTTCCTCCTTAAACCCCCCTTGGCTCCAGCTACCCACCCTCCCTTCTACCCCCTCCCTCGCTCTTTTTCTTGCCGCAAGCGAAGGTCAAATTAATTCTTTTTCATAATTTCCTGTCAGTGAGATTCCTTCCTCAGAGACTCCATCTATGGCTCGGTGCCTGAAAGATGAGATTAAGGTGAAGACATAGTGAATACTTGTGTCTGACAAAGTGAATAATGTTTTTTTTCTTCTCCATATAAATGTATAAGGTGTATGGTAATGTCACCCGTAAAAAATCTCCCACAGTTGGATTTTTACTCTTCTTTCATTGTGAACACAGTGTAGATGCCTCAGATGACACTCCGCATTAGGAACTAATATGGGCTCGTACTCACAAAGGAAATGTCATTTAGAACCAAATGGCTTCGCTGCTCAGACGCCATGGCGTGCCCTAAACTTGCTCATTAACACTCTGGGTCTCTCGGGGTCTCAAAGCCTCAACGCAGACATCCACAATACAGCTACACGTGCATCTCAGATGGTAATAATATTAAGAAATACAGAGAGTAATTGCATCCCCTGTTGTGAAAGCAAAAGTTCCTGTTATTAGGGCATGAATAGAAACTGGCCTTGGTAATGAAGGTAGAGCAGACACCCCATTGCTGGTATGGCAGTCATTCAATCTGTAAATGGAGTCCGGTTGTATTTTAAAATAAGAAGGAAGGGGGAAAAGAAAAAGAGAATGAGGATAGCTAATGCACCATGTTGAAAAGAATCCCCCCTCCCCATTAAAAGGAAAAAAAACTTTTTATAACCTGAAGTTCTAACTCTCCTTGACATGTGGTGAAGCCTCCCTGCTCCGGGCCTCCAATTACTGACTTTCACTTCACTCCAAAAGCTTTACACTGGACTGCCAGAGTCGGCCATTTTTATTTTTATTTTTTCTGCAGGAAAAAGAGCAGTGAGGGATTTGAGCAGCGTCAAGGTTAGACGAAGCTCATTTCATCTAGTTTTACCCAGGGAGAAGCGAGGGGTGCATGAATACAACAAAACCCGCTCTTACCTCCAACTCTGGATTCCAAGGACACTGGAGCAGGATGCAGCCGAGTATGAACAACACATGCAGATCTCTTAATGAAGCCGAGGGAAAGAGGGCACTGATAGAATTCAAAATGATAGAAGGAAAGAGAAAATGGAGAGAAAAATGGAGGAAAGGAATAAAGGGAGATAATCAAGTAAGATAAACAGAGAGCTGGAGGGAAAAAAAAGTAGGTGCACAGGTGGAATAGCCTAAAGCACAACACTGGCAGTCTAGTCATATGAGCCTTGCTGTTTGTGTGTGTGTGTGTGTGTGTGTGTGTGTGTGTGTGTGTGTGTGTGTGTACATTCTGTGTTCTCGCCTCTGAACCATGGCAGTGAAAACAGATTGCTTTGACAGGTCCACTGACATCACATGAGATGATTTGCTCTTTTACCAGAGTCTCCAGAGAGTCCTTGGCCACCAGATGTCCAGTAGTTTTGAACCACTGCAGTAGCTTGTGCCCTATATTGTGACTGCTGCAAAAGGGAAATTTGCAGAAAGCTTAGCCATCAATATATTATTTGTATAGATGTGATCCTGGGCCACAAAGGCCAAGTCTCAGCAGAGCCTGGACTCCAATAGTCATGTAAACTTAATGGAGTTCATGCATCTTTCAGAAGTGAACTCTGCAAATGGTACGTCGGTGTGAAATCCCAAACTGAACTCTAAATAACCAAAAAGACCCCAGTTGTCAGTGAAACTCGAGCGCTCAATAGTTTGTTCCTTTATGCCTTTTTAAACCAGAAGCAGCGGGTACGGTTACGCCGTGCCGAGCCACATTCATTAGTTTACGGTGAAATGAGAAGCCATTGTATCGGTCGCTTGGTAGAACGGCTGGTTCCACTCAGTCTGCTGCTGTCTGTAGCCTCCCTGACCACCTCCGGACATCCAGGAGCCCAGACAGAATGGACACGCCCTCAGCTTCCCAGCATTCACTCATGATCTTACCAACCTGGATCAATAGCCATAGGACACTTACTGTACTTCAGCCATTACACTAGAAACATGCCTGAGCACTGGCTCCAGTCTCACTGTACGTTATGTGTAATAGAGAAGAGAAGGATTGCACTCACAAAGTTGTTTTGCCTGCTGTTTGCTATCAGGGCAACCATTATGAAGTTTTGAGGTAGTGTGGTAAAGCCTGTTGGTGAGAGGAGAAACCATAATGTGTTATTGAGTTGTTGTTGCCCGATTTACTAACGTACGAGCTAATGATTTATTAGTCAGTGTGCGAACCCTCTAATTGTAAAAGGTGGATTTGCACAAGCAGGGTCCCATGTGTGGTAGAAAGAGATGGTTCCACTTTGGATCTGGTTTCAAGTTGGTAAAATACCTACATTTGTTAAGCTTCACAGCCAAAGAGATTCTCTAAAACCTCGTATTCAATCTGCGTTATTATCTGCTGCTTACAACTACAGACCTTCGCAAAGATGGACAAATACTGATGGAATATACAAATGTGTGAAAACTCAGCACCACTGTTTAAACATGAACATGACTTAAACCTTGTACAGCGTTGAAATGGTATTTGCATTAGGGTACAGATGAAAAGCGAAAACCAATCATTTGTTATATATATATATATATTTCTTTACTTTCCAGTGTTAATGTAAATTAACCAAAAATAAAATACACTACCCGTCTACTGCAGAATGTCACAAAGTTTGACTCCCTGAAATTGTTCCTCAAACTAACAAATGTTTTATTAAAGTCACTGAATCACTTAAGTTGCAGCTTTTGTTACACAAAAGTTCATGTTTAAAATAAAGTGACTGTAGTTTTTCTTTGAAAACATGACAAACTAAACAAACTGCTTCCACATGGTGAAATGGAATCAGACTTAAAATAAATGCTCTAAAACTTTCCTCCCCCAGGTATGTAAAACACAATTGAGCATTCATATATATGTATTCAATTTAATTATGTTTTTTCTTTATTAAATGACTATTCTGAAATGGTCTCTTGACTAAAAATGTGATGAAATTAAAATGTAGTTAGGGACTTTTCATCAGTGGTAAATAAGGACTTGTTTTTTTTATGCACCTTTGTAGAAAAATCAGAAGCACAGAGGTTTAGTTCATTGGCTAATGTGTTAATCTGTTGACTGTAAAAATATTATAAAGTTCATGCACGTCCTCTTCCACTCTGAGTCCTGTTTTCTGTATATTCCACTTCTTAAATTTTAAATGTTGAGGTTTTAGTGTATGTTCCAGGTTCTAGGTGTTAAACAATCAAAGCCTGAAACCACGATTACCTCCATGAATACCTACTCAATTAAACGTTTAGTATTCACGTGATTAACAATTGTTCCATTGGTATTATGCAATTGCAGTGTGTTTATCGGAGCATCAAGCAGAAATGGCGAGCTAAGCCAGGAGCGACAGACATAAAGCAAAATATTTATCGGCTTAATCACCTCAGAACGCACAGAACCAAGGATGCATAAAGACGAGAATAAAGGAAACGATAGGTGTTGGGTAAAAAGGGAGAAGCATACCAAGGACATTTGGAGGGAAATGGGGTGCATCGAGTAGGTACATGAAAGGAAATGATGTATATTATGCCAGTCTGAGATCACGGTTTGTGTATCGAGGATTTATGGCGGCGTACTTTGCAACAGCGCAGCAGCACACCTGATCATCCATTATTATTGTAACACCTCTCACTTTGGGGGCAGATATGATTGATGCCGAGCTGTTAATGACTTTGGGATGAAATTGGTATTACCGCAGAAGTGACACGTGGTATTTAAAAAGGCAGCGTCTGCTAATGGACATTGTCTGAAAAGAACGCAGTCATTTGTCAGCCGATTACTGTTCAAATGGATCAGGGATTCGTGGGAATTGTCAAAGGTTTCAAAGTTCGACACCATCTTGCATTCTCCATTTCTCCGATGCACAATATTATGCCAACTGTGCCTCATCATGGGCATTGAGACTGTACAGAGTATTGAGTACTTTTTTTGGACAAAAGCTTTTAAGTACTCTGCGCTCTAATCTCTCTATACAGGCAAATTATAAGCAAAACTGCTCATTACATTTGCGCCCATGGAGTACTTCTGTTCTAATTAATGTGATTGTACTCTTGTACACTCTAATAGCCCTTCACAATCACAATCACTGAAAAGGCACGCATGGCAGTGGCTCACTGTAAAACACAATTTGGAAAAAGAAAAAAATTGAAAATCAAGCCTTGCATAAGAAACACTGATCAACCCACCCCACATCACTTGTAATTGGTGCCATTAGTCTTTTTATGCTTGATTGCCTGCCAAAATGTCAGCCTATCTATTTCCTCTTTTTTTTGAACTGTCAGTAATTAAAAGTGATTGTATACTTGTCTCGGTGCCAAGTGGGAGAGTCTGAAACATAGAAACTTAAAACTGATTTCTTTTTTCTTTTTTTTTCTTTCTTTCTTTTTTTTTTTTTTTTTTTTTTTAATCGTTTGTTTTGAATAAGTGCTGAAAGTTCTGGGAAGCAGTGCTTTTTACTGTAAAGGTCCAAAGACCTGCACGTTTCAGATCACTGTACCTGCTGCTGTGTTGGGTTAAAAAATGAAAGCAATTAAACAGCAACGGTTCCATCATGGCTCATGCTCAACGGTTTATCGATCTGGCTGTAAAGTCAGTCATCAAATCATTCAGAGTGGTCTAAAACCAAAAACAGGCTACAGCAACATGCACACCAAGTCATTATTAACAAAGTGAACGATCAAAAAATGTTTAAACCATTGGAGAACACAGCCATTTTAAATATTTTTTTCGGTCTGAAGAACACACATGAGAAATGTTTAAGAACCCTGGTGGTATCAGGTATCTGGGGTTTCACGACCAAAAGCAGAGAAAAGAAACTGTGACTAAAGTGCACAAGCTGGAGATAAAGTTTTCTTAACTCAATGTAGGCTGGTGGAAGCGACTCCTACAAGCAAACCACATCGTGTTGGTGACACTGCCTGTGCAGCTCAGTCCCATTGGCTGTCGCGGGGTTTTTGCTCAATGTTTGGTCGAGCGGGATCATGTAGTGTGTCCCCAGTCACAGGCAACCATGTGTCCTAAAAATGAGGCACTAAATCATGTTTGCAGTTTAGTTGAAATAAGTTATTGTAAAGAAAAGAGAGTCACTGGATGGTTTTTGCAGCCGCGTATTTTCTGGTTGGTTGGTTTACATCCAACGCACAGGACAAGTCCGTTACACCACAGACCAGTGTTTGACACGTGCGTACATTTAGTAAACAACAGCACTTTGGATAAAGTTGGTGAAAGATCGCAGTTAAGCAGCTTAACACAGCTGTAAAAAACTTTAATAATGGTGTAATTCCACTACTTTTGTTGTTGCAAGATTAAATATAAAGGAAACGTTATCAGGTGATTGTTTACAAATACGTTCAGTATCAGTATCTCTCCATTTACCTTAATTGTCTAAAAGCTGTTTTACAGAGCATCTAGTACTGCTGTAAACAAACAACGTGGGCTAATTTTTATTTTTTTATCTTTTTCATCATGCATTACCTCCATGATACTGCAGCTCCTCTCCTCAAAAGATGTATTGAAGGCTGCATTGGTCTAAGCGTGGATTTGCCGTAACTGAGCTTTGCTTTCCATCCACCCCACTACCACCACAGGACCTTCAGCTTCAGAGAGTTTTCAACTTTTATTTTAATTACTTCATAAATATTTTTGAAGAGAGGGTTGCCAGAGGGATGAAATATAAATGAGCGCTCGTGATATAATTCTCCGCACATCTATTTTTTTTTTCTCTTTGTTGATTATACCTAAGAGAGTCTGGCTGTGTATAGATAGGCACTGTGGGTGTGAAATATGTGCTGTAAGCACAGACTAATATCTGAAAACGACACACACACACACACACACACACACACACACACACACACACACACACACACACACACACAATCGCCATCTTTCTGCTAAGCTCACTTCAAAACAGGTAGCATTTTCTTTTAGCTTTTAGCCTCTTTTGTGTGGTGCATGCTACAGGAGGGGAGTTTTGGGCCCCCCCCCATAGCATGTTCACAAAGGGGGGAGCTATTAGAGGCAGGGGCCCCTGCTCCTCAGAAAGAAGTTGCACATCAGAACTAGTTTATTGCATTGTCAGAAGATTAAAGACAGTTTGCTGAAAGGTCTTTTTGCAATTCCACATGATTGATCTTCTTCCCCCCCCCCCACCCACACTGCTCTTTCATACAGCAGCCACGAGTGACAAACTGGTCTCCTCTCTCCTTCCCTCTCTTCATTTTCTTTGTCATATTCTGTGTGTTTTTTTTTTTCTATTTACATGTCAGCGTTTCACGTCTGTCATTGTTTTACCTCTTTTGTGCTTCTATTCCTCCCACATTTTTCTTTCATTATAACAAGAGCTTTTCACCAGCAGCAGCTCAAGGATCTGTGCTTTCATAAAACTTTGTCTCTCTTTCATGTTTACTTTCTTCCCTTCCTCTTTCTCTCTTTTCTTTCTCCCTGTCTTTATCTGTCTGCTATCTTCCGTGTTCGGTGTCTGATGCTGGTCTGCTATCCTCTGCCCCAGCCACTCGCTGTGCTTGAGGGACATTCCTGATATAATTATAGCTTTTGATTATCTTCCAGACTGACTCCAGGATGGCCTGGCCTTGGTGCAGCACCAGTCTGCCAGCCACTGCTACTACTGCAGCTAATGAGGGATGCCTAGTGTTTCCCACTGCTGGCTGACTCCTTGATTTATTGTTTCACTCACTTCATACCTGCGGCTGCATACCTGTATATTAGGAAACAGTAAATAATGAAGTTTACTCTATAACTGATGTGCCTATCCTGTAGTCCTTTGCAGACAAGCACGCCGATGCTAAACAGCGACGTGCATCCAGCAGTGATGTAGTGGTGGGCGTATAATCCTTCATGTGGAAATTGGTTTTACCAAAGCGTCGATTGCGGCATCACACTACATAACTCTGGATATGACATTAAAGCCTGACATCCTGAAAAATAAAAATGCTAACCTGGTTAGAGCACAGTGCATCTCAAGACAGATGAGATGCACAGATTTATTAATTTTTTTTATTCATCATCTGCATTTTTTTCTGTAAATCAAATAAAAAGTATCAGCACAATATTGGTAATACTACCCTGTATCTGATACAGGCTTCTGTTTTTGCCTAAAAACCTGAAATTGGAGCTATTTTTCTGTCACCTTGAGTGTTTTTATCAGAATGTTATAAAATTCTTTTTAACAATTTCACAGAGCCTGAAACGACATCTGCAAATTGCTTATTTGGTCCAATCACCCATCGACAACCTGAAAGATATTCGGTGTATAATGATATAAAACATAAAATGCAGCAACTTCTCAAGTCTGAGAAGTGGGAACAAGGAACCATCTGCACTTCTTCTCTAATCAAAAATACTGTCAGAAGCTCTTATCTAGTAGATTGGTCAACTAAATATATCAGACAAAATGTTGCTCCTCAGCTAAAAATGCTAAATATGGACAAATTCAAAGCATCACCCATCTGTCAGTCAGTTGCACCGCTGCTGTCAATCAAAAAATGTTTCGCTGGCATGATTGAGGTGAGTTGTCAAACCGGTGGAGCAGTGCAGCACATGCAAGAAAAAATGTGTGCTCCTGCCAATGTAGAGCAGTAGTGATATACAGTATACTCCTCTTTTCCCTCCTGTCTAATATTGTTGTACGTAACTATCAGCTTTGTCTGAAACATGCTTCTACTGGACTATATTACTTACATTACATATGTGACGACAGGCATCACAGCATACGACAGAGTGCATAGAAAAGGTAGAGCCCCCCCCCCCCCCCCCCCCCCCATTCTTCATTCTTCACCATGGCACAGTTGAACACACACATTTTTCAAGCATCACTCTTCATATTCTTCACAGAAAACAGATGCATAAACCCGTCTTCTGCTCATCTGTCTGTGTTATTGCGTGTATGAAGAGGGCTTACTGATAGCCCCATTGTGAGCATCAAAGCTTTTCGGAAAGCAACTGAGAGGTTATGGAGGGGTCAAAGGTGAGTTTGTCTACTTGAGACAAGAAAGTGACTCATTTACCTTTTTGATTAAAATCATTAACCCCGTGCCGCAAAACGTCGTAAACCTGTGCACACAATATAGAAACACATCCACATTTACATATCCAGTGACATTTTAATAAGCTGCCATCTGATAATACAACCACCTGTGACAGTTTTAACGCAGCTGTAATTTCCTTCTTAAATGCGGTCACTGCTTTTAGTTCTGTGACTCCACATTTGTGTGTGTGAACAAGGCACTAAACAGTATGGACTGTCGTGTGTGCCCCTTATTTGCTCATCTGTCATGTACACAAGCGCTCTGAAATTAAAACTGCTCGTAGGGTGTGTGCTGATTATAGGGGGGGAAACGCGGTCGGTGTTTATAACCTTGGCAAATCAGAGAAAACCTCTGCGACCTCTGATATTTGGTCACACACACACTTTGGGTTTCATAAACACACATGCACACACGAGTGCTTGGTGTCCTAACCATAATTATGCAGATGGAGAGAAAGTGGCCAGCGAGCAACGCTTTAATTTGAATTCCTCCTTTCACCCTCCATGTTTCACTAATAGTTCCATTTACAGTCATTTGTTCCGCCCCAGGCAGTGACTCATAACAAAGACATTTGGATGTAAAACAAATGTAAGACGCACTTGTATGTAGCGTCGCACACACACACACAAACACACACACAGTTTTTGTCCCCTTCTTGATTCTTTACACATTTACTCTTTTCTCAGCTCCTTCTCCACCTCCATCTTTTTCGACACTATCAATGTTACCGCTTTTGGCCGCAGAAAGTGTAGAATTATGGTATGTCATTGTTTTAAGTGCTGCCACTATAAAATGGGCGCACAGAAACCATAAGAAGTAGAACGAGGCAGGCAGGCCATGCTCTGCTATGCCTGCCATTTACTACCCAGGCACAGCAATATCATGATACAGTGCACACTTGAGGCACATGACATCAAACCTAGCCAGCAGATATTTATGAGGGATATATTATTTGTCATTATGCACACATTAAATCATCAGTTGAAATATTAGGCAAGTGCTGGCTCCTTTTCTTTTCTTTTTTTTTTTTTTTTCTCATCTGCTGCATATGATTCCACCCTGGAGCCTGAAGACATTTGCAAGAACTCCTGTTTTTGCTTTAGAGTTTTATTTGCCCATTACCACAGTGACTCAGACGTAGTTCACTTTTGAGTGCCTTTAACTCCAACACTGTCTGTTTCCCTTTGACAGACACAGGACAAATTGCTACTTAGCCAGCTCCCAGTGGAGAATAGACTGCTCTTTTGAGGATAGAACGGCTATGTGATCTTTTCTGGGACATTCTGGTTCATATGTTTGACTACTGCAATAATACCCGAGAGGGCAATAGTAAGGGAAACAACATCAACATCATTAAAGTACCAGTAATCAAAGTCATCCAGAAGGATATTATGGCTTTTATCCAATTGTTACCACATCATGCACTGGCTTCTGGTTCCCACAAGAGATGCTACAGTAGAGCCATGTTTTTTGGGAATGATCAGCATAAGTGCGACTGTATAAATATCTCCTGACAACGGTTCGACCTGTGAAAGTTACATATTGATTGGGACATGAGATGCGCTGTTTGCTAACCGTTCTACACAAACTTCACAGATGCACCTCATCTGTTTTCACGCCCACATCCCACCTGCTAACCCTTCTGGTGTTAAAGGTGGTTCTCCAGCAACAGTACCTCGCTTCTCTGTCACACATGACCCACATAAACGTGCTAGAACGAAGGTAACTGACATGTAGGTGTGAGTGAGTCACTGTTTTCTCTGTTGAAGACATAGTTGATGTGTGCATGCTCATTTGGACTGTGGACTCGCAGGACTATGCATTCGGTTTCCCAGAATAAGAATGTTAATCTTGATCGCTGGCCTGGTTTTCTCTAGCACCTAATTCATGCAGTGATACCAAACCTCTCAGTGGGTTAGTAACAATTTGCATTTTGTCTAAATTTAGAGGTAGTTCAAAAGCCCTTAAAGTGTTTTAACTAATACATTGCAATGATGCTCTAAATTTTTTTCTGAACATTTTTACTTGTTAAATGTGTGTTTCTCACCAAATTAAGCCGCTGTAGAAAATATTGTAATATGAAATGTTGTTTGTTGGTACTGTAGCCATTCAATTAAAGAACGGTCAAGCAAAAGTGAAATCAACATCTGATCCAGCTTTAAATGTCATGGGCCTCCTTTAAAACTTTCATAAACTTATACAACATTCATTATCACCTCGCAGAGCTAACATGGTTAATGCCTTATCAAATATTTGCCGAGTCATATTACCCAACAAATCCAGCATTCACACTCCCTTTAGACCTCCACGAGCTTCTAAGGGTATTTGCACTATTTTTACCAACTAGTCACTAAATTAGTCTTTGTGTTGTTTGCGGGTTGGCAGGTGGCCTACGGCTGGTTAAGCATGGGATGAGGACAATGAGACTGAACTAAAAGCAGAACTTCACTTTCTGGGTCATCGTTGCAGGCATGAGTCAACGTTTTTCAGTACTTGTCGTCACTTGACTCAATGTTATTGATTACAGGAACTTTAAGTTTGGGCACCAGATTGCATCCAAACAACAGGTATCAAACACTTATTCTACTGCTGTCAGGCTTTAAAAGCATCTCAGGTTTATGGTTGTAGTCACCTTGGGTTCAAAGCAGCCACTGGGATTTCTTTAACTCCAAGTTAAAACCTTTTGAATCACCCTTTTCCCATCAATGTGCTCAAAATGCTCCAGATTGGGAAATGTTTGCCAAACTGTGACTTAACACAGAGCTTCTGTTTGTTGCTCACATGGTGACTGTAGCTGTTTGGCCTGTGAAAACGCTCTGTCTGTGCTGTCAAGGAACATGGAGAAAACAACAGTAGTTTGTCACTTTGCAAGAATTAGACCACTTGTCTGCTGAAAGATTCAGAGAAATAATGTATGGATCTGCTTTCTTATGTGTTGCTTAACAGAGAGAGAGTAACAGAGTTTCAGCATTTAAGTTGTAATCAACGCTGTTGTGGATCTCTGATGGTGCATCTTCTTCTTCTGTGAATTCCTCAGAAAATATTCCTGGCTTGTAGGCTGTAAATGTATCTATATGAAAACTTAAAGTTAATGACATCCACATCTGAAAAACTGGCGCCTACAAGCCACCATCTTTTATAGCTATTCCTAGACACTTAAAACACACCAAGAGTCCATAAGAGTCCATTCTAGTCACAAGCTTCATTTTGTCTTGTGTGTGTCCTCTGGGATGATGGGAAAGCAAAGCTGGTGTAAATTAAGTATTGGGCTGAGGTAGTAGTTATGATTCTCTCAATCATAATTTTCCAGGTTATTAAAAGGTGAGACTTACAGGCAGGTTTATTGTAATTCCAAATTAATATGTACAGTGTCAGTACAATTGCTTAGCTAATGACTAAGTGGCTGCATCTATTAAAGTATTGTGGCTGATGAAGATTCATATTAAAAAGATATATTGATGTTTAAGTATGTATTTGTTAACCTGGGTATTATTACCATGAATTACCATGAATTATACAGCAGACATTTGCACTCAATGATCATGAGATGATGAAGTGAACAAAAACATGGACAGTTCTGGCTATGTTGTGTGATACTAACTTTATGTCCATCTCCTTTGTAGAGATTTGGCAAAACAGTGTATATTAAGCAAACAGCACAACTTTCCTTCCTTTAAAATCTTATGTTATTGTATTTTTCTAGTTTAACAAATGGTATAGTACAAAAACTGCTTCCTTATGTTATTGGCTAATGTTTGTTATTGATCTAATATTGTTCCCCTAGGCCTAAGTATGGGCTAAGTATGGCCCTTGATGCCACTGATGATAATTTCTTTTTCTAATATATGGCTGCACCATATGAACTCACGGGATAAGCCAAAAGGACAAAAAAAATAAATAATAATAATCTTTTTGAGATGTACAACCCCAATTCCAAAGATGTGTAAAACATAAAAAAAAAAGAACGGATTGCAATGATTTGCAAATCTCATCTACCCATATTTTATTCCCAATAGAACATAAACGACGCATCAGATGTTGAAATTGAGAAATTTTAAGATTTCATGGCAAATATTTGCTCATTTTGAATTTGATGGCAGCAACACAACTCAAAAAAGTTGGAACAGGGTGATGTTTGCCATTGTGTAGCATCCCCTCTTCTTTAACAACTGTCCGTAAACGTCTGGGAAGTGAGGAGACCGGTTGCTGGAGTTTAGGAGAAGAATGTTGTCCCATTGTTGTCCTATGCAGGATTCTAGCTGCTCATCAGTCCTGGGCCTTCGTTGCCAGATATTTTGTTTTGTTATGCACCAAATATTTTCTATTGATGAAAGGTCTGGACTGCAAGTTATTGAGACATTGACATTGACACTGTTGTTAGCTTTTGTTTCCGTAAGTTGTTTGAGATGAAGAAATTAGCATTGGACACTTCCACTTAAATGCCCTTCTTTCATGATATAATATCATTGTAGGGTGAACCTTTTACATTTTCCTTAAAAATTTCCCCCCGAAAGTCAAATATCCCTTACTTTTTATGAGTGGTGTATATATGTAGACCTAAGTCCTTCTAGAAACCAGCACATTGTGGTATTAAGTTAATGTAGATATATTGGTAATGATACAGTATGTGTCAAACCATCACATGCACAGAAAGGAGCTATTTAAAAATAGTGTCACCATGACATTGATTCTTCCACTGCGAGTAAAACAAGTTTGTTCCTCAATTATAAATTGTCCCAGTCAGTAAGTCAAAGCTTCTGTTCAAAAATGCTATAATTTTTCAAACAGTCACGTATATGTGAAAAAAGGGAACTGAGTGAAGGAAGGCAGTGGGAGATGGAGAAGGACAATTCCATTTTAGCACCATTGATTGTTTTAAGCTTTGAAGGAGAAAAATGGATGTAGAAAATATGAATATTGCAAAAATCCATTTCAAGTATTACTGTGATTCCTGACAGCAGACACTTATTGATAACTGACAAAGCCTTAATTTTCCCGTTTTTAATAAACACAGATGCTTGTTTCTCATTTAGTTTTCATCAGTGTTAGTGAATGACTGTTTTGTTAACCAAAGAAAACACAATAATTGTTTCAATTGCACTTGTAGTTGGCATTTTAATTATTTCTCTACTTGAATGGATATTTTTAATGAAGCTCTCAGCCTAATGATATTGTCTCATTTTCAATTTTTAATACAGTGTCAGCGGAAGACTTTTTTTATTTAGAGGATTTTTTTCTTATTATTGATGACTTAGACTTTACTGCGTTCTTTCCCAGAAAGGGAACACAACAGTGCGACGGCACAAATTACACAACAGGAAGACACATCTTACACAGAACACCAAGAAAGATGATAGTCATCAGCTGTTATTATGTTCAGCCCTGGATGCTATCCATCCTTGTTTAGCGTCACACGGGAACACTGAGAAAATGTCGGACAGATGCTTCAAAGTTCATCGCCATGGAGCATTTTATGACAGGAGTTCATCATCTGTACACTATATGTGGATGTTCACACTCCTCCCTCTGTGCGGAGACCTCGAACTACAACCGCCATCCACAACCTTTTTATAGATGCCGTAAAGATGCACCCGATAGATTTTCCTTACTGGCAACTCTTTGTAAATTAGCCCTCTGTCAATTTAAACCCCAAGTCCATCAACTGGTGACCTTTTCAAATATCCGGCCTCTGTCAGAATTGAAGTATGCAGCTGCATAGTTTAATTCTGACTAGCAGCCAACAGTGCTGACTTATTCATCACATCCATATTTACAGCCCAGACCGTATACATAAAAGGCACTTACATCCAATCTGTCTGGTCCATTTTTGCTCAACATGAGATGACGTGTCAGACTCCTTCCCACACATTCCACGTCTTTTTATTAATCCTTTTCTCTTTGCGTTCTGTCACTCGCTGTCTTATTTCTTCCCTGTACTTTTGAACTTTTTCTCCCTTAATCCTATTTCCTTAAATGGCCCTGTGTCTCCAGCTGGCTCATCCAAGCTGCAGCGGGAGAATTGAGGTCTCTGCGTTTTGCTTTCCAGCCGTTTGTAAATGAACAGACAAGCAGTGAGAGAGGAGGCAAATAAAGATAGAGAATAAACTACTGGCAAACAGACAAGGAAGGTGAGATTGGGAGGTGGGTGAAGAGATTGATTACAGCGGTGATGACATTATCGTCCCTGAACCACATTACCACTGCCAATGCCTGCTTCATAAGCACTACGGTCTCTCCTCGCTTGCTATTTCATGTTGCTAAGAGGTGTAATTCATCGCTTCAGTCCAACATATCACTGTAGGCCTCTAATAAAGGGACATATGTCTAATGTGTTTAATGCAAGAATGTGCTGGTTAAAAAAAGAGGGCGCCGGTCATTTGTTCAAACGTTTACATGCCTCTGACGAGCAGCCTGTCATTGAAATGTGAATAACCATTGCTTGTGTCCTTTTTAAGAAGGAAAGGCAACATCAGTTTGACTTTGTCCAAGCACCACAAAAGCTGCAAAGACTCTCGACGCTCATGTCTGTGCAGAACATTAAAAGGCATTAAAAGATGTTTACCTTAGCATAGAGACTGGAAACATCCAGCCAGAATGGACAGACAGCTGTTCACGTAAATCTGCAGCTCCCCCAGCTTTGCGTTCAATTCTTTACATTTTTTATTATAAATAAATAAAGCATTTTACATCATAATTCTGGCGGACAAAATTGGCGGTGTTGTCCTGAGGCTTGCATTAAAAAACTTTACTACATAATTTGAAATATACTGTTTAAAAGTGTCTGTGTTAATTGTCATGCATTGAAAACGTTCTATCTGATGGGAGAGAGAGCGACGCCGGACTTGTTTTTCCGTCCACGGTGCAGTGGGTGACACAGCAAAACAGAATTTGAGAGACAGATGAAGAGCGAGAACGGGACAGACAAATGAGACAGAGCGAGAACTAGAGAGACTCCTTACACCACATCAGGCTCAAGGGAAATCTAACCAGGCAATATCCAAACCAAGGCGCTCCGCTCCTGCCACCTTAGCCCCACACAATTACAATACTATCTGACAAAGATATTGAGCGCAGATCCCTTGCTATTTCTGTGGATGCATGTACCCAGCTAGAGCCTTATTTTATATAAAAGTACCAAAAACGCCATTAACACTGACTTATTGAAAAGAGGGGCCTGCAGCCAGGCTGAGCGGCTAAGCACAGTAAGAATATGTTGACTCTCCGGAGTCAAGCTTAGATAAATGATAAATGGTCTGCACTTATATTTCGCTTTTCTACCTATTGGTAGACAGCTTTACACTTGCTTCTCATTCACCCATTTGCACTCACAATCACACACACACACACACACACACACACACACACACACTGATGGGGGAGCTGCTATCCAGCTGGTCAACACCCGGGTGCAACTAAGTTGGCCTTCGGTGTCTTGCTCAAAGACACTTTGACATGTGGCCGGAGGAGCCAGGGTTTGAACCAACAACTGCTGAATCGGTGGACGGCCGCTCTACCTCTTTGATTGCGGCGCTACAGTGGATCTAGATCTTTTTGTGGTTTTGTAAAGGTCGACGTTTCCCAGCGATCCACCTCTTTAAATGGCTTATTAGTGACAATATGCAGGCACACATTTAGTTTTCAGGTGATGTTCATACAGCTGTGAATTCCCTGTTTAACCACATCAAAAACAGACATTGACTTTTTTGTGGGAAAAAAATGATTACAAAAGAAAATCGGTTCATCTGATTGTTTTTCATTTTTAAAGGAACCAATAGATGTAGCTACAGTATAAGTTTACTGCTCTTTATATACTTTATAGAATGTATTTATTTATAAAGTCGTAACACAGCTATGCAGCCAACATCATGTTGTCTTGTGGTTGGGATGGAGGTAAGGAGGATGCACCGTACCCGTTCATGAAAACTAAAAAAATCGAAATATGTAAACTAGCACATCCTCGTACCTGCTACATGATCATGAATTTCACTCCTGCAGATAAAGTATCTGTGGGTAGGTTCTTAAACCCTTTTGGGAAATGGCAAGACGGGCTGGTGCATCTTTAAGGTTTCACCCGAGCACAGATAGAGAAAGAGGTAGTGAAGATGAATCAGGCTCATGAAGCACTGGGGAGATTACCTGCAGAATTTAAGTGGCGTCAGCATTCTTGGCAGCGAAGAGTAAGACTAAAATGTCTCATACGGGGAAGTATCATGCCATTGATCTGAGAAGCTTGTTCTTTGTCTCGTATCGTACAGTATACAGCCCATGGGTAAAAGAGAGGCTTATGGGAAAAAGAGGCAGATTTTTTGGATTGAATGTTGGCATCAGCATAACACACAGTGTGTACAGTTACTCGTAGACAAGTCTTTTCCATACTCGCTGTTCAGTTTCTTTATTTTCGGTTAGATTTGATTGACGTATATCTGATTTTGAATCCACGGGGCGGCTGTAGCTCAGTTGGTAAAGGCAGTCGTCCGTGGACCACAGTGTCAGTGGTTCAATCCCCTGCCCTGGCTATATGTCAAAGTGTCTCTGGTCAAGACACTGAAGCCCCAACAGCCCATTCCCATCCCCAGCTGTGCAGTGCTGGTCCAAGCCTGGTACAAATTAGGGAGGGTTGTGTCAGGAAGGGCATCCGGTGTAAAAACTCTGCCAAATCAGCATGCAGACAATGATCCGCTGTGGCGACCCTGAACTCACAGGATAAGCTGAAAGGACAAAAAAAAAAAAAAAAAATCCCATTTTGAATCCAACCTGATGCTTTAAAAACAACCGTTCCTGCCTGCGAGTCGTATCAATTACCTCGTTCTATTGGCATTGCTCTCATTTTGACTCTCCACAGTCCATGTTAAATTAAAGAGTCTTACTATTATCTCATATTCTCCTAAGGGCTCCTTGAATATGTGTAGTCCACTATTAGTCATCACTTTAGCTTTTCACAGCCTATGTAATCAAGCACCAGTGGACATTGGCAAGAGAGTGAATCTCTCATTTTTCAGGTTCAATTTTCTTTCTTACTGTTTCCAAATGAGAACCATGACATGTCAAAGGACATTTTCACAGTCTCTCAGACCTCTCACAGTGCAATGTGCCCAACATACTAAAGCATAAGGGACATGCCCAAAATATGTTGGGACTTTTTAAACGACGGTTCACTGATTTCTTACAATGAGCACTTTATGGGGTCTTCAGTGTTTAAACAAATTCGCACTTAAGTGAAATGACTTTGCCAGGAGCTTGTTATTTTGTTACGTCTTAGCTTTCATCTTTAATACTCACTGGCTTAAAATTTGACCACAACCATAGTAACAGAATAATGTTAGGTCGCACCTGCATGAAAATGGGTTAAATTTTGAATGAGCACCTTTGCTGTGTTTCTCTTCCCTCGTGTTTCCTGGTAGTTTCCCACTACCATGGGTAGAAATTACCCATGGGAAGGGGGTTTTCTTTGAGTCATGATGTATAATTACCTCCAACATGGGTCATAACAACTCGCTGGTATGTAACCCAAGTATTGTGTAGGTGCTATAGTAACCCAGCACTAGGTGACTTTAACCCAGGAATGTTTTGGAATTGAAAGTAAAAACCCTTTTCGGTAACACTGACAATAGGTTCAATGATTGGCTTCCACTATGTGAGGAAACAGTAGCTGGTTGTGAGCAGGGCTTTTTGTTTCTGATCTAATTAGATTAGTTAATGATGCACTCGTTGGCCTTGGAAGCAACACTGGATTGTTCAGTAGTAAGCTAATTAGCTGGAGGCCTGATTACAGTCTACAAGACCAGTAAATACATTGTTTCATGACTGCAGTTTGGTTCTCGTGTTTTTGGTTTTAAAAGGCTAAAATCGCAACATACGGCACACTTTTTAAACGCCATATTGTGCATCGCGAGACACCCAAGGCTTCGCAAGCCTGAACATGAAAAAGTGCGTGAACTATGGCTTAATAACACACTGACTGAAGTGTCTGTGGTGTTGAGGGCTTGCTCCAAAGGAGAAGGGACAATTTCTCTTTAACGTCCACAAGGAGGTGATGGTGCACGGTCACGGAAAAAAAGCAACTGTAAGAACCCACAGTGTTGCTCAAGGGTACTTTAGCAGCTTGGATATGTGCAAACATGTAGTTTGGACCCTTGTGCTCAAATAAAAGAGCAGTATTCATGTTCAGTGCACCACGTTCTTCCCACGTGCCTTGGACACAGCAGATGCCAAAGTGATTTGTGACATCTCCCCCTTCTTCTCCGCCTTTCTTGACTCCATTGAGAGCTTACAGTAAATGAAAGTATTAAAAAAACTGGATTTTTTTTTATAAAAGGATGAGAGCACACACAGTTTAGAATGTAAATCTCTGAATTGCTGTGAATCTATTTATGGTACAGCGTGAATATGTTACCTAATAGCCGTAAAAAAAATAGTTTGAATAACAGCCAGGACGCATAAAAATGTGTAACATCAAAGAGTGACAGAAACTGTTAACTTAATATTTTATTTGCTTTTATCTTCCCTTCTGTTAAACAGGGCAGTAACATTTAAGCTGATCCACTTTACTAACATATTACAGTGATGTTTTACAATCCTCCCAACTATTTTTAAGTGGCTGTGAGAATACAAAACTGTGAACACACTATCTTAAAAAATAATAACGGGTTTTAGGGCAGTGGCCTCAGTGACGCCACTGGAATATCGTATTCTCTTGGAGATAATATTTCCTGTACTTATGTATGCACTGCAAGCCTCAGGTCACATCGTTTCCTATTAATTAAATTCATGATGTAAAGCTGCACATTTAGTAAATGAAATGTGCAAATGTAAAACTAATATGTAATTTTTCTGCACATTCAGAGTCAATAATTTACAAATTGAAGCAGTTGGAATATGCTTAGTTTGAAAACATCTTGTTTTTTCTCACTGCCAAGACACTGTTTCCACATTTAGTATATTTATATTAGAAAAATGGTGTGGTGTTATTTTTGATTTAGCATATTTATACTTTATGCATGTTTGCTCTGTGCTAATTACTACAATAAATGCAGATGGATAAAGATTTCATTAGGTTTTTGTTTTTTTTTTACTTGCTTTACTTCGGAGTAAGTGAGACAAAAAATTATCAGCAACAAAAGGAAGCAGTAATATTAATGAATATAATTACTGCTGGATCATTATCTTTAACCCATGTAAGCAGAAATTTGATACAATAGCTGGTGGAGGTGAAGCTTTTTTTTTAACTTTATGATTATTTTAACACTATGATGTGCATTATATTCATCACCTCATAACATGATGCAAGTACAACATATACCCGTGAATCTTGCAAAGACTTATTTGTATGACGCACAGAAAAATTTAAATACTTTATGATGTTTCTCAAGCCACCGAGTCCCCCGAACTAATAGATGGAATTCTTTGCAGTCCTCTATAAAAAAAATAATGTTCATGTTTGGTCCAAATGGGCACAAAAACTATTTGCTTACATTAAGGCAAAATGGTTTTTGTTGAAGTTACATTCAGGTTAAACTGAGAGAAAAGCAACTTTTACGGTTCCATGAAAACCACCTGGACCCATCAGACTCTGTGGTGAGGTAAAAGCTTTCGGATCTCCTCGTTGAGAAATGCCAAATGAAATGTGTCTCTCTTAAAATGATAACTATAGTGTTTGACATCAAATATCATCATCATCATTATTGTTAGAAACAAAGAGAAATAAAGAGATGGGGAGACATAAACCTCCATCCCTACAAAAATCTGGTGTACAATATTTCATAATTAATATTAAAGCACCTCATGTGTACATAGTAAATATTTCTTATGTGGTGGGCACCAGGGGTTGGCCTGTATATCAGCTCCCACAACCCTATTATGTGTCGTTGTCACAGGACTTTCCAGTGGTGAAGGATGTCTTTTCACTTTGGTGGCATTTGCTGAAATTCCGGATGCTGTTGTTTCCAGTAGACAGTCTGACTAGTATTTGTATTTAGTAATAGAATAATGTATAATTGCATTATATGTTTGAGTAAATACGCCCATCAATGCAATAGAATGTGACTCTGCTTAGATCTGTAAACATGTATGACCTGTAGTTTCTTTTACAAAAGTGCCACGCACATGGCACACATAGCTGCTGTATGGCTAACATGATCCTTTCCCCACCACTCTTTCTTCGCTCACCATCTCCACCCTCCCAATCCACCCCCATCACAGAACCAAGGCGGTGTCAGGTTAGCAGTGGAGACCCACCTTTCTATGGCTTGTAAGAAACTCACTGAGAGCAGGGAGCTCGGCGCATGTTTAAGTGAAAGTCCTGTTAACCCCCATTACCCTCTGCAGCACTGTACCGGAGGTTTTAGTAGAATACAAATAATCCTTCTTGCCTCACCCCCCCACCACCCCCACCCCTGTCCTCTACATCACTACTCCCACGCCATCCGCTGTAGGAGTTGCTGACAACGAAGAAGAGTGAAATATTATTTGTGTCCAGGCAGGTGTTTACAGCATGCTAAACAGGGTCCTGCTGCTCATTATGCAGGCCATAATGGTTGGAATTAGCAAACAGTGTGAAATTTCAAATTAGTTGGAGGTGGTGATGTGTGTGTGTGTGTGTGTGGGGGGGGGGGGGCTTATGTAGAAGGACACTATTGAAATGTTACTACTGATGGCACCATCTGACCTTGGCTGAGATCATGCAATGGAACAAGGGAAATGCTAGAGGGTTTGCAGTCTAATTAATAATTGATCATTCAGTGCTTCTTTGTATTCATTTGGTAGCGTGAAATCAAAAGGCATTACAAATTAACTTGAGTTGCTGTACGATGAGCCAGAATCTTCCCGCATTGTTAGACCTTCTGACACGATTCCAGATATTGTTGATAAAGAGTGGATAGCAATGCAGCGGGCTCAGCTGCATGAAAATACCTTATCTGTCAATATTGTCTTCATCAACTCAGCAGATTTGAGTGTAATCCAGGGTCGCAACTAACATTTATTTCCTTTTTTTTTGTTTGTTCAAAATTTGGTAAGAATGGTTGGTAAAAATGCTCATCACAATTTCCCAGGGTCAAATGGGCTACCAGTGTGTGGAATAAAACTCAGACCTACTGCATACAGGAAATGATTGGACAGGTTTAAGCACATTCCTGACGGTGGGCTGGTTTATTTATTCGGTTATTTATAAGGTTTAAGGAATCTTCATGCTTTCATGGTTGATCTTAAACCATGATTAGCTCTTAACCTTCAGCCCTAACTCAGTTTGAACAAGGACGTGAAATAAAAAACTGCAAACAGGATAACTATTAATTTTCTGTCCACACATCCGGCCTCTGCTCCGGTCCTCTTCATCTTAACCTTCCTCAGCATGCGTCTCTGTGTCTAAAGCAAAATCAATTTTTTTTTTTCCACCTCTCTTCAAATTTCTGGCTTATTCTCATCACTCATTCCGCTTCCGTTGATCCTCAAATTTTCCATCATGTCCTTCTCTTCCTCCCTTTCTGTCCAGAATAACGGAAACTAGTATGACATGTCTTGGCTGATGGGAAGTCACAGCCACACTATCACAAGTGTGAATGTGTGCGTGTGTGTGTGTGTGTAGTGCTGGCACTCTTGTCTCTGCTACTGTGTTTTCACCATCTTATGTGTATTTATTTGTTTGGATGGGACCAAGAACATTTTTCTAAGTGTATGTGAGTGTGCATTTATTTCTTTGTGTGTGTTTGTCACACTGCAGCTCTGCGGCCCAGTGGCTGTCAGTCTAATTCCATTTCTATGGAGAGAGGGAGATGCTGGAGATTGCAGTGTTGTGCGAGCTACTGTAGTGGCCCCGGCTTGTGTTTCAGTGGAGCTTCAATTAAAGGGAACTGGCTCCTGGGAGAGGAGTGGTGGCTATCCGCTGTAGTGCAGACACACGCTCTGTTCCCTGAGACTGATCGAATGGTTCCACGCTATACAGCACTGCTTGACAGCACACAGCCTGATGGAAAATAGTGAAGGAGGCATGCAAGCATCACACAAACACACAGACGCACACACACACTCACAGGCCTGCAAAAAGACCCCCTCCCCACACACTTTGAACAGTGTCTCACTCGCACACATTTCTGACTCCACTCTGATTGCAGCTCTGTTTTGGAAGAAGGTCTGCGTGATTGCTGGGATTCTAGGAATTCCTATATATGCTCCTGCTGAAAATTACATTTTCTAGCAAATGGTTACCCCATGATGTGAATGACTGCACCTTCGGAACAGAAATGGCTAAACTTTGTCATTGTGCGCTTCATGGCGTCCATATTGTTGCCACCTCAAGTCGATTGTGCGCATATATTTTTATGGTTATTAATCATAGTGGCATTTCATTTTTACCGGCTTATTCCTCAGAGTGTACAGAATGTTGCTGTCGTGCAACATCAGCTCATCGCCTCCCGGGGAATAAATTTACTTAAGCTGAGAGCGTGCGTGACTCTTGCATGGCATGATAGCAGGGACCATTCCTCACCTGAAGTCATAAACTAAATCTAAATGTTTACAGTCATGCACAGAGTCAAGTGGAAGCAAGTCTCAGTAGGCTGCAGGTTTCATCCAGGGTTTGAGGGTTTTCTTTGAAGGGACCATAAACGCCAGCTATTATTAGGATTTATGAAAGTAATTGTTTAATGTATATACATTACCATTTTACACAAGGTAATATGCAGTACAGCTGTGCCGTGACTTTCAGCTTATTGTTTCGGTCTTCAGCACTTTCACCCTTCTCATGGTTTCCAGGTAGCATTATGTAGCTGCTTTCATCAATAAAAGCTCTAATAACCCAGAGTGCAGTACTTGCTCAACACCCAATGCAAGTCAGACAAAGTTAACAACAAGCTGGTGAACACCGTGGAGCCTTCCCGCAGCCAAAGTGTCAGATATTTCTCTCGGTGGTTTTCAGAAAGTGAATATAGAGTAGAAATTTGAGTCTGAATACTGGAAGTCTAAATCCAAGTTATTATGTTTTAAAAGCTTGTTTCCACTGCCCCACGTGTCAAATGAAGAAGCACTTCAACCGTCATCAGATTTGTGCTAGCTGCCCTTGAACTCATGATAATTTGAAGCAGGGAGACTGCACTCAGACTTGATCTCTTGTGCTTTTTTTTTTTTTTTTTTTTACTCACGCAATGTAATGTGGAATCAAAGCCTAAAAATTCAGTTCTTACCTTCAACAGGGGCCAAACAGTAGCAAGAAGTTAAAAGATGAAAAAGAAAAAAAACTGTTTATACGTCCATCCGTCCATTATCTGTAACCGCTTATCCTCGAGAGACAGGGTCCACACTGGACAGGTCGTCAGTCACCAATTAAACTACCATGCATGTACTTTGTATTTAGACTGTGGGACACTTTACTTTACTTTACTTTACTACTTCACTTTAGATTATATCTCCAAAATGCTTGTCAGTTCAAAAGCAGCATATTCGCATTAACACTCACTTATTGCCGTTGAGTTAAATGCGTTGAAACCAATTTTGAAACGATGTGGTCGTGTTCCCATATATCAATTCTTTTTAAACGCACGGGTCTGATTTGACCTGACGACAGTGAAAAATAGGATCGAAAGTTGACTAAAAAGCTGGCTGCTTTCATTAAGGATTTTCTGGACCCCTCGTCGGCTTAGTTGCAGGTACAATGAATTAATTTAGAAGAAAAATCTCCAAGTCCGCTACAGAGGTGATATGATTAAAAGCCTCGGAGCGAACCTCAAGGCGACACTGACATCGTCGTCTGCTACGGACCACGGAGAAGAAGACTCATGTGTATATACGACACTGAGCTTTAACTTTAAAATTACTTTTAGGACCAAAGCTGTAAAAAAAACAGTTTGGTGGATCATGTTTTCACTGCCGCGAGAAGTGAAAAGCGAGAAATTTTCAAAGCCTTGTTCAGTCAGGTGCAGTTTAGTAGCCTCATACTTTGCAGCTAAGCAGAAAACATTTTACAGCACATCTGGGATGTTTTCCACAGTGTTGTTTGTTAGCCAATTTTGGGTGAACTACAGCTGAACATACAACAACTCACAGTTTGTCCGGTCTAGTTTTCCACACTCATGCACAGTGAAGAAGTTGCAAACTTGCATTTCCTGTTATCCTGTCTTCCCTTAGCTGTCATGTAAAACAAAACAAACCGCACAGTTTTTCCTCAGCATCCTCTTGCTGAGTATTCCCCCAGCTTTACTTGTTTCAACATGATAACTCGCCCTAAACAAACCTGACGAAGGGCTCCGACCGCATCAAATCAAAAGACAGTTTATCCAAGGCAGCGCTCCATAATCTTGACATGTGATGAACGACACTAATTTCCTCTCTTCTTTTCTTTCGCAAGTGCAGCAGCGTTTTGACGGTGTAAACACCTTTAGTTTATCATGGCTGCTTCCAAATTGCCTGAAGTGGCTGCTTCTGTAATTGCGGGTTGGAGCAAAGTGCACATGAAGACTGTGCTTGTCTCTGCAAAAAAAAGGGGGAAATAAAAAAACCCATAAATTTGTGTACATAATCCTACAAGTGTTCACAGTGGATTCTGCAGTGGCATAGCGGGAAGTGCGCTGTAAATTATCCTTAAACAGTCACCTAGTCGTGGGACCATCACATCTACACATTGATTAAGAGCTTCAGGCTTTGACAGTGATTATCTGCCAGACCCTGAGGGAAAGAGTTTGGAAGGAAGTAAGTTGATGACATAGCAGTTTGAGTGAGGTGATTTTAAAAACCGAAGCGAACAGAATTTGGGGGAACTTCAGAGGGGACAGGGCAAGAGGGCTGTGCAGGAAAATGACACCTGATGACACTGAACAGGAAGCTGCAAACCGGCCATCTTTTCTAACAAGTTTATTTCTCCATTTTAGTTCGAGTTACAGGACCTTTATCTCTTTGAGCAGTGACACTCGTTTCATCCGCGGTAGGGAAAAGCCTTAAAATACCTCAAAAGAAAAACAGAAAATGCACAAAACTTCACCGGAGGCTCCTGCAAATACAGATTATTCTTCTCTCATTCTGCTCCCGCACACTACGCATACATGAACATTCACATCCGTCAATCAATATTTCAACTCCTGCATCATATCTGAACGCGTGACTGTGAGACTCTTGCCGCAAAGACAAAGATGTCCAGCAGCTCAGACACAAGGGTTGGATGATAAAAGGAAGCATTTAAATGCAGATTTAAGCAGCAATTACTATGGCAACGCAGGAAGCCTCAAAGCATCCGGGCATTTGGGTCATCCCTAAATTAAGCTGCATTCATTTTACATATCAGCTGCTCCCGACAAAATGTGAAATGGTAAAAAAAACGAGTAACTTTGCGTTGAAAGAATGCCACTGAGTTCGCGGTGGAAACGCCGCACGGTGTATGCGGTCGAGCATTCAGCCAGACGTCAGTGTTCTGCCGCACCGACAAAATGTCAGCCTATCTCTACAGAGGACTCACAATGGATCCTCGCATCACCATGTTCCTCCTGTCTTTTATCTATATCTCCTCTTTCCTCTGTTCCTGTTTAGTCAGGCATTGTAACTCCCATCTTTCCCCCTCCTACAAATTAAGGCCCTGCATTCAGCCATCAATCACACCAGTGCAGTCTTAAACAGAACAAGGAGATAAAGAGACGCGGGCTGTAATGCTTATTAGTCCATCAACTCCCTCTAACTGACTAACAGGCTGAATCACACTCAGCTTGCCACAGTGCCCCGGCGCTTGTGTAGGATCCGTGTGTTTTGTTTGGATTTCTGAAGTTTCTGGTTATTTCGTTGTCAGAGTTAGGTAGAGGCGCTTGGCGCGCTACTTGTTTGTCTCACGGCCACTGATCCATGAAGACAAACTCATTTTCTCCCTCACCGGTAATGAAGAATGAAATCCTTTCGTTTAACCGCGCTGGGTTTAGCGCACAATTGTCTTTACTTCTGTCTGCACTTAGAGCGGGTCAAGTAGATTTTGCTAAAGTGCCTCGTGCTCTCTCAGTAAGATAGATGATTCATTTAAAGAGGCATTCAAGCATATGTTGTTAGCTTGCTGCCTTTGATACAGTGCCTCGATTCGCTGTGATGTTTTCAAGGGCCTATTAATGAAAACACGCAAACTGACGCACACATGCTTGGTGCATGTGTGTGTGTGTGTAGCTGCATGAATGTGCATACAGCCACTGCTTAAATGCAAATGACTTATATTTATCTGTTTTGTTGTAATTACCAATGCGAATCACAAGGTGTCCAGCAATTCTGTACCACCTTTCAAAACATTCTAATTAATTTTACTTGTTTATCTACTCTGTTAAAATCATAATTCCTCAACCCACAATTAAAATTCACAGGTTAATTCATTCTAGCGACTCACTCCCCCTTTTGTATTTTAGATATGTTCACCAAGATGTTTTGAATTTCAAACAGCTTCGCCTCTAGGCATTACATATTTTCATCTTAACATAATACACAGTAATTAAAGCAACACTATGTTGATATTTATATTTTAACAATCGGGCAAATGACTAGCAATGATTTCCCAGAATTTCCCCCTGGGGGTCTACTGAATATTTTAATGTCTTTTAGCTCATTGTTTTAGTCTTACAGCACCTTTACTGTTTTAGTTCAATAAACTGAGGAGCAACTTTATGTAAGGAAACGCTATTTCCTTACGCTCTCCTGGCCACTGTGATTCAGTTGTCTTTCTCCTCAGGTTTGCAATTAGGAATCCCCAGGTTTTCGCAAATCATCTCATTTCCTTTGGAGAAAGTGATTATCATATAGCAGGTGCTTGAGGAAGAAATTGATTTCTGTCAGTTATCCAGTTGGCTTTTCCCCAGACTCGCCCTCGCACAAAAAGGGTTCGTTAAGAGAAGGATATATACATTAGCCCTTCATGATAATCCTGCGTACCTAAATTCCATCCGACCTGATTGATATAAGCAACACTCCCACAAACTTGGGTCAAGCAGCACTTGTAAATGATTCAGTGTTTATTTGAAACTACATGGAGCGTTGGATGGGTGTGGTTTTACTGGAGCAACATAGCTCTGAAACGCTTTTTGAACAATACTTCTTTTAAAGTGGTTTCATTTTACCCCAACCATCTGCCACACACAGTAAATAAACTAATTGTCTGCCGTCTTTCTCTCATGCTTTGTGGGCCTCCCACTTTGCCTCAGTCCTTTAACACTTTGTTCCATCCATACTTTGTTTCACATTCCTACCCTCTGCGTGTCTCTAGGTGCCTTGCTCTTCCCTCGCTTCCATCTGTAGCAATGTTTTGCACTGTTCCTGATGTTGTTTTTCTCTCCAAAGCCCCCTCTCTTCTTCTTCTTCTTCTTCTTCTTCTTATTCCTTTCTTCTGTTTCTACTTATATTATTATAATATATTAATTGTACTCATAGAGCAGGTGTTTTCCAGACTGGCTGCACAGGTTTATACCTGACATGAGGAGGATGGATCATTTGATATCTCAGTATCATCTCAGTGTCAACTGTTCACCCTAAGCTTTCTAGATGGCTCCCGTGCTGTTAAAGGGGTCAGTCCTAATCCCCTCAGTATTCCCTCTCATTTTCTCCCACCCAGTTGGCTTGGATGAATGTAGGAGGCAACACTGCCATCCAGTTAACATGGCAAATGTCTCTCACTGTGTGATTACTCAGTGTCAAGTAGGCGGTGAAAACAGGTGACACGTTTATTTGCGGGGCGCGCGCAAAGAAGGTTTTTGACGATTAGTCATCATTTCTGCAAATGTTCCCTGTCTTCACTTTTGCTTCCCGAGGAGACCGGTCTTGGTTTAAAATAAAAGCAGTGGCCACGTTACATTGCCATAAGCAGTCCGCTTTACTCCTACATTGGTGGATGGCACCATTTTGTGTGACTCCAGTTGTCCATTTTCATAAAAGCCTACATGTCCCATGGAGGACAGATGGACAAACAGTATGTCATTTAAATTGTGCTGCTCCTTCGCTGCCACAGTAGTAAGAATAACTTACTGCACTTACTGTTCTACTACCTACAGTAATTTGTTCTACTTTCCTCTGGTTTCATGTGTAGAGGACAACTCCTGCAGTATTCCACTAATCCCATTTAAAATGGAATCTGTCTGCATTTAATAGGTCAAATTTCCGCTTTAGGTCATTGGTTGATGCAAAATATGGGAACGTAAAGCTGCAAAATTCGGAAGAGGATGTGGTTAAATGCATTGCAGCTGAACTGTACTTTGATTTCTGTCCCAGTAATAAACATCTCAAGACTGTGTCTGTATAACGTACATGACAGTAACACAGTTGCAGTCTAACAAAAAAAAGTTTTTTTGAAATCTAAAAATTACACTTTGGGATGTGAGATATTGTGTAATTGTGGCAATTTTCCACATTGTTTGCAGTGTGTAGACAAAAGAAGTGACACGGTAATTATTGGCAAATATGTAATCAATTGCATAAACAAATAACTCTTAACAAAATGGCTTAAAATGATAATATAATTAAAATTAGAGCATTACACGGGATAAATCGCCTTTTTGACTCACTTAATTCTTTTCATTTCGTTTGTCTGTGTTCAGTTTTGGATTTTTTCATTCAGTTTTTCTTGTTTTGGTAGAGGTTGGTATCTGGCCCTAATGAATCATTAGTGAGCAACTTATCAGTCCATATCTATATTGACGAAAAGTGAGTTGTCACTTCTGTTAGCTGCCTTAAACCAGCCTGTATTCACGTGTTGTCTCATCCATTCACCATTTTCTTTAACTCCTTCGTCAAAGCTCTGACCGGTTAGTTGTTTTTCAGCAACTGATCAGCTGATCAGGTTTGAAGAATGAGCTCAGAACTTTTTATGTCTCCGGCCAGGAGGCCTTTGTACACAGAGCCAAAGTTGTGCTTAGTTTAAAAAATTAAAATATAAGGCTGCAACTTTCTAAATTAGTTACATCAAAAGTGTAAGCTGGTTTATGTTTCAAAGTTACTCATTCTGTTTCTATTCTGCTTAATTCAGCACAGAGGCCACTCAAACAGGTAAAGCCTGATGTTTCCTTTTCACAGAACAAGGACTGTGGATTTTATGCTCCATAACCTCTGCTGAACGGCATCTCTTCGTTGTCAAAAGGAATTATTTTTAAGAGACACTTCGAAAAATTGGGACTCGTTCCTTTAACACCACACCCATTTGAATGAATTAAAAAAAAAAAAAAATCAGAACCAGGCTAAAAGTTTCTGTTGAGGTTTCACTGATCCAAGTGCTTTCTCTGACCTACCTTGTTCCATCTGAGAAAAGAGGCATGAGCGTCAGACATCACGGATTTGTTATTTTTTTTTTGAAAAGAAAGAAAAGCGATTGATTACAAGAGGCATTCTCAACATTGAGGTTGTTCGGGTATCAGGCAGTCCAAACAGATTATATCTCGAGTGTGTCAAATGTCTGAGAACCATCTCCAAATGGATACGTTTCTGCCGTTCCCTCAGCGAGCTCCGTTCGCCGACTGTGTGTCTAATGCATTTGGCAAACGGCGCTGATGCTTGCCAGCAGTGAGACAGATACACTATCTGCCTCACATTAACCTCCCACAGTGTTCCCAATGTCTGTTGACCCAGACGTATTACAAACCTACAGGTAGGCACTGCGGAGGGTTATCAAGAGACAACTGTGCCGCACACCAGAGAGCTGCGCTATCCTGTCGCACAGTGGGAACGCTGTTGCCACACACAGTGTAATGTGCATATAATTTGAACACACATGCACACACGCACACAGCTCTAACTACTGGCTGCGGGGCTTGCTGCAGCACAGCGCCCTGTTGCGGCACTAGATGTGGCCGTAATGACGGTTAATGTAAGTTTATACCATAGTAGATCCCCCCCCCCCCGAGTTCTCAGCCCATATGATGATTAATATTAATCATACGGCTCCTCTATTGCCTGCAGATGCCCCCTCTGTATCCTCTGGGACCTACACACCCTGACATTAACATTATATCGGTTTACACACAGCGGAATTGACGCGCTGCACCTTCGACCCGTGTGCTGGGCTAAGGTGAAGGTGTCTAGCTCAAGGGTGGCAGGTACGGTCCCACTGGGAAAGTACGAGCCTCCTCATGTATTCACACACCCCAGCTGCTAAAAACCCGTTTAATGCTATCGAGTCAGCAGGGCCAGGCGGTGCACATAGCACACTCAATAACTTGAGGTGATTTACTGTGACACGGGTGGACAGAGTTTCAGTGTCAGCAAATGAGACGTTCCACCGCCTCAAATAATATGAAAGCTGATACTGATGACCTGTTGAGTTAAGACCCAGTTTTGCTGTGGCTTTTTTTTTTGGACAGATATTAGAAATATAGATTACATAGAAGATTTGCAGAATGATGTATTTGTCATTGCTTGCCACGTTTATTTCAAATTTGTTAAGTACATTTTGTGAGTTTAAATGTAGATTAAATGTATATAAGGTATATAAGTTTTTTTTTTTGTATGGCAAAACTTTGAAAAATGGAAACATTTTTTCATTAAACATTGGTTTAAAAAAAATAATGTGGATTATTTGGAGCAGAATGTTGTACAATTTTTTAAAAAAGCACAATATCATTATCATGGTGTCATAATAAATTATTGATCTTATGTTTTTAAACCCTAGTTTTTATTGACCTGTTATTCAGTCTTGCTCACATGGGAGCAGTGCAACAAGCTGAAAACATATCACTAGCTGGTGTTGGTGAACAGTTGCCTATTACAGTTACTTAGATTTGAGCTAATGGCTGTGTAAACCTTCCTTTTAGCTCTGTTTTGCTCTCTAGTGGCTAATTAACTGATACCTGCTCCACTGTGTGAAGCAGCCAGTTTTTTACCTGTATCTATCTGCTCTGTGGGGCCAGAAAGTAGAATTTAACTGTGTTTTTAAAGGTTATAGAAAACAACTGTCTGCTGCTGCTGCGACTGCTGCTGCTGCTGCTGCTGCTGAAAATGATGCTCAGGAGGACGGTGGAAGTGAAACAAAGCAGTAGAGTTTTGAAACAACACTTTTCACATCAATCTTACTAATTATTGATTAGAGCAGCTTTAAAGGCAAAGCCGTACTTGTAAGCTCAGCATTTTGTGCTGACGTTCAACAGCTGTACTGCGAGACCCCTACAAGGAAGCATAGTTACTAATTCCCTCACTGACAAGAAATGACTTGTGGCAGTGGAGCCATGAGACACGATGTCTGTTGAGTAAGGGAATTAATGCTCCCCTTTTGGCTAGAGATAGACGGTCTAATGCAGTTACTATGCTGTTGCTATCATGGTCTGTATTGTGCTCTCCTCCCACACAAACTGGAAGCAACAAGTTCTCTTCTGTTCTCTGTGGGTTGATTAAATGCATTGTGGGAAATCTACGGAAAAGCAGAACAGGCAGTAGATAAGGTGCTCTGAGGGAATGTGGGTATGTCAAACTGCCCTTTACACAATAATAACTCACGGAAACCAGAGAATATCACAAATCATGCATTTAATCAAAGTCTCGGACCCCAAATATTTAGAATTTCACATCCAATGGATTTCAACAGTGAGCAGACAGTGTGAGTAATGTGTATTCAGATTATATTTATAATCATCAAGCTTACGTAAGAAATGTCTCGTAGTCATGCATTGCAATGGTTCTAACATGGACCAGAATGAAGTAAGACAACAAAACAGAAACAAATCCTTCTCACAACACCCACATAACAAACATACTCTGAAATGTGCCTGAACACATGCACATACTGCATACACAGGAGCACACTCATAAACACTTAAACGAGTACTACTAGCTTGCATGCACCAGCGGAACTAATTGCTTGTAGAATTGATTTCTTATTTAATTACCAGACAAGCAAATTAGTTTAAACTTGAATTCCCTGAGCCACTCAGGGGGAATTATGGTGTTTCCAAAGTTTTCAGCAGAGAGGAAAATGAAATTTTCTTTTCATGGTGATTGGTTATGTTGCTGAGAGGAAGGCTTTATTGCACTTCCACCCAGATTTATCTACTGCGCGTACATAGCATCTCCCCAAAGCGAACTGTGGGAGCTTTGTCACTTTTTTAATGCATCTCTTACACTGGTTCGACCGAGAAGGGAATATGTGTTTTCAGTAGTGCACCTTTGGTAACAGCATCCAGATGCTGAAAGCTGTTTCTTTAAGTTGTCACTGTGTGAAAGAGGATAATGATGCCATCAGTGGCAATGGTGCCTTCAGGGACAGCGCGGATGCATGAGTCAGATTAAATGGAAAAAGAAAAAAAAAAACACAAAGAAAGTGTCTTGGGTTGTTTTTAGCAGTTTGCTTATGATAGTTCCGCACATCATTTCATTATTTTATACAAATGGAACCATGCTTACAACTGTAAAGGTTTACAATGCCATTAAAAATGATTAAAATATAAATACATACATTCCCTCTATTGCCCTAGTGCCAAATCTGTTTGCTGTCATCTGGCTCCACCAAGTTTTAGAATTTTTCTAATGTCATTATTAAGATATCTGTACTTTCTAATACATGTTTCCCACTCAGACAGTGTGTATACTATACAGTTCAGTTCGGTGAGCGATGCTTCTAAAACAAGTTTGAGTTGTCAGATTACACAGATTACGCAGAAATCAAATTGCAGATTACTGGTTGGTGTATAGGTGGATCCTCAGTAACCAGCTCTCTTAAGTGGATGCGACCCCTGTTCCCTGATTCCCAGACAAAGCTCGTTACTCTGAGTAACCTGGTTACTTAAGTGAATGTACACACAGTCATTTATTGTGGTCATTTTAAGAAATCCACTTGCCCCCTGTGGGCCACCCAAGTAAATAGCTGTAGCCCAGACCTTGTTTGGGGAGTTTGCACGTTCTCCCTGTCCAAAAGCATGCATGATAGGTTAATTGGTGTATGTAAGGGTGAATGTGATTGTGAATAGTGGTCTGACTGTGTGTGTGTGTGTGTCTTCCTGAGATAGCCTTACGGCCTGTCCAGGGTGTACCCCACCTCTCACCCTATGACAGCTGGGATAGGCTCCAGCCCCCTGCGGCTCTAAACAGGATAGGCTATAAAGATACTGGATGGATGAATGGAAAAACTCTTTGAATCCGGGTGTGTGAACTTTATCATTTTGTGACAGAACCGGGATTGAACCCACCCTGCGCCACGTACTCTACCTCTTCCGACTGCACTGACTGATAGCGATAAAGATTTTTTTAGTTCATTTATTTAGATTTATCCATTTATTTACTTACATGTCCAACAGAAGTGAAGTGGCCTCGGAATTGCTTTCTCTATTTTTAGAGCTTCTCCTCGTGAGGAGGAAGTGCTAACACCCGCCCTCATTTTCACCCCCTGCAGTTTCCAAATTTTGACTTCTCCAAAAGTTTTCAGCCTCTACAGCTTATATCTGGTCTGACTGGCCTTCATGACAGGGTGTGCTGCACTAGGATGAATAAATGACTTCATATTATGGCTTGTCAAGCTTTGCATTTCTCCATGTGCCAGCTTTTTTTTTACTGCCTCAAAACCACATACATAAAGAACCGAAGTGTGAGGCATAAATGTTACGTAAGCTGCGATTCTTAGCATGTCCAGCTAACTGTCCGCCAACAGTAGTAATTAGTTGACACTTCTAAGGCCAAGGAACATAGGATTAATTAACTACAAGAGAGAGACGGAGTCACGGTGCCGTGTCCAAGCTGTTCCACTAGCTTATGTAATGCAATGCAATCTCTCACTTAGCATTTCTTTCATCCATTTTTCTGTAAAAAAAAAAATCTTAAATCTTAAAAGCAATATGCACTACTGCATTTGCTAGAAAGTAAAACAACAGTTAGAATACGGTCCACAGACATTTAGGTCACGAAAACAGTAATATTAAAGCTACATTATGCAGCTTTTGGTGATCGAGTGAGCAGTAGCATCTCACTATAAATCAATTCACTCCACCCAGCCCTTCAATCAGGAATGAAAGTTAATAATAATTGGCCTCCTCTGATTGGTCAGAAGGGTGAGCCTCACTGAAACTCACCCTGTAAAGTGAACATGTATGCACTACAGTCAATGCTATTCTGTGAGTCTGGATCAGCACCCCCTCCGCTCGAAGTGTTTGTTTTTAAGCATATTTCTACCTCTGCAATATTTTAAAAGTTAAATGTTGTAGCATTAATATAAGACGATTTTGCCTCGTCTGAAGTGACAAAACAAACAAAAAGGCATGCTGTTAAGAAAGAATCTATTGTGTGGTTCACAGTGTCACAATGCATGAGGTTTTCTTATCTGTGGAACAAATCTTGGATGGTTTAGTTTCACTTCATCTCTTCAGAGAAACAAGGGTCATTTTAGCAAGAAATGAGAAGAGGACTTTGTCCCTCCAATCATACATCAAGGACCCATTGTTTCAAAGGTAGGAAGACTTTAAAGGGGAATACAGTAATCTTCCATCTTAGCATTGCAAAGTGCAATGCAGGAATGAAAAGCTCGATGGCACAAATATGCATAGAAATGTCATTTGGAGTGTATTTCTAACATATGAAGATTTGATTTTTTTTTTTTTTTTTTTTGGCCTGTCTGCTCTGGGAAGCATGTCCTGTGTTTCTCTGCCTCTTAATTTGCAGTAACTCCTTCGTGAGTTGAACAGACCAGACCAGACCAGAGAACTGCTCACAGTGGGAAGAAGAGCAGAAGCATTATACAGAGAAATACGATACCATTACTAAACTCACAAAGGGAAATAATAGTCGTCTGTGTTTCTGACACACGGTGCCTTGTGAGGTCATCATTTTTTACCCGCAGCTTGCAGGGTTTTTCTAATGAGAAAGCCCGAAAATGAGAGCGAGACGCTGAAATAAAAAAGTTGAATGGAATACACTGAGAGGCTTTACTTATTGTGAGCCCTGTTACATCACGGCCGTCCTCCCTGTTGTCGAGTCATCACATTTCTGCGGAAAATAAGATTTGCTGTGCCACGAAGACTGATGATCCCCTTTTAACCTCAGCTACTGAAGCACTTTTCCTGTTTCAAAATAGCATCCAGCCCTTTTTGTCTCTTCTCTTTGAAGGCCTCTCATATCTTATATTTAAGCGCAGTTGACTTTGAACATGCCCTGTTTGAGTCTTGATAGGCTGGCGTATCAGCTGAGCGACTTGAGAGGGATCGTTTCCTTCAAGTACGCTCAAAGTACACTCAACAGGCGTATCCTAAGGGCAAATTGGATGGCACTGTGGTAATAGACTTGCTTTCCTCACTTCAGTGGTATATCATGGGCTTTGGAGCTCGTCCTAGAATCGGGAGTGTTGTGGCGATGCTAATTTTACTCACATCTGGTGTATTCAGTGACACACTGCATGGAGAAATTCCAAGCAGCTTCACATCTATATGTCATAACATGGTTGAAATGAGCAGGGAAACCAATTTGCAAATTTATAAATCCTGAATTGCATAAAAAAAACAAATATGCGACTACTCTCACCTCCCCCGGTGCTTTACATATATTCAGTACATTCATAATAATAATGTTATTTTGTTTTTATTTATGTAGCGTTTATTCTGAGGACTTGGCTGAAACAGGATAGATTTGTAAAATTTTGTAACATTTGTGCCTTTCTTGTTATGGACAACGCTAAAGATTTGCAGAAATAGGTATTGATAAGCAAACAGACAGTGGCCATGTCCATTGCAAATACGTGTTCAGACAGGATCAGCAGAAGATAAAGAAGATAAAGGCTGATCAATACTTGATCAGCCTTTTGAATAACAACCTTCAATGATGCATGTACACCTCATCTCCAGCTAAAAGTAACGCCGTTTAGCACAATTTATTATAATTTAATGGTTGATTCCAATTGAACAAATATTTATATTTGTAAGAGAACCGTGCTTTCAAACAGGATTATAAAAAAATGACAAAAAGTGTGCAGATGCACATTTCTGTCTCTGTCTATCACAAACCCACACACAGAGATGTATTCTGGGTTCAGATTACGATGACTGGTTTACTCTCCTAAGCAGATTAATATTGCATGCCAGTGTCCCGCGCTTTGCACTGCTGCCATTGCCGTCTGGCCAGACCTAAACTCACGGAGCGGCCACCTCACAGGTAGAAGGTTCCTGGTTTGCACGTTCTCTCATGTTCTGCTTGCGTAGGTTTTCTCCATACGTGTTTCCACCCACAGGCTAAAGACATGCAGTTAGGTTAGATGGTGACTTTAAATTGTGTTTGTGAGTGCAACTTATTGTCTTTCTCTGTGTGTAACCCTGTGACAGACTGGTGAGCTGTTCAGGGTGTACGCTGCCTCTAACCCAGTGACAGCTGGGATGGGCTCCAGCATCCTAACAGGATAGGCAGTATAGACATTGGCTGGATGGAAATTGGTTCATGTATAGCCATCTCAGCAGCACAAGTAACACATTTTAACAGCAGCCAGGTTTGTACAGATAAAGATAGCCACTATGTATAGTTGAGATATGTATTTTATTTTTTTTTTCAAAGAAGCAGTGAGTTTCTAAGGGAATTGGAGATTAAGAGACAGAGAAACCAGGAGAGGAAGGGAATATCAAATCTAAACTTTAGAAGGAGAAAGTGAGAGAGGGAGAGTCTCATAGAGACACATTAAAGAACTATTCTCTGGGAACACAATGCTGGATGGCGTGCTCCAGCTAAATAAATTATCACGGGGGGCTATTTTTAAGCTGAAGTGTAAATGCAGTAATCCTTGGAGCAGGAGCTGCGAAGAGCCAACACACATCAGGGAATTCAGCTCTGCCTTTATCTTCCCCTCCCACCCGCCCAGCTCTCTCTTTCCTCTCTCTCTTTCTCACACACACATTCATCCTCCACCCCACCACACCTCTATCTGTTCTCGCTTTATCCATTTCCCATTCCTCTCTTCATTTTTTTCCCTCTTTCTTTCATATGGTAAAAGCCTCCATTCTGTGTTGGGGTATTTTGCTTATCACTGAGGCCTATGGGGACTTCACTGTGTCCTATTGTAATAAACAATAACAGACCTTTGAACAAGGCAGGGAGGGGAAACATGTAAGTGACGTGCAAGGAAGCAGCAGTCACAGGATATTAGGCCATAGTGGGTCATTCTGCTGCTTGCAAACAGATCTTTCTTAGTTGATGCACAATGGTGTAAATTCATCCTCTCCTCTCTGTGGAAGGATGCTGTCAGACCAAGGAAAAGTTTCTCTGCAGTTCCTTGGTAATATTGTGCTGTTTTGGGATAGTAGAGGAAACCCTGCAGCTGTTTAATAGAACATAATGGGGTGTCATTAATCACCAGCGCAGGCTGAGGTGTTACAAGGTTAATGACGGCGTAGCCGAGCTCTCATCTGTGTCCTCTTCCTCAGGTATTTATCAGTCTCAGCAAAAAAAAAAAAAAAACTCAGGAGCTGAGGGTAGTTCGTAGTCCTTTCAGTCCGAGTGTCCACGTCTTTACCCTTTCTTCTGTTTGTCTCTGTCTTATTACAGTCCACTCCTTTTCCCAAACAAAAGCATACAGATCTGAAGTGTAGCCCAGGGCTTGACAATATGGGAAACATCTTCAATCTGATAAGTCATGTAACGCTGTGATATCTTAGTGCTGCTGCGTACATTCACTTATGTTAACAATATGTCTGCCGATGATACTGTCAGCGCTTCCATTCGGTGTGTCAAATGTTTCTTTAATGTTTCTTTATTTTTACAGACAAAACGACTTTTACCTTGCAGTTACACAAAACAGAGAAAACTGGTTCATCGTCACATTATAAAACTTAAAACAAGAAAGTGTTTATGCTGTTCAACTTGCAACATGTGGCTGAAAGCTTCAGACATATACAGTGAGCAGAGCCTGTGCTGAGATTGTTTTGTCAAACCACCGCTGCACTGTTGCAAGGTCAGTAAAGGACTGCCAAGCCAAGCTTGTACAAATAAAATAACCAGCTGGAAATGCTTTTGAGATGCTTGAGTAAATTAAATATCCACCAAATCCAAGTAACTCTGTAAACTTGTATGGACTTTAATAAGAGAGTACAGATTGTTATAGAGTTGCACAATGCAAGATGCCAGGTACAACTTCGCTACAACTAAAAGTAATAAAGAGATTAATTCTACATTACTTTCTGCACTGGCATTAACTTATCTCACATTTTGGGAAATATCCTTGTTTGTTTTCTTGTGGAGATTTAGATCGTGAGAATATCGAAAACAGTCACATACGTTTTGGAAAATGATTTTAAAAGGATCTAAACTCAAATGGTCATAAACACAAAAGTTGAAGAGGTAAAAATGTATCATCTACCTATTTAAAATAATGATTTAATTCAGCGTCAGATTTGCTCTGTTCTCACATTCTGTTTTCGAATATAGCTATTCTCAGTGATTTATTGTGATCAAATGCTTAAATTCTAATGATATTAGTTTCTTTTGGGCGGAGGGGGGGGGATAACCACCCAAGATGATGCTTAAGCCTCAGGGAAAATCGCACCACTAACGTCATCACAGCAAAACTAGGGGGCCGTGCTCTCCATGAATCATCTAAAGGAACTTCATAGATTTGCACACATACAACTATGCTTTCACCCACATAGACATGCATATAAATATAGATCCGTACATGCAGACATCAGCATACATGTGCGGAAACAAACGAGCGCCTTGTATTCGCTGTTCTACTTTTTGCTTCTTTCCGTCGCCATCTTTAGACCCTGAAGGCCATGACAGCTCTGTGTCAAGAGAGATATCCTGCATGATAGAGCAGCACAGTAAGGAAATGGCAGGGGGCTCAGTTTGATGGCCCCCTGCTGAGCAACTAAAGCAAGCTGAAGCATGCAGGAAAAGTGTGTATTGTACGTGTGTTTAGGAGGGAGAAATGTGTACGTCAGTAAATGCATTGGCAGGTGGCACTGGATGAGGCGCAGCAGCAAACAAATCCGACTTGTCACGAGTTAGAATACCAAAATACAAGCACTTTGAGAACTACCAGTCCTCTGTCTCTCGCTGCATAAAATAGACTTATTTACTTAACCTCAGTGGGTTACGCTGATGAGGAGCTCTGCTTTAAAGGGATAGATGGAGGGGTGGGGGGTGGGGGGGGGGGGGACTTTCTGTCAGTTGTTTATGTTGTTGAAATTAGGGCAGGAAAAGAAGCAGGCATGCTTGCTCAGAGTCGCAGAGTAAGTTGACCTATTTTGAACACACGTTGTGAGACAAGGCTCCCTAAACCTAATCTAAGCACCACAGAGGCTCAGAGCTCTTCATCCATACATGTGTGTGTATGTATGTATATATATATATATATATATACACACACACACACACACACACACACATATATATTCTTCATAACCTGTGTGAACATTCACTTAAATTTATTATCTGAGTCTGTCAGCGAAGTGATGAGGCTGGACTCGGTGACGTATCCGTTCCAACAATCATACAGTGGACTTAACATAAATCTATATATAAATCAATAACAAGCTTTCTCCTGTAAGTGCAATGAGTTTATCTTGTGGCCTCTTGTTTGTAAAGCCGTCATCGGCCAGACCACAGCCATGTTCACTGTGCTCGGGGAAAAAGCTCAGGGAAAATGAATTATCGAATTATGTTATTGTTAAATTAATCATCGGAAACCAAGGTGATCATCAACCAGTGACTCCATTTTTTAATTGATGACTTTACCTGTATGTACTTACATCCATTTTGTAGGTAAAGGTACGTACATTCTAAAGGAATGACTGCAATGATCAAGTTACCTAACCCTAACCATGTCTGAAGAGTGTGTACCAAGCCTTCACCATACTTAGAAATGTTACATCCTCGAACATATCACGAGACATCAAAGAGTTTTTGCTTGTGAACTGCTTGTCACTGTGTTACTTTCCGAATATCCAGCGAATGAAACAATCTCTGAGGGGAAAAAAAATCAATCTTCCTTTGAACTGCTCACAACTCATTTCCACACTGAGGCCGTAACCTGTGATCAGCGGCCGCTGGCTTTATTTTCAGGACGTACAAGCTGGAAAGTGTGGGCACCGCTTTCTAAAGTAGGAGTGTCGGTCGAATTGCTTTTTGTTCTGATCCTCTGTTTTCAAAAATGTTTCTGATCTCGTATTCATTAATTGGCTTGAGATAACACAGATAATGATTATCAGATCAGGTCTCATCTTCCATGTTTCTAAAGGTTTTTACATTCAGTGTCCTGGCACACATTTTACAAGAACTAGCCAAACTGGAAGAAAGAGGGTATTTGCTGGCCCATTTGTCAATTTCTTGGGTTATTATTAACTGTGATTTAATACATATTGGTGCTATAGTCAAACATTTTGACGGTAAAACAGTAAATGTGAGAGTATAAATGACCCATGCAGTAACCATGTTCATTGAAATGTAGCGCCCAGTGCAATAGTGTGGCTGAAATGTGCTTTTAATCATTTCTGGACAAAGATGTAGGTCAATGGCACAGAAGAAATAGCTATAATGAGGCTTTGGCTATAGAGACAATTCTTTAGAGCAGCACATTGGTTTAGGTCTTTTCATATGATTTGTCAAAGGGGGGAAGCAGGTGAAACCTGAATTCAACCACTTCAAAGAAATCCGAATAACTATTCACAACACATGGTGCACAGAAAGATGGAAGATGTGGCTGAGGTGTGCTCAGATTAAACAAGCAAGACAGGTCTGATTACCAATGAGTGGGTGAGAGTCATAGAGAAAGAGAGAGAAAAAGAGAGAGCTGACTGTCGGTCTCTGAAAAGCTCCTTGAATCACATTCAACCATTTATACCAGTGACACAGCTACTGCAGCTACCGCAAGAGTACTGTGTGTGTGTGTGTCTCCATGTGTGAACACATGGGTGTGGGACAGAATTCGTGTTTGACTTGTACTGATAATAGCTGAACTCTCCCATTGTTTGGGACATAAGCATGATGAGTGGCTTTGTCATTAGTTAGTTTAATAACTGGAGACCAAGAGTGTTTTCTTACGCACAAACACACACACACACACACGTAGTTACACTCTATAGAGAGATGCAGAAATGGTAATTCACACACACACACATGTCAGGGAGGTATTCACATGCTGCTCTGTTTAATTTAGGTTTGGCAGATTACAGTAATTATGTTAAAGAAAAGACTTTCCAGAGTAATTTGCCCTTTTCTGTCCTTGAAAAGTGCCAGTGTTTGCTGAAGGTTGATCATACTCTTTCCAAACTGCTATTCAACTGTTCAACTGGATTGGAAAACATGTTCACATGAAGCCTGTGAAAAGCCTCCAGTGTGATATTGTTTCCCATGTTTTTATGGCAACAATCTCTTAAATTCGATAGGAAAACATTTTCCTATCGATGTGACTACAGCCATAACAGTAAACTATGCTTTATATAAAGACGCAGACATAGCGTAGTAAGTGTTTGTGTTTAAATGTGTGTGTGTGTGTGTGTGTGTGTGTGAGATAGAAAGGGTTTGTGTGTGTAAACTGGCAGCCAAGAGAAGCGTAGTGACGTTGGCGTAAATTGGAATTACAGAGTATGTCGCTGAACTGCACCTCTGGGCCTGCTCTCTATTCACCGCTACCTCAGAATAATGTGCGTAAATGTATCACTGCAAGTGTGTGTGTGTGTGCGCGTGTGTGATTGAGAGAGACTTTATACAACCCCAATTCCAAAGAATGAGTTAATATTTTCCATGAAATGGTAAAATGTCTCAGTTTCAGCATCTGATATGTTGTTTGTGTCCTATTGTAAATACAATATGGTTTGATGAGGTTGCAAATCTTTGCATTGTGGTTTTTTTTTTAATGCTTTACACATCATCCCAACTTTTTGGGAATTCGGGTTGTAAACTACAGATGAAATTAATATTCCGGGTAGAATTTGTTGTTGTTTGATGATGGTGTAAATGCAGAATTTTAGCATCTGCAAAATGCAGACTATCTTTGAAATTGAGATATAGACGAGGAGACATTCCTGTGCGCGCGCGCGTTTGTGTGTGTGTGTGTGTGTGTGTGTGTGTGTGTGTGAGGAACATTATTCTCCCCATTCTCTGAAGACAGAGGACAGCATGGATTTGAAGAATCTTTCGAACACGCTGACAGCTTGTCACGGCCCTCCTACGACTGTAATGAATTTCAGCCTTTTCTGGTGTGTGTTCTCACCGTGCTGATAAGACTTGGCAGTAATACGGTTAACAAGGAGAGTGTGTGTGTGTATTGGTTTGAATGACATGATGTTTACATGCTTTTGAGCAAAAAATATCTTGATGCATTGCAGCGTTTGTTAGTAATGATGATGGATATTATATAGCTGTTAATGTATGAGGTGTGTGTGGAATAATGGCCATCCAATATGGAATATGACTTAAAAACATGGATTTATTAAGGCAGCCTACTCTAGTACAATGTTCATGTGCTCTAGCTGAGTTCACCTTCTATATCTCAGAGGGTTAGATTTAGTAGTGTACATTTATCAGACAGCTGTGGCTCCTAAATTGTACTAATCAAACTATGATTCATTAAAATAACTCAGTTTTGCAAATCACAGATTTGCCCTAAAGGGCTTTGCAATCTACACGCCATCTGTCCTTAGAACCTTGAATCAGAAAACCTCAACAAAACAAATTGCAGGGATAAAAAAAAAAAAAAAAAATCATGGAAGAAAACCTGTATCTGTCATTTCTAAAAATGTGCAAAGACAGGACAAAAAGTGACCTTTACCAACTTTTTTTTTTTTTTTTGCAGCTGCTGTATTTTTAACATTTACAACTAACGTTTTTAAGCATGACCCAACCGTGCTTAGCCGTGTTTGTTTCTGTAGCCATGGCAGCGGAGCTCCTCTAGCATTACCGGAGTTAATTTCTACTGAAAGTGTGCTGTTTCCATTACTTTGAGAAAGTACTTGTTTTACCTCAAACCATGACTTCCCTTTAATGCAAACCACTCTAGACCTAACCAGGCTTTAACCATCGTGCTGTCACTTCATAACACCGAAGCCTGCTCAAATTACATTAAAAGCAAATAGGGTTAGAGCAAAATACAAAAGGAATTTATTTCATTAGCAGAGCTTTGTTGATTTTGTTTCCTATCCCATTAATCATCGACAAATGTTTCTTATGACCTTGTGGAGGGACCCAAAAGACTCACTGGACTAAACTATTTTATAGTAAATGAAGTGTTTATGTTGTGTGATAAAAGAGTATCAGAGAGAATGAAAGGAAAGGTGTTCAAGACGGTGGTGAGACCAGCGATGTTGTTCGGCTTAGAGACAGTGGCACTGAAGAAAAGACAGGAGGCAGAGCTGGAGGTAGCAGAGCTTAAGATGTTGAGGTTCTCTTTGGGAGTGACGAGGATGGACAGGGTCAGGAATGAGGACATCAGAGGGACAGCTCATGTTAGATGTTTCGGAGATAAAGTCAGAGAGGACAGATTGAGGTGGTTTGGACATGTTCAGAGGAGAAACTGTGAATATATCTGTAGAAGGATGCTGATGTTGGAGCTGCCACGCAGGAGGTTTAGAGGAAGACCAAAGAGGAGATTTATGGATGTAGTGAGAGAGGACATGAAGTTAGTTGGTGTGAGAGAAGAGGATGCAGAGGACAGGGTTAGATGGAGACAGATGATTCGCTGTGACGACTCCTGAAAGGGAACAGCTGAAAGGAGAAGAAGAAGAAGAAGTAAATGAAGTGTTTAAACTGCCTACACCTCAACCAGCTCAAAATGTTGTATCCAAAAACATTGCATCATTATGTATTACTATATAGTAGTTACTAAGGATCAAGTACTGTTAGTTTTACTTTTACTTTGGTAGAACTTAAAAAGCAGGCCCTTTATTTGTTTACGAAATACTTTTACATCATTTTACTGTTTTCACATAAATGAAGGATATGAACAAACTGTATCAACAGACTTTGTCTTACTTCAGTATTTGTGCTATAGCTTGCAGTTTTAAGATGTTAACCTCAAATCTGAGCTCTGTCGTGGCCTGAAATTCCCCCAGTTGAAAAGAATATTGTATTAAAAGCACAGATTTGGTTCCTTGCACTGAGCTCTGCATCCACACACACACACACACACACACACACACACACACACTGTTGTCAGACTCGAGGCTGCCATGTATCTTTGTGCCTTGTCATCACATGCTCTGACTGAGCTCTAAATGTCATTTGTCTCTCTCCGCTTCATCTGTCTGTCTCATCCTCCTTGTCTTCACTCTGCATTTGAAATGCTTCTGTGTGTGTTTGTGACACTGACATGTGCTGGGGTGGGTGCGCTTGATGGACGCACCGCTGCTCCCCACCTCCCTTTGTACGCCGCCTGCAAGCACAATGATGCCCGCTGCATTGATTTTTTCTCGTGCCATTTTATAATTATGTCTCCTTTCTTTTTATTCGTCCTCTCTCTCCTCCGCTTTTGCTCTTTTATCCTGTCTCTCTTATCTCCCCCCTCTCTCTTCTGTTTTTCTAATTCCATCCCCCTGATCCATTTTTATGCCTCACTGTGCCCATGCTTGTTATCTCGGCCCTTTCTCTTTTTTCCCTGTTTGATCTCAACTTCTTAATTTCCTCTCTCATCTACGTCACTCTGCTTGGTTCCCCCCCCCCCACTTTCCCTGTGACGGTTGTCATTGTTTCTCATTTTGCTCTTCTGTTTTCATCCTATTTTTTATTTCTTCTTCCCACTTCTGATTTTTCTCAGCCTCTTTTTCTCTAAAGCAGGAGTGTTTTTCTATCCATTTCACACCCCAAATCTCTTAAGTTGTTATCTCCTGTGAACATTTTTTAACCTCTCCTTTCTTCTGTCTGTTCTTTCTCTTTAGCCTCTCTGGAGTGCACTCCGTCTTCACCATAGCCCGCTGGAGCAGGACTACCCAATCACAAAAGAACTCAAGTTGCCCACCACCTTGCAAACATCCACCCAGAATATGATCCCCAGACTTTTCCCTGGACCAAATGCGGCTTTCCGTCTCACACCTTTTGGCCTCTGTCCTCGACTTCTCTGAAGACAGATCTGGAAAAAAAAAAAAAAAACCCATGCCTTCTTTTCCAGCCACTCCTCAGAAGCTCCCACAAGTTGTGACTCGCCGTTTCCCCGTAGTCCAAACAATTTCTCACAGCTTCCTGGAGTCTGACCAGTATTTTCCATTACTCTAAGCATTTTTGACCTTCGCAGCCATTCCTCCACCAGTCCTCTCATGCTATAACTCCTACACTTGTCTCAGACATCCCTTCTCTCCCTCTCCCAGCATTCAACAATGGCTTGGCTTGGTTTCCTTAAAGCATTTAAACACAAAGATTCCATTGCCTTTAGGGGAGTTATCCCTGAAAAACAATGCTATTACAATGAAGCCTGACACCTACAGTAAAAAGCCACCTCTTTATTCTGGCACTCAAACACCATCGCTTGGTCTGTTTGTGGCATGTTAGCTCCTTCATTGTAGCACTTAAATGTGTATTTTCTTCCTTGAGCACTCTTGTGGTGCACTGCTGAGTCCGAGCCTGTCGCACTGACAACTTTCAGTAGTGGCAGCTTCTAAGACTGCCCACGAGACTGTTACTATACACCTCTCCTTTCCTTACTCTTCCACTTAGGGTAACACATTTTACACAACTATGTGTGTGTTTGTGCTTTTTCTGTCTCTCATTCTGTGCAATAATCCTGTAAACAGTGTCTGACATCGCCAGGTAAGGTATCCATACTGTGGACCACTCTCTCATAGACAGTGAGTATGAGAAAACAGTTAGTAGGGGAATAAGCACTGAACCTGGCAACACATTAGGTACAGTTAAGCTGGCTCCTTAAAATGAATAGCGTCATTGTGAAAGGCAATCTGAAGGAGATGAAGCAGAACCTGGAAGGGAGAAAAAAAAGGGATGAACTGCGAGAAAGAAATTCCCTTGTTTCCACAAAAGCACTGTGCTAGCAGGTAAACTGATTTGGCAACCCCCCAAAAAAGGGGGTCTCTGAAGGAGGAAAAAAGGGAGCAGCCAAAAGCAAAAGGCCTCTGTGAACCAAGAGTTGCTTTGACTTGAAATTCTTCACTGCTAATGAGGAGAGAAAAAGAAGAAAAGACATCGGAGATAAGAGAAGAGGAGCCTTTTTCATTTCCTCCGCAACTCTTTATTGCTTTGTATTCTTTCCATCTCACTGCTTGAAACTATTTTTAGAGGAGATATATTGAAAACAGCGTAGACGGGAGACAGAAAAGCTCAACATGGAAATGTCGCACGTCAGTCTATTAGTAAGATACACTATCCTATTTATCTCCAATGAGAACCTCAAATCTCAGTCAATGTGAATAATGGCCACTCACTGTTGATATTATGGGTATTTTATCTGCACTTATAAGCACATGTGTCTGTCATGAAACAAAGCAGCTGAATCATTGTCATCATCTCCATTATGTTACAAAGTGTAAATACATTACAAAATCCTGTAGCCAGTATCATGACCTCCTAACATGAGCTGCTGATTTGACTGTACTGGAGTGTGTGTGTGTGTGTGTGTGTGTGTGTATATATATATATATCAAAAGCTCATATCCACACTGGGGTAGCATGAGCTGTTGTCACGGTAACAACATCTTTTCTTCCCTGGATGGGAGCTGTCAGTCAGAGGAGTATAAAATAAATGCTGTAGTTGGAGGAGAGGGAGAAAGGGGGTCATTGTTGGCCCCTGAGAGCTATTGCAGTTTAATGGGATTCCCTTTGTATACAGGTCGCTGTGTGTCCAGTCATTCTTTGTTTGGATAGCAGCCGTGGCCTAATGCGGCAGAGCCCTACGAGCAGATTGAATCGTATTGATCAGTTCTCCGGGACATGTAGTGAGTCCTCCAGGATTACAAAAGCCTCAAGTAGAGTGCATTTGTGTATGTGTGTGAGTGTGCGCCTGTATGCTGACAGTCACATAGGAATGAAGTTGTTCAGGCTAAAACACAAGTGGCTATTTCACGGTCTGGTGGAGATGCTGTGTCCATGTCTGTCAAGGCCACAGGAGGAAGGGGAGGGCTGAAGCTTCCGCTAAGTTTGGAATTTCTCTTCTCCTCCATTTCAGTTTGGAAAATGTCAATAAGGAAGCAATGGTTTGAGAGCCATTTCAATGTATTCAAACAGCTGTCCACATTAAAATAGAATCATTTTCATCATAGATCGTTTCAGTAATGTAGGCTACTGTTAGAAATGTCCCCAAAGCTGTAGTAAGCACGTTCAATAAATAAAATCATTTTGGGAAATACTTGTATTCACTTTGTTGCCAATAGTTGGATGAGAAGATTGCTAAACCTCTTTCTGTGCTATGAATATGGAGCCTCATCTATTTAGCTCAGGCTAACATGAGGAAACAGCTTCAAATGTAACCAAATCTCAAGCTCTGCTTTCTACACTCACGGGCCACTTTGTTAGGTACAACTGTTTAATTGCTTGTTAATGCTCAATATCTAATCTGCCAATCACAGGGCAGCAAATCATCTGCAAAGCAGGACATATCCAGTGAGCAGCAATGCTCTGTTAGAAAATGCTGTGTTGATTCCGGCGTTATGAGGAAAGAGGTCAGATTGGTTTGAGTTGACAAAAAAAACAACAGTAACTCTAATACCCACTTGTTACGACTGATGTATGCAGAGGAACATCTCTGAGCACATAACACATTAAGCCTTGAAGCAGATGGGCTACAGCAGCCGAAGACCACACCGGATGCCAGTCCTGTCAGCAGCGAACAGAAAACCGAGGCCACACAGGAGTGCACCAAAATTGGGACGGTGGAAAATTGGAAAAATGTTACCTGTTCCCATCAGCCCCAATTTCTGTTTCAACATTCAGATGGCAGGGTCAGAATTTGGCATGAACAACATGAAAGCATGTTGATGTACATTTTCACCACACGCTGGGCCCTTTAGTGCCAACTGATCATCGTTTAAATACCACGCCCAGACCATGTGCGTGGCCTTTACGAACTTCCAGCAGGATAACGCACCTTGTTTGCAAAGCTAAAATCGTCTCAAACGACGAATCTGCAGCAACTGCAGCAAAATCGGCTAAAGCCTTTTTAATGTACGCTGCCCAACAATAACAAGCAAACGCGTTCTGTAGTATCGTCAGTGAGCTTTAATGGTTGTGGGTGGCTGTTTTTCCCCTCAGAGCCAAACTAGCTATTTCCCCCTTTTCAGTCCTCGTGCTTCCATCTAAGCCCAGCCGCTTGCGTAGCCCCGTGTTTAGTCAGCAGACATGAGGTTGCTGTAAATCTTCTAATCCAACTTTCAGCAAGCAAGAAAAAGAGTGTATTTTTTACAAAGTGCCAAACCCCTTCTTTCAGTGATGGATTGAAGCATTCGAACGTGCCACACATTCACTAAATGCAGTGGGGGAAACAGCACGAGGATGACGTCTTGCGATCCACTTGCGTTGAGTTTCATCATATTCTTGATGTTGTAAAGAACGTACTCCGTATTTTAGGTCAATTACTGTTCTGCTCTTCAATGTGGCTTTAAAAAGTGTTGTAAAACTTTGTATCTAAATGGATCCCTTTGCCCTCAAACAATCTTTGGAATATTTTGTTCAGATTTAGTGCAAGCAGTCTAAACTTTGGGTCCATGATCTATACGGTGCAGCACTGGCTGTAAAATATATGAAACATAGTAGAATGAACAATTGTTTATTGTACCTCTCCAGCGTGTGTGTTCTCTATTTGCAAGGAGAGGAGCGGGAGAATAGATCTCCCTCCAGAGGCATGAGGGAAAATTTCTGACTCACATATCCAGGTATAACCAGCTCCATATCTGGCAACTCTGCAAAAGGGGTCCAAGGACTTGCCTGAACTGGCTCAGCCCATAGTCTCCCAGTACCTGTTTGGCACGCACTCACAGACACAGACACACACAGTGCACGGGCTAAACCTCACGCAACGTCATCGCACAGGAACTTTCTCACAGTCTGGCACACACGAAGAAATGCACACAAATCTGGACTCCGTGAGTAAAAATAAGCACGCGTACACACACGCGCACACACAAACACACACACGGTGACACTTCTCAACATGTTAACAGCAAACACAGGCGCTCACTCTTTTTACAGTAGGTGTGCATAAATGTAGAGGCCAAAATGTAAGAGACACACTTTTTTTCTGCCATGCTGGCAGCATGTTTTGATTCTGTTCTGAGTGTAACCAACAGGCATGCAGACCGAGTCTATCTACATATAAGGTGCCTAATGATGGACATTAATGATGATGTTGATATAATGAATATATGCACAAATATACAATAAACTGTTTAATCTTCACGTGTGTCGTGTTCTCTGTGTAATCAACCGGCCTTTCTAAAATCGTCACACCGTGCAGGGTTGTGGCTGCGGTGGTGTGACGTAGCAGGTCGGGCAGGTCTTTTCTAATTTGCACACACGGCGCTACAACGGGTCGCTTGGTAACCACGGGGTGGATGGTTCGATCCCCAGCGTCTCTTGGACTCACGGTGAACTGTGTTTGGGCAAGTTGCTCAGTGCCTCGCGTGGCAGCTACACTATCGCTGGTGTGTCTTGAATTTTCCCATGATGATCAGTAAAGTATTTACATTCAGCAGTGAAATGCACATTTTTAATTATTTACCTTCTTATGAGGGTTGATTATTGATGATTATTGAATTCCTTTCTTGAATAAATGTTTAAAGAAGGATAACATTACTGGTATATATTTTATACATGTATGTTTTCCATCATGCCTTTTAATGACTGCAAGGCAAAAATGTCTTAAAGTCAAGTGAAATGTTGTGAATAAAATATTCAATATCAGCACTTTATGAATTATTATCAAGGCATGAACAAGAGGATCAGAAGATTAAGACATAAACCTTTTACTTTAGAGCGTATTTATGCATTTACTGTAAACTTGCAGAGGTTATTTGGGGAGCCACTGTTGTGCACGTGTGCACCGCCGAAAACATGTTGCTTAAAAACTGTGTCCTCGGTTTTAAGGAATTAAACCAACGATCCCTACGGTGTTTGAATGAATTGAAAGCGATGCCCTACGAACGTTACACATGCTGTGGTACGTTTCAAGCTGGGCCATGCCGCGGCGGTGGGTGTGGAGTGAGGGAGAAGGAGTCGGATGACAGGCATGAGGGATGAAGACAAAGAGAGATATGACAGAAAATCGCTAGCACTCAGTCCCCCGCCTGCCTCTCCTGAGACCCGCAACACACCACCTCAGCACTCTGGGCTCTCACCACCTGCCTGGATGAGATCTCTGCAGTTTTCTTTTGTCAGTGTGTGTGTGTGTGAAATTTCCACTGTTTTCTCACTTTGCCCTCTCCCTCTTCTCTCTCTTTTAGTTTTTGATGCTCTAATTCCATCCATCACTCATTGTGTTTGTCAGCTTCTGAGAATGTGTCTCAGACATGTGCCCTCTCATCTTTGCACTTTCTCTCCCGTTTTCTCGCTCTGGTATCATTTTACTGGGTCTCACATTTTACAGCTGTGTCTATTTCTATATCCTTGTTTTCCGTTTCACTGTGGATACTCATACATCACTTCCTTTTTATTTCTGTCGTCTTCTTTATACATTGATATTCTCTCGCTCTATTTATGTAGCCTTCCTCTCTTGTGTCTCTGCATCATCCTCTGCCTGGCTGTTGCACATAATGCTTTGCATTCCCATCTTCCTCCGTCACACATTCATGTCAGGCAGAAGCTGGCGGCTCTATGAATTAAACATCTTACACAGTGCACACACTGAGCCCCTTTGGAGTGTCAGGATGAGCACTGGTACTCAGATAGGGGGCACTGGCCACACACCGTGAGTGTGTGTGTGTGTGTCTGTGTGTGTGTGTCTGACTACTCAATATTTGACTCTGTATCGTATTGAGCATTGAACGATATCACATCTGTTTTGCTTCATGTTTCCTTGTCACAGGCGAGAGGAGGAGCAACAAGTCGTCTTTAGTGGTAAAGCTTCATCCCTTTGACAGAGAAAAGTTTCACACTCTGTTCTCTTTTCTCACTCTCTTTCTCATGCTTTCCTTGTCTCTCCCTGTGTCTTATCTCTCCCCTTCTCTTATCGCATTTGATTTCTCAGTAAATGTTGTTTTCAAATAGTGGTTTGTGTGAAAACAACTTTTTGCTTTGCCCCTGCCCTTTGTTCCCCCTATTATATTTTTTCGCTTTCATTTTTCAACTTTTATTCAGGGCTTTGCTTCTTTCGTTTTTGATCTCTCGCTTTTTTTTTTTTTTTGCCTTCTGTTGTCTTTCATGTATATTCTACCATCTCTTCCCCCAACATCTCCTCTCTTGCTCCCATTTTACCCTCTTCTCACTGCTGCTGTCAATATGGCTGATATAAAAACACTTCACGGCGACTGATGTTGCTTATTTTGACGAGAATCATCCCTGATCTCACTGGGCTATGTGTGCTAGTGTCTATTTTTGTATCATTATCTTTACGTGTGTCAGTGTCTGCAAAAGAACAACACGAGCGTGTCTATTATGTACATATCTTTTCCAAAGTGTGCACGCATGAAAGTGAGCACCCAGAGAGTCTCCTCACCAGCCGAGGAGGTTAAGCCGTCTTATCCACCTTTGCTGTGTGTTGATTCAGTGCAGATCAGGCTGACATCCACCCGGTCGTGAACTCCCCGTCCCCGTTCCCTGGCGCCTGGCTGTGCTCTCATCTCCAACGGCCACTTTCCATCAGGCTTTATCTTGCCAGCTTTGCCACGGCCAGCGTCAGCACTGCAGAGGATAATGTGGATTCATCATTTCAAAGTTTAAAGGGTCTTTTCAGGTCAAATCTTTTCTAGTGGACAACCAGGTGGTTAAACTGGGGGGGAAAAATGTAATTGCTCTAAAACCATTTTGCATTCAGTTCAATTGTTCTAACTAAGCTGTTAAACTGACATGTCACGTGAACAGATTAACCACCATTGTGTCAATTAAAGTGCTTCCTTTGTGTCTTTATTTTGGTTTTACAGCCAACAGCTTTAATGTGTTTGGTTAACTCCCATCACTCCATTTTGCTTTGCTTGCTCAGATTAAAAACTAAAGGTAGAGAGAATATTGATTTTATATTCAGCAGGTGGCCAGCAACACATCTAATGAATGCTGATGTTTCTCTACAGTATGTTTGCTGGATTTGGAAGTAGACAATGAACACATTTGCTGCACCACCTTTATTTAATTTCTCTATTGTGTGTGTGTGTGTGTATGTGTCTCTGTGTGTGTATGTGTGTGTGTGTATGTGTCTGTGTGTGTGTGTGTGTGTGTGTGTGTGTGTGTGTGTGTGTGTGTGTGTGTCTGTGTTTGTTTACAGCTTGTTGTACTGCCACAGTATAGCCAGAAACCAATATGTATGACATGTTTATATATGCCATTATTTACACTCTGTAACTGCTTCCCATATAGTACTTTTAATAGTCAGTGGTGGGGTTTTCTCTGCTGGGTGGAACATCATCATCATCATCATCATCTTCTGCTATTGCCTTTCAACAGAGCAGCCTGCTAAAGGTATTTTTTTCTTTAGGATCACATTTTATATCGTATAATAGCACAGAGCATCTTATTAGAAATTTGTTGTAAAGCTTTATCAATTTAGGACATTTCTGTGGTGCACGGGTCAGCTGGAGGTCGTAGGTCGGCTCAAGATACGATCACAATATTTAATATTTAATAACAGTAGCAATTCTGTTATATATTGCAAAAATTAATCAACCATAAACCATAAAGTGGTCAGTTAATGTGCATGTAGGTCATGTAGCCCCACTACTCAACAGTACAACTGTTTAAAAAAGTGAGTGCACGATAAGCTCAGACGGTGGTCAGACAGCCTAAACCTGAAAAAACTATTTTGCCAGAAAGGACAGTTTGACTAAAATAAGAGGACATGGGCACATCTTTAATGGTACATTTGACTTCTTTTCTGTAGATATACACAAGTCTCATCTTAAGCTTGAATATATTTAGATGAAATACAGCCTTTTAAAACATAGCTCCCAAATTAAAAAAGTTACGATTGATGACTGACACGAGCACAAGTGTTCTCATACACTGCACCAGTTTTTTTCCCTCTCTCATCAACAGATAAGCCACGATTGTCCTGTTACGTTAAGGCCCTAAATTCAACCTGTCGCAGCTTTCACAGCCAATTCTACCACCTTTTTTTTTTTGTCTCTCATCCCTGTACAAAGCTGCAGCAGCAGTTTCTGTGAAATATTTCTAAATGGGTGTTTCATATATTGGTCAGCCAAAATGCTGAACGGGCCTTTTTTTCACTTTAAATCAGTTGTATGCTTAGGAAAAGTTTGATAGTTGGTGGCAGCCTATTGATTATGTCTCACAAATGGAAAAACCGCAAAGGTATCCACATATCAAATGTTTGGTCCCACCCCAGAGCAAAGCCAGGAGGGGCTTTTATTCATCTTAACAGCTTTTCTCTTCTATAATTCCTTCTTTTTGTATTTCTCAGCCTTCTTCCTTCCTTCTACTGATCAGATTCAAATAAGCCTCCCGTGGCAGTGGCACAGTCACAGAGTCAAAAAAGGTGACGTCAGGGATGATACAAGGCTGCAGACGCCTGCTGCCCGGTGACTTTTCCCAGCACCCCGCACAGCTGTGTGCTCTGCTTCTCAACATCAAGGGGAAGCCGGGGTTATTACCACTATGTTTATGTGTCAGGAAGAGTCAATTATACGTCTGACGGAGGAGAGGAAAAAAGAGAGTGCGAGCTGTAAACCTTTTCACCCGGAGGCTGGTGTGTGTATGTGAATGAGATCCTCTGTGAATGCTTTTCTGCTTTTTTAAAAGCCTGTGTGTGCACGTGTGCAAATGTGCTCCAGAGGTAGTGAGAGAAAATAAATCTCGCCCCCCCTATGTTCTCCTGTAAAGGAACAGGTCGGAGCCCCTGCTGAGAAGCCGGAACCTAGGGGCCTCCAGCCAGCAGGCGCCACTGAGGATGTAGGGGCGCTGTGAGCTCGCTCGTGAAACAGCCCTACACCTGACCCTAATGACAGCCACTAGCACATGTCCTCTGTCCAGCCCTCACTCCCATGCCCTCTTTCCCCTCCACCTCTCCCCTGTTTTTCACTTTCTCTCTCCCTCCAGCCTGCCTCCCGCTCCCTCTCTCTTTCTCCACCACCATCTGCCTCTCTCTCCCACCCCCACCCCCACTTCCTCTCCGCACTCCCCCTCTGTTTGGGTGAGGAAGTCGAACCCGTCTGGTTGAAGGGAAAGAGGCTCTGTCACACTTGCCTTCTAATGAGCAGTTGCTCTGCGTGCCACCAGCTCTGACAGAGCCAAAATGGCCGACACATTTCACACTGCTCGACCTTGATCTGTCGGGTTGCTTGATGGCTTCACTGCGGAATGATACCATGTTGCAAAAAAGAAAAAAAAAGAAAAAGGAAAACAAAAAAAAGAACAAAAACAGAGAACAGAAGAAATGATGTAACATGAAGCCTTTGGTGAGAAATCGCTATTCTTGTTTTCAATGTTGCACAAAACTGGGACAGTGAAACGTGTGATGGTGGTGGTGCTGCTGCTCGTACCCTCGGGGGTTTAAAGCACAGGCCTGTTTGATGGCCTCCTCACTTTCATCCACTGTGTGTATGAGTCAGTAATCATTTAGAGGCTTTTCATTCTCCATTTTACCCACCTGGCTGGAAGATACTTGATGCCAGGATATTTCTACCGGTTAATGATTCACATCCGTTTCCAAAATCGTTCCCTTACTGGAAATGTTATTGACAGAAGCTGTATGTTGTCATAGGTTATATTTGATTTGCGTGTTGAGGATCAATATCTAAAGGACATCTGTGGTCAGCAACCTCTCAACCCAACTTTGAGGAAGGTTTTAATCCACTGTCTCATCCATCCATTGTGTTTTGTTCTTCTCTGTTTGCTGCTGTATAACTGCATTCTATTCTCAGAAAACCGGACCCGTCCGCAATATATTTATGCCAATTCATGACAGGTTCAGGTAAAAATGCCCGTTTGCAACAAATAGAAACCCTCCTCCTAGATTGCCTGTGAGTTCAGCTTTACCAGAGCTCTCAGTTGTTAGACAAATCATTTTCACAGTATTAAACCTGAATATCCATGGGCCAGTTGTTTGGGGTTTGTTTTCACTTGTCAGTCTAATGCTGGACATACATCATCATCAGACATCATGTTTTTCAAATTTGTGTGCCTTTAAACTCAGAACCAAACTATGTAATTTCATTCTATGACTGGTAACATGTACAGCAAAAGCATCAATGTAACTATGGGGGTCCTTGCATCCTTGTAAACACCGATGGACCCTCTTTAACCCTTTCTTACCTCAGTCTTTTTACAAAGATCAATGACTGTTCTCTCTACGAAAAACATCTTATGTGCTCATTTTCACATGACTACTAGAATAACCACTAGACTTCATGACTGTACATTTGACCACTTGTAGTCATGTGAATAACAATTGTTCTGTCTAAGAAGCAAAGGGGGAAGTAGAGCGACATTGTCATATTGGCACCACACTGGAGTGGAGCTGTGCCATGACTCCATTCTCAGAATAAAACTGTCAACTGCCAAAATTGATTTATCCAGTGAGTCACTTTTTTTTTGCAAAACCTCCAACAATATTCACCTAGTCAGACCCAGTTTTCTGATTCAGTGTCCATTAGGTACATCATTTTACATTTTGTCATTTCTATCAGCTGGTAATGTGTGTTTTCCTTTTGTCTGACAGTTAATTCAATAAAAGTTTGGGTCACTGGATGCCATGTGTCTTTAACTATTTGGAGAGATTGTGCACAAAATGTGTGAAACCAACGGATAAGTGTTAACACATTTGCAAGAGAAAAGTTCTGCTGTGCTGAGAAGATGACAATAAAGTTTTCACTAAAAGCAACTGTAACAGAAGGAAAATGACTAATTGGTTGGTTGAAGAATTCTGCATAGGGGGCTGCACACAGACATTAGGGATTTCTAATTTCTGTCAGCTGGGGATCTGTGTTATTCTTTTGTTTGATACAATTAATTCAATGACACATGTTTGCAAAATTCAAAAAATAAAAAATAAAAACATTAAAACATGTAACCACAGCAAATGTATCACTCAAACAACCCCATTTCTAGTCGATTCATTCCCGTGTGCAAATCTGGCTGCATCTGTCTTTGACATGCAAGAGCTACAGTGAACATCTAGATTAGACCAATTCAGGCACTCAGTATAGCACAGCATTTGTACTGTATCCCTTCTTTGAAGAAAAGATTTCATTGTTTTCCATATGGTTCGAACACAGAAAACGGAGGAGGAGGGGAAGACTTCTGCTGTGCTAAGAAAGTGATGATGAAGATCACGTAGATCCCAGCTTGATTGAACACATTTTACCAATTGATTGAAAAATTGTCAATGCAGTATTGCAGTATGTACCTGTAATACTGTAGAATTACCTTTATTTGTAGAATGAAAAGATGGCCACATGACAGGAGACTTCAGGATATTTTATATTAACAAATATGTGAAATGTCTTTCACATTGTAACTTTGACCAAGTTGTAGTTGATTAGTTCACTTTGAACTAAGCCTCGCTGTTTGCTAGTTTAGAGGTGCAGAAAACTTGAGATGAGATGTTTTTTGAAGGCAGTGACATGTTACCTGTTTTCTTGTTTCAGGTGAACGACTTGTTGGAGCCAGTAAAAACACTGTGACATTCCCACTGATGTTGTTAGTGTTCTTTTACTCATGTGTGTGGGTGAGGTACGAGTATCTGTCTTTCCATCGTGGGCACATACTTGAGATTGTGCAAGAAGATTTGGTACACGATTTGTGTGTGTGTGTGTGTGTGTGTGTGTGTGAGCATAATACTGTGGCCACTTCCAGTCATACATTGGCAGAAACTGGCATCAGTCAGGGCAACAAAGGCAGATGACATCCTGTCCACACCTTCAAGGAAGAACTCACACCAAACAAATAGTGAGACACATCGGGTTTTCTCAGCACCATCCAGCACAGTAAGCCATGTTGACAAGTATTCTTCTGTTTCCAAGAACCAGCAGTGTGGAGCATTTGCAGCTGATTGGCTTGGGTGAGATTTGCATAATGCATGGGCTGAAATAACGCTGCTGAACAATAACCGTTTCAATATGAATGGACAGTTTAGGATCAATTTCAACAGTGAATAAACAATTCAAGGAACAAAAGTCACTTTCAGCTTTTATCCCCCAGCCACAGCTCAATGTCTTGATTTTCACATTGGCCTACATTCTCTCTCCAACATGAAACTCTCACATTTATCTCCAGATCAGCCTCTTAATTTCGGGCGTTATAATCTTGTATTACTATAACAAATAGTCCACCAAAATTATAGATGACATCACTTTCCGCCCTAGCAGCAATTACTCCGATGCTCCACCCTGCCTCTTTTATCTTAAGACGTGGTGAGCGAGGGCACTGATTTATTGATTGAAGCTGTGTGTCTGTGCTGGCCTGCACAGGGGGGATGAAGAGGATTATGTAGCAGCAGTGTGATGTTGTTGACGCCCCTGTCGCCTTTACAGCTCTGACATGCCAAGACTTGGGCGTGTGCCCACCCTTGGTATATGAGGATGGGGAGGGGGAGTTTGAGAGGTCAAGAGATGAGTTTTCTGATGTGGGGAAGAGTGTGTGTGTGTGTCATTCAGGAATAGGTGGTAAGATTGCTGGGCCAGCTGGCAGCCTCTGCCTCAGCGTGGCCCTTGGGTGCATACGTTCTCTGTACTGTGACAGCTGGGACCTGGGTGCCAACCAAGACCAAACTCATGCTTGTCAACACACACACACAGAGAGACACACATACAAACATGTACACAGCAGGAGGCCGCACATGATTTGACAGGAGGCAAAACATGGGTTGTCTTTTCAGGAGGATGTTACAGGGTGGAATCATACTAGTTATGTGTATAGTTTAATTAGGCTGGAAGTGCTGAGATCATTTAAAGGGTCAGTTCACATTAATTACAGTAAACATGTTATCTCCAGTAATATCCAGACAAAATTCTACTCACCTGCATTTTATTAGGATGAAGGCAGAACTAGTTTGACTAGATATAGATTGAATTGAAGATATAGATTGAAACAAGTCAGAATTATAGACCAAGAGAGTGAAAAAGGAGAATCAAAAATCAAACGACAGCAACCGGCCATTAATAGAGTTGGAGGTTATTACCTTTGACCTGTGACCTTTTTCTCATCTACAATCACTTGTCATGTGAGCAAGTGGAGTCATGTGACACATCATGTTAAAGCTCACATGTCTGAGACAGCTACCGCTGGTAAATAAGAGAAAAAAAAAAAGAGACCTGATCCGGTCGAAAACGTTTAATGTTCATTCTTTGAAAATGATTATTTCAAAACTCAACAATGAATGTGCTCAGTTAATTCTGAAAACATTGTTTGAAAGTCGAAAAAACAGGAAAGAAATCATCATTTTTTTCCATAAAAAAGTGACCTTTGATAATTATTATACATGTTTCACTTTTTTTTAATCAGCTTCTGTTGTCCCGTTCATCTCAGAGTTTAATAACCGACACCAGAATTGCCCTCCTATTTACAACAGATAAGGAAAGAAATTAATGGTCCAATTTGCTTGAGTAGAAGAATGGTTTTCAAAAGTATTTAGTATTAAATAGGCTCAAAGAGAAAAGACACAGATTAATGTTCTATGGCCATAATATCCTCGCATTTCATGGCTACAAAGCTTTGCATCTTCCCTTCATTTAACATCAAATGACAGCATTCTTAAAAAACTTCATACTTCATAATAACCACATTATTGTCACGATGTGAATATTGGGGTCAATAAAGTAATTGTCATAGACTGACAAAAGGAGAGTAGGGCCTCTCAGATTTCCAGTTTCACAAGTTTCTGTTCAAGACATCGGAGGAGACAGAAATGAGGACATGGATTTAGGAAGGCAGGAGGCTGAAGGTATGGAGGTCAAAGGCAGCCGCAAGCTGCAGAGGGAGGGAGGTTAATAGGAGTAAATAAGGAAACTGCAGAGGTGAAGTGGAACCTTTAAGTTTTTTATGCTGACTGTCCGACTCGCCTCATTTGTCACAGCACCGGACTCTATAGAGGCAGGCTACCAAGCAACCGTTCCAAATAAAACAACCAACTCAGGATCTAATGTACTTTCCCACTCTCCTACTCAGTTGCCATATGAATTTGACTTATTACTCATACAGTGTGGAGTTTCCTGTTTGTGCTGACGCATTTTCACTGGAGTTGGAGTTAGTTAATTATCTTACTATTTCCTCATTTAAAAGGGAACTAGTCTTGGGAGTGTACAACTGGATATAGCTTAACAGGGGGGTTGTGTGAAGTCTTTTTTTTTTTTTTTTACTTTAAGTCTTTAGAAATGTCTTTGCGTGTTGAGTTAGAAAAAGAAAGCTGTCACTCCTGCTCGAGGCTACAAAGCTCAATTTGGCCAGTCACACTTTTTGTGTGGCAGCACGGTGGTCCAGTGTTTAGCACTGCTGCAGTTACCAGGTCACCAGTTTGAATCTATCTGCTGCCTGCACATGTTAGGTTAACTGGTGACTGTATATAGCCTAAAGGTGTGAGCGTGAGTGATTGTCTGTCTGTGTATGTCTCTTTGTGTTGGCCCTGAGACAGACTGGTGACCTGTCCAGGGTGGACTTTGCCTCTCGCCCATGTGACAGCTGGGGTCGGCTCCAGCTCCCCTGTGACCCTGAACAGGATAAGTGGTTTAATGGATGGATGGATATTTTCTGCATCCATGTGTCCATTTACATGACAAATATTCATGGTCTGGACGGACTCTCTATGGACGGCCACATGCAGGCCGATACTTTGCGTCTGCACGGACTGTCCACAACCCTGGTGCCCCGACTACACGTGAAAAGTAAACCATGCTTGTTGTATACACCACTGGCCTCTTCATTACAGTAGGTGCACATGTACAATCTAATGCAATCAGAGCTGACAGAGCAGCTGTGCCATGTGTTCTACTTTTACAAGGTTCCCAGTTTTCCATCTTTGTTTCATCAGGCCATGTTGTTTCCAATGTTGTTTCTCACGGTCTGAGAGTCCTTCAAGCGTGCCGTCATCTGCCTTTTACTGAGTTGTGGTTTCCGTCTGGCCACTCTTCCACACAGGCCTGGCTGGTGGAATGCTGCAGAGATGGTTGTTGTTCTGGAAGGTTCTCCTCTCTCCACAGGGAAATACTGGAGCTCTTTCAGAGTGACATCGGGTTCTTGGCCACCTCCCTGACTAAGGCCCTTCTCTCAATTGCTCAGTTTGGCCAGCTGGCCCTCTCTGGGAAGAGTCCTGGTGGTTCCAAACTTCTTCCAGTTGTGGATGATGGAGGCCACTGTGCTCATTGGGACCTTAAATGCTGCAGAAATTGTTCTGAACTCTTCCCCAGAACTGTGCCTCGATACAATCCGTTCTCGGAGGTCTACAGAGAATTCCTTGGACTTCATGGCTCGGTTTGTGCTCTGACATGCACTGTTATGCACTTTCATCACCGAAAAATGGGCCGCACCAGACAACAGGACACATCGTACCACGATATATATGATATGTTTTGACAGCTCAGAGTCCCTCAGTATTAAACTCTACTGTGTAGGGGATGGAAACAGCTGGGGTGCAAGGTTACATCAACATTTCCTTCCCCTTTTGATCGTAATACTCAGTCACAAACGCATTCATGTATTCAAAATAGCATTCATTTTTCACACGGTCCCCCCCACACGCATTCACTTTGAATAACCGTCATGCATCATGACAACACTTGTGCAAATGCACCGTTGCACTTCAGGCTTCATGAAACAGCAGTAGTTCAGAACAACACCACAACGGGCAACCTGCAGCAGAGCAAACGTGCAGCAACGTGAGTCCAGCGTGGGTGAAACGAATTCACTTCCGGCCGGTCGTCAGACAGGTGGCGCAGATTGAGAGACTAGCACACCTGGCTTATAGATACCTTATCAAGACAGGCAGACAGTTAGAGCATTATTTATGAATATGCCTCTTTATCTTGCTATTGAGTTGTAATGCACCGAGAAAGGTGAGGGCCTCCTACCGTTCAGACACTCAAAAACACATAAATCCTCAGTGGGAATACGAGGCTGGTATGATGCATACAGCGCCTATCATAATTGCCTCTGCCTTCCCTTATCTAATACTTAGGACAGCAGCACTTTGTTAGGACTCACTTTGATTAATTGCTGATACAAAGAACCGCTCTATTTACTGCATGTAGGTCATTTTGTACCCGCCTGAACGTTAAGTGGAGAAACCTCGAAATGGGTGCAAGTTTACTTTTATTGCAGTGAAATTTGGTGCAGATGCCTGTAGCCACGAGAGGACGCAGCCACATGTTCATAAGAAAATGTGTTTGTTTGTTTCCTACCCTGTGAAATATGTCAACAAGCACGAGCCTTGATACACTCACAGCTTAGTCGGCCCCAGCACTAGCTTGTCATAATTACAATACTAAACTTCCTCTTCATCCACCACAAGCATCACGCACTGCCAGTCTTTATCGTGTCATATTTACATATTTACCGCTAATGACTCATTGCCAACTCTGAATGGCATGATAAGCGTCCATGTGGCTGAAATTGTGGTGTAAACATTCATGGTTTCCATAGTTTCTATGTGTGCATGGCTGCCTGTCTTGTTTTACTTCGTTGCCATTAGATAACACCTACAATGAGCAGTGCACATTAACATTTATACATATGAATGTCCTACGCCTCAGTTTGGGACATTAATGCCTCTTGTCTCTGCTCTTCTGCCTTTAAATGAGAGATTTTCTCTCTTTTTTAGGGTTGTGCCTTTATAAGAAATGAGGCTTTCGAAAAGCCCGTTATCTGCTATTTAAAAGCCACTACTTTTGTGAAACCTCTTCCATGACCCTCTTTTGGACTTCAAAGGCCCCAGCTGGTAAAGTGGAATTTGGCCTTGTTAAGTATATTAGTATTATGTGGACTGCATAACCCCACTCTTGGTGTAGTTTGGTCCACGTTATTCAAATCTGGTGAAATTAGTTAATAATGATGGACATCGATCCCATTGCCGGATCATTTAAGCTCAGTTTACATTTCATTTTACTGTAATAAGCCTTTTGTTTGTTTTTCGTGTAGATAGCACACAGTCTAATTTAGAGCACAGGGTTGTTAAATTCCCAATATTTAATACCTTGTTCCTTCCAGTGTAGCTCTGCACTTTATTAGTCCATTGTCAGTCAGTTGTAATATGATTTTGTTTGTTTTTTTTATCATTTAGTGTGAGCACAGTCTCAATTTAATTTCCCCCATGGAATCCCCCCCCCCCCCCCCCCCCCCCCCCCCTCTCACTCCTGCCACAGGCGTACTCGCTCAGACACTGAACTTACAAACAATGATGCAGTTCTTTCTCTGTCTGCCTCTCAGTTCTTTCTCCACTTTCTACGGTCCCACACACAATCCTGACAACTAGCAGTTTATGAGCAGTACCTCTGATTCTTCCTCCTCCTCCTACAGATGTTTACATTTACACACGTTTTCCAATTTACTGCATGTGGAGGTAAATATTTTGCATATTTTTACACTTCACCATTTCCTCACACTGAAGCTTGTGCTACAAGATGTGTAATAACCTTAATAACCTTAATTTGAGTCTGCTGCACGAATTGACAAGATTTGGGTGAAAGCCATGCCTGCCTCACATTACTTCAATTTGCCAATTTGTCAGGGCTTAATCGGTTTGGAAATCCTCGAAATGTGAGTTGTGAGGACTGTTGCTAGAAGGAATGTGTAACAGCAAAACTTGCCCAGCTGTTCAGACAAGCTCCAACTCAGAGCAGAATGGGGAAATGAGGGGAGTCAGGCAGGAAAGGACAGAGCTGGGGAAAGTTCTGCAGACTTGTATTGGCACATTTACTGTAGATAAAGTTACTAATGTGATATTAAACGTACCTAATGACACACACACACACACACACACAAAGATCTGATTGCACAATATCTTGCTGACAAAAGTTCCATTCTCAGTATGGACCTGTTTACCCTCCTCAGACCAACTGTCCTAAAATCCTCTCTGTGCTCTTGCATTTCTCTCACCCTTGTTCCTCGTTCTTGTCCGTCACACAGTCAAACATTGACACACTCTCTGCTCCATCTCTGCACACTCTGTGCTCAGCACTCACTAAACACTTCCTAAAAACTAAACCCAGTCCTCCCGCGTTCAACCCCAGAATCGTGTTGCATTCAAACCCCCTAAACTCATGTTTTTTACAAACCCATATTGAAGACATAGACATGTTTCTACTGCTCTTTGCAAAAGCACACTTTGCATAATGTGCTGTGTCTCGTGCTGTTTTACTTTGGGAGTTCTTTATTGTAAATGGAACAAGAATAACAAGTATATTAAAAAGGACTGGCTCTATAATAGCTCTGACTCCTGATTCATTACAAAAGATTTTAGAGGATTTCATGTTGGTTTCAGGCTGGTTTACTAATCTTGTTTTTACATGCATAAGTTATAGTCAGCCTTTCACTTGGTAATATTTTTTATTAACCGGCTCTGTGAGCTCTGGGGGATTGGATTGGAGGATCACTGCCACTGCATGAACCGAGGAACATTCGACGACATGCGGGACAATCCGGCTTGGAAATGCCCTGCAAATAGCCCACCGACTGCAAACGGTAGATGTGTTTCGTGTTGACAACTGAAGCCTTGTTCCTTTTCCGGAACTGCATTCATCTCGTGTTTAGCACTTGGGTCCTGTTTGCCAGCACATTACAATTGAGTTCTATTTATTTCTACATCAGGTGAATATCTGTAGACATGTGCACCCTTTACCTTTTGGCACAGGATGTTCTCAGTTCAGTTCAATTCTATTGGGGTTCAGTATTTCACCCAAAAACACATGTGGAGCCAGGAGAGGACAGTGTGATTAATAGAAGACTAACACACACAGGGTCGCCCCCTGGGTGTAATTCAAGGTGTTGCCCTGGCACCACATTCCCCCAGTCTTAATCTTACTGAGCGTCTGTGGGATGGGCTGCTGGAATATAAAATCTGCAGAACAAACACATCCCAGACCACACAGTAGGCACAATATATAAAGAGACATGGTTTGATATGTTTTAGGTACTGTACTTGAAAAGACAGGGACAAGACATCCATCTCTTTCAGTCAAGTCTTGCTTACTCTTCTAATGACTCGGTTCTTGCATTTGCATCACAGTTGTAAGGACCTCTCTCTGCTACCTCCACTGTGTCATCTGTTCTTGATCTCGCGCCAGACATTCAGACCTACCATCACTGCTGCTCTTACTCCCACTCTCTTCATTACTCTGTCTGCGCTCTGTTCTTTCATCTTTCTTTCTTTATTATCTGTTGGTTTTTCTCACTCCCCCTGCTCTGGTGCCATCTCGATTTTTGATTAAAACACCCAAAGTTCAGGTAAGGATGGGTCTAAAGTTGACAAAGGCTTATGGTGGACCAAGGACAGGCAATTTACATTAATTTATCATCACTAAATGTTTAAATTATTTTTAATAAGCCCTCATAAAATCCAGATATGCGTCAGTCTTAATATAACCACACGATCATACTATATACTACATTCAATACACTTCTTATCTTAAGACATTTATATCTGTTTTTGCTTATTAATAAAATAAATAATTTACTCTCTCTACGAGTGAGAGACTTTGGGGAGCTACTGTAACACAGATATACCTTTTAGCAACTTCCCTGCTAACTCATGCTTCATTACCTTGGACCATTCAGAGGTGAAGCTCTGTACCTGTTTTAAGTGTTGTTTTGAACGCACATGCCACCAGCAGCCTGATAGACCTGCTGTGGGTGTTAGTGATCTGTGTGGTCAGTTCGTGTTCTCAAAAGGCTATCAGCCATTTGAACTATGCATCCAGCGTACTGTGTTACACCAGTCGAGACTTAGTCTTCACTGATTTGAAGACTTGTTTTCAGTCGCTGTGCTAAACTCTGTCCAACACCATTTTTAAAATCATTGTAAATGTGTTTTGAATTGCTGTTTTGATCAAAGAGACAATCTACAGATGTAAGTGTACAAACCCATAATTTATCATTTCAATTGCGGAGGCTGTCAGCATGCGAGAGCTTGATGTGTGGCATGTATCTCCTTTGAAAAGAAGTTGATGCACTGCTCTGCAGCATCAAAAAGGGATTTGTTTTAACTTGGCCTATTTGGCAAACACACCGCAGTTACGTAAGTGCTAATGGCTTCAAAATGTGCATTTAGTCTGTAAGTTAGGATATTGTTCAGTACCACGTTGCATCACGTTCAGTTGATTGGATGACTCCTTGTCCGTGCGTGAGTGTCTGAAAGTGTTTTTTTGTGCAAACCTCCCTGCTTTGCTTTGATTTAATTTAATTTCGATGTATTGCGCTGTATGGATGCTGAGCCCATTTTGCCCTGAAGACACATTTTTACATTATGCATCAATGTCTTTTGTAAAATACCTCTAAGCCTCTTCATACTTGTTTAACCAAAAATAATTAAACAAAACATGCACATTTTAAATCAGATTTCTGAATATGTCATACAACTTAAAGCCCCCGACATCACACAGCAGACAGACTGTATCATCTATATCTTTTTCACATCTGTCAGTGGTTGCGGCTGAAAATAACCTGAGCAAAGACATATGGTTTTGTGTGAAAACAAACGATGGCAATATCTTACGATGTGTGAATATAAAGTATCTAATCAGCTATGCTTCTTCCTCAGAACATTTGCAGTGCAGCATGAATCACTATAAGTCCTGAGCAGCGCCGTGCGGATAATGGACTACTCCTAAAGACGAAGTTGACCTTGGAAACAACAGTAAAGAAACTGTTTCACCATACGGTCCGCTCGGTACAGTAGTTGTTGAGGAGCATTCAACCTGCCTCTGGTTCTGTAAAATAGCCTCATGCATATTCTGTGGCTGCTGTAAACGCACATAAAGTAATCATCACATCTATGACTCTGTGAAGATGGATGTTCAAGCCCTTCCAGATCTACCATGCTCACACCTGGCAAACATCTGGAAAAACACTGCTGGTTCCATTTTTTTCTTTTTCTACACCCACGAGTCTGATGCAGACCAGAGTTTCAAAACAACCTCATAAGATCACACTACTTTATTAGTTTCTTCCATTTATGAATTGTATTTTTAATGTCAACACGTTCATGTGAGCTCAGCTGTTTCATCCACAGTCAGACTCCGTCATAGAGATGTGGCTTACATTCTGATGGCCGTGTGAGACTGGGTTTAGCATATGTGTCTTACTAAGTGCCTGTTAGCTTTTACTTGTAACTGCTATTCCTGTTTGCCAAAGAAAATTGCCAAATAATGCCTCACTGAAAAACTGTGACTTTCTGGGCTTCTCACACTGTAAATGTGGCCCTGCCTGTTTGCCTCTTTGGAACCGGTTCATTTGCTTCATGGTGTTGTGCAATTTATACAACAAAGCCATGAAGGGCAAACTTCTTTCCTGCAATAAGCACACTGTTATATCACCTTCACTATAATGTAAGATAATCATAACTTTAGGTTTTGACCTAAAAATGTATTAAACGTTCTTAGCTGTTTGCTCAGTAGTCATGAACTAACTCTATATCCATGACAACTGAGCAATGTGCTTAAGGAATACTATGTCATGTGGTTTAAAACTCAAGACATTGGACTAGACAGACTCAGACAGGGCTTTCCTCATTACAGTTAAACCTGCAAGTGCTTCAAATTAAATATCGAGCTACTGTTTGCCATTAGTCCATGTTCTGGAGAAATGTCCTGTTGGAAGGACATTGTGTGTTTGTTGCTTAGTTTTATCATTGTTTCACAGTAGTGAATGATTTCTTTTTTCAAAGCCTAATTGTTTAGAAAAAGGGGACCATCATAATCAGGGTCTGTGTCATTTTGGAGCTCTTGCTGAGACACTGTTGCCTTTCTTTGGGAAGGCAGTCACAGTTAAACGAGTATGACTGCAAATTTATATGAACCTTTATATTCCCAAACCTCTGGCATTATCTGTTACGCAGCATGTTTTGACATGCTTGTTCGCCCTGCTTTATGCCTTGTGTGCAATCTACAGTTTCATCTGTTAATACTGCTGATATTATACACAGTAAGTCTCTCCTTGTGTCAACATTGTGAAGAGCGTGTTCCTCGGGATTAACAGTCAGGACATAAAATCCACTATGGACTAACAAACATGTCAACTGACTCAGCAGCGGTCATGGGAAGTTTGCTGGAAAGCAGCGATTTCCGAACCCCGTAAATATTTGACGGGTGGTGTGTGCGTGTGGGGGGGAGGATTCGTCATCACAGTGAATGGAAAATGTTGTTCTGATCACTGTGTTGGCTGGCCCCAGGCAGTGTAGCATGTGGCATTAATGTGGACGTGTCACTGCATTCACTCAGAGCTCGGTGACTAACGAGGAACTCCAAAACTGTTAAACAAATGCAAACAGATTTCATCAAACTTGATTTGCAACTCTCCGCTTCTTCCTTACTCGCTCCCTCCCCACCTTGTTTCATTGGCTCCTTCCCTTCCTTTCTCCCTCCCCACCTTATTCCCTTTCCTTCTCATCCCTGTCTTTCTTCTGCCATCTAAACAAATTAGAGAGCAAATGAAGAGGGTGGAGTGATATGGGTGATGAGGCATGCCAGAATGTCAACATATGACAAGCAGCACAGATGGGGGGAGAGAGAGAAAGAGCGAGAGAAGAAACGGGGAAAGAGAGAGGGAATGTGACGAAAAGAGAGAAGTATTCCCCAAAAACCCAGACTTGAAAAGAAGTGATTAATGAGGCCAGATGTTAAGCTTCTTTTAGCATGAATCATTGCATTCCCCTTGACAAAGCAAAAACTACCCTCAATTTCCCCAAACATAGACGCAGTAGGCAAATTACTTCCCAGGGTGTAGACAATAGAGACAAATCCAGTGCTTCTCTGTTTTGAGCAACTTTTTCCCTGCCAGGTCAGGACAGTAAATCACCTAAATGTTTCAGGCTTTTGTTTCATGCTGACATCACTTTATTCCGATCCATACTTCGCTGAAAAAAAAAAAAAAACATAGTCTCTTAAATAGATACACTCAGGCAGAACCACTTCAGAGTGCTTGTTTGCCTGACCAAGCTAATTATGGCATCTGGCCGATCAAATGTGTATGAATCTCCGGTGCCTCGCTGATGATGTGAGAACACAACAGATCCTTCAGAGGCACATTTACCAGCCACAGAAGCCTGACATCCTTTTTATAAAAATCAATGCAACTCAGCCTGTGTGCCAGCGATGTCAGCTTGACATCCTTGAATGATTTAACATGTAGCAGCAAAATGAATCTTACAGTGGTGTGATATAAAGCCCAGGAAACAGCCTTTTCCTCGACCACATTTAAACAGTTAGACTTTATGTTTGTGGTGGTTGTAATGTTGTGGTGGGCACGGGTCAGCATAGGCAGCAAGACATGATGCACTGTGTGTCCGGACGGCTGATGATTACGGCCAAAAGTCATTTTTTCGCCCAACCACTGACCACCACAGCAAGTGCCCACTAAGGTGCTCTCACAGTAGAACAAACACAATAAAGTGCCCTTTAAGGTGTCCTTATAGTAGAGCAAAAGATGCCTTTGAGGTAGGGCAACCACAAAGAAGTGCCCTCTGGAGAACTTCACAAAGCTCTACTGTACTTTTTAATCATTTGGAGGTGAAATTTGTTGATTTTTGTTATGTACAGTTACTATGGTTACGTGGATTAACGTGTATACATGTCACATTTTGATTCTGGGAAACTACAAAACATAATAACAATAAATACTTTCCAACTCATTTCATCAGACTGCAGCTCTGTCACCTGTCACCTATTTCAGAAAGCTAATAATGTGTTCTGTTCTTTGGCAGAGGTTTTCGTCTTGGGACATTGAACACTTTCCATACGTTCCCATTGCAATTCCACAAAAACTACTTTTCATGTCGGTCTCAGTGATTCGTTTTGTGCCTCCAAGATGTCTGCACGTGTTGCTAAGGACTTTGGATTTGTTGATTTGGAGCATCGGCTGTGCACATAATCAGAAATTAACAATACAAGTACGTGAGCTGCAATGCAATCTGGCAGACATATACAAACTATACAAGGAGAAACAATGACGCCGGTGACTTTGCCATTATCTTTGTGAACATTTAAGTAAAAAGCAAGTATATATGGACTTTTAACTGGACCACAGACATGCTGGGTTTAACCCTTCTTCACATAAAAACAAGAAATAGAAAGAAACAGGTATTTTGTGAACCCAGTTCATAAACACACTACAGTATATCTTGTTACTTTAACCTGTGCATAATTAGGGATGTAAAAATGACAGCTGACAGGAGGATTTGTGTCCTGGAACGGTTTCTTGGCAGCAACAGCTGGGTGCAGAGACAGTGTGTGCAACTTCCTCAAGTCTTGTCATCAGCGCGTGGCTGCTGTATTTGTATTTAATCTGCACCAAAGCCAAAACCAAAATGAAATGGGTCCTTCCATGTAACGTCAGCTGAAAATGTTGTTTACATCTGATGCAAAAAAGCTTGTTTAAAATCCTAAGTGGAACTCCACTACCCCAATGCAACCTCCAGCAGTAATAAAACATAAAAGGACCTAATGCACATAGCCAGAAGGCAGTCGAGTCCCGGTCGTCTCTACGACTTAATGTTGCAGCCTTGCCAGCAGAGAAGGCCATTTATAATTGACCTTGCACTGTCAAGTCAAGGCATCAAGGCAGCAGTCATAACATGCCCTCACACGTCATTCTAACGCCTTTCCTTGCATCTATTTCTCCATCAACTCATCACCCACATCTCCCGTTGTCTCCATGAGGACTGCTAAGAGAGAGGGTGAGGGGAAAACGCTTTGATCTAGTGTGTTTCATTCGCAGCCTCTCTCTCAAAGGCTTTGGACGGCAAATGATACTCAGAACAGAGGGAGAAAAACGTGTTTCTCGTTTACTTTGGCTGAGGGTGATTTCTACGATTTATTCAGTTAGAAGGAAGTGATTGAGCTATTTGGCTATGGGCTAATCATCACTATCAACATCTGTTGTTCTCAGCAAAAACCAGAGTGTATTGTTTTGTTTTCTTCCTTCTTCATCCTAATCCTCTCTCACCTCTCTAATTCTGAACAAATCTTTGTGTTAACAAAATTTCATTAATTCAGGAGATGAGGAAATTGGCAATTAAAATGTGTGAATTAATGCAGAAAAAAGGAAGGAGCTATGGGGAGTGCAATTGACTGAGTCAACAGGTCAGAGAGGGTAAGTCAGAAAGAAAGGAGGAACAAGAAAACGGGCAAATGAATGTGATTAAAAAATGAAAGGGGAGATTGATTTGCCTGTCTCTTAAGTAGAAACTGAAAATAAGACCTCATCAAATGTGTGTGTGTGTGTCACAAGAGCAAGAGAGTCAAACCAGAGACAGGGGTGAAAACTGCAATACAAGGTACACAGGACAATAGAAAATTATTCACAAAAATACAATTTTAAAGAAAAATTGTTGTGTTTTTAGCTACAACAGCAATGCTGTTCTGTTGTTCCACCAGTGTGGTCCACGCTGCTATATTTCAATTACTGCATGACTGCAACCACAATTTATGTAGACAATCAGAGGATGAATCCTAATTATTCAGATGATCCCTATACTTTTTATCTGAAGCCACCATCAGGTTGATTTTGTGGTTATGAGTTAATTGTTTTTTAACTATTGAATGTACAGTTGTGTTCAAGTTTGAATCCCTTTATTCTGAAATGTCAAAAAGAGTAAAACTAAGTTTTTTTTTTCCCAGAAGCATAATATTTAATCCACATTCAGCTGGTAAAAATGTTCCCTCATCAGAAATTAAAGTTTATTTTTACTTAATTTCCTTTTTGAACTTTTACACAAATATTTAATTATTTTTCATTATTTTTATACAAATGTTAGGTTTACGTTTGCATCCCCTCATATGCCATTTCAACATATTGAGGGGCAAACATAATAATATAATACACCTTCAGCTAAGACGAATGGTCATCATCAGATGTAACAAAAATGGTCAGGGAATGTCTAAAATAATTATAATAAAAAACAACTGGAATTACATTACATTACAAGTTTTGCAGCCCTTTAAGAATGAACTTTAGGGAGCATTTCTACAAGCTGAATGTGCATTAATTATCATGTTGATTAAAAAAATGGATTGTTCTTTTTCCCATTTCCACCTAAGTCGATGCAAACTTTTGGACACAACTGCATAACATTTGGACAATCTGGTACTTAAAAAAGCTTAATAATATTAAATTGATGTTGCAGTGGGAATTACTTTATAATGAGGGAAAGTGTGGACCAAAGTGGAGGCTCACACAGCTAATGAGCAACAAACTAAACAATAGTGAAATGCTCAATAGTAAACCTTATAACTGCTGAGTATTAGCCTTTAACATTCACATAATGAGCATGTTAGAATGTGTTACACAGCTGCTAGTGTGGCTGCAGATTCTTAGCTGCAGACACAAAGCAAGGATCATGGCAACAGCTCCTCCCGAGGACCCAGGAGCCAAAAGTGAGGACAGAGGTTGGTACATTGAAATCTAGGTTAGAGTTCAAAAGGTTGAGGAGAGCACGCACTGCTCTAATCTTTGGCAGGGGAGTTAAAACATTAACATTCAGCCGACACAGCCACACTTGAACCCTGTATCTCCACAAAGACCATGAGGGTTCAAACAGTATGCAGAAGAGAGATACGCAGGGTTTGTGCTGGGCACTGTTTGTAATTGTAAGTGTAGAAGTTTATGCTAGTCTGTGTTGCTAAAGCGAGAGCGGTTTGTAATTGTATGGAAACATGCTACATCAGCCACAAAACCACTGACAGGTGAAGTGAATAACATTGATTATCTTGTAACAATGGCACCTGTCAGACATGGAGCTATATTAGGCAGCAAGTGCACAGGCAGATCTTGAAGTTCATGTGTTGGATGGAAGAAAAATAAGCAAGGATCTGAGCAACTTGTACAAAGGCCAAAAGGTGGTGGCTGAACATCTGAGTCAGAGCTTCTCCAAAGCAGCAGGTCTTGTGTCCAAGCGTGCAGTGGTCGGTCTCTGCCAAAAAAGAGGACAACCGGTGAACCTGCGTCAGGATCTTGAATGCCTGGACTTTACTGGGGTATATGGTGACCAAAGGATAGATGATCTGCTCTGTTCCCACCGGTGAGCTACTGTTGCACATTGAATCACAGCTTGAAGCACAGCCACACACTGATTGTAGTGCCCATGCTGACCCCTGTCCAATCACAAAAGTGCCTCCAGGGTGCAGGTGAACATTGGGTTTGGACTATGTTTTCTTTTACATGTTTTACATTGTGCATTGCTTACCTGAGGAAGAGACATTGAAGAAAGCAAGTCCACAGAGGCCCCACCTTGTAATTTATAGGACTTAGACCACAGAGGACACCTTCAGGCATCTTGTAGAGTCCATCCCTCCACAGGTCAGAACTGGTGTGGTGGCACAAGGCAAACATACACAATATTAGTCAATAGTCTTGAATGTTGGGGCTGATGCGTGTACATTATACCGTATATGGTCTAATTTCCAGCCCCACCAGTTGTATCAGTGGGATTACTTGAGTCCATTTATCAATCCACATCAGTGTGACTTGCATGGGTAATTGTAAATTAAGTGGATTACTGTGCAGTAGGGTCCCTGAGGGAATTGTAGAATCTCAGAATGAATGCAAAATCCTATCACACTGTAGCCAGCAGGTCCCACAGCAGCATCAGCACTTTCTGAAGCAATGATATCACCATGAGCTCTTTTGAATGATACTGATTTAATATCAGCATGCTAGATTTAATGATACTGACACTCATTATGTTTCAGCTCCCTGAAGTGGGCAAGTGATTGGCACATTCAGCTGCAAGTGTGCTTAATGGTAAGGTGTTCCACAGGACACGCTTTAGACTCTGTCGTGAGGAAGAATATTTTATGTTCAGACAAGAAAGTGTTTTTGTCCTTAAAGACAAAGTTGGAAAGTGAGTGTGGACAACGAAGAAGAATACACTGATCAGCCACAACATTAAATCCATGTGGTGGTTTGAATGTTGTGTTGGACGAGGATCAGTAGAGGCACTCTGACCAGTCTGCAGCTATGCAGCCAAATATGCAGCAGCACGCTGTAATGCACTGTGTGGTCTGACACCTGTCGATCACAGCCAGCATCACATTTGCCCTATGCTGATCACTGTCGACCACAACATTAATGCAACCAAGGGGATTTATTGTCGCGGCTGACTAGTGTATGTAAAGTTGCCACAAGATGCATTCTTGTTTCCTCCTGGCTTCTGTGGCCTTATACCATCCAAATCCCCCGAATCAAAATCCACCTCGAGTGAATTGCGGTGGAATACAAATGAGGAAGCAGTGGCAAGGATTTCTGTTTTAATGAGGACAAAAACCTATCACCACATCTAACCTGAAACGCTTCATTTGCTGCTGCCTGCCAGCCAGCACTTCCCAGAAGAATTCTGGGGTTAAAACTGTAGAGTTTCTGTGCAGCTCGCTCAGGGCCCTGGCAACAAACGATGGCCTCCCTCCCACACCCCGGAACATTTAAACCCAGCTTAGTTTGCCCAAAGCAATCTCAGCTCGGGAGTCGAAAGGTCACTTTAAATAAATAAAGAATGGGGCGATCACTAGACATCCCACACAGTCAGCAGCACTTTGAAGGGATAGCCAAGGCTACACCATTTAGCATTCAGTAGCCTGAAGCAATCCATGAGGCTGGCAGTCCAAGAACAGAAAGTCCAAGACCAGATTGACTCCCACTCACTTGCCACAGTTACATCAGTCACACTGCTCTTTTAGCTACACTTCTGGGCTGTTTGTCACTGCACGGCTTGCTATTGTCCGCTATGAGAGGAGACGGCTATGTAGAATTAATTCATCGCCTCAGGTTGAGAGGCCTAGCCGCTGTTTTGACCAGCATTTCATTACAATATGTTTATGCTTCTGTGTCTCTCAACTTTTAGCCTCCCCAAGTTTGCAGGAATAAACACTTGGGAAAAAGCTACTCAGGTGATAGGAGATAAAAAAAAAATTGACATAAATACTTGAGAATGTTTGTGTTATTATCTGAGTCTTCAAAATAAAAGCAGTATTGCTGAGACAGGAGAGCACACTCCCTGTGAGACAGGATTCCACGCTCCATCAATGAAGCACATGCTCAGGTTTTAAGAGCATGTCACAAGTCTATAAAGAGTAAACTCAAATGGATTCATGAGTCATTATTCACACCAGAGACACACACAGGCACAAATAGATAAACATATAGTCTCAAGTGTGTACACAAACCTGATGCAGAGATGGACTTAAATGCACATCAGACTCCTGAGATGCAGGATGAATGCCCCAAAAAAGCCGAATGCGTGTGCGCACCTTCATACGCACACACGCGCCCTTTGTCGTTGCAGGAGCCAACCTTGTTACATCATCCAGAGGGGAGTTTATCAGTGACTGATCAGTAGCAGCCTGAAGACTCTCAAAGGCTGTTTTGTCTTCCTCCGGCCTGAAACTCCCTGAACCCAAAGATTAGCTTTCAGCCATGGGTATTTGTTTACCACAGCCTCAGTTTGCAAGTGTTGCGATCATGGCCGGCTGTTGTCACAGAGGGGGAAGTGCTTTACACACAGTTTAGCTGTGACAGAAAAGTAACATTAAGTCCCCATATAATCTTAGCAAGTCTTCCAACACAAGATTGCATTCCCCCGCCCATTCATGCAAGCTTACGGGCGTAGCGGTGGCAGTTGTCGGCCGTGTTTAGCGTTCGATCACAGTTTGGATTTAAATAAGTCGTTATTTAAGGTTAGCTGACCTGACCTGTCACACTAATGATCACATGGTTAAGGCTGTGGAAACAATGTTGTCTATCAATTTGAAACAAAAAACAAACTGTGGTTTTGTTCAACATTTAGATAGTCACACTAAAAAAAGGTCTTCTGACCAGTTTTTAAGTATTTCCCAATTCAAGTATTCAGCAGATGATATTTAACACTTTTCACACACTGGCACTAAGAGATACACTATTTGAGCAAAACGTCATGTAGAATAATGTCAATATGCTCATATGTACCAACCCAGCTAGTGGAATAATAGGTTAAAAGTCCAGCTGTTAACAATTCACAGCTGGCCTGGTTTACCCATCTTCTCCAACTTGCTTCAGCTCTGTGAAGAAGAGACGCCAAAGGATAGAAGAGGGGAATTTTTCTTTGGAGGAAATATTAGTAGAGTACACCAGGAAGGATGAAGGAGTGGAGTGAGGAAAGCTGATTGGAACAACTCCCAGTCCTCCCCACTGTCATGCAGAGACCACACAGCCACACATTGTTCCACATCAGTTGGGATTCAGGAGATAAAACGGGGGTATGTGGTGCTTTTGGTGGTGCAGCAGTTGCCAGTGCAGTCTCAAGCTCAAATGACTTTGTCTCTCCTTCTCACCTGCAATTAAGAGAGATGCTTAATGATGTGGGCAGCCTGCGATACATTAAAAAGACACATGCATTTTGCCGATTCCGATTGCATCATATTCTCTGATTAACACAATCTTGTTTTCAAGTATCATTTAGCAAGCAGACATTATTCCCGTCAGAATTGCAACCAATTAAGAGAAAAGTCCCCCAGGCATAAACAAAAGAGGGTTCTCAAAAAAAGAGGCATTGGTGGTAAGTTTGTTGGCTGCTAAGACCTGCTATGGCATTCCAACATGCAAAACAGACAAATCATTCAGGACAGCCATGATCCTTTAGCCAGTCAAGACAACTTTCCTTCGTGGATTGCCTAACACTGGAGTAAGCAGGACATCCTCGAAGACAGGAGAAGCCCTCTGGAACAGCACCTAGGCCTCTTCATCACCAGCAAATTCTGACAACGAGAGCTGGCCAACCACAGGATCCTGGCTGGTTTCCCAGGCAGCCCTGCTAATTAGTCCCCCTCTTCTGAGCTAATTGGCTGATAAAAAATGAGGATGGCCTCTTCACCCAGCCCGAGTGTTGTGCCACCAAATGGCTGTGGGGAGGATTATGTGGGCTTATGAGGCATGGTGACACTCAGCGAGAACCACTCCTCTGCTATTAATTTCCTTGTCAAGCGGGTCGCCGCTGCTGTGTCACTGTGTTAGTGGATACCAGAAAACTTTAGCCGGAGGTTGATTTGCAAAAACTTTTTTTCTCATTCAGTGTCTTCACATCCTAACTACCCTTCTGTCAGATTTGGAACACACGAACAACGAGATCATTCATTTGAACAGATGCTGAGTCTCGTAGGAGATATCAGTGTTACAACATGTTACAGGCAAATTACACAGAGCTTATCTTACTTTACTGGCTTTTGAATTTCTTTTTGTTGTCAGGAGATTTTTGGTTTTCAGTGAAAACTTGTCTGACACAATAAAAGAAATTGGATTGTGTAGTAGCAGTAGAGACACAAATTATGTGGCAATGTCCCAGATTTGCCTCCACTTGTGGACCTTTAATGCATGTCGCATGTCACCTCACGCTCTCTCTCCCTGTCCTCGCTTCCCTTTTCTAGACAGTATATTGACTGTATAAACACTGTATAAAGGAAAAACAGGAACTGATATAGAAAAAATAAGCTCTGAAGAATCAGAAAACTGTTTATTGCCAGGTAGAGTTAAGAACACTTAAGAGTACTAGGAATTTGTCTTAGTGTCACCTGGACACATAATCTAGAATATAACGTTAGAATGCAAAGATGTGACAAACAACAATTATAAAGTATCTACACAAAGACAGAATAAAATAAAAAAAGAAGCTGTGTATAGAAAGTGAGTGTGCAATGGGAGGTAGTACAACTTGAGAAAGTGAGTGACTGTCTGTGAGTTGGTGGGGGGGGAGGGGGGTATCTGGGGGGATTTGGGCTCACTGCAGACCGACTGCAATGGGGAAGAAACTGTTCTTGTGACGTGAGGTCCTGGTCTGGATGGACCGGAGCCAGAGAGGGGAGGGGCTGAAACAGTTTGTGTCCGGGATGAGAGGGGTCCCGGACACAAACTGTTTTATAGTAATTGGAAAAAAGAGCAGTGCCAACAAGCTCTCACACTTCATCAGACATAAAAAAAGAACCCACAGGTTTTGTAAGATTCAGCACATATTCTGCTGAATCTGACAAATTTTTAGCATCTCCTGTACCAAATTGTTTGCTTTGCTCTTTATTGCAGTACTTTTGGCAACAAATGACAATTTGCTTTTTGGCGCAAATAGTCAAATCATATTACCTAAAAAAATATTAACTGTGGACCCAAATTGCTTTTTACAAGCAAATTAATTTGGTAAATGAGATAACTGTATTAATAGGACACACACTTACTGGGCACTTTATTAGGTACACCTGTGCAATCTAATGAAATCCAATACAGCAGCTCAATCACAAATCTTACTTTTACGATGTCATAATTTCTCAGTTTTTAAGTTGAAACTGTCAGAAAGGTGATAATTCTTTTTTTTATTTATTGTTTATTGGAGTTGTACTGGAGTACATCAGAGGGACAGCTCATGTTAGATGTTTCGGAGATAAAGTCAGAAAGGCCAGATTGAGGTGGTTTGGACATCTTCAGAGAAGAAATTGTGAATATATCGGTAGAAGGATGCTGAGGTTGGAGCTGCCCGGCAGGAGATCTAGAAGAAGACCAAAGAGGAGATTTGTGGATGTAGTGAGGGAGGATATGAAGTTAGTTGATGTGAGTGAAGAGGATGCAGAGGACAGGGTTAGATGGAGGCACATGATTCGCTGTGGCGACTCCTGAAAGGGAACAGCCGAAAGGAAAAGAAGAAGACTGGAGTGCATTATAAGAAGAGATGGTTCTAAATTTTGGCTACCTTGTTTATTTTAAAAAGATGGCCAAAACTTAAGAACCAACGCTTCTTATAATGCACTCCAGTGCAAATCCATTAGACACTTTGACCTCAATAATAAACAGGGAGTAGAATTATCACCGTTGAGACAGTTGCCACTTAGAAAGTGAGAAATTATAACATTGTAAAAGTAGAATTCATGGCAGAGGCTCTGTATTACGTAGTACAGGTGTACCTAATAAAGAGGCCAGTGAGTGTATATTATATTACAGAAAAGTTGCTGTAAATTACAGTTTTGAGTATAAAGAATCATAACAGAAATATCTGCAATAGTGACATGTACACCACATTTACACAAGTATCCTCCACAACTAGTTGCTATAGTTATGAGTTTGTTGCACTTTACTTGAGTATTTTTATATTATATACTACTAGTTTTTATATTATAGGCTAGATTGTATACATACATGTAAAACAGCTGATCAGTGTTTGAAATATGCACCCATCAATAGGCTATTTAAACTTACACTTGTCTTGAAAACATATAAAAACAGCTTTCATGTTAATCAGTCCAACAGGTGTAACAATCTGAATACAGGTAAGGACAGGTCGAGAACTTTTAAGTAAGTTTTAACTTACTTTTATTACTGCAATAAGGATACTTTGACTTATAGTTTTACCTATATAATTCTCCCACCAGTGAAATGCAAATATGGTTGGGAACACGGTGTATGTGTGTGACGTCAGTAAAACCACTCCGTCTGAACATGACTACCACGCTTTCACTTCTCTGTATCAATCTTTTTCTGCTGAAGGCACTTTGTACTTTGCAGCCTTGCACATCTCACCGCTTGCTGTAGGCTTTACAATTAGATAATTTGCACATGCGGACGAATCCAGTTATGAATGGGTGCTTTCCACAAGTCCCGCCCCTTCCGTTCCCACAGACGGGCCAATCAGCGGCGGCGGTGCGCAGCGATGGGACGTCACGTCAGCTGCCGTCGTGTCGGGATTGGAATGTTACCGACTAACAATTGGAACAACTGAGCACTCGGTAATTGGACGCTAGGATCAAGGAATCCCGTATTTCTGAACCTTCTCACCCAGTCCGAGGTTAGCGTTTGTTCCGCTCCTGTCGACCGCGTAACTTCGCCTGCTGCGGGGCTCCTCGCCGATGAGCTTTTTATTTTATATCAGCGAGGGTATGTGGAGAGCTTGTAATAAATAAGAAGAGAAATGCAGGGATTCGTCAGGTTACAGTTGTAGCCGTCTGCCGAGCCGCCTCTGCGCTACGACGCTTCTCCTCCGTTTTTTTTTTTTTTTTTTTTGCTTCTCTTCACACGGGACCATGGAGTGGTTAAAGAGGGGGGGATAGGACGAATTCACCCCGAGTTATTTGGATCCGATCGCGGCGGCCACGCCGACGGGCTTCTACGCTCCCCGGTCAATGTGCTGCCGAGTTTAACATCCAAGCCGGGGTATACCTTTCCGTCTGGAAGAGCCTCGGGGACCCCAGCCGCTGTTCATTCGTAAGGGGAGGAGGAGGAGGAGGAGGGGGGGCAAAGAGTTCCCACACGGCGCTCGGACAGTTTTCCATGTGAATAGCCTCACACAGGCAGCCTGGATGAGGGTGACAAGAAGCGCAAGGGGAGAGAGTCGCTGCGTGTGATTGTGTCCGACAGCGTCCAGGCAGCGCGGCTCTCCTTTAGGTGCACGTAAGCCCGGCTATAGGCGCTGTGCGATATGGTGAAACTCGACAGAAGAGGGAGAAAGCGACAATACTTTTAAAATCGCCCACATGCACTGGATCAATTGCTGGACTTGGGAACCATACACGCAGAAGGGGGGTTGTGGATCCTTAGAGGCTGCCGGAGGATGGAGCGGTGTAGCCGGGGTTGGTGAGAGCCTAACTTCGGGCCACTTTACATTTCTTATTCCTGAACGACTCGCCCCTGTTCCCAGGACACATGCAGGCCAAAAAACGCTACCTGATCCTGCTCTCCGCCGGTGCATGTCTTGTGCTTCTCTTCTACCTCGGAGGGGTTCAGCTTCCAGCGGCAGGCAGGAGCCGGCATGACCGCAGCCGAAATGGATACCGGCCCGATCAGCCCTGGCCTCACTTCTCGGACCCTTTACACCCTTTCCTGCCCTGGGATCAGACGGACACCGAGGAGTACAACCTGCACATATCTCCGAGGCAGAAGAGGGACGTTAACACTAGTGTTTACAAAGGCAAACGGTGCCGAATGGATTCGTGCTTTGATTTCTCTCTGTGTCAAAAGAGCGGATTCAAAGTTTATGTTTACCCGCAGCAGAAGGGGGAGAAGATCTCAGAGAGTTACCAGAACATTTTATCGACTATTGAGGGGTCCAGGTTTTACACCTCCGACCCCGGACAGGCGTGTTTATTCGTCTTAAGTCTGGACACTTTGGACCGGGACCAGCTGTCCCCGCAATACGTCCACAACCTAAAGACCAAGGTCCAGAACCTGCCTCTGTGGAACGACGGCAGGAACCACCTCATATTTAACTTGTACTCGGGGACATGGCCGGACTATACGGAAGACCTGGGCTTTGACATCGGTCAGGCCATGTTGGCCAAAGCCAGCATCAGCACCGAGAACTTCAGGCCCAACTTCGACGTGTCCATCCCCCTCTTTTCCAAGGAGCACCCGAGGACCGGCGGGGAGAGGGGGTACCTTAAGTACAACTCCATTCCGCCTTTCAGAAAGTACATGCTGGTGTTCAAAGGGAAGCGCTACCTGACGGGCATCGGCTCGGACACCAGGAATGCCTTATATCACGTCCACAACGCAGAGGATGTGGTGCTGCTCACCACCTGCAAGCATGGCAAAGACTGGCAGAAACACAAGGACGCGCGGTGTGACAAGGACAACGCAGAGTATGACAAGTAAGTTCCAGATACTGAGCTGGTTGATTTGGAAAAAGATGTTGTGTTTTTATTTTTTTAAGGTTCTTCGTCCGCTAGAACTGTCATTGATATTTAAATGCGCTATTCAATATCATTTAGATGATGTTCTTCCCAGCTTAAAATGGGTATTACTTACCGACTTCACCTCCCCCTTTTTAGATGTGGACTCGAGTTTATTACTTTTTCAGGCTTGGATTTGACATAATGTTCTTTTTCAAAAGGAAACCCAATAAGTACTTATTAACTTTGAATGATGGGGGTCTTCTAATCACCCCCAACTGCAGGTCACAGTAAACCAGCCCCTCTATGTGCCACTACATGACTGCTTTTTAACGTCCACTCCACCTCCTTGATCCCTTTTCAAGCATGAAGTAAAATATCTCCAGCCAGTCTATTAGCTCCCTGGACACCCCCACCCCTTTTCTCCCTTTATTTTCTGTGCAGGAATGCCCCCCACACCACACACACACACACACACACACACAGTGAACAACCACCTCCTTGCAGCTCCACTTCATTGGAGCCTTTTGCTTAGGATATGCTTGGACATGTTTGATTTGCACCCTGTATTTAGGGCAAATTAAGTAAACGTAGATGGTGAGAGTTGGTGCTCTGAAATTAGTATCAGTGTTACCGTGACCTTGTCATGACAAGACACTGCTTCGTTTCCCTACATGAGCATGTGGTGTAGTTTATGTTAGGCTGTGGCGTGTAACAAGTTTGGTTAAATTATGAAGCAAATAAATCTGTCTTAATGGGTTAATTATCACTTTAATTTCCAGGAGTCGGTGCCATCGTTCCTATTTAGCCCCCAGGGACAGTTGATTACCTCTAATTTTGGAGGTCTCAGCTTTGTCAAGGTGGTAATTAATGATTTCCCCTTTGAGTTCCGCAGCTGTACTTGAATGTTTGGTATGTTTGAATATAGGAGGTGGTGCTGTCTGATGTTTATATTGGTGGATTACATAGTGAACTCCACTGCCAGGTGAGTGACATTGGTTTGATTTGCGCCTCTCAGCTTGCGGATCTCATGCCTTCTGTAAATCCAAAATAAACTTAGTCATGTAAAAACAGCACTTGTTGACATTGCATACCTCAGTACACACACCATGTCAAGGTTATAATGGGGAACAGATGGATAGTGAACGTACACATATTTCCAATCAATCACAAAGATGGAGAGAAATTCGCTTTTTTTGGTCACTGTAGACAAGGTTGGGTTGAGAGAGGGAGAGTTTTCCCTGAACTTGAGATGAACTCAAACCTCAAGCTCCTCACAGACAAACTGGCAATGGGGGGAAAAAGGGAGCTCTAACAAAACTTCACAAGCATGCACTTGTCTATTCATTCGTCATCCTTTTCCTCGTGACTAAAGCACACACTGATTCTCTCCCTCTGTCTTGCTGGATGCCTTGGGCTCGGTGTCACCTGGAGAAGTCTGTCATTCATTATCTGACATTCCAGTCGACTGTGGAGAGCCCACCTCTGCTCCGCTGTGCTCACGGCGCTGTTTCCCAGCAGACCTATCCTTGTTTTCCCAGAGGTGCATCTGTCTCAGGAACATCTCTGCACCATAATCAGCTGATTGACACAGCTAATGGCATTGAGTTTCCGGGCCAGTCTGTCCACCGTAGCAGGTTTCACAGTTGAAACACAGTTCTCATTACCTCGATACCTAGCAGGTAGTAATATTGCCGTTGCATTTAAATTCAGTCCACACTAAAACCCAGTGAATCCAGTTTTAGTCCAACATGCGGCCTTCTGGTTAGAGAATGGAGCTTGTCACAGGTGGGTCTCCATTTCAATCCTGTGGACTGACAGGATTGAAACTTGTTGGGACAAGTGAATAGCAATGCTTGCCTCTCCCTCATCGACACCACTGTGGTGCCATTGAGCAAGGTCCTTAATCCCAACTGTGTGTGTGTGTGTGTGAGATCAGGGCGTTCCTACAAAAGAGAAGAAGCTTCGTTGAGTTGAACTACCCTGAATAAATAATAGTATACACACACTTTAGAGTGTGTTGCATGGAGTTTAAATTTGGTTTATGTGCTGAACATCTGTGATTTCCACACTTGACCTCGACTTGACTTTTTTCAGTGACTGAAAATGGATTTGCTGGTTAGAATCTGTTTTGCTTACTTTGGCATTTTGCACCATAGTAAAGCCAATACATTTAAAGCGCTTTTTTTTTCCTGTTATGATTTAGCAACCTGTTTAAATTTAATCAAAGGGTTGCCTTTCATTCTAATCTAATTTAAACCCCGTTCGTGCCAGGCCGTGCACTGCAAAAAAAAATCCTGATGTAGCTCTCTCAGGTAAATGGATCAATGTGTGCTGCCTTCTGGCTGGTGTTACCGCTCCATTTCCAGAGGCTGAGAGCGGACAGGCGGTGCCTTTCGGGGACGCTGTGGTGCAGACTCAGGAATGCACACACGTGTCAGAGCAGCTGAGGAGGAAACGCTGCCAAAGCAGGCCGACGGGCTGCACAGTATATGTACCTGGGTGCACTTTGAACGCAGCTTAAAACATTAAATGGAGAGAGGAAGGGATGCAGCTGAACACAGTCTATACTCGTTGTTTGCAATCGATTCAGTCCACCCACAAACACCCCTACACTCCTATACATATGTACAGCAAACATCCTTCCATTGCTTTTGCTACTTCCAGGCTCATATTTGCCTCCTGACCTTTGACCCCCTCGCATTCTACTGGAGCTCTGCTACTAAGGAATGTAGCAGCAGCAGGTCAAACTGGAGACAAGTGTTTAGGTATCTGGACCAGCGCCAACCCACATACAGACGCCACGAACTGAACCACGCTCCGCACATTTATTCAATTGATTTTCTTAGCTGCAGTAGCTTTCAATTGGAGTCACTCTAGTCCACTTCCATGGCCAAGCACTGATGAAAGGGCCCATTCACTGCTACATTATCCACTGAGTTTTCAGGGTTGCTGACAATGATCCTGGGAGAGGACAGTGAAAGGCTATTATGGTCTTGCCAATTGAAATTTTTCACATAAGGTGGAACGTTACTGTAATGCGTTGCCTTTTGGTGACCAAGCCAGCTTCACTAGGGTATCCCTAACTGGAAATATAACATATTATTGGTTATTTCTAGGTGATTTAAGCTGTGGGAAATCAACTTCTCATTAGTGGCCCTTTTACTTCCTGCCTCAGTAATAAATCACTTCAGGCCTGCGTTTTTCATTGAATTAAACCACCTGTGGAGATAATCAGTCTTTCTGAACTGCCCTACACATTTGTCTCTATACAATGCCACACTGACTGCATATATGTAGCCCAGCATTAAATCGTAAGTGCTCTTTTCCACTAGCCTACCGATTATCCTGCAGAAATCAAATGTACAGTTTCATCTAATGGCATAAGTCAATTGCCTGAAGTACATCGCTATTACTGTTGAGTGTTCCTTTTAAAGTTCAACTGCAAATATTACTTTTATTTGCTCTTTGTTAAGCCTTTCTCTAACAGCCGCATCATCATCTGCCCATTTAATACTTAACTAGCTTTGTTCCCGTGTATCGACTTTGTACTTTAGTTACTTCCCTGGCAGCTGCCACTCAAGGTCACCCGAGGGATTTGAAAACTGAAAGAGAGAGAGAGTAATGAAGAGAAATAAGAGGGGGGAGGTTTAGAGAATTACAACGTCAAGAGGAACTACTGAAACTATTTCTGTTTTTGCACATGCCTGAAAGTGTGTGAAGAAGATGAAGAAGAGCAAGTGGGTGTGAGATTGAGTGATAAAAGTGTATTTCAAGAGTGTACTGTGTGAGCTGGATTGAACGAAATGGAGAGTCCAGAAAATTGCACGTGTAGAGGGATTTTTCCCATTAGGAGTCAATGACAGTAACATCAACCAAGCGCTGCAGCATTTTCATTTTCATTTCACAACTGTGTCATCAGCAGAAATTTTCCCACTTGAGAAAATCCTCCCCGAAGTATGAGCGGCTGAAAAGGAGGGGAAAAAGGGAAGAAGGCCAGGCTCTCGTCAGACGTTTTTTGCATTTATTTTGTGATATTTGCTGTTCTCCTTCCCCTCCCTTTCACTAGACTTTGCTTCTTTTAACTTCTCTCGCTCTTCCTCTTCCTCTCTCCCTCCCCCCCTCTGCTATCAGAACAACATGGAAACACTGATGTGATTTAGCTCGAGATGGCTCCCCGCCACATTTCCCTAATTTATTATTTATCTTTTTTTTAAGGACTGTGCAGAGGTTGACATTTTGTTGACACAACGCCACAGAATGAGAAGCAGTGGCAAAGAAAACACCTCCACTCCACCTTATCTTAGCAAAACACTATTATAAGTGGGAATAGCAGCATTCACCTGAATGTCAGTGCAGCAGCGGCGTCTGATAGTGGACTCCTGTTGGAGATTTGGAGTACTTAGCACTTAGGGTAGCAAACACAGTCATGTTACTACCTTGCTGTTTGGCAGGAGAGGGGTTCACAGTCCCCGCTTTGCCATTGTTTGTTTTTCTGTAGTCAGATTAATAAATCATGAATATTTCATGATTGCCTGCTCTCTCTTAGATAAAGTACCAAGCTCGTGACGAAGAATGTTAATGATGTGGAGCATAATTAGTTTAAATGTGGTGCAGCTTAATTGGGACTCTTTGATATTTTCATGTGTGCATGTGTGTGTAAGAGACTGATTTTAAGCCTAGAACTACATAAAACCTCTGTTTGTTATTTTATCTTATCAGACCATTTATCCATCTCTCAGCCCCTCTGACATTCACTGCCTCTCTCTCCTTATTTTAATCAGCGTGTTTGAGTCGCTTCAGCCTCACTTGGTTTCATTCTGGGCCAAGTCACTTTGTCACTGTTACAGGAGAAAAGTTAAAATGGCTTCACACAGCACTTGTGTTGTCTGGTATTTCTCAACACCCATGGTTTCCAGTGACAAACTTGGCATCCATTTATCTATTATCCAAACTTTATCCTGTTGTTTATCCTAGCAACTAGCATATTTTAAAATGCAGTTTGATTTTTAGCTACAAGTACTATTGTTTCGGCTGAATTGTATCTATTAAATCAAAAGTGAAGACCAATCTTTGAATAGCTTCTTTATTTTTTGAAACCCAGTTGGTATGTAATTGATACGTTGTTTATAATGCAGAAAAGACAGTAAATCACATTTAAGGAAGACACAACCAGCATTGTTGCATTGTTATCTCTTCTCTTATAGACAAGATTTCCTTAAAATAACACATTGTTTACCATATTATGCTGCTTGTGTTTAGAGGTTTAGAGGAAGACCAAAGAGGGCTAGAGGCAAATTGTTCGCTGTGTGACCCCTAAAAGGAGGAGCCGAAAGGAAAAGTAGAAGGCTTAATATTTGGGTTTGCCTTCTCAAATGATTTATTGATTATACATAGCTAGTATTAATTTTTTGTCAGTCATGGTTACTCATTTAATCATTTCAGCTCTACTAATCTCAAATCTGCTCAAATGTATTCCAAGTTTGTGTTGCTACTTGATTTCGTCTGTGGGAGTTTTGGCTGCTCATCCATTCATGTCGTGTGTGTGTGTCCGTGTGTGCTCATCCCTGTGTTTGGGTCTTTTTCTTTATACAAGGGCGTGTGAACACAAGCATTTGTGTGTGTTTGTGTGTGTGGGCACAGGATGACTGAGGTCATGACCCCGCTGTCTGTCCCCTTGCTGAGTGACGGAGGCAAAGCCCCGCTCACTGACCTACATTCATTGAGGGATTACCAGCACAGCCAAGCTGCCCCTGGCCTCGGAGGTGGTGGCAGCAGTGGAAGGGTGGGAAGCAAGCGAGGGAAAGAACTGGGGGTATGGCCTTGAACTCTGCTCACACAAACAAGAACACACACAGTCACACACCCACACACACAGTCACATTAGATGAGACTGTTCAAGCTAAGCATCCTGCACCCCCTCCCAGGGCAGCTGCCAGTTAGGTGGTGGAGAAACATTGATCAGCTGGGAGGGTTCCCCCAAAATGAAAATCGATGGGAGTATTAGCACAGCGGTGCGTCCGCCCTAGGATCACTTGCTCTATTAAAAACTTGCTCACTTCCACTCTGGAGAAGAATGTGGTCCAAATGCTTGTCGTGTCCAAGGTAACAAAAATAAATAAGCAGGAAAAAAACAAGGCATCAAGACGTCTCTCCTTCCCAGAGCTATCAGGATTTGTTTAAGGGTTATGAATTAATAGGACACAGAGTCACAGTAAAATCCACCTTCTCTCTTACTCTCTATCTCTCTCCTTCTTCTTTCTGTCACTCTTGAAGCTCTCTCATCCTTAACTAGTGCTGATACAGTGATGTAAAAAGTTTGAAAGCAGACAGGTAAGTGAGTAGCAGTTTTTGGATGGCCCTGACAGTGCAGAACAAAATCAGAGCAAGAAAAGGAAGCTGATTGGGTCCTTGTGAACTCAATTAAACTTGACAGGTATGTGACTGGCTGCCGCAAAAAGTGACGATCAGGACAGACACATGATTGGCTTCTCGTTAAATTCTCTGCTGAGGACGGTTGAAAGCAAGATATGGCTGTTGTCTGCAGGTTTGCTGAGCACAATGAGTTCTGAGTCCTGACATCTTTTCTTTTTTTTTTTCCCCCATTGCAGAGAGGCAAACTACGGGGGGAAAAAAATTAAATAATAATAAAGTCTTGTCTCAGCTTTCTGCGAGTGACACAGGGCATGCTGAGACGGGGCAGTGCTGTTCTGAGCGCACATTCCCATCTCCATCATCCATCATTACAACATTCCCACATTCAGCTGCTGCTGATTTTTGCCATAGGGCCCTTGGCTTTGCAGTTTGTCCTTTTTTAAACCTCTGAGGATCCAGCAGAAACACAGTAATTTTGGAAATCAGTCTCTCTCACACCAGCAGTTACCTACAACAAAAACGTGATTGTTTATTTCAGTAAACATTGTTCAGTTGTAATATGGCAAATTAAGATAACATTCAGTCCGTTGAAGTGGGACAAAGAAATTTGTCCCACTTATGCTGAAAAATTGCAGTTTCTAACTAAACTTGTTTTCTACAGAAAACGTGACTGAATGAAATTTATCATTTAACTCTATTGCAAGACCTTAATTTCTGATTTTACAACACATTCATCATCACTGTTCATCCAATTTGCCCATGTGACTAGCTAAGCGCACACCGGTTTCACTGTAGGTAAAATAGACTATGAATATATTAAGACGGGCGTGTTCTAAAATGTGTCCACAACAGCCGGTTCAGGTTGTTTCTGCATTTAACTCTTTCAGAGCAATAGATGGGGAAGGGGGCGGGGGACTGGCAACCAATGTGCAGAAAGCAAGCGGAGAAGGAAAAACTGTATAGTATTTCCAATTTCACTCCATATAGGAAGTGGAATTTTGGATAAATTTGATTTATAATTTGAGTTCTGACTTTGTCACGGAACAAGCAGGGGACAATATCAAACGTCAAACAGCAATCTGCCATTCTTCCTACACAAACAAGTTCCGGTTTAGAGGAAGAAAACCGCCGTATCAGTGTGGACGAACAGCCAAAATTGTGAGAGAAAGATATGGTTACAGATTTACCCAACCTCATGCTGACGTGGTCAAAGGCTGTAGTTGAAAGACTGTTAGGAGGTCAGGGTGTATGTGTGTGATGAGCGGGAGCCTTGAGGGTTGCTGCTGGTCCGAGGGGATTTATCCCTTTTTCTGAATGACTGTGGTCTTTGGGCTGTGGAGCACCTGCCCAGAGTTATCTCTTCAATGAAGTGCAGTGGGCAGAAATTCTGGCCTATATCTGCTGCCGCTGCTGTGGACACAGACCCGCTCAGACAGAGGACGGCCATACTAACACAACGAACACCATCTTTCAAATAAGACAAAGTCCATCAACATTGTCCACATTGGTTACCGATCTCGCTCTGAGCTTGATGACTCGTTGGAGTTGTTCCAGAGGCTCTAGTGCAGGAGAGGAAAGGAGGGGTGGCTGGGTAGTAGCTAGTTTTTATAGCCCCGCAGAATGACAGCTTTTATGGCCCCAAGAGGCTTTTCATCAAACAGCAACCGACGGCACATCAATGGGACAGCAGATCGTTGACGTCAGCTCGCACGCTGACCTCCCTCCTTCACCTCTCACCACCACAAGAGCGAAAACAAACACTTAACCCCTCTACTGGTATTCACATTCAAATAGTAATTGGCAAAAGGGGGGAATCTGAGTAAGGGCAAAGTGAAGGAGGAGGAGGTAGCAAAGTGGGGGAGTTGAAGAGGGCAATAGCTTAAAAAAGCATTATGTCACTAAAGAATGTGTGCATGGCTCAATGTTTAAGGGGCCAAGGCTTTGAGTAGAGAAAAAGGGTTTTGTTGGATCAGATCTGGCCGCCTGGCAGGCTGATGGAAGGGCTCTTTTCCTCGTCTGGTTTATCATGCTTGGCTCGGTTTGACTTCCACTCTTGGGATGTTAAAGTTGGGGCTGCCCCCAGGCTCTCCAAAGGGGTCCTATTGTGATCAAGTTTGCTCTCTTTCCAAAGGATACGCTTGTCCCTTGTAGACATTGCAGCATCCCCATACTGTCCCCTGTTACTCCCTTGTGTTCTTTGTTTATCTCTTTCCTTTTGGTTTTTAAGCCTGAGTGATCAACTGGTAACAATGGCTGCTCACACAGCGATAACCAGGCCCTGGTTTGGCAGATTCCACAACGCTCACAGATCAGCAGTTAAGCCAAAAGTAATGGAGGAGGGATAGAGGAGGCGGCAGAGGAGAGGTTACAAGGGAAGTAGGCATCTGGTCTCACCAAGGAGAGTCTCAGTATGCCCAGAGCGTGGGTGTATGATTGAGCACAGAGAGGAAGGAAAGAATCATTTTAGTTTTTCACTGCTTTTCCCAATTTCCTTGGCAGTTCTGTTACGTGTTGTTTATTCATGAGCTTGACGGGGCCTCCTTTTCAGAACAAGTAAATGGGGGGGGGGGGGAAATAAGGGCATGTTGCAGGAGGAGCGGTATACCTGCTTTGTTTGGCAGCTCGACAGGGTGTATTTTCTTTGGGGGCTAAATTGGAGTGTTATATTTCCCCAGAAAGTTGTGACACGACAGCACTTTGTTTTGAAAGCGTCTACATGTTGTTTGCCTTTGCAGCTCACTCGCTAGACACAAGCTTCTGCCGCTGTCTGAAGTGAGACAGGTGAGAGGAGCGAGGCGAAGGTTCAGATTCTTCAACTTGTGCAGTATGAGGATTACAAAAGTTATGCAAACAATAATAATTTTAAAAAAAGTGTCATTTGAGGTTCGGACAACACTCTGTTATAATAAGGTACACAATGATGTAGCCAGCACAACACAAATTTAAAGTGACTTCCCACCTATTCTGTTTGTTGGAGCCCTTGAAGTAGATTTGTAGCCATTTAGACATCATACTTATTTTGGTGTTTTCTGGCTCCAATATTTATTTATTTTTTATACTGATGTACTTCAGTTTTGTTTTGTTTTTCTAACCCTAACACGTCCAAACTGCAGACACAGCTCCTCTCTTGGGCACAAGTTCTTCTGGTGCGTCTCCTGTCTCTCTGTCTTCATCCTTCATCCGTTTTCCACTGTAGCGTTATAGCAAGCCTCTCCCAAATCGTAGCTGACTGTCTACGCTAGCGAGCTAGTGAGCTCCTACCCAGCATGCCGTTGGTTTGAGTTTGGGCCACAGCTTGTTGAGTGCCACGGTGTTTGGCTCTGTTAAAAAGAGCACGTTATGGGTAATTAATTTGTGTGTTAAAGTTAAATCCATGATAAACACATGACAGGACTATGATATTTCTCCTTGACTTAGATTTTTGTTTGCCTTATAAGTCGCTTTGGGTAACAATATAACACAATGCGCTACATGTTTAAGTTATATCCCAGTATGGCATTCGTCGCAACTAATACATAATAAACTTCAATGCCCTGTATAGACCAGCGGTGAATGTAGATATTCTCAGAGTTTAGCATGTGCCCTTCAGAGTAATCTGCTTCCTGGCAAGACAGTTTAGTGAAATTGATGTCAACTCCAAAGTCTTGAGAGGCCTGTTAAGTCAAAAGATTTGTCATCTGATTTAATAAGTGTCAGTTCTTGCTGTGTGTTTAACTGGTTGCTTTTGCTTTGAGGTGATAGGTCAGATTCTGTGTGTGTCTGTGGGTGTGTGTGGGTGTGTGTGTAAAGAGAAAGGAAGACTATTTGCTAGTGGGCCCAGTCTTAAGTTTGTGGAGTATCTGGTGACTTGGGAGTGTTTGCTGACTGCTACATAGCTTACTATCTATAAACACACACTTAGCTTCTACCGGGACCTCCGATGGAGGGAAGTGCAAGCTAGTAACGTCTGCAGCATATGTCTATTCATTGTGCGTTCACCTTTTTGTTTTAGTTGTAGAGTGTGTGCATTTTGTCTTTGACCTTAACAGTGGCGGATTGATCTTTTCTGTCTGAAAGGTGTTTGCATTGTAGCCGACAGATACCCAGGCAAGTATGCGCAGTCTGAGCTCGGTACTAAATTGTGCATCTGCATGTGCATATGTGCGTGGCTGTGCACGCTCTGCATCTGTGTTCCTTTTAGCAAAGTAGTGCTGATTCAGTACTGCGTTCTTCCATTCCTGCTTTATCCTGTTTTCCTCACAGAGTCGTCTTGTTTTTAAGCCTACAGGCAACCTTCTCTCTGTGTGCGCACGCGCACACACACACCCTTTCCCCCGTTCCCACATACTCACAGCATCTTGTTTGGCCAAAACCCAGTGCTAACTCTGTGGCCACTCATGCGGAACCCCCAGAAACTACAAAACATGAATAATGTATCAGCAAGAGGAGTTTTTATTCATGTATTTTTTAGCTCATCATATTAAGTAGCATATCCACACATACTCGTGCAATCGTATGGTGCAGCACAGTCTCCTCAACGTCCCCGTAATCCAGGCGGCCCCTGGATTTCAACAATGTTTTACCAAGCAGCATGGAGGCATCCGTCTTCCTCTACTCTCTCTTTGACATGGGGAAATTTCATTTAAATTTCATCCGGGGATCACAGAGTGAAAGGCCTGTTTTTAGGTGAATGCTGAGTGAATTTACTTGAGTTCACACAGTCCGAAGAGCAGAGGAGATTCATTATTCAATAAATTGCATTTAATGTGGAGTATGAAGTGAGACCAAATGAGCCTCAAAGCCGGCGGCATCTCTGGATGCTGATAAGCTTTTTAGAGGACGACACAGGGGAGGTTTTTGGGAACGGGAACAGACGGACTACATCTCCAATAGATGCGTTGCTTTGCATTTCCCAGCTGCCATATCTATTGGGACGGTCGAGGCAAGTAGATCTGAGACATCTGTCATTACCAAGTTTGCAGTAGCTTCATCATCACTGCCAGATCTGCTGTGCATTTTCTATTTTAATTCAACCTAAATAAATCAGTAAATCTCCAGCCGCCGAAAAATCTTCAGTATTCTGTTTTTTCCTCTTTATATCTATTGTATGAATTTGATCTGTAACAGTTTTTTACATCTTTAAATAGTTTGATCAGTCCCCTTTCACACAGTGATACTCGTTATAAAGATGTTTCTCTCTCTGCCTCACCTCTTGTGTCACAATGTGTGTTCTGCCAGTTTTTCAGCTGTTTATTATGGAGCAGACACTGGTGCCATTAATATTTATTTGTTTTTTATTGTTTTAGTTTTTTCAGTATTTAACTTGACCTGCCACAACACATCTGACTTTTCAAATTTGATATAACACGTACAGACAAACAAAATTATGGGTTTTGTGCACACAGTCCATGCTGTCGGCACACTGCCCTCTGAGTGGCCACAGAAAGGCCGTAATCATCTTTATTACACGTTGGAAATTTGAGGCTTGCCCACACTGTAAAAATCTACCGCACCTCCCCATTTAACCACTTCATCACGGGTGTGACTCATCTTTTTTTGTCTTTTAAACTCATAAACTTTAAAATTTCCTCAATCTGTAAGGGTAAAGAGTAAGTGTTGTTTTAGTATGTACACTAACTTAACACTCAAACGTTAGCACTCAAAACACTATGCATTATACACATTACTTATATTGCAATGCATATTTTATGTGCTCCACTTTCACACAGATTGACCTCTTAAATGTAGGATGCACTTCTGATTTGCTTGCATAAGGTTTCATGGCTCTTTGGTAAAGACTTTCCATTTCAGAACCTATTTGCTGAGAAATGCAATTAATGTAAATATACATAATGTATTTAGTTTCATTTAACCTTATAACTGCATTTCTACCTTCGAACTTCTTTGACCTTTATCCCGATCATGCAGCGTAGTAACTATACGGCCTGGTTAGTGATTGTCAACAGCAACCAACATAACCAAGGTCATACATGTCATACATGTCCGTGTTACCATTTGGTTGGATGCGCATTCACACAAAGCAAACGTGGACAGAAGGTGTGGAAATTTGCATCGGCAAATTAATAAACGTTTTCTTCGCTCGCCGTTTCCCCGCTGCTCCATTGCAATTCGTGCTCTGGTTTGCAGCCTTGATGATGTGCAGGTTTTCAGTCACAAGATGCAGTGGGGATCCATGAGCATAAATGCCAAACCACTGTCTCTTCGCATGTCTGTTTGCTTGTGTGTGTTTGTACACTCACTGAACTGTGTAAATGATCCTTTTAACTATATGTGAGACCTTCTGTCTGTTTTAGAATAGAGATTATATCGTATTCCATCCCCTGTTGTTATGAAGTCCCTCCCAGGTCATTAAAGAGCTCTTCATCTGTATTCTGGGCTTTTCTCTTTTTAAAAAAAGTTCATCATGGCAAACAAGCTATTGCCACAGTGTATAGTAGGATGTGAATACATTATTTTAATGGGTCAGTTAGACAGATGAAGGCAGGAGCACATCGACCATTTATGAATCGATATTGTAGGTAGTGCATATATCAGCGGTGACTAAGAACACAAAAGGGCAATATTCTACGTTAATGTCGGTCTTGCTGTCCATCTCATTGTTTATGCCAGTTGATGGTAGGGAAGAGACTTGTTATCAAATGTCTAAAAAATCAATCTGCAGAATGTCAACTTGGAAGAGTGGAAAGCGTTTGTTGATTTGGATTCCCCATGTTCTTCGTTTAAACACCTGACTTGTCCATTGTAGTGAAAAGATGGAGGGCTTCCTCAAGAATTTTTTTTAAGGTGGTAGGTGTTGCCCAACTTAAAAAAGCACTGGGTTTCTTTCTTCCTGACACTGCAATGAGCAGCTCTGATTAATTGCTGTGAAGCAAATGCAGTGTGATAGATCAGTCAGTTACCTGCTGGGCAGAACCAGACAGATCTTGACGCATCTCAAGTACCTGATGACTGTTTAAACAACTGCCTCATTTATTAAATATGTGACCTTTGCTGTGTGATGTAGCTTCACTGCTTGTTTTCCCTAAAGCTTAATAAGCCTAATGTCATCTTTCATAAAATGTATTCATTGCTTGTGATCTTGGCAGAGTTGATCCGTATTTCATGTCTCAACTATGCTACCGCTAAGGGTTGTACTGCAGTGTTGTAAAGACTAAATTTCCCACAATCCTCTAAATATTTCTTTTACATATTACAATTAATTGCAGCCTTTAAAAAAAGCAACATTCTGTTCCAACAAAAAAATGTTTCAGAAGTTACAGAAACTTGGATGATGTGGCTTGGGTGCAGTTCAAGTTCCTCCAAACAGTAGCTGAATGCTTGGCTCTGTAAAGGGGGTGTGTGAATTGGTCGGCCAGTCCCTGCAAACAATAGGTGGCTGCTTGCAGGAAGTGGAATGATAAGGAGAAATGACAAAGGGGAATGTCGCTGATGCACTTTCATCCCAACAAACAGTTTATAGGACAATTCCCAGTCAGTGCTTTTTACACAAACCCTGCAGCTTTGTTGCAACCAAAAAGAAATGATTTATCACTTTAAAATGCCCTAATACATTGCTGCTTACAAGTACTCAATACAGTTGTTATTCCATATAGGCTGTGTGTTTTGTGATGTACTTGTATAGAGTTATAGTAGTTTAAGTGTACAGTTATTGCCAAAAAACAAAAACAAAAAATGACCTGGGGACACGGTGGTTATTCAGCATCATAGTGACAAGCGCTGTGAACACACAGCAGATTTCTTTTATTTGTGGCTGCTGCCAACCTAAAATGTCCACTATCATTTCTTCGTCCTATCAACCCCACACTACCTTTTAACTAGAGCTTGACTTGTCGGACGCGCTTGGTCACGGTGCAATTATGTTACGAAAAAGCAAAGTGCGTCAGGGCTTAAGATAGTTGAATAGCTGTGATGGCCCTGCCATGGCCTGATGGAAGAACATTTGTGGCAGTAATTTAGCACATGGGTGCTTCCGCTGCAGGGGTTATTGTATCCGTCACGCTCTGCTGCGACCGCACCAACCCCTGCCTGTGTTTTCAGGCTTGACCAGCTCCCCCGTAAACTCATTGGCCTCCAAATGAGACACATCAGGGAGACGGAGATAGAGGTAAGATTGTGGAAAGGTGAGATTAACTGGGTAGGAACATGAGTTGCGGCAAGACAGAGGAATAAATTGGGGTGAGATGACCTGCACCCCGCACCAAACTACACACCATGAACCAGTGGCCTGGACTTAACCAAAACCATGGTTATCTTTGTGTCTGCAACTCAAACTGCGCTTTGCCGTAGAATCAATATATAGAAGCTCAGAGGGAATGAAGTGAGATTTTAAAGTAGAAAGAGACATATTTTGTGAGTGATGTGAGGGGAGAAAAAGAGGAGGAAAAAGTTGGAGAAATCAGTGGAATTGGAATTGTGTGTGTGCCTGGATTCCAGATTGTGTGGGGCCAGCGTGAGGCTGACCACAGGAGGCCTGTGCGCACAACATAAACAGAGCATGTGTGTTACAGAACCCAACCAGACCACAGGGGCTCAGTTCACTCTTGACCAAAACACACAGAAACAGGCCGGCTCTGTGTGTGTTTAAATATGTATGTGTATGTACGCGTGTGGGACAGTGTTTGTTTAAAGCCACAACATAACTCGGGGAAACAGCTGCTCTGGTCAGTGTGGTCAGCACTAGCCTCCGCTGTGACCAAAACTCATTTAACATCATATTTTCAGTCTCAGGGGTGTTGTTTTATTTTTTATTTTTTGTAATGCACCAGTCACCTCTGCTCTTCCCATATTAATTAAGGATTTCTCAGAAGAGAACTGTTAATGTAAAGGCCATGATATATGAGAGCTGTTGTGGGGTCATGAAAAACAGAACTGCTGCCTTCAGCAAGGATAGAGCTCCACAAATGGGGAACATCTATGTGGAGTCCACAAGGATGACAAATACAGAGATCAAGAACTGTTTGCTGTCATGGCTGATAGATTGGACAATCTCTGCTGTCCTAATATGTCAAATGGAGGAGATTTGCGAATAGGAAATTCAAATTTGGATGGATGGAGGAGTTTCTTTGTTTAAAAAAAAAACTGCTATATGATAGATAGTTGGGGATATGACTTCAGTAGACTTCAGCCCATCATCTGTCCTCACTATGAAATTTGTCACTTGATTGACAGGGTACAGGGCAGCCAGTCTGACATCTGACCTTTTCTGACACATGGGTCACCGCGTATGCGGATACATACAACGGCGCCAAGTGCTGCCAAAGTCTAGCAAGCTAGCGAGATGGCCTCCAATTTATTTCTTTTAAACATTAGAAAGGGTATAAAAATCAGTGGGGGAGCTAGACAAAGGAAGAAGTGAAGAACTTCCCACTTCCATACGGAGTGGTAGGTGTCACTTTCAAAGTGCGTTTGCCAGTCTGTCATCGCTATACCGAAGAAGGGAAGTGTGGAGCGGCATTTTTTAGACTGTTCTTAAAAGCTACGACACGGACTTCACTGAAGCGAACTGAAAAGAAGAAGGGCGAAGGAACTAAAATCTCACTTTGAGGCTGGCTATCAGCAGCTACTGTCTGGACTACGCATCCCTGGCTGATTCTTTTCAGTGCAACTCATCAGAGTACGGTAATGACAAAAAATGTACAGTCTTGTATTGTGCAATATGGGTTCATGTAGTTATGCAAGCTACACCAACATATATTGTGCATACAAAGAATACTCAATATATTCATAAATAAATGTATGTTTTGTATTTTTATAGTAGGTAGAACATTTTGACTGTGCGAAAAAAAAAGCCAAAAAAAGTGTGGGACTGTGACTAAGACTGAAAAGTAGCAGACCAAATGAAATCCTGTCTATTTCTGTGCATGTTGTAATCTTAATCACCGTGATCATTTCTAGACCGGAGGGAAATTTTAGTTTAACTGGCATAATAACTATATATTCAAGTCAGTCTTGTCATTATTGCTCTAGAACTGATTTCACGCCCTTAAGGCTTCTAGGTTAAGCATGCAGGAAAGGCACAGAAATACAAAAAAACCACGAAGATAATCCAAAGGAAGAAGGATAAAGGTACAAAATGTAGACTTGACTCAGACCAACCACACTAGACATAGTCAGTACTTTGTTCTTACAGAGTGAAAACATATCTGCAGCGTTTGTATTCAGGCACATGATGCTGCAGCATTACATTTGCAAATAATTACATCATCTAATTGCAGTAAGCATAAATGAGTCCTTGATGTTTTGATTATGCCGAGCTGCCAGTCTTCTGCGTTTAATAGTGATGCAGAAGAAAGTCACAGTTTATTATTTTAACAGCTCTGATCTGCCTGTTTTCCGGCTCTTGTCCCACCATCAACACTAGCTTCTCGAAAGGAAGGAGTGGACAGCCTGAGTGAACTGAGCTGTGCCAGGGGCTTGATGTCTCGAGGGGAATACCATCGTGTGGACTTTGCCCTTATTGTTTAACATTTCAAAGGATGTCCGCTGAGAAAGGAAATGAAGGGGGTAGAGAGATGGCAGAACAAGAGAACAGGAGTGAAACAGGCTGGGAGAGACGGTGCCAGGCACGTCTAGAGCCTTGACCATGTCCCCAAGTCAGAGCTTTCTCATATTGATTAGTTATGGCATGTCATTGCCATTGTTCCCTGATTGTCTGGGAATCTATCTCCCCCTGTCTCTAGTACAGTGCTTCCTGCAAAAGTCCAGACAAGTCTTTGCATTCCCTGTGTCGCTCATTGAGGAAAAGCTTTTAGTGGGCAGTTGCCAGGAAAGAAATGACTTTGACGGTGATGGGGGCGAAAGAAAGGAGGTGAAAAATGAGAACGTATGGTGCAACCCCCCCCCCCCCCCCCCCCCCTTCTTTTTCTCCCTCCCTACCACACACACACACACAATCCCTTTTGCTTTACTTACTGCCCGGCTTTTCTCAGTCCCAACCCTTTTCACCGGCCCGTCACTCACTGTGCCGGAAAATCCGACTTTCTCTTCAGTCAAGGATCAAAGCTCAACGCTCAGCCCAGCTGACGTGTGAGAAGTCACATTCTTGGGCTTTCGGCTGATCCGCGGGAACCTGCCTCGCCACCCGGCAGCAGGGAAAAAAAAAAAATGCTGCTGTTCCTGCCGTTTGTCCAGGAGAAAACACATCTCATACTGTTTCCCCCCTACCCCACTGCAGGTTCCATGTAAATTATGAGTCATACACACAGACACACCTTCTGTAGTTTCCATTGAACGCACAGCCCAGTGTGTGTTTGTGTGTGTATCCAGTTCAGTGATAGGATCACGTGTGAAGCGTTATGCTTGAACTGAACTTACTTTGACCTCTTTGGGAAGAGAGGAAGGAGAACTTGGTGGCCTGTAAACAGAGCATAACCGAAAAAAGGACAGTGGAATATGTCGGTCAGGAGTGATCTAATGGGAGGAATGATGAATACAGAGTGTTTGTTGTGATCCATGAGGGAGGGGATGACTCCCCTTTTCTTGTTCCAGAGCCTCTGTTATGTCCAAAGCAGATGACATTTATCAAAATGAGGACAGGCGGAGTTAGGTTTCCAAGGTTAGAAACAAGAAACATGAACAAAGAATGAAAGGGAACATAAAAAGCATGATTTGCGTTTGTGAAAGTCTGGCCACTGAATCCAACATTTTGTTAAATTGCCTACACTCTATTCTGCAATTCTGATTGAGCCCCACTTTCCCCCCCCAGATTATTCACCAAGGTATCATCAAACTGTCAAGTTAGTTTCAAACAAACTTTTAAATGTCACAAGAATTGAAATGAAAATCCGGTGCACTTCCATCAGCTTTCATGGAAAGAATAAATTGTCTTCTTGAATACAGAACATAGTTCTGTGTCTTTTAGTCCTACTTTTAAGTTGCATCTCTCAGGTTTTCTACTGACAAAAAGGGTAAAAACATTCAAACTTCTTGCATGACAAAGTGCGAACAATTGGATGGGTGCACTGAAAGTTTGACATTATCAAGGGGGGAGTGACTACCAAAAGAAAGGAAGAGCTTAACATAAAATGCATAAAACACAGAAGTATTTTAGTTTTATTTTCGAGCACACATCTACATGTCTGCCGCCTTGATCCTTTGAAAGCTGTGTTTCAAAAATCAATTTGTTAAATGCTTATCAGGTTGTTATCAGTTGAACTGTGGGCTCACTGTAACGCAGTCAGTGGCTTCCTGGTGCTGAGTGTAGGAGATAAGAAATGGTTATGGAGTTTTAGTCCTTTTTAATGTCTGTGTACAGGCCGTGTATCTTTATGCCACCTATGTGACAGACTGTCCCTTTTGAGTGTCTTTTGGAGGGGGGGGGGTAAAACAGTTGAAGTTTCCCAGATCCTTAAGCCGAAGGGAAATAACTCTCACTCTCTTTCTCTGTTTTTTATTTCTTTATTTATTTTTGTCTCTTATTTTTCTTTTCTGCAGCATTGCATCCAGAAATAGACCTGGACAAAACAGTCTGCTTGCTAACTGCATGACTCAGAGACACAAAGAGAGAGAGCGAGAGAGAGTGAGAGAGAGAGACAGACAGAGAGGAGGAAGGAGGAAGGCAGCAAGAGAGCTTGAGAGAAATGGAGTGCAGAGAAGGGCAAGCAAAACCGAACGGGTCTGACCCATCACGATGCACTCAATATCCTCAACAACCGCCTGTTAAGCTCATCACACTCAGACCTTTACTGCACTAAAAAAGAAAAACCACAATATTCTCAACTCTCCATCGAGGTAATTTATTATCCAATTACTGGCCTATTGTTTGAGAGGGGGAGCGGCCCTTTTCCCTTCAATTCAAAAACAGCCGAGCCAATATTTTCTCATTAAGCCCCTTCACCAGCAGCAGGATGTCCATCTATGGCTGGTCCAGTCCTCTGCCAGATTTGAGTATGAATGCATTTATATTGATTCACATTTTGGTCTACTTCATGAACTATACATCCTGCTCTCAGCTGGTTATCAACATTTATACTACTTATTTCCTACTGGATTTGTTTTTGGAAAGCTCACTTCAGAAAATTAATGTAGTATCCGCTTTAGTGCTGGGTTAGTGCATGCTCAGACAGAAGATGCCTGAATTGCTGGGGCGAGTTGCTTCAGGCACACATGAGGCTTGAAATCTGATCCAGGAAGTCCAGCTTGAGTAATGGATCCAGGAGTTTTAGATGCCAGAACACTACATAGTGGTTTCTAGAACCAAGGGACAGTATTTAACAGCTCTGAAAAGGCATCGGAGCAGGATTTTTTTTTTTGTATCTTTTGTCATAATGATTACAAAGTACAAGAAAAAAGATTCTAGCAAGTATTTGATTGTCTGATGGCTGTAGTGCTGGAAGTAGATGGCTGCTCCTGTTTGTAGCATTTTCTGTTCAAAGTTTGGAACGTTGTAGCAAAGCACCATGAAAATTCAAATCCACACAAAAAAGCCCATCTACAATTAATTTGCAATTATCTTTGAAGTAATGTTGGTGCCCTCACAGTTTATTGCAGTTTCCCATCAAGAATTAGCAACCTACTGTACCAACAGGAAGTGTTAAGAGGCTCACTTCAGAAAACAAAATGTGATTTTAGCTGCAGCTCAAACATATTTAGAAGCAACTGCTCCTGCCAACATGACTGAAGAGAAGAGGAGTTTTGCATGCAATGGCTAACTGTTGGGTGCTAACCTAAAGGCTGTGCTTATAAAGGCCAGTCACTTGATACTTATTTCTGGTTAACACACAAGTGTAAGGATGTTTTCGTAACCAGCAACCAGCACACTACATCACAGTGTAACTTAAAAACACCTCTTTCCTTTCTCTGTCCTCAAGACTTTCAGATATGATAAACCAGCGTACCTTGAGCACAGCCTCAGGAAATGTTCAGTGTTTAGGCGTTTAATAAATAACATAAGCACTATGTTTCCCAGTTTGACTACATATTTTAAATGCCAAAAGAGGGAGCCAAGTCAAACAGCAGAAGATTCGACTAGGGATTTATTAACCAGTGATGAATTGAGCAGATTGTGAATCCCTTAAGTGTCCTAACCTTTTATTGAAATGTGTGTGTGTGTATTAATGCTTGAAAGTGTTGTGTGTCCACATATGTTCATCCCTCTTAAATTAAGGGCTTGTGAGTGTGCAAAGAAGTTTGAAAAATGCATGATCATGACCGCTTGTTTGCCTGTGCTCACTTCAGTTTGTGTGTTTGTTGCATGGCCGCTGGGGTGGCTGGGCCATATGGTACGCATGGCAGACAGTCCGTTCCAGCAGCTCCTCCGAAACAACACAAAGCGAACAGGTCTATCTTCAGGGAGGGAGCCAGTGAGCATTCCCACGGAGCCTCATTAGGGACTCTGTCAGTGAGGAGGAGGAGGTGCGAGGAAGAGGCGATGAAGGCAGGTGGCGTTGGAGGAGGGCTAGAACAGGATGTATGGTTATCTGGCAGTAAGAGAACAGGGACAGGAAAATGGATCTCTGGGGATAATCAAATGATGAGCATCCACTTTTTCTTTATGCTGCATTGAAAACTGGGGGGGACGGCAACAGGAGGACCATGGTAGAAGCACACCTCTGAGTATTTGCCACTCTATGTTTCTTACATTTTGAAAATCAGTTTTTCTCAATTTCTGACCTTCTATTTTCTGACTTTTAGCCCCCTGTTTCCCTGCGATGTGAAAAAAAAACATTCACCAGCTTCACTGGTGCTCTTTCCCCCTCGCTCTCTCCCTGCCCTATGTTCCTGCTGGCTTTTAACTCTTTCTTGTTTTGAAGCCATGTGATCTGATGGCTTGTTCAGCACGGTGGGATATTCCCTGATGCCTATGCTCACCGCTAGATCTCCCAGCATCTCACAAGCGGCAGGCCAGCAGTCCTTAAATGGGGAGAGGAGATCAAACGCAAATCCTCCAAGCATGGACACTTCACCGCTGCAGGAAAGACGAGAGAAGTGAGAAAATATACACTGGTGAAGTGGTAATGATGGGTAGTTAGGAAGATGGTGGTGCCTTGTGGGGCCACGCTGTTCGTTGACACATATGGTTTGGTGTTGATTAGCACAGAAATCCTGCTGAGGCCAGTGTGGTTTATATAGATATTATGTTTAAAGGTTCAGTATAATAACTGGGGAAAGCAGGACACTTGCACTGCTGTGGTTAGTTGTTAAACTTCTGCTAATTTGGCGCCACCAGACCTCAAGCTCTTGAAGGTTGGAAGAAAGATGAGTTTTCTTTTCGTACAGATTTACTTTGACATAGCGGCTGTCGCTTGTGTCCCTGTTTTAATATTTGTACTTGACTTTCTCAACACCCCCCTGGGCTTGAAGAGACGCTGTCCTTACTGGCTACATCTATACTGTAAAGATATGCACCTCTGGTGCCACAAGTGAATCTTTGATTCAATTTCATTCCGCCACAGCAACTAAAACAGGATTTTTCCTGTTTGCAAAGCATCACGGGGGTAACTCTCATTCCAATTTTCAGTCTCAGAGCTGGATGAGGTGGAATTAATTAAATCAAGGGAAGTGCTAAACAATCTGCACGTTGTAAGAAAATAAACCACCTAGTTTTACAACAAAATGGGAAGACCTTCTCTGTGGAGATCTGTAACAAGCCAACAGGGTCCTCTTTGGCTGTATAAACTGAAATGTGCCTTCATGGCAATGTGACCCCTTGATGCATTGTAAATTTCTTCGCAGGCGACATTCAATTGGGAGTTGAATTTGAAAGGGGAACTTAATCACTGAGGTTGTGTCTGTGTTCCTTCCTCCTTCACCCATTCAGTCCTTACTGATGTAAGTGGTACATTTTAATACCGGACACTTAGTAATGATCATTGTTTTCCATAATTAAATATAGGGGAACTGTGAATGTTTGAAAAAGATGGCTCTTCACATGTGGTTTGTTATCAAAAATGCAGTCGACACCACTTGTTTGTTCGCCCTGCCATTCATCCGTCAATTATCCTGGAAGGATCTGGGTATGCTGAATCCTGTACCTGCTATGGTTGAGCTATAAGTGTCTAAGGTCTTCATTAAGAATTTGAAAAGATTAATAAATTGCTGTACAGTAAATATAATGGACTATATTGTAAATCTCTTGTGGTTAGAGACGGGCTAGAGATTGGGGTGGGAATTTGAACAGTAAATACAGGGCTAAGTTGGGGCGATCTCATCAGGATACCTATTGGGTGCCTTCTAGTAGAGGTTTTTCATTGATGTCCAACCAGTAGGAGGCCCCGGAGCAGACCCAGAAGACACTGGATACGCCTCAGGATACCCCACAAGGAGCTAGAAAACATTGTTGGACAGAAGTACGCCTAGACTACCTTGTTTAACGTGCTGCCACCACACCCAAGCTCTGGAGAACGGCAGTAAATCAATGGGTGAACATTGTAAACAGGGACTGATTTTGAACTTATCGAGAGGCAAAAACAGTACATCACCTCCCGCATACCTTCAGCTTTTCTGTGTTGGGAGTTTGCCATCCTAGCAATTTTTCATTGAGAACTGGAGTACTCAGCAAAACAATTTTTTTCTTTAGTATCTGCTTTGAATTATGGGCATTTAGGAAGACGTATGAGAGGAGAGAGAGAGAGAGTGTGTATGTGTGTGTTCGTGTTCAAAAGAAACTGGGAAAACTCCATAGAAGGCTTTGCTGTTCACATAAGGAGACTCGGTGCTCTGCGCCGCCGAGCAGCGTGCGGCCACATGCCTCATATGTTTCTTTCCCTGCGTTGGAGCTGACTGGACTAACCTGTGTGAGTTCATATGTTTGTGTAGGTGTCTGCTGTAGAAGGCCTGGCGGAGTGAAAAAGGTTCAGTCTGTGAGAGAAATCAAACACAATCCTACAAAGTGAGGGGTAAACACTTTGCCTTGCATTCCATCAACCAATGCCAACCCAACACACGCACACACACACACACACACACACACACACACACACACACACACACACACACACACACACACACTGCCTAATCCGCTAGAGAAAAAATGGGCAGTGAGGCACAGTGGGAGGGAAATGTTGTGAGTATCATGGACAGACACATCCGACTTTTGGCTTCCTCCATCTCCCTCTCTACTGTACTGTAAAGACAGAATAATGTTTTCCATAGAGGTCATTCTTTAGAAGAAAGAAATGCCACAGTGCACTCAGTGCAGCTGTTCACACACATTTTTCTTCTCTTCCGTGTCGTGCATTTGAGAGCAGTATGTAAGATAAACGACCTGGGCCATCACTTATTTGCCCAGTCAATGGGAAATGGGCACAGCACAAGAATAGAACGCCCCCCTCCCCAGCACAGTTTTATAGACTCTCTCACTTGAATGTGAATGAAAGGTGTGACACGGACAATCACGGCAAAAACAATAGGTGATTGTTTTTTTGTTTTTTTGTCAGGGGGAAGACAAATCCTCAGTGCCAAAATAAGAAAAGAAGCCTAAACGCAAATGAAAACAGGTGATTGCTGCTTTTGTGGCCCCAGCAGACTGCTTTTGTTAAATTACTTGGTTCAATCTGCAGCGTTTTTCCTATTGGAGAGGGTTGAAAATGTCAGGTTTCAGATTGATCATTTGTGTGGTTGAAGGAGAGGATGCAACACGCAAGAAGAATGCATGTGTCACCTTGCAAAAAGTCCTCTTTGTTAGAGTCGCCATGATTTGGATGGTTTTATTTAACTTGAATAATAAGTGTCTCCATCTGAGAAACACTGACCCCTTTCAACAACTCGCCAAGACGCAAAAAAAATATTACCTTTTAAAGCCGTATTGACTGTATTAATACATATCTTAGGGTATAATCTTTCTTTAAATGAGCACTTTCAGTTGGTTTAAAGTTGCATTAATCAATCCAGTTCACCGTCTCTTAACTTTGTGGAGCCTTTTAGTGTGTTTCAGCTTATTGTTATGTTTCACAGCCAACAACTTAACTGTTTTCACTCGCTCTAGTTTCCTGCTGAGCATATACACAAATATTATTTAGCATTTAGTGGTCAAAAAGACTGATCTTAGCTTCCAATGATGCTCTTAAAGGCAGACTTTTTTTCCCCACTACAGTGGAATTACATTCATTAAAACATATTTTTAGGAAACGGGGATGAAGTTTGAATATGAATAAAATGCTCAGAATGTTCGCCAGTCGTTTTAAGGACCTATGAACAAAATACATTGGATGCTTTTTCTTTTTTTTCTTGTATTTAAATCAGATCCAATGATCTCTGAGAATGACAATGTCATGAAAATGTCTTACTTTTGTGCCTAAGCCAAGTTGTCTACGTGGAAGAGATAGTAAACTGAGTTGAGGGTGAATGAAAAGATGAGAAACTTTCAGATTTCTGGGACATTTATGGTGAAGTCTCTGCAGAACTCAAGGCAGCATAAAATAGTAAAAAAAAAACGTGCAATGTGACTGTCACATAGGGACCCATATGACCGAATTTGGCGATAAGTACAAGGCTCATATCTCAGTTAAATTTGGCTTCTGCACTGAAGTTACATACACTTGCAAACACGAACGGGGCCTGACAACCTAAAAACCTAACTTAAAAAAATTAGAATTGAGCATTAAAGCCTAAATCTTTATTTGCACCATTTTGTTTTTAGTCTATTCATAGCTCCTGTCTCCTTGCTACCAGAGTACCACACAGTTTGGGATATGAAACACTTTTGCTTTTAGATAGGAGACCATAGTCAGAATGAGGGGGTGACCCAGCAGGTTCCTGCTGTATTAAAGGCCTGTGTAACTCAGGAAAGGTGCTAATGCTGCCACAGACGTGGATGTGATTCCCACTGGGGCCACCCAGGCTAAAAAAGTATAGCCTTCGGTGCTTTCAGGTACTTTGGATAAAAGTGGAATGAAACAGGAGATGGATGGATGTAAATTAGAGAGAAGAAGAAGGGGAGATTTCCTCGGAAGTCATGTGTTAATTAGGTTTATTTTTTGTATTCTCGTGTGTGTGTGTGTGTGTGTGTGTGTGTGTGTGTGTGTGAGACTCTGCTTCTTTGTGTATATTCTCAGAGTGTATTTGCATGTCAGACAGTACCTGCGTCACACTTGTTTATTCTCATGCCTGCTGACAGCCACCAGCTCTCAAACAGTCCAACAAGGCATTGACTCAAAAATGCCCCTTTGATCTCCCCATGTTACCCCTCTGAACTCTGTCGCTCCCACCGTTCTTTCTTTCCTTGAATTCGCGGAGCCTCAATCTTTCATCACATTGATATTTAAAGCCACCGTCCTCGCTCCCCTTCGCTGGCTGTCGCTCTTTGTTTTTATGAGGTTGTGTGCGCACAATGTAGTGTGCATGTGTTATTGATTGTGCACGTGTGCATCTGTGTGAGCTAAGGCATATATTAGTGCTGACAGGTAGTGTTGGCGAGTCCAAATGTGTCGCCATGGTCGGGTGTCTAATGTGGAGGCTGGCGGCCCAGCAACTCTCGAGGCACCTTTTGTTTGTGTGTGTGTGTGTGTGTGTGTGTGTGTATTTCACAAGACTTTTGTTTATTAACCCAAACTCAGTTTGACACCTGTTTTGTGAGGGGTTTTTTTATGTCTCTTTGCTTTTTCTCTTGTTCTGTGCCTCTATGACCTCTCAGTCTGCCTTCACAGACTATCATAAAGTGGTCTTAAAGTGAATAGTTGCTTTTTATTTCACCTGCCAGCTCTCTGTAGGCCCTTTTTTTTTTTTTTAAAGCCTCAGTCTCAGTGTATGCTATCGGAATAGAGACTATGCAGACTAAACCGATATGTGAGTGTTTGTAAGCACTGTACAACCATCAGTGTTTCAAGAACACTGATAGAACAGGATATTGGAAATTTGTCCACATACATTTTCATCTTCATTTAAATGCTAGTTATGTTCTGCCCTTTTCCATGTATATAGTAACTTCACATTCCGGTAAAAACGACTGCATTAAAATGGGCATGCTCTGCATTTATTTTATTTATTTTTTTTACAGCATTTTTAATTTGGCAAGTAACAAGATGCAGCAGCCACAGCAGGCGACACAGCTCCAGCTCCTCAGCAACATGACTAACTCTCACTGTTCCTTCCTGTCATGTGCGAAACTCCTTGCATTGAACGCAGCATGACATCGGTGTGAATTGTTTATTTAAATCACCGTGAGGTATGTTTGGTTACACTGTGAATAGACACACCAGTTGCCTGTCTTTTAAAGTACTTCCTCGATGAGTTTTCACTGTAATATGAAACTGCACTGTTGCTGTGGTAACCATGGCTGTCGCCAAATGAGGCAGGAGTAAAGTCTTTACATTAAATGCGGGATTGCTGCCCATCCGCCTCAGTCATAAAGAGTATATTGCCTCCTGCATCTGCCCTGATTGTTTCTATTGGACATTAAACATCTCATCTCACACGAACCACTGAAAGCAAACCAGCAAAAGACATTAAGGCTTGCCATACGCTAGTGAACTAAATCAAGCGCACCTTAAGCAGTTCTCATCCAATTTTCAAGTACATCTTTTTTTTTTCTCTTTTTTTCCCCTCGCCACTTTGCTTGCACGACTGTGTCTGACCTTATTTGAAAGCCTGTGACTCACTGTGGGCCATTGTCAGTCTAATCCCAGCCAGCTTTATTTGTGGGAGCATGTGTATGGCCTCCGTCTAGGCTTAACGTGACTTAATGCAGCTGAGAGCCAAGCCACTTCTCTGCCTTTGATCTGAGGTGGGAGCGACTGCGCGGTTAAGACACTCAAAGACCACACCGTCTTCTTCGGGAAGTCTCCCCCCTCCGTTGTTTAGTCTCCTCTCTTTCTGACAATGATTGCTTGCTTTGATTCACTTGTTAGTGAAAACCAGTCCACCTGGCTCTATTTGTTTGTTCTTCTTTTTTCTTCATACAGTGACGTAGCTGCACAGAACGTTTCACATGCTGCTAATACCATGTCTCAGTGTTTGAGTGCACTGAACCATCTCGGTTAATGCTATGTGGTCGGTTGGTTTTCATGACATAAGCAGACGGTGACTGAGAGATCTATAATTTTCTCCTCTCGCACTCCTCTCGCACTTTTTTTTTTTTTTTTTTTTTTTGAGACGTCCTCTTTGTTTCCATTCCATCGACAGAAACGGGAGCCAGGGGCGATGAGGGGATACCCGGTGTTTATCCCCTGGTTTCAAAAAGATGGTGCTGCTTTACTTACCCGTGTGTGTGTGTGTGTGTGTGTGTTTGTCTGAGAGCTGAATCCACTCCTTTTCTTTTCTTTTCCAATCAGCTGCACCACAGGCTTTTTCTCGACACAGGAGACATTTTTCATGACCGATCAGCCGGGTTCACTCCCACACCACACGTACAGACTGTAGTATACTGAGTGTAACATTACAGCCAGGGTCTTTCACTCTGTGTGTGTCTCTGATGGAAATACCAGATCTAGCATTCGGAAAAGAATCATTGTCATCATCTCGAATTACACCTCAGCTCCCTCTACTCTCAGCACCCTTACACACTTTCTCTATTTTCATCTGCATTCCTCTTTAATTTCATCTCCTCATCTCTCATTTTGCATTTCGCTCTGTCTCTCCATGCGCTGCATATGCATGCAAGCAGATATAAATCCAATTTCTTCCTCCATATACTGTCCTTGCTACCTGATTGCTTTCTATTTCTCTCTGACTCCAACTTGGACATGCATATTGTATTTCTTGCTGTTTTCCAAACTTTTTCCTTTCCAGTACATAGCCATATCCTTCTTTTTATTTGTCAATCTGAGTATGTATCTCCACAGAGATTGCACATCGGGCATAAAGGTCCTTTTCAGTGAGAATGCTTCGGCCGTGCTCCAACGTTTGCTTTCTTTTTCTTTTCCCCTCCCTTCGGTCACGCTGCCTGGCCAAACCCTCCACGGCGATTAGTCATTCAGTGTTTTACCACCCCACGTGCGTTTTTAAAAATGCATCCAAGTCCCTTTAACATTAGGGCTCACGGCCATTTTTTTGCCCATGCCAAGCGGCTGAGGTTAGCGCAAGCCAGACGATGTAATGATGCAGATTTTTCCAGCGTTCCTACCTCAGGAGTCATTCACATGGAAACGGGTTACGGATGAAGAAAATACACACGGGCACGCTTCCAGGTTTCACATTAACGCAGCGTGATGGGGTAATGATGTTATGTATAGCTACCAGATGACGGCCATAAATGTCTGCTGCATGAGTAACACACACATACATACATACAGTATGAAGCTTATTTTATGACTCTCTATAATCCTTGAACACACTGAGGGTCAGTCAGACGCACTTCATCTGCACCCAGTCTGTGTATTTGTCTATTTATGCTATGTGTTGACCTGTGCAGTCAGCCCTTCGCTTGTGTGTTTACCCTCAGCTACAGAGCATGACTCCCTCCACAGGCTAGGCACATGTCTGCAGCCAGGCCTGGGTGCAGGAGCACAATGGGGAGTAAATGTAGGTGTGTGTGTGTGTGTGTGTGTGTGTGTGGGTCTGAGACTGTTGTCATGCTGGGAGACGAACACACAAGATCAGAGGAAAAGCAGGTGGTCCCCGCCTTGTTCCCCGCCTTGTTCCCCCTACCGCTCTCTGAAAACAGCCAAGGCCTCCCCTTTCACAGTGGCAGGGGTCAAAGGTCACCCCAGGAGAAGCCTGCTGGCTAAGAGCCAGAGACATTCCAGCATTCCTCTGCAGTCTAAATCGGAGCCAACATGGCCTTTCCCTGGAGATCAATGGGCCGCAATGTTATTTAAATACAAGGTGACCACAGGGGAGGGCGGGATAGGGGGGGAGGGGGGGTCACAACAGCCGCACTGCTGACAGAAGAGACCCCAACGCTACAAAGAAGCCTCTTTTTTTATCTCACCCCAGATGACATTGCTGATCATAAAGTCTTTCTTAGCTCACAGTTCTGACTTGACAAGTATTAAATAAATTACATCCTCACAAAATACCTAGATGTGATTTTTTTTTTTTTCCTCTTTTTTTCGCCCCACACATAATAGTTTAAATTTCTTTCAGTCCCAAGTGCCCCAGTTTTTAAAAGAAGGTGATGAATTATTCACTGTCATCCACTATCCTGTCTCCTTATACAGTCACATTCAGTCAAAATTTCTTGTCAAGACTCACAGCCGAGGTGACCCTTTGACCCTCTATTATCGCTGGATTGTGTTTTCAGACTGGTACTGTAAAAAGGGCAGAGCTCCTTATGGTATCAAAAATCAGGGAGGACAGGCGAGAAATCAGATACAGAAACTAGAGAAAAAAAAAATAAAACAACTCCTGGCTCCTCCAAGTCTTTCAGGGCAGAGTAAACATATACTGCACGCAACTATTTTCAGAAACGGCACTGAGGAGACGGGAGAAGAGCAAAAGCAAGTCAGGAAGACTGTATTTGAGAGAGCTTATAAGCTTAATGTAATTCACACTGTAAGTGATATGTTGAGCACTGTTTTCAGGAGCTGCGTACAAGATATCAGGTTGTTAGTTGCACCAAATTTCCAGTTCCTCATTTGTGGTCATTGTTGTGTTTTTGCATGAGGCTTCCTGTGGTTTCATTTCTATCGGAAGAGAATTTCCCCTAGTTTCCTCTGATCGGTTCTGTTTCTACTACTTGTTTAGCTGCGGTAGCCACAGCTGCTCACTGTCTTGGTTATCCTTTCAAACTGTAGCACCGGCAGAACATTTTTAGCACTTTATGTGCACAAGAGGATTTTAACGGGCACGCGGCGCCGGGGGGTGACCGAGAGAAAGTATTGTGACACATCGATAAATGTGTGCGAAGCTTGACGTACACCAAATATAAATATGTTATCAGTTACTGTTTAGAATCCTCACATTGTTGCATGTATATCATCTCCTGATTTAGTCTGTGTCATGTCAGTGGGGCGATGGCGCCACAGGACTGGCTATTTCAGGTCCTGTGTCAAAAGGAGATTTTTAAAGATTTAAGTCTAATTTCAGCCGACTCCTGTTCTCATGTGCACGGTTACATAAACAGTAGTGATCCTGAAGCACTGCAGGAGAAAGGGAGGAACAAGCCGGGGGCCAAGGTGTGTGTAGCTGTGCGCATTCTAGTGTGTCCTCATAGCGTTTGTATGTGGAGGGCAGAGCAGGGGAACTGAATGATTTATAAAGATTGATGGCTCACTGTGCCCGGCTCACTGTGCCCGGCTACAGCCGCAGTGCATCAGAGAATGTCACTTGGTCCTGGAAGAGCACGCAGAGCCCGATGCTTGTTTTTCCTCATTCTTATTTTGCTGATGCACAATCTGCAAACAAATGTGTGTCACAATGAATTGTATACATGAGGATAATATTCCTTTTCTCAAATGTGAATAGGTAGAAAATGATCTTAGCATCTGTATCAGCTATCATTTTTCTTTCTGGCTTCAACAACAGTTATGCTGGTTTTCTTAAATTGTTTAATTCATTTTTACCACATTTTAATATAATGATATTGGTGTTGACAATCAGGTACAAAATATTATATGTATTAAATCCCATCATTTGTCCTAACACGTGCTTTGTCAGCTTTTAGTGCTGCAGTACTTTGGGTTTAGTGGTGGTACTTGTAAGAGTTCACCAATTTTTAGCTTTAGACGGGCAATCGGACTTGGTTAAAATAACTTTTATGGCAGGTTTGGGTCTAAAGAGAGGAACATCAAGTGGCAAGCTGTTTATGTTGCTTAAAAGATTTTCAAGCACAATTACCACCTATCTGCTCTTTCCAGCTCCTAAAATGCAATGATAATAGTTGCTTTTATGTTTATTCGGACTGTCTTTGGGTTTTGCACAGTTGCTTGGCCAAAGCAAGTAATTTGAAGATGTCACATAATGTTTCTGGAAATTTGTACTAGATTAGTTTAAAAGTTTCTTAGTCAAATAGTTAATTTATTTAGGGAGAAAGTAACTAAACTGTATCATCATACAAAGAGCAGTATTGAAATGTTTCAGCCTTACACTGATCCAGCTAAAGATGGAGACGTCAACCCACTCAACCAAGACAGACCATATGTTCCTTCTGCACTCTTTGCTTTATTACCACTGAACTTTTGGGTGAGTTGCACTGTGATTTAAGGTGGTATGACACTGAAACTAACCCGCATTTACAAAATTCTCTCTCCTCTCAATAGAAATGTTTCTCCACTTTTACAACAGATGATCACCATCAACAGTTCATGTTAATGCATTTTGTTTTATTATGGAGTTGCTGTGATTAAATAATATTGACAATCAGAATAATTCATCTTAATTCAAACTTCTGCATCCGATATGAGGATGATTGTTTTGACCTACAGCAGGAATCTTGATTTTTCACACTCACAGACACATTAATATTCTACAATTAGTAATTGTGGAAACTTTTCATGATTAGACACAATAAATTCTTGCAGCCTTGACACATGCGCTGACACGCGAGGGAAGAGAGATTTTTATTTTATTTATTTTTTTAATGGTTGAGAACATAAAGTTTGTAGCCAGGCATCGGTGACTGTGTGACAGAGTGGAATGAGAAGCTATCGGTGTGTGACTTGGTTTTTGTCCATTTGGTTTTCTGCTGGCAGGCGTTTGCTTGTAATTTTTAAAACACTTTTATGTGAACATGTGTGTTTGTTGGCAGCGCTGAGTTTTGCCTAATGCCGAGTCCGATTGCTCTCACTGTGGTCAGTGAGGTTGATATGTTGCAGGGCTTGCGCTGACTGGTTAGTGAGGCGTTTCATGTCGGAGTGACATAATGTACAGGCATATGGGAGGGGGGGGATTGAATTAAATGCAATGGGCAGCGTCTTGCAAACCAGGCATGCAGAACAGCGAATTTTATTGTATGAGAGAAAGGGGGATGAGCGAGGTTAAGAAGCAGTGAGAAAGAGGGAAGATCATCCATCAGGTGAGACCACACAGGCTCTAATGGATCTCTTTAACAGTCAGACATCGACATTCACAAACAAACGCGCCTTTTCAGAATATCATGTCCCCATCTCTCTCTCAACACACAACGCAAGCGCTGGCACCTTGGGAAATGAAGATGGATGATGGGCACCTTACTAAACAGGGCTGCAAGAAGCTTAGGAGGTAATGTTGATTCACACATACACCAACGGCACTGCTTGCAGCCACCTACTCAGTTTCTATGCATTATGTGACGCACAGACATGTTTTACAAAACTCATGCTGTGTTATCTTGGTTGTCATGTAAAATAGATGCATTTGGCTTTGTATCTTTTTTTTTTTTATTTTATTTTTTGTGGTTGCATTAAACCATTTGGCTCATTACAGCTTGAAGCTTTAAGAATTGTTGCGTCCTATAGAGAAAGACAACACTGCTGTCAAGCTTATTACACAGGCAGCAGAAGCAGAGTGGCTGGCAGAGCATAAACAGGAAGCACTAATGTACTCCTCTCATTAACGTCTCATCGCACTTCCCCACAGGCCCTTTTGAGAACACACACACACACACACACACACACACACACACACACACACACACACACACACACACACACACACACACACACACACACACACACACGAACACACACAGGATGAGTTCAAAATAATTTTTGTTAAAAGCTGATAAGAATTTATAAGCTGATATCTGTTTTCAAACACCATCCCCCCCAACATGTACATATTTCAAATAGATTAAAAAACTGTTAATACCACTGGAATTTAAAATTAGTGTCAATAACCACAAGAAGATAAATAAAAACAAGAATGCATTAAAGTGGTGCTGAATTTATTTGATTGAGAGATCAGCCATTTTTTCACAACAAGCTGTTGACTTTCTGTTGCCACGACCATCTCTGAACTCCTGTTACCTCAAAGTAAAATTTCACATAGTAAGGAACACAGATTTTTAAATTTGGGGGAAAATGAGCACAGTCGGTGTAACATTTGGGCTCTAACAAGCCTGCACAAAACAAACACTTCATCATATACCTCACATATATTCAGAAAAGCACCTGGCCAGTCACACGTACACACACACACACACACACACACACACACACACACACACACACACACACATAAGGGAGACAAGGCAGTTATTAATCACGTCAGGAGCTTGTTTTACTGACGTAAGTCCACAGAGAGAAATGCCTTATTAATATCAGCCCTCAAGCCCCTTATGTAACAGGACTACACACACACACACAGACACACACACACACACACACACACACACACACACACACACACACACACACACACACACACACACACACACAGTGTCTGGTTGACTTATTTATTTATTCACCTGCTGCCTCTACCCAGGTCAGCTTAACACGCACACATTGCTCTTCTTTGAAAAACATCAGACTATCACTGAACACACACACACACACACACAGTCAGGTGCTAGTGGGGCTGCTGCTCAGGTAGTGTAGCTTTATGAAGCTTTGATTTGATTCTGTCACTTGTCCCTTTTGGAGTGGAAGCATTCATGTCTCCCATGATGTTGACTGCTTGTCTGTTGCTGCTACTGCTTGATGTTTTTATAGCAGCTCTCCCCATGGAACTCACTAACTGACCCCCACAGGATGTCAGCACCGTGCAAACACACACACAGAGGTGCACATACATGCACAAAATGGGGAGGGGGAAAGGAAAGCTTTCCTACCGGATAAGCCGAGGGGAAGTGGCCATTGTAACTTCCTGTTTGCATTGACTATTGACTGTATTCCAAAGTAGCAACATAGGCCTAGTGAGGACGTGTACGCACACAAACACTAAGAGAGCTGGACTGACATGGTTAAGATTAGCCTCTTGTCTCCAAGCTACTGCTCTCAAATAAATAGATGTAAAGTGCACAATAATTAAGTGTCAGACTTGATGCTGCATTCAAAAGACCTTGGCCCAATTTGCAATTTTAAGAAGACTTAGACGCCGGCTGTTCCCTTCGAGCCGGTGCCAGCCGTCTTTTCTAATGGTGATTTGCCAACTGAGCATGCCTTTGTTGCATGAACACTTTTTTTTTTTTTTTTTTTTGGTGGAGAAATTTCTGTTCAGTTTGTCAGGGTTTTCTTAGAGCCTGTGGGTGTTGGTCTTTGTAGCCACGACACAACACACAGAGCTGTCATTGTTCAGGTCAGTTTGGTTTAAGTTGGCATTCGTACAGCTACTGCTTGGAGTAGCTGAAGATGCTTGTTTTGACCAACTGTAAAACTATCTCGTTCAGTCATCCAGTACTTTAAGATATTTCAACTGCTGCAGTTTTATTCCAGTACTACTTCTGTTTCAATTGTTCATTATTTTTCCAAGTATTAAAGCCATTTACACATTTATATAATTATTTAGCCACTTAACCATTATTTATCCTTTTTTTTTTTCGCCCCCTAAAGCAATGTACGTATTATTTTAGCTAACATTTATTCAGACAGACATCCGACCTCCTCTTGACCTCTCACTTAAGAAGGGGTCTGATTAAGAAAGTAACAGTCTGCCTACTGAGAAGCTGCAGTGTAACCACCTGTTGTTATGGAGGCATTCAGGGACAGCGCAGAGTGTGGGACGCCTGTGGGTTGGAAGCTTTATTGGTTTGTTATTGTTGCATAGCTGCTCCTAATTTTATACCGTTTACTATATCAGTATTGTACATATGGCCCTATGAGGGGGGAAAGAAAATCGTTTTAATAAACTGAATCATGTACACAGAAGAAAATAGTTCATGACACTGAAATAAAATTGAAATTAAAACCATGATTACTGGCTTAGTCCTGTTTGGATAAATAATTATTAGGTCATTCAAAGTTCACCCCACTAGAACACGAACTAGCACACGTATGCTGTGTTGCTGTATGATTGTGGAAAAAGCTGTGATCACATCCGGCTTGAGGTGTAAGCTCAACAACTGCCTCAGTGTCAAATAAATGCAAAAAATAAAAGGCCACAGGTCAAGAGTAACTGGAAGCTGGGTGTGTTGTACAACATTTCTGGAACCAATTAAGTGTTCCAGTGTCCCGGCCTGCTTTACGAGATAAGGGTAGAAGAGGAAAGCGGCTGAACGTCTGATGCTCTAATTTCACTCTCACCAAACTGTTTAGATGTAATGGGAGGTAAATCTGCCCCCAGAATGTGTAGTGCTAACAAGAAGGTGAAGTGGAAGACTGGTTAATTGGCAGCCTTGTTATCCATGCTGGTGCAAATCTGTGTTGCTAACAGCATGAGAGTCTTTGTACAAGCAAACAACAGACAAAGCTCCAAACAACGAGGTCGTGTTTCATTAGCAAAACATTAAAGCTGTGAAGCTGCAGCAGAAATGATGGGCTCCTACAGTAGTTTTACAACAAGAGCTTCAGAGAATAACCTCAGCTTTTACACATTAAATGTGCAAGTCCTAAATGTTGAATTGTATCCTGCAGCTCACGATTATGATTTGCTGTCTGAAGGCCGCTCTGGTGCTTCAGTGACTCTTGGAAACCTAAAGGCAAAAAATGCAATGGAAGCAATAATGCATATACATTATGTGACACATCTTTCATTCGCTTCAAGCTGGAAGCTTAAGGCTTCACCAGCACTGACACTGACTGTCATACATACAACTGTGTGATGTTTTGCAGTGTGAATGAAATCAAATATGTTCTGAGACCAGCCTGGAGCCTAAGTAGGTTATGTCCTTGAATATGTCCTTGTTTAAATGCACTGTATTATCATTACGTTTTCTATTGCTGGAGAAATGACCCACTTATAGATGAAAGATTTCTCACCTCCTAAAACAAAAAAGGTGTTTGATGTTTTGTCGTGGGGCTCAGTACTAGAATGTGTTCATAGCACGCAGTACCATGAACTGCCAAGTACTGAACTGTTTGGGTTTTGAACCTTAAATATGAGGATTTAAATATACATTTACACAGCACCATAAGATACATTACATTAAAAAATTGATGTGCAAAACTGTAATATGAATGGTTGTACATTTTGTAATGTTGATGATGTAGATATCATTTTTCTAACTGACCGTGTTTAGTCAGGTTGACTCAAACCCACGCTCATTTTCTACTGTGGTTTGGTCCATTTTTGCAGGTCTCAATACAGCGGTTGCACCTGGGCTCAGACCAAACAGTATCACAAAGACCCTTTAATGGCTGTGGTCTTGGTGCAGTCCCCAAACAAAGTTGTTTGCCTGTGGTGAGAATGTGAGCCAATCTCAGTCGGGCCTAAAATGACATTTAGCTGAAAAGCCATTTGACAACTTGTCCTCTTTATAAAGTCTTACACAAAAAACTTACAACATTGCTTATTATATTTTTTTAAACACAACATTTTGTTTAGTTTATGGCCCAGATAATCACCATCATCACAAGTTTATGGCTTAATTGTGCAATTTTACAGTAATATTTTCCTTGTGAAGAACAGTGTCTTCCTGTATTTTAAGTGTCTGTCTGCTCAGTGCACTCATATCCACAGAGCCATCTGCTACAGATATATAGTTACTTGCTGGGTGAGATGCACAGAAAGAGAGATGCTTGGTGACAGTCAAAGGGCAACTTGATGTTTAAACTAAATCAGCCTCTGAATTCAGCTCATTAAAATTTTGTAGTTATATTAATTTTATGCTAGAGCTGAAAACACTCTGGTTAATCTGAATCTAGTTTGTCGTATCTCAACAACACCAGGAACATATTTGCATATGACCATGCAGTCCTGAAGTAATGAATTGAAATAACACAAAAATGGATTCTAACCGGCCTCTGAAAGCATCTGCTTATACTGACATCTGCCCTACAGCAGGTCCAGGATCCTCGGTTACCCCAGTTTGTGAGTGCACAGATCTGGTTTTACTAGAAATAGTAGCTGCTAGGTTGGAGGATGCGTTCTCCTCTCTCTCTCGCGCTCCTCCACTCTTTCTGTGGCCCACGCAGACTTTCCTCTGTGGTTTGACACCTGAGTGTGTGCAGGTTTCATGTGTTACATTATCTGAAGAAAGCGGTGGGTGTAAGGAAGCAGTGCAGTGCATCAGCTCTTGAGCAGGCGCATATGAGAATGCACAGAGGCATACACACACACACACACACACACACACACACACACACACACACACACACACACACACACACACACACACACACACACACACACACGTCGCTTCATGCCGAGAAGAAGACAAAATGTCAGGGCTGGTTCTGGGAGACGACTGCTGCTGTTGCTGTCGGCATGGAGACTGCTGTGGTGTAGGGTTGCAGCAGAAGACCGGCGCGCTTAAATTCACTTAAAATGTCAAAACACCTGAGGGGGGCAGGGGCTGTGCCTGGACCTGACAACTATCAACCTTTCTCTGCCTCACACTCTGACAAAAACTGGTTGGAAACCTCAGTGATAACTGTGTAACCTTTTCAGTAAGCACTTTGCCCTTTATTTGTTTTCAAATCATATTCTTTTCTGCTTTGCTTTACACCAACATGAATTTAGGTGCGTGATCCCCCTTGGGACACTTTAGGTGGTTTGGTAGTAAATAGTGTGACTAGCGTGCCTCTTTACCTGCATCCAGCACTGTACTTGCCGCCAAAGAGCCTAATAAACACTGCACAAGAATATTTCAAAAGAGCAAGACCATTAACAGTCCCATTAAGGCTGCTTCAGGCCTTGCTCTGTCTCATATATTCTCTGCATGTTAATTGATGGAACCTAACTTGATATTTAATGGCCATGAATTCTCTACAGTGCGCACAGCACTCAGTGGCGTGGCATTTAACAAAGCCTGAAAGGAGAAGGAGCGAGCGCTGCTCAGTGCTCGGCGCAGCTGTTCCGAACGCCGCAAAGATTTATGGGAGGCCTAACGCAGGGTACTGCCTCTGTTGTGCGTAATTTTGTTACAGTGGAAATGATGTGCCATTTGTTTAAAGGTTCGGTGCATTGCTCTTGAGAGATGCCCGGAGTTGTCTGACTGAGTGGTTTGAGATGTTACATTCAGGCGGAAATGTCCAAATGTCTAGTTTCAGTTTCTCATCGGTTCATCCATCCAATATCTATTAAAGATATTAGAATTTACATTTGTCACGTTGCAGCTTAATTCATTGATGTTTTGTTTTCTACTTCATGGCAGCAGGAGGTGAAGTTGCACCATTGTTAAGTTGGAATTCAATTGATTGTTGGGAAACAAATCTTATAAATAAAATTATTTAATAGTTCATAGGTTTCGGTCCATAAAATGTCATAAAAACATTTCGCCTTTCAAAATGTACCGAACCCAAGCGGACATCTTTAAACGACTTCCTCTGAATACAATAGTTAAAAAAAAAAAAGAGATTTCGTTTTTCATCACGTGAAACATTGATGATTGGGAAAAACATTTCGTTGATGAATAAACTGTTGATTACAAATTAGGGGAACTCTCCCCTAGTTTATTATGAACCTTTCAGGAAAATCCCTGTTTCTATTTTCTGCAAATGAGAACACACCCCCAGCATTTGATGCACAGTTTCCCTGCTCACCACAAAACAGCAACACACACACACACACACACACACACACACACACACACACACACACACACACACACACACACACACACACACACACACACACACACACACACACACACACACACACGAGTTAAGCCGTACCGCTGTGTTGCAGAAAGCAAAAAAATGCTGTATCTTGTTACTGCACTGACTCCCTGTCATCTGATGGGTTTGCTGTAAGCCACATGAGGCCACGTTAGCCTCCTCAGCAAGCTGACTTTCATTCTTTCTTCCTGTTTTCACCGCAGGAAATTTTGCTGTCGCCGCAGGCTCTCTGAACGACTGACTGAATGTCTGACTGAACCCCCGCCTGGCTTGCTTAAAAAGGACTTTCAGACCTTTAGCTGCTGCTAAGTGCCCTCAGCTTACAGTAATTGGTAGGCTTAGGGCTCTTCAAAAAGTGGGTGTCCTTGCCAAAGCCGTCTAACAAAAAAAAAAATATAAAAAAATTAAGGAATATTTACAGTAGGGAGCGACGGGTCCATGGAAAGTTGGGAGTTTGGGAGAGTGTGACTGTGAGAGAGACAACGTGACTAGGAGGCCAAATGTGTCCACGAGGAGGTTTCAGTCTTAAAGATGCTATGTGTAGCATTTACAAATCCATGAGATAGTACTAGAAATATTATCATAGAAATTTCACTGCAACAAAGGGATCACGCGTGGGTTTTAACCGTCTTTGGTGTGTGTTATACTCAGGAATTACACCGTTACTGCTTTGTTATGGTTGCTGTAGTCACTGTTATCAAAAGCTGTTAGAATCTCTTATCTTATAATCAGCACACACACATATTTAGGCTGATTGCTCTAAAATCCCAGTTTATTTTATGTTTTCCGTAATCAGATTGCCATTTATGATCTTATTTGGTGCAATAAATTTGAATTTTATAAGACATCTGATTAGTGATATATATCCCCCGTTTTGTCACTAACTCCAGACTAAAGAACAAGCTGAGACGGGCTTTGAAAAGACATCAGACATTTTTCTTACGTCTTAATTTTTTAGTTTCTGATATATCACACACCTGCAAAAATATCAGCTGACAGCTGTGTCAAGTTCAGACAGAAATACGCATAAATACCGAGGCATGTTCACACTGTCACCGTCATCCTGCTAGGACTTGGCCCAAATGTTAATTGTTTTTACCTCTTTAAATTTCAAGTAGTGATTGGAAAGTATACAGTTTACAGTATGTTCAAGTAATCGGGCTCCTCTAGCATAAATCGGACAAGGTACAGTATTATTCAACGCTTTCACCTGTTAAAGGAAACCAGTAGTACAGTATCCTTACTGCTATAGGCCACCAATGGGTCGCAAGTAGCAGAGTCGTCGTTGCAACCTGAGGAAAAACGTGAATGTTATTCTTTTATTTCCCACAGTTACCATCTCAGGAGCTTATCTGCTCAGCCCATGCTCTGCTTTCCACCCAGTCCACCCTCGTATTTGACCTGAGCCTCTAGGTTTTTGATGTACGCTCCCCCAAGGTGTGGTGAGATGAGAAGAAAATGTGCACCTTTTGGAGGCTGCAATCAGGAAGGCGAGGAAATAAAAAGATGCAAGCTGTATTGAAGGGTTACTTCTGTCATGTGGAGCACTTGTAAAAAGGCCCACCTGCTGGTTTCACTGTTTCTAATTGGGGTTTCCACCACGTCCTGGCTTCCCACAGGGGGTGTTTCTGTCTGTTTGGTACAAGTGGTAAGGGAGCAGAAAATAGGAGGCTAGAGAGCATGAAGGGAAGTGGTGTTGGAGGTGGAAAAGTCCAGTCGGATATTAGAAGCGAAAACCAGAGGATGAAATAGCTGCAGGGGGAACGGGGGGTGGGGGTGGTGGTGGGTTAAAAGAAAGAGGAGGAGAGAATAACAAAATGACAAGTGCACCATTTAAGGAATCAAAAGGGAAGGGTTGAATATAGCTGCCTTTCTGTCAAGAGCGGGGAAACTGTAAAACGAAGAATGAGAACGCGCAGAGTGAGGCTGTTTTTACCCGGAGGAGTGCATGGTGGATTTGTTAAGGCACACTCCCAGCATCAACCTGTTTGAGCCGAACAAGAGAGAACAGCTTAACTCAACGCTGGAGAGGTTACAAGTGCTGAACTCACACTAATCAAGCTTTCTCCTTGTGTTTTCTCCCTCCCTCCCTTCTCTCCCTTCTCTCCCTGCCTCACTGCACCACCTGTCATCCACACCAATCAACACTACGTAGGTAAGCAGACTCTTCTTCTTGTGAGCGTCTGTGTGTGTGTGTGTGTGTGTGTGAATGTTTTATTTATTTATTTGGATGTGCATTGTTGTTTGGGAGGTTGGGTAGGGCGTGAGAACTGGCAGGATGGTCGAGCGAACTCGCCCGGCATACCAATGATGCCCCAATGCACACACAAACAGCCCCTAAACATAAAGCGCACATGTGTAAATAACAGGCAGGCTTTCTGTCAAAGGGCCAGCGCTCTGCCTGTCATGGACCCCTTTCAGCTGACTGAATAAAGAGACACTTTCATCCCTCGTTGTCTGCCAAAAAGAAAGATTATCTTCTCAGACGTAAAGAAGGAAAGAGCACAGAGGGAGAAGGGCTCTTAGAGGCCAAGAGAAGCTGAATCAAAGGGCAAAGTTGTCTGTTTTAAAGCACTGAGGAAATGTAAATTCCCCGCAGTTTTTGTGGAAAGGCATCAATCTTAAAATGATACTTCGAGCATTGCGTGACTTCAATTAAAAGAAGGATGAAACCATTTTGGACATAGTTGTGGGTATTGTCAGCATGTGGCTGAAATTTAATGGTTGGCTTTGCTAGGAAAATTTCATTTGCCTTAGGCCCCACAAAATAATGGAAAATGTTTTTCACACTTTTTTTTTTTTTTGAAAACAAGTCCACATATGTTAGTTATGTGCTATCAGAGATTCAGGAAATCACTTTACAATATTAAAAATCTAGGAGGTAACATGAGGCGAGGAGTTTGTTTTCCACAGCCTCCTGCTCATGTGATTTTTCAACACCTGCTGTATCGTTGGCAGCTCTCACACACTTAGACTATGTCTACATTAAGATTCTACATTTACCTCCATGCACGTTACAATGCCGATATGAGAAAACAGGTGATTCCTCCTCCTCTGCTGAGCATGTGTGGAAGACTGGCAACCAAGCGAAGACTAACCGAGCTGTTGGATTTTACTATAGGAACAAGCATTGCTTCTCTTTTATAGTAAAATAAAAAAAAAAAAAGCTGCTATCTGCTACATTTCTACCCCTGTGATTTTTTTTAAATGGTAAATGGCCACTTATACAGCACTTTTATCCAAAGTACTTTACATGGTTGATTCCCATTGGCAGTTTTTTTTTCTTCTTCCTTGTTTTATACTTCATGATTCACATCATGACCCAGAGCAGCGTACTGTACGAGTGACTCAAATCACGGGTGGGACTTACCAAAAGCCTTCTGTCTGCACACAGTTCAAATCAAATCTAAAAGTGAGAGAGATGTATATGACTATTTTAGTATTACCTGCCGAAACTGTCAATCAACTATGTCATCATTGCTTCTCACTATCCATCTGCTTAACTATTTTATTTTTTTTATTTTTTGCCTTTTATTTTGGGGCCTTTTGTTGTGATCCCCAAACTCGTCGGGCTGCAGTGGTGTTGCTGTGATGCAGCAGGAAATCCCAAACCCGAGTGCGAGTGTTTGTTGTAGTTCTGCTAGCAGTCAGCAAGGATGCAGTGTGTGAGTCCCTGTGTATTTGAATCCATGTGCTGTATGTGGATTGTAAATTACCAACCTTCATAGCTCACAGAGGAACTGACAGGGCCTTCAATTAACACACATACTTGCATGCCAACATGATGGTAATAATATACCAGTCTATAATAACCTGTGTTATTGTACATTATACTCCTGCATGATTTCACTTAGTCCTACAGCTCAGACATACATTTGTATATAAACTGACATTTGTATATGACCTGAAGGTTGTCATAATCAGTCAAAGGATGAAAACAATCCCCCCTCTCTCTCGTCATCCCACCATTCTTCGCTTCCCCCACAACATCACCTGCACTCGTTTCCTCCCCTCCTCCTTCTGTGTGTTTGTGTGTGTGCGTGTGTGTGGTCCTTTGGTTGTTTAAAGCAGCAAGTGGGAGGGTGTTTGGTCTTCTCTCTGTGGACTGTTTGCAGACAAACAAAGCTTTGAGTGCCGCCTCACTCTTTCCCACACTGCTTGCTGGAAATGATGTGGACGTGGCGCCCGCTGTTTTGACTGGAGCAGGGTGTCTTGACCCTGTGGAAAAGGAGCGTGTTTAGCTGTTTGCAAAAATGCATTTTTAACATGATTACCATTCGGATGGCGGTTCACTGTCTTCCACTCGGTAGACAATTAGTTTGCTGAGCTTGTTTGTACTGCAGGAGAAGTACAAGGTGAGGTACACAGTTGTCACTGAGAGCTTGTTGAGGAACCGTTCTTTATTCCTTCGGTTCTGTTCGGTTTTATTATACTATGATCTGCAACAATGCAAAAACAGTCAAATGTAAAATGTATCACTAATAGAAAAACAGCCCTATCCTCCTTCCAAAAGCTTGTATTTTTTAAGTAAAAACATGAAAAAAAACTATATAATTAAAGCCACAACTTTATGGTCTGTTACACACAACTTTTACCTTACTTCCCACGGGCACATGCCAGCCGATTAGCTCCTCAGCTGTAATGCTAATTCAGCCTGACAGTCACATGATCCTCCCCTTGTAGCTCATACCTGCAAGCTTCCTCCTCACCTGCTCCCCATTCCTTTCCTTTTTGCTCCTTCAATGAACTAAACTTTTCCCTCATTCGTTATCGCCCCTCTCACACTGTTCTCCCACCCTTTACACCCTCTCCCCCATCTCTTTTTCTCCCTCAGTCCCTGTCTCCCTCTCCAATAATATCCGACTTCATTCGCCACAGTGTTGCAGCAGGCTGTTTGGCAGACCTGACGGCCCTGTCGCGCGGCGCCGACGGTTGAATGCGGCGCACCGAGCACACTGGCTGCATTGTGCTTCTGATGAAGCCCTACGTCTTAGTCACTGGAGAGCCTGCATGTGCGGCCGTGTGTGTGTGCGTCGCTCGCGGCGAGGGGCATAACTGCGTGGCCACATTGTGCACTTTGAAACAACACACACACACGGATGCAAACACGCCATACTGTGCTCACTCCAGCATCTTAGTGGCTTTCCTCTCCCAGCGGGTGACACAGGGGCGTGGAGGAATTTATTAATGTCTGTCATGATAAAGTGACAAATGATAAACAGGAAGGCTTGTAGTGTGATTGGTACCTACACACTGCTGAAACACATCAGTTACTGGCTGAATCTCCTCATCTTCCCCTTTAACCCACCATCCCTCTCACTTAAAATGTTGGCCACTCTCCACCCAGCCTGACTGCCAAAAGTCTCTACAGAATAACTCTTCTTGCCCTGGTTAATGGTTTAACTACTTTAAAGAAAAGGGCAAGACTTTCTATTTTCTCACACTTTAATCATATTAAGTGCTGTGCAAGAATGATGGCTTCTTCTTTCGTCTTTTCTTCTCTTTTTTTTTTTTCCGGATGTGCACTAAAACAAACTTCATAGCTCAAGTGCTCAAGTGCCCACTCATCTCATGTACTCTCATACAGTAGATGCTCATTTATGGACTAGTTTTGCCTGTAAATGCACACACATACACAAGCGCTCGTCCTCTTGCATGCGCTACTATGTTGAACGTACTTTCTTACTGTCTTGTTTCACTTCGTATTTCTTGTCCACACACACACACCTACACACACACCCACCTACACACAGAGCAAACTTTCTTCCCACCTGATTGCTTTCCCATTTTTCTTGGAGAGAGATTTATGTTTAGGGGAATGCTGGAGACAGGCTATTACCATGTTCAGTTTGAACTCATCAGTCAGACAAAGTGGTCGAGGTGGTACCGGCGACATTCGCAGGCCTTCACCGTGACACAGTCGCACCTACGCACCTCCCCCGCTCTCACCCGTGTTAACCCTGCTCCAGTGGCTGCTCGGTCTCCCACACTGCCTTGTTTTTCATCAGTGTTAGGCAGCAGCACCATTCTCACCACTTTGTTGTGTTTTGTTTTTTTCCTCCACCCATTTACCTGAAGGGTGGATGTGGAGCACTGCCTGTGATGCAGAGAATCACACACGTAGCCCACTTCAGTCATACTGCATGTGCAAAGGCTAAGAAATGCACAGTAATTTGTTTTGGTGGCTTTGTTACCTTTTTTTTATGCAGCTCAAAAAAACATAAGGATGTATATCGATTGGAGCTGAACTGATTGAGTGATTGATGGATAGAAAATTAATATGATTATCATCATTAAAAACCACAGTCCAAACATTACTAAGTAATAGATTCACTAAGCGTAGCATTTACTGCCATTTCTGTATTTATGATTTCATTGTAAACTAAATCTATGTGTTTGATTTTTGGACTGTTTGTCAGATGAAACAAAACATTTAGAAATACCACCTTGTGTTCTGGGAACCCAAGATGTTTTTTTTTCTTTTTTTTTTTTCCATTTTTATAATTTCTATCATTTTATAGATTAGCATTAGTGCCACAGTGTGCTGAATAATAAGCAAACCACACATGGAGAGTAGGGAGACACAATAGCGGAAAACCTGCAGTAAACACCACCTTTGTGAAGCTTAGATTGCTCTTTTTCTTTTTTTTCCTTTTTTTTTGCTGATTTATTATAAATGAATTGGGGAATCTGACAGGTCTTGTGTTTCCTCGTTGGCATTTTGCCTCTGCACATACCTGCTTTATTTTCCACCATCTTCCTATCACCTTTTCCCATTTTTTTTTTTTCTCATGAAGCTTTGAATAAAACACCTTTTGTTGTTTGTCGTGGCTTTGCTTTTGCAGCTCTTCCTTTCATCCTTCTGTGGTGTAGTTCTGTTTAAATAAGCAAATGATGCTTTCATTGTTGCTGCCTCTGGAATAATACTTAGAGATGTAACATAAACTGTCATTGCTGCTGAGACGGTTATAGAAATAAGGAAGAGTTTATCGCGCTGGTTTTTATGGCTTGTTATTGTATAGGAAGGTAGGTGTTCTCCTTTTTCCCCCTCCACTGTGTCTGAACTACCTCAGTAGACTCTATCACTGAGGGAGAACACTTGTCAAGTCCTTTCAGTTGTCCCACACACACACACACACACACATACACTTTCTTACAATGTACTGTCAAGCCAACTTGTCCTGTTGATATAAATGTAATTAGAAGTGACTACCCTTTGGTTTGAGATGTATAGCGAGGAGACAGCAGTCAGCACTGCTCGCTGCTTTGTGTTTAGTAGCTGGCGGATATCTCACTAGTACCGGTTCAGCCAACACAAGTAATGGAGCTCACACAGCTCACTGGATTATCCCAGCATTTTTTGAGTACATTTATTTCTTTTTGGCCCCTACTTATCACAATAGGTCACTGGTTTTGTGATTGTCCAGTCATAGGAATGTTAGTATTGTTTTATAAGCTTCCATGCTTGGCCCCATGCTGGCGGTCTGTGCCGGCCTGTCACTTATCACTGTGGGTCCACCTGAGCTAAAGCCACAACATCCGTTTCACCTCGGCACGTCTGCCCCCCAACCCTGTATTCCACACTTATCTACAGGCAGCAGAATGGGTCTCAAGGGACTGGAGAGAGTGAGGAATTTACTCCCGGATGCTCATAAGCCGCCCTCCCTCCCGTCCCACACACAGATGTGTTTGCGGAGGGCAGCATTAGCCGGTGGAGTAGCCATGTATGTTCTTGAGTACATATCAAAGCCTTCCAGAGAGCCTCCTTTCCTGCCTTCTCCTCTTTTTCTTCCTTCATCTTTTCCCTCTCCCTGACACTCCTGAGCTCACGATGCATTGGAGCAAGGCTGTTGATAGGGTTGTGTACCCACTGATAAGTAAACGCTCTCAAGGGGCTTACGGGAAAAAAAAACGCTGCTGAATATTCATTCCATTGTGTTGCAGAGCTAACTTCTGCATAACTGGCTGTCAGCTGGTCGACGTAAACAGATAACTGAAATAACCCCGGAGACACGGTGACAGTTAAATAGCGGAGTGTGGCGAGTGGATATTAGGGTGTCCTGTTTAGCAACCAGGGCATAGCTGAAGGCCTGCTTTGCTTCAGTCAACACACGAGCTGTTGCCTTCCCTACGGAGGGCTCATTTAGGGATCAGAGCTGCCTGACAAGTCGCATTGATAGTGGAAGAGGAGTGTTGAGTGATGCCAGATTGGCTTTCCACTGCAGCCCCAGAAAAGCTTGATAAGTACAGTGCAAGGATGGAATGGCTGTCACCAGCACCTCTACCGGTGTCATTCATTCAGTTTACTGTGAGAATCCGCCTCATAGCTCTAATCTGGACTTTGTGTCATGGACCACCATACTGCTGACTGGGAGCCAAGCAAATATCTGCGATCCATCCCTAAACTGTTTTAGCTCGTCACAATCGGAAGAAAGCACACCAACTTTCAGTTTTCCACGTATTGACACTGAACTTTTATTTGAACTTGTTTGTTTCAATTCAAGCAAGCTGCATCAAAAGTTTGGTTGAGTTTCTGTAGGTTGGAGTGAACACTACTCTCTGCTATTGTTTTGGTTTTGGTCCAATTCCAAGCAAATTGTAGTTGCAAACATCTAACTTAAAAAAACTGTACACGATGCAAGTGTCCTGAGTGTTTCACATCTGTATGTGAAGGCAAATTAGTAAATATGATAGAAATGTATTTTACCTAATGAGGTCAGACAGTAACAGGAGTTTAAAATGAGGATGTGTTATGTCCTCATTTCATACTGTCCAATAGATGAGCTGCCCACTCGGCCTACGTGACTTCAGTTTATTTACTCCTAGGTGTGTGTGACCACAAAACAACAACAAAAAAAGCAATATTGTCAACCGGTGTGAGAGTGATCTTATTGTTGGGCTCCTAAGGCGTATTGGTAACCAAATGTAAAAACAGCGGCAGCTCTTAATAACATAATAGCTTTCAGTGTGAGTCCTGTCGTAACGTCTTGGAGAGAAGGGGAAGCATTGAGATGTGCGGCTCAAATGTCTATAGGACTCATTGAACAAATGTCAAATAGGTCCCCACAGGACTCCCTATCGAGCTTGTGTCTCGCTGCCTGGGACTGCGTGTGAATGTGTTAATGCAAACCCCCCCCAATCCTTGTTGATTTCCTCTCTCTCTCTGTCTCCTCTGTCTGTCCTCTTGACCGCTGTGCCCTGGTCTTCCCTTCAACAAAAGTGTTTATTCGTCTGTCTCACCCGTTTCCCAGCGGAGGTCCGTGGGCTGAGGAATCCCCTCAGAGTGGGCCTTTATCTGGAGTCGTGCCAGTGGTAAGAGAGCCTTGATTTAAAAAGGGCCCCTCTGTAGACCTGCTGTCAAGCACAGAGAGAGGCAAACCTGATGGATATCTGAGCCTCTCAGAGAGGTTGGCACAGGGAGGCCCAGGCCGGCCAACAAAATCTGCTGGCCTCTATCGCGCTCCCAGTCTTGGTCATTCATTCCTGCTCTCAGTCTGTCTGATACCATTTCCCTCACTCATCTGTTTCCTGTTTTGTCCTCCTTCCAGTTCTTGTTGCCTGACAAAGCACTGAATTATGTATTCCTACTGGCTTTTTCATTCTAAAGGTGCTGCAGCAGGTAGCCGTGAGCTTACAAAGTTGAGCTGGATGAGGAGGACGAATCAAACTGTTTTGTTAACAACAAATTGCATTTTTGATCTCAAGTGTCTTCAGTTTATCTTTGAAACAGAGAGGATTATTTTCCATTTGCTCTTTAAATAGAACAATATAGCACTATAACAATCTCTCTGTGTCTGTAACTACAACTTCCTTATTCTGTTCTGGTTTTGCTTTGACCCAGATTTACTGTTTCCTTGTTTAAGAACAATGAGAGGAGCCTCTCAAAAAAAAAAAAAAAAAAAAAAAACACTTTTCAAAACAGTTTTCGTGCTGTTTCAAAGAAGAGTCCCCTCCATTTTAATGTGCATCAAGTGAGTGTCAGCTGAGTGATGAGCCAATTAAGGCTAGCTGCCGAGGTAGTCTGATTACTGGAGCTTAGCGCGACGATACGGCCTAATTCAGCCATAATGAGCATGGCTGAGGAGGCTGGCATTACTCACTTTAAAACCCTCCTTCAGATATGAGCTCATTCTGTGTAGTGTTTTAGGAGAACCTGGGGTTTCACAGATATCTGCCAAGTCCATACAAAGTCATTGTTCATCCCCGAAAGTCGGTGTTATTGTCATAACACAGTGAATCATAAGCCAGGCGGTGAACACTGCGTCATGTTGGAAACACGTCTGGAAAAGCTGACTGGGAGCTTTGTTAACAGCAGTAATGAGTGGCACAGAGAATCAGAGCGTCTGTGTGCACATGGTCGGCACAAATGGGGTTTTTGCATTTTATAGCTTCAAGAATGAGCTGATTTTTACAAGCGAGGAAGTCATTGGGTCTGTGATCACATTCCTAACGCATGTTGTCAATTAGCTAAATACAAATGTCTGGTCGGATAAAGTGAAGAGAGGGCGCCGTGCTGAACTTTAGCCTCTTTATATAGAATGTATCTTCATCTAATATAAACTGTCACTGATGTTGAGCTGTGTCATTTCGTTACATTTCATCTGTATTTAGATTGATTAGCAAATTAATTTATTCGCAAGCCGAATGTCCATGTAAAGCAAACACCATGAAATCTATTTTACACATTGAAATTTGCACCTCCCATCTTCCGTTACTGCTTCCCGTCAACTGTTCTGGTCCTACGTTAAACAACATTTGCATCTTATTAAGAATAATATTAGGAGCACAGTTTGATATTAGCATTTTCAAAACCGTGTTTGTTACTCATTATATTCAGTGAGGACTGCAGGCTCTCTATTTATAAAAAAACAAAACAAACAAACAAAAAAACCCCATCTAATTTCACGTTTCTTATGCTGCTCTGCTTTGTTATGAACTTGAGGCTCAGCTCCAGCGAATCAGCATTGGCCAATATCCTCTACAGCTCCTCAGGTATCCATATACAACAGCACACACAGCAGTGTACAAATGTTGCAGCACGGATTCATTTCCTCCGCCATTCCCGTATACTCACACTGCACCCCATGGTGCCAGGAAGATGATGCCTCCCTGCCTGTCAGCGAAAACCTTCCAAACTATAAAAGACAGCCGACAGATGGTGCTTCTGACAAGGTTAGTGCTCCACCAGCTTCCCATGACTGATATCAACTGATGCGTTGCCTTGCCCAAGGAGCTCACAAGGTGGAATATAATTTTTTTTTTTTGACTTATTAGAGGTAAATCAGCGCGGCTCAATCGGAGGTTAAAAGTTTGGATCTTTGGATGTTAAGCAGAGAAAAGGCCCACTAGCAAGTTTTAAACATTAATCACTTTAGTGGAGAGATAGCAGAGACCTCTCGAGCTCTCGAAGCAGCAAAGGAAAGCGAGGCCTTGTGGGCACCCTCGGGTGTTTTCACGCACCCTAATTAGTCCTGTATTTGCCTGAAAATATTCTCTTGCTTTCTCTTCAACCTAGTCCCTGTGGTGCCGGTCTCATTCTCATTCTGCGTATTTACCATATATTTCCCTTCTCTCTCAAGTATCTCACTGTCCCCAAGGGAGTTAGTTTTCCAAACAGTCATAAAGAAGACGGATGAGAGCTCAGCTTCCGTAGCAGGAGGAAAGACATTAACACCAGGCAATGCCATCAGCCAATAGCTAATGTTAGAGTACCTACAGCTAAACAAAGCTTTAATGTGAATTATCAGCTCCTAAGCTAACATTACCCCTAGCACAGAGGAAAGGGTAATGTTACATCAAAGAGGGACGACTGTGAAAATGAAGCACGTGGTAGTAAAAAACAAACTGGCCAACACTAAAACAAAGAGAGAGTTTTTTTTTTTTTCTTTTGTCAGATTTAGTGTATAAACTTTGTGTTTAATTGAAGAAAACTGAAGCATTTTCTTATTTTACATCCTTTTCATGTAGGTTGAAATCTGGTTTAAAAGCCTTTGATTGGCTCAACTTTTTATTTTTTAGCAATTTTCTTTATTTGCTTTCTGTGTGCAATCCAATCTGCAGTCTTGGTTAAACGTGAAGCAGCCAGCAAGTTCGGGATAGCACAGAGACAGCCCTTGTCCTGCTTCTCGTCCAACTGTCCCTGCCCAACCGACCGTCTCCAGCTTCGGATTGACCGGACACACCTGATCCAGGTCATCAGCGGCAGGTTGGGCAGGGATAGTTGGTGATACTTGGAGAAACAGCCTTGTTCAAAACAAAAATCTGCCATGATAACGTTTTCTAATTAATGTTTTATTGCGTTTCAGAAATCCAAACAATAAGCAAAGGGCCGTTTTGTCATCTCTGCGCTACGTTAACCAGCTTCTGGCAGTGCCTTCATTTTTATTGCGTATCAGTCTAAACTTCAACAAGACAGCAAATAAGCAAATTTTCCACAAGTATTGCCTGCAACACTCGAATTCACCTTGTTGCCACCCACTGCTTTTCTCTGCTGATGCTCTGGTCAAATGATATAAACAGGTTGCCACCTGAAACATCCCGTTTGTGATAACTCGAAGCAAAGCCAGAGTGAGACCTCATTGCTTCTTCCATTTTTCAGGTTATTTTAGAATCGAGATACCGGGCTTTAATCCTCCTATAGTATCAAAGCTAACACGAGCTCAGTGGAGCATTTGCTTCTGTCAGGCAGCTCACAAAAACAAATCTAGCAGCTGTTATCCATACAGTGGGCTGCCATTAATGCTACATTAATTTGCCTATTCAGAGCGGCCCATTGTTAGCTTGCGGGTGAAGAGACTGTATTTTTTCCTGCGGCATCTAAATATAAATCTGTGTGACCTTTTTATTTCCCCAGATGTTCCACTGCAAAGTAGATTGCATCAGCTCTCAAACGCAGCACCACAGCTTTATTTTCTCTCATCTTGTCTGGCAAATTGCTCTTTTCTCATTTTGAAACCAAGTGAGGGTGATTCGTCTCAGTGCTCCGGTTTTTCCAGCAAAGGCAGAAACATGTATTTTCTTTTTTGTTTTTGTCTTTTAAGTTTCTATTCTGATTTGAAGACACAAAATGTTGCCGCTGTAATTTTTGAAAAGGGGTAAACTACTGTAAAAGAAAAAATTAAAAAAATCCCGTTTTTGTCTTGATCACCCTCAGGACAAAATTTGTTTTACAATACCAAAAAAATGTAACTCAGTATGTGTATTTTGTTGTTTATTGCAGAGCTCTTGGTGCCACAAGGCCTGTTTTCTTCCTCTCTTCCGTGTAGTTCGTTCCATGTAACACTTTATTTTTATAGGCCATAATTTCCTAATAACTTCCATGCATGTTTCCCAGAAAGAACTGTGTAATTTGTTACTAATTATAAGGGAAACATTTTTTCTTTGAAAGATCATTCATTATTCTTCTGTTATGTCACACTGTATTCTCCATATATGTAGAATCGTATGTTGACAAATTTCACTTCACAAAAAAACACCGCTGTGCCTAATCACAGCCTCAGCATAGAGTAGCTCTAGACTCTTGTGCCTCATTAGTATCAAAATTATTATTAACAATGCACAATTAAATGTACCAAAGAATGGGTAAGCACTGTTATAGAGCCCCGGTATTCATGTTCGAGGAGGCTTTGAGCCATCATTTGGACCTAAATTGGGGTATCGGGACATACTGTCATAAATCTGCAGGGCCCCATGACAAGCAACATCGTTTTCTAGCCCTAACCTGTCATAGAAGGGATGTTATAAAGAGCACGTCCAGTGATTTTTTTACAATACACCCATTTACTAAAATAGCTGTCAGTGTTATCTCTGTTAAGCTACACTGGCTATAGTGCTATGAATTCCACAAATATGTCACCCTAAGCCGCTTTGCCCCCGTTCCACGCTATCCTTATATTTAATATTTACCAGTTATAGCAACAAGAACAAAAATGAATAAAATAAAGTGCATTTTGGAGTTTATTGCAACTTTTCTCTTGTCTGCTTCAAACTGCTTGTGATCACTGTCAGAGTCATGAAGGACCATCATGCTGCTCCACATAGCTCATAAATACGGTGCAGCACGCACGACATATTGCAGTGACATGTGATGTCAAGTGAGGCACATTAACTGAAACATGTCACGCTTCAACTGGCTTTAAAACTCACACTGCTCTTATTTTCCATTTATCTACAAGATAAATCTGTCTAATATAATTTACTCTAACTTAATAGTTTAAGGACAATCGGATTTGTTGCGTGCATGCAGCGGGTGACATGCAGGTTCTTCATGCACATGGAACCACTAATCCACCACTGGATTAAACTTCAAATGTCCCCTTCACTTCATAAGGATTGACACTGTGTACTGTACGTTGTGTACTGTTAGTTTTTTTTACCCGGTATTGTGCAGCCCTACTGTAAAGTTAAACTTTGTATTTATTACTATTTTTCATTGCAGAAATGTTATTATTCCTTCCTCATGTGGAACTTCCTATCTGACCCCATACATCCACCTGTTCAGAGTCTGCCCCACACTCTGCTCCTTAGCATTAAAAGGCTGCAGCCTCTTGCACTGTAGTGGATGTTGTTCATTAGCAGGCAGCCACGCACCCCAAGTCTGAATGTCTTTGAATATTCTCTGTTTGCATATTCCATTTGCCACTCCAGATAACTAACTCACTCCCACCGTCAGAAACATGAAGGGCCACTATGTGCCTGTATATGCATTGACACGCTGTGTAAATTTATGGTGCTGTGTGTTGTGCAGTGACTGAAGGAGCTTGTGGCTTGGTGTAATATGAGGACTGAAGAAGGCCTTCATTTTTGAGAGTGCATCTGCTCATCTCATACAAGTGGACACACTCTAGTGTGTTTGTGTGTGTGTGCGCATGTTTGTTTTCAGCGCTACAAGAATTTGGCGCAGGCTGGCGTAATTATCAAGACCATGTGAAATCAGACATCGTCTACCACTGTAAAATTTCAGCTTGTAGAACACACACATACACACCCACCCACCCACACACACACACACACACACACACACATCAACACATACACAGACCAACACATACACACACCAACATATATATATACACACACACACACACACACACACACACATCAACATACAAACACACACATGCTTGCAGGAGCTTGTCGGTCCATGGGGCTCAAGTGCAAGCTGCCAGCAGGAGGGGGCGTGTAGATCCTGTGGGCGCTAATTAAATGTGCTTAACCCAAGGTCATTCACAGAGCGAAGTGAAAGAAATGAAAGAGATGCGGAGTGAAGTCCTGACTTGTAACGGCACAGAGAATCATGGGAGAGAGGCTGAGCGATAACAAATGAGCCAAAGAAGCAGGTTGAGAGTGAGGAGGGGGGCTGAGGCTTAACCATGTTGTAAATGTTTTATTGGGCTCCTTTGAAGTACTACAGCTGAAGACATATGTATACTGTGTGTGTTTGTGTGTGTGTGTGTGTCTACCCCTCAGGAGAGCACCATGCCTCTCCCGCACATGACCCAACTAACACAGAATTGGAGGTGAGCCATAGATAGTCAGTGGATTAAGACACCAGTAGGAGGAACTCCAGGATATAAGTGACCATAAGTTATCGGTCACATTAGACAAAAAAACAAACAAACATAGAATCGTCACAGTATCGAAGCTGGAACAAGGGAATGTTTGTTATTTTTGATTATAAATGTCAGAACTTACTCGTTTAATTTTGTTTTCCATAGATATATATTCTTTAACGTCTCTTACTGTGGGGAATCAAACTCACAGAAACCTTACTTCAGCAGCAGTGCAGAGATATGTACTTTGAAATGTGACATTGTGTGACCGTTTTTAAAGCTCGTTCTGCTCTCCTAAGTAGCCAAAACAAGCTTTTTTTCTTTCTTTCTTTTTTTTTTTTTAATTGAGAGGGAGTCAAAAAAGAAAGTCAGAGATTGTTTCCAGGGAAAAAGGGATGAGGCAGGAACTGTTGTGATAACAGATGAAATCAGCTGGAGCTGCACGGTTTATGTGTTTAGGTGTAATTGTGCAGCACTGTTGCTTGGGTAAACTGAGCGCCACATCGCAGCTAGCAGCTTTAAACCGGGATGCTATTGTTATGATTAGCACAACCATTAGCATTTATAGCTCTTGTAATTGGACTCTCAGTCGGTGGTAAATCCATTACTGTGGGATTAAATGGCGTCCCAGCTTCTAAAATTGTTTTTTTTTTTTCTCCATGTGTGTGGGACAGGGGTGGGTGTGTGTGTGTGTGTGTGTGTGTGTGTGTGTGCACATTAGCCACATCGAGCTGAGTCTTAACATGTATCAAAGAAAAACTCAAGAGTGCGTGTACATGTATGTACGTGTGTGTTTCTGCCTCGTTCGCCAGACGGTGGTCCATTTGTCGCGGGTGGTTAATGCAGCAGCAGTGGTGGGATTGTTATGACTTTGAAGAAGTAGAACGTGTGCCATTGCCAGAGCGGGTGACTAAACACAGAGCTGCTCCGCCCCATTGGAGAGACTTGAATACAGGGACTGGAGATGACACTCTGTCACTGAGTCGAATCGAAGCAGGCAGATTATTCTCCTACAGTGTCGTCCCGAGGATGTGATTCGATCGTTGGATTTAGGAGAAGGCACGGGTCCAACGAGGTGTCACCGCTTTGTGTGTGGAGAAAATACAATTAAACGGTGTCCTGCTTTGCCCTGCTCCTCTTTGATTATCTTTATGTGAAAGTTGGGGAAACTTGAGAAAGTCACACTGCATTGGCTGCTAATAAGTCCCCTTTCTCAGTTCTTCTCCTTTTGTGCGCCATGTTATTTTGTACCTATTTGTCCTCCCCCTTTTCCGCCCCACCTGACCTTTTTTAGCGTTTTCTGTCTTTGAAATGAAGAGGCAAGAATGCTTGGTAACTGAAGTCATGCCTCTGTGGCAACAATATCCCTCTGTTACAGGCAGAAGAAGAGAAGGCCGCCTCTCTGCTCCACTGCACTGCAGAAATGCCTGAGAGCGGCGCTTCTCACTGGAGAAGAGAATGAGGAGGGGGGGTGTGGGGGGAAGAACCAGGCCCCTTTTCCACCTCATATTAACATTCCTTTGGTATAGAGATATGATTAATCCCGCATTTCATTTATTCCTGGCATTACAAATATATCTGCACTATCCACATTGAGAGAGGGATGTGCTCTCCCTTACCAGACACTTGTGTATGCCATGTGTAAACTGAGATAGGTTGAAGGAATTGGATTTTTTTTCCTCCTCTTCTTTCTAAGGGCTGTTTGGACCCAGCGCATACCTATTCAATGCTGACAGAAAGTTTGTCTCCACTTTTTTTTTTTGTGTGTGTGTGTGTTTGTGTTACTGGTCACTTTTTATTGTCCTCATCGAATCCCTGACAGACAGACGGGGCAGCCACAGAGGTAAATACTTACAGTGGAATAGACAGAAACATGTTGGAAGTGCAGATAGCAGACGGCGTCAAAAAAGATGACATAATACGACACGATTGTGGATTGGCAAAAAATGTCCCATAGCTCTGACGTACGCCGACCGACATGTTGTTAAATTTCATGTGTTGAGGCAGCAATGCTCTTCAAGAACTGTCATTTCTACTATATTAGAAAGCTTTTTAGAATCTGCTTTTTTGTGTATGTAAAGTTAAACTAAGTAACTTCCATCCAAAAAAACTTGCTTCTGGTCATTGGAAGCTGTCAAGGTTCAACAGCAAACAAACACGGACCATACAATATTGATACAGATGCTGCTTTTCTTCCGAGGTCATGAGCTCTTCTCCACATCTAAAAAGAGTCACAAAAACATTTGGACTTGGATCAGAAGTATAAGAACCATGACGGTAATCAAATATGTTATTCATTGGCTATTATATGCCAGTGGACTCTGGTGAACCGGTGATGTTTGAAATACAAAGTTGTGCCACTGATACCAAGAGAACTAGTGTCGAATGTTCAGCCTATCTAGAGTTTGATCGTGCATATTTGCTGATCTTTATGCTTCAGTAGGCAGCATCCTGCCCTCCACATATGTGAGTGAGATGTTACAGAAGCAGGAGTGACTGTTAGTGATGTGTTGTTTGTTTGTGTTGTTATGGACTAAAATGATGATGATGATTTCATGACAGCTTCCTGGAGGGACTGTATTGTAAAGCCAGACAAAAGTCTGGTTATGGTGGATGGGTGGACATGAAAGCAGAGCTTTTTCATGTTTCTACTTGAAACTGAAAGTGTTTGCACTTTTTTTTTTTTTGGTGCGTAAACACGACATTATTAGCCTAGCACCTAAACCTAAGAGGACTGTGGCTTAGCGTCCATTTCGTAACCATGACAGCAATGGTCTTGCGCCCCACAGAGCATGGTAAGACCCTCTTGAACCTACTAAGAGTTACAGTTGAAATATTGCTAAGCTATGTGAATGCTGTTTTTTAGTCCATTAAAACGAATATCCTTATTCGTTAGACAAAATAAGTGTATTACTTTGGAATCTGCAAAGTTCATTGCCATTTTCTTTTTTATGTCACATGTTGCAGATCAACAAACAATAGATTTATTCAGAAAATAATCCACAATAATTGATCATAAAAATAGAGCCTGAACAATGTAACTGAGACTTGACCAAAGTAAAGTCACGATAATCTCAGGCCAACAAGGAAATTATTGTCATTTAAATTGTTTAGAGATTATAGAGTGGTCCACCAGATGCAGTAGTTGGTAAAGTGCAAACCGAGTGGATCCATCCGCATATGTAGATGAATTTTGTTGTGATGAGATCAGGCACTGTTAGACGGATACGAGCACTTGGTTTGTAGTACAACATGCAGTGATTCACTGTTGCTCTGATACAGAAATGCCCACCGGTGCTGGTGTAGAGCCATCAAGACAACAGACATGTGACAGCGCTGACAGAACACGCAGATATGAGATGGCACCAGGATAACGGGAAGCTCGTGTGCATCGTTTCTCGGTATTGTTCTTGTGTCTTGAGTAAAGCCCCCTTCGGGCTGGGAAGGCTTAAAAATGACCTGTGTGCATCTTCAATAAGCTTTTGGCTCATAAACCCATGCAATATCGAACATGTGTGGCTCAGTTCATCAGTTACAGGAAATCTACCCCTCCAATACGTCATGTTGCTAGGATACCATTTAATAAATCTAACCCCCTACTAGCTACTTTGCAGCCCTGCATGCATTTCATTATCTGGTAAATCTACACAGTTCAATCAGGTCACTTAATGACAAAGCTCACAGTTAAACCACTTGACATGAAGGTCACCTCTAACATTCATCTCTGACAAGTCCTCTCCATTCTTTTCTTCTTTCGCCTTTCCTTTTTTGTTTTTGTGGTTTTTTTTTTTATTTCATTTATTTTATTTAATGCCTACACCTACACCTGCTTTTAATCTTTTAATGATTTTAGGTTCGGTCGCCTCACAGATGACGGCGTTTAATTGAGAGACTTGCGAGTGAGTGGATGTGAGAGTTGTTAAAGGATTTTGAGTAGCACCTTGAACAACTCAACCTTTGTTTTTGTTTTTTTTAATGGTTTCACAAAAGCTGTAAATTCACTTTTGGCCTAGTTCCATCTCTTGCTCTGTTCCCTCATATGTTTCTATAATATATGCGGCAAATATTATTCTTGCTGCAGATATTATTCTTTTTGCCGAATCTGTCAGGCAGAAGGGATTTAGTGTTGGGTTTCAGCAAGGATGAGGCTTTTTTTTTTTTTTTTTTTTTTTTTTTTTTTTTTTTTTGTTCTTGGAAATGGTGTACAACAGCTCCAATAGTTTTTCTTGGTGCCTTAGAGAGATGAGCCCATTTCTCTCCCGTTGCACAAGGCTTATTAGTTTTCACTGTCAGCCCCCTTTTCTCTGCTGCTAGTTTCTCTCTGTTGGAGCAGGGCCTCTGCTCCCAACCGCAGCTCATGATTGTCTGTGCAAAACTATAAAGTGATTTCTCAGACTTATCACATTATGTGCTGTCCTGAAATAAGCATTATCTCCAACAGTGGGTCTTTATTTGAGTTAGTCTGCGATCTTGGCCAGCGGGCCTCCCTCTACCAGCAAAGTCGAGTTGTTTATGAGCTTATAAGCGTGATTAATTTTCTTAAACATAAGGGCTTTACTCAGAAGGCTAAGTGGCTGTGGTTGATGGGTCTGGATCAGCTTGTTGGAAAAGAGCCCTCAGTGTACATGCTACTCATCCCATGTCTTCGTGCAATGACCTCGTGGCCAAAATATGCTGTCGTCCACATTGCCTGCTGGTCTCTGGGGATATTTCTGCTCCATATGACTTGAAGACTTAAGAGACATGTTATTTTCTCACTTGTTTTCTTTTCTGCTCAGTCATTTTGTTTTTGCACCTACGTTTGGCTGTCTCACTTCAGCTTTTCCTGTATAGTCACTTGTTTGCGCTGTCCTGGTTTTTTTTTTTTGTTTTGTTTTGTTTAGTTTTTTTTTCTTCTCTCACGTTGTTCAAGCCACAGTTCCCACAAGCCCTGGGGCCACAGCTGTAGCTCATCCGTGTCTGCCCCTGACCTCCCCATGTAGCACTGGAGAACAGCTGTTCCCTGTCCACACACACACTCTCACACACACACACACACACGCACACACTCTGACTTTCCAGGCGCAGTGCTTCGGGGGAGGCCCGCAGTAAGGGCAGTAGGTTTGCACTTAGAGTTCATCATCACAGTTACTACACACAAACACACACAGAAAAATGTGGTCTGACATGAAAATAAAATCCCACCACTTTGCACTCAGGCAGAGACATAAGCTGTATGTCATAAAGACAAGGTTTACGCACTCACTGTACCCACACAGGTTACAAACAGAGGTTTACACACACACACACTTACTTACTTACTTCCACCAGACAGCCTTAAATCTCCATCAAGACTCTAACTGAAAAGCTTGGCCCTCTCTTTTGTTCCACAGGGTGGGGACCGGTGTGACTTTTGACCCACACGCTGTGACCCCACCCTTGTTTAAAGCCTAAGTTCAGACATATGAGACCAGGTAAGCCCTTCAGAGGTTTGACATGTGACTAAGATTCAGCGGTTGTAGCCGAAGGGGAGACGCAAAGGAATGTAGGCAGACGACGATTTGACTAAGTAACACACAACATAAAACCCCAGTTATATATTTTGTATAGATTTTAAATATTAATTATTGTTATAATGTTATTATGAGAAAACATACAAAAAAAGAGACTATCAGATGTGGAAAACTTACAATTCATACGTGAGGACTGGAATGTATTGTCACACAAATCATAACATGTTGTTTTGTTATTTTTGTGGCTGACTCATTTTGTTAACGATGAAAAAGGATTTCATAGAAAAACACGTTTTTATTCCTGAATGTGAGGGTCTGCTTTTTGTACATAAAGTCACGCATTGTAACTGCCAGAGCATTGTAAAAATTCACACACTATTAAGCCCAGATATATATTTAGGACAGTTGTATATAGACTCAGTCAGTAAAGCCACAGCACAATATTAAACTTCACCACACACGGACTCTACAGGCATGCACGCACTCAAACGTGACAGGTCAGAAGTCAATACTGACAACAGCTACATGGCAACACACACACACACACACACACACACACACACACACACACACACAGATAATCAGACAAATAAGGACACACACGCACACTCGTAGCAGACCCTTTCCTGGAATGGAGGCTTGGGAGCGTTGGCCGAATTTGAATGCAGACCTCCAGCTGACATTTATCTATGATTAATGAGAGAGTCCAGGTTAAGTTTTGGCTCCTTAATGAATACAGTTTGAGGAGTTGACGAGCCTATCAATATTTGACATGTCTCTTGAATATGTTTGCATAATTGATGCGGGAATATAAATTGAATCATAATTGCATCATCGCAGACGTTTCATCCTCCCTCTCTCTCATTATTTTTCCTGTCCTTTTGTATGCTACTCCGCATGATATTCTCTCAGGACCTAATATGCCGCCTTTGCTATCGTTTTCTCACGCACAAGCATTACACACGCGCGCTCAGATGGGTACTGACAGACAATCAATGTGATCTCAGGGTGTGACTGACACATGGCAGTGATGAACCCACTGGGTAGCGTATCGCTTTGCTTGCCTCTCTGCTTGATTGACAGCTGTACCTCCTCTCTCCCTCCCTCCCCTTTTCATCACACACACACATACACCCTGGGAGCACCGACTGTCTCTGACTTCATGCTGCTCTCCAGTGTCATGCAGTGATGACATTCTGTATTTGATGCTGTTGTCAGACTCCCTCTTAAATGATTGTATTTGAGCTTGTCTGTGTGTGTGTGCTAGAAAAAGAGGTGCATCGTTGAGCTAAATGAGAAATGGATTGTTGCCTCACAGCTAAAAGGTCCTCTGGTTCAATTCTGCACCGTTTTCTGTGCGGAGTTTGCATGTTCTCACTGTGCTCGTATGTGTTTTCTCCACATAATCTGGTTTCCTCCCACAGTCCAAAGACATGCATGTTAGGTTAATTAGCTCTAAATTGCCTGTAGGTGGGAATGAGTCGGTTGAGATCATGTGAAATCCCGTTTGCTCGTACTGGTTGGAGAGAAAAGCCCTATTTTAAAAACAAAGAGAGAAAATGAACTTTTCTCCCTCATCAAATGGTACCTTGATACTCAGGTTTCACTGTTCCAGCATGATTCTTGTGGAGCGATGTGATGCTTTTCGATGTGATTAGATAATATCCTCATATCTCAAGCGGTGAAGCTGCCATCTTCTTTTAAAGCCTTTGTTTAAAACTATTGTTTGACATATTATAGACCAATAATATAAAGTGATTAATCAAGAAACTAATCTGCAGATTAATCAGAAATGATTATGATCACAGAAACGCAACAGAATATAATCTCTTTCAGCAGAACTTCTAAAAGCATCGCTGTCTTCGGTCTTTATCAGCTTTTGTTTGCTCAGTTTCCACAGAGATGGAGCTCGATAATTGGCATGTGGCAGGAAGCGTGAATGATTTGTGTCAATATTGATTCATCGGCTAATATTGAAATTGCCCGTTATATCCGATCAATGATCCAAAACGGCCAGTAAAATATTCTGTTCACGACCAGATACGACAAAGAAAAGCACCAAATCAAAGCTGTCACCACCTTAGAGAGAAACGATTAAAATTTGCCGACGTAAGTAAACGACTAGCATCTGTTCACGCTGCTGGATGTGTATGATGTGTTGATGTATGCTGTTGCTAATAATGACTCATTGACAGCTCTGTACAAAGCCGGTAAGTAAAGCATGAGTAGTGTTGTCAAATTATTTCTAAAGTTAGGAATTCACTTTCTTACCGAGAAAACCGCATGAATTAAGCTCAGTCTGTAGGAAGATTTGGTCTTTTATCTTGCATAATGTGATGTGTTTTCCAAGGCTTAGCTGGTCACACATAATCGTTCAGTTAAATTCAGAATACAGGGTTTTATCTGACAACGTTTTACAGAACGGTTTACACACTGCAGAGCAAAGTCAAAAGGAAAGTTGTGTCATTTAAAATGAGAGTCTCTTCAAGACATTGTCTCCTCTCGGTTAAACTAAAGTCTCTGGGCCTCAGTGATTTTTTTTTTTTTAACCTTTTTTTTTTAAAAGTTCAGTTAGGACACAACAACGCGTGGCTGTGTGTTTGAAAAAAAGCCTGCTTCTCTAAATTCCTGCCAAGCCAGCATTTCAAAGGAGCAATCTTGACTGATGACAGCGAGTGTCTCCGTGCCCAGCCAGCCATTTACTGGAATAGTTAGAGCACGGTTCTGAGCGGGTTCTCTGATTGGTGGTGGTGTGCTGAGGGGACCCAGGTGGCTCCAGGACCGGGGTTAAATTTTGATTTAGAGGAGTCTTCAGAGGGAATACATTAAAATGTATTTGCAGACAAGATATTAGATGCGATTAAGTTTCTTCTCACCTATTGGACGAGAGTGGGACTAGTCTTTGCCGCCAGATGGGACTCCGATAATGGTCGGGCGTGCTTTGAAAGTAAGGGGGTTCGTGCTCGCGTGTGCACTTTATGCACATTACTAGGAATGCAAGAGCGATTGAATGTTTGTGTGTGAGGATGTTAGTTTGCTTGTTTGTGTCTGTGCGATTGTGTGTGTGAGTCTATGATATTTAGACCCTTGAAGAGTTTGGAGAATGATTTGTCATGAAAGAGCCTGCAGCGACCATAATGTGGATGGAGCCAACTGAAGCGTTCTCCCCTCCCTCTCTCTCTTTGATTCTTTGTGTGTGTGTGTGTGTGTGTGCGTGTGTGTGTGAAAGGACCTCTCAGTGAGAGGTAGCTCCGGCCCCCATTGCGTTCCTCGTTTCAGTGGCTCTGATGACAAAATGTGTCACTGTTTAAAAAGAGGTTGCCGCAGAGCATGTGCTGACATGTCTAAATCTGAGACTGTTTCTCACATATGGATCTACTCACACACGCGCGCACGTGCGCACACACACACACACACAAACACACACACACACACACAACCTAACGTGCACACTGAGGCATCCTGAGGGCCATCTGGAAGTGCAGAGCGAGGCACAGCTGGTCTCCAGTGAACATCCACAGAGTCTGGACATCCCTCATCTGCAAGATCACACAGCGAGGAGCCAATCACTGACTCAAAGTCTGTGTGTGTGTGTGCGAGTGTGTGTGTGGTTGCAAGCATGAAAGTATGAAGTATGATTGTTGCAGCCATGTAGGTACCATGAAAACAAATTCCCTAAATCTTCCTCGGTGCGTGTATGGAATAAGTGTCACCTACTTTGAAATCCACCTAACCTCCATCCCCCGGAGAGTTGAGTGTGTTTGTGTGTTTGCATGTATGTGCAGTTTGGGAGCTCTTTGACTACTTGTGCAGACACTGAATGTAACTGAAAAATTGCCTCCATCTGTTGGCAGTGGAAAAAATCAGAGAGGATAAATTGAAAAGATTGCAAGGATAAAGCTGTCATAGTGAATTAGTATCGTGGCAGGAAGACTTCTTGTTATCAGGGTATTTGTAAAATATTCAGGCTTAACACGTGTGAGGGGGAGAATGTGTAGCAGGAACCGTAGCTGCAGGGAAAGGAAAGGCTGCTGACTTGAACTGATTCAGAAGTTTGTGCTGGAATACAGAGTGTGAGCCTGCATGTATATGAGCCCCATCTTTATATGTGTGTGTGTGTGTGTGTGGACCTTTTTTTTTTTTTTTTTGTATTCAGGCTTATGTGGCTCACACCCACCCCCTACAGTTGTACTCACTACCCAGCTCTCATTTGAATAGGAACATGGATGCAGTACAGCTATGCAAACTAGCACGGCGTTTTAGAAATTCCAGACACTCTTGTTACTTTTGAATTCATGCTGCAACACAGAGTTCCTGGGACTTTCCAGGCAAAATTCGACAAGTATGGTTCATTTATTAGCAGCGTGAAGAGACTTATTATACGTGAGCTGTGAAGGGTACGGCTCAGCAGCATAGAGAGAGCCCATATCAATCTGCACAAACATTTTCTCAATGTAACTGGGCTGTTTGTCTTAGGGTTTAATGTAGCCTTTTTTTTTTTTTCCGCTGCTGATTTATGTGCTTGTTGTATCTTTGTATTCGCACAGGATGACAGCGGAGGAGATGCAGATGGAGAAAAAGAGTAACAGATTTTACCAGGGACCTATCAGTCATTGACTTCCCTCAAGAAATTGCTCTTGACAGGGCAGGAAGACCTGTCATATTAAGTCCTTGTTCAGATCTTCTGCCAAGATATTTCCATGTTCTGCCGAAATCCCGTCGAGACAGACGTCCGCATTCATACCTGTCCTTCGAAATCGGACGCGCCTCTGGTGAACGCTTGTGTTTCGCTTTAGGTTCTCAGCTCATCATGGGAATAATCGCATGCACCGCAGTCCAATCATTACAGACCGCCAATCACCCACAATGCACAGCGATGAATGTGGTTTGACACGAACACAACTGTCACTAACTGTTTTACACTTTTATGTGCATCAACATATTACCTATGAGTGTCATCCTTAAGTGTGTGCGCCCATTAATTCATTGTTCGATGGTTTCAGTACTGTCAATCATGATTTAGCTTGATTTTAGAGCGTGAGATTTTCTATCAACACACCAACTATTTCTTGTGCGTCTACGTTTGAGAGATTTGTGGGAGAAATTCACCTTTTCATACAGCCTGTAGTGCTTCAGATGGCAAAATAACTAAGTTCTGATGTCTGCAATAATAGTTCAGCTGTACGGCTTTATCACGCTGTGACCCAAAGCAAGTGGTTGGACTGCTGGCATCTTATGACCATATATTTGGTCTCAGCGGGCTTGTAACTGCTGTGATGTCTTTTCTGCTGCCACATATACACTTAGTTACTACGCTTGAATGTGGCCTGCACTGCCAGTCAAACCGGCCTTTATGCACACTAGACACTGAGCTGTGCAGGGGTGTGACAGTCTCTGGTCCATCCAGGGGAAAGTCTTTATGTTCCCGTTAAGTGGTTGTAATCAAATTGGCCCCTCGTGCGGACAGATTTCAGGGTCGTCATGGCTTTGACCACAGAAAGCCTGTTTGTTTGGCCAGGCAGACCTCTGGGTCATTCCGCGCTAGAATGCTAATTAGAACTAGCATAAGCTGGCTAATGAGGGCTAATTAGGCTAATAAATTAGTTGCAGAGCTTACAGTTGGCGTTATGGCAGAGGAGAAGGAAGATGGGACAAAATGGACAGGCCCACATCTGGATGCACACATTCAGATGCTGACACATCATTTTCCACTTATCTGCAGGGTAAATAAGTAGGGACGGTGAAAGTTAAGGGACTCACATGGTCACACACCACTGATTTCTCTCCAGCTCATCTTTGTCTCACATGTGTATGCACATTTACATCCTCAAACACACACACTCCCCCCCACCCCCCAACCAACGAGCTCACTTTGCATGCACATCTGTCATACTCTCATGGGAACACGCACAACAGTATGCTTCAACTTAGACACTTGCGTTTATGGGGAGTTTGAGGCTCCTGTTTAATTACTGCTGGAGTCTGTCCTTAGTCTGTTTGGGAGTTATTTACCAGACAAATGAATACATCTGTTGCATGACACCCACAGTGATCAATAACTTTTGGATTCTTTGATGTTCTACATCTTAAGGTTCGCTTTCATTCTGATGTGCATAAGGACACAGTAAGAGGAAACAACTAATTATATCCATCATAAATTAATAATTTGATGAGTCAAACTCTTTTTTTTTTCCTTGTGAAACCTCATTAGCGTGCGCGCACACAAACACACACACTCACACTCAAACCACTGTACAGCACAGTAAAAAACAAAAACACTCTTCACACTCCTTCCTATTTTGTTCCAGGCTTCACTAGATCTCCAGACACCCATTCTTTCTCTCTCTCTCTCACACACTCACACTCACAAACACACAGAAATATACAGGAACCCATTTTAGAAGACAAATTAGCAAAAGAGTGGCACAGGGAGTCAGGAGAGAGGTTTGGCAGGGTAATGTACAACAGTCTCAATAAGCAGCAAATTGGATCTCTTTCTCTCTGCTCTCTAGAAGATGCCCAGGCTGGTGGTGGTTTTGTGTTCTCATCACCCTTGGGCTCTGTTTTCAGGGGATGCACAGTCACTACACATCTTCCGGGTGCCTGCACGGCACAACAAAAACCAGGAAGCAGCTTGCAAAGGGCACACTTCTGGGAGTCTGAGCTGCCTTGGCAAAATAGTTGCAAAATAATTTTGCTCACTGTAGAATTTTACTTGTGTTTTCCCATTGTAGTCCACTTCCTAATTACAGCATATTTCATGATACTTCACAGAGAACAATTGTTCTTTTAAATCACAACATTGTGTTTGTACAAATTTTGTACACATTTTGTACGTTTGTAGCAGTAGAGAGCAGACAGTAAACATAGGGGGGAGAGAAAGGGGGTTCGACTTGCAGCAAAGGTCGTGAGGTGGGCTTAGACCCAGGGCGCTACATTTATGTGCCGTCCACCTTAACCTTCTATTAGAAACAGGGGTCGTTTATTTCACAAAGTGTGAGAGGTAAAGGTTCAGTAGAGTACAGCAGTGTATGAAGGATTCGAATACTTCTTCCAGCAGTGGTCATAAGAGAGAAGTTGGGGTGGTTAATGGAGATGAAGGTGGAGACGGCATCTGATTCAACGAGTATCTTTGTGTTTATTAACAAATTACCACGCTGTGCATGTTTCCATGCCTCTCCTCCTTTCACCCTGTTAGTGTGGATGAACCACTGATCCCATGTAATTAAGCTGCTGCAAACGAAGGCATTTAATGACAGGTTGCTATGGCAAGGATGGTGGAGAGGTGTTTTTTAACCGCTTCACAGTCGTTGGACGTGCTTACACATGCACTCAGACGCACTCTCACACTCTCAAAACGCGGGGGTGCTCGTGCAGGGGTCATCTCCCGTGCTTTATCACGTGAAGTCCTGTTTACCGCTTTATATTTTCAGCACGCAGACTTTGTTTACTGCTGTTTTGTATGTCCTGTGAAGGCCACTACTTCACCTTTGTCACACACTCGCTCTGTTTTTCTCGCCCATTGTGCTATCGCTCACAAACACACACTCATACTCACATATACAAAGCAGAAACACACCAAGTGTGAGTGTCTAAAAATACAAATACACAGACACACAAAAATACAGCCTGCAGGCTTACAGCTCGACAGCAGCTTTCCCTCCACCAGCTCAAGGTCACAAGGACAAAACAGAGTGGGAGCTGTTGTTAGACAAACACGAAGAGAGAAGAAAAGCATAAGATAGCAAAGGCAAGCTACAGCCTCTGAACCCTGCGTAAAGTCCTATGCAGCGGGAGGTTCGAGGGAAGGAAGGGGAAGTGAGGAGAGGAACATGGGTGCAGGAAGAATGGAGGCGAAGGCAGTTTTTACAGGAAACATCTTCATCAAGGCCACTTGCCGTGACCTACTCAACCCGTTTGAACCTCAAAACCACTAATACCACATTGTTGATGACGTCACATCAGGATCCACAAAGGAAGGCTTTGCTGGCACTTTTTTAGGAGGCAGCAGTCGCGTCTGAGCCAAACTTTGCTTGTAAAAATGTGCCTGAGAGATCCGGTTGAAATTTCCCACAGTGGGTATGAAACATTAAAAAACTGAGAAAAGAAGGAAATATATTCTCTCCCCTGCAGGAGAGAGAATATCTCATGCACGAAAGCACAGTGGTTAGATAAAACATGTTACAGGGTTGTTACGTGTTGCATCCACACATTTATATTCACTGCCATCAGATGCTGGTCTGTTTTGTGGGCTGTAGCACGGACGCACGCACGCACACACACAAAAATCAAGATACCATCCAGGCAGACAGCTGGTGTGGAAATATGGGCTAAGATAGCTTCTTCGTCTCCATCGACAGGTGACAGAACGTCAATGTGAGGGCGTGCAGCTGTCGCTTGTTGCGTGTGTGTGTGTGTATGCGTGTTTGTGCGTGTGTATTTGTTGTGAAACCCAAAATCTGTTTACACACTTACTTGCGAGGACTTGCCTTCTTCATAGGAACCAAATACTGGTCCCCATTATGGTTCAAAGTTGGGATTTGGCAGGTTGTGGTTAAACTTAGGCTAAGTCTCCATGGAAAGTCCTCACAGGGACACAAGAACAAACTTGTGTATCTGTTACGTGCTGCACAGAATGTTGTGCGTGTAGGTGTGAATGAGGGTGGGATTTTATCACAAGCTGTCAGGTCCCCGCACTTCATTAGAGCTCAGCTAAAGAAGAGATAAAGCAGCATCTCGCCAGCAACATCAGCAATCACCATCGTGTGTGTGTGTGTGTGTGTGTGAATGTGAGAGAGGGAGACAGAGAGAGTGTGTGAACATAGTGCTTGGCTTCCAGCTTCACCCTTTCTGCTCGGTCTGCACATAAGGCTGCATCAGCAGTCACTGTCACGCTCATGTACAAGATACAGTACAGCCATGGCATCATCAATACAGCAGAGTGTGTGTGTGTGTGTGTGTGTGTGCGCTGTAACCTTCATCTTGTATAGCCTATGACTATGTGAGAAATGATTCTCTTAACCCCAACCTAGACAGCCATTAGGCCTGAAGGTTTTTTTCCACCAAAGACATATAAATACTTCAATAGTTATCATAGTACATTTTTATATAAAGCATCTTAAATTAATATAGCACATTGGTTAAATAATAACATAGGCATTAAAGACACTGTAGTGACCAGTGTTTGAAGCATAACTTGTGTAGATCTTTACTCTTTTTGCTCAAAAACTGTTTGCAAAAAGAGAAACTAATGGTAGTTAATACCAAAGGAACTTAAGTACTGTAGTCAAGTGCAATCTTAAGGTGCTTGTATTTTGTTTTGCTGATAATATTTTGATGATACTATTTTTGTAGTTTTACAAGAAGTGCTACCTTTAGTTGCATGTTATACCTTTAAGTATAAGATCTGAGTACTTCTTTCACCACTGTGAAGTATTACCATAAACACAGGGATAGTAAATGAAATATTTTCACTTAACAGCTGTGGTTTTTGTTTCACACACAGTCAGATCTTAGTTTTTTATTTGTTTTGTTTTTTTATAAAAGTAATAAATTACTAGAAATACTTCCTCTTTGAAAGTTTGCAGTTTATGGCACATATGTAAAAGAAGTTCACAGTATTCATGTTATGCTTTTTAATATTTAGTTTTAGTTGTCTTAACTGAAGGGAAAATTTCTAAAAAAAACAATTGAATGTTTGATACATTTTCAATTTGTACAGAAATTTTACTGAACAAGGCCTGAAAGATTTCTGAAGAAACATTTTTTTATGTTATGAGGCACATGAGGAACAAATTTAGACTTGCACATTCATGTTATCAACATGAATCAGAATCAAGTTCATCAGTGTTTTAATGCACACATGTCTAGGATTGAAGAATGTCAGACGCAATAATAATGAGAGGACAAGAAAAAAAAAGTTTGAGAGAATAAAATCTGCTGTTAATATAACACAAAACCGTATACACACACATTGGGCCACCGCTGCTGAGCTCACAATGCACAAACTGTCAAAACATGGAAAAGCATCATGCAGGGAAATATGAACACAGACCGGTTCACGGATATACACTGTTGCTCTGTTTCTGTCTTTGTCTTTCACTCTCTCACACGTAAACAGACACACACAAACACACACACACACACACACAGAGCCAGCTGTGTGGTGGAAGCAGGTGTCACTCTCAGCTCATTACCCCTGGCAGGGTTGATCACCCTGCTTGGAGAGCAATAAGACACACATCACTGACAAGATAGAGGGATGAGGGGAAAGAGGAGCCAGAACGCGGAGTGGAGCCGAGGGAACGTCAGCTTCCTGCTTCAAGAGGGAGAGAGGGATGAGAAAGTGGAGAAGAGAATGAGTGTGTGTGGTTTGTGAGATAGGTGGAGGGAGAGAGGAAAGAAAGTAGGAGATAGGAGAGATGTGGAGGTGCAGCTTTGGAGGAAAGAATGGGAGGAAAACTGCAAAGTAAAAAGAAAGAAAAGTGAAGATTAAGAACAATTATTCCAAATAGTTTTTTCCCCCCATATGATTCCTTTTAAGACCCAAGTTGTTCATGTAATAAACCAGCGCGTTCCTAAAATTATGACCAATAGACACAGTGCAGACTTCACAAGGACGAAGCTCAAACCTCAGAAATGGGTGTTCCTCCTGAAATTCCTCAGAAAATGTTTCAACATGACTCTGTTTATTGCTGTTTTTTTGGTTGTCCTCTCTGCTCTCAGCTTGCTTGCTCGGGTTAATTGCAAGTTTGAAAAATGTTGATGTGATTAAAAAAAAAAAAAAATGCCAAAGATGCTTAACTACCAGGAAACTGCTCTTTACACGAAATGTAAACGGCGATTTATGTCCTTCTTTAAATGTACTCCTCTGATTTCACACCTTTGTCTTGTTCATGCCAGTGAACTCACCACAGGTGTGTTGTATTTCTGCAGGTACGACTACAAGGAGATGCTCCACAACTCTACCTTCTGTTTGGTGCCCCGTGGCAGACGACTGGGCTCCTTTCGCTTCCTTGAGGCGCTACAGGTAAACAAGCAACACACACACACACACACACACACACACACACACACACACACACACACACACACACACACACACACACACATTTTAGAATATATGAGCACTATGTGCAGAATAGGAAGCACTTCCCACACTTAACCTCCCACGTAGCATTTGTTTTAATGGTGCCTGTAGCAGCAAAGGATCACAAAATCATTACCACCTTAATGGTGTTATTAATATAAACAAACAAGACCTTCGCTGACAAGATTACCTGCTTCCTCCTGCCTCTAAACTAGAGTTTTGCATTGTAACACTGCAAAGAATATGGTGGATAAACTGTTAAATTTGTTTGTGTAGTCCCGATCAAAGGCCTGCAGAAAAAACACAAATCTGTTAGCAAGGCTTAAGTTTGTAGTAAGAGGTTTTCATCATGTCAAATGAACAACTAACATTGTCTCATTTCTGTGTAGTTATTTATGACTTCAACATTATATCTTGTAGATGTGTGAAAGAAGCCTTGAGGTTCAGTAATATATGACTGTTGTCGTCTTCAACATTTAATCTTCAGAAAGGCAACTGTCATTGGTGGCCATTACAGAATGAAGGGTCACAGCAGCATTTAAAAGAGATATTTGCCACAAAATCAATTCATCAATGTCATTCACGGAGAGCGAAGGAAATCCTCACAAATGTTTTATGTTGTGTCAGATTTTTTATATATTATATAAATACCTTATTTTCCATCAGATGGCTTTAATGGTTCTCTTTGGAATGAATAAAAGTGAATGGGCCGATGTTTGTAGTTCAGAGGCAGTTGACCTACGCTCTGTATGGTCCCTGAACGCCTCTCTCACAAGGCAGGTACGACTGACAGCTGCCCTGGTGTGGGGGACGCTCTTCGGGTGAACAAACATTGGCTGCTCGTGTTCACCCTGCAGGTTAATGTCACCTGCAAACGGATACATTCAGTTCACCAAACAAATCCGAGCCTTCAATCAATGGCAGCAAGCAGTGTGACTCGTCTGAAGGGATTGTGGAGGAGAAAATTAACCGACGCACTATTAAGACTGTCGTCTTTCCAAAGGTGCAAAAATAATCAGACAACTGATGGTGACTGGTGGTTCTGCATATCACCAACTAGCAACAAACTCTTTATAGGTCATTCATGGAAAGTAAGACTCTTTCTTTTGCATCAAGCAGAACAAACAGCCTGCTATAGAGCGTTTGAGTTAATTAATTTGCCTAATCTGTTGGTGATCTTAGCTCGAGTTACACAGAATGTGCTCGGTGTTAGAGGATAAAGATGTGACGGGTACGTGACCATAATCACCTGTGAGGTACAATCCACCAGTCTAGAGTCATTTCAACACTACGTCTGCATTTGCCTCCACTTCAGTCGCACCTATTGAAATCGACACACTTCACATCTCTATTTTCCCCATTTTCATCCATTCCGATAACTGCACCGCACTCTTTCGCATTATTACTGCACTGTCCTTTACCTCTCCTTACCGTACACTGCCATCCACAGAGTGCAGACACATGAGTGCGCTTGTCTCACAATCAGCTGCCACACACACACACACACACACACACACTCCCCTCAGAAGGGAAATATGCCCTCCCCTCTTCTCTCCTCTCGTTTCTCCATTTGTTTGACTCTCTCCATCCACCGACTTGCACCGTCTAGAGTAAGACAGAGGGAGAGTATTTACAGGCTCAGGTCTTTGCATGACAAAGCAATTCCAAACAGAGGTCAACTGTGTGTGTGTGTGTGTGTGTGTGTGTGTGAGAAGACGGCAGCCTAGCTCGAGGGTTCTCGTTTAGCTGACACCTTTATGACCTGGGAGCGACAGGACCGTCATTACATCAAACTCACCCACCACGAGCGCACACGCACAAATACACACACCAGCTGTTCCCTCTCACCGTTCCTTTCCTCCCTCCATCCCTCTGCCACTCCTTTGCTAAAGGTCACATTCAGATGCACCACCTCCCCTCCTTTCATCTCTTTTATATCTATTCATCCGCTTTCTTCTGCGTCCCGATCTCCTTTAATTTGCCTTTCTTCTCTCTTCATCACATCCTCTGTGTAATTAACTCTCCTGCTCCTGAAGTTACCTTTTTAATACTCATGTGTTAACAGGTGCAGCCGTACCAAAAAAAGACCCATCCACAGAGTTTGCTCAGAGGAAGTCAAAACTGTCCAAGCTAATGAATGTTTTTTTTTTTCTTTTTTCATTCTTGTGAATGACTGCAACATTTTTAGACATCACATCACGAACACAAACAGAACCATTTACCATGCAATTAAGACATTTCTTTTGTGCATGTTTGAGACATTGTAGTTTGCCAGTGTTACAGCAGAGAGAATAAAAGTTTTCTGGTTAAAAAAAAATATATCCAGACCACATGTTCTTTCTAGAGAATGTTCTACTCTGTGATCTGCTGTCAGTCGAATGTGATTTTTGTGTGATTCTTTTTTTTCATATTTCTTCCAATCCATATGGGCCATAATTATAGTGACTTGCCCACTATCTGTGACTTTATGTTGCCCGCCTGCATTAAAGTTCCATGTTATGTAATCCTATTAGTAGATGTAATGTGAAAGGAGGAGCTTTTATTGTGAAGAATCTCACAATTATTCCATCTATAAAGAATTAATAACCCACATTCAACACTCCCATTGGGTCCATTAGCTGATTTTGTTTTTAATGCCTGCAACTTCGGTGTTTCCATTTAGTCCAACTCCCCTTATCAACCTTTTTTCCATTGGAGACATTCAGTTGTGTTTTTTTTTTTTTTTTTTTTAGATAAAAGCGATAGTGATGTACTTAGCAAATAGAGAGCCAGATATCTCCGCCAAGAGTAAGTGGACAAAAGCAAAGATAAAAAGAGAAGGAACCTTGGACTTTACCTGATGGCCAGAACCAAGACTCCAAATTACTGCTGCTCTGATATTTACTGATGGGTGATTTAGGATACAAAAGTCGGCAGTGACAGACACAGACCGTACAAAGACTGCAGCTTTAATAGTCGGGATCAATGTGCAGTCGTGATTTAGCTCGAACTTTGATTGTGTTCGTGAAGGATCATGTCCAAGCTTCCCCGTGTGTTTGTGTGTGCCTCTCTCCCTCAGGCTGCGTGTGTGCCGGTGATGCTGAGTAACGGCTGGGAGCTGCCTTTCTCTGAGATCATCGACTGGAACACAGCCGCAGTCATCGGTGACGAGAGGCTCCTGCTGCAGGTAACGGCCTGAAGACGCACTCAGACTAAACCCCATGGTCTGTGTATCACCTGCAAACTACTCTACGCAGGAGACAAAGCTGCAGTCCCACAGCTGGATTAGGACATTATTCTGTCTATTGATAACTGAGGCACACACTTTCTTCAGTGATATTACCCACAATCCTTTCGCCCTTTGTTTCCTGGTGGAGTGGTTGCTAACGAGACAAGATTCAAGCAGTGTGTTAAAGTCCTTCGGCGCTTAAAAATGTCACTCAAAGTCTCGCATCATTATATGAGAGGCCAAATAAATAGAATGAACAAATGGATTTGGCTGGAATAGCTTGAACTTCACGGGGGGAAAAAATAATTATATGCCCATTAAATCTTAATTTGAATGAAGCGTGTGATAATATTGTTTGACATTGAGTTTTATAACATAGGGGCTCCATCAGAGCTCCCTCTGCAGCACTGAATGTGCCTGAGCCATCTTTGATCTTCCTGTGGATTTATGTATTTTATAACATTAGAACATATGGTGCATATTCATCAGTCCCTGCAGGAATTGGAGCCACGTTGTGATGGCAACAATAAATTCAACCCGTCCCCTCTGAATACTGCGTGACCTTGCCATTTAAAACAATATACAAAACGCTGCAACATTCGTCGCAGTTTCTTAGAAAAGCTGTCGCCAAAACAGGCATTTGAGGCCACAACAATGACAAAACGGTTTTCGGTAAATATGCAGTTGTAACACCTGTACTGTACACTAGACACATTTATTCTCAATTAAAACCAGCATTTATTTAATAAACAACTACAAATACAGTATATTTACTTCTTCAATCAAAGAATGTGGACATGCAGCTTTTACTAATGAATTTCTACATTGTCTTTTTTTTACAGTTATTCCCTCTTTACTCAGGCAAATATCATACAATAAATAACAATTCTATTAATTAAAAACAACAAACTCTTACAAATACGGAAGTATTCCCTGCTATACAGTATTACTGCTTTTGTTCCCAACTATTGTTTCATGACCGATACTTGAAATCCAATTTTGTCTTCTGTAAATGCCACATTTGTCCTATGGGATCTGACCTTTTGGCAACAACATCCTTTGCCCTTTATTCTAGGGGAATTTAGTAGAATTTGCTAAACAGTGCTGCCACTGGAGTTATAGGCTTGAGACTTGACACTTGACTTGAGTAAGACTTAAAGGAAAAGTTGACATTTTGGCAAACACACTTAGTTGTTTTGTTGTTGAGAGTTTGATGAGGAGATCGATACCGGTCTAGTGTCTGCACACTAAATATGAAGCCACGGCCTGCTGTCAAGTAACTTGGAGCAACGACTAGTAACAAGGGGTAACCTGGTGGTACCAACACCTTTAGAACTCACTAATTAACACATTTTATCTCGTTTGAAAGCAAAGGTTTGTTGGGAGGCGGTCACATTGTATTTGGCGGCAGGGAGACCCTATCCCCTGATGAAGGTCATAGAGACACCCGTTAAGTTGTAACTGAAATTTAATGTTAAAAAGTACAGTACTTCAGAAGTGATGAAGAAGAAAAACTGCTGTAATTTCTTCAAATGTTTGAATGCAGAATAATGGCGCTTGTGACTGACCTGAAGTTTGTTATTGAAAACGCATGACTCGACTTTGGCCCTCATGGGTCTTGGAGATCCAAATTATTGCTCCAGAAACTAGCGGTATGTGCTTGAGTCTTCAGTTCACATGGTCTCCACAGCTTTATCTGCTAAATCTGCTGATGGGAAGATTCCTGAGTGTGTCCTTGGGGCCAATTTTAATCTTCCTGTCGCCAGATTTAAAATCCCAGCTCAACCATTGAAAGCCTGCTTTCGTGTTTACTGCTGACGGACTGACGGCTGTTTGTCTTTGCAGATTCCGACCACGGTGCGCTCCATCCACCAGGATAAGATCCTGTCCCTCAGACAGCAGACTCAGTTCCTCTGGGAGGCGTACTTCTCCTCTGTGGAAAAGATAGTGCTGACCACACTGGGGGTGAGGGTTCATGACACACACACACACACACACACAACCTGCCGGTCTTTGGCTTCCTTTCCTTCCTTTCTCTCCTACCCCTCCATCATCAATCTCTCTCTCAGAGGGCTGCCGAGTTGCAGCACACTCTCTGCGATCTTTGCTTTATTCGCAGTCCTGTCTTTGGTACAAGGCAAAACGCAAATCAGAGGGTCCACATTGTGTTGTGTGCTGCGAGCAAAAAGGAAATTTTAGCACATGTTCAGACAATTTAACCACAAGTTATTTAATTATTTTTAGTAGTCATTTTTGGTTATTTAATTATTTAAAGTATTATGTTATTTATTAGATATTTATGAAAAAAATCTAGTTAACAAATAAAGATTATTGTAGATTAACCATTTTCAGTGGATATAGTGGTTACAAATATCTTCACCTTTTAGCAGGTGTTTCTCTTCAGTTGGTCAAACAAATGTGAACTACTTTTTTCAAGATGGAAGCATTGTGCTTTTCTGTGGGTCTCAGACTTCATAACTTTTTTTAAGTTTAAGAGCTGGAATTGTATCCATGCAGCCTAATAGCAGCTGTTCTTGTTCCTGAGTTACAAAATTACAAAAACTCTTTCCTGCTCACGACACATCAGAGGCCTCCCTCCGTCGTCCTGACCTCTTATTGTCATGCACATCCACTTTATTAACAATAACCCAGTTTAGAGAATTTGTGACTGGCAAAGCAATTTACTCATCAGATTCCCATCCCTCATTATTCAGTTTAAACAAGTTGTTTATAGATGCAGGAATAGCACCTGGGCTTCCTGCTGGCATCATGCTGTGGTTACAAATTTCACCTTCCTCTCTCTCTGCTCATTCAAATACCCCATCACACATTTAATTTTCTTCTCTTACTGTGTCGCTAAAGCCTCGGAGCAAGATTCCCCTCAATGCAACAGTGTTTTTTTGTTTGTGTGTTTGTTTTTTACAGTAAACCTCCCAAATCTTAGGTCTGAATCTGACTTTGATACACACCAACACTCTTTCACATACACAGTGCACGTAACCTGTCACGGTTTCCAGAGCATGTGGAGTCTGATTTTAGCTAGCTATAAATCTCTGGTCTATTTCGTTATTTGACCCTGTCTCACAGTGAGATATCTCGACACATACACACACACACACACACACACACACAGTCAAACACATCTCCATATGTCAAGGTGTGTCAGCCCAGATGCACATGGCACCACCCAGGCATAACCTTGCTGACATGTTGTCACTCTGCACTAAAGAGCAAGGTGACTGTGTGTGTGTGTGTGTGTGTGTGTGTGTGTGTGCTTCTTGTACATGTTGATCCTCACTGCAGATCTGTGCTCACACACACACACACACACACACACACACAGACACATCTTGACAGATTGAATCTCTTTGCACACATTCACAAACACCCTTGCTCTTTATTGACTTCTCGCAGCCACTCTAAACTCATTGTGTGTGTGTGTGTGTGTGAGTGATCATGCTACCAGGAAACATGAGCTCAACCTATCATGCCGTGTTTCCTGTCAGGAAGCGGACACGTTTTGACCAATCACAAGGTCAATATAGGCGGATCTGCGAGGCTGGTACACCTATTAAACCCCCCTATTAAAGTCGGGCTCACAGTGTGCTCCCAGAGAGGCAGGATTTATCTATCATGCTCTAATTGGTTGATTGTGGCTGCTCTGAGGTGAGATTGAGTCGTCCATCATGTCCCGACTGAGGGCTGCCGACGGGGGAGGAGCTGCAGCCAAGCGAGCAAAATTGCCCCTCATAAGGTGTAAAGGGCTCTGGGTTTTTAAGGTGGCAGGCAGTGTTTTTATAGAGAAGTTAACGGATTCCGAGTTAATCTGTTCGGCTGAGGCAAATGGTTATCGACTGGCCTGAGGTAGTAGGCTCGGGAAAGTAAAACAAACTCGCACAGTGCTGTTCTTTTTCTTTCTTTTCCCGTCTCTCTCCACATGAATTTTTATGTTGCTTTATCAATATTATTACAGCAAGCTCCTTCCAGCCGTACTATTAACTCTTTACTATTTGAAAAGCCATCAGCTGCCTACCTCACTCTCTTGTTCGTCCTTTTGAGTTGCCAGGCCAACAATAGTCATCGTCTCCCGATTCAATAGCAGCAATAAAACATGACCACAAACCTGTGTCTGTTTTACTGAAGCAATTTAGCATGGCTCAAGGGCACGGCGGCAATCTCTCTTTCCTGCTCTTCCTCTGCTCGGCAGAGGCCGGCGGCGAGCGGCATCTGGGGAAACGTCGGACCGTTTGACTGACTGCTCTATTCGGGCACTGGAAGTGTCGGGGGCAGGTCTGACTGACGGATGCTCAGATACGGCTGATGACTTTGTCTGTGTTCAGCGCTTTTTTTTTTGTATCTTCTTCTTTCTGTCTGTGTGACTGACCGACGCAGACACCTTTGACTCACCGATCTGGTTTAAAAAAGCGAGTCCTCAGTCACAGGTCGGCCTGTCCGTGCAGGAAATATTACGCGATTGCACAGATTTCTTTCAGTGTTGCTACAAAGGTGATGCAAAGCAAGCGTTTGGAAATTTTCATCCAAAGACTCTCCGTTTTTCACCTGCTCTATTTCACTGACTGCGTCTTGAATAATGCTCCTAATATCATTCCGAACAGCGATGAGGTTATTAGAAGTTGGAACATTAACACTATTGATATTCATTCACATTTATGACTATCTGCTCTTTGGCATTTTTGTGTGGAAACCTCATTTCGCACTGTGAAATCTTTTATAGGTGCGATTACAAGGCTCATTGATCAAATGTATAATTTTTCATCCACATTAATATGAAAGGCAAATGTTTCTTCATTAACACAAATATTCCTGATTTTGTTAGTCCTCGGTAATCGGAAAAGAAGTGTTATTTAAAGCTAGTTTTTGAGTTTATATAAATAACTTCTTTTTGCAAAGCTGCAATTGTTTGGAATGGGAAAGCCGTACAAATGGCAGAATGTCTTGGGGATTAGGGAGACTGTGCTTTAATTAATTTGATATAGACTTCACTTCACAACAGACATTAGCATTTGGCTCTTATAATGCATTTGTTTCTTATAATAAGAGATTCTCTATTAAAACTAATGAATTTGCAATTAATTTCTGTGGATTTGATTGAGGATTATCTACAAAACACAAGGATTTAATAATGGATCTGGAAAAAGTTGAATCAAGTGAAGAGGTTAAGACTGTGTAGTAATATTTGCTCGAAGATGAGTTTTAGTTAAGTTTGTATGTGTGGGAGATGTGTATCTTAAAGGGCACCGTAGCTGATTGTGAACTCGCTTCATTTCATTCTAATGTTCCCTCTAACTTCCGTACACTAAAATATCTCTCTACTTCTAGTTGAAAAACGACTCCAGATGACATCAGTTGGAAGAACCTGCAGTTCAGATTATGTCATCTTGTTGCTCACACTATGGAGTTAGTAATAATCATCAACCTGCCTTTCCAGAGCTCCCCCAGATGACATCATCCTAACTGCTAATAATCAAAAACTCCGCAGGGGGATGTCATCTGCAGGAGTTTTTCAGCTGGAAGCAGAGAAATATTTTAATATAGAGACGTTTAAAAGCATTAATGTACATTTACACCCTAAACTAAGGCCCTAGAATGCAAGATGAAAATTCATGAAGTTGCCCTTTAATGTGTGTGTGTGTGTGTGTGTGTGTGTGTCTGGCATTCTTGGAGTTCTTATTACCTTTTAAATAAAAAAAAAAAAACCTGTTGCAATGCTGCAATAGAACAAAGTCACATAAGATAAGTTGTAACTTAAATCCCGTATAGTTAATTTGCAGACTAATGTGTGATTGTTTCATTTCCCGACTGCAGATCATCCAGGACCGTGTGCTCGAACACGGCTCCAGGAGCAGCCTGATGTGGAACAGTCACCCAGGGGGACTCTTCACCCTGCCGCAGTACTCTGGATACCTGGGAGACTTTCCCTTCTACTACGCCAAACTGGGTCAGTCAAACACGCACACACGCTCACACAAACACAGCAGCGGGGATGCATCATAAACTGTACAAAGTGCCGTTACATAACAGCAATAGTCCTTCTACACACGCGTGTACCAGTGAACTGATCCATAAAGGTTGGTTGGAAAAGTTTTACCAAAGATTTTCCCATCAACCATCACTCTGCTGTCAAATATTTAGTCCCCGTTTTCGTAAAAGATGAATTCTGTAGAATTCTGTCCAGCTGCAGCTGTTGCTTCGGACCTTGTGTGCACAGCAGAAATGCCGCGTTCACCCTTGATGTACTGCCCTCTTTGAATGGCTGTGTCTAGCAGCAAGTGGAATGGCGGAATGGGCCTTTGACGGATGTTTGTATTAGTGCTGCTGACACATCAGCCCGTCCATCATCGCTTTTTGAGTCAGCATTGCTACTGCTGCTGTCGCTGCGGCAACGCTAATTCCTCCCACTACGGTTCAGCAGCATTCAGTTCTACCTCGCCACACATCCGTGACCCAGGAGCCTCTGACTTTTCGCTTCATCACAGAGCACCATCATGAGGACGAACATCAACGTGGAAAGACACAGGATCACAGCGCAAACCCACAAATTCAGTTAATGGAGTTTCCAAAGTGAAGATCTGATATTAAAATGAACGGATATTAAAGTGACAGGCAGGAATTAAGGTGGAGGCAGGTTTATTTTTTTGTCAGGCAGGAAGCAATTACACATAGATGTATTTTTAGGCTCCTTAGTGATGGATAAGTGAGTAAAATTAAAGTTTGTTTCCAAGTGACACTTATTCTTGTTTTCTTAATAAGACACACGCGAGCTCACACATCATGCATATTAACACCGAGACACACGCAGCAGGAGCAGAGATTGTTTTTTTTTTAAATCAAACTTCCATTTTAACGAAGCACCAAAAACCAAAGGGTGCTGGGTTTTTAAAGCTGCTAACAATAGGTCTACCTATAATAATAATAATAATAATAATAATAATAATAATAATAATAATGATAATACAACTCCCATAACGTTATGTATCCAGTGGGCTCTATAAACCTGTAGTGCAGTTCAATTTAAAAAGTCCTGTCCTAGTCTTTCTTCTTAGACATTCACCTTTAATTTTTAATTAATTTTTCCCTCACAATTCACATAGTAACACGATAGCATGTTGTCGCTGTAGTACCATGAAGACCTTGAATTGAATCTGAGGGTCCCAAACCATACAGTCCTTTAAGTACACATAAACGTGCCCTTTTGGCCATATAGCTTAGCCTGTGATAATCGGTGTCATTGTATGTTTTAAATGGTCTAAAATAGCCTGTTGTATTGCTGCAGTCATTTAGCCGCTGAGAAATGTAATGTGCAGATACAGGATGGTGAAAGCCACTGAGAATCCTGTGCCAAAGGCTGAAAGAAAGCATGCGCGTCCACAATTTAAAATAAGCTGCATGACAGTAATTCTGCTTTGTTCAATGTTTCATGCAAGTCTGTTTATGAGCTTGTTACAGATTTACATCCCAGGTGTTTAAAACTCTGCAGACTCTTCACTTTTTCATTAAAAATCACAAGGATAGTTTACCAAGTTTTAAGACTGCACCATATTCCTCATCATAAAAGTTTCTCAGTGGTGGTGAGACGACTTCTCTAATGCTATCTCCTCTGCTCCATGCTTTGTTGGTTTGGGTAAGATTAGATTTAAATTAGGAAAAGTTTAACGTCCTCTATGCTCTGTCTTGCTCAATATCCTATTTCCTGCTCATTTTCAGCCTCAATTACTCTATTCCACCATCAAGTCAGACTGAATTTAAAGTCACATCAGCACTTAGTCATCTGTTCATTGGGTTGCAGATACAGTTGAAGAGTTTCCAAAATGAAATATTCAGCGATCAAGAGATTTGGCATTTTCAAAACACATTAACGTTGTTGAATATTTTAAGACTGCCTTGAAAAACGAACATCCCTGACTATTAAATCATCTATATTTTTGAACTGCTGACAGGCTCATTGCGACTAACGTCTTTCATTCAAAATAGATTTGAAGTGTTTGGAAATGAGTCTTCAGTTCTAGTCCAGCTTTATTCTCTTCAAAGAGCCAGAAATTACACTGACGACTGACAGTCGGCTCTCGCTCTGTTTGAGCCGGGTTTTTTTTTTTCTTGAAATTGTTAAAATGCATAATTGACTGTTGTCTGTTGGTTGTGTTTCAGGTATTAAGCCCTGCCCGAAGTTCACAGCAGTCATCCACGCCGTCTCCCCTCTGGTGTCCCAGTCCCAGCCCATACTCAAGCTCCTGGTGGCTGTGGCCAAGTCCCAGTACTGTGCACAGGTAAAGTGTGTGTGTGTGTGTGTGTAACCTTTCACTGCAGCATCCCCGCGTTCCACCATCGATCTCCACCTTATGACTCCCTAAATCGTGCTCCATTACGTGGCTCAAACTGCTGTTTTGCAATCGCATTCTCTTAACCACAGCATCAGCAGAGCTCATCCTCCACCCTGTCTGTGTGCGTGTGTGTGTGTGTGCGCGAGTGTGTGTGCTGAATTGAATTAAAGCGGCTGTTTGTAGTGGTGCTACATCTGTCTCCATGGCAGCGAAACCCCCTTCAGCACAGCTGGAGACGGCAAGTATTGATTCCCTTACCTACTCTATAGCAGTTCGGGAAATGAAATGGAATTTTCTCTCCGATGGCCGGTTTGTTTGTTTGTTTGTGTGCGTGTGGGCGTGTATGTGTGTCTTTGTTTGTTTGTTTGGCCAGCAGAGTACATGACTAAGTAACTTTGTGGTTTGTGTAGGAGGGATGTGTTTCCTTGTGAATGCTGTGCATGAATGTGTACACCTGTGATTGTGTGTTGGAGCAAGAGCTGTGTGGTGAGTTATCTGCATGAAGGCAATTGTTGGATTGGCAGAATATATGCATGTGTGTGTTTTATGTAGGTGGGATGCTCGCACATATGTAGTTATGCACCAAACTGTCTATGTGAGTGGTTGGCAACTCTGCATACTCCTATGTGTGAGATGCACAACAATCACAGAAAGACACAAAATGTCTCAAACACAAAGTGAAACCTCCATTTATGATTTTTTATTTTTTTTTAAAAACATCTTTAAAGAGGTTGTCAGGAACATGAGACGTAATCATGCTGAGACTCGTCCACTCACCAATCTGCCTTAACAGCCTCGCAGATTTTGTAACTTAGGATCACGAGCTACAAGAAGAAAGTCAGCGTGCTAAATCAAATTACATATTGGAAGTTTAGTGCTGTTGACAGTTAAGTCATGCGACCGTGGTGTAGTTCATTTAGAGCTTAACAATAGCTTTTTATTTCCCGTGATTATACTGAAGCCTCTGAAATCATAAGGTAGTGTTCACCCTGCTGAGCCAAACATGTAAGCTTCATAAAGTTCTGTGTATCATGTTCTGCATTTTTTAGGAGAATAGAACGCCATTTTCTTAAAAATCAAAGTTCGCTCGCTCACGCATTTAATAAGAAACTGGGTTTTTTTTTTCTTTTTTTCTTTTGATTGTCACTGCTTGGAAGATGAAATTGGAAAGTGAAATTCTAAACTTTATAATTTTGCAGCAGAGGTTCGGTTCGCATGTCTTGTTTCTTCCAATGACTGGAGTCTAAAACTGGTTGAGTGACCCTTTTTAAAAGTTTCATTAAAAACAACAGTAAGTTGTTTTGTTGTCCTTTTTTTCGCCTATGACAGATCTAAGAAGGCAGTCGAATCCATCTGCCACTACGTGACAGGTTTTAAAAATCTGTGCAAACGTCTTTGAGTCCATACAAAACAAGTGGCCCGATATCCAGCCCTATCTCTGTGCAACCATACTTCCTGTTGCCGGCACGCTTACGGCCAAAAACATTCTCTCATAATAGCAGGTTAAATGAGCGCACTCTGCGACCTTCTTATTTTTTTTCACGGAGGTGCTTTAGTTTCTGCCATCTTCAGGCTGTGCATGTGGAGCAGAGAGCCAGGTACACAGCCAGGGTCTTCTCTTCCACTCTCAGCATACAGAAGAGAGGAGAGAGGAAGCGGTGGTTGGTGCTGGGCTGAGTGGATGAGGAAAAGGATATAAATAAATGAATGGAAGGGAGCGAATGAAAGAACACAGAGGGTGGAAGAAGGCTAAATTTGATGCAAGAAAGCTTTTAAGGCGCATTCTGACACAGTGGACCTCCTGCTGCGGGTGTGTGCGAGTGTGTGCACACGCACTTTGAGGGAAGTGGGTTTTTTTTTCTTTCCCACTCATGCTGCAGATACACCAACAGTTTCTTCTCCACTCTCCTCCACACACGCAGGCATTCATACACAACACCACCATCAGCACCCTGAGAGGGTTGGTGAGCTGACAGAGATGCCATCTGCCTTTCTAATCAAAGAGGAGTGGAGGCCTGTGTGTGTGTGCGTGTGTGTGTGTGTGACAGTGGGATCCAGATTGTATACCTGTTGTCATTTTGCACTGGCACTTTGTCACCAGCATTCTGCCTAATGAATAACGCTTGTTTTGAGTTTGATGTGTATTTATTGTTAGGCGATTTGCAGTTGATCAAACAGCTGTGACGTATTTCCCTCCACTAACACCCAGCTGCTGCACTCACACGCGTACACCTTAATACAGACAATCCAAATGGCTCCTACTGTAGCTCATAATTTGGCAGGCCCAGCCAGGGTGCAGGGTGACGTAGGTAATGTCAGAATAATGTGAAACTTTATCGATCCCTGCAGGGAAATTCTTGTGGTTTGCCTCCATCTGGGATGTCTGCCGGACGTCGGCTACAGCTCTGCACAGTGGAACTGGAATGGATTCATTTACTGGCTTGTTCAAGGACATTCCAGTAGGGCAGATGTTAGTTGAGACGCAGCAGCTGAACACCACAGGATGGGAAACCGATGACATGTTTTTTTTTGCTTTACTTATCACCCAAAAACAATGGAAACATTGGTTTTTGTTGACATTGTGAGAAAAAGTGCTATACTAACACGGCATAACCGTATTAAGCCCACAGGCTGCAAAAATTCCAGCTCGCATTCTAAAATACTCCATTTTTGAATGTGGCTTTTGATGGACACCACTGTCCCATAATGCAGAATGCACAATGGAAATGGAGCTGGAAGTGAAAACATGGCAGATGGTGCTACTACAGCTCCAGGCAAAGCTCCTAAACAACCAAACTAGTAAATCATTGGAAATCTTTTTTTTTTTCTCAGTTACATTAGGTTTAAAGGTTTTACGTTTTTAAATTCAGGATGGTGTTAAGTAGGATTTACATTCCACATTATTTCTCACCTGTACAATAACTGGCCAAATATTTCATATTAAGATCAGTTGTAAAGCTGCTCTAGGCGTCAGTATCTACACAGTTCTAATGGAGCGATGTTATGAGAGAGGTTGATTGTAGAATACTATTTTGCAATAATGTGAAAAAATATCATCACGTTAACCTAAGTAAACCTATTAAATTAGTGGTAAAAACAGGACAGAACCATTAACACAAGCAGAAACACTGTTTTTACATAACCTGCAACTCTGTAACAAATAAATGTATTTGTCTAATGAAACTTTAAGTTTTGGTTTGAAACTAACACTAAGCTATAGGTCCATTAACATAATGACACGTAACTGAGGTTATAGCAGATAAACACACTGTTGAATCTATGCTTTTCTCATGTGTTTGGTTTTGGAATGGCTGGGAAAAAAACTTTTTCAAATGCAAAATATTGCGGTTGATCCAAAATGCACATAAATACAAATCTTGATTCCCTGCCCTAGTACAATAACTGCGGCTCCTCGTGATCGAAACATGCTGCATGTCCCCAAATCCACATCAAATGTAGGATGTTTAACATGAGATACAACACAAGACAAGATATGTCATGTAAATGTGTGTAAGGTCAGAGACTAGTCGGCGTGTGTGTGTGTGCGCTTCTCATCAAGCATTAATGAGGTCTACTCTCATAGCACAGTGAGTGGGGAAGGTTAACCCTGTCAGCTGACCTGCAGGTCCCTTTACAAGTCACACGAAACATGATAGGACTATGGTTGGAGACCTAATGCGAAACGTGACGTGATTGGAGCGTGGAGATCATATGAGCTGGAAAATGTGCTCAGCTACATGCCGTAGTAGAAATGACAACCTGACAATGTGACAATGTCCCTTTACAAGTCACACGAAACATGATAGGACTATGGTTGGAGACCTAATGCGAAATGTGACATGATTGGAGCCTGGAGATCATATGAGCTGGAAAATGTGCTCAGCTACATGCCGTAGTAGAAATGACAACCTGACAATGTGATTTGGTTCTGCAAACATAACTAAAAATATTTTAGCACCTCCATTGGCCTTTCTGCTTTTTAAGATTCAGCCGGCCTCTGATAAGGTGACGTTTTCTGCTCACATGCCACGTAATATGTTCAGTGAGTTTGATTCAGCAACAATCTGTGGAGTGTGCAGCAAGTAGTTTTTGATCAGATATGATGAATGAGATTTCCCTTCTTCCCTGCAGATTATTGTCCTGTGGAACTGTGACAAGCCTCTTCCAGCAAAGCACCGCTGGCCCGCCACCTCAGTGCCTGTCATCGTCATTGAGGGGGAGAATAAGGTGAGCCCACACACACACACACACACACACACACACACACACAGACACACACACACACACACAGAAATCCAGTGAGTTCTTGTGATTTGGACTGAATTGTTTCTGTAGTGCAGTCCAACATTTTTTGACGGAGAACAGAATCAGTGGTCTGTTTAGCTGATTTCATTGCCTTGTACTCACAGAGCAGTTTTCTGTTGACTGTTCTTTTCTTGAAGCTCCTTGAATTTCTGTGACAGCCTTAAAAAAATTACATCAGTCAAGTATTTCTCCAACCGGGGATTTAACTTTTCATCCCGCTGTATCAGTTCCTGGACCCTGGCATTCGAGTTTGCGGTTGTGGTTTATCTTGTACTGTTTGTAAGTCTTAATCATGTTGCACCAAGTTCTCGTGGTTTCTTCATTCTTCTCCTGAATCTGCTGTTGCAGACTGATGGTGTGTTGATCCAGCGCTTGACTCTCACGCTTCTTCACTCTGCATCGTTCTTCCACGGGATCCTGCCGTGACATTTTCTGCAGGAGATCCTTTACCCTCTGCTCCCACACAATATTTTGCTGGCTCACGGTTGTTGTTTCAGCCTTCGTTCTCTTGTATTTATCCTCCAATTCAGTTTGATCTTTAAATTTCAGGTGAATGTCCCTCATTTCCTGCTGGAGGTTCTGGTTGTATTGGATTAGATGTTGTTTCTCCTCTTGAGCAGGCTTATACTTTTTCTCCTTGGCTGCCTGCGTCTGCAGCTTTAGGCACAAGTCATGCACTTGCTTCTCAAGGAAAGTTTTTAAAGTCTTTTGATTCTGTCTGTTTTTAGGTCATTATATTTATGCTGCAAGCTTGGCACCGAATTTACTGGCTTGGAGATTCACGATGCCATTCCGTTGTTTCATGGCTTCTGTTTACCCACTTGCCAGGGAAAACTTTCTTTTTTTTTTTTTTACTTTCTTGAAACTTTATTTACAGATTAGAAGATACATTCTATACAGGGTGACCTAAACATAACCAAAAAAAAAAAAAAAGTTACATCTAGGAACATTTAGGCATCAACAGAGCCACCAGGTACCACAACACTGTGATGGAGGTGCACAATTAATCTGGAAACTAGAGTATGTGTTGATTAAAAAAAGATGCGTGCGCGCACACACACACATGCACACACACACACACACACACACACACAGTCTCATCTCATCTCAGAGGCGTAACCACTATCATTTCTAATGACACTGCTCAAACTGTAAAGCCACTGTACTGTATCTTTTGATTCAGTCTGAGAGTTTCTGGGAGTTAATGAGTTTCGATTTGTGCTGCAGAGATTTCATTAAAAGACAGTTTGGGTGGTTTTAATTGAAGTTCAGTAATGGGAACAATATACACTGAGAAAAAGACTAAAGCATATTGTTAGGAAAGACAAAGAGCCATAATAGGTAAGTGCATATGCGTAGTAGCTTTTTAAAAACGGATTTAATGCGGTTGATTCCTACGTTTAACACTAACTAAATATTTAAGTGAAGACACCAATATCTCTGGAGGAATAAACAGAGATGTAATACACAGTATAAATATGCACAGCACGCACATGTGCATGTTTTATTTAAGAAAATGCGAGGTTTGATGTTTCTTTTGTGTATTTACGGTAATAACAATTCATCAATGATTTAATTTGTAAATTACTTTTTGGAGTTCATGAGTAAGAATTTGGGCTACAAAATGAAAATAGCGGCATCACATCCTTAGAGTTTCAAATTAATACTCAGGTATTCAATTTATAGTTATATACAATAATCACAACTGCAAATATACCTGAGATGCAACAGCACTAGAGAGTTTCGTGCATTTCTACTTCAAAATGAACCAAAATCAATTGTCTAATCCACCGAGTCGTGTTTTCACCGTTGTTTTTTTCTTTTCCTTTTAACTTATATTTTTCTAAAATCTCTCACAGAGGAAAACATTTACATGTACACACAAAGAAAACCACGCACTACAGTGTGAGCAAAGGCCTAAATATAACTCTGCACTTTGTTTATCATGCTGCTTTACAAGCAGGCGCCAATTTTCTCTGCACATCAATGTAGCATTATCATGTTTTTTTTGTAGTGCTCTTAAGACTTACAGGTTTTTTAGCGAGTTAACCCTCCAGCCAGACACAAACATGCCTCAGTGGCATTTATTGTGACAAGCTCATTAGGCTTTTTACGCTCTGCCCTGCGGAGGGGTTTCTGTGTTTATTTTCACGTCCCTGTGACCTCTCTTTGCGTAAGTCAAAGTCCAGACATGGACACACATGGAGATATTTGCTTTTTTGAGGAAACGGATTAGAAGCAGGATCTGGATGCTCATCTGTATTCTGAAAGATCAGACTCATCTGCTGATTTCCTCTGCTTCCTCGCTCCCAAGGACTTAACTTCACCTGCCAATCAGAGGAAGTGGTTTTCACATCAATGTCAGTCACCTGGCGGTGCTCTGGGTTTATGGTTCACGTCTCCATGTGGCTCCGAGTGGTTCCTTCCAAGCTGTCAATCACAGGGGGAGGGCTCAGTGTCGAGCTTTGTGTCTGAGAAAAGCGAGCAGAAATGGCTTAGTGCACTGATGGTGTGTGTGTGTGTGTGTGCCAGACAGCCTGTGGTTTGTTGTGGTTGTAACAGGCTCTGTGTTTACTGTGGCGAGCCAAGCTGTGTTCTTCCACCCCACGGAGGAAGAAAGAGAGAACGTTTTCATCCTTTTCGCCTTCCCCCCACACCCCCAATGCTTTATTCTTCATCCCCGCTCTCTTTCATCCTCTTCCTGTGACTCACAGACCCTTCCCACCCGCCTCATCTTTATCATTTCTCTTTATAATTCGTTTTTTTTTTTTTTTCCTTTTCATCATCACATCATTCTCTCCTTTCTCTGCTTTGCTTTGCTTTTTTGGCAGAATCTCCTCAGGATTGTAGCCAGAATTTCAAAAGTAGTCCGGCCATCAGCGTACATTCCCTCATTTCACTCCTTTTACCTCCTATTTTCAGAAGGATTAAGATTACTCATTTTACTCAAAAGTTTAATTTAATTTCCTTAAATTTTATTCTACACAGTTAAGAATAATTTTCCTCAGTCTCAGTTTAATTTTTCCACTTACAGAATATATATGTATATATAAAAATAAAAATAAACTATGGAGTTTAAAGGAGACTGAGGTTGAAAAATACCAGAATGCCACAGTTTCTCCACAGTTTCATCACCATGTGCTGTGATAAGCCTGGTAAATTCTATATTTTGGTAATTGTCAAATTCTCTGGAAAAAATAAACAATGAGCTGATAAACTGTATCTTATTAGTCTGTGCCCCGGGGCTCTGGTATTTTAAAAAACATTAAATCACCGAGCCACACTGTTGCAGTGGGTGTGACGTTCTTTCATTTCAATGAACGCGCGCACTGTGGTTCATTTTACTGCATCCCTCATTCACCGTCCTGCTGCTACTCACTCAAGCGTTAAGTGTGTATTCCACAACTCAAAATAGTCCATACGCACACACACACTTTTTACTCCCGTTTGTGAAAACGACAGAACCAAGCTGTTCGGTAAATTACCGAGCCTTTTTTTTTTTTTTTTTTTTTTAATAATAAAAGTTCAACCATATATGTGAGGCCTATTTTTTAAATGTGTCTCCAGGAGGAAAGAAAAACAACAAGTCCCATCGTTTCCTCCTTCTGTCCTTCCCTCTGTCGTCCTCTCTTGTATCTCCGGCTTGGCAGCCAAAAGCTCGTTTATGACTGTTGGTTTAAGCTGTGTGAGGATCCCAGCAGTGCTTAATATGGTTCACACACACACACACACTGGTGGTCCTACTCTCTCTCCCTTTCAGCTGCTGTCCTTTCGAGAGGAGCTGAAGTGCTGGAGGCAGGTTTCCTGCTGTAGGGGCTCACATTCCTGTAGAGAACCAGGAAGCCCCAGGCTAATATGTCTCACTCCTAACATTATAAACCATCTGAGGGTTCATAGACACCACCAGCCTCTCATCCTCTCCTTTGTCTCTTCTCCCTTTCTTGCTGTTTGCCACTTTCTTCCCTCCTGTCTCTTGTCTTGTTGTCGTCCTTTTCACTTCCTGCTGTTATTCCTTCTGTAGAAAATAAGTGGAATACGTGTAGTAGAGAGACGGTATAGTTCAGTTTGCCCCTTTATGCCTGCAGGAGATTAAAGCAGTGACGACACTTGAAATGAGATGGAGGTTACCGCTTCTCCGCTCTCGTTATCGCTCTACTTTTCCTCATCTGTGAGCACAACCGTCACTCAGGCTCATCGGCTCTTTCACCCTGTTTGACTGCAACCAGGAGCAGTCAAAACCTTCAGCCTCTGGAGTATTTTTGGAGGGAGGAGAAGTAGAAGGCACTTGGCCAGACCACCCGCTGACATCAGCATTGTGTGTGATGAAGTGGGAGCAAGGAAGGTGGAAGTATAGATGTAAATTTAAGCTCAGAAAGTCTCACATTATCCCAGTTTAAGCCCCTAAAACAGTATTAAAAGCACCTGTCATTTGTTTTGGGTTTTTCTATCTCTGATATCTACAAGCAACATATTATATTTATGTTATTATTTTTCTTAGTAAATGAGCTCATGCTTCCATCAAAGTTGGAATCCACAAAACTGATGGATCTGTAAATCAGAGTAAAATTTAAAGGACAGCATCAGTTATTTAATACAATAATCGTCAAAATTGAATCTTCTCCACTCACGGACTCATACGTTCATTGATGCCATTGACCTCCGTTGTCGTCCCAAAAACCATTAAAAACACATCAGCCCGGATAAATATTTTTTTTGTCTTCATTCTGAAAAGCGAGACCCTTGTGTATATAATGTCCCCAATCTTCGTAGTTCCCGTATCTTCACATTAAATGGGCTATTTACTGGCAGAAAAACAACGAAGCACTGAATTAGAGCTTGCGATGTGCCCTGCGGTAAATCGAATCGAATGGTCTTCTGTTTTGAAATTTTTTGAAAACAATAGTTTTTATGTTTAACGTCTGTAAACGGACTCATAACATAACCAAATCAGCTGCCATTGAATGAATAGTTACGCTCATTATCAGCTCATAGTTACAAAAGGGGATGGCTGTACTATACATATTGGGATGTAATGGTAAGTGAAAGTCTCTGTAGAGGAGGTCAGCGCATGCGAGTTGGTGTCTAAACACAGGAAACAAGAGGCACCAGTTTGTGTCCCTTTTGACATCAATAGTACATGCGGTTCATTTAGTTTAATCTTCCCCATGAATAATGGCGCATGATGACAACATACTGAGCCCACCAGTTATCAGTTAAGTGAGAATAAAATCCAACGAGCACTGGATTTCTACACACTCCCAGCACTGTGTTTATTAGAAATGCAATATTTGGATTCTTGTGAATAGTTGACTTCTTTTTGTGTGTTGATTACATAAAACGTGCAGTCTGAAGTAGAGTTTGTCGGCAATTACAGAAATCATGACTTGGAGCACTAGAGTGGATAACAAGCTTGAGACAGGTTGACAGTAAATTCTCAAGTGTATTCTTGCCTTTTCCTTGGTGTTTGTTTCTGCGCTCAGCTGCAGGAGTGAAGAAAACGAGTCGAGCGGGGGCTCGCTGCAGGAACGCAGCAGGCAGACAATGTCAGAAGTTGCTAGAAGAAAGAGGTCAAAACTGAGTATTCTTAAATGTAAATGTAACAGCTTTTGGGTACAGGTGGTGATTTTAAAAGAGCAGGTATTCTAACAAAGGCGCGACCTTCACAGCGGTGCTGAATAACAGGCTTTCCAGGCCTGCGTGCATGCATGTGTATCTGCATTCATTAGAGCTGTGCCTTCACGGGATGTTTCTCATTTGTGTGGGAGATAGTTGGGAGTTCACCTACACATCCAGCTCAGACAAACGCTCTTTGTCAATGAAAACCTGCTGCTTTCTCATCCGAGTGCCTTTCATCACAGCAACAGACCAAACACTTCCTGTCTGAATATCCACAATATCCTCAAGATGTTGGGTTTTTTTTTTTTTTTTTCCATCCACCCACCAGGCTCCAGCCACACATCACTCTCTCTGCTTTCAGTTTGGTTTAATCTGATTTTAAATTCTTTATACATATTCTGCTTTCGACAGTACAGGAGAAATAAAGTGAATTTGTGCCATATGTAGGGGGGCATGACTCACACTGTGTCTTGTTTATATGTTTTTATTGATTTTAAAAAAGAAAGGAAACCCTGGAGCAGTAATAGAACTTGTATCAGCACTCTATCACTTGGAAACAACAGGGAGCAGCATGCAGTGAAGCACAGAATATGGTCTTTCCTCTTTTTCTCTCTATGCTGCTCTTTCGTTGAGCTGGGGCTTCCTGGTGCTCTCCTGAATCCCGTGAATTTATGAGCAGTAATTAAAAATGCATACGGATAGATATTGGAAGCAAAAGGAGTTTGTGTTGTAAAATTGATGTCTAGGTGAAGCTCTCTTTACCAGTGGATCCACTCTCCAGCTTTACCTATGTATGGTTCATGAGCACCGGGAAGTTGGAGGAATGAGAACTGTAGGTGATGAGTATTTTTGCACTAACCATGAACCATATGACTATTTGGATGTGATGGGGTTCAGGCATAGTGATTAAACCCCCCCAAAAAAGAATCTTCTGTTCCCTCAGCTCCATGGAGCAGGTCAGCCATTTTGTTTTTGTTTTTTTAGTGCACAAAGAAGCAACTGTTTTCACCAAACAATACACAGCCGTCACAACTGACTGGAGCATTTAGCCGCTAAAGACGTTTCCTTTAGGAGTTGATGGCGCGTGAGACAAAGTAAAAAACAAACAAACAAAAAAGAACGCCAGTAGCAGGACATGTTGCCCCTCTGCCTGATGTGCACAACTGTTATCAAAGACGTTCTCCAAATGCCCCAGTAATGCATTGTGGGTAAAATGCGAACTGACCTCCTATAAACAGTGGGAGCACCAAAATGAAAGGAGACAGAAATGTTGTTTATGTGTGTGTTTGTGGTCATGTTCCATCTCTTTGTGGCCACACTTTGGATAGTTTTGGTTTTGTCTTGGTTTTTGCTGGTTTCAGGGGTCTGAGGCTAATGCCCGGGGGCCTCCTGATCTCTCGGTCTCTCTTCTGAAATCCATCCTTGACAATCACTTGTCCTTCGCCTCTGTTATAAAATTCTTTCCTGTTGCCTCCTCCTGGAGTTCTCCCAGGCATGTCCACCTAGGAGGCGACCCTGGGGTGGATCCAGATCATGCTGCATGAAGGGATGGCACTGTCTTTCTTGCTGCTTGGGGAGAAAGACCCCTCCGCTACCTTGCTGTGTCTGCCACTGCGACTGTTTAAAAAATAAAATAAAGAAAGAAATGCAGCCATCCCAATATTACAGTGGATACAATATCAAATAATTGGAAAGAAACTCTCATAGAATGTTTCCATGGAAACAATATCACGTTCAATCAAGTTCAATGGAGGCTGTCATCTGTGTGAATCAACACCTCCACACCGTCAGTTTGGAAAATATGCAGTGTGATGAAAAAAGGACGACATGTACAAGATCTGAGTCCTCCACTGCAGAGAGTTTTACTTCGTTTTTCAGATGTTTCCTGTAGACCTTCAGTTATTTAAGCAATTTAAATGTGCACAGTACAACCCACGTTTTAATGCCGTTTCCAAAGGCAGATCCAGATGTGTTCATTTTAATTATGGGGTTTTTAATCTCTATTTCTCCCCGTGCAGGTGATGAGCAGCCGCTTCCTGCCCTACGAGACCATAGTGACTGATGCTGTCCTCAGCCTGGATGAAGATACTGTGTTGTCCACCACAGAGGTACCTTCAAATATAATAAAGTTGGTAAAATAGAGTAAGAATTGAACATTCTTCTTTCTCTCTTTTCTTCCTCGGTACGCTGGTCCCCCTGAGACAAAACTAAGTTGCGCACTCTCTCAATTGCATTTTCTCTCAATCTTTTATCTCTTTTTTGTTTGTCCCTTGTGTTTTCAAGTTATCGCTCTGCAACTTGATTTTTAAAATTGCCTAAACTGCTCTAACTTTAACTCCCAGGGCCTTATCTTTTCCCTATTTCTCATCTGCTTTTTTCCCTCCTCTCTCTCCTCCTCTTTTCTTTTTCTTTCTCATGTTTTTGACGCTTTTACTCACACTGTAGCTCTTAAATCCCCCATTCGATGGTTCCTGTTTTTCCTGGGGACATGTTTTGGCGCAGCACCATGGGAAGCCAGATGCTGCTTTGAACAGTGTAGAATTAGATCTCATAAGGACTGTTTGTGCCGAGGATCAAGATGGCAAGGCAGAACTGGCATCCGAGGGGAAAATCCAAGCCCCAAAAACCGAATCGACCCATGTTCCTTATGTGAAGATGGTTGGATCATGAACACAAACAGTCCCCAAAGTTTTAGACCTCGGGGAACATCAATGCCAGTGCAAGTTAAGAAATAAATTAGTGCTATAACACAATCAGAGAACCATTTCCCAGTCCATTCATCCTGCCAATCATATGCAAACCCTTAAGAGCACAGCTCAGAAGTCCTATTAGAGGCGTTTTTAATCTTTCACCAACAGCAAAGGTTTTGTTTTGTCTTGTCTGTTGTCTTCTAGTGAAGTTAGGTGAGGATAAAAGTTGCCCTTCACAGTCCAACATGCCTACTTTTTGGGACCGATGATGATTTACTGATGTATCAAGGCGACACACATCAAAATAATTTATCCTACAGCCACTTATTTATTTATTTATTTTGCAAGCAAAAGAACAGAAAGACTCTGAGCTTGTCTTCTTTCCCTTCAGGACCTATTCACGCTGGCAGGAAAAGCAGATAGGAATGATGTGTTTTATGTTTTATGGTGGTTTTTAACTCAAGTGTTCATTAATATAAGCACCCCCATTGCAGTATAGCTTGGTAATATGCGGCGTAATGGAGAGCAGGCTGTTTGTGGAGCTGCTGAGGCCTTTTTGATGTTTTCGTCTTAATTATTTGATTGAACGCTTTGATCGTCGCCACAGAAGTTGGCTGCAGGCAGCTGCTTAGGAAAGACTGCTTTATGTTTGATGAGGTTTTGCCTCTGTTGTATTTTCCGTGAAATGTGTGTGAGCGAGCAGCTCCTTTATTAGTTCTCCTCGTCCTTTTTTCCTTACGTAATATATACTGTAGATAACTTAAAATGACATAATTCAACCACATAATCTCAAGGGAAACTATTTGTCATTTTTCCTAAAGGCAGCAAACGTGATGTACCACTTTCTAGTAATGCATCCTTTAGAGAACTAATTACTTTACAAAGGGTAACAAAGAGTTTATGCATACGCCAAAGATTCTGCGCCATCATATATAAAAGCTGTATCTCTCTCCGTACAGGTGGACTTTGCCTTTACAATCTGGCAGAGCTTTCCAGAACGGATCGTAGGTTACCCCGCCCGGAGCCACTTCTGGGACAGCAACAAGGAGCGCTGGGGCTACACATCCAAATGGACCAATGACTACTCAATGGTGCTGACTGGGGCCGCCATCTACCACAGGTACAGTAAATACTTCACATCATCTTCCTTTGATCTCTAAAACTTTGCTCCCATGCTGTACAGCTGTTTACAATCATGTGAATCATCCAAGTCTTTCTGTTTTATTCTGCTCTGCTGTTTTTTTTTTTTTTTTTTTTCCCTGCTCCTTATTTCTGTTCTGATCCTCCTTTGTTACACAGGGATCGCAGCTTTGCTCTTCTCTGCTCTCCAGTGTTCAGTTGTCTTTCTTTTGATACAACACTTTGATGCAGTGATCTGTAGATTATGAAAGTAGGCGTGATGTTCTGCGTAGCACAGCCTCAGGAAACAATGCTTTGACACGGGGTATGTTTTATCCAAAAAATGTCAATTTGTCTGCTACGCACTGTTGCACACTTCCGGCATTTTGTTCAACTACAGCCTTGTCAGCTTTAATATGGCTTCACCCAGCTGTGATGGGAGCAGTCCATTAGGCTGAAGTCAGCCAATCGCTGCAGCCTAAAGCTTAATCACTTCAATAAGTTCAGTCCGTCCAGGGATTTGAACAATTAGTGCAAAGGAAAGGAACTGAGTCGAGTTAAATCCAAACGCTTCAACCTGAAACATGAAGGTGTCCAAATGTTTTGATGCATTTTAAAGAAGTTATTCACACAGGTTTTGTGTAATTATACAATATATTTGATATCACATTAAACATTATACTATTTATTGCCTGCACTTGGGAAGATGAAATATTCTTTTTTTTAACATATCTACCCTTTTTGTCCTACAAATGAATAAAATATCATTGTTGTGTCCAGCATAAACACGCTATCAGTTCTCCGTTCTCACAAGGACTGACTCACCTAGTTCAATTCCTTCATCCTACTTTGTCTGCTTTCTTTCTTCTACCAGATATTACCATTATCTGTACACCAACTACTTGCCTACTAGTCTAAAGAGCATGGTGGACCAGCTGGCCAATTGTGAGGACATCCTGATGAACTTCCTGGTCTCTGCTGTCACCAAGCTGCCGCCCATCAAAGTCACACAGAAGAAACAGTATAAGGAGACTATGATGGGACAGGTAAGAGTGTACTTGAATCCCTTCTCATTACTAGCTCCGTGTCAATTTTGTGAATATTTTATGGAGAGAACTTATTAAAAGAGCTGGTAAGTTAAAACAGGACGGCCGCCAGTTGAGAGAATTGGTCTGCACTAAAGTAACCCTCATTACAGCATATGATGGAGCTAGTAACGATTTTACAACCTTGGACATGAAGCAGCCGTATTATATAATCCTCTTTGATTTTTGTCCTTGTGAACAGCGCGTATTATTCTCTTAAAATTCAGTGGTAAACAGGGCAAGGCACTACCAAAAGCACTGAGAGACGTAGAACCATCTAAAAAGTATTGCGTCATAGTTTCGTGTCCAACCTCCAAAATAAAATAGGGTCCAGACGATGATTTACTGAGACACTGGAATCGTCAATCGTCGGTTCAGTAATGGCTTTCTCTTGTCACTGTGGCTGACGCTTGACTATGACGAATGAATGAATGCACACGATTGTCACGGCCTCTTTCATACAGTGAGAATGTCTCTTCCCCAACAACGCTGAAAACTTGTTTCCTTTCGGATGGGGCCCTAACCTAATAAATCTTATATAGTATAATAGTAAAAATAAATAGTATAATAAATCTCGCATACTCACATTTCAAATGCGTTAACATTGCAGTCGATTCACAGCGGGTATGAAGTAGGAATTCAACCATTTATCCAACACTTTAAGCTAATTATTCAAATGTTTCTGTTCACCCGCTAACTAGTTTTCTTAAGAGCTCAATTGTAAAATATGATTTTACTGTGCAGCCTATTGTGTCTTGCAGGTTATTGTGTTCCTAATCCTATTTGGGTGTTTATTTTTCCTCCTGAACACAAATAAAATCATGATTTCTAATTTTCTAATTAGTTAGGTACTCCAGTCTTTCCACATACCCCCTGGCAACTGCAGAAGTAGCCTCCCTCTGGAGTACAATTATGCCTGATTGGGAATCACTGATGTAAAGCAATAATTATTCATAATTGGAAACATGATTCTAAAGCGGTCTTCCTTCCTCTTGTTCATTTCCACCAGTCTTCAAGGGCTTCTCGCTGGGCCGATCCAGACCACTTCGCCCAGCGACAGACCTGCATGAACAAGTTCGCCAGCTGGTTTGGCGCCATGCCGCTGGTCCACTCACAGATGCGACTGGACCCCGTCCTGTTCAAGGACCAGGTTTCCATCCTCCGCAAGAAATACAGGGACATCGAAAGGCTCTGACAGGACCGGCGCCCCCTCTGGGGAGACCCCATGCAGGGGGAGGCGCGAGAGAAAGACTCTGTGGAAGTTAGGAGTAGTCGGACTACAGCAGGATGGACGGGGAGCGACACAGCTCTGTCTTCCACTCAGCACATTGCCAATGACCACAGCGCTGCTGCTGCCAGAACTTGATGCAGGACAGGATGAATAGGAAACAGCAGATGGCGTTCGGATTTGAAAAACTCAAACAAAGAACACAAACACAGACAGACAAAGAGGAGTACACAAACTGATGGACACGCCAAACAGTACTGTGTGTTTCACAAATGTGCAAACACACAGCACACACTACTGACGACGAGAACACTTGGATAGAATATTTTTTTGTACAACACGAACAAGGACGATATAGACGTTCATGCTCTCTTGGCACATTTGCAGGACCGTAGAAGAGGGGAAGGTGCCTGTGATCGCAAACCTGGCAACCCCACCCACAACAAATCCTACTTATTGCAACCCTCCCTAGTCTGCATCAGGACTTATTACTGGACTCTCACTATCAAACTACTTCTTTATAGCCTGGAGGACCTTCTACAGTTGATTTGATTTTTGTACAAATCAGCTCTCTGTCATCACAGTTGACCCTTTTTCCTATTGTGAAACTTTTTGAATCCTCAGTTCAATATTTTCCTTTTTCAAGACAGAAAATGTAAACTGCAGCGTCTGACCTGTTATTGCAAGGTTTACAAAGCAAAGCAGACATCTTGTCCCTGACATTCTCAGCTATCAACAACACGCGCTCAAGCCTCAAGTCTGAAAACATGCCGTCTTTCCTCTCCTTGGCTCATTCCTTGATGTGCTGATATGGCTTTCATAAATGTCTATCTGCTTCCCTGCTATAGCTGAGACAAGTTAGAAAAACATCTCGTTTCATATCTCATTTTCCCCTCATACTCGCCATGGCAGTTGTACTTTTCTCATCTTTTTTTCCCCCCACTTACTTTCATCATCTTTTATTTTCGCCTTCAAACTCTGTACTTTCACTCTTCTGTGTGTGTCTGTGTGTGCGTGTGTGTGTGTGCATGTTGTGTGTACAGAGCCTTGGCTCATCCAACCATAAGCTCAGGCGGAGTACATTTTCCCTCCGTAGGAATGAGCGAAATGAACATTTCTAGATGAAATGGAGCAGAACGTTGCATTCTAACCAGAGTTGTTTAGCCCATTTATTTCTTCCTGCATGGCCTCAGAGCACCATCCTTACAGGGAGAAAATTTCAGACCATAGCAGGTCTTTAGTGACCAGCGTCATTTCACAGGAGTATTCGGAGTGAGATTTTTAACGCTGAGCGCATCAGTGCCATTCTGACATCAGGGTCTGCCTTTAAAATTGTTTATTGCACATCACGTTGCCTGCATCAGTGTGAGAGGCCTAACCGCTCTCCTGTTGAAATATCAGAGTCATCACTGCGATGTGGCTCCTGCCGCCATGATTTTTTTATTTTTATTTTTTTCCTGTGAGACATCAAGTCCATGGAGCCATTAAATTGACAAAACATTTTCTCCTCCATTTGTCAGGCCAAGATAGGTTTGAGCTTCAATTAAGTAAAACCTATTTCATTTGAAGTGCTGTTTGGCTGCCAGCGGACGAGCCGTTGATGAAACGCCAATTGTCGTGAAAGCAGCGACCCACAAACATGACCTGCAATGTCCACATTAATCCGTCTGACAGTTTGCACCTTAAATTACTTATAGTATTGTTGGGACAACCAGATCAAAATGCTAAAATAACTAGCTATGCCAACCTTTAATTGATCTTTTTTAAGAAAGTGGCTGTCTAAGAAAATGGTGGGATCGTAGCTGTGCTGCTCCACGCTGCCAATCGGTCGACAAACAGTCCACTTACATTTGGTCCGCAGGCACTTGAAAGCAGCGTACTCTAGTGGCCTTGCCGTCAGACTTAATGTCTCACCCAAAGATGTTTTGTGTGCGAGTGTGTGAGAGAATCAGTAGCTGTCATCTACATTGTCAATATCAGTGTCACACATCCAGTGAGGTTTTTTTTTTTAATGCATTTGTTTCTTTTTGTACTACAAGGTTTGTTAAATGTATTTCAAAGCCTTTACAATATCAAAAAGTGATGAGAAGAGTCATATCCTGCTACAGCAATATGACTCTCTCTCACCATATATCATATCCAGCAGGATGCTCATGTTGTGTTTTTTTTTCCATGTCATTGTTTTGAATATCATGTTTGTATTTACAATCTGAGACTTAAGTTTGGAATGTGATTTGTTTACCAGGAGAGATTTATGGTCTGTTTAATCAACTGTATTGGATTCTGGTAAAAAGAAGAAAAGAAAACAAACTCCAGACTTGGTCTGCATCTGGATCCTATTCATCTTCAGAGAACCACACTGTTTGAATCCATGTCATGTCTTTTATGTCCGATAGTTTGAATCACTGTTCATCATCTCACTAGAACCACATCCTCCAGCTTTGCAAAAAACACCTATTATAAGTCCCAGCACCTCTCATCATTATACGTACACATTTATTTTTGGAAAAAACAAAATAGTATGTACGATATGAGATGACATTGTGAGAACATAAGACTGGTTCTGCATCACTGAGGGAAAGTCACTGGTTTTTATTCAATTTCTGTTCCACACGTGCACGTTAATCCATCTAGATGTCAATATACAGCATATATCATGGTTCACTTTGCATTGGTTTTTTAGGAAAACATCCATCACATTTTCTCATACAACTTAATCAGAGCTCCAAGAGCAACTTTCTGGAGTTGCAGTAGAGTTTTAACTCCTGAAAAGATTGCATACACCAGTGATCTAGAATTGGATTGGGCTGCACCATCCTGGCTCTCCATGGGCGTCAAATTGCAAAGTCCCAATAAAAACTACACCAACTGAAACATGGAAAATAATAAGCAGCTGGGTCCCCTGTACCAGATGGAAACATTTTCAGATTCTGCTGTAACATCTTCTCCCCATCCATTACAATAATGGGTCTGAGGCTGTGACAGTTGTTTAAATTACCTCTTTCACAGCTTGGTTTCAAGTCCAATAACTTTGCTAAAGAAACTGACCCATCTTTTTGTTGGCATGTTAGAGCCCAGTCAGAGTGGGATGGATGTGAGCAAAACCCGGAAAACCTCTGCATCTGCTAAAGCACCTATTTTTTGTCTGTCACTTGATCAGGGGGAACTTTATGCAAGTTATCATTGTGGGCTTCAACACAGATGGAGGAAGGTTTACCCAAAATGTGCCAGGCAGTTGGTGTTTATAGTGGCAACGGCTTGTGTTCTTGAAACTAGTCTGTTCTTGATTTGTGCCTTTTACCAACATTTGAGTTCTTGACATGCCAAGCACCGTCTGTCCTAAACTTGTTATTTCCAGTAGACCGGCAGCAATAGCACCATGTACAGGGACTGATCATCCCTGCCTTCATACACTGGATGAGTCACCGCTTCCATTCCCTTAATGTAACACCCTGGTTTCATCTTTGTTTGGACACTGTTGCTAAGGTGACAACGCATGACCACTTCCTGTTTGGGATTATTTATCAGTGATTGGCTGTCTCTCTTTACTAATCAACAGATTATTGTTGATCTGTAAGGATTCAGTCAAGCCCAGCTGTCTTAATGCCTTCTCCTCCCTCCTACCTTGTAATTAACATAAGACTTTTATAGAGGTCACAAATGAAATAGATAAATGCCAATTTTGTAAGAATGATTTATAAAAAAATAAACTCATATTTGATAACTGCATGTCTGTCTTTTTATTAAACATCATGGCAAACTAGTGGAGATGGTTCTCCTTGAGCAGTCAAGAACTGGAAACTGGCATTAAATATCCGGTCAGCAATTTGTTCAACATGTGGAGACCGTTAGCTGATCCAAATAGACCAAGGGATCTATGACGAGCCAATATCTCCCAATATTTCTCAAAGCTCTGGTTCCAATAACCTGTAATTTTAAGCAAATGTTTTACAACTTTTGGAAAAGTCTATTTTCTTGTGCTCATACCTAGACAGCAATCAACATTAGTGGAAAAGAGATTTGAGGTTTAAAGTAAGGTATTAATTAACACAAGGCTCAACTAAAACAACACTTTGCTTTACATTCAACAGTATCAAAAACCAGGATTGGACAATTTAAACAGGAAATCATCCAATTATCTCCTCTTTAGCTCCAACCAAACTACAGCATCACTATCGAGTCTCTTCACATCGATGTGCATCAGAGTACAAGAACCCTTCACAAATTCAATAGGGTGGAAACTACATAATATTATATGTCCTGTAGAGGATTATGAGGATTCATTTTTTCCCTGACACTGTTGCAACATGATAAGGGAGTATGCTGACAAGAACTGATGCTTTGTATTTGTGCTGCTTGCTTTTGTGCTCACACGGTCAACATCAGAGTGTATCCCTGCGCATTTTTATCCGCTTCATCATTTGCAACAGAGTGCATGGACTCAGACCCTGACCTCTGCTTCAGCTGGATGAGAACACACTCCATTTGTAAAGTAATAATAGTGCCTCAATGCTGCGTTGCCCTCCGAGATGTAATAACCATCCCTGTGTTAGACCACTGAGGAGGGGTTTATTAGTCACTACTCAAAGCATTGATTTTTTTTTTTTTCTCCCCTACTCTGCTGAAAGCCTACTCTCTGCCCAATGTTGCATCTGTCCTTCTGCATCTCCCTGAGGACAATAGCCTCATAACACGTCTTGGATATGACCCCAGCTTTGCCCTGAATAATTAAACACACCCATATCAAACACTAATATCATGGATATCTGTGACCTGACAGTGGTGTGTGCAACTGCATGTGTGCAGATGTGCTTAGATTTGAGCTCATGTTTCCCCAGAGCTCCGCTAGCTGAACGGGCTGGCTTCTTTAAAACAAGGCTTCTATCTATCTAGCATAAGAAAGTATGTAAAGAAAGTTTTTTTGTTGGTTTTTTTAATTCTACCTTGTGGCTTTGGGAGTTCTAAACTAGTCTTCAATGTGCTCAAGCTAGTGCTCAAAAAATGTGTGTGTGATACAAAGGGCAGAGGATGCTCACACTAAATAAACCAGTGCCTTTTCCTCTTCACAGTGACAGGGTGGAAAGTACAGCTTTGAAAGATCAATGATAATAACCTCCTCAGATAATTGTTGCGGAAAAACAAGTTGCACTAAAACAAGTTGCACTCATGTAAATTCTGGGTTTACATCTCAGATACTTAACTGGCCTTTTAGAGTAACTGGCTAAGCGACATTTAAAAACAGTATTTAATTGATACAGGGCAGGTCTAGATGGATAAACCCATGAAGTGCTGTAGTATGATAATGCAGCTACAACGTCCGCAGTCCCTGGGCAGGGATCCTGTAGTAGGTCATATTGCGTTATTCTCACCAGAACATCTTTACAGTTTACAAATTCCCTAAATAATGTTAAACTACCGTGATTGAAACAAGACATTAAAAGTCTTGCAGTCTTCCCTTTAAAAATTAGCGTTTAATGGGACATTTTCGGAAGAGTTGAGCTTCGTTAATGGCAAATTGAAAGTTACTGGAATTACATACAAAAATATTTGTTTTTTGTTTTTTAAATTGGAACAGCACAGGGGTAAGTATGACTACACTACTGTATTAGGCTTTTTCTTGATCTTATCTTCATGAGAAATCATGAGAAATACATTATGCTGCTTTTGCTCCCCTCAACCTTCACACGTTTGTGCTGGCTGAATTTAACTCTACCCAAGTCTGAGGTAGGGGTGTTTTTAGTCTTTAGGTTAGCCTTTGATCCCTGGGAGATATTCTGAAAAGGCACAATGACGTACCAAGAAATACAACGCAAAACAGAAGTGACATTTTAAAAAGAAATGCAAGTAAGATTATATTTCAGCAGAATCATGTAAACATGTAACATGTAAATGCACTCAGTACAGTTCAGATCAACTGAGTAAGAATAAGACTCATGGTTTTGCCACAGTGTAGGTTCTTCTTATCAAAATTATTTAGCATTATAAAAGTCTTCCGGACCTCAGACAATTCAAATACTGTGAAATATGCACGTAACAAATGTACAGAATATGAGGATTAAATACAATATATGAGTTTCTCTCTACAGCTATAGACCCTCTATCGAGCTAGTACCTACAAATAGATTGTAAATAGGTGTGTAAAGGTACGCATATTCATACCAAACCATTTAGGTACATGACTTTCATTTCGGTGCAGATTTGGAGCAAACGCAGTCTTTTACAGTTGTGAACAGCTGCCCTTCAAGTTCCCACATGAATATTTTACAGGAGGGGTTCACAGGTTTCAAATTTATCTTAAAACAACAACAACAACAACAACCAGGTTCCCATAAGAACAAAGAAAGATTGCCTGCTTGCTGTAACAATGTTTCCTGTTTATACTGGCCATAAGCAGATCTCTTCTTAAAAGCACTTTTATTGAAAGTGATGGGGACTGAGTTCTACAGTCCTTGTTCTGTGCAAAAATGTATTCAAATGTGACGAGCTAAAAAGAGGCTAGGCATAAAGAAAGTAATACAATTTGGAAATTGTAAATGAAAACACCAACTTTGAAAGATATCTACCTATTGTCACTAATTTAGAAAGCTGAAGCCTTTAATTTTCCTCAAAGAAAGTTTGTAATACTTTTTTGTGCTGGTGGCTGACTATAGATTTGGCCCAAATCACTTGCATAGAAAAAAAGAAAAAGAATTACATAGAAAAGAGAATTAAGAGATGTTCCAGGAAGCAAGTAGTAAATAAAACATGTTTTGGTGTTGATATGGGCACCAGACTGTTGTTTTGTTGTTTTAAGAAACATAATATAAAAATATGTGAATCTGTCCGGATGGACCGGAGTGCAGTAAATACAAAGCTCATTTTGACTAGCGAATGTGAAGGCCAATGCTAATGAGAAGATAGAAGACCCTCCCTTATCATTAAGGTCTCTTGCTGGGGGACACTTTGGCTTTCAGGTAAAAACAAAAAACAAAAAACAACAAACCAAGATAAGTGGATGAGACAAAAGCGGTGCGTCGACATTGTCCATTGCTGATTGCGGACCCTTATGATAATGCGCCAAATTTGGTAACTTACTTCAAACGGCACCATGAGAACATGAATATTACTGCTGCAGGGGACAAATGAACATAGTAAACACTGCTTCCTTCATCAGAGCCTTTTCTTGGTAATTCAGATTGGGCCATAGCAATACCAGTGTTTTTCAATGTTCATAATGACAGAAATTATAATGTTCATTTATGTGAAGTATTCTTTCTCATTACGTTACCAGATGTATCAAACTGTGACCTTTAAGGTATGTACTAAACCATGATTTGTGTGTACCCTTACAGCCCTAAAATAGATAAAGATAATATATCAACTTTTCAGATTATTTCAGAGTAGACAATATTTTCACCCACACCAATCACCAGCACCCTCCTCCCACTGTGTCTGGTGTGGGGTGTTGTCTCACCTCTCTGTGGTGTTAAACATGTTGGTCTTCACTTGTCTCCCGTCTTGTCTTCCTTCCACGGTTTCACGTCTTCTTCAGTATATGAGCAAATATTGCCAAAGTCCCCATTTTCTATATGTAAAGTGCAGCCTCAGCCAATCTGTAGTACCCTGTCACACGTCCAGTTAATGTCCAAATGGTGCTATCCAAGTGTGTCTACGTTTTACATTAATGTGTGTGTTTGTGTATGTGTCTTGCTCAGCTCCTGACTGCCAGCATGGAGTTGATCTCCCAAATCAGGTTGCGGAGCTGGTCCATGATTTGCTTCAGTTGGTGGTTTTTCTGTTTCAGCTTCTGCAGGAAAAATTACAAACATAAAGTAAAGGAAGAAAAACAGATTTTTTTTTAAAAAAAAAGCAAAGAAAAGGAGATCCAACACATGACAGAACATCTCAGTAAACTGTCATGCAATTAGCCTTTCAGCAGAAAAAAAATAAAATAATTCTTACTTACATTGATATATAAACATTGCACAGTCATATTCATGCACCTGGTACAGTACACTACAGAAAAGTACAATACCTGAACGAGCCACAATGGCATTTTGGTGACATGCATTATGATAAATACGGGCAGTGTATTTCCTTTGAGCCAATAGAATATACATCCACTACAGTTCCACTGTTGTAAATGCTCAGGGCAGCTCTCAATGTGCATTAGCCACAAGTGAAAATGGTGCAGAGTAAGTGGACTCATGTTAAAGTAGTCTTTGCAGAATCCTGCAGTGCCCAGATGTTTAAGGAAATTTGCCTTTTTATACTAAATACTAATTCAGATCGAAGCAAAGCATAAGGACATTTTCACCAATTAGTAAATCTGTAAAGTTAGTGCTTATATGTGAATTTGTGTAGAAAACACATCCTTGCATTCCATGTTTTGTTTTGTTTTGTTGTGATATCACCTTTGAAACACATCTGTCAGCTCTAGCATGATGGAAATTCCAGTGAGAAGCCGCAGTTAATAGCAGTGATCATGCTGAAGGTTATAAAAGACGTCAGCTCCAAAGGTAGAAAGAAATGACCACTTCTGACAAGCTGCGCCAACACAAGCTTAAAATCACTATTTAAATTACTGATCGGTCACACAGTCTCATTTTGAGTTGTTTCTACCTCGTTTCTGCATGTGCTTCTAGCTGCTATTTGGTCGTAAACTAAAAAGCAGAAGAATTCCAGCATTCCAGAATTATTTGAATTTGTTTGTTTGTTTGTAATCTTACCACATTTATAAAAAATTAAAAACGGAACAAAAAAAAAAAGAAAAAAATAATAAATTACGTATCATGGCCTTTGCCATGACACTCAAAATTGAGTTCTGTTGCATCCTCTGTCCACTGATCATCCTTGAGATGTTGCTACAACTTGATTAGAGTCCACCTGTGGGAAATTCAGTTGACTGGAGAAAATTTGGAAAAGCATACACCTGTCTATATAAGCAATTGACCGTGCATGTCAGAGCACAAACTGAGCCACGAAGTCCAAGGAATTGTCTGTAGACCTCAGAGACAGGATTGTGTAGAGGCACAGAATAATTTCTGCAGCATTCTCCACCAGACTCTTCCTAGAGCGGGATGGCCGGTTAAACTGGGTGATTGAGAGAGAAGGCTCACAGTCAGGAAAGTGACCAAAAGCCCGATTGTCACCATGAGAAACAAAATTCTCTGATCTGATGAAACAAAGATTGAACTCTTTGGCCTTAATGCCAAGTGTCATGTTTGGAGGAACCCAGGCACCGCTCACCGCCTGGCCAATACCATCCCTACAGTAAAGCTTGGTGGTGGCAGCATCATGCTGTTTTTCAGCAGCAGGCACTGGGAGACTAGTCTAATGTACAGAGACATCCTTGATGAAAACCTGTTCCAGAGTCCTCTGGACATAAGACTGGGGCGACGGTTCATCTTTCAACAGGACAACGACCCTAAGCACACAGCCAGAATGGCTTTGCACCGAGTAGGGAAAGTTTTTCCATGTGCCTGTTGACCTCTTCCTACATACTAAGAGCTTCGGGTGACTTCATCAATCCTAGCCTCCACTAATCACCAAGCTAACATCTGGTCTGCTTCAGGGGTAGCAGTACCGGTAAATCACAGAGGAGCACACAGCCCAATCTCCCAGTCAGTCACTGAGCTTTGTCCACCGATTGCCTCTGAATGTGCTACCAAGATCTCCAAGTCAACAGCTGCCATGGACTGAAGTACCTCATTGCCCAAGCTTTATACATAACAAATAATGGCTCCCGAGCTGCTGCTGCTGCTGCTGCAGAAGAGTGAGAATAAAAGCATGTGCAGCTGCCAAATGCTTGCTGCCTTTGAACAAGAAACTTGGGCAAAACATCTACATCTACCAATTTAGTAACAGCAGTACATCACAGCTATTTGCTTAGCTGCTGTTCTTCTCATAGAGTGAGTGAGTGAGAGAGTGAGAGTTAGAGAGTGAGAGAGAGAGAGAGAGAGAGAGAGCTCCCCTCACTCAGGAGACACTTGTACAGTATCTGCAGTGCAGTGAAATCTATTAAGATTAAATCCATCTCACTTTCACGGTAACACTCCTTTAGCCATGACTAATTACCAGCCATTTTTGCAGCGCAGATAACACCTTGAGCAATCGATTTCACACAGCTCTTTTAATATCAACTGTTTAGCTGATTGTCCTTGAAGATATTCCAGAGTGGAACATTTGGATACCTTCCACTCTCTCTCTTGGGGGCTTTCACTGCCTCTCAAACTCTCTAACTCGCTCTCTTTCTCCCTTTTTTAATGTCTTTTTTCGACTTTGACTTTGATACTGTGTGTGCGCGTGGAATATACCTCATTACTCCGACAGGCAAGTCTTGAAATAACTGAGTCATTTACCTGTATTAATGAGATGATAACCATGCACCTTTGTAATTTCAGCCAAACAATTTTAAAGCAAAGAATACAACACCAGCCCTGCTTCCTAGTTTTTCAGTGTGGAAACAAGACAATGGCAGCAGGGCTTTCACAGTACAGTTGTACTGGCTGGTCTATCTTGATATATGAATAACAAGACTGCTATTATCACAGAATTACTCTGTAACCTCAGGGCAATATAATTGTATTCATAATTAGTGTAATCCTCCACACCTATAATATGATATTTAGAAAAAAAAAATAGAGCATATCATGGAGAACAAAGCAGAGGAAAAGAGCTCCGAGGAGTTCTTTTTGTCTGAATTGTCACACACACACACACACACACACACCTCTTCAGTAATCAAATTGATGAGCCCCATCACTTATTGGCCTGCCACATAATGCCCAGGCCATACAATAATGTTTTGATGCTTTTCCAATCAGCAGTAGCCCTTTTCTGATTCTCCAAGATCTTGTCAGCCAAGGTAAGCTGACTACTCAGCCAATGACTCATGAAAGTAAACAACGAAGCCCTGTCAGACCTCTTGTCTCCAAAGACCTACTGTTGACTGCCTACCTGCTTCATATAACCTGGAAATGCTGGCTGAAGTCAAAGCATTGGTTGGAGAGGAACGTGGGAAAGGTCTGTGTGTGAACTTGTGTGCACGAGCATAAGGGTATGGCTGCAGGAAAATGTGTGTGTGTTTTTGTAGCTAAGTGTGTATCAGTCTCTGCTAGTGATCCACTGGTTCAATGCACTGGATAATTATCAGCACCGATACTGAGCTTATTAGTTTGAACAGGTGCCTGCCGTGATTGATCGACACTGCCGTCTTCTGTTGTGCCAGGTTTAGTTTGCTAAAATAAGCCAAATGCCATTGCAGATAAGGGCTGCAACTGATGACAATATTCATCATCAATTGATTTTCTGATTACATTTACAAATAATACTAATACACTTCTTGCTTGTGCATTACAGCAAATGCATTTTATTGTGAAAGCAGTGGTAGACCGACATTTACTGGGAAACTGGTTGCAAATTGTAGTTAACTAGGACTTGCTTCACAATTTTTCACAACTAGATTTATACATTTCCATTTGATCACATGAGAAAAGGCCTGTGCATTTACCAGAATCAATGTCTACATTGGCTTGAATATCTAACGAGATGCAGAGAAAAAGGTCAAGTAAATTACCAGTGTCCAGCTGCAGGAACCCCTTACATGCCCTGACAGCACACAGCCTTGGTGAAAGCAAATCAAGTCTTGTAAACAAAAGTCACATGGACTCATGAGAAGTTTGATTCTTGGACAGAGGTTTGGCAACGTATCATCTCAGTGGGGGTAGAGTCAAAACAAAACCAGATTTCAGTCCCTGTAAAGATGTGAGATCATTTTCAAGGAGAAAATAATTGTCAGATTATGTAATAAAAATATTCTCTAGCAGCTGCCCTAATGGTAAACAGCATGAATGTGGTTTATATTGTAGAACAGATTTCATACAATATTAATTCAATAGGAAATTGGCAGTAATTGTGACTACTAATTAATATTCATGCTCTAGCTTTGTTAATGTGCAGACTTTTTCTGTGATTTATATAATATGAATTTAAATATCTCTGCATTTAAAAATGTCACCTTTGAACCATTGAAACTGATTACTGATGATGAAATTAGGTGCAGGGAGCCAGCAAAAATTTCTGAGGAAGCTTTCACTTTATCTAAATGGACACTTTTACATCTTAGATTGTAATCCGCCGTTCATTAAACAACATCATAAATTATCTGAGTCAGGCTAAGGAAAACATGTTATTGCTATTGCTCATTAGTACCATTAGCAGTTAGCCTTGACACTATCTGATGGCTCGTTCACCAACAACATTAAAACATCCATATTAGTTTGGATCTCAGATTATAAAAATGTGCGGTCTGTGTCTGAGAAATAATTAAACATATAAGTGAAGGACAGGGGCTCTATCATTAGTGGAAATCTTAAAAAAAGACCAGTTGGAAAACTTAAAGAGATTTTTGCTAGTAGGCCACATCACTGCTTAAATGAAGGCCAGTGACTCTGTGTCTTCCATCTTTCTATGGTCCTCTCTGTCCGCCTTGTACTGACTACATTCATCATGCTGCCTTTCTCCTCTACTCCTCGAAATCAGATCAAAGAGGCCGTCCTCAAATAGAAGGGTGAAAGACAGAAGTGTGTGTGGGGGGGGGGATGCTGAATTTTTTATTGAAATCAGTTTATTAAAATTCTGCTCCACTGAAACTTTGCCACAAGAGAAGATTTAAATACAATATCTCTGTATGTCATGTCAAGACAGATCCTGGGTTGGGCCACCAAAAGACATTCCCCGACCTGAAATCTACTAGTCACAAAGTAAATTCATGCATTCACATCTTGGTAGGACCACTGGAGATTGTTTTTAATTAAAACTGAACAGATTTAGGCAACCTCAACACGTTACATCTTTACAATAATTCAGTAAACACTTGGGATTAGTTACATGTAGGCCATCAAAAAACAGGGTTCCTTTAGGCTTATCAAGCTTGTTAATTTCTATATGAATTAATTCTAATGCAGAAAAAACAAATCTTGTAATTACAATATTATACGTTTTTTTTTTAGCCATTTAAACCCTTTCATCTACAGTTAAAGACGTGACCACGATGTCTTCCAAGCACATTACAAGGGTAGTGTTTTTTGATAAGGTGCTTTGAAATGGCAGTGAAACAAGTTAGATTAAGATACTCACATGTGCGCTTACACACACACACACACACACACACAGAGACAGACACACACACACACACACACACACACACACACACACACACACACACACACACACACACACGAAGAAAGACATGAGGAATGTGGCAAGTGGAGGGAAAACGTGCCTTCACTCAGGATTCCTCTGCTAATCTGCCCTGTCGCTGGTGACTCAAATCGCAGCTTTGACTCAGACGGATATGGCTGGGAATTACAAGTGTAAGTGTCTGTGAGTGAGGAGAAGAGATTAGAGAGAGGAGAGGGTGAGGAAGAGGAGAAGACGAAGAAGAGAAAGTAAAAGAGCAAGAAGAGATGAAGGGGAGATCAATGAAGAGAATAAAGAATAGGACAAAATAGGAGAAGACAAGAGGATGGAGAATGAGAGAGGAGAGCAAGAGAGGAAGTGGAGAAGAGAAAATTTGATTAAGGGTTGAAAAAGAGGAGAAGTAGGCACAGAGGGGACATAAGGAGGAGATGAGGGAAGATGAAAAGGGGAAATGAAACAGGACAAAGAGGAGATTATAGCAGAAGACACACTGTACAATATAGTCTCAAGAAAAAGTAAAAATACTCGCCGTTTTCAGCATGAACTGGTTTATGATATTTGATCTGATAATCACCATAGTCACAATAGTTCCAAGCTGATAATACAGAGTCCTAATCTTTCACGTCTTTATTGAAAACACTCATTTAACATAAAAATTAATGGTAGAAAAACTAATGGCAACACTAGGCTTCTGAGGTTATTAGATGTCAAATGGTGTCAGGTGAGTCCAAATCAATGAAACAAGAATGGAGGCCTGGTTTAGAACTAACGTGACTTAGAAAAACAGTCATAAAGTGTTGGTGTCCTATTTACAAACAATTTATATGAATCATGCCCAATAAATAAAGAGATCTCAGAAGACCTGCGAGAGAATCAAGAGTTTATTTGCAAATAGCTTAAGAGGGGTTACAGAGTAATCTCATAAATATTAAAAATACATCAATCCATATATAGCCTATAAATGGAGACAACTCGTTACTGTGGCTACTGTCCAGAGAAGTGGGCACCCAGCCAAGATCACTACAAAGGCACAATGCTCAGTGAGGTAAAAGACAACTCTAGGGTATCAGCTTAAGGCTTGAGCAGCTCTGTTCATGAGTCAAAACTATGCAAAACATTGAACAGACATGGTATCCAAAGCAGGACAACACGGAGGCCATTGGTCTCCAAAAACAACATTACAACATGACTGAAGTTTGTCGGACTACCCTCCACAACACTAGAGGAAAAAGTCTTGTGGACAGAAGAAACAAAGGCTGAATTGCGCAAGACGAACAGAGAAGTGCACACAACTTGGGACGCTTGGCGTTGTGGAAGGGAAAATGAATTTCCAAGTTTATCAAAGTATCCTACAGGATAGCGTCAAGGTGACTGTCCACAAGTTGAAGTTCAAGAGAAGCTGGGTGATGCAAGAGGACAATCTACTAAAATCGGTCTTTATTATATGATTGAGTGAATAGAGGAAGAGAGAGACTAAAGTGTGTAAGAAAGAAGAAAAAGAGCAAAGTATGTGTATAGATTTTTCATAACTTGACTGCAGCCATACATGTCCTGCGTCATCATGCCAGAGATAAAACTCCATGATCATCCACACAATCAAACCCTCTGCTCTGTTTCGAAACAGTTTAAAGTTCAGGAAGCAAAAACAGTCTGTTTCTTTTCATGTTGTCTGTAAAGGCTGGAGCAAATGCCTTTGCCTGGGCATAAACGCAAGTATATTTAAATTGAATTCTATGGTTTATACTAAATATGACAACAACTTGAAGTGGAGCCTCTGCTATGTGGAAAGGTACTTTTCCAGAAATCCCCTAAATTATGCAAAAGTGACAAATGTCCTCAAGGAAATGCAACTCCCTATTAAGCAGAATAATTAGGACAGGCCGAACTCAGGGGGGCACCATTTTTAGCAAGGAGTGTGTGCCTACAGTTAAAGACTCCATTCTTAATAAACTTCCCAGTGAATTTAATATTTCAAAGTTCAACATTCACTTTATCACATTTTGTCACCTTCTGAACATGTACTAACTCTATTCTTTTGGAATCTCTATGCACGTTGTGGCCAACAGATTTACAAACAAGGAATCAATTAAAAATAGAAAAAAACAAACAAAAACAAACAAAAAAATCATCAACAACTGTGTTTTTGAGGTTTTGTTTTGATGATTACGTTTCAACACCAACTGTTGTAAGTAACTAATTACATTTACAAGTACTCAAGTATAAATTTGACGTACAGGCACTTTATTTCAGTATTTTATCTTACTTCTTCTACAGTACAATTCAGAGGGAGACATTGAACTCAATTCTGTTACCATTTTACTGACTACATTTTGTGCAACATTGCAACATAAAATGGTTAAAATGTGCTTCATCTTTTTAATCAAAGGATAACTTTGGCCATGTTTTAAATTAGTCCCATTTCCAACAGTTCCCATACAGACAGTAAAGTTTGACAGCAATTTGCCTCTACTCACATTTAGTGTCCATCGGTCTGCAACTTGGATTCATTCGTCTGTGCAGCAGACCTCTGTCGTTGTCCAAAAACTATTAAAAACACATCAGCCAGACCCACTGCTCCACTGGGTGACATGTTTCATCATTCCAAAATGCATGTTAGATAAATGTTTAACAAATGTTGCCCCAGATGCTTCAATTCACTATAATTTTGTACAGAGGTCTGAAATACACCGGCCAACCCTGCATGTGCAATATACCCCAGAGTAATAGTGATTCAGGTTCAGACTGATGCCCAGATAAATAAGTTTCTTGGTGGAACACTTTGTAGACCTTTGTAGAATTTATACTACTAGAATTTGAAAATTAGTACCACTTGTAGTGAAGTACTTCTTTGAGCAACAATTTGCACTCTCATTTAAGTATTTAGTTGGTGTATGTTGACATTGTACCTTGATCAATACTGACAGCAAATATCCAATGATTTTAGCTGGCTAAGGTATAAAACATCAAAATTTATCTGCTTATGCTACATATTATCTGCTGCAGTTAAATTACTAATAATTAGACTTTGAACATGGTCAAGTTAATCATGAATATTTCCAAAACAGCACTCGACACTGTGTGAGTGCATGGGCACTAAAAGCGTTCCTCCAAAGCGAAATGTCACTTGAAGAAAAACACATTGGCTACTCTCAGGAAACATGTAAAAAGCACAAGTGAGTTGGGAGTAAGTAAGCAGCTTACTGCTCTGTGGCCTGCCTGGGGAACCCTGTGACACTAAGTGGGCCACAGTTAACCATCTGACAGTATACCCACGAGATTCTGGGCCAAGCCGCTTTAATTTCCCTGACATCCGTTTAAAAAAAAAAAAAAAAAGCTTTAATTGACTTTATAAACTTCATGGCTTTTTCTCAACAGGAAGGTTTAAGTGCCAGTGTGTTTTGTGTTTGGCATGGGCTTTCCCAGGGGAATGAAGCCCTTTAAAGGGATTCTGAAGGTAGATAAAAGCCCCCACTTCCAGTCGTGGCAGAAATACAACAGCCATGTTGTCATCCTCGCATACCTACCAGCGGGGATCTCTCAATACATCCTCAGCATTGAGGTTGAAAGCCTGCAGTGTCAGCCGACTGTTGCAGAACGTTTGCAATCGATTGAGCCTTTTAGAAGTATCTGGGGCTAGGCGCCCCCTCGCTCTCTCCTAAGCACTTGATTCTCTGCCAGGTAGCCCTATTGATTGGGCTTTCCTTTGTGATTTGGTTCCCAGTGATAATAAATGAGGGGCAAGAAGGGCGGAGTGCTATTGCTTTAAAACCAATGATGGGCAGTCATGCAAGTGACTTAACTATCAGCGAAACTGCACATCGGAGAAAATTCCAAGGAATATAGCTAAGCTTTCTGGGTGGGGGCTATGTGACATGTTAAGCCAAGGAAATATCTGTTTCGCTGCAGCAGTCAATAACTAAAGCTCAGATATGTACAATAAGCTTTTGTGCCCGACTACATGCAAGTTCATACCAAGTTCATGAGTGAAAAAGACTTTTTATTCCTAAACTCATACGCACTTTTTTAATTCAATCAGGCAAGCATGCCTCTATCATTCTGTGATTCATTTACATTTAGTCATTTGGCAACTTACGATTGTGAGACGTACACCAAACCACGTTGGGGTTCAGCATCTTGCTCGAGGACATTTTGACGTGGAGGAGACATGGAGGAGCAGGTGATGGAACCGCTAATCCCCGCGGTTGGCGCACAACCTTCTCTACAGCCATCCTACGCTACACCAACGTTACCACTAACCATGCTTATCGAATCAAATTCACCTGGATTCTTTTAGCACTTGCAATAGATCTGGATGCAACAGCCTCTGTCACTACAATTTGTCTTTCATAGTGACTTTGGAGATATCCAACCTTTCCAAGGTCTGAGAGTCTGCGCAAATGAACAGCATCTCCCTTATGACAGCAAATAATATACAGCACATCAAAACTTGAATATTTCATCTGTTCTGATATAAGTGGACCTATAATTTGGCTTGCCTCATTTGCGCAGGTTTCTACGTAAAGAAAGAAACACTGCAGAGCATTGGGGCCACCATCTCTCAAGCCAGACCCCTCACCATCTGCTGCGCCTGGGATGAGACATTGAGGGAAAATACAGAATATAGGTCAAATCTGCAGAGAAATTGCGGATACACTCCAAAATGTAGCACAGGACTGCTTGAACATAACTTCAGTTACAAAATCTGGGGACTGCCCAAGGCACAGACAGACAGATGCATGCAAAGCTAAATGAGCATGTGATCTTTAAGGCCTTTGCCCGTGTAAAAGATAGTTTGTTAAATTGTTATAAAATTTAAAAATACAGGTCATCTACAATTTCTATTTGCATATCTCCCAACGTATGTAAAATACCTGTGATATGCAAGTATTCATCATTAATATCTGGCTGTAGTTACAGGTTCAGAATAGGAGATTTGTGAGCATGTATAGGTGTGTACTTCAGGTATACTTCAGGTTCAGGTATTCTATGCACTTGCAAGTGTGTGCTTGAATGCAATTGCCTGCATGAGAGTGCTGAAAGCTTGAAGCCAGAATCTGCAGAGTGATACCCCGCCGTCTCAATCTCAGAGCAGACAGGACGTCCTTCTTTCATCTTTCTCAGATGTCTGTCAGGAGCCGAGGCCAAGCTGAACACCTCATTTCAAACTAAGTAAACATGATACTTCAAGGGTTTTTAATGGGCAGTAGAAGGTTCCCGTGAGGTTAAAAAAAAAAAAAACAAAAAAAAAGAAACCTTTGATTCCAATTTTCCTTCAGGTGCCAACAACAGTTTCTCAGACGTCAAAAGCATCTTGTGACTCAGTGCTGTGTTAAATTGGTACAATCACGCACATGCACTTAAAATTTGCTCGCCTAGGGCACCTCTCCAATGAAGTAATATCGGTTCTAATTCGGTTTATCGTTTTAAAAGTAAAGACAGTGGTAAGGGCAAAGAAAGAAAGGCAGCCAGATTTCTGAAAAGAAACAAAAAAAAGAGGTAATTCCAAAGTAAAGCCTCCAATACACTCACAGGAGTTGTTTATTGAGTGCAAGGTAGACGAGGTTGAACAGAGAACAAGCATTGTACTTGTGCTTCAGCCTCATCAAAACCCTAATAGAGTCTTCACATACACATTAGCCAGTTTCTAAAGTTCAATTGTAAACATTTCTGCCACCACCTGAGCAAGCAGCTTTCCCTTTACCAAATAAAAGTAGAATGAAAAGTGATGACAGGCTTTGAAGCAAAAAAACCATAGCGAGCTTTCAGGTGATGTAACATGCCCTTTGGCAGTCACAGTGCAGATCCTCAATCAGCTCTCGACAACAAACTCTGACTACAGCTAAATCTGGAAACAAATGCACCTTATCCGACCGTTCACATCCCTTACACTGCACACAAGAGAGGTTGCTCTTGTTTGTTGTCTGCTCTCCGCTTTCATATTAATGGCTATATTTTGCTGAGTGCTAAATCTTTAAACCACAAGATTTGAACAGACCAGCTAAACTGCTGTTTAGATGTTCCCCATGCACATACAAAGGCATATTCTAAGCTAAAGAAAATGCGATGATTCTTATTTTGATGTCATTACACACTAAAAAAAAACATCACAATGTATAGTATATTCTACTTTGTCGCTGTAAATCTTACACACTGCACCTTCAAGTCACTTGTCAAAGTGATACAATCATACAATTAAGATGTCTTGATTATTCTTGATACCTCAACTGCTGCATTTCAATGACAAGTAAATTTCATTGGAAGGCAGCTGCTCGTACACAAATCCTGAATCTTACCTTTATCTACAATGTTTGCATTTATGGTATGGATTTCTTGGTTGACTATTGAATCAGTACATCGTTCAACATTAGAACACTAGTGAACAAAGTATCATGAGTAGCAAAGTTGATTGACAGGGCAACTTACCCTGCTATGGCTTAGAATCTAAGCCATAGCATGGTAAATGCTTTTTTTTGCTTACATGCTGACATTTTAACAGACAGAAGAATAGAAACATTTACTTGTTTCTTAACTTTGAATGCTAGTTGAAATGCATTCAAGTGTTAATTAACCTTAAATCAAGAGTTTCTAACCAGCAGTAGGGCTGTTAGAACAACGCTGCGATGTGTCATAGGATATTTCTCTGTGTTCCACTAGAAAACAACATTTGCACAGGTTTCAAAGGCTCATAAAGCAATTCTCAAGTGCCAAGGTCCTCCATCTACACTCAAAGTTTTAATGTCTTTTGTGGCATCACAAAGTAGTGAAATTGAAATGTCAGAAACTGCCACACTGACAAATAAAATAAAATGTCTGCTTTGTAATCATAGTTCAGTAACAAAATGCCAAAGCAAATGTCCCTGGGAGGTCATGCAACTCATCACACAGTAGACACAGGCAGCCAAATATTTTCCTTTGATTGGTATGGAGTTGTTAGGCAGACACTTTTCAGCAATAAAGCTGAGGATAGTAGAGAGACACCCAGAAGCACACAGCAGATCTGAATGTAGAAAGAAAACGACACACAGAAGAAAGATTTAGGTTGATAATAGTGAGGGTTCTTCTAGGTGGAGAAGAGTTTAAACCAATACGTTTTCTTTAAACAAGTCTTGAGGTGAAGGGCTCTGAAACGTGTCTATTAAAACACAAGAACACATACAATGTACCAGTGAAGTTAACACCAATCTGCTCCATGGAGACTTGGATTCTCAGATTATGAAAGGAGGTGAGAAGAAAGACAGCTATTTATTTCTTATGGATCATATTACTTATACATCTTTAAATCTCCTGTACCGCATCTGCTACCACTGCCACCACAGTATGTTCCAACAATTATATTTTGTACAGGACATGGTAATACCAGATGTGAAATATTACAGAAACTAAAAAAAAAATAATAATCTGTCATGTTGGATATTGGTGCCAAAGTTTCTACTACCCTTTTAGTAGCTTTTCCACTTCAGCATCTATTCAAACAGTGATCACAAATGTTAAAGACATACTCAAAAAGGGAGCAATACGTAAGAAACTTTTTTTTTTTTCCTTTTATTAGGAGGCTAAGCTCTAACCTCTGTGTATCCCCAGCCCTGTTCAGCCCTCCATTAAATAAAACTGCACTGCCCTGCACATTCCAAACTCAATATTGTGATGTGTATTTGTCTATTTTTACAGAATATATTAGGATTTTAATCTTAAAATGTTATCCATGTTTTTCCTTTTTACTCTCAGCAGAAGCCTAAGGGCAAATCACATTGTATTACATTACACATAATATTGGTGTATATGGCAAATCTTTGCATCCTTGGATCTTTACATAAAAAGCACTGCATAAATGTACAAACAGCAGTTTACTTTGTCTTGCCCGTGTAAACCAGGAAAGTCGTTTACGTTTCCAGTGGATGCATGATGACCCGAGACTGCCCCAGGCCTGAGTACCTTTAAAACTAAATTAAAAACATCTCTCTTCACTGGAACCTTTGGTCCTTAACACGAATTCCCCTCCATTTTTTTTTCTTTAAAGCAATCTCAAAAGAGTGAGAACAATTTGAAGCCTGTCATGTGCTGCATTAGTAAATTATCTATATCACACCTGGAAAATTATACACCCTATACAACAGATGAATAAAACAGGTCTGTCTTTCATGTAAACAATATTCCTCAACATTGCAATGCAGTCAGACAAGACTAACGGCTAGCATACCCCTTAAACGGTAACAAATGGCAGAAATAAGTGGAGTTGCCCTTGATACTAAATGCGACAAAATGCTAGCAAAAGGTATTCTCCAAAACAGAAAATCTAAAACAGCAGCTCTTTGATTCCTCCTTCACAAGAGCTTTGTGACTACTCTGGCCCTCTGACCCCAGCAAAACAATTAAAAACCCTGTCGCATACAGAGCGCCCATAACGTGCCACATATGAGGCTGCTAATAAGACAGAGGTACAGACACCTGCTGTGCTCAGCCTACTAATTCTGAAGCCTCAACAGAGGCAGAGGATGAGAAGGGGATGGAAGACAGGGAGAAAGGTACAGAGAAGAAAGAAGAAGTGGAGTGCAGCAGGGGGTAAAGTCTGCGAGAGTGAACAGAAAGTGAGAAACAGAAACAAGGAGGGACACAGACAATCAGAGAGCTACACAACGTGAGATGGAAAAAGATAGACAGAGAGAGCATCTTCCAAACACACTGCTTCCCTCTCTAACAGTTCTGTTATTGCGTTTGTTGACTCCCAGCCTGCTCTTCAGATAAACCTGCCAGTGCCACTGGAATTCATTATACATGCTGAGCCGGCAGCAAGCTCACAGTGGTCTGGAGAAAAGAGTAAAGCCAGACAGCGGATGGCTTTTCCATTTGAAATTACAAATACCCTCATGCTTTTAATTTCTCCATTTCTCATTTGAATAAAGAGGACAGATGCAGTAATTAACCAAGTATTAAAAAGGCAAGGCAGTGTGCAGTGAGGGAAGAAGAGGAGGGAGAGAGAGCAGCAGCAGAGTGGGAGAGATAGTAACCATAAGAAGGGAGAGAAAGAGGGGAGCTGTGGAGAATTAATAACAGGCCAGATCTCTCCAAGGCCTCCTTAATGGGCTGTGACAGGAATTTATTCACACTTAGGCTGGTATTAAATCAAACGCAAGGCAAGTGGCAATGGCAGGCTGCAGCAGAGGGGTGGGGCAGGTGTGGAAGAGAAAATAGCGGGGGTCTGCCTTGTTGCACAGGTCAAGCATTACAACCCCCCTCCAAAGTGGAGGGTCATCTACAAGGCATTTGGAATAGATAGAAGGATGGAGAGACAAGTGATGTGCGAGAGAACAAACGATGAGTGATGTGCCAATGAGGAGACGGCCTGACCCACAGCCCAGATGGAATGATTATCAAGTAGACCACTATGAATCATCCTTCCCCCATTCTGCAAAATGCTCCGTCAGCCAGACAGTCAGTCAGTAAGCCAATCGGTCAGTCAGGCAAGCAGGAAGGAGGCCGACTCTCACCAACGTGAGCAGCACTCGCCACAGACAGCAGGTAAAAATGGAAGCTGCACAAAACACAAAGCTCTGTCCAGATTGGCAATGAGTGAAAAATTCTGCTAGTAAATTGATTTATCATATTCTGTGTTTTCCTTCATTAATTGGCATGTGGCCGGTAATGTAAGATATTCATTAGGGTTGTAATTTGTGGTCATTTTGGTGCCACTGAAATTTATTTTGATTGTATGAAAAAAAAAAAATGTGGAAGACTGGGGACCCTGAATTGATATGCACAATCACATTCTACGGCACAAGAGGTCTGCAGCACCGAGATTGAGCAATCGCAACCCATTAGGCACCAATGAATTATGGCTAATGCATCTTAAACACTTATGCAAACATGGTTGACTTTCACACATGCTCAAATAAACTGCACTTCTTTGTACACATACTCAAATTTACTACACTGCAATTCACTACATACATACTGCATACAGACAACATGCAGATTAAGGAATACTACCACATTTACATTCAGATTCTAATATGTATTGTCACACACAGCATGCCTCCATGTAAAGACACTTGTGGAGAGTGATGAGAGTGATGCCTTCCCCCTTCCTCCCCTTCCAACGCTGGACAGATTGCATCACCATCCGTCAGCCAGACTCAGACAAACAGCAATTACCTCAATCGACAGATAACGAGAGCAAGGCTATCACTCACAGCCAGGACGCCCCATAAAGCAGCCAGACATTAGCATGGAGGAGTCATTTATCTGCCTCTCCGCTAGCCATCCCCTTTCTACTACCACTCCACCCATTCGTGATCTTCTACTACTTATTCAGCACAATCTGACTGGCTGTAGGGGATGGGATAAAACTGGGCTGGAGGTAAGGGGAACTACTTTGACAAAAACATAATGATGGGAACCCAATCCGTGGATGGGGAGACCTGACCTAAAGTTGTTAGGATTAGATAAAGTTATAGATACGCAAGTATCAGCCCAAGCCACGCAATGATCACACCATCAGTCTTCACAAAGTCTGCATGATAACTCACAAACTCACATGATGGAACTATATATTTGGTCAATCAAAATTGTAACGTAAGCATCACCTAATGTAGGGGGAAAAAAAAAAAAAACACGTAGGTATAAAACCCCTACGTTTTTGCTAGTTAGACATGCATCCTTCCACTGCATGATTCTTGTATTGTTGATTTTATCATTTTAAACACTTTTGTTGTTTGCTGTTAGCTTTTGCATCTGCTGAAGAAAGTACAGCATCTGCAGTTAAAGTAAAAGCTTCCTTGATTTAATTGTAATTTATTTATTGCATCCTCATCTTCTACAATGGCACTGACAGGGGAATGACTGTCAATTGTTTTTCATTTGAATGTGCGCAAATTCTTTTGTTCACATAATCGTAATGTATTTAAACACACATTCTTATGGGTCAAAGTCTACATGTGGACGTAAATCTGATTAATTTGTGCAGGTATTGTGTGTCCATTTATTGTCTTGTCAAATAAAATAAATAATGCCACATTTTATAAAATCACAGAAAACAGTTTGAAGGGGTCACTTTGTTGAGTTTGAAATGGCTTCCTATGGTTCTAATTTGGTGAGTTCAAGTACATGAATGACTTCCCTCTGTTTTCCTCATATTAAAAATCCCTTTGCTTCCAGCTGAAAAACTCCGCCAGATGATGTTATGTGGAAAGAATCTGAAGGAATAGGTCAACAGAGACTATAACCCCCTTATGATGAGCAACAAGATGACAATCTGAACTGAAAAGTTTCACCGGATGATGTTATCCAGACAGGTTATTCAGATAGATAGAGAAACATTTTAATACATGGGAGGGAAAATGAACATGTGTACTATTCAAAATTAAAAGGTAGCACTAATATCCTTTAAATGTTCTTGTTTTCTTTCACGTCCCTGATTGTGTGCTGTGACCCCATCTTTCTCCCCCTCAAGTTTTAGACTGCTTTTTGGTCAACAAGAAGTCACCTTCTGCTCTGGGAGATTTTCATGGACATTTTTCACTGTTTTCCAACAATCACATGATTAAATCTGTAATGGAAATAACCCCGTTGTTGCAGTCCTAATGGCCCTCCTGCAATCAATATTGCGTTCCCACATCGAGTCCAACCAGCTAATCTCACCAGTTCAGTGTCTTGGTGGTATTTTTAAAGGTTTTTTCATTATGTGGATATTAACGCTGACTGACATGAACCCAGCTCTACCAAACTCTCTCAGGCCAGTAACTGAGAAAGAAGGTGACAAGTCCAGATAAAATGTCAATACTTTTCTACAGTCTGTAGTGGAACAAGGGCTGCAGACAGAGATTAGGTAGGGAGTGGATAGCTTTCATATTTAGGCCTGTGCCAACACTCCAACTTCACATTATTCTCTCTTGTGAGCACCGACCACACACTTCAATGGCTCTCTTCAGATCACGCTCTTCTGTCAAATGGTAACAAGAGTAGTGTCTGTTCCAAGGTTATTTGACTCAGAACACAGTGTACAAAATCCCCATCCATGGATTTAGCCCTCTTACCCTGGCATCATATCACCCCATCCTATGAAGATGCATTATATCACTGTTCATTATTTATAGCATTGAGTGAATTTAAATTTTGATAGAAGTCATCTTTTCTGAATCATCTACTTTCAGGTTCAATAAAAGCAAAATGTGAGGCTAGCAATCCTAAACCAGTGTGACATATCAGCTGGAGAGTTTGCAGCATGCTTGGACTTATCTTTTCACTTACGCATCAATCTTCTCTCTCAGCATTCTGTTACAGACAGCATCCTATTTTCCCTGCTGCAGCTGAATTTCATCAGTCTTCTGCTATTCCCTTTGAAGACCCTATCTGAATGGGAAGGGCTTAACTCTGACAATCCACAGCTGTCTACACATCTATCAATCCACTTTTTCATCAATCTTTTACCAGCCTCTTCTTTCCTGTACATTAAGAAGCCCCACACATGCACCTATTGCCACAGTATACAAGGTTTCATTCATTTGAAAAAAACAAAAAAAAAATAAAAAAAACAAAAAAACAACAACACACAGATGTTTTTTTTTCCCCCCCACATGCATTTTGCTACCTGATCGTTTCTCTCCGTGCTTGTTCGTCCTTTACCCTCCACTTCACACATCCACCCTCCCTGACAACAAAGCTATCTGTCTGGCCATCCATTCATCCTCAAACAACTTGCTAACCTGAACAGTCCATCCAGTTTCTCCCTTTATTCAATAGAAGCTTTCATCCATCTAATTTATTTTTCCCCCTCCATCACAAATACGTCAACCTTTTCATTCTAACCTCTCTACCCCTTAGTTTTCTTTCTGTTCTCCAGCTTCTTTTCATCTCCTCTTTTTTTCTGCCACCTCACCCTTGTCCTAATCATCTCCCTCTCATCCAAATCTACCCTATCTGGCTGGAGTGACTGCAGCAGATGTAGCCAGGCTGCAAACATCTGCTTCCCCTGTCCCACTGCATCTCTACTCTGCTGATCAGACTAACCACTTAAACTCCCCAAAGCTTGCTGTCCTTACTGCTGCCTTAATGTGCAGCTGGGGAGCCTGGGCAACATCACAGCTAAATATTTTGCAAACAAACATGGCAATTCACTGGAAATTGGAGTGCAGGATTGGAAATGTGCATTTCTAATAATATAAAGTGTATAAATAGCAATTGGAATGCAAAAAATCCTTTATTGAGGAGATTTGGAACAATAGAATAATCAGTAAGTTACATTGCTTGAGACACAAAGCTGATCGTATGGCAGAATGGGCCACTTCCCAAAACAGACAGAGGGGTTTGGTCAAGTTAGCTAAACACACCACATACTAAAACTTACATCGAAAGTCAAATAATTTAGAGAGTGATCAATCACCATAACTGTCCTAAATGCAAAAGACCAGGTGAGTAGATGCTGTGTCAATGATTGTGTGCCAATTATTTACTTAAAGCCTAATTGGGCCACTATGTAAATGAAAAATAAACAAATAAATGCCGAGATGATATTTACAAGTCTGACACAAAATAGATGTATGCACAACATTGTTCTGGAAATCAATCTAGCACTTCAGCATGACACTCTGGTCAAAACCCATTTGTCCCGCCCGTCCCTATCATTTTTCTGCTCAACTCTTCATCGCGTTTGTCTCAGACCAAAAAAAATAAAATAAAAAAGGCCATGCAATACCACAAAAAATGCACGCAGAGTATCGAACACCTCTTATCATATGAGTAGTAAACCATCAAAGTGTGGCATTAAGAACTATAGAAAAGAAAATATAATTTAAAATGGATTGCCATCGCTGGAATTCATATTTTTGTAGGATTTATTTACTCAGACAGATACTTGTGTCAGCAGTGTGGACAAATCCTGATCATCTCTCAGGTTTTACTGTACAATACAGTAAGGGATTTTAAGCTAAACGCTAGTGATTCTTACCACTAGCAGCTTGTTTTCCCATTTAATTTGTTCTTGTGCGCATCCATACACATACTGGCCGATAGTTTCACATCATTCCACAATTCTATAGGTGGCAGTAATGTGCAAAGAAATGCAACCACCACTGACAAAGGCAGGGAAAAAGACTGCAAACTAATAAGCATTAATATAAACAATGCAAGGTTCAAACATTTGCAAAGGTTTTACAGAGAAGAAAATGCTAAACATGCTTGTTAGGCCTCAAGGACACTGCATAATGAGTAATGCTAAATTTAAACCTAACTTTTGTTTGTTTACAAGGAAACTACACAAAGCACCTTTCCACAAGAATGAAATGAAAGTGCTTGTTCCAGTTAGTCATGTTACGGATGTATCCACCTGTGTGTCTGTTCAACAGTACTAGAAGATAAAATAATTATCCTGCCTGCTTATAAATAATAATTACAAAAGAAGCAGCTAAGAGATGGAGACATTTGAGATGTGGCTGGAAATCAATATCAACACTTCAGAGCATAATTATCTATATTTCACTTTAAATTAAACAGATTACGCCCATCTGCTGTATAATGAGCAGTTTTTATACTTACTGCATAAAGTCTTGCTCTGTGTTAGGGAATGCAGAAAGGCTTGTCCTGAGCATTACAGTAGTCAATATACTCAATCTCTATATAGTTGAATCATTTGACAAAACCTTATTTGCATACTAATGGTCTGCATAGGTGGAAGGTCACATAACAAACAAGGTTATTTATCACTTACACACACACACACACACTCACTTTTTGGTCTAGTATTCCAAGCTTAAAAAAAATAAGGAAGATTCTATACTTTTGTGAAGGATTGCCGAAAGCACATTTAAGTTTTTCAATCTAGTATCATATTCAAAGCATTGGAATAAGCATTAGGTTATTTATGTACCACAATATCAGCAGGCTTTTATTACACTCTTGGTGGGTATGAAGGCCTTGTGTGAAAAGGAGATGCTGTTTGTTTTGGACGGGGCTGAGTGCAGTTGAGCGCGGGGTTCACTGCAATGTTTCAATGTAGTGTTAACATTTAAAAGCAGCCAGGGGAGCTGTGCTGAGCTCTTAAAAATAACCAATTCTCATCTCTGCTGCAGACACTCCTGACCTTGGACCATTATCACTGCAGCACACTCAGATGGCTTGGCATGCACAATCTGTACAGAGCCAGCACAATGCACATACAAAGAGAAGAAACAGATGAAGGTGGACGCACACATTGAAAGCACATGTGAAGGCAAATGCAAACTCAATCTTGTCTCTCTGAAGAAAGAACAAAAGATTTTTTTTCCCCCTCCCACTCTCACTGAATATACTCCCATAAATACACAAAACAAAACATAGCCATGGCAGACAAGGCAAACTAAAAAGGCCCCTAAATAATGCATGATGCGTTTTACCTGAACCTTTGCCATGTTCCACTGTCCGGAACTACTCTGCTGTGTGATATGGAAACTGCTGGGAGGAATTATGTGTGGCTGCTGGCTGTTTACTTCACCTGCATCTATGCGCAGTCTGGGTTTCATCGACCCAAGGCTGATATTTGCACACAGCGCTTTAATGTCATTTTGATGGGCCTGTTTCCCAGGGAGAGATTAAACTTAATCCTCAACTCGAAAATAATCTATGATGGTAAATGCTAAAATATCAAAAGGCCAGGGTTTGTCGGTATTAAGAGAGTGTGTGTGGAGCCCCAGTGGTCTGTTCAGTACTGCATGGCTGCATGCTGTTTAACATTTAAATCAACATTTCATTTACACAACCCTTGGAGTGATGTGTCTTATTCTGCCATCTTTGCAGTCACAAATTTTGCTCCAAAAGCTCACAGTCAGCACCTCCTTGTACCATGGATAGTGAACTGCAAACGCGCAAGATCTCCTGTTGAGTTGTGGACTTTAACACACGTAAGCCTGCAATAACTGTATCCACCAAGGATGATAAAGACATTACCAAACTAAATCACACTTCAGTAACAGGTTGGTCATTTCACCTTAAAGTTACTTATTTTGGTCTGCGCCAAGTCCTGAGGGAAATCTCTCAGTCTTTAGCTGCTAAAAGCACCTTTATTTTCACAAGCTAGTGGCTGACAACAGCTGCTTGTTGGTCTGTACTGGATTGGTACTGTTGGCATGCACGCATCTAGTTCATAATCATTTTTTGTAACATCTCTTCAATAACAAGGTGTTCAGTTACTGCTTTAAAAAAAATGACAGGTTCTAGCAAAACGTTAAAGTTAAAATCCCCATTTGATTAATTAATTAAACATCAACTTATATTTCTGATGAAAGAAATTTCATCAGAAAGTCTTGGTCAAATCATCCTGTTGTAGCAAATATTCATTTTTTAGGTCTTTGGTATTAAACACACAACTATTTGTAACACGATTTGTTACAATCATCTTACCTGTGACAAAGGTACTGTAACTACCTAGAAATCATGACAACAAATGTGAGAACGGGACATAGATGAATTGGTAAATTGATAGTTTTAACTTCAGGCATCAAGCAAAGCTCCATTTCCAATGCATTTACATACTTTCTCAACTTAGAAAATGTAGAGTCCACAGCAGAACAGCTTTAATTGTGGTGTAGATTCACTGAACGCAGTTTTTAATGCCAAAGGTGCTGAGAATACACAGTGAAATAAATATAAATATATACACAATAGGCTACGCATCAACAGAAAATATCAAACATTTATTATGCATAAAGTGCCCACTGACTTTGGCACATCTTATTTTCCAACAGCTCCTTGCTGTCAATACTAATGGACCTGTTCAGAACTAGAGGTTGACAGGATTGATTTATTGAAATCATACAGTAATAAACTTTAACTGGGAGAATGTGACACTGATTTGAGATTTGCTAACTTTACTTTACTTTACTATACGAGTGACATCACCCCGAGTTTGAACTACAGGAAGAATCTGATTCGCCATTAGTGTTACAGAGTGATGCCTCCTACCTCATATACAGTAATACAGTAAATGACCTATGGGCTCACAGATAGCGGTGTCATTTGTAGTTTGTTCCCAGAGAGTTTCCAAAAGCAAGTTTCACTTTACCTTGCATCAGCTAATGTTAACTTAAGACAGCTAACTGAACCTATTGAAAATAAATTGAATCAGAAATTTAATTTACAAACGTTTACAACCAAACTATTAACAATAATAGTGTGAAGCTAATATACATCACCACTTGCACTTGTAAGTGAAGTAAAGCTATTGTCTGCATGAGGTGGTAGTATAACACCGTCTGAATGAACTGTCTGAACATCAACCCAGTCAAAATGTGCATCTCACAATACGTCTTAGTCACACTTGTGAGAAGAATTCCAAGATGTTTGTACTTCTTTGCTTGGTGCAGCACCCAGACAAGGACAATTCAGTTTTATGGTACTGGACAATATCCTCAGATTTTAAGGTGCTTACTTTCATCCAAGCTACTTAACTCTCTGCCTCCAACTTTTCCTGTGTGCAGTGGAGGTTGGGGTTCAAGTCAACAGGATCGCATCATCAACAAAAAGCAGGGATCCAATGATCAGATTAGCAAAAGGTAAACTCTCCAGTTCTCTCCCCCGAAATTCTTTCAGCTAATAATCAAGATTATAGACATAGATTTTACTTTAAAAAGGACTAGATGGCTTCTTCTAGCCTCAGCAGAGTGTAGTTACAAAATGCTTCCCACAAAACACCTTGAAGCACACAACTGAGAGACTAAATACTATAGCTGTCCACTGTTCCACCACCAGATCTGAATCCGAGGTTAAACAATCAAAATAAAATATTTTCCAGCACACTGGCAAAGCATTTCTCCGAAAAGATTCAAGTAATGTGATTTCCCAGCAACGCACATACAGCATGAACACACCCTGCAACCACCTCCCCCATCAGCTAGTGCTTAGGTAAAAACGAAAACTCTACATGACACAGATGACGGCTTTCAACAAACACCGGCTTAAACCGTTTATGCTGTAATTCTACGTGTGCTATTCTGTACACATAACATCTTTTGCACGTCTATCCACACAGGAAATGCCTCCTTGAAGCTTTTTTTTTTTTCTGGCTTAATGGTGGAGTGAAACAATCCACCCTTTCCTCCTAACACAAACTCTAACACTTCAACTGGGGAATACCCTCACATCGAGCCAGTCCATTGCCTGAGAAATAGACAAGGCTTTCCATAAGTAAATAAATTGTATAGTTCTGTAGATAGTAATAAAATTGTGTAATCAAGCTAAGACATTAAGCAAATAATTTCTTAGGTTACAGACAAAGACTGGACAATATCTACCACACAATACAATATATAAGACACCTTGCAATGATTGACTACATTAAACTAGCGCTTGGAAATGTTTCGGATATGCAACACTGGTAAACAGCATTTCCAAGCACCATCATGCCCGCCTTTAAACACAAACTTTGTCAGCAGACAAATTTTATGAAGTGTAGCCCCTTTCATTTTGCTTTGCAGCAATCTCGCCACTCAAATAATGGAAAATTGGCTATAAAAGCTTCAGGTTAATGATCTGTAATGAAGGCCATGACTAATAATTAGTTCTTATCTCAAAGAAGTAATTGGACAATATGTTTTCCTTAAAGCTCAGATACATACGATTTGAAATGTCTTGAGGCACGTAATCTCAGTCCATAACTGAACCTTTGCTCATCTGAAATAACATCATGTTAAGCTGTGATAAAATTTTCTGATATCAGTTTGTGAAACTTTTAATTTTTTATTTGACTTGCCCCACCTTCACATTGTATTACCACTGGCTATGATTCAAACATGCATTCTTAAAAGAGCTACACAACTGAGATACAGAATACGATACCTTGTTAACCTCCAGGATTTCTCTCCTCTCCTCAGTTGCAGGGCGACTTTGGCCGGCTGAACGATCCTCTTGCTTGGAGCAATCGTCCTCCACAAATGGTATTAGTTGCTGGAAGTGACAAAAAGCAAAAATGTGGCTTTATTATTTTGTGTGTGTCAAATGTAAGCTTCAAAATGATTACATATTTAATCTCTCTCAGATGCATTTTTCACCACTGATTTGGCCTAAAGATTTTAAAAGCACTGTAGTGCATGTTTATATTTTCAGTAGGAGACCTGTATGCCTGCTTAGTGTCAGTAATATATCAAAGTTGAGTGCATACAGGAAGTCTTTCTCTTAGGAGTCCTGAGCTTTACTTAAGATATCTCTGTGCAGTTTCATAATCTTGTTCCCATGAAGTGCTGAAAATGGGGATTCTGTGTAATCTCTGGAACACAGTCCAAGTCTTACTTGTCTCTCGTCAACGTAGAGAGAGGCAGGATTGAGACAGAGAAAGTGAGTGGGAGATTAATTCATTTTTAAACACTGTGTGCTTGACCTTGTATGCTTGACACTACAGTGAGGCTGATGTGTGAGAGCCTTCAAGCGAGGCAGTGTTCCAGAGAGATGACAGGGTCACTGCCTGCTGCTTTACGTCACACTGACCCCTAGTGGTCATCTCATGGAGGAGGAGGAGGAGGAGGAGGAGGAGGACGGGTGCAGGGGGCTTGCTGCAGTCACATATCAAGTAATATGGAAATGTCTTGAGAAAACACAATTCTTGGTATAATACAAGCCAGGACATAAAGGACCTACATGGAGAGTGTGTGATAGATGTTGAGCTACAGCACAGAATTACATTTTGTCAAAGGCAAGAGTAACTGTGTGTACAAAGCGTGAATTTTAGTCAAATGTATGTGCTATTGTACAGCATTTCCAGAAAATACATCGTATTAGTTATGTTGACATAAAGTCAATTTTATAGTTTCACTTTCTGAACAATCTACATAGCAATTTTCTGTGCACTTTTAGACATAGGATACCACGATTGGGTTTCAATTAATGCTGTAAAGATATTCTGCATTAGTTTGTTATTCTGTACTGGAGGCAAAAAGTTCTTGCTGGATGAAAAAACTAACTCGAAAGTTTCCTTAGCAAAACAAAAACCTTCATACCAGACAAAATCACAAATACGGATTAGCCAGGAGATTCCGAAGCCAATAAAAACCCATACATTGGGAAAACACATCTTGCTCCATTAATGACTTGGCACTATGCTAATCTAAATCTACAAAGGCCCTTGAGGTTATTCTACTAGACTACAGCATTCGACCTGAGGTTGTGCAGCTGGACATGAGGCCCTGTGGACAGCAGACACTGATTTAAGAAAGCTGTTCATCTGGAAGCAATGGCTGACTGGTGTGGACCATGGTTAGAGCCAGCCACTGTCAAGAGTGACAAGAAATAAAGGCAAACAGAAATAGACAAACAGAGATCGAGAGTAAAAGAATGAAAAGAGGTAGTCAGGGTAGAAAAGAGCAGAGTTGAGGGGAAGGAGATGGGTGGGAAAAGAGTAACAAGAGGTGAAAACAGAAAGAAACTGAAGAGATACTCAAAAAAAAACCAAATGGAGATTAAAAAAAAAAAAAGAAAGAAAGAGTGATGGAATAATGAAAAGATTTTTGGAAATCTTTCTGTGCTCCTGACGGTTTCCAGGCTGAGCTCCACGCCAAACTGTAAACTTTGGCTCCTGGAGGGAGAAAAGACAGCAAGAACATGTGCAGGATATTACAGCAGACAAACCATGATCTTGTCTCTGCCTCCGGAAACCTAAAAGTAGGAAAAGAGGACTTTATTTTTTCTCATTAGACAATTTTAGACCAAAACCTGACATATCAAATTTTATAAAAGGTAGTGGGCTGAATTTGGCAGCTTGTGGTGGGAAAATTAAATGTGCCTACTAAGGTGAGAAAGATGGATGGACAGCGTGTTTTATGTGTGAGTGGGTGCACATGTAGCCATGCAGCATACATGTGTGAATGTGCCTGCGTGAGTCATAACCCCTGCTTCTTCCACAGAAAGATGGATGTGGTTTCCTGCCTGACAGAGAAGAATAGGCTAATAAAGTCCTCCAGGTTGTCTGGCTGAGACAAGAGGAAAAGGGTAACACAGACAAACCAAAAAAATAACAAAATAATAAGACAATAGTGGGGTACGAATCGAGGGAATTTAAATGGCAAGGATGTTCAGTACAGGAAATTGCAAGATAGGCCAAACACTGGGACAACAGAGAAAGGAGGACAGACGAGAAGCAGAGGAGAACGCTGGAAAGAAAGACTGAAACAAAGACAATGTAAACAGACAGATGGGAAAAAATAAGGAAGAAAAAGGATGAAATAAACAGAGCCAATATCAAGCTACTACAATAAAGAATATCAAAGAGGCAAATGGAGGGGTGGTAAGAAGGGAAAAGAAATTCAGGAAAAAGGAAAAATATAAAAAACTTCGAGTGTAAAAGCTGCAACAACAGCTGGAACGAAAAAGGGGAAAAAGCTGACATGCGCCTTTGGTCCAGCTGTTCATTAAACGGGTCTGCTGCTAATTAGGCTGCAATGAGGTCACACTGCCCGAGTCATTGATTCCACTTCCTGTTTTGGGCAGTGAGCGGCTGTCAGGCGCCACCTGAATTCTGCGGGATGATAAATGGCATGCATGCCGGGGCCAAAATCAACAACCCTCAGCCCCAGACAAACATGGCGAGCTGAGCTATTGGTTGGTCAGCACTGGGCTGGGTCTCGGCCTCAAGGGAAAATGAATAAACATTTAAACAGGGCGTAAAGAAAAGGGAAAAAATAACTTTGTGCCTAGTGAGAGTTGACATCATAACAACAAAGGAGCATGTCAAAGTGATCCCTTCATGAGTTCCGAACTGCAGAGTCATTTTTAACAACCCATGAATAGAGCATTTAAAACGCTGCCGAGCAACTGTACTGTATTAGTCAATGCAGAAAATATACACGGTGGCAGCCATCACAAATTTGTTCCAATTTAAGACTGGTCTCCTCCCACATCCTCCTTTATCCTCAGTGAGAGCCTGGCGAGAGAGATTAGCTCCAAGCCAATCTGTAGAAATTGGGAAGGGACTGCCGCAGTCATAAATCCAATCAAATAGTGGTGGATAGCCTAGCATGGAGCCTTGGGCATGGCCAGCAAGACACTGTGTGGATGTTTAAAAAAAGCCTTTGTGACAAAGTACATTGCACCACATGTACAGGTCTATGTTTTATATATTATCTGTGATGCAACTCGTGCATGTGTATTTCTGTGCTGGCACAGCCAGGCAAAAGTGGAGTGCTGCTGAGCTGAGGTGCTGCTGCCCTTAAATGTTGACGGTGACCATAGCCACCATGAAACGACTCTGAAGAATGCACGTCTCATGTCGTGAATCTACTGTGAGCAGTGGAAAGACTGACCTAGAGTGAGTAGGTGAGACGACGGTCTCTGGGCGTAAAAATGTAAGTGTGTGTGTATGAGCCACCAGGTGTGGCAATAACATTGGCCTGCTTCATTTAAACTAACACATCATAATTCAGTGAGTGGCTTGTGTGAAAAGTTGTTTAAGGCAGTGGATGAATGTATTAAAAAAAAAAAAAAAACACACATGACAAGCACATACAATGTGTTTGCAAATGGGAGAATTAATTAACTCAAATTTAAATAGTTAGATTTCTCAGCAGTTACAATGAAATTGTATGAACTGCAAAAGATGTCTCGATAAAAACAGAGAATGTGGAAAATCAATGGACAACATAACTGTAATTAACTAAAAATAATACATTTATTAAGCCAAATACTATCAGAGGAATTGTAGTAAAATATAGTATTTTTAAATAACAGTGGTCAATGCAAAGATCTGATCATGTGATTAATATTGCTATTCCATTTCCATTACATTATTAGATTTGAATAAGATTTCAAAAAAGGGAAATTAGCAGTATGTTTTGTTTAATTATTCAATTACACGGTGCAACCTTCCATTAGCATGTAACCAGATTGAATTAGGACATTGCTTTACCCATTGAAAAGTTGTGTAGTTGCGTAGATTATTTCGATAAATCATCCTCCTTGAAACATACACTTAACTCTGCTAAAATTAGCTCTAGAGGAGTTGCACAGGTGTCTCATTCAGAGGCAATGTGACAGACACTTTTAAAGAAGGGGTTATTTACCTTCTTACAGATTGTGTTCAAAAATGAAAACTCAATTTGTATGGATGCAGGGAGGTGATGCAAGCATCCACATACTGGTAAAGTCTTCTTGAGGGAGGTTTATATTACATAAATTGGTGCCGAGTGACATTTTTAACCGTTTGACTGAAAAAGTCAAAGGGCTTTTATTGCGTGAAAGTTGGAAGAAATTATTACATGTATTGAAACAGGCCCTTTACACTTGACATTACTTGAGGTCGAACCACAGATGCATTACTGAATGTGTTTACTCGGTGTAAGGACGGTATAGGACAGGACGGTAACCGGGTAGGGACTCCAAGGCTATAACTACAGAAGCCTCCACAAAACGCAGTTTAGAACAATACATTATTTCTGCCCTCCAAGAGAAACACAAATTCAAAAACCCAACAGTTGAGCCCACAGTTATATAAGACTATATCAAATACATGAAGCTCCAGGAAATGCTGAAACCCTTGCAGGTGATCCCTGGGCCTGTATCTAATAATGCAGTTTCACTCTGGATAACACTATGTCTTTATTTTTTTTAAACACATTTTGAGCAGGGATAAAACATTAAAAAAAAAAACCTATGTATGTAGGCCTACTACATTATTTGATTTCCACAGGTGCTAGCATTTGCATAATTTGAATAAATATTGCTTTATTAAATTTGACCCAACATAATTCTTCCTTTGCATTTTAAGAACAATTTTCAGTTTGAATAATGACACGATTGCTGTGCCTGCTGAACTGCCTCTTTAAGGTTTCATTGCCAGTACTAGTGTTTACCGCCACATGCCACAAAATGTCTGATGCCACATGTTCATATGGTAGTGCTGAAGTCTCTTTTGACTGTCTGGGTAGCCTGTTTTGAAACTGTGCACATTTGCTACAGTCAAGCCCTTAATATCTGCACACATGCCTGGCCAGTATAACACTTCACAGCCTTGCAGTTTGCTTTTGACTATTCCAAGATGAGAATAGTGTACAAGTACCAGCACGTGTTCTTGCACAGTGGGTGGCGCAATTCGGCGCAGGCCTTTGTACACCACACCGTCTGAGACAGCTAGCTCACTTCTTACATCCCAGTATTGCTCAACAAGACAGGAAACCATGCGTCTGGGATCTGGCTAGCGCTGCCGAATAATACTTTGGAGCATGCTTAGCTCATTTTGTGTGCATTCCTCCAGTTCCAAGTACTTCTGATTACCAACTGAAAATGTAGCTGAGCACTGACAAACACTCTAGCCCATCAATCTCTGCTGTACTAGCAGTCAGCTGTGCTCTTGACAGCATGTCTTCCAGCTCCATGTCTTCCTCTCCTATGGCTGACAGTGAGATCATATTAGTGGAGCCAGAGACACATCTTTCAAATGAACACAGGTTCAGAGGAACAGTTACTTGGAAAATCTTCTAAGAAGTCTGTGGTCATTGTAAACTGTGACGTGTTTCCCAAATATGTAGCATTTAAATTTGGTACAAGGGTGAACAATGGGGACAGCATCTCCCGTTCAATTTTTGCACAATGTCTTTAGGATCATATTTAGGGATATCGTTTGTAAATGCTGAAAAGAGTGTGATTCATTTACCTAGTTAGCTTATTAACAATATTTAAAATAATAATTATTGTAAACGAGGTTTTTTTTTTTAATGTAAGGAAACCTGTTTACTAGTCATCAAAGATAACCATCAAAGATAGTCCCTGCTCTGGCAGTTGAAAATAAAATACATTTATGAAAAAGTTTAGGCAGCTTCTGTTAATTCTGAATGAGTTTGGTCCTTCAGACAAGAAAGGTTCAAAGACTGTGTCTGTGTGTTTGTCGCTGCACCTTTCAGTTCTGTTTTAACCAGAAATAGCAACAATCAGCGCTAAAGGATGTGCAAAATGCGAAGCTACTGCATGTATATTTTCTATAATTTGTTAACACAGAATTTCCCACATTCAAACAGGGTGACCAATTTTGGGATCTTCAAAACTAACTCGTAGCTATGGCTATGCTTTCTTTCATGTACTTGACAGACCAACTACATAACACCATGTCAGAGAGCGAATGTAGGAGTGATAACAGAGCTGTTCGCACTGCTAGCAGCTACATGGACAAGGCTCACTACCGAAGCCTAAACAAAAACACGATTTACAACAATGCATTACTCTGGAGGCAGGCCCGGGCACTTAAGACCCGGGCACTTAAGATGTCTTTGGGCTTATGGCACAGAGCATCTAAATTAATTAAAATTTCTTTCTTGAAACCGCTCCATTAAAATGGCCTCAAAGGGAGGCACCCCAACAACAAAAAGATTCTAATTGACCCAAAATACTTAACAAACTGATATTATCCACAATGACAAATGTCAACACAAACAGCTAAAAACAGACAAAAAAGAATTTCAAAAAATATTTAATAAAAATAGACACAAGTCTTGACTCCTCAACTCACGACAATGCGAAAAATCACATCATCTGCATGCTCAGTTTCTTTGTCTCACCTCTGGGGGTATGGGGTCCAGCCCGGCACAGTTTTCGTTGCATTTGTCGTAGACAAGGCGCAGCTTGCGAAAAAGCACCGAGAGCATGCGCAGGTGCTCCTGGAGTTTCAACAGCCTGTCCTGATGGGTGTTGGGGTGGTAAGTGACTCCATTAGGCAGCTGAAAACCACCAGAGAGGAAATGTTACACAATGTTTACAAAAAGCAATCACTTACTGTATATTGTTGCAAGTGCAAAAAAAAAAGCGACAGCCACTGATATCTACTGACCGCAGGGGGAAGAAAAAAACAAAAAAAAACTACGATCGCTATGTTGTTTCCAAACTGCCAACAGTCCATTTGAAGCCTCCAACTTCTGCCTAGTATATGCACATTGATTTGCAATGATAATAAAGTGGTGAAAGCATTTTCTTTCTGCTAAGAATGAAACCTACCAGAAAACATGTTTAACATGTTTATGATAACGGAATAATATTGTAACTGGTCATGACAATATAATACCGACATAATTTAAACTAGCAAACACAAACTCAGCAGCAACAAAAGGTTAACCGCTTCAGCTGCTGCACTCTGAATGTTTTCTCTCGCTTTCATACTGAGGAGGCATCACTGGCTTTTAACTACAATGGGTGTTAAAGTAACAAGACATGTTTTTATTGAGAGGATCGACAAGCCTCTGGGGCAGCACTGTCTGATTATAACCATTCTACATAGCATGAAGCAAGCCTGCCTTCAGGGCAAGCAAAGTGAAGAGAGGGCAACAGAGAAAGAGAGGCAGGGAAAAGAAGATAAATGAGGAATTTTTACAAGCATAAAGAAAAGGCTGATCTAAAAAAACAAGTCACAACAATGCTGTTTGTGCATTCTGTGGCTGAGGCGTGTTTGTTTGGTCTGTGTCTGGCTGTGATTTTAACAAGGTGCAAAAGGAGCAAGTCAGAGGGGTGGGAAGGCATCCGTGATAAATTCACGCTGACTTTGTCTTCAGAAAGTCGTCAGAGCGGAACAACATGTCGACATAAGAGGAATATTATGTAAGACTAATTTCCTGAATAAAATGCTTCAGCAATCCATTATCTAACGTTTAAAATATCTGGATAACCTACCATCATTTGGGAGTGAGGATGGCAGTGAACTAATGTACTGTGTGGAAATAAGAAATGAAACAGAAATGTATTTGAGGCAAATCAGTATCAGCCATAAGGGCAGTACATGGATAATATTCCAGCATCAAGCATTATCACCATCAAGCAAAGCAGCATCTGAAGAAAGTGTATTCAGACAAATAAAGTTCTAAAGCAAAGGGCAATTATCAAAGATCTGAAGTACTGTAGCACCTTTTAAGTCATGACAATGTAAAACAATTATGCTCTTCTGAGAAACACTGATGTCAAAAAGTATGCGGCTACATAGCCTATGTGAGAGATTGGACGCCGGTTTTCAACTCCCAAAAAATCTTTAAAACTCCTCCGCCACTGCTGGACGAGTTTTACTAGCTACGGCAAACATTTCAGTAACAATAAAATATTTTCATGACTTCACCAACTTGGGATTATTTAAAAGCAACAGTCATTTTCTAAGAAAATCAATATATTTTATCCCAACTCAACAATTACATATCCTGCCTAGATGCTCTAACTACAGGTCAGCTTCAAATTTTGCAGAACAAGGCGCTGTTGCATAGCTGAAGAACAAAGATGTTACAACTAATGCAGGCAAATGTAATTTAGTCAATTAATTTATTAATAACAATGAAAAGCTAAACACTATTTATAAAGGCTTCACATGATTATGTCAACACATTTTCTACCATCCCTAAAGGCCCATTACATTCACAGAGGTTAAAAACAAGAGCTGATCAAGCTTTTGGCAGACTGCATTGGAGTCCCAGCTTTAGTACAGACTTCCATTTAATATTCCATCTGCCTTCACTGCCTGTTTAAATACCACATGAAAGAAAATGTTTGATTGACAGTTTCTTTTGTTACTTTTGCATAGTGTTTTGTCATATTACAATAAGACCTATTATTACAACTTTTGCAAACAGTTTAACATTTTGTACTTCACCTTTTGGCTTTATATGATAATATTCTCCTTTAATGATTTGTCAATTTGTTTAGTCCTTTAATGCCGTTTTCTTATTGTAATAAGAGTTTTCTAAAGGTATTGGGAAATGAAAGAAAGACAGAAGGACAGACAACCAGAAAAGTGAAGGGGGAGTGTAGACATACTGTCATTTGCTAGACTTTTTTCCAGACACTGACAGACAGACCTGCATATTCCTGAGCAGTTGGAATATCTCCATGGTCCTGAGGACAATGTCTTGGACCGTCTCCTGGCCGATGCGACACAGCGAGGCTGTGTTGACATCACGAGCTGCCTGAGCCTGCTGCTGTTGCTGCTGTTGCTGCTGCTGCTGGGGCGGCGGCTGCCCGCCAAAAGGCGATACAAGAGGAGGGGTTGTCATGGAGACAACAGGTAAAGATGGTGTAGGAGGAGGTGGTCCTGGTGAAGTTATTTCAGATGAGCACACCGTTACATGCCTAAATGAAGTGTTTGAGGGGAACAAGAGATATACATGTACAGTAAAATAGATGTACAAAAACAGTGGAAGTCTTGAATACTCCACTTCATGTCTGCAACTAATAAATTAGTTCTGAGTCTGAACTGGACAAGTTTAAAAATGTACATAAACCAATTAATCACTCAAACAGATTCTGACATATCAGCAATTAATCACTCAGATTTTGATTGCATCATAAATAAGTGTTGGGATTCTTTATGCACTGTACCATTTATTTAATAAGCAGTAGTTCCTGGGAGCATTTACAAGATCTCGCAATTTAGCTCAGAAAAAAAACGCAAACGTGTCTCTGTCAGTGCCCTGACTAAGTGACTGTGCACGCGAGGTTTCAAAAAGTGCACGCGCCGTTTGCACCGTTATAGACGCGAAACTGGATTGGATACAACTCGCCCAAACGCTGCGGTCAAGTAGCAGGTTAATTAGCTGCCCTGTAAAAGTGGCGTGGCTGTCACCGAAGCTAAGTGGACAGTCGTACCACACGACACTTCAGCTTTCTCTCGGTTCATTTTTGCGTCGTTTGGTGCGCCGCGTAAAACTTAACACCGCAGTGATTGTTCATATTTGTGCTACAGTACATTAGACGACGTGTAATGTTACCTGCACGGTGACAGTTTATCTGTTTTGTTGACATATCACATCCACTGCACTGCTCTTAAAAGCGCTGCCGCCGCAACTCTCGCGAGAACCTTTTGACTCCGGCATTAAGTACTGAAATAGACGCGCCATTTGAAACTTTTTTTTTCTTTTTTTTTTACTAATTTGATTTGATTTTCACCGGAGGAAGCCGCACAGACTTATTTAATATATCTAATAATATAAAACTTAACCCCTTTTTTTATATTTTGATGGTACTCCCACCTCTAAATGTTTCGACAAAGTAGCAAGAAAATTACGGTAAAAGCAAGGCGCACAAAAAATTGTTCAGGTACTTTGTTTAACAGCGCCATGTGCTGGTGTAAAACAGCCAACTCAGCTTGAGTTCATCAGCTCTAGGCCTGTCCACACCAGATAATTGCTTCTCATTGCTTCTCTCGTGAACCTCCAAATCATTTTTATTAAGCTTAATTCAATATAATCTCCCCAAATGTTGTCTACTGCGTGTTATATTTAATCCTTGAATGAGCCATCCATCCCTCACTTACACTGAACAACTGGAGTTAAACTATTTTGTGACTCACGAGAATTCAGATTAATTTGAAATACAAGAGGTGTCAGAAAGAGACAGTAGGCTAGACTCAGTTGCTTCTTCAGCATGTGCTCTGCCATGCAGCAGAATTACTGCTCTGATTTACAGGGATTCCGAATAAGGGCTTTATTGAAAAAGGAAAGGCTTTGCCTTCAGGCTTGAGTGAGACTGAAAAAGTAGATTAGGATGCCTATTACTTAATTTATATTATTCATTCCAATTCGGGGTTATAGACTGGATTTCAATTTTCTTTTATCTGAAATGTATTTTGTGTTATAATAACCTGAGGCCATTTTTTCATCTTATTGTCTTTCTCTAAAAACACCCAATCTGCAACATGCAACAATGATATGAATACCACTGTGTCAAGTTCACTTGACTGCCCACAGCTTCTTAATTGCAGAAGAAGTGCTGGTTAGCTTGCCGGGATGAATGAGCATTACTCTTACAATTCCCATCTGCTGTACTGCCAAACCAACTGAGGCATGCCTTTTGGAAATGAGTTTCTCCATAATCATCCTGCCTGTCTTCTTGGTGTCTTTAATTGGGCCGAGGGAGTAGTGATGGTTAGTTGACGGAGGCAGGTAGAGGAATGAATATGCTCTCCCTACACTGTTGCTGAATTATTACAACAAATAACTTTTAAAATAACTATATTCATTCACACATGTATGTATGGGTATGTACCTTTTGTGGGTGTGTGGGGAAAAGGTGTGTGTCTATCATGGGGGTGGAGCAAAAAAAGGCACCAGTCTGCAGGTCTTAAGCAACTTGAAAACCCATATATCATCACTGATCAAAGTGAATAGAAAAAACAGAAGGTATTGATCACATCAGTTTGAGCTAATAGAAAATGCACTGAATTTAAATAGCTTTTTGTCTTAATATAATCACACCTCAATAAGACAAAACATTCATGTAAATGTCAAAGACGCTCATCCATCTCAAGCCGGTGCCATCAGACATCTTATCATTTTTACTTTGCCCAACTTTATCAGGTTACACAGTTACAAATCTTATTGGGGAGCAGCTGGAATAAGATTCATGAAATACTGAACAGATAGGCAGTGCAGTATCTCATTACCTGCATGTTCCAAGCTGCAAACTGTGTTCCTTTCACTGCTGCATGTAATTGAGGCCTCTGGTAAAAAAAAAAAAAAAAAAAAAAACATGAGGCACCACCACGAATTACATTAATGCAGGTAGCAGGTTCATAGTAGTGCATCATCTTATCGGTGCTGCAGGGGCTTGAACTTTAAACAAGAGAGGGCAAAGAGAAGGAGAAGCAAAAAAGTCAACCTGGAATGAGGTTGGAGAGACCAAAAGGTAACAAAAAGTGGAATAGCAGACAGACAGAACATCCCTTGTGAGCCAACACAAACCATGCAATTATTAGCTTAGGGGGTATCAGGACTAAAACGGATTATCTAACCACCTAGTGCATTACTCATGCTTTAATTAAATACACTGATCCGGTCCCTCAAGGGCTAAGTTCAGATGGAAAGAGAGGGGGAGTACAGTGGTTTGCTGTAAAGGTATCTGCACGTAAAGTTCATTCAACTGCTCACTGCAGATTTCACATTGGAAAGTCTCTGGACCCCAGAACGAGATTAGTGTAGCTGAAGGTATGGGATACAAGTTGTGAGGGCAAGTCTGAGCATATGTCCATGTGTACAGATAATAGGCCAATCAGGTGAATTCATTTGTATAAAATAATCAAATTTCGACAGAAAGCCCACAGAGGAGTTAAAGTTTTTGTGCTTCATTTAATTTGAATGGGAAATTAGAGTCCGATGTTCCAATCAATGGACTGAACATTAGGTGTGAGCCGATTTGAGTGGTGGGGGCCTGTCTTACTGAGAAGAGAAATCTGGCTATTTACAATCATAAAATATAAGATATAATGAAAACACAAGTCCTGGGTTTGAGCACATCGCTCATATACTATAACTTACAGTAAGTACTGTTAAACTGTACTGTGACTCTGACAATTTAAGATGCTGTAAACAACTTTAAAGCTACTTAAGGAGAAGCCAAAGGGCAGAATTGTATTTTTAAATATAAAGTTTGTTCAGTTACAATGTGAAATAAATGTGTGTAAAAAAAAAAAATAGCTTCACAATGATAATCACAGTAATCCTATTGTACAGTAGGTTATAGCATTAGACGTAGAGGTTTTCAAAATAAAAGACTCACTATTAGTGGGCACCAGCCAACTTCGTGTCAGTTGTTATTAATGATGCCCTTGACCGTGCTATTGCAGCTCAGGACACCCACCGCCCTCACTGCGGGAAACAGGAGGCAAAAAGAAGGTCTAACTCAAACGAGCCGTAAACACTTCAGTGTCAGTTACATGTCAGTGGTTCCCAGTACCCAAAGATGGCCACCCAGGTGCATTAATAAAAACAAACACAGACACAACCTGGCCCAAGGTCAAGGAAATGGGCGGCTGTTAACAGGGATCAACATGACCCTGAAGACAACGGATCCATTTCTGCTCTTGTTGCCCAGCAACAGAAGAGCCATAATGGCAGTAATGGGTTAAACGGATACTGTGCTCTGTCGCTGGGGGATTTTATGACATTGTAAATCAAAGTTTGAAAGCAGAGTATTTGAAAAAGGAATATTTTATTGAATAATTCATCTCACCGGGCATCTCACAACTGTACAAAGGCAGTGGAAAAAAAAAAAACGGTTTGATCATTTAAAAATACACCTGCTTCTTTCCATATACAGTACTGTCGTTATCATAGTCCATGGATAGAAATATTCATTGGTCTATTGCTCATACAAACAGTAATTTTTAGCACCGGGAAGAATGCTTTTTAAGATAAACACAGTATTTAAGATGTGAATGTGGAATGGTGAATAGAAGAATATATTAGTAAATAACATCATAAGAAATTGATTCAAACAACAAAACAAAACAGTGCAGAGTAAATTCTATTTGAACACAAATATGCTTAAAAATGAAAAATTGTAATTTTTAAACAAGTAAAAAATGTACATAGAAGGGGAATGGGGAATAGACTTTTCCCCTAAAATCACTAACATTCTGAGCCACCGTACCTTTCACATTTCAGTATTAGAATTTCTCTGGGAATTCCAACACAAAGGCATTTTGTGGCATTTTGCAACATTAATGTCACAGTGAAACACAAGATCTCAGGGTCCAGCAGGCAGAGCAGAACAACCATGTTTTATAACCCCAGGGTATAGCAGCTACATCACAGTTTGGCCTTTTTTTTTTTTCCTGCTGAGCTCAGATGACAGTTAACACAGGTTCCTACATCTTGGGGTCTTCACACAGAGTACATCCAGGCTTCAAGTCAGCCTCTCTCTCCATTTGAATTGTAACAGAGTGGAAGTTGTAGGAGGAGAAACAAGCCTGGGTCATTTCTCTTAGGACAGTCTGAGCATCCACTGAGTCATCTGTAGAGCAGAGAAGACGACAAAGAAAATGATGTGTTTGCAATATATTTTTAAGACTACCAAGAAAATGTGGGCATTGAGCTGTCTTCAACAGCTAGTACCTTATATTTTTAAACTACCAGATACCTTATTGCACATCTAAAAAACAAATCAGTATGATACAAATGATAAGTGAAATTTATACACAAGGACAAAAAAAGTAGCAATTAGAGGAGTGTGATATAGTTAAATCAAAGTTATTAAGTGCACTGAACATGTTTTGACTCATCCATAATTTAGGCAGCACCTGTGTAAAAGTGTCGTACCAATTTAACATTGTACTACGAACAGCATTTCCTTCTCACCTATGGCTACATGTGCAGTCAGCATAACTTGGTTCATGGTGAGGGCCCAGATGTGAAGGTTGTGGACAGCTGTGACGCCCTTAACTGCCAACAGACCATTCCGAACCTCACCGTACCTCACCCCTGCCGGAGTGCCTAAGCCATAGAAGAAAGACACAAAGAGCCCAGTAGCAAGCATTAGACTGTAATATCACGATAAAGGAGTCAGAGAGGACACATATATTGACATTTTGGAGGGTTGGCTCAGAAATGACAACTTCACCTTCCATTAGGACGATTATGATGTCTCTCATGATGGTGAAGGTGGTGCATAAGACCAATATAGAGAAGAGAAAGGTGCAGATGGGGTCAGCCATCTTATATTCTGGCTATAAAAAAGGCAGAAAATGAGAATTCATTATTACCATACATACTTTTCTATAATTTAAACGTTTTTTTCTAAGCAGGTCAAAGCTTGCGAATAGACCGCAGCACCCAGATAAAGAGTTACTGCAACAACTGTAGTAGATAGGAATAAAGGACAGGGAATTCCGTATCTTGGCAAACACATAACTTTGCAGTAATGACTGCATAGGAAGAGGATGTGCAATACACTGAAGATCACTGAGCATTCTGCAAACAGATACGGATAAGACGCTAAAAGTAATTCAGGAATTAATAAATGAGAGCCACTGTACTCAGACTAAAAAAAAAAAAAAAAGAAAGAATAAGTAAAAACGGTGACAATCATCAAGATGCATTGTTTTAATTGAAATAATAACACTGTTCTCCTAGATTTATGCTTCATTGGCCAATTTTATCATTTAATAACCAAACACTTAACTACTCTCAATCCTTAACACAACCATTATTAAGCGATAGTGTGGCATCAAAATGTCTTTATTTCAACTTTAATCTGTTTATTCTTTTATTAAAGTGAATAATTACATTACAAAGTTTGTAAACAATGATGCGTATTATTTCAGTGGGTAAGGACTGTTTGTGCATTGGTGTAATACATTTTAAATATTTTTGGCCATTTACTGTACCTTTCTGCACTGCATGGTAGCAAAACCACATCCAATAAATACATAACAACTGAATATTAAATTAAATTATCTTTATTTCTCTAATAATCCAATATTGATGGGCAACACAATTTCCTTATGGGATCAATAAAGGTCTTTGAATGAGCTCATACGTTCTTCCCTACCTTCTACCACTTTCCACTCCTGCCCTCCTTTTATTGCTTTATAGACTCTCTCTGGGTTTTAAGCCAGTTTGCACACCTAGACCAACTCCTAACCTTGAAGAAGATAATGATGGCGCTGACAAGCACGCTGAGGCTCTGGAAAAGATCACCAACCACGTGGACAAAGGCCGCTCTCACACTGGCATTAGCCTGCTCAGCCCTCCGTCCTGAGAGAACAAAAAAAACCCAAAAAGGACACTTAATCTAATTTTACACTGGATTTTAATTCATTATATATTTCATTATAATGGACTGTAATACCCCCCAACAGTGCATATTTAGTTGTATTACACTATGTGCGCCCATAGGGGATTGAAATGTAATTGTTTCATAGCCAGTGGTGATCACATTTGAGTAGGGGGTGACAGAATAATGACTTGTACAGTAGGAACGTACCTGAGTCTGCCGCTTTTTGCTCCACATCTACGTGGTCATTATTCAAGTGGGCGTGATTTGAGATGTGACTGCATCTTTTTCCTTTCTTGTGATTGTCGCCGTGGCCGTGTGAGCTAAGCCCCCCGTGACTGTGACCATGACCAGACTGGTGAAGAGTGAGGGCCATGCTGTTGAGAGAGGGACCAAAGTATTTTCAAAGTAGGAGCTCTGAAGTACATGATGTTTTGCTTTTTTTTTGTTTGACAGCGCACTGCAACACAAACTACTTCAAGACTCCAGCATTGCTCTCCTCTCTCTATTGCCTTTAATTAAAATCATAAATATTCAAAGACACACTGTGCGCTGATGAAAGCTGTATAAATAAGTACTGAGTGTGTGTTTTGCTCACATAATATTGGCCAACACAGCACAACCAGAGGTAATGAGCATGACAGTGCCCTCGATGGTGTAGTCATCACTGATGAGGCGCTCAACAGCCAGGTAAACCAGCACTCCTGTTACCAGCCAGATGGTGAAAACTGACAGCAGCGCACCGAGGATCTCTGCATGGGTGAAAGAATAAGCAGAAAAACAACAGGATGAAATATACAACCATACAGCAACAAACACTGACTGGGAAGCATCAATACATAACATGGGAGAAGGCAACTTTAAATTCAATACACAGTTATGTAGCAAACCAGACTCAAATTTTTCCGGATGTAGCTGACTGGGCGCTTTTACTCCACATAGTAAACTGTTTAATTAGCACAGAACTTCTCAAATGCTGTACTTTAGTACTGTACAATGTTGAGGCACCTGCACTTGAATGGAGTATTTCCAACAACTCCAATTCAGAGGGAAATATTTTCATTGTTACACCACAATATTTATTTGACAATTTAAGTTACCTGTTGCTTTGGTTACCGGTTGCCGATTTGAATTCATTACATAATAAATGATGATGTGCTAATATGGGTTAATTAGCTGTCAGTACATAAAATAGTTAAAATCAACTCCACCATTATCAGCTGCTGTTTTTATGGGTCTCTCTATAGTAACAAGGCTCTTCAGCTTTACTTTTTACAGTTTTTATTTGGTAGCATACTTTTCACCTGTTAAAATTTGTCAAATAAATCTGGACTAGACTTGCCCATTTGACTGTTCTCATCAGAATCATACTAATTCTTTAGAAATATATTATTTTCTTCATGGAGTACTCATGCTTTTGTATGTTTTAGAGCATGTTTTTAGCACTTAAGCGTTTAAGTAAAGAATTGAGTTGAGTAAAGAATTTCAAATGGTAATTGCACTTTTTGAGCCAAGTGCACTTTATTAAGTACTATGTTCATGCAGCCTACTCTTACCATTTATGGTCTTCCATAGTTTTATAGTTTGAGACAAACTATGAAAAAAATGCAAGCAGTGAAGAGACTCAAACATTAATATGCATGAGCACCCACTATACCCACTATTCAGGGGTTTTGGAGAAAAGTGAAGATAACTTGCAAATTAACCTGTCTATTAACCTAATTCAAGTTTCCTCTGCTGCACATGGTGATCTCCCATAAAACCCCAAATTTTTTTGTTTTGTTTTTTAACAAATGAAACAAAAACCGAGAAATGACGTTATTAATTGATAACTGTTTGTAGAGGTCCTTAGAAACCTAGAAAATATTGTTTTTATTACATTTAGAAACAGTACATCATTTCAAGCTGCAATAGGCTCTTCACCATCAGATACTGGATGAAGATCCACTGATATATAATAAAGACAACCAGCAGTCAAAGTAGAGAGTCCTTATAAAACTGATACGGTACTTTGCTGATTCAAATTGCGATGAGCACTTACACTAAGCCTAAAATCCTTTATCAATTGGGCTTTGTACTGACCCACACCAAAAACCTGGATTTATTGCTGAGATAAACGTCACATGAAAATTGTTCCTGATAAATATTATCAATACTGTACCTGCACGGTGCCATCCGTAATTGAGCTTGTGTGTGGCAGGTCTGGAGGAGAGCCAGAGGGACAGCAGACTGATGAGGAAGCTGGTGAAGTCCACCAGCAGGTGAGCGGCATCTGTCATCACTGCAAGACTGCCTGCAAAATACCCACCTGCAGAAGGGAGTACAAGGGGGCAGTGCATTTACTGAATATAATATTATTGCTAAAATGGTAGATTGATGCCATAAAAAAGTGTTAGGAAGTAAAAGACCCGGTCTTAAGAGAATCTATGATTAAGCAGAGGAGAGCAGGGGGAAGGCAAAGAGACAAGAAAGGAATTGGTATAGGGGGGCAGAAAGACTAGTCAACTAGTAACTAGTCAACATCTGATCAGCCAAACAAATCAGCAGGTGTTCCAGTCAGAGGAGGTATAAGATTCCCACTGCTAGAAAGCATTAAAAAGGGAAATAAGCACCAGAAAGATGACTTGGGGATCTGCTGACAAAGTGAACTGAACAAAGTGACTCACCGAGGATTTCACCTATCATGAAAATGAGGCAGATGACGGAGACCGCACACAGCCTCTTCCTGGCAACTTTCTTCTCTCGCTCACGGTCCTCCTGAGCGCGGCTGTTGTCATGGCAATGCTTGACACCACCGGTGCCGTCTCTCTGTACCACCTCCTGTCTTGGCATGCTGGGGGAGCATTAAAGGGGGAAACATAGGCAAAGGGGTGACAAAGATCAGCGTGTGGTTGACCATTTGACTTTTTGGTTGTTTGGAGAATTCAGTGCTGCAACTAAATATTTAATCGTCATTTAAATTGCACATACAATCTTATGTCAAATAATTGTTCCCAGCCCATCACAAGTCACTGTGCCCAACCTTCCTAATTGTCCAAACTGCACTCTGCAATCCCAGAGATTTTTTTAATCACCTAAATGTGCTCTAAAAACTTATAAAAACAGCAAATATCCACATCTGATAGGGATGAACCTGCCAATGTTTGGCATTTTTGTTTGTTATGACATTAGATATGTGTGTTTATAAGTTCAATCCACCTGCTTTCAGATACAGTAGCTGCAGTAAATGGACAACTTGTTTAATTGCCAAAAACTTAACTGGGAGCTAAAACTGAAAGTTTAAGTCAAACACCTGAAGAAAAGTAGAATTTATAAACTACTATGACCATTTCAAAACATTATCTTAAAAATCTCAGTAGGTCAGTATCAGATAAAAGCTTAAAAAAAAAAAACTGAACTGTTTTTGCTGAAATAGCTGAAAATTTTGAAATGTCACTTCCTTATAGACAGTGGTTGGGCAAACTTCAAAGTTAGGAGGCAATTATGGGACGTCAGTGATGACGTCCCATAATTGCAATCATTTAAAAAATTATAACAATTTTAGAAAGTCGAAAAGATATATAAAAAGACCTGTACACAATTTAATGTCCTTTATAAGCTGAACGTTTTGAGATTATTATACCATTACTGCGAATGCTTTTTTTTTTTTTTTTTTTAAAGCATTGGGAGCTTTGAAGAATTCTTAAATGGGACTTTCGATGTTGATGCAGTAAATCAGCCAGTCCCAGCTAAGCAACAGTTCCCAGGCTTAGTATTTAACAAATTGCACAACGCTCCACTCTGTGCACACCTCCCTGTGCTTTGGAGGCTCAGTGGGGATGACCGGAAACCAACTGCACGTTTGCGCACAGCAGCAGAGACCGGACCAAGTCCCGTGTGGAAAACCAGTTCGAAGGAGCGTGAGCAAAGACAAGAGTCCCAGTGAAATCCCCACAAATCAGAAGATGTACTTCCCTTAAATATTAAACTTTGTAAATGTTTGACAAGTATTTTACCGGTGGCTCACTAAAAATCACTGGCTGCGTTAAGAGAAATACTGATGGGACTATTTTTTGTCAAATTGAAGTTATTAATTAATTGACGTTTACCTTCCCGCAAAGGTGTAATTGTTCCTCGCGTCTGTCATCAGGGGGACGGTCTCTGGATCCTTGTTCTTGGACATGATGTCTCGGAGAGTATTTGATATAAAACAAAACTCTCAAAGTCGAAAAAAATGCTCAGACTTTAATTGAATGTTGCAACAATACCTTTAAACTAATATTATTGTTCATTCAAAGTAAATTTCCAGAGTTACTCTTTAGGTCTTGTTGTCTCTTCTTGAACAGTATCCCAACTGCTGCTGAACATCCTCTCAATCCAAGCATGGCGCAAGCAGCTAAATATTTGGTGCAGCCTTGTGACCACCACCATTTGCACCGTGTGCAAATACTTGAGCGCCTGCAGCAGATGCAAAGAGTAAATGTGATGGCCTGTAGCTTGTGTGTCTCTCAACCAAACCACGGTGATAAAAAACATCAACAACAAGGCCCACAATCAAGTATGAATTTATTTACATACTTGATTGTGGGACTGGGGGGTTAAATTACGTATATCTTTGCGCAGAGTTGGTAAATTGCGCAATGGGCACCACAATTTATTTTGTTGTCAGGCAGCCGCCCACCTCCTCTCACCAGCCGGCACTTCGTGATTGTACAATCAAAAGTGCCGTGTGCGCTTTCACCCCGTGTTTCATCACATGGTCCCTTCCAGAGCTGTCCGCGTAAAATCATTACTTCTTATCATCGTTTAACCTTGTTTTAACCTTTCGAACATTGTTTTGCCGCCTGAGTCGAAAGTTGAGATTTCCGTTGGCGTTTATGAAGGTAGATATTCAACCTGTGTGTAAAACAATAAGTTATTTGTAACAGTCAGAAATGGCCTAACATCACATTTGTGAGCCACTTTAGGATCCGACTGTGGTGCAAGCAGGGAAATCATCCTTACAGTGTTGTTTTTACCTGTAGTTCCAAAACGGACCACAAGGTGGAGACAATGAGCCACCAATGTTGTTTCCAGCTTCGCTTAACATTCACACAGTGTGGCCAGAGAAAAGGGCAACTGGCATTTAATATTTTATAAGACAAAGAAATTCTTATTGATTTCTATATTACTCGTTTCTTATTTACATTATATAGTCATCTATATCTGGGTGGCTCATTACTAGGCAGCAACATCTGTAGGCTGGCATTTGTGATCTATGTGATACATGTGATATAGCTACAGAAAAAAGTGTTGCAAACTTTGATAAAATGTGTCAGTTTTATAACGCATTGTTTGTTTTAGGTAATTGGAAAAGAAACCAACAAATGTGTGGAGATGACTTAAAAAGTTCCTCCCTCACAGTTCAGTATCACATTTATTAAATCCATTAACAGTCCGCATTTCATAATAGAAATATTCAGTCAGTGTTGTTTTCAAAAAAATAAAAGCACAAATGTGTGTAGCAAAATTTGTTTTTGTTTTTTTTATTTTCAGTGTCAAAATATTAGGCAGTGGTGTTGGTTACATTGTATTCTGATGCCTGTAAATTTCATTCTGCAGTAAAATAAAAACTTATGCCTTAACCTAAAATAACATCACAGCGTATGTGATAAGTACATGGCCTGCTATTAATCTGATTTTGCAAAGCGAATGGTAACTAAAGTTTTTATAAATATCTATGAGAAAGCATAATATTTACCTCTGAAATAGAGTAAAAGTATTAAGAAGCATCAAATAGAAATGCTATAGAATGAAAATAGCCACAGACAGTAGATATATAGATTTGACAGAAAGTGAAATGATGCCTTTGACATAAATATAGTTCTCAGTCTTTTCCACTCATTCACAATTCATCCTGTGATGTTATAGCTCACTTACAGTGAGCAGTTACCCTTTAGCCTCTTTGAGAGCAGAATTAAGAACATGAGACAATAACACAGACGTGAAGGGAACTTTTGAAAATTTCTTTTCAGAGTAGTGACGTATGTGTTCTTGAAGAGTTTTAAAAGTGGATTCTGTTTGACGCTAAAAATAACTTTCAGCGTTGGATCTATTTTGGTCCGCAACGTCTTTGGACTCCAGAAAGGGGGCCTATGGTTAGTTTGCCAAGCCATTGTGTGTGTGTGTGTGTGTGTGTGTTTGTGAATAGATGGAGCAGTGGGGTTGCCAGGGGCTGCAAAATGAGGGTGAATTGGCACGAGAAGGGTTAGTTACACATGGCTGTTCACGATGTTCTTGAGACCCTGACCCTGGAGTGGGACCCTGACCCTCACCAAGTCCATGAGGGGTCTGCTTACACTATAGGGCTGTGTGTGGGAGTTTGTGTGTCTGTGAGAGTGCACTTACATATGCATATGATCTGTCCTCCTGCACTCTCTTTTATCAGACAAAACAACAGACCAGAGGCACTGCAGGCCATAGTACTTTTAAAGATACACAACTGTTGTTGTCACGGCAACTGCCCGCCTCCATCTCAATGATCTGTGTGTGTGTGTGTGGGTGTGTGTATCTGATACGAGCTGCCAAATGTGGTAAACAACTCTAGGTCAGGAATCTGGACAATGCACTGACGTCAGACCTGCTCCATCACATACTCACTCAAGTGATGCCAGCTCACATTGCCATGGAGCTGGCAGTGTGTGTGTGTTTGTGTGTGTGTGTTTGTGTGTGTGTGTGGGGGTGGGGGGGGGGGGGGGGGGGGGGGGGGGCTTGAGAGACAGACAGCAAGGAAAGAGAAACAGCACGGGGGGGGGGAGACAGGAGTGTGTATGAAAGAACAGAAAGAGTTCCTCATAAGTCCTAAGACCTGCCAGGGATCTCATAACAGGAGGTACAAAGAGTTCAGACGAAGCTGTACTGTACCTGCAGTACAGCTGAGAAGACCTAACACAGACAAAGTCTACAAAAACGAGCACAACATGATGGAAGTAGTCTTAACCAGACTGCGGGACTTCTCCTGCAAGACCACCACTTTTGACGACTGCAAACCAGCTAACCAGAATACATTCAGGGATCCTCAGAGCAGGACTGACCACCTCAGTGAAGAGTGCACAGCTGGGGGAGGGAGCTCCAAACTGGACATAGAGAGTGCACTGGCCTGGCTGCGAAGGGAACTGGTAAAGCTAAACGTTTTATATTTTATTTTGCAACATTAATGAAGCAACATAAGCTCACAAGTTTTCTAAAACGCATATAAGATTCAAAAGTACACACTTTCAGGACTTTAGGGGCTTTTAGGGAAAAATGTTATTGCGAAGTGAATCATTTAATGCGTTTTATCTTTTTAAAAGAACAAATAACTTCATCACTGAGAGTTTAAATTAATAAGGGATTAAATGCATCCCTTTTCAATTCAGTAGACCCCTCAGCAGTCGTGGTATGAGCTTAGGGCGGTCAATTCTAGCTTGATATTGCTATTATCAACTTTTATTATTTTGCAAGCTTTAAATGCATTTACTGCTCACACTGACACATTACGTACTTTAACTCTTATGGAAATAATCGGACATACAATATATTATAACATTTAAATGGGATCAACATTTAATGCTTAAAGCGCATTTTGCTGGTAACATATTTTCACTTAGATGACCTCTCTTTGCCAAAAGAGTATTCTGACAATGGGGTATTACTTAAATATCTTTAATGTCTATAATTGCTAGAGTTCCCAGAGGTTCAGTTGTAAAATCGCTCCATAACTTAAGGATTGGTCATTACTCTTTACCTATAAATCCCTCTGTGTGGCCTCTGACAATTATGAAATTCCAGTGAGTTTAAAAGCTTTTATTGTTCATTATGCTGAAGGTGAAGTCATTTGTCACCTCAGCAAAATACCCTTAAGGGTCATTCCAAATTTCACTGAGTGGGAGGCCCAATGCTATTGCAGTTTTTGTTCCCAAGATGCATGTGGGTCATTTTGTTACAATGTCAGCCCCTTTTAAACCATCTCCAAAAAGGAGGCGTGTCTGTGTGTGTGGCTCATTTTCACGGCCAAGTATTTTACTTGGCATTTATTGCGTTCACCCAGACAGCTTGTCATGGTAACTGAGCGTCCTGAGCACACCAAGAAGGAGAGACTATGTCTGAGGAGGGGGACAAAACACCCACTAAAGACAGAGATCTCCTGGTTGGTTTAATAACGACTCTCTGTAGAGCAGCAATAGCTGACTGCTCTCTAGCCTTAAAATATTGGTTTTTGAGACGTTATGCATTGTGAGGCAGGTTCTCTATTACCACAGTTTTTAAATCAACACTGATTTTACACAACACTAATTTATACAATTTCAGGTCCATTGCAAAGCTGTTCTGAGGCCTTTTGGTTATATCACAGGATCTTTATTAGTAAAATAAAAGAGAGAGAAATAAATAAGCATTAATTTATACTCAACTAGACAATGAAAGAAATCTGACATCCAATATATTTATGTCATTGACTTATTTAATAAAAACAAACCTGTTGAAAATGAAGATTTATTATTTTATGCTGGAAAGAAATATTTGTTATAAGGAAATGAAAAAGCTATTATGATCATTCTTTGTGGATTATTTTAAGACATGTCTGAATTTATTGTAAGTTTCACATTTTATGTCAGATTTTCCAAGCACTTCAGTCATAAAATCGGAGAGGTTAAAATAAGAACCATTGAAATCAAAGGAATAGAGGCCAAGATGTCCTGACTATCCCCTAAAACATCTGATCCATCACTGCCTATAAGGCAACTTAAATCCAACCCACAAACCCATCGACAAACAAAGTGTCAACTTTGGTTGGGTTTTTCAGGGCTAATTAACAGCAGGTTGTATGGCCTAAATAGCAATTCCTGATGAGGAAACTGCATGTATTGTATAAAAAAACAGGTAGTGTCCTTTAAAAGCCTGATTTGTATTCACAGCACATTTGTTATGGACTTCAAATCAGTAGAATTCAAAGTAACCAAAGTCACCTTGGAGTGTCTTCATTTCCTCGAACAAATCTCAAGGTGCTTTGCTCATGTATCTGAAAGAGAAAGACGAACGAAAATTCTATAAGATCAAGCAGGATGGATAGGCCCTTTTGGTTTAGACGGAGTTTTAAAGGTAAAGTACTGAAGATCGCACATGCTGATTGTGCGCACACATATGATGCACCAAATTTAAAAAAAAATAAAAAGGTTTGACATAAGGACGTGGGGCCCAATATGCCCAAATCTTCATCTTCTCTCACTGCTCCAAGTGTTCACAAAGGCAGCAAAATACTGCATGTTTCAGTAAGAGACCAGTCTCAGCCTGGTGCTGCAATTAACACAGAAAAGAAATGCAGATTGGCCCTTAAGGTTTTTGTGTGTGTGAGTATGTGTGTGTGGGTGTGTATGGGGGGTGGACATTCCTCACTCCTTAGGACAAACTTGAACTCCGAAGTTGGTGGAATTCTGAATATCTTATTTTACAATGCCAGCAATTAGACGGCCTCTCATAAAAAAAGAAAGTGGGAAGAAAGAAAAGGCCAGAAAGATGCATTTGAAAGAAGGTAATGCACACTATTGTGTACACACAGTGTTAACCTGCCTGAGCTTGATCAGGAAGGATAAAACAAGAAAATCTATAGTTAATACAATGTATGTAGAAAGTCTAAAAACGAAACATCTGTGTCCTCTGTCTATACTGTAGATGGAGATGCGTTCACAGGACCAAGCTCTGATTCGACAGCTGATGGAACTTCACTCGGGCATCCAGGAGCTGAAGCAGGAGTTATCTGAGGAGGAGCAAGAGGAAGAAACGAATGAGGAGGAAGAGGAGGGCAGCTACTGGGACTCTGGAAGCGAACAGGGAAGCAACAGCGTCTACTCCAGCTCAGGGGAGGTGGGCTTTAGCTTCATGAGGACGCCTCGGTTATTTTTCTCAGGGGTTTTCTCAAAGAGGGCAATAAGCAGGAGAAGCTCTGCGCCTTAATGAACTAAATTCAACTATGAAGTCATCCTTCAACCTCCTCACATCCTCTAAGACCACCATCAAAAGATGGAGAACAATATAGAAAAAGCATATGTGAATTAGTATGTTGGTTGTTTTGGAAAAATGATCAATGAGGTAATTTTTGAAATTAATGCTTTGCTACATAGAGTTACTGACATCTAGCTATCAGCTAGCTTAGTTTGGCATAAAAACCAGAGCATTTTTCAAATCTTAGTGTAATCATTTAAGTTGGTAGTATAGAAACATATGGACAGAGTATAGTATAACTTTACTGCCAAACAAATTGTTGTCTGAAAAGTGAGAGTTGTCCTCTCTGTGTAGACCCAATTAAAACTGTTAAGTGCAGTTTTTAAGGCTGTTCCGACACTGTACCAATAATGTCAAACTGCAATATGTGAACCTGCTGGTTGTTATTGTGCAGAGAGGCTCCTCTTTGGGGGCAGGGTCAGAGTGGTTCCCTGGGATGGCACTGGACTCCCCATAAATGTGATTGTCCTCCCCTGCTGCCACCCTCTGCCGGAGTGAGAGGGTAGTAGCCACCTGCTAAGGAGAACTGACTGACTGAGGCTGAAATGCATCTTATTAATATGCACATTTAAGGAGGTTTTTGTCACATCAGAGTTTTGTAGCAGTTGGAATCAGGCAGATTACCCCTGCAAAGGATGGATTTTTAACTCATCCCAACTGTTTATCAGTTTTTACTATTTAAATTTATGCATTTGACCTTTTTTTTACACCAAACAAACCCTTTAAAACACACTATTGGCATATTAATATACATAACATAATATAAATTTTTTTTTAAAATTTGAGTCTAAAACCCGACAGTCCATTTTCAGTGTGTGCCCCAGTCTGGCCACTCCAATAAAAAAAAATTCTAGACCCCCCCCCCCCCCCCTGCTTCCCACAGAGCAGTGTGTCTATTTGCTGTAAACTGATTGACATTTTGTTTCAATACCAACCAGCAGTTGGTTGCATCTTTGTCACAGTCATGCAGTGATAAAACATTCTGTTAGCAGTGTGACACTGTTATTAGAGGGAAACACAACAGTGAAGTAACATGTGAATCCTTGTGTAAAATATAGTAACTGTTCTGTTTCTGATGTAGCTTGTGTTTTTAGCAGTATTTTAAACAGGTACAGTACTACAGTGGTACAGTATGCCAGCACAAAACAAAAAAAAAGATATGAAAACCGTCTTTATTTTTGTCAGTAAATAAAACATTTCAACATAATGTCGTCTTTACATTCATAATGTCTCGTTTCTTTAACTAGGAAAAAAACAAACCGTGCGCCGTAACTCTACATAAGTGCAAAAACTCTAAATTCAAAATGCCGGCATCACACAAACACAAATATATCCTTCCTTTATTTCTACCCAGGCAAAGTTACATGGGACTGGTATCTTTACGACACCTTTTATTACAGCAATCTATTATCAAATGCTTTGAGTTTTGTGTTGCCTCTGAGCCATTTTCTTGTCAGCCACTGGTTCCAGTCGAGCATTTTTACCACTTGCTCTTCCTCTTCTGTCTACACCAGAGACAAGGTGCTATACTGGACTGGTTACTGCTGCTCATCTCCCTCTACTTCAACACCTCCAAAACTCTCCCTCCTCAATCTTTGGATCTCTGTGTTGAGCCCTAGTAGAGTCTGAGCCAGCTGGATGTCTTGTGAGCGCATTTCCAGCTGCACAACAACAATGAAAGAAGCATACCTTCAAGTTGGGATCTACAGTATAAAGACACAAAGCTATATATGACAGATCTTGAGTGTTTTTTGCTGAATTTAATCATATAAATATATGCTAACATCAACAGAAAGAGCTGAGACATTTTGAACATGACAGCTCATATACACTTGTTGCAAACAAAAGAGAAAAAAACCCTGAACTGAATCTCGTCTTACCAGTTCAGACCGAAGCCACGTTATCGCTCCATCTATCTGCGCCCTTCGCAGCTCTTCGTTGGCTTGGTAACTCCGGCCGATGCTGACTGGTCTGACAAGGGGTCCAGAGTCTTGAGGATCTTCTCTGGACTCTGCTGTCGTCCTGAAGGCATGAATCAGTTTGTTCTTAATGTTCTCCAGAACCATGGTGGACAGCGTATCCTCACTGTGGCTGTCTCGGTCCATGCTGAGAGGGTATGAATGTGCCGGCAGGTGCTGTATGAGTGTGTGCCCCCTCACGTGTTGCCTCCCAGCACTTTTCTGAGGCAAGGAACTCTCACGTGAAACTTTAAGGATTTAATTTTATTCCTCTTATTCCTTTCACACAGATCTCCACCCTATGAATCCTCTCTGAACTGGTCTTCCCTCTCTCCCTGTGTGAACAGGACTCTGCAGCACAAGATTCAAATTATCCCTTTGCCTGTCTGGTGTTGAACTGCCTTGTTTTGTCATTGTTACTATGGAGAAACAGTCCTCCGCCTGCATGCCCCCTTCCACCACCTCCTCCTCCTTTCGGTAACCCTAATAAGAATGGTGGAAGGTCTTGGACAAAGACTATTGTTGGCTGTAAAAAGAACTCAAAAGACCCCTCCATCTACTGCTACCACACCCTCCCCCTTTCCCCCCATTCCTCTCTTTCTTTTCCCCAGTCAATCCCACCCCCATACAATTCTAGTGTGAGAAATGTGTTGTGTGTGCCCATGTGTAAACCTGTGTGCATTTGAGTGTGTATTGCATGTACAGCACACACAAAATCCATCAACCCCCAATGGTCTATCCCCTAAATAAGACCTGCTTGTCAGCTTAGGAGACAGACAAGTTGGGCATAGAGGGCATAGACAGTGTTAGCCGATTCAGAGACACAAAGGCCATCCTAGGGTGAAATATAACCAGGCTCTTTGTGTGCAAGTTAAGTCCATTCCCAGTGGGGTTTGTGGGATGGTTTTTGGCAGTGCTGAGCAGACTTTTCCATTGACGTGTGTATAGAGATGAGACAGGGGTCTAGTGTATTTTCCTGCCTGACTTATGGGCCTGGCAGTGAGAAGTGAGAGGGTACATTTAGAGGCGACTTCACACTGCTTTCGAATACACAGCTTTTTCCCAAGGTAATTCTTTACTGTGAGACAGTGTTTTGCTCGTTGTCGTTACTGTGCGTGAAAGAGAGCGAGACCTTGTGAGGCCCAACACCCTGTTAAAATACTTTCAGCCAAGTTCTGCTCTACACATTGACCATTAAATAAATGTCTTTGATTCGAAAGTCTATCATACAGTAATCGCAAAATATTGACAGATGAGCATGCTGGAGAGGGAGGACGGAGTAGTTCACTTGTCAGAGCTCATAAGATGTGAGCTATGACTTCATTTGTGCAAAGATCAGTGGAGCATGAGAAGAGGTTGGAAAGATTGGGCCATCAGTCTTGAAGGTCAAGGAAGCAGGATGACTTGTGACAATATGACGGGGACAAACAAGTTGCATGTGCACAAACTGAGCATCAGGTGGCAGGATAGACTGCTGGTATCTTTTGTTGGGTGGCTAACAAACAAGTGAAAGATGTGACCAGATTCATGGAAATGATTATTTTCACTATGTGCTAATCGGCTGAACATTTTCTCTTTCAGTGTATTGTTTTATTCAGAAAATATTTCTAGATCTTTCTGTAATCCAAAGCCCAAAGGGATACCTTCAAATTTCTGGTTTTCTAATATTATACAAATAGCAGGAAATCCTCTCTTTTGAGAAGCTGGAACCATTTTTTGTTGTTGTTTTGTTGTTGCTTTTTGTTGCTCTGTTCTTTTTTTCCTTCACTTTCCACTCCCCCCAACCGGTCAAGGCAGATGGCCGCCCACCCTGAGCCTCGTTCTGCTGGAGGTTTCTCCCGTTAAACTGAGTTTTTCCTCTCCACTGTTGCCTAGGGCTTGCTCAAGGGGGATTTGTTGGGTTGCTTCTACGTACTTGTGTACTCTAGACTTTATTCTGTAAATTGCCTTCAGAGGACTTTGTTGTAAATTGGCGCTATATAAATAAAGTTGAATTGAATTGAATTTGAATTCAATTTTATGTTATAAGATCTTCAATCCTTTTCATCTAAATTCAGATCATGTGCAATAACTCAATGGTGTAAATTTTGCTGCCTCCTAGTGGTACTTTTATCTATCTGCAAAATGTCATGCTTTTTAAAGTGTTAAGTGCAAAAAGTTTTTTCAGTGGATGCATATAGCTTTATGCACCCAACATTCATCCAAATGGAGCATATCATTAGCAAAAGCTGCTTTAAAGAGTGAAAGGTTTAAAGTTGACACATGGTTTACCAGCCTTTCACTATAAAAGCCCAGTGGATTCAATCACATCACTTTTAACAGTACATTTGGGGCAGACATAGTAGATGAGAAAAAAATACAGCCAGTTTGCAGGTTGAATGTTATTAAAAGACTGTTAAAAAATATGTTACAGACCTCAGGGTGCTTTACTTGTTTATTTTACTTGATTGTTTTATATATTTTTTTATCATTTTATTGTTGCATTTCATTTGATGATGATTGATTGATTATATTAGTTTGTTTTGAGGACAGAATTATTAGCTTCAAGCTGAAGCCAAAAATCTACGATCGTTTTTTGCTATTTAGGCTGCAGTGCTTAAAGGTGGTTTATGTTTCACATTTCCATGCTGTGTGAAAGCCTAGAGGGACGGGGGCGCTCATTCCTGTGTCAGCTGAGGTGGAACTGTGTCACATGAGCAAACTGTCCCTCATGTAGTGATCCAAGCATAGCGTGGCCTGATAATGCAGCTACCACAGGCTACATACATACTGCAACAGTTAAAATGTGTCTTAAAACAGATATTTAAAGTTACAATAGAAAATGATACTAAAATATACACTTGGGGCCTAGTTAGGAAACAGACAGGCAGCACTTCTAATACAGTACATTACAGAAAGTATATATTGGCATTCATTTAACAACTTTTAACTTTTAAAAAAGGTTTTGCTTGCCTTGTACCTCACGTGTAAGGCGCTTTGGATAAAAGCGTCTGCTAAATGACTAAATGTAAATGTAAACAACTATATGTACTAGTTACAGTTGGCCGATTCCTCTGTTGAAGATAAAACATATTATCAGTGTTAAATAAGTTATCTGTTGCAGTAGGGTAAGAAATAGATCTAGTTTTAATTTTAGTTCCACCTAAACCACTTACAACAAGGGGTGAGATATTATACATATTAGGCATAGTGTCCCCTGGTTAGAGGGAGACTTTAAGACACAATAACAACTAGTGAACTCATCTTTTACAACCCCAATTCAAAAAAAGTTGGGACGATGTGTAAAACCTAAATCAAAACAGAATGCAATGCTTTGCAAATCTCATCCAACCATATTTTATTCCCAATAGAACATAAACAACATATCAGATGTTGAAACTGGGACATTTTAGCATTTCGTGGAAAAATCGAATTTGATTGAAATATTAGACTTTTGATTTGTGAGCGTGGAAATTATCTGTGTATATTATATCTCATAAACAGGCCTTGAAGGACATTCCAGTGAGTTCACTGTACCAGCATAAGTCAAGCATTAAACAAAGATCCCCGCATCCCTCCTCCTTCTCTCATCAGCACCACTCTGCATCCCGCTGCTGAGGCGTCGCTCCGTTCAGCCTCCGGGACGGTGCAGGGAGAGAGAGGGACCAGACCGCCATCTTGTTTGTTTTAGTCAGAGGAGGGGTGGGGGAAATCCGACTCCAGCAGCCCACCACCACTTCTGGCAAATCGTTAACACAGTAAGCGGCTAGCCGGTAGGTAATTCATGTTTTATATCAAGGAAAGAAAGAAGAAACTGGTCCACAAATCCATAGCTTCGCTGATAGCGGCAAACGCTAGCTTATCTGTATCACTACCTGTGAGCGACAGGGACCACGAACGTTTAATGGAACCGTAAAGGGTGTTCACGTCTCCTTTTAATGACATTGGGACTTTTTCTTAACACATATTAGCAGAACTTGTTTTAACGCTTATCAGACGCTTCGCACGGATGAAACTCTGGCCAGATCAGACGCAGCCCCTGAGCGTTAACGTCAGGGACATTTTTACCTAACGTTGCCTGACAGACGCAACCGAGCATCTTCGTGCACGTGTGATTAAACTTTAATGGATGTGCAGTAAAATGCAAATTGACAAGCAAAAAACAAACAAACAAACAAAAACTAACAAAAAACAAATAAACAAACAAAAACCCATTCACGTGAATTTAAAGGCAGGTAAAATCGGGTTAACAGGTAAAAGTATGGACAATGCTGCAGCCTGTTGAACTGGTCTAACAACTATGACATTCCACATTATTTCAATGACTATTCACCATATTATTTAGTCCACTATTTTCATTAAATTATGAATTAAAATTGTCCGCTTTGATCCAGCTACTTGGATGAATATCTAAGCAGTCAAGAACCCCAATCCCCATCATAGCCAGTTATGTACACTGTATGACAGAAAAAAAAAAATCTAATTCTCACAAAACAGAATATCGATTGATGATTTTTCACTATAGCAGCTAATTATCATTCAACTCAACAATACAAGCTCCAGTTAACATGGATAAGGTGTGTTGTCATCACACGACCTGTTTTTGGCAGGTGCTCATATGGGGCCTTTCATTTGTCTAATTATGTTTAATTAAATATTGTTGGTTCTAGATTCTTAGCTGTAACAAATACTAGAGTTTGCATGATACACATGGTGGGGGAGTAGTTAGCCCTGCTGGCTCACAGCTGGAAGGTCCCCAGTTCAAATCTAACAACTTGCTGGTTGTGGCCTCCATGTGTGGGGTTTGTATGTTTCCTCTGGATACTGTGTTGGCCCTGGGATACACTGGCGACCTGTCCAGGGTGTGACCTGCCTCTTGCCCAGTGGCAGTTGGGACAGCCCCATGTGACCGTGAACGGGATGAATGGTTAAGATAATAGATGGATGGATATCTCATATTTTTTCTGATTAGTTGAGAGAATCTTAAAAAGATCAAGCAGTTCTGAAAATAGTTGCAGCCCTATTGAGAAATGCCCTTAAATAAGCACAATTAAAGACTAAACAGCTCTGCCGACAGAATTTCTCAGTTATCACTGAACTGTTAAAATGTTCATGCTGTATATGATAAGCCATAATATTCTTATAACCTGTAGAACTTTTCGAAATAAAACTTCTTGGAAACAACAGCTGACTAACAAATTTGAAAGTGTTCAGATTAATGGAAAGCATGAACACCTACAGTACAGACGCTTCTAATGTGTAGCTATGGTTGTCTGGCTAAATGGGACTGAAGAAAGCAGATCAGAGCAGGATGACAACTGCCCCTTTTTTAGTAAATGAAGGCCGCCCAGTTATTATGGAACTGTACTGTAGGTGTTCATGCTTTCCATTAATTTCCTTCTTACAAAACCTCAGGCCACTTTCTCAACATGGCTGTTCTGCTGTGATGCTTTATCAACCTGTTCAGAGTTCAATTGTATATAGCATGTTTTTCTTCTCTGGTTCTGTTGCTTCCTCTCCCTAGGCCTGACAACCCCCCCCTCCCCTCCCCCCCCTACCCCTTTCCCTTCTGGCGAGAAGACGCTGAGACGATGTTTTACGCCCACTTTGTCCTTAGCAAACGTGGGCCGCTGGCCAAAATCTGGTTGGCGGCACACTGGGACAAGAAGCTGACGAAGGCACATGTGTTTGAGTGCAATCTGGAGAGCAGTGTGGAGAGCATAATATCACCCAAGGTAATTTCTGATGGTCTTTCTTAGTTCCACTCATTTTCAAAGGAGGTTCTGTGTCGACGTTGTGTATGTGTGTTTTTAAGCTTTTTAAGTGTTTCACTCGTTCATGGAAAATGTGTGTTTTTGAGGGTTAGGATTTCACACCCACCATTTAAAACAACATGAGAGATAGTTGATCTGTTTACAATCGAGGTGGTCTGACTCAGTGGTCTAGCCATCACAGTTTGACCCTATCAGAGTCGCTCAGATCCTTCTGCTTGCCCATTATTCCTGCTTAAAACACATTGTTCCTACTTCACATAACTTGGGCAGTTGATTATTTTATTGCTGCCTAATATTTCTGACCCCCTGACAGGTGCCATTGCCACGAGATACACAATTTAATTCACATCACATGTCAGCAGTTGCGTCCGATTGGTGTTGATAACACGGCAAAGCACACATTATATTAAAATTATATATCTCATAAAATGTAAGTAATTTAAGCATTTCTAACTTATGTGTGACATTTGTCATTGGTTTTGACATTTCTTATAAATGGTCCAGAAAAATAGAAAAGCTAACAAATAATGTATATGAACATTATATCTAGTAGTATTTTTGCTGTGTTGTCAAATATTTTCTGCATTAATATTTTTTTGTTATGTGGATTATGTTTACAGGTGAAAATGGCTTTACGAACATCAGGACATCTGCTGCTGGGGGTGGTGAGGATTTACCACAGGAAGGCCAAATATCTGCTGGCAGACTGTAACGAGGCCTTCATCAAGATCAAGATGGCATTTAGACCAGGTTGGGAACAAAATGGAACTTCATCATCAGTAGAAAACAGTCAACAGCGACTAATTAAACATTTCCTTCTTGTTGTATGTATTACAGGCAGGGACAGAGATGGACGTCTTTCTCTTGTCCTCTAAGAAGTTTGATATTCAGTATTATACATGTTGCAGCTCCGTCTGTGACAACTCAGATTAACCAGACTTTCATAAACAACATAGACATATGTGCCGAAATCAAATCAATTCTGCAATGTAATTAGTATATTGTATGGAGCTTTTGCATATTGCACATCAGCAGGTGGTTAAGATACTGGAAGAAACAGAAAACATACAACTACATGCAGTACTTATATTTTTATACACCTGTACACTATATATATATATATATATATATATATATATATATATATATATATATATATATATATATATATATATATATATATATATATATATATATATATATATATATATATATATATATATATATATATATATATATATATATATATATATATATATATATATATACACACACACATACATATATACACACACAGAGACAGATATTTAGTGTGTATTGTGCCGTTTCAGGTGTGGTGGATCTTCCTGAGGAGAACAGAGAAGCAGCCTACAATGCTATCACTCTCCCTGAGGAGTTCCATGATTTTGACCAGCCACTACCAGACCTAGAGTGAGTTCAGCATTCCTTCTTAAGAGAGAGAAATTGGTAGAAGAATTTGTGCACACTGGAAACAAGTGCAACATCTGATTTTAAATCTTACTACGCCTTTATTAGGTGCATAAACGTGATAAAGATGACAAAAGCCCGGGATCCATCACGGTGCCCCAACTCTTTGTGCATGTTAAATACGGGATATCTTCTTGTTCAAAAATAAAGGTTTCAGTTTTCATTCAAGTTTATTTCTGCCTTTAATGATCATTAATATATTTAGTAAAACCATGCATGTTAAATGCATGGATGTTACTTCTTCCACCCATTTCTATATTATAGGAAATGTAGGTCATCCCTGACAAATGTTAATTTATGAAAGTAATTCCTCACAAAATATACATTGAATAAGCATTGAAGTAAAGGGATTTTATCAGGACATTCCATCTTGTTCACTAGTTGCAAAACAGTTACATTTAAAGAGAGCTGCTGTAAATACATACAGTAATTAATATTGAATTGACAGTGTAGTTTGTTTTGTTCAGTGATATTGACGTGGCTCAGCAGTTCAACTTGAACCAGAGCAGAGTAGAGGAGATCACCATGAGAGAGGAGGTTGGCAACCTCAACCTGCTACAGGACAATGACTTCGGTAGGCATTTTACTTCCGAACATGCATGGTTTAAAAAAGATTTATAGCATGTGACATACAGTACCCTCGGGTGGCGGACATTTTCGGAACTTTAATGTAAAGCTGCAGCTTTATTCCCTTACCACAAAACAACTACAGTGAAGCATTTGAAGACAGACAGTGGAATTTTGCTGGACAATTTCTGACGTTTCCATTGCCCGTCACAAGGTTCCTCCAGGAATTAGTAGTTTAAATACGTTTTCATTGTTAGTTGACGGCGTGTCTTCCTTCACCTGCCTACATTGCTCATTATACAAAGACATGTACCTGTTGTGCAGCTGACTTTGGGATGGATGACCGGGAGATGATGCGGGAGGAAAGTGCATTTGAGGTGGACATCATGGCAGCATCAGCCTCCAACCTGCTGCTGGACGCTGAGGGTGGAGCCAACCAGATGGCTGACAAGTCCAACCACCTGGACTACGATGATCAGTACAAAGATGATTTTGGGGACAATCCCATGGAGAGCAATGAGGGAGGCATGCTGGGTAAGATCTCAGTAATAATATCAATGCTAAAGTTACATATTCAGTAATTGTTGAGACAGATGCAGTCACCTTAGCATAACGTATAACTTTTCTTATAGCTTGAGTAGCAGAGCACAGAATTCAGATTTTTGTTTTTCCATTTTTCAATAATACTGTCTTTCCTCTGACTAGTGTCTGAAAAAGTACAATGGCAATATTTGTTTTTAGTGGACAAGCTCCTCAGTAATGAGGATGGGGGCGGCATCTTTGATGACCCTACTGCAATCACAGAGAGCGTAATGATGCCTCAGGACCATGCAGATGATGACGATGACTTTGATGCCCTTTCAGGTCAGTTCCACACACTTGTCAAAAGCAGAAACTAAACAAATATCACTGCATTTCATGTTTTGCTGTAGCAACTTGTGTTTCAGTTAAAGGTCATGAAATTGTTTGTTAGCTGGAGCCCCAGATAGTCCTGATTCAGGCCCAATTGAGCCCCTACCAGCCATGGCTGACCAGACGGAACAAACCACCCTGGTTCATAATGAAGAAGAAACCTTTGCTCTGGAGCCCATTGACATCACAGGTAATGCAGTTGGTTTGGTGATATAGACCAACTAAGAGCAGACATGGCTAACATTTATACAAAACAGCAATTTATATATACTGTACATACTAGACTGCACCTTCAGTCTAAACATTCCTCACAATGTCTGTAGCGCACACAGCTCCTATTCCTTTTACACAGATTTGCTTCACTTCTCCTAGTGCAAGATCATATATTGAACAAACAAAAAAAACCCATTATTATTTTGCGAATTTGGTAATTTTCCCTTTTTAAAAGACTATAAAAATGTGCCTGGTGCTTAAGTTTGTTTGGTGCTTTTAGCAAGACAGTATTAATGCACCTTTGAAAAATACCCACTTATTCCCAAATATGTAAAATGATTAATTAAAGATAAACTATTATAGACATAGGTGTATAGTTTTAGAATCTGTGTATTTGTTTGTTTATCAGATGCAAAATCTATTTTGGTTTGTTGCTTTCATTTCCATATCTGTATGGCCTGTGCAGTAAAGGAGACCAAGGCAAAGCGTAAGAGGAAGCTGATTGTGGACAGCATAAAGGAGTTGGACAGTAAAACCATTCGTGCACAGCTGTCTGACTACTCTGACATCGTCACCACCCTGGATCTGGCACCTCCCACCAAGAAGCTAATGATGTGGAAGGAGACTGGTGGAGTCGAGAAGCTTTTCTCTCTCCCAGCTCAGCCCCTCTGGAATACTAGGCTGCTCAAGGTAACAGAGATGTACAGCTAATTAGGAACATTGTGATATCAGTCACACACACATTACAGATTAAAAACACTGTACATTTCGGTTTATCTTCTCAGTCTTTGTCCCCATTTCTGTCTCTAGATGTTTACAAGGTGCCTAACACCACTGGTACCGGACGAGCTGAGGAAGAGGAGGAAAGGTGGTGAGGCTGACAGCCTGGACGAGTTCCTCAAAGATCTGGAGAACTCAGATGTGCCCAGAGAAGAAACAACAAGCCACCAACAGAGAGACATGATGGGTAAGATATTTTCATTTTGTTTACATTTGTGCGTGATCATTTTGTAGAACCATACAGGAGAAACAGTATAGAGGAGGCATAAGAAGGGGACTAGGACCATATTACAGATTATTTGGTCTAGATTGGATTTTGAAGCTTCAGTTTATTATGGGCTTGTGTTGAATTTGCAAAGTGGGAGAAGCGGTGATGATTTAAGCTGTAATTACTGAGCAGTTTCAATTTTGTGGCAGTCAAGACCAGTTTAAACAAAATATGTTTAAGGAGTGTTGACCTCGATTCTCAATTCAGTGGGAAGTTTTTCTTAAAGTGAACGAATGCCTAGATATATTCCTAATGATGAACTGTCACTGGTGCCATGCAGATAAAGAAGTGATTTTCCCATGCACCTGTTGTTTGTACCTTCAGATCAGACGATCATGGAGGAGGCCAGTGTTCTGCAGACTTCAGCTGTAGAAGGCAGCAAGACAACAGTGGACGAGTCTGTCATGCCCCCACCATCCTCCCAAAGAGGACTAAAGCGCAAAGCCCAGGACGCAGAACCCACCCTGCCTGTGAGTAAAACTGTCATCTTTGCAGTTTTTCATCTCTAATTAACCTCTGTTCCTCCATTGTATCCTCTGACATGCTTTACACTAGATGGGAGCTCTGGACCAAGAGCAGCAACAACAACAACAACAACAGCAACAACAACAGCAGCAGCAGCAGCAGGGGTCCAGCAGCTCTGATGCCTCCCAGCAGCTCGAGGCATCATCCAATGTTGACTTGCCCCCAGAGGAAACCACCACCACTAATATCAGCCAGCTGATAGAGTTGGACCTGCTCTCTGACAAGGACAAGAAGAAGAACGATGATGACTCTGATGAAGAGGTGACCAACAGATTCAAACTCGCCTAGTGCACTTGTAATTTTTGGAGGGTAATTTTGTTTATTTTTGTCTATGTAGCTTTTTTAATATTTACAAGTGAATTTTTTTGTATCAGGAGGAAGAGGCACAGGGAGGAGACCAGGACCAGGAGGAGAGGAGGTGGAACAAAAGAACCCAGCAGATGCTTCATGGCCTCCAGGTGTGTATAGTATATGTTAACATCTTGATAGAGGAAGCAGAAGAACAATATGACATATTGTTGCTACACCTTAAAGGAATTTGTATCTTGAATGACTAAAATACTCATATCCAAGATAATTTTATATTTCAAAATAAAACCATAAATTGGAAAACATTTGATTATGTACTGAATTAATTGTTTTTACTACCACAGCACATAAGATGTATATTTTGTTGCTTTAATTCTTCCATGTAAATACACAGGAGCTTGTATTGAGGCAGAACTACATTGAGGATTTTTGGATGTTTTGGCGGATATATTAAATGAAATGAAAATCATATTTGGACCAGAAACAGAGGTTTGTTTCGTAACTTTCACTGTTCTCAGTTTTAGCTTATTATCTGATCCTTGAAGTGAGTGCAGCAAGCAACGACCTGCCACTTAGTAGTACAGAGAGCACGGCCCTCTGTCACAGGTTTCCCCTTTCCTTTTCCTCTCTCCCACCTGACACAGAGGGTGATGGCCAAAACAGGTGCTCAGTCAGTCAGCCTGCTGGACCTGTGCAGGAACAACAACAAAAAGCAGGCGGCAGCCAAGTTCTACAGCTTCCTTGTTCTGAAGAAGCAGCAGGCGGTGGATCTCGTCCAGGAGGAGCCTTACAGTGACATTATAGCTACACCCGGACCTCGTTTCCACATTATCTAGAAAACATAACTCAACAGAGTGAAAAGGACAAAGATTGCTATGTATGTGCTATGTACTGTCTCTTAAACCAAATTATTAATTTATATGTCTTTATATTTTAATGTTAATCAGCAGTGGGAGGAAATAGGTCTGAATAACATGGTTGTTTTATAAAGAGATTTCTTTCTTGATAAATTAAACACAAGAAAGATTGTATCCCCAAACACTTAATGATTTAAATTCTATTATTTATTGTATGTTTTATTACAAAGACTCTTTATTGAAAAAATTAGCATTACGAGAGTCCATTAAGCACTGCATATTAGAAAAAAGACTGTACTGTACCTGCAGCCTACTTTTAGAAGTACTACTTCGCTCAAGAAGCTGTTGGGTGGAACCAAAGTTACTTAGAGATATGTTTACGGTGGGAGACAACTGTGTTTACACAGCGGTAACTCAATCAACCATGTTACTTGGAGGCTTATCTGTCCCACTAGATTAGCTGAAAGGAGCATGCACTATAACCACTATCTGCATAAGTAGAATTAAACAGTTACTATGGTAATGATCTGCCTACGCAACCAGCAATTAATTATTAAATACGTGTAGTGTAAGCACTTCAAGCATTACAAACTCCAGGTTGTTGTTGTTTTTTTTTTCAAATGTTCGCTTGCATCATTGACCGTTTAGGCGTCACAAACATGAGCAAAACCATTGTTGAATCCCAAATCCATTGTGCTATACGAATTTTAAGAATTATTTAGTGTGAAGTGATGGGGCACACACAATGCTATTCACTAAAGTAAAATGAAGAGCTTCTGACAGCTGGAAACAGCTGTGGAGCTGAATTTGAATTGCCATCGAATTCCATGAATGTGCAATAAAGTAGATTATGTATGTAATCAGTATGTACTCTGGAACTGGGCCACTGTTAATAAAATAATAGCTTCAAGGGTTTCAGCCTACAAATGGTGTAAACGTCAGTGGTCTGACATATGTGCATGCTCTGTCCTAAAATGTATTATTTGAGTGGAACTGCTCCACAGAGCACTTTTTAGGGGTGTCTTACTCTTTTAATTTGGAAATGACTTGAAGTGTGTGACACCAACTCTTTTACTCTAGTGTCCCCTTTTAGTGCAATGTATATATGGATAATTATTTAGTGACAACTGGGTCTTGAAAATGAAGAGTATTCAGCTGTTGTGCTCACTTCCACAGTAATTGCGTCAATAAGCAGATGCATTGTTCATTTAATATTATAATATATAGCGGTTATAGAGAATGATTTTAATCCAAAAATAATTTTGAATTCAAAGAATATGATAAATGGACTATAAGCCCGCTGTTCCAGAGAATGCCACAGGCTTAATTGAGTCTAAAAATCACAACAAACGGTACACAAACCAGTTGATCATTGTCATGTAAATTTTCTTCCTTGTGCTTCTGAAAAGAGTTGAATTCAACATTTTTGATAACCGCATCTATTTGAACTGTACATCACGATATGTCACCTTATATGTTAAACTATGTGCCTGTGAACCTGCTTTTTTTTTATTTTGTACAAAATGCCAAGACAAATCATGTTTCGCACAATTTCATGGCCAGGAGGTCCTGAAAACTATGGCATAATTTTTCAAAATAAAAGAAATACCATAGCCAGGATTTAAAAATGTTTTTTGTGTAAATAAAAATGTATTTGATTTATCCAGTAACATTGGAAGGAACAGACCATGAGTTAATGTGTAAACTGTCTAAAACGTCTCCGGTCATATTACGTGCTTGGAACCACAGGAGCAGACATGTTTTCTCCTTGTTCTGTCTTTTGTTTCTTATGACGACTTCTTTTTCTCTTTTCCCCCTGCTCAGTCTTCTTCAAGGGTGGGGTCGGCACCCCTTTCTTCTTCTTCTTCTTCAGGCAACTCAGAGGGTTGGGGTTGCTCTGCTTCCTCTTCCTCTTCTTCCCCCGCTTCTCTCCGTTCTTCTGGTCGATGCCCTGCTCTTCTTTCATGCTGCGGATGCTCTGCTGCTGGGCCGGGCTGACCAGCTCTCCCAGTTGGATGGCCTGGACGTGGTCGAGGGACGTCTGGCTGGGTTTGTCCAACACAATGGTGTTGAGGATGATGTAGAGCAGGGGAACGCCCGGGATCTTCTTCAGGCCTGTTGTTAGGGTGTGGTCCTGGCGATCGCAAACAGACGCACCAAACAGATTTATGGTAAAAGATCGGTCACATACATCTGCATTTACATTTAGGCATTTGGCAAATGTGTTTATCGAAGATGATTTACAAGTGAGGTTCAAAGCAAGCAAAAATTCTAAGTCGAGAATAAATACATTTTTCAGTTTCATGAGGCATAAGGGCTTATAGAAGGATTTGAATTAAAAAAGAAAAAGAGTTATATCTTTTAACAGCTTGCTGAATCCTGGGAGTGAGGCTTGTCCCACCATTGTGGGACCACTAGCATAATGAGCTTTGGATCTTTTGTACTCTGCTCATCCCTAACTTACTGTTATCGAGTTGTTGAGTAGTTTTTAAACCATAAAAACTTTATATTTACACCTATGCATGTGTATGTATGATATCACAGTCTCTACCTGTGTGGCAACAAAATAATGGTGGGGGTTTGTCTCCTCCAGCATGGACAGCAGACACTCGGAAGCAGGAACTGGATCCTTGAAATGCGCACACCTCCTGACCTGGAACCTCTGCAAAATGATCTTAGCGCCATACAGCTGTTTCCCCAGAGTCTCTAGTTCTTTCAGTGCACAGCTGAGATAAGAACGCACATAGCCAATGGGATATTAGATATGACAGGGCAGGTAAATGTAACCTATACAGATCTAAATCAAGTTACTTACTTGGTGGTGCACAGCTGAACCTCCCCCATCAGGTACTTTGGCATCTGCTCTTTGATCTGAATCTTGTTTTTCAACGCCGCTTGACAAAATGTCCCATCTATGAGAATCTGAAACGGTTCCCTAAAGTTGAAATTGTATTTGTAAAAACTTATTGTTTTTTTGGCTTGTTTCTGTCGCTTGATCTTCATGCTGGCTGTTTAGTTAAGTCCTCGCAATGGCTGGCTAATTTCAGTTTTTCCTTTTACTCGGAAAATATCAAATAACGCTAACAACGACGTATAAATGTCCACTGCAGTTCAGATTAACATGATTTTTCCGGTCACCTCATTTGATTCGTTTAACTGATGATGTTCATCAAAAAAAAAAATCGACTTATCAATCACAAATTTAAACTGTACACAACATGCTTACAGCGCGTACCGTCTCAAAACTCCGGCCAGAAACAAATATGCGAAAATGGTTCCGGTTGATTTTCGTGTGGAATTGTGTTAAATATTTTTTTGTCCTTTCGGTTTATCCAGTGAGTTCAGCGTCGCACAGAGGATCATTGTCCGCATTTTGATTTGGCACAGTTTTTACGCCGGATGCCCTTTCTGACCCTCCCCAATTTCTACAAGTTAATAATATACATTTGGTCTTAGGTGTTTTTTTTTAAACATGATTTAACATTTGTTAAACGTTCTTAAATAAATTAAATTCATGAGCTAATGTTATTGCAAGAAAAAAGTATAATCACAACACTTTATTATGGAAAAATAATTACAAAACAAAAATAAAGCATTAAAGGATAGTTACTGCGACAGTAAGCAATATACTACATTTGCATTTAAGATTATGACTTAAGCCTTGGAATATTTTTTTTTTCATTTTTGCCCACTATCACAGGATTATTATCTCATCATTTGATTAAAAATGTGTTTTACAACAATTTTGACTTTAACAATAGAAATAAGCAATGCTCATTACGAAAAAACATTAAAAGATTCGGCTGGATTACAAGTCTTAATGTTAGTCAGTATTTGTGCTAATATATGAAATGTTCTTTACTATTACCTGATCCAATGGTCCTATTTATTATTATTATTATGTTTATGAATAATACTGACTGTCTATACTGAATACTAGGATAAATGTCACACGCACACGCACACAAATGGTTTTCTTTTAAACATTTCTTCTACTGGGCAAATGACAGTGTGATCATAATCTAATATATGGTTCATATTCATGTAACCATATATAAATTGTTCTTGTAGCAGTTTTGTGGGTTTTATCTATTTGAACGTTTATGTAGATTTCAATTGATTTGTAAAAAGGTGTTTCATTTATTTATTATTCTTACTGGTGTAGTAGGGGTGGTCCTCATATTCTCCCCGCCCATCGCCGCTTGTTTTCGCCGGAAACGGAAGTCCCCAGTCACGTAAAGTTACGGCAGTACACTCGCTCACTCCTCTTAGTTCCGGTGACACTTGACGTTGCCTCTGATCTTCCGTTAACGTTAGCTCGGGTCGGGCCCTTGTGGTTTGGGTCGGTGCGTTACCTTCGATCCCTGACTTTTACAGTAAAAAATTATGGCGGCCGCGGATCCCCGGTCCTCGAGTGACGGCGGGGCGGCCAGCAGAGGCGGATTCCCGGCCGAGGATAGCACCAACGACAGCGACGGGCCGGGCGGCAGCAGCAGCGGCGGCGGCGGCGGCGGGAGCGTTGGGGGCGAACGGGAGCGGGACCGGGCCACCTTCGAGTGCAACATTTGTTTGGACACTGCCAGGGACGCTGTCATCAGTATGTGCGGACACTTGTTCTGGTAGGAAACGATGCCTAGTGTTGATGTGTGGCGGTGGTTGTGTGGAAGAAAGGAATATAGTTTGTCCGAGTGCGCGGCCTCCTGTTACCGTCTGACTTATTTTGAAGGCAGAATTACGCCCTGTGACACGCTTTTATCTGACGGGGTTTCTCCATGTTATGTGGGACAACGACAAGCACACGGTGAATCAAATCTGTCCCTCGAAAAATGCATTTAATCCATAAAAGGCTTTTTATTAGTATTTCACGTTAACTTTTATGTCATCAAAGTTTGGCAGCTGTGTGGGCGGATCCACCTTTTAGTGGAGATCAGGGCAAAACGGCAAACCTGTGTTTGTTTGTTTTTTCTAAAGTCAGAATGCCAAAAAATTCTCAGGACCAGCTTTGCAGATGAGTATTGATGATTTTAACGTGATACTTTCTATGCCAGTGAGTCAAAGAAATTGTATGAAGATTAGGTCACAGTCGCCTCATATTTGTTGTGCTTGCGGAAAAAAAAAAGAGGTTGTGGTTGATATTGGAAGTGGAGTTTTGCAATTATTGGATTTGTGTAGACAGAAATAGTATCTAGTTTGCGGCCTCAGGGATTCTGGAGGATCTGTTGATCTGAGAATGTTCGTTCTTTGCTCTCAGATACGGTATGAAATTAGTTTTTTCTAAAAGGATAAAAAGAAATGTTTGTGCTAGTTAAACTGCCAAACCCTTGGGAAAACCGCAGCCAAGATGGTTGGCTAGACATCAGTGGGGTAAATGTTGGTGTTCTGCCAGGGCTGTAGTGATAAATAAATGTGGCTGAACTTCAACCCTCATTATCACACCCTTTGAAGTGCAAGCTTGTCCTGATGAAATTAAGTGACCCAGGCTGATTATATCATGTGGTTATCATACAGTTACAGCAGCAGCAAATACAATCCAAAAGCTCAACTGTTTTTATTGCAGAGTTGAAATAATAAGATGGGTTAACTAACTGGTCATGTAGAGAAATTAAACAGTTTTCAAGCCAAAATCTGAATGTGTCAGGTTTGTAATATTGCTGTCTGTTTAGATGTGACCAGTAAGAAACTCAGTCCAGTCAGTACACGTCATTAGTTTAGCAGATTAATCAATAATGAAAATAACCTAAGGCAGCACTTCAGCTGTGGTTTTTCTGGGTTTTTCTATCTTGGCTGCGATCAAGTCTTGCACAAGACTCAACCTTCAAACCACTTTGAGTTGAAACTGTGCACATACACAGTGACGTACGTGTGTGTTTGTGTGAGTGTGGTTGACTGATTCGTGAATTGTGAGCGATGGCCATGCTAGCCCACAGGTTGAGGCTAATGTAAGATTAGGGATAAGAGTGTAGGATTAGGGTCAAATTTAAAGGCATTGTAATGATCAGTAAAAGTTGTAACAGGAGAAAATGTTACTTCTCTTTACTTGTAGTCGGTGAACAGTGGTACTTTGTAAATGCTGATGATCTGTGTTGTCTTGTTGTCGGTGGAAACATTTCGACATAGTGGAGAAAAATAATTTCTGTAGCAAAAACACCTCAGAATCCAACAAAATATTTTATGTGCATAAGACATCATGACACACACACATCTTTTCCACCAAGAGTTCTAGGGCTCTCCTTAGAGAGCAACTTCTCCAGTGTCCCACGGTTAATTGGAGTTTGACATTTCTGTTGTCTCTAGGTAAAATTTAATCCCCAAGCAGCACATACAAAAGCCCATGCTGTCTGAGGCCAGAAACGTATAAGTATTTGATTACTATGTAGGGCTGAAATTTCCAGAAAAATGTTTTGCTGTTGATTTATTTAGTCCCTAGTGAGAGAATGGACTTTACATACAGTTACTACACAACCCTGCACTCAATCCTCTGTGTTATAGGTTGATGTAATTTAGTTGCCATGTTACCTGTCTCCCCCCACCCCCTCTATCTCAACTTCTGTGTAATGTGATGAAACCATGATGATGAAACCATCAGCAAGTGAGGCAGGTGTTGATGTCAGCTCACCTGCTGCAACTTCACATCAAAGTTGCAACAATGCTGCAAGTTTCCATGCACTGTAGCAGCGGTAATTTGATCAGAAAATAAAGTGTCTTTTTTTACTCTCTGTCCCTTGCTGTTAGATTGTGTCAGTGTGGGGAAAAAAACTTACATCCTCCATCCCTCTAAATGGATGGATGGAGGATGTAAGATTAAAAGCATTGTTTTATTACCTGTGGAAATGCTTAGTTGAATTGCCCAGCTGTGAGCTAGTGTCAGGTTTCATGAGCCTTGCTGTTTGCTGCTATGCAAACAGTCTTAGATGTGACAGATTATGTTGAAATGTGAGAAAACTGTCCAAGAAATCCTAACTGATTCCATCTTGCAAAGACACCGATGTGTTAGATATCTCACATACACATTGTCAGATTTTAGTTTGAAACTCACAGCAAGTTGAGAAAGAAGCTTTTGCAGCATAGCCTCCAGAGTTTGGGATGATTTGTGTGAAAGAGACATAAATATCACTTTAATACTTTGAGGTTAATGAACGTGTGACATCATTGCTGTCCCTGAATGGGAGTCTACTTGAATAGACTCACCCATGTTGTCGTTAGAGATGTCGGCCACAAAGAATTTTCTCCACTGGGACTGAACGGAAGCTCATCAAGGTAGAAATGTAGAGTAGTAATTAGAGAGACTCAAATTACGCTCTCCTTTACTAACTTTAGTACGTCCTGAAGGCTCGATATTTCATCAAATAAAATCTTAAATCACACTTTGTGTTTACACACAGAGTGATTTAAAGCAGTGGCTCGCCAAACTTTTAGTTTTGTGACCCTTTTAAAATTTGGCAGTTGCTACTTGCAACATTTTTTCACTAGTTCAATAGTGACCAGGGTTTTTATTCTCATTATTATTTTACCTGGATGATTTTAGTGGTGTGAGGAGGTCAGAACAATGACGACAACAAGAAGGAAAATGTTTTTCTCCTTATTTAACATGTTAATATCCATGTGACTCCTCACATTGAGGTCGTGAGCCCTTAGAGGGGTCTCGACCCAAAGGTTGGAAACCAGTGCTTTAAACAGCATCACCTAAAGTTTCCGTTTGAGCCATTTTTTTGAACTTTTTCAGAAGTAGTTGCCGTTACTTGTTTGTCCTTTGGTTATTAAATTAAACTAATTGTTTCAGTTTTTCTTTCCACCCTATTTCCAGTACTGCCTAAACTGCCAGTACTGCCTAAATCGAAGGTGCAGAACAGTCTTAACATGCTCTAAAATTGCTCATTATAACATTAGTTAACCCTCTAAACTACATGGTCAGCTTTTACTGAAGACTAAGGTGACATCATTGCTGCTTCTGACATTTGTGATTTAAAAAGCCACCAAACAAGAATTTGCTCCATATGTCTCTGTAAGCACTTTAATAAAGAGGAGTAGAATCTATGCAGATATTAATCTTCATGCTGAAATAATTGAAGGTTTATTGTGGGGGTTACAGAGTGGCATCTGTGGCATTACACTCTGCAGCCAGGCTTCACTGAATGGTTGTTGAGCCTCATGTTTAATCACAGTTTAATGCTCTGGCCTTGTGTATTGTTCAGCTGTTTATCCACAGGAAGGCCATCTGATACTGTAGTTCCACTAGTACTGTATAACACTGTGAACCCACAGAGCTACATGCTACTGGTGATTTTGATACATTTTTTTTCTCCAGGATAATATGTTCATCTGAGCATCTCTTTTAGAGAAAATGAAACATTAAATATAATAGTGTAACTGCTCTGTCAAATCTAGGGTTTTATTTGCACTCTGTGTGTTGTCCTGGCCAGCAGCCACTCTGCAAAATCTGCTGACAACAGATGGATTCAATTAATACTAACCATTGGGAGCATGGTAGAGTTTAATCAGCTGACCAGATCTACAGCACAGGGAGTTATTAAAACTACTTAGGCTTTAAGTTTGAGATTGGGGTTGATTTGATGTATGTTCCTTTACATCTGACATTTGTTAAGAAACAGAGCTATTGTGAGAATGAAAATTAATGTTGTTATTTCTCTGTGTCTTTACAGCTGGCCATGTCTTCATCAGGTGAGTGTTTCCTCTCCTTTTTGTTTTAACAGGTGTTTTTATTGTTCTGACTGATAGGGCTCTTCAAATTATGTGAAGTTATTAAGATACACATGCGGAAAAAGGCTAAAGTATAAAATTAGATTTCATCTAGATTGGTTGTTTACATAAGCTAATGATTGAGGTTCAAGTGGTCTAGTGGTTTCCAACCTGGGTGCATTAGAATCACCTCCTAATATAATGGATATAATGAGCTGCGTTGGATTGCTTCGATTCTTCCCGAGTACCAAAGAAAGTGACCAGTGAGTGTATAGCTCTAAAGCAAAGCAAACTGAAGACAATAAGGGACAGAAATAGGTCTTTTTCCACTACAGTAACTTGCTGACCTGTGGAAAAGTGAACCAAAACTGCGTACATTAGTCATGTAAATGGAGGTTATGGGCCAGTTAGTTTCTGCGGAAAAGACCCGGAGGTAGTGGTAAATGAAGGTATTCCAGGTACTCGCAGCGAGTGTTTGCTGGGTTTTCAACCGACGACTGGTGAAATTCATGCGCTGTCCTTCCTTAAACATTAGCATAAGAAGAGGCTCAATTCATTATAAACTTGGGAGCGGTGACGTTAATAAATAGCTTATAATGGCATTAATGTTTTATTTGTAGGTTTGGCAAAATAGCACTGTGGTCAGAGAGAAGAGGGAAATACGGTGAAAAAGCCCACCAGAGCCCACCACTTTTTGCCCTTTATATTCAGACTGGTCTCATTTCACTAAGTTGTTATAATGGAAAAGGGGCTAGAAACTACTACAAGATGGAAGAGAAAGAAAAGACATTACTAAACACGTATTGCTATTAATTCTCAGCTCTGTCAGTGGGAATTTACTAATGTATAAGATGTTTCTTAAAAGTAAACTCAAGATAAGGAATTAGATGACTGTAGGCATAAGGGGTGAAAAGGTACCTACCAATTGTTTTGTTTTCTCACACTAAGCAGGCTTAAAATGACAGAATAGTTAGATAGTAGCTGAAAGATGGTGGTTTGTTAGAGGCACAAGGAAACGTAAGGGATCCATCAGTGCAGCAGGGGTTCTGCATGACCACCCAGTTCTACTCTTGCAGCATAAACGCAAACATCAGTGTGGCTGAACCAGTGCTGAGTAATAATCTCAGCACTCTGCTTTATAAGTGTAATCAGCATGAGGTTGTGATGTAACCTTGGTGTGGAAACACACCTGTCGGTTGAAGTAGTGCAGCTTAAACACGCTAATGCACTTAATGCCTCGGTTTACTGCAGGTTTTACTGCTGCTGCCCTCCCTGAACCATTTACAGCTGAACGTCACTCACAGTGAAGTAGCATAAGCACAGTACGCTGCCTGGTTCAACTGGAAATGAAGTGCAAAATGGATCCACATAGAGCTGTGCATTTGCACTGATACTGCAAGCCTTCATTTGCTTCAAGATCATAGCAGAAAGGGGTGTGACCGATTTGTTTATTATAGGTATTTGCACATCATGATCCCTCTTCTGCTTCCCTCAGTGGTTGGAGACGCGGCCCAGCAGGCAGCAGTGCCCTGTTTGTAAAGCGGCCATCAGCAGGGACAAAGTTATTCCACTGTACGGCAGAGGGAGCTCCAGCCAGGAGGACCCCAGGTACAGTAAGTGTTTGTCTTTGTGTGAGTGACTGTAGCTGTGTGGAGGCTTTATTATGAACTGTGATGTGGTGTTGTTCAGGCTGAAAACTCCACCTCGGCCTCAGGGACAGAGAACGGAGCCAGAAAGTAGAGGCGGGGTGAGTCAGTTGCCAAAAGTGAAACAAACCTTTTTATTGTTCTCTTGATGTGGGTGTACAATGTGTATTATTAAACCTAATTTATTGTTGTCTCCCTCTTTGATCAGATGTTCCAGGGTCTTGGCGACGCCGGCTTTCACATGTCTTTTGGCATCGGTGCTTTCCCCTTCGGCTTCTTCACCACAGTCTTCAACACCAATGATCCCTTTCACAGAGCAGGTGCACACTTGAGAAAAACATGTTTCCACTAGTTCTCATTGCTTTAGCCAACATCCTCCTTTTCCGTTACAGATATAAGTGATAATCATGATTCATTTGCGATATGTCAGTACACCGTTATAGTTAAAGAAGGGATAAAAGTGTTAACTTTCACAAACCCATGTAAACGCCTGAAGCACTTACGAGAATCGGTTGCTTGTGCATAATCGCCAACAAGGCAAACGTAACTGTCACATACACTAAGTGGACTGTTTGGCATTTATGTTGAGGTTATTCGAATGTCTACAGTTATTTTTTTTTTTACAAATGTCCTACTTACACACAGGTAAAGATTGTTCTGTCGAGCCTCTTTTATTATGTATCCAATGTTCCAACGGCTTTAAACATGCGTTTCATCGAGTGGATTAAACTAGGTGGGTTGGACATGTCAAATATTTGAGACTGCATTCAGACCAACCGGACCCCTGAGTGGAACAAAGTGCATTGATCTGAGGCGGTTGTAGAACATGTTGCTAATCACGTACATGCAAGTTGATGTGAACACTGCATTTCGACAGTTTACCTTAAAACATATAAAACAGTAGCCGTTTTGGTCATTTTAAAATCCAGCATAAATATTTTAAATTGCTGTGCAGTGATATGGTGTCAGATAAGACTTCAGTCTCATGGATGGTCATTCACCGGTGCCTGGAAAAAGCCCAGCGTCATCACCACAGCTATTAGCACTGTTGCCATGAAGAGCTGGTCATGGTCTGAATGCCTGCTAGCATTCAGCAAACCTGCTGCAGTGATTTTTCTGGCACATAATTTGAGTACAAATGCACACAACACACACAAACACTCTCCTCATACTCAGGTGCAACCTTTACATCTTTCTTCTCTGCTATTAGACCAGTATACAGGTGATCACCAAGGCACTGGTAACCTCAACAACGGCAATAACAACTGGCAAGACTCCCTCTTCCTCTTTGTGGCCATATTCTTCTTCTTCTGGCTGCTGAGCGTGTGATGAAGCCTGGATGGGACCAAGAGAGGAGTGGCTGGACAACTGGGTGGGGTTTGGGGGTGGGAGTGCAAAATGAAACAAACTCGCATACGTCACATGAGCCACAGCCACACTCGTGTTACATTTCCTAGCAGGTACTGACTTTGGGAGAGAGTGAAGCATTGCATTTGATTCCAAAAACAAAAAATAAAGGAATTCCTTTTTTTTTTTTTCTCCTCCCACCAAAGCCAGATTCACTTTAGGATACACAGCCCCACTTACATGCTTCGTTGATTTATGTTTATGCAAGAAACACTGGAAAGTAATGTTGCGTGAATCCCCAAATAAGTCACGTCAGCCCTCCCGCTCTACATGCACCTGTAGAAATGTACACAGGAAAATAAAGGTAGACGCAGACAGTATTACATAATCGTGATGGCCTGTGGAACAGATTTGGGATGTTGAGCTGCAGAAGAGAAGTGGGTGGAGGGTATGTTAAGGCGGTGAGTAGTTGTGGTTTTGGTTTGTCACATCCTGCTTTAAGGAGTCACTAGTTTATTCCTTAAACGGGTTGTGTTTCAGTGGAAACAAGAGGGAGGGGATTCGAGATTACGGTGGTTGTAATAGCAGCTATTTTCTTTCTCTAAAAGGCCAAAGAGTAGAAGATTAGTCACACACGATGAGCTGTAATGTAACTGAGTGAACTGAGTTTTGTCTTAAACAGATCGACACGTAGAAATGGCACAGGAAGATGCGATTTTTTTATTTTATTTTTTTTTATGTACATTTGTCTTAACAAAAAACTGCCTTTGCACTGTGATGTCGTTTGTAAATTAAACTGCCCTAAAGGTTGGAGCATCCGCTGGCATTGATCCGCTTCCACACAAATCTGTGCAAACATGGGTGGATATATCGCTAAAGGGGGAATTTTGGGAGGTTTTTGTACCAATTTGGGTAAAAACCAATCTGACACAGTTTAATTGGAGAGTAAACCGTTGGAAAAGCTGCAGCTAGTAAAAGTAGCCAGACAGGAGGCGGAGTGTCAGTGTATCACGGGGCGAGTTGTAAGGTGAAAAGGTCAGCACACCAACAATTTACAGGAACGATAAGTTTGAAAGAACTGTGGCGCAGTGAGCATAAAAACGCACTTTTGTCACAGATGATTTGTTTTCTTCCTGACTGTGTGTGTGTGTGTGTGTACATTCTATATTTGTATATATATGAATATTGTAAATTATGTTTTTACGCGTTGCTGACTGGATGACTAGCCATAGAGAGCGAGAGCAGACAAGATGTGTAAGTAGACCTCGAAAATACCTGGTTCCTGGTTTTCCTCCTTAGTTTTACATCAAAACAAACAAAAAAGCAAACACCCTTCTACAAAGTGGAACGTCCTGCTAATGTGATTTGATATGAGGACATGTGTGATTCAGCTCATTTCCTGTATTGTAACTGACACAGTGCACATTAATGATGTCTCTTTTACTGTACATTTGACGTAGTTGAGCGTTGTCATAAAAGTAACACATTCATTCATTTTAATGTGCAAACAGTGACGCAAAAAGTGCTAATAAGCTTTAGACTCCGCCTCATGTTTAGTCTTGGAGATTTTCAATCAGAAAAAGTCCCAGTTTGGGATTTAAAGTGTATTCCACTTATTTTTCACACTTGGTATAAAAACGTCTTGCTGAAACGTCCTCTGTGGGATGGCGGCGGGCTGCTGGGGGCTCGTCATTTTTTTGCATACTTGTCTGTCAAAGCTACACTTTGTATTTCGAGGCTTGTGTGACACTAAATTTGGTGAAAGTCGCATTTTTTTTGAGTCTTTTAAAAGACTAATCATGAGATGTTGTGATTAAACCACCTGGTCTAGGAGATTAAAGGTTGATTAAAACATTGGCTTATTATGTGTCATCATTTACACCTTTATAAAAGAAAGCTTAAGGTGTCCCCTACGGCTGAGACATTTGTTATATTTTGTAGATTACCAGTTAATTGAAAATGAAAATCCTTATGTGAAGCCCTCTGGTGGTCAGTGGTGGGTGAAGCAATACAACAATTTTGTGCAGTTTTTAAAATTTGGAAGAAGCAGTTTCAAACACAGCATCCCTAACCCCCCCCCCCCCCCCCCCCCTTCCCTTTAAGAATACTGTATATTATATATGTTGCAGCTGCAGCTGGGACAACAACAAATAGTTTTATTCAAATACTGTACTTACTGTACAATGTCATGGTACTTTGGAGTTTTTACATTTTGCACTACGTTATATTTCTTACTCCACTACAATAATGTGAAAGCTGTATATGCAAGTAACTGATTTTAGGTAATAAAATGGATACCTTATATAAAGTAATTAAAATCTGCTCTTCTATACATGTTGTAAAATTAACAAGCACCAATAAATATCTTCCAAATTGTATATGTAATTCTGAAAATTACTTCCACAAGTAGGTATATTTTGCAGATAATACTTTTGTAGTTTTCAGTAATTATCTACACTGGTATTGCTTATTTGGCATATGTAAAAGATAGATATGTACAAAATATAATCTATCAAAATGTCCAAAGTATTTAATGTTCAATTACAATATTTGCCTCTGATTTGCAGGAGTGAAGATTAGTGAGCTGAAAGTTTACAAGTTTTAAAACCGATTCCCTTGTAACGTAGTAAAGCAACAGTAGCTTCTGCAAAATAATCACATTATATAATGCAAGCTTCTGCAGAGAAATGGAGTATATAGCAGGGAGAGCTCACAGAATTTCAGAAATTTAAATAAACACGTTTGTGTGACAACTTCTATACTCACAATTCTCATTAACCAGCCAGAACAGTTTGTTAAATTGTTGTCCCTGCAGAATTTGACAGTAAATAGAATATGTACAAAATATCTTCAGCTCACATGTGCAGTGCAAAGATTAGTAAATGATCTATTTAATAAAAATAGTTTATCTGCAAGAAGCATTACAAGGGAGGAGAAACCCAAAAAGAAATGAAGAGAAATGGACATGCTGAGTCATACATAGTTATATTTACAATTTTATTATCTCATTTATACAATCAGTAACATTGTGGTCATAACATTTGCATTTAACAACGTTTTTTTATATAAATAATATCTAAAAATATAGGATATTTAAGAACATTTTGCAATTGTTGTTGCAAAATAGTTTTTGTTCCATCCATCTTAGGAGACGTCAATACAAGATTTTCAGTAAATATAAAAAGACCAAAATCTCTGGCATTTAAAGCCGTTTAACTGGGTTGATGTGATGCATTAAAAATCACTAAAATGTTGGCTGCAGAAATATTCCTGTTGAACACCAGCTGTATAGACACATTCATCTATTGTTTAAAATATGATATATGTAAGGTCAATATATTATCACTACAGTTTTTCATTTTGTAGACTCATTTACACTACGTACTTCATGCACACATAATAAAAAAAATAATTTGTGCAAAATCAGCAAATCAGTTTGGGTAAACATATTTGCAAAATGATGTTAAAAATTACAAATCAAGACGTCCTTATTATGTTGAGCTGTTCAGTCCTTCCCTTTGCCCTTTTTCTGTGTCTTGTTGGATTTGTTCAGGATCTTCATGAGGTTTTTGGACATGAAGTACGGTTTCTCCACCGACCCGTCATTTCGCTCCAAGTCCTCCACTGTAGAAACGAGAGAGTGAAAGTGATGAAAAGCACTGTGTCTATTGTAGTATTGTTCAATTAGGTTTTTAGTTGTGGTGCATTGGGTTGGGATGCAGAAGGCCGTGTGTTGGAATCCCACCCCACCAGGTGTGGCCCCGCCCAGCCACCTTGGTGCCGCTCCCGAGCCCGGATAAACTATGAGGGTTGCGGCAGGAAGGGCATCCGGTCTAAAAACTCATGCCGAATCGACCCAAACGAGCTCCTCTCCTCCTCTTGTCCCTCTCTCCTCTCACCCCACACTTGTCACCACTATATGACATTAACTCTGTGTGTTTTCTCCCGTAGTTGTCTTTGTCCTTCTCTGTCCCCCTCGCTCTGCCCCCACTGCAGTGTATAGCTACTGGTCCTACCAACCTGCCCGATGTTTGGTTGTTGCTCTTTTCCCTTCTCTCTTCACTTTCCACTCACCCCAACCGGTCAAGGCAGATGGCCGCCCACCCTGAGCCCGGTTCTGCTGGAGGTTTCTACGATTAAAGGGAGTTTCTCCTCTCCACTGTTGCTTACATCTCGCTCCAGGAGCAATTGTTGGTTTCTCTCTATACATCTTTATAGACTTGACTTTATTCTATAACGTGCCTTGAGATGACTTGGCGCTATATAAATAAAACTTGAATTGAATTGTATACATACTCTTTAAACATTATACATGAGCATGTTTTACTCTTTTTGTTGGTTGGTGCCACTAGTTGTTTAAAAAAATTAAATAAAAAATGCTAAGTTAATAAGCTACTGCCCTCCAAGCCTCGGAAACGTCGAAAGCATGTGACCCCTGGTACCTACACCGGCATTCGCGTTGCCCTACTTTTGGTAGATTTTTCCAGGGCTGCGTTTTAACCGAGCTGCATCCTTGTCTGCGTTTTTGTGCAAATTCAGCCCCTCAAGATGTATTTGTTCATGCTTCTATACACAATTAATGAACTGTAAACGGCTACTCACAGAAGCATAGGAAGAGGGTATCAACACACATGTTGTACACACTGAAGAATCCATGAGCGATGAGGTAGCTACCAAACACCACCGTCTGAAAGAAAACAGAACCAGGTTAAAACAAAGTCCAATAGATCAAAAGCAAAGAACGGACCATTTACTTACAATAATTGGCATCCAGTAATAGTTGAGGGTTTCAGAGCGGAAGACGTTGCCTGGTAGCTGTATCCGTCCAGAGAAGAAGAAGAAGGACAATACACCTGGAGAAACCAGAGTTCAGTGTTTCCTTTTGTATCTGATGAGTCAATGTACTGGACTTACTGGACTTTTACTGTGGTGTCAATAATAAATTCGAGCAGGGTAAAAAAAAAAATAAAAATCTGAATTTCCCCATTTGTGACAGTACAAATTTAAAGCATCTTCATAGATACTTTTCTCTTTTTCTATTATATTTTTTTAAAATATGTTTTCCTATCAGCGTTATCACTTCTGTGCCCGAAACATTTCAAACACGGGGAATTAGTGGATACAGTAATCAATTCATTTAATCAGCTCAATTGTTGGCTCTGCGTTGGCTAAAAACAACTTGGAAAACACAGACATTGCACATTTTCTTTCAAATTCCTTAATTTAAACGTGGAACCGTTTCATTTTCAAAGATACAAAACATTTATACCAACACATAATGATTTGGGAATGAAAAGTTTCACATCTGAGAGAATGTAGAAAGAATATAGAGAGACCAAGTACTGGCTACAGTAATTACACCACAAACGCCCCGTAAAGCTACTGTACACAACCTGCTCAGCCCCACAACAGCAGGCAGACAGGAACCAGCCTATGAACACATTTAGACACTGTACTTTCCCAATGCACTGCTCCTTACCCACTCCTCCGACCACCAGGAGCTTCCCAAAAAACAACAGCACGTCCGTCACTTTATCTAGCACCACGACCCTGAGAAGAGGACAAACAGTTCAGGTCGGATAAACACAACTCTATTCATCTCAAACAGAAATATGTGTTGACATTATGGACAAGTCGGGTACACATGCAACAGGCAGCCTGGCAGTGTTGAAAACGTCCTGTAACGTGGCAAATAAAACTACGGCACAAACCTTATTATGTTTCTCATAAGCAGCATGAAAGCATTTTTGGCTGAGACACAGAAGTTTTTCCCATAAACAGCAATCTGTCAAAGAAAAAGAAAATCTGGTTTTAGGGAAACGTAATAGTCTGAATGACACAAATAAATCATTATGTTGTAAGGGTTATTATAAAAGATTGAGGTCCACATTGGTAGTGGTGGAAAAAAATCATGTGTTGTACTATAACTCTGTGTTACGTTTTAGTTGTAAAAGCTAAAGGGTCATCACAGGCATCTAGAGGACATCAGAATATCCAAGTCTTCATCCGAGACTTTACCGTCCGTATCATCGATAGTGTTCACAGAGTTCAGAGTTCAGAGCTCATAACCATTACACCACATCACAGGAGGGATTGGTTTCTGGTAGTGATGCTACACTCTAAGTAAACCACTTGAACCCGAATTGAGCTTTTTAAGGTCAAAGTATGTTGCTTAAACCGCGTGAAAGATCATGTGATCCCTCGAATGAAGCTTCTCAGAAAGATGATCTAGTCCTCATTCAGAGCTGCAGACTTTTCAAAGGTGGTCTCATTTTACTTTTAATAATAAAGACAAAATAACAATGGCATCATTAAAACGTCTGGTGTTCTGGCAACGTGCTTTATCCTTTATTTCACATGTAACACCACAGATTTGCCAGCAGATGTCACAATTGTCAAATGCTTCAAAACACTGAACCATTTTCAACACATTTTGTGCTTCGAAAAGCTTTGGTTTCTCCATAACTAGTTTCCAGTGCTATGTCCCCTTACAACTAGAATGAGAATGAATGTTTTTTGTTGCAGATCTCAAAAGAGATCTCGAGTTCAGTGACGCGTTCTAATTGAATAAAGATGAACTGAGTAACTACTGTGTGACTTTAAATGAAAAGAAAAGTCAAACTTAGTGCTTTGTAATTGTGCTTTGGAAATTTCGGACCGGTGTTGCTACAGCAATTAGACAAAATTAGACTTTTTGTATGTCGATATGTTGCATAGACACTGAAACCGCTCACCATGATGTACGCGTTCCTGTTGAGGAACTTGATGAACTTCTCCAGGCACCACAAGCAGCACTTCATGCAGCAAAATATGAAACGTGCAATGGGATTCTGTGCCGCTGAAAAACAAGAAGCCAAAACAGAAATCAATTTCTTGGCGTTTGACACCATTTGACTTCCAAAACCGGCTCATTTAAACCTGCACATCTTTATTAATCCACATATTGCAAAAAAAAAACTGCAGGTAACGTGTGCAAAAATGAGGGCGAAAAAAAAAAAAAAAAGGCTGTGTTATAAATAACTGTGTTATAGGAGACATTTAGAAAAAAAGGATGCGTGGAATAAGTTGGACCAGATCCAGAGACAACCAAAATAGACATCCTGCTTACTCTTTAGCACAAGTAAACAAATGAAAATGCACAGTATCCTTAATGTTAGACAGTAAAATGCAGTGCTCCAGCTTTACCTCGTGTTTTGTGATCAATGTATTCAAGGATCATCCTCGCTATCTGCACCAGGGTCAGGATCAAAGCGCCAAATGCCAGGGAGCCCACGTGGTATCTGACATGGAGAAATTACAATCTTTCACTGGTTATTCAAGTTACTTTAGCCTTTAATGAGTAACACATTTCTTATGAAATCCCACCAATTTTACAGAATTAAAAAAAGTGTTGGAAATCTCACAACAGTCGCAAGTGAATTCGTGAGCTCTCAACGTTTGAATCTATTGAAATTTATTGTGTCCAGTAAAAGACCGTGGCAGCTTCGGCGTGTGTCGTTCGACGCTCTGTAATGTTGTGTAGACATTTCATGCGCAGAGAGAAGAGAGCGACCTTCTGCTGGCAACATCCTGTGATGTTAGATAAAGCATTTAAATGGCTCCAGGTTGTAACACAACCAAATGATGTTGGGTGTCAGAAGCATTTATTCAGTAGACTTCAGCGGTTGAAAACACTTCAACAGCTGCTCTACTTGTGAGTCTTTAGAAATCCTGTTGGTGCTTTTTGATGGTGGACCACGCGTTCACTCCGTTTTATTGTCTTGTAACTACAGTTCAACACTGTTGATGCTACTGTGTTTTTCAGGTCTCATCAGGTTAAACAGAAGAAACTAAACTAACACAAATGATCAAACCTGTTTCATTTTGCGTTTTAACCTTCTCTTAAACATACAGTTCTCCCGATTAGGCGAATCTGACAGTGGACGGAGAGCTCGTTCATCTACCTGATTGCGCGCATAAAGCCGCCGCACACGGGGAACATGGGGATATCATCTGGTTTGGTGAAGGCCCAGTAGTAGGAGGCAAAGGCCCCTGCGAGCGTGCAGTGTCCCAGGGCGATGACAAAGTTGACACACCAGAGAAAAGCCACTACGTTGTAGATCTGCAGGTTAAAGAGATTCCTCTGGAAGAGACCCTCGTTGTTGTATTTGATAAAGATGCAGCTGGCTGAGGGGCAGTACGGGTAATCGGCCGCCGTGAAGTTCTTGAAGGAAGGAGAAAAAATGGAGAGAGTTAGATAGTGAGGGGTATGTGAAGAGTGTAATATCATCATAAACAGTCACACTTAGCTTATGGATATATCTAAATATTGCTAGGTTATAGGTGTTGAGAGCTGGTTCCTTCAGCTAATGAAACTGAGGTTTTACTGCAGGTCACAGTCTCAAGCTCACCACTCACCTGAGGGTCACAGTTTATGGTGCCATTGATACTTCCACAGTTGCTCTGAGATGCGTTGAGAGCCACAACTCTGTAGATGGGGCTTCCCGACGTGGCCAAATATCTGCACACAGTCGATTGAGAAAAATACTCTGGACTGCACAAGTGGTTGGAAGCATATTTTGTAGCCACTGATACAGTGCAAAGTACATTGTGTTATTAACAGCCTGCAGATACACAGATCATACGCCGAGTAAAGGATACAAGGCGGTGGCGCCCCAGTAAGCAACACACACCAAGATGAGAACAAAGGTGACCAGAGGGTAGACCAGGGTGGACATCATGTGACCGATTGCCCTGGGAAATGTGAACATACACATCATATGACATCTTCACAATCAAACAGCAACTAATTTTCTTAATTAAAAAAAAAAAAAGAAATTCAGCAGGGATAGCTTAGCATTGGAGTCGTCACATATAGAAATCTTGGAAACACTGCTTTTATTTTGAGTCATTTACTTGCTGGACTCCTGGATGAGGGCGATGGCGATGAGGATTCTGGTCCGCAGGAAGAGGATGGTCAGGAGAAGGATCGCCTCCACCACAGATATGATTATCACTGAGGAGAGAAGAATGAGAAAGGTGTGAGGAGGGGCTCTCACACAGTATACTAGCCCCCCCCTTACCACATAAAACACAAGTGCACTATTCTGTGACAACTGTGATATAAAATCTCTTTTTGAGTGCAACTGCAACATCGTGTCCAACTGTTCCACAGTTAAGATGCCATTTACAAACACATCTGAAACAGTGAACATTTGGATTTGCTACCCATGTGAAACTGTGCAAACACACACTAACCTAAGCACCAATGACTGTTATAAGGCTTCCCTTTGTAAAGCTTATAGTTATATAGGAAAATAATTTTAAAATGTGAACGAAAAAGTTTCAGTGTGAACACCTCCAGAAATTTGATGATGTTTCCAGCCTGACATTTGGGTCATCGGTTATCAGAGCCGCATTTAACAATGTCACTAATGAAGTGGGGTCGTAAACATTTATAGGCCAATAAAGGCTCAATTGCAGTTATTTTTAGATATGGATAGTTATGATTATCAGTATTAGATATTATTAACATTTTATTTTTATTTATCTTATATCTTCATTATTGTACTAAATTTTGTGTCTAGCTAATAAGACTTTTTTTTAATTGAACAACTGCTCCTTCAAAAATGCTTATAAACCATCCGACCATCCATCTGTTACTAAAACTGCCCAGCGTTCAGACTCACAGAAGGCCAGCCAGGTCTCTTGGACCTGCAGGTAAACCTGGAAGTTGGTAGTGAACCCAACATTAGTGATGGTAGCAGAGGCATTCTTGTAGTTTGCATACTCCCAGTAGCAGTGCCATATCCCTGCAATGGAGAGCAAAAACAATTACCCAAAGACTTTATACTAGTCTTTCGTGGTGCAGAATTCTTTGTTTGAAGGTGTCACACCCCGTTTTCCTTTAAAAAACTACGCCAGTTGAGAGTTTACCGTATGCCCCAGCGGCAAGGACTCCTATGATGAGCACCCACACCATCACCGGGGCAGTGAATCTCAGCAGCAACAGGAACAGCAAACTGACCACCATAGCTATAAGCAGACCACTGAGAGGGGAGGAAAATATAAGAGAGTGAGAAGAAATGGATTAAACATAAAAATCAGGACCAAGCATAAATCTTTTCATAATGATAACAAATATAAAATAGCTATTACTGTATTTCATGTATATTTCATGTGACCAAGAGTTTATACTACAAAGTGAAATGCAACAGGAACCAACGAAATCACAGAATTACAGGCGGTGGAATTCTTATTTCAATGGGTAATTTTAATCCGTGTGTTTGCCAGTAGTTGGCAGTGTGTGGCGTTATGCTGCAAGTCAACTCACAGGAGGATCCAGGGCCATGACGACGCAAAATCCTCAAAGATGCGGACGCCAATCTCTCTGGCATTGAAGCCATTCACAATGTCTCTAATGAGAAACAGAAGCAAGCAGAGGCTGTGAAGCACGAGGTCAGGTTAAACACACACACACACACGAAGGAAGGAAACACAGGGGCAACGACCACACACACACACACACACACACACACACACACACACACAGGCCACTTTGGAACCGGCCACAATACACATTTTGGATTTTTTTCCTTTCCATAATCTCCTCTCCACTACATGTGTTGGACACATAAACAAACGCATGCTTCAAAAGGGAAACGCAAACCGAAGCGCTGAGCGCAGAGAAAGACAGCGAGTGCTTTTGCAGCCGGTAAGAAACGTGGAGTCCCAAGTCCCTGAGCTACACACAGCAACAAGAGTGACAACAATCAGCTGCGAGACTACAGGCCAACACAAAAACTCACAAAGCCACCAACCTTGCGCTGGTAATGAGAAGGAACAAACAAATAGGGTTAGTAAGCGTGTTCTTCCGTGATTTATGTGCATGTAGCAACAACAACAACAACAACAACAACACATAACTACCCAGTGCCATTCCTGATGATTCCGGCTGTGTCGTTGACTGAGGAGGGTAAACCTGGAACATTGGAGAACGATGACGGGATGTTCCCCAGTGATGAGACATCAGGCAAACATCTCCCCAGCACTAAAAGCAGAGAAAGCAATCAAACCGAATCAGTGTTGCTAAAAAAATAAAAATAAAATACATACTAGGCCATTTTGAGGATCTAACGATAATTCTACACGATTGCAATGAATGTATTGTCATTCATCAGCTTTTTATGATTTTTATTATTACAGGTGATGTTAAAGGTGTTAAAACCTTAACAACATCCACAACATAGTGAATTCTGTTCGCAAACATGACTTTTAAACCATATTCTTACATGTTCACATACTAGCAAATGTAAGTGTTGTCCTAGTATTATTATATTATCAAAATATGTGTCGGCTGCAAGGGAGTAAAGTAGCTTTTACTGTGGTATTAATGTGTGAAATAAACATTTATACAGTTTACTGTGTATGAGCAGTGTCACTCACCAGAGATCGTAGGCATGTAGAAGTAAGGACACAGCTCCTTGTCAACTATTTGTTTCACACTCTAAAATAAGGAGATATGACCAGTGAATAAATGGAACGAAAACATTTTGGATAAGTTTGGAGCAGAACATGCAAACCAACTGCTGCCAATATGAATATGAACGCCATAGGTCATAACGTCAATTCATACAGAGTCTACACATCAACAAAATGGGACTCACCAACGACGTATTGGCCAGGTTGATGGACGGCACGCAGTAGCTTTGATTGAACACATCTGCTGGTTTTACATTTGGAAAATACTGCGGCACACCCACAGCCCAGAACGTAGAAGGACAGTTTGCCACACACACCTACGGGGAAGCGAAATCAATCCCATTAGTTTCTAGCACCCTGGGAGAGCACGGTACGACCATCATTAGACCCTATAAAATAAAGCAGCCTTGTCCACCTGAGTTGTTGGACACTGAAAGCCATTGAGAGAAGATGCCATAATATTAACAGATGTGGCACAACTGAGGATGTTGAAGTAGAACAAATTGGGTCGGTCTCTGACAGGGAGAAAGCAGACACAAGGAGTTAATCTGATTCTGCCAAATATGTAGAAGTGCACGAAAAAGGCAGGAGAACAAGGGAATAAATTACTTGTTGGGTCCAATGCCGCAGAACCAGCCAGTTGAGTTTCTTGGATAAAGAACATGCCTAGGGTCTCCATAGACCCAAGCTGATAGGGGAAACAAAGAAAGTCCCATTAAAACAGCGATAAGAAGAGCAGAATAAAAGATAAGACTGCATGAATTTAATGACGACATAAAGATAAGTTAGCCACACTCCACATTATTACAGATTACTGTATTATTGTATTTGCTAGTTTGTTTGTAAAGAAAGTGAAACAGCTCTTAATGCAGTAAACAAGCCGTCTACTGTATATTGTTCCATCAAATTCTGTAATGTGATTGCAAACTATAGCTACAGTCACATATATTCTGTATTTTGACATTGTGTAACAGCAGCAAATAACGTGAATGCAAACCCAAGAGGGCACAACAGCGCGACAGGAGTCTCCTTTGAGTTAGAAGACATTGCTCTTGTTTCTAGGGGGTTTGGTGTGAATGGACTTATTGCACATCACTGTGAACAAAAGCTTCTGTCAAGCGAATGACTGAATGTAATGCAGGACGTCTTACATTGTAAAATCAAAAGGTCTGTTTCTTAATCTTAGCAACTGCAGGCCAACACAAGCTGCGACTATTACCTTATGTAATCGTTTCGCTCTATTAGCCATTAGCCTTTTCTTAACTGGCAATAAAACCATAAAGTATCAAAAGGGGTCAAACCCTTTTCAGCCAACCAGTGCTTCTCAACAAGCTCCAATGACGGAAATAACCAGCTATTCGGGTCAGACAGGAGGTGACTTCAGTGCTTATCAGGCCTCACTGTTGACTCTAGATAACAGCAGAGCCCTGAGCGTTGGAATGAGTTTGATGATGGGGAATTTGAGAACTGCTGACTGGATGCCAATCAGCTATTAGTACTTTACCAAAACAACAGATGCTGAGTCAAGAAGTAGGTAGCTCCTTTTTTACGATGATGATAAATCAGAGTATACGAAATGAAATTTACAATAGGTTTTCAAACCCGGAGGTAACAACTACTATAAAAATAGTAAAATAAATTGGCACTGATGTCAGTGCAGACATGGTGGGTTTGATCTCTACAGTGTAATCTAAATTATTACAAATATAAGAAAAAATATATATTTTAGGTGATAGTCACCCCTTTTTAAAGTTACCCAAATGAGCCAATCAACCAAGTCCCACAACTAGTTAAAAGGGGATCACCTGAGTGCAGCGAATGTGTTTAAAAGGATTGTAGAAGAAATCATTATGATTATTTTCAGTTTATCATTGAACCATCACTGATTTTCACTTTGGACTGACTTTGCTGTTGATTGACAGAAAACCAGCGGGGGATTTTCCATGTTACAGCAGCAGCAAAAGTGTGCAAAGGTCCGGCAAGAATTACTCACACACTTTGATAATTAATGCCTCTCTCAAATGTGTGTTTCAAAAATGAAGCTTGAACTGATCTTGGCCTAAGCATTTAAGCAGGGAAACAATGATGCATGAGGTGGATTCAAAGGCCTGTGCAGATGCAGTCGGGTTATTCTCACCCAAAATCCCGACTACGATGTAGCCGAGGATGACGGCTATAAACAAAATACAGCAGATTATATCGGTGCACCCCCTGCGGAGGATAGAGAGAATACGATTCAGTCAACAGAAACCCAGCAAGCACAAAGTACTTCAGGAGTCCTGCAGCTACACTGAGAATGTGTATATTTAAGGAGACTGGTTGGTGGGCTCGACCGCACCCCAGCCCAGCCCAGCCCAGATGCATTCACCTCTTCTTGATGGGTCCTTTGAAGGTGGGGTCAAACTGCGCAGGCTCTCCTGGAAAAAACACAGTAACACAGTCAAATTAGCTTCTTCAATCTCACAAAAGGATTTTTATGCAAAGTGAGATAACACCAAACATACAGTGACCTTTACTTAGCAGAGGTGTGCCATGAAACATTAATCTGCAACTTCCTGGTTTGTGCTTTCGGGAAGGATTTCAAGGACACAACAGTTTTACGACTATTGCACGGAGACTGCAATTGGATCATGAGGAAATGTCTTCCTGATAAATTCCTAATGAATTCTGTGTTTGTGTACATGCAAAAACATTGGGGCCGTGTTGCTTGTGCTAAACACGACAAAATCAGATCGATGCGCCTTTTACGTGCGGATGATTTACAGTCTACAGTGTTTCATTTTGTTAGTTCTTGAATTATGTGTTAAGGGGCTTTAAATGGAAATAATAAGTCACTTTATTTGCCCCCATAAACAATTGGTGTTACTGTTTCCAAGCAATAAGGTGTGTGCTGCATGCTCCTCTTTGAGTAAATGAATTACAGTGGAATGAGGAAAACGTATTATAAAATATTTCATTTTTTTGGTTGAGTCGCTAAAAGGTGCTTTAGAACACTATCACTCTTAACAGGTCATTAAGTTACAGGAAAAAACATGTCTCATTCGTCCAGAAAGAACAAAAGAACTCAAACAAGCTCCTTTCCAAACCAACTAAACAGCAGTTTGTTCATTTGAGTCACGTTATACTTAATCACTGTGAAGGGAACAAAGAGGAAATGATCTGAGTTGAGGAGCAGCACAGCCTCATTTGAATGAAATTTGGATGTGAAAGGATGTGTCTCAGAGGAAGGAGAGCCACTGACAGTCAGCCATCGCGATGGAAAAACTAAGTGCTTACGTTGATCCCAACTACAAACATTCCTGATATAAGAATCACATCACTCCAACTTATCCTGTCAGGCAGGAAAAACCACAGGCTGCTAACCGTGTAACCCTCATAGAACATCTAATCAAACAGAAAAACTATTTAGTGTAATGCAATAGAACAATAAAAGATGTGCCGCGCTGTATGACTCAAACTTAGAGTTTATTGGTATTGGTTGACACACACACACACACAAACACACACACACACACCACCACTGTTTCTCCTAAATATTTAGCAGCACAATAGTTTGGTAATTGCTAATAAAGCTACTACCCAATGATTTTTTTTTTTTTCCAGTTTAGCCACTCATCATCCGCCCCAACCAACCGATGCTTTTAAACGGCTCCAGTGAAAACACGCATACATGAGGTGATCCGGATGGAAATAAAGGAGTTTGTGCTCTAACCCTCTCTGTATTTACAGAAAAAAAAAACAGTGGTAAAAGTTGGGAAGGTGCAGCTCAGTGGGTTGACAGTGCAACATGATGCACAGTTTGCAGGTGTTCTCCTTCCCACTTGGTGCTGTGCATGCAAATACGTGTTGTCAAATTAATTGCAACACGCTGTGCTGATTTCTATCGTCGCTGGGATGGATGTCAACCCAGGCAACTCACCAACGGCTATCATTTCCCACAGCAGCTAGAGTTAAATTATCACTGTTGTCATTTGTTTAGACTGTGCCAACACTGAGCCGACTCCCGTCAGCAGCTTATAGGAGGATGCAAAAGGTTCAAACAGGATGCAGAAAGGTGGTAGCTACTGGCACAGCACCAGTTTCAGTCTGGTAAAAAATATGATAATGTGGGGGGAAAAAAAAACAAAAAACACACGTGTTTTCTTTTGGTAAATATTTAAAACTTCCTCTACTGGTGCAGTAAAAGCTTTCAAGCAAGGTTCTTCAAAAGCAATACACACATGCGAATAAAAAGACATATGTGGCTCGTCCTTCAACAAACTTCTCTGATACAGAGATATCGCATATGGGTCATGTGGGAATCAAACAGGCCACATATCAGGAAACGACTTGGGCAGCTCTAAAAAAAATATTCCCAACAAAGAAACCTGTTTCTCTGCGTCCTCTTAGGGAGTCAGTGTCAGATTTCAGCTCTGTGTGTTTGGAATAAATACTATGGAACGTGGCTCTTGGTGCCTCTGTGACACACATGACAGGATGGTTCTGTCTTTATGCCCTCGTAAAAAAAAACCTTCGACCTTTAAACCCTGCAAACAGAAAAAAGGGCAGGGCAGTGTTAAGAGTTTAATTTCCAAAATCTACACAATGTGAAGTGTCACAGTCAAAAGTTGTCTTTGACTCAAGTGTGACACCAAAATAAGAGGCTCCTATTTGAAGCTTTTATGGCCCAGTTTTAGTTTCGTTATTAGTTGAAACAAGGATTTCACATGTGTGACTAGTGACGACTTTCACAGCAGCGGCTCACTTAAGGGTCAAGTAACCTGAATGACTTTATGGTACAGACCTCACCCTTCTGTACACGTCTGTAGGAGACATGATGACTGTGTTGTTGGTAACCACCACAGAGGTGGAATATACCAGAAGGAAACAATGGAGAGTAAAGTCATGTTGAAAAAGCAGAGCACACGGAGGCGATGGGGCTTTTTCTTTCACTCACAAAAAAAAAAGAAAAAATTGTTTATATCAATTATTAAGCCGATAAAATATCAGAAAATAGTAACAATTGTTCCTTAGAATTATTTTTTATTTTTTTAACTAAACCTTTAGTTTACTAAAGAAAAATCATCAAATCCTTGGAGCAGCTGAAAGCAGCAAATAATGAGAAACTATCTGTCGAAGTGTCTCTGGGCAAGACACTGAACCCCCAACAGCCCAGTCCCATCCCCAACTGTGCCCGGTGGAAATTGGGGAGCGTTGCGTCTGGAAGGGCATCCGGCGTTAAAAACTGTGCCAAATCAACATGTGGACAATGATCTGCTGTGGCGACCCTGAACTCACGGGATAAGCCGGAAGGAAAAACATTTTTTACATTTAACCATTTAACAAATACCGATTGCATTCATTAACTAATGGTTAAAGTTTCACTAGTGGGAGAGATCTGTTCATTTCTTGCACTTTGTTCCAAAAAAATAAAAATAAAAAAATAAAATCCGGTTTAAAAACACGAAATCCCACATTTCACATAAAAAAAAACCAGACATTTAATTATGACTAATTCAATCTCAAGTATTTTATAGATTTAATATTTGTGTTTCTGTGTGACAATCTTTTACACACTCAGAAGACACAGATTTTTTAAATTCAACACATCAGTGATAATTTGGGGTTTAAACTTTAGCTTTATTAACTAGCTTGGGCTTAAGAATCAGACCAAAGTCTGACTCGGACAGAGTTAAAACATGTTTGTGTCAATGATTTGCTTATGTCTCCACACTGACCGTCTACACATTCAGAAACCTGGTAAAACAAAACACAACAATATTACTGGGCAACAAGAAGCAGTTTGAACCCTCTGACTGTGGTAATGAATCAGGAAGTCCTGCCAACATTTCTACTTCCTCTAAACGGCTGCTAAAACGGACAACAGCTCTATTTCCAGTAAGAAAACACAGTTTTGCATTTAAGGAGAACATTCATTTACAAACAAGAGCTTTTTGAGAAGAGTCCCCGTGAACCCGTCACCCTGTGCTCGAGTGTCAACAAAATTACTCTGAAAAGACACGAAAACCAAATTAGACCATTACCTGCTGGGAGGGTTTATTGACTGAAGCTTAAAAAAAAAAAAAAACAACCACAAACTCCCAGACTGTCAACACACTTGCGACTCCTTCCAACAACACATAGTCCAAAAACTGACACAGGAAAGTTGGTGATCTGTGATGAACTCGAGTTGGCCATCAAATTCTTGTTTCAAGACCTACGGTGTTTTAGGTCGTTGAGTGCTTTTGCGTTAAAGTTGTCTTTTAACAAATTGCCATGAGAAATGAAGACTGTGAGAGGGTCCTAAGAGGCCACGTTCAGATACAGTCTGTGACAAACAACACAAAACAAACAATGGGTCACATGGGTAAAGATTTAAAGTATTAGTCCACTACAAGCCCGGAGATGTGTGCGGATCCAAGACATTTGTCTAACAAAAGCATCAAGTAGTTCACAACCACACCTGAGTGTTAATGCTGTGATAATGAAGTGTGATTCACATTATGTCATCGATGCCCTGGTTGATTATTTTAGAGTGTGTGTGCCATTGATGACGCCTCCAATGCAACTAGTTAGACCTTTTTTGTTTGATTTATTACAGTGGAGGCGAAAGTAATCTGTCTTTAAACTAAGGCACCTGGAGAGTAGAGGGAAGGTGCTCGACTTTTAACCTCTGCCCAAACTAGTCAACTTTCTCCAGAAGTTAGACTTTTTGAACACATTCAGGGGTTTATCAACCCTCAACCCTACAGCCTAAGCATCTTCCTCTGCCAACATTAACAACATCCGGCTAATATGTATAGACTACTACTTCTTGTCGAGGCCACTGCTCTGTCTGGAACCAGGTAGTCCTGATCGAAGTGGGGTCTATGTGGCTGCAATTGTCAGTTGTGAGAGACCCAATATCAGTCGCATGTTCCCTATTGACTAAAAAGAGGAAAGTTGCAATAACTCTGCCTTGACTGTACACAAGTTTTCTTTTTGATGGAGCAGCTGCATCCCACACAATACCCCTCCCAAGCTGTGCTACATTTCAACTGAGAAGGTTGAAAAATTGGTCAGTCAGTTGACTTCCTTCTCTAAAACATTTATACAGGCGCAGGTTCAGCTTTTTCTGCAGCGCACTGACGTCCTCCTGCATGACGCTGCATCATCATGCGTGCACCAGTGCATTGTTGGTGGATTACTGGGTCGTTTGAACGTTGGGTTTCTGCTGTGCAATAGTCTCTAAGAATTACAAACTAAAAACAAACTCCCAGTAAGATCCTGTCACCGACAACCAGCAAATATTCACATTTCGAGAATCGGTACCCGGAATGTTTTGAGAAAAAAGAAAAAAACACAACAACTTTTTGACAATTCATTTGACAACATAATTTTTCTGTCACGTTATTGATAAATCAACATAATTTCAGCTGTTGCTTGTTGTAGTCAATCTCCTATGTATAGTGGGGGTCAACAGGGTCCCAAGAAGAGTTATGGCCCCCGACCCCCCAGTGTGTAAATTGGGCCATTAAAAAGTATTCAAACTTTCTGTCCCACTTGTTTGTAGAACTCAGAATAATAACGTGATACTGTTGCTCTACCACAATGGAAAAGTGCATATAGGAATATAAATAATGGTTGGTCAGACAAAAAAAGTCTTAAAATGTCAGTGTAGGGGATGTTTTACATTTTACAGGCCAAGCAATGGAAAACCTCATTGTTGGATTAATCACTTTAGTTAATGTTAATTGCCTGAATTTCATTTACTGAGATTTATTTTTATTTAAGGCTACCTGTTTATATAAAATATACTGGGGGAAAAATGGTGCAAACACCGCCACTTTAACTAAAACAGGCTGACCAGTAAGTCCGAACTGGTGACACGGTGGCAAACAAAAATGATTTTGTAAAATAAAAAAACCTATATATTTATGAAATATCAATCTCTTTTTGCAACCCGGTATTTAGGGAAATACGACCATTTAATGACCAAGCTAGAGGGTTACATTTGGCAAACGTCGCCGCTGAGGTTTGGACATGATGATGGTCACTCACCATACTCGGAGTCCGGGTTTGTCTCTTGTTTTTTACCCATGTTCCGCCTTCGCCTCCTTAACTTCTAAAAGTCGACCTCCTTTGTCTGAAATATTTTTAAAAACGTTACGAACACAGCGTTTAAATCGTGCTGCGCTGCACCTGAACGAGCGCGGTACCCAAGTTAGAAAATCTTTTCCTTCCTGGCAGGTGTAACTAAGGCAGTGACGACACAAGCTCACCTGCTGAAAGGTGCGTACCTGCGCGCTCTGCCAAAGATCGTGTATTTGAAAGGGGACTCTCTCCATCACACCACTTAAGAACCAAACCATGTCAACAGTGGTGGAAAAAGTATTTGTCACCAAGGGTCCACAGTTTAGTTATTTGTTTTATGTACTGTGTGTTTGTGATGTGTCTGTGTACTGACGATGTCATTAGCGACATCATGTGGCTTTGAAGTTTGTTGACCAGTGGCCAAGGAAACAATGCAATGTTAAGGGTTTGTTAAAGAGAGATGCAGTTCCGCTCAGCTCCTGAGGGGATCAGACGTGACACGGTAGCTGGAGCAGAGGAACTGACTGTGTGTGGACCGCACCAGGGTAGAGGAGGAGGGTTCTGTGTGTAGATGTGGAGGCACACGGTTTCTTGCCGAGTTCTGTGAGATCAGACATCCTTTGAGACTTGTTTGATGGAACTGCTAGTGAACGTGCTTGTGAGATCACTTGTGCTTAAAGTTGCAGGTACAATTGATCTGTCATCGGCTAAGTTGAGAAGCGAGTACAATAAATGTTCAATGTTTGACTGAACAACGATCTCCGGAGTAAAGTATATGTGCTGAAGCTTTAGGAGCGTCAGATTCCAGTAAGATCCCCTCTACACTCATACAAAACACAGACATGTCTGTGGGGTTCTGCGCTGCTGGCGAAAGAAAACAGTCGTTGAATTTTAATTAAATGAGATGAATTAGAAATGTTATGTTACAATAGAAATTTTAACACAGAAATTTTCCTGACCAAATTATTGTGAATTAATTATGTAATTTATGGTTAAATACAGCCCTCCCATGTCCTGATGAGGATTAATTAGGATAGAAGCCAAACTCTCTACTTAAATTGGCTACAATTTACAGGGACTTGTAATTTACATAGTTAAGACTATTTCTATTTTAGGATATGTTCAGCTTCAACACAGTTTGTTAGGTTAAAAAAAATCCCATAAATCGTGATTTATTATAAATCAATAAAACTTTCATTAACCAGCAGCATAAACATGGAGACATGGATTAGTAACAATATTGTAACCTTAACAGTGTAAAAGTGGGTCTTTCTTCCTAAGTACTTTTACTTGAATTGATTTGTGAATACCGGACTGGCATTTGTACAAAATGAGAATGTTTCATCAATTCTTCCATTAAACGTAATTTTTCTTAAGTTGGATTTTGAATCTAATATTTAGGATCTTTACGCATCTTATTCTGTACTTTTACTACAACAGTAAAAAGCAAAATTATAATCTGTTACACTAAATGCTTGTTTTTAAATATTTAAAACAGTGTTATATAGTTACGAGAAATGTGTTGGTAAGTTTTTACTTGAAGAAACAGATCAGAGATTAAAAACTATAATAATTACAGCTAGATATTACCTTTATATTTTTAAAGGAAATTTGATTTACGGTTTCAGTGGCAGAGTGAGACCTCTTCTTTTCACCCCTTATCTCTCCTCTGTTTTGACATTATGGCCTATCAACGCCCCCTGGTGATAATATAATAATCCCAACACGTAACGGTTCTCTCAATACTTGAGAATCTAAATATTGTACACACACACACACACACACACACACACACACACACACACACACACACACACACACACACACACACACACACACACACACACACACACACACACACACGAAGTTTGTGTTTAGCTGCTGTTTGCTTGTCAGCTGTGTCCACAGCTATTACAAAACAAAATCTTTCGCATCATGTTGTGAATCACAACCTCTGTTAAACAAATAAATAAATCACACTTAATACAAGAGCCAACAGATCAACTTATGACCTAATTTATTACACTAGATATGAAAAGGAAAACAATATGTATAAAAATAAAGAAAGTAACACTAACATAACTGTCCAAAGGACTCAACTCCAGGTCCTTATGGCGTAACAATGTGGTCTTCAAACTCACCATTTTGTATTGTGTTCCATTGTGTCCTCTGTCGTAACAGAAAATATGTATAGATAATTATGACATATTACTAACGCAAAAATGCCATGTTTCAAGGCAAAAGAAAAATATCAGATACAGCAAAAGAATTGTAAGTGTAGAATGACACAACCTCCTGATAATAAAGTCTTTTAGGACTCGTGTCCTCGATCATATAGGAATTTAGAACCTTGCAAACTGGGAACATTTCAAGTAGGAAAAAAGCACCATACATGAAACTGACTACTTTCATCATGACAAAACCCTCAAAGTGTATTTCCGTTGCAGATGTGTGCGCGTAAAACTAAGGAGGTTTGTCTGAAGGCCTCATGGGTAAGTGTTTTAAGAGCTTCCTAGAACGGTCATCCCACAGTCTGCTCCCGATTCTGGGCAGGCCTCCAGCCGAGCCAGCCTGCTCTGCTCCAGTGCAATGGCCTCGGCCGAGTGCTTGCATTTCTCTGATCCACACTGACAGGTGAAATACTTGCTTTTAATGTCCCAAAATCTGTCACCGTAGTCAAACCTAATGACACAAACATGGAGAGGCAAGTTAAAATAACGTGTGTAGTTAAATATACTCGATTAGAAGATGAAAATTGCTGGGATGTAATGAAAGAAACTAAAAAAAGTCTAAAGGAATATATCAAGAAAAGTTTGTGAATATAGAGTTAAGCTTTTAAAAAACAAAGGCAGATGGGAGGTTTTAAATGCGGGAAATGAAGTGATAACCACTACACATCTTGACATCTTACCCTAGCTCTTGTCCGCTGAGGATGTCTCTGGAGCTGAAGAAGGCAATGCGGGGAAATCTGAGGTCCTGGTGCAGCATGAACACACGTACTGGGATGAGATTGGGGTCGCACAGGTGGTTGATGAAGCGGCTGATGTTACCGTAGTACCGGGCATCAATGCAATACACCTCCCCATCCTGAAAACACAAACACAAAATCACTGCTTAGACAAACTATACATTATTATGTTTCAAATGAATGATGATGACATGTGAGATTCTACCAAAGACCTGAAGGTTCCAGAGACCTGAATGAGTGCTGATAGCAAAAAAATTTTGTTGGATCTGTTCTGTGCACTAGCTGCTCAGGATCAGGTCTGGCTAGTTGTTTATAATGAAAAATTAAAGCAGTAGAGTATAAAAGAGATTTCCAATGTCCTCTGTTCTCTTTTTGCTTTTTCTATGACACTGAAAAAGAAAACTAATAAAAAAAAAAGAAAAAAGAATTCACCTTATTGTCCAGGTCAAAGAGATAAGAATCATCTTCTCTAACATCAGCCTCTGCATCAGATATCAGCTCACCAACATATCTGTGAATACAGAAAGACACATTTTAATATTACACCACTGAATTGTGAAATTTTTCATATGAAACCAATTTACTGTGTAGCAGTGGACAGGTTTCTCTTACTCGCAGATGAAGCTTCCCTGGGGAATGTCCTGCAGAGCTCGAACACCCCAACCCATCTTCTCTGTCCTGTACAGTTGAAGACGAACTCTGACGATGAAATAAGAAGTAAGTTAGGGTCTTCAGACTGTAGTAGCAGCCAGGAATGAACATATTATTATACAAGTCAAATAAATAAAAACTGAGCTAAAAATGGGCTGGGTTGTTTGCCATTTGTACCACATAGCTCGGTCTTTATGACACGTTAATTACACTATATTTTAAAACCTCTGGCAATCAGATCACTAGGGGAAAGTGCTAAATGCAAGTGTAAACAAACCCAAAGACGGGTTGGGGTCCGATCTCTCAAACCACTCGCCGAGGTGGTCTGATGTGACCATGTAGCTTCTGTAGTGTAAATGCTAATGTGTCCTGATGTCCCCACCCCAACCCACTCCAAGCTCGACAGCAGGCTACATGCAGACAGCTAGGTGCCATCTTGGGCATGCTGATGGACTGACTGACCGACTGTATGTAGTATATCAGTAGAAGTGAAAATATGGCTGGTCTGCCTTGTGCTGTTAGTCATCTGATAACAAATAATGTTTGTTTGTCTTTTTGCTTTAAACAAGATGTACAGAAATAGTTATTAATCCAGTGGTGTTTATCTTTGAAGGCCAGAATTTTTTTCTGTTCAATCTACTAACTTAAAAAATAAAAAATGAAATTTTTTTTTTTTGTTTGTTTCAGGTGGTTGATCTTACATTAAATAAGAAACACTTACTTGATTCCTGCCTGCACCACCCTGTTCTTGCATGTTCTGTAACAGGAACACGCCATGTTGCATTCAAAAATAAGTGGAGGTTCAATTTTGTTGAACTCTTGGAGCAGCCTTTGGTCCTGGTAACAGAAAAAGGCAATTCAGATTAGCACCATCATTTCAACACTGAATTAGTCTGTTACTATTAAATTCTAGTCATCCACTTCACAGACCACTGATTTTCCAACCATGACTTTAAAAAGTCAAAGTAATTAAAAATACCGATTACATTTTACACAGTTCTTTATCAATCTAATAGAAAAATTATTTTTACTTGCTTGTCTAGGTGGTGCGCTCACACAAAGCAGGTTAAATTTCTGTTAAATAATTATCACGCCACTTAAGCCCATGCCATGATGATTCATCACTCGAGTCCTACTCACACTGTTGGACTCACAAAGCAATGTTTTAACAGAAAAAAAAGAATCAATGCAGCAGAACCATAGATATTTTCATGTCTTAATATAGTAGTAGCAGTTGCATGTCTCAAGTAGATTTGGGAGGGAGGCTAAAGAGGTCCGGTGGTCACCACCAGATTTCGCTCATTAGTCATCAGCCTCAACTGAGGTGTCTGAAGTTTCAGCAGAAGTACAACAAGACAATTTATAAAAACTGCAGCTCCCCATGGACATTTTCACTTCATACCTCTCCAGTATGAGGTCAAAAAGGGAAATTTTCCCAGGGTTTAAAATTTGACCTCAGTACAAAAATGATGCCTAAAACAGTTCCTTCAATGATGTTGCTACAGGGTTTTTGAGTAGATTTCTTGGATGAAATTTTATAGGTACCTTGTCATACCAGCAGCGGATGCTGAGTTGTCCACAAAGGCAGTTACTAGAAGAACAGTCATCAGTGCAGCTGCAATGCTAAAAAAAAAAAACAGAAAAAACATAATAGATTAAAACATTGATGTGATGTATTCCTCACTACAGATGATACAGTGGCGCGTCTGTCTGTGTGTAACAGAAAGAGGATAATGAGGTCAAAACAAGATCCTGATTTACATTTTACCTGTAAGTGTGTTATGTTGCGGTCTATGTTCATTGCTGACGTTTCACAGTTTTCTGAAACATATTTGTAGTCTGAGGGACAACCTTCGTCATCCACTGCATTCACGCAGGGTATTGGTACATTCTCATAGCCTTGTGCAATGTCACTGGAAGAGAAATCGAGTTTAAATAGGGATCTAATCATCAGACACTGCAGGGAGGAACAAGGCTGAATGAAAACACAACAGCACTTACCTGCAGATGATTCGTTCTGTCCGAAGCATGCGATTGGTTATTCCCCTCCGCAGCTTCCTGTTGATCTGCAGTGCAACCCACACTGGTGTTTCAGGCCGTGCAAGAGTGAGAGGGGTGTCACCTTCCCTGTTCACGATGTCAATGTCCGCACCTCTGGAGAGAAACAACCTGTGGGAGAAAGAGAAAAATAAGACATTATGTCCAGACATTTGTACCCTCTGTATCCCAAATAAACTGTTTGTATACAGCAGGAGTTGTCAAAGTCTGACGCTGTAGAGCCAACAAGACATGACGCAGAAAACTGCAGCAGCAGACTGCATCTTTTAGTCTACTAATCTTTTAGTAGACAAAATAAACAAACTAGTAAATTGCTAACGTATCACATTTGATTTTTTTAAGCTATATGTCTCACACCCCACTCCAGTGGAAGCTCCATTCTGGCCTGATGAACAGACAAATCATTGAACCGAATTACAATAACTAACTTTCAGTTCTTAAAGAATACCAGCCATTCACCTCCCCTCCCAGAATACCACTACCTCCCGTCCCTACCCCTCCTCCCCAAATTCCAACCTCCTGCATCCCACTTGGCAGGCTGGCCTTACAGTTTCAAGTGGAAACACTGAACAGGTTTGCAGTATCATACCAGTGGTGGTTTAAACAACAGATCCAAGCTACAGCTTCGAATTAAAGCAAACAGACATTAAATGAGGCTATAATTTGGGACCGTCAATGACTCACGTAACACATTCTAAGTATCCCTCTCTGGCAGCGATGTGGAGTGGCGTGTCTCCGTGCATATTAACTGAGGAGAGGAAGCAGCCAGCATTCAACACCAGCTCTGCTATGTCCACATTCCCTGCATATGCCGCCCAGTGGAGACACACATTCAGCTCCTGGAGGAAAAGGACAGGACCGGTTAAAGTAACAGATGTATTTTCATGTTGCTACTGTCGCTCTCACTACTTCAGCACAACTGAGATTACACCCATTTGATATTTTCCTGACACCAAACCCCAACTATCAGGGAGAAGCCTTGTTCACAGTGGAGGAATAGTATTTTATGTTTCTAACAGAGCAACTCAGAGTTTAAGCAGTAATATGATAAAATGAATAGTTGACTGGAAAAGGTCCACAGCAATAAGTTTCACACGTTATGTAGTATTTTCAAAGACAAACTAACTCTAGACCAAATAAGTAATTATCCGGCTAAAGACATTAGAAACTTACCTTATCATTTATCGTGACGTCAGCTCCTCTGTTCAGCAGAGCTTGGATCACCTCGACATGTTTGTGCTCTGCGGCCCAAATGATCGGCGTCCAGCCGCCGTTGTCCTGAAAACGACAAAGAGGAAAATCCATTAACTCTTTCTTAGCATCAGTGAGCGTAATCCTCCTTCTGTAAGGAATATATGATACACTCTGCCAAAATGATCACAAATCTATTGCATAACATTAGGGAACAGCACTGTGGTTGTCTATGGTAACCTAACCTGAACAACAATTTGTAAACCTTGTGACATGGTGGCTCTTCCTTTACCTGTGCATTCACATCGACCTGCCCCGTCTCCAGGAGCATGCTGACAATTTCTAGGTTGCCCAGCTTGGCTGCATGGTGAAGGCCAGTATATCCATCTTCCTCCTCACAAACAATGACATAAACAAAGACTGATGTCCATATCAACCAAACCCCTGGAGGAAACATTTCTGTTTTTTTATTTCACGCACTAACAGGCACTCACAGCATGATAGACACAGGCACCATTCTGGATCAGATAGCGAGCCACTTCAATGTGATTATTGATGATGGCTTCCAACAGAGGAGTTCTCATGTCTTTATCCTGGGCATCTACTTGAGCACCCGCCTGTCAATATACAATCAAATTAATCATTACATACTCTGAGAAATGAAAACCCTTCTACATGCAAATGTCTATTCAAAGGACCTCTCTCTCTTTCTTGCTGCTCAGTTGTTACTTATGCCTGTTTGTGGTGAAACTCTATAGGGTGAGAGAAAAATGTCATGGACATAAGCTGTGCAATATACTTGCTGCTATATGATATTTATATTTAAATTGCTTTTCTTTGTCACTTAGAGTCTACAACTTTTCAGTCATTGGTAAATTAAGACATATTTATTATGTTTTTTTAATAGAGTTGCCTTGTTACAATTCCATCAAGGGCAACATGCTTTATTGGGTATCGAATTCTGGATGAATCAAACATTGTCCCGAGGTCATGTCTGAAACCGGCTCAGGACTCACATAGGAGAAAAAGTTCTTGCATACCATCATTAGACCTCATCTTAGGTTGCAAAAAAGGTCACAATGAAACCAAACCATAAAACAAAAAAGCCAATGACTAATAACAACCAAAATGAAAAAAACTATTTGTGATATTAAACTGTTTAGGTTTATGTTTGTAGGACGATGAACACGAGTTTCTCCTTTGATGATTAATAAAGTTTTTTCATCCAATTTATACAAATACAACCTGTTAAAAGTTACTGTATAAAACACTATGGAAATAACTAACATGTAAACTATTAAACTTTCACTAATATTCAATTTCCCACCTGTATTAGCATGTAGCAGATTTCTAGCAGACCTCTCTGAGCTGCAGCGTGTAGAGCGGAACGCTTGTTCTGAGAGTCAGGTTGGTATGTTGGATCTATGCCCTCCACTGGGACAGACGCACAAAATACATGCTTTTATTAATTTTCTATAGACCAATTAATGCGATCTGGAAACCGTGACTATAGAGTGAATGCCATTATTTTTATTCAAATGAAAAATGCAGCGTGTAACATATTTATTTTCGGACACTCACTCAGCATGAGCAGAACTCGCTGCGCCTCTCCTTGCTTGGCAGCAGGATAGAGCTGGCGAGGGTGGAACCTCAGTTTCTTCTTCCTGCCAAAACAAAAACAACAAAATTTCAAGTTTAGTATAAAATAGTCCAAACTCCTCTCTTGGACTAAAAGCTGTAATTTTAGTTGGAGATGCTGCAACATGCAATTTTGCAGTGGCTCAAATAAACTGTGTGTTTACAAAAACGATTGGTGGAGATCACCAGATATTCACCAAAGATATTTTGCTTTTTGTAAATTATCGAACCCCAACACGCACCTCTCAGTGTCCTGTGTGAGGATGGCTTTCTGTAGGGCTGCCCTGCTGGGTCCAGGTGGAAGTGCACTGGGACTGATGGGTTTCCCGTTAGGCATGCAGAGAGAGGGCCCGACACTGTCCACTCCCTCCTCTACTGAGGGGATGGTGGCCACAGTTGCAGCTGAAGCTACAGGCTGTGGGGGCTGCTGCTGCTCCATTGGCAATGTTACCAAACCATGGCTCCGCATACGGGCACTGAAGAGGCAATGAAGGATGCCGCGAGTGAGAATACATACATTTTATATCGTTTTAAGGAGGAAGTTAAAGGACTTTGTTTACCTGACAGGTCTTTCAGGCATTTTCCCGTCCTTCATTGCGCCCGTGGAAGCTGTGAGGGAGGGTGCCATGGGGACAGACGGTGGCAGAGACGGGGTGGTGGTGGAGGAGGCCGACATGGTGACGACTGTGGTTGCAGAGGCAGTGGCTGAGCTGAAAGTGGGAAGAATGACTTCTTGTGCCTCTGAGGCATCTTCACCACAGTGGGGACAGAAAAGCATACCACCGCCATTTGCCCTGCTGCGTCCACTGCCCAGCACTGTCACACAACCTCGGTGGAATCGATGAGCGATGCGCTGGTCTGGGCAGCATTCAAGAAACGTCCCCTACAGGAGAAAAGATTCAGCATATAGAGGAGAAGGAGACTAAAGTAGGATACTGGTGATGAGAAATTAAAAGACAGTAATATGCAAGTCACATTTAAGCGACTGTATACCTTCAGCATTAACGGCATTGGGAACCAAACCCTGTGCCGCAATAAAACAATGTCCCCATTCAGAATGAACACTAAAAAAACTAGAAAGATTATTTTTAATAATGACAGGAGATGGTTTGCATCCTTACCGCTAAGCAGAAGTATCCACACCCTGGACAGCAGTGGTGTTTGACCATATGTGAACGGTGGATGTCACAAAGCACCATGAGGGGCACCCGGCTGGATGGACGCATGGTTTCCCCTTTAGTAGTCTGGTTGATACAAGCCCTTAGCTGACAAACAGAGCAAGAATGAAGAGATTATATAATTAGAGATGTAACTTAATGGAATATAAATTTAAAAGCACTAGTTTTGTGTCCTGCTATTCACAAGTACACAAAAAAACATAAACTTGTAAGTTGGCAAATGTGGTGTACAATAATAATCTACTCATCAGAGGAACAAAAATCTTTAATTGGCTTTTGGGGTGAAAATAAAGCATTTAGTCAGTTGTGCTGTTGTGTGTAAAAGTTTTCTAACCAAATCGAAGTAACAGTTCATACACAATTCACCAATATAAAGCTAAGTCTCTATCATGTTAATTATCTATAAATAACCATCAAACAAGACACAATGCAAGTAATTGTAATTGAAAATCTGAAGAGACAGCAAAAAACAAAAACAAAACAACAAACAAAAAAGGTAAGACAACCTCTCCGTTGATGCTCTCAGTAGCCATACACTGTCGGCTGACGCGATGACTGGTACTGTCGACACGAGGAGCCTCCATTCTGCAGCTGCAAAGAGGAAGCTCTTCCAGCCTCTCTGTGTCGCCTGCATCACTGCCTTCTGCAGAGGGGAGAGCAAAAAGTTGGTTTAATGAATTTGTCTGTATCGGGCCATTTCATACATGAGCAGATAAACAAACAAACAAAAAAAAAACCACTTTGAGGCCTAAAATAAATAAAATGTGACTTTTTATGACTTTTGATTCAACTGAATATTTTAAAGTTATTTTTTTTTAAACAAAGCCTGATTACAATCCCATGTTCTCATCATAATACCTACCATGATGAGGAGAAAGTGTCAGACTGTCAGCAGCAGCAATATCCAGAGCACCTAGGGGAACCTCTGTGTACTCTGCAGACCTTCCTGCTGAGAACAAACCAAGTACCAAACCGTAATCATTATGTTTGATAAAGCAGACTGATGCACTTTAATGTGTAATTTAGCAGTTGTACCTCATTAATCAAGACAAAGCAATTATCTCCTCTCATGAATTGTGATGCTTCACAATATGTAAACTTCTTGCTGTGAGAAAATATTAAATAGGTTGGCCAAAACATTACAACCACCCCTTCTTATTATAACTCCAGTATGACTCCACAATCCACTTTTCACCTATAATAAACACATAGTAGAATTATCAACTTTTCAACCTAAAAACTGAGAAATTACAACTTTGTAAAAGTAGAATTAATGGCTGAGTCATTGTATTGGATTGCATTAAATCACACAGGTGGTCCTAATGTTATGCCTGATCGGTTAAATGCCATGTTGATTTCGTTTTGTCAGCAATGACTTCCTCCGCTGCTTTTTTCACTTTTGTGTTGTTCATTATTACAAAACAGCACAAAAGTGACACTAGCTGACACGCTAGTTGACTACAACAGTCCACTTCCATGTTTGTTTTTCTCTGAAGTCATGTTTGATCACGAGAGTTTCTGTACAATCTCAAGTCCCTGGAACTCCCACTCTGAAATTGCTTAGTACAGGTACATGGTCCTCACTCTTGGATGACTCTTCGTGTGTGCATTAAGAATAAGATAAGAATCTGATAAATTTGTCTTTTTATCCTGGGTCTCCTTAGCAGAAGAGTGATAAAAATAAAAAAGAAATAGAAAAGATAAACACTTGGGCAATGTATTTACAGTGTATTTACCTTAGGTTAATTTGATATATTAGACTGTTAGAAAAACCTAACTACACATGTACAAGACAAGTTTGGTTTTAGAAAACCCAGTGGGTAATGTCACGTACCTCCCACTGTCTCCACAATATCTTCCGAGTTTTTCTCTTTGTCATGATCTGACTGCAGCCATGAAGACTCCTCTTCCTCGTTTCTACCCTGGATGGTTTTCTGCGTTTCAGACTCTGAACTCTGCAAAAAAGAAAGTCTGTCTAAATATAAAAATATGATGTATGGTGGAAAACGGGGCAAACAGTTCTGAGATGTTCATTTTATGACAGCAAATTTTTAGAATAATGAACTATTTAATAACACCCAACAGAGGGGGGATGCAGAGTTACAGCTAAGAGGCTGTTAAAGGCATCATGTGTAAAGTGATTTTAACGATATACAAAGGTCATTTGGGAGGTAACACTTAAAAAAAACAAAAAAAAAACAAGGGAGAACCCCAATGAAGGATCTGTAAACCTTAATACACAACATATACATATCATACGCTTTTAAGTTGATTTGAAGAACCAGTTATTAAACAATTGCTTTTTGAGACATCCAGCAGTTACAGGCAACTTTATTATTAATCAGGAGTTTTTAGCCACTTGGCAAACTAGGTCCACCATCTATCATTTTGTGCTCCACTAACTCTAAGGTGCAAATATCTCAACCTTTAGCTGCTGAATGTCAACGTTGTGTCTCTAAGAGTGTCCATCTGCAGTTTGGTGCAGAGTGGCTAGTTTATGACTGGTCTCCCTAAGAACAAGAACTGTTTGCAGGTGAAAAAGCACAATAAGAATGAAAGGAGCTGCTGATTTGGGTGATAAGTCTCACAATTCTCAGCCAGACTAAATAATATATGTATATAATGTTTAATTAAATTGCATTAGAAAAGGCGTGAATAGAGCCCGGCATGCAATGGTTCAGGAAAAATATAGGAAATCTAATCTAAGAAATTAAATGCAAGTCATCTGTTACACATTATGTATTTTCAAGCGTGTACAGGATGATACAGTAACTATCATCAAAAACTAACATGTTAACAGGCTGGTTGGCTGCATCTACATGTGTAAACAGTGTGTGAAGTTATATAAGACAAAGTACGACATTAGCATATATCTAGGTGTAAAAAGTAATTATCAAGCTTGTAAGATAGAAACACTTACGTGACCTAACATGTTCATGGACCCTTCTATGTCTGTAGTGTTCTGCCTTTCTTCCCGCCCACCGTTTTCAGACTATTAAAAAAAAAAAAAAAAATTAAAAAGGTAAAAGTAGGAAAATTATCATCATTCATTTGTTGAAATCCTGCAGCACAAATACACCGTGCGTTTGTTGCCAACGAAAGGTGGTTTCTGAGAGACAACACATGTAAATCCAAGCCTCGCACCTTTTCTGAATCCCTCGTTGGAAGACTGGAAATTGTTTCGGCTGCTTCCTCCTCTGGCTTCCCCACGCTGCTGTTGCTGTTCACTGGTGCACTCTTGACAACATGTTCCACATTTTTATGATATAGTGTTTCTTCCTGTAAAATGAATCACAAAAGACAATAAGCAGCTGACAAATTTAACTACTACTACTACTACTATCATCATTACATGTATAAATAATAAATTACAGCAGATTCTAATGAATTTACATTCAACTAAATTGCTGGAGGTTAGGAGCATATAGACTGTATAGATACAAAAACATCAGCTTACCACAGTTTGAGCATTGTCTGGAACATTCTCAGACTTCTCAGGTGCGTTGTCAGATAAATTATTTAGTTTTCTTCTTTTTGCAACTATTGAAAACATGGCAATAAAAAAAGACTATCAAAGGCTTCAACCAAAACACTTAAACTTATTTCTGTTCACAGCAAATAAATTATGACATACAGGTTAACGTTATTTAGTGTAAGTATTTTTAAGCCACAAACCAGTTTCAGAATCTGAGGAAAGGGAAGCAGAGGAACCTGAAGGAGTCCCAGATGCAACAGGAGCCTCAACATGACTCATCTAAGGAACAAGAATACTTACTGACTCAAACCAAAATGAAAAGCTGAAATACTCTTATTTACGTTTTACATCAAAGCATTACTATGATCAAGAAACAAGATACCCGAACAACAAATAACAGATGCTACGTGCTGGAACAAAATCAAGAAAGAGAAACGTTTTTGACTTTCCTGAACAAAAGCGGAATGCCATTTAGCTGCTGAAGATCATATTAGGCTCACCTGCCCTGGCGGAGGCCTGTTCATGGTCTTGCGGGCTCTGTGGATCTTGGGTGGGGCAGGGGAAACAGAGGAAGAAGAGGAAGCTATGGCAGAGGAAGAAGAAGATGAAGGCAGGGCGGATTTACTGCTGCCAGGCCCAGAAACGCTCATCTTTGCTCGGCCAGGGGAAGATGTGGAAGATGTAGAAGGAGATGATGACAATGAAATGGAGGATGCTGAAGGAAGTGACTTAGCTACATGTCCTGTAAAAGAGAGTTTAAAAGTTTTTGCCTATTAGAATTTAGTACCACATTCACTCATTAGGGAAAAAGGGACAGGGACTGTCTGTCTATTCTGCAAACTCTAAAATCTAGTCAAGAGAACCTTCATTTGCACAGGTAGCTCTTTGCTTTTTTGAAATCCAAAAATGTTTATTCTTTATATATTATTAAGTCACTGCTTCAGCTACATCAATAAAATGTGCCTGGATCCAGATCTCACCTGAAGCAGGTTTGTGTGGGGATGAGGTGGCCGATAATTTCTCTCCCTCTTCTCCAGCTCTGCTAGTGTCCTTCCCAGACTGCTGAGATGACAACACTGATGGAATACCACCCATTGGCTCTGACTTCTTGGCAACAACAGCTTTGATGGAGGCTACATTATCTGAAAAACATTCGTAGTTCTCCTTAAGTTTTTAAAAGTATTACTGAACACACACACAATGATTTTCTTCCATTTGTTTGGAACACAAGTAAACCGTCTGAAGCATAAATAACCTCTAGACCTACCCTCTTTTACTCGACTTGGTCCAGCTGATACTTCCCCTGGTGTTTCCGAGTCATTTCCTTTGTTGACTTCCTGACAGATAAATAGTAAAAAAATAAAAAAATCTGAATTAATACAATTAAAAAACAAATGACATTGAGGATTTCTTTATATTTATTTTTTCACTGCTGTTCAACACAAGAAAGTGAAGCAGTTTAGCTGTAGTAGGAGCTGTGTAACAATGTAATTATGTGTCTGTGTTATTGACATACAGGGTAAGAAAGTGACACATGTACTGTAGTTTCTTCTCTCACTGGTTTGTCTTGGGGAAGTAAATGACTAGTGTGTTTTCTGGTCTGCAGCTCAAACTTCACCAATACTATTACAAAAAAAACACAAATCCATTGAAATGTCACTGTCTTGTCATCATGCACATTAGTGTATTAGTAATAAATAAGTTGTTTTATTAAGCTTTTTTTTTTTTTACACTGGCTAAACAATAACTGATAATACTAGTGAAAACATATCACAAGAAAGAAAAAAATGTAGCCTAATACTATCTCTTATTTTGTGGTTGTGACTTTAGTTTTGATTGTCATGACAGACTATGAGTAGATGCTCAATCAATTAGTCATATTGGGGGAATAAAATTGTTTTGTTTTGATACTGTTTACTGATACTGTTTTGTTAAATGGTCTATATGATTGTAAAATATAATATTTATGTGTCTTGGACTGTTGGACTGACAAAAGTAATTCATTGTTTCTTAGTATTCAAAATGTTTTCAACAGTGTAGGGTTTCTTGAAAGGAACTGTAGCAACTTGCCTAATTTAAAAAATATTATATGCAGTGACCAGACACAGACACCAACTGTTTTTTGTGTAAGATAAGTTCAAATGTTTAAAAAGAGAACATTTTCAAAACTAACTTCAACCATTGGCTAAAATTCAATGTTGTTAATTCAAATCTCTCATACAAGTCAGCATCTTCAATAAATAATAATCCGTAAAACGAAAATACATTTAAGGTCTAAATGTATATACTAACAGCTCAAAGATCTTTAACCGAGATTAATTCATTACTGCGACAATGTATACACACAGTTTGTTGTAACATTTCGTTTGCAACCCGGTCTTAAACTAGGATAATGATACAACAACAGATGCAACAAAGAAAAAAAAAACACGCAAGACAGTGGATACACGATTAAGCTGAGAAAATGTGCAAACAATGCCAATGCGAATGTTAGAGTAATCCTTTAGTTAAGAGCTAAAAAACAAAAAAACTCTGTAAGCTAACGTCACGTTGCTAACAGTGTAGCACAACTTGCAAACAAAGACCTCATAAAAATTAAAGTAAAACATTACTATTTACATGATGCCATCAGGCAGCGCTACTGGCACTGATGTAGTATGCGGAGTAAAATGAATGAATGAAATTACATTTAGAAAGCGTGTCATGTTGGGTTAGTGGGTAATGCTACCTTTGTCGTTGCCTCAGACGCCGACATGTTTCTCATTGAGCGTCAAGGTTTATGAACGTCATTACATCACCAACTAAACCACGCCCTCGCCGTGTCCATTGATTTGTACGCACGCTGACTTCTGATCAGCGTGCGTACTCCGATTTAACGACTGACCGCCGGTCGGACAACCTTAAAAACCGATTCAAAGTCAGTTTATTTGGTGAACGCTTACTAGTTTGTATTTGTTGTCACGAGATGCGCTTCCTCGAAAAAGAGCCCAACAAGTAAACAGAAATCGAGGTGGTAGCTAGTGGCACAAGTGATGAGCGAGCACTACCTGTCCCTTAACGCCACATTTGCTTTCGTTTGTCCTGTAGAAACAAACTGAATTTTTTTTAGTGTAGAAAACCAAGAACACATCTGACCAAAGTAAAACGGAAGGTAAGTGATGAAGTTTGATTGGAGCTTTTGTTAGTTTCTGTAGATGGTCAATAGCAGATACCAGTAAGCTAACAAGTAGCTAGCTAACGTTAGCTAACGTCCAGGAAAGTGGGTTAGCTAGGCCAAGAAAAGTGTTGTGTTATGATCGTTTTTATTGTCTCGCAACAGAGAAACCCGTTAACTAAGTAACCCTAATTTATCACACACTCGCTCTCCTCAAACACATGCAGCGTTTAATTTGTAGCATTTTCCACGCCCACGCGGTAGCTAACTTTACAGTGTGTAAACATCCAAAGCTGCCGATTTATCGGTAAAACACTGGTACAGGGGTGCGAGGGTAGATGCCATCTATTATACGGGATTATATTGCTATATAGCATTTATTGTTAAAGTGATGTTGTTGATACAGCACATAACGTGTTTTTCTTTGTTTTAGCTCTATTACAAGTGATAAATCATAGATATAATTTTTAATTCTAAATAAAAAGATCCCTGCTTGTTTGTCTATCATATTGCCATAATTTAATCTACTCTAAACTATTTGTATAACTCAGTTAGATGATATTAAACTTTTTGGCATGGGTGTCAAAAACGAGTGAAGATCAGTCAAGGATTCTCCAGCAGTGCTGCAACAAACATTTCTTTTCATTATAGATATTCCGACAATTATATTACCAATTGTTTTGTCTAGAAAATGCCATCTCAAATTTTCTTGCAGCCCTAAAGAAATCATTGCCTAATGAGACAGAGCATCACCACTTTACTAGCATTAATGATATCTGTCAATCAGTTATCTTATTTAAATTCGCCCATGTTTGATTTCTTTTCTGAAAGTTGTTTGCCAGAGAATTACGAGAAAAGCGTCGTTGCTGTTTCTTTTGTTTAACATACACACTTCTCCTCAGATAAAATGGAGATGCTGTGTTTTCGTTTACCGGGTCATGGGGACTTGACCCTGAAACACATGAATTCACTGAGGTCCCGCCAGCATTTCTGTGATATCACCATTGTCGCCAGCAACAACCAGATATTCAGGGGACATAAGGTGGTGCTGGCTGCCTGCTCACCCTTTCTGAGAGACCAGTTTCTCCTCAACCCATCCTCCAAGCTTCAGGTAGGAAAAGGTTAACTCACACTTTCAGCAGGGTCATTGTATTTCTCTTTTATCTTCCCATGACAATTAAATGGTGCAGAGTTTGTGCTTTGCATTTTTGATCAGGTGTCAATGCTGTACAGCTCTTCGGTGGTATGTGATCTGCTTCAGTCCTGCTACACCGGGGTGCTGCAGTTTAACCCAGAGGAGATTGTCAACTACCTGACCACCGCCAGCTACCTGCAGATGGAGCACATTGTTGAGCGCTGCAGAGGTGCTCTGAAGAAGTATGTGCAGCTAAAGAACCCCAGTCCACCAAAGGTCAGTTATACAAAAATGACAATCAATTTTGAAACCCTGAGCATTTTTGTTTCACCTATATCCTATTTTCACCTAATTACTTTATTAGATATCTTGTACTTGTTTTCTTACGAATGTTTATACAGTAAACATTTTCAGCACTTTCATAACTTCTACCAATAGCCATCATATGTTTCAAGCAGCCTTGTCTACCTTCCCTGTTTCTTCATCTAGATGACAATGGAGGAGAGTCAGTCTCGTCCAGTGATAGTCAGCGGTAGCATTCATTCTGTTGCATCTCCTCCTGCTAGCCAGCCATCTCCCACAAATGCACACAGTCCTGTTGTACACTCAGTGGTGGAGAATAACGGTGATATGTCTGCTCAAGGAAGCAAGCAGCCCCAAGATGAGAGTACAGTTCTGAATGAGCCATGTATTAAGGTTTGTAAGTTGGGAAAACTGATTACATTTTCTAACCTAGATTCTAATACATCTATTGTGATACTTAGACATTGGTTCTTTTAATGGACATTACTTGATAAGCATGTTCTTTCACCATTCATGGTCACAGGAGTTGGGAACATAGTTCCTAGTTGTTCATTCATCAGGAATGGCAAAATTGCAAATATTTAATGGTTTCAATGCCTTAAGTGGTAGAATTTGCTTTTTTTAGTGTTGGATAATTTTATCCAACACTGCTTTTAGTTCAGGATACGTTAATGGACAGTCTTTTTTTTTTTTTTTTTTTTTTTTTTTTTTTTTTTTTTTTTTGTAATTTGCAGACTAAACGTAACTGATCTTACAGTCTCCAATTATGCTACAGGTTAATACATCCGATGAGGAGGAAGAGGCCAGACACGATTATGAAATGTTCAGCGCATGCTTCTCCGAGGAAGAGCAGATGAACAGAGAACGGGAGGAAGAGAGAGGAGCTCCCTCTCATGGACTTCAAGATGCTTTTTACCCAGAGACAGAAGGTGTTGTGATCGGAGGAGAAGGCAGTGAATATGACTTAAATCGAACAGAAGCAGATCTCAGTACAGGTGGACTTGCAGGGGAGGGGCTTCGCGCTATTAAACGCAGGCTGTCTGACCCTAAAGTTGGCCGAGGGAGGGGGAGAGGCAGAGGACGGGGTTTTAAAAGGAGAAAGTGGGTTTCATCTCAGGAGAAAAGACCCACAGGTATGGCTCACCACCAGGATTTGTGGTACTTGGCGAGTGCTGGATTGGGAGGGGGTATTGGGCAGGACTACAGTCACGAAGGGCTAAAGACAGGGAGTTACGTCTCAGTTGAACTCCCGCATTTGGACTTTGGCATGGGCAACTCTCAGGGAGACAAGGTCTCACCAATGGTTGTCAACAGTTTAAACCAGTATTCTCTAGAGGAGTCGAGTTGTGGTGCTGGTGAGGGTAGTTCACGTCTTACAACTGTTGGAGCAAATGAGGGAGGGGATGAGTCTGTTGCGGTTGTGGGATCTACCTCCAGCGCAGCTGGGCCTGTGATCTGTGAGCACTGTGGTATGACATTCCCCTCATCCCACTCTCTTGCCATCCACTCCCGCTCTACTCACCTGCTGTATGCCTGTCCCTGCTGTGGCAAACACTTCCACCACTCTGCCAACCTCACTAGACACATGGCTGTACATCGAGGGGCTGGTAAAACCCACCAGTGCCCCCTGTGCTATAAGACTTTCACCCAAAAATCCACATTGATAGACCACATGAACCTCCACAGTGGCGAGCGCCCACACCGCTGTGCCTACTGCCACGCCCGCTTCGCCCATAAGCCCGCCTTACGACGCCACCTGAAAGAGCAGCATGGAAAAACCACGGGACAAAATTCCCTCCATGAGCAGGAGGAGATCGAAAGAGCTGCTGGAAGAATACGAGAGGAAGAGCAAGAATGCCTGGTTACTGAACAAGTGGCTTAGGTCAGAGCACGATAGACTGTGAAGTCTCAAAACATGTGAAGCTCCTCGGATTCACCAGCTTACTGGAGTTATGTTGTAAGGAAAGAGCTGTCCAGTGGGCCGTGATCAGTTTGTGGTGGTCAGGATCGCAGTGCTGGAAACTGACGATTTGAAAATCTTTTAAAATAACAGCCCTTCCACGTGAAATGTATTTCAAATTTGCATAAAAGATACTGAGTGACTTTTCATAATGGGGGAAGCACAGGTGTTAATATTAACACAAAGGACGCTGCACAACACCAGGGCCCTTAATCCAAAGCAGTGAAAAGGAATAAAAACACCATTATTTTTATTATTTACAGGTTGCTTTTCCTGCTGTAACGGAATCGGCCAGTGTTGCCGGTTAGTTTTCTGTCGAGCTTAATCCTGACTTATTCCAACATTTTGTAAAGGGCAGTTATAGGCAGTACCCTGTCTGTAATAGGAAATATGTGGCTCTCCACTAATTTAAGAGCTGATTGATTTACATGTTGGATTAACAACCAAAAGGTTTAATGGAAACTTATATTGTTGAATTGGAGGTAATTAGATTGCATTAGTTGGCAATTGCACTGTGAAGATTGCTTCCATTAAAAAAAAAAAAAAAGTGTTTGTAGTTGATGGTGACTTTCATTAGTCTAAAGAAGCTTAACATAGCCAGGTAGTTCGCAAGCTGCAGACACAAATTGAAACATTAGTTTCTCAAAAAAAAGAAGTGACTCGAAAACAGGATGTAAGCAGGATGAAAAAACCTCTTAAAATAACACTGGTACAGATGTGATCAATAATGAAAACTTGTCTCATGTTTTGTTTCCCTGTGTGTATTTTGTCTACTGAATTTTATATATTTTGAATTCCTTTATGTAGCAAACTTACATGTAAAGGTTTTTATGTTTAATATTTTTGGATATTAAACAATACATAGAGATCGGCTTATTTTAATCGACCATCCTGTCAGTGTGTAGAAAATAATTAAATGTACATTTATTGCAGCCCGAGTACAATTCCAGGTCTTGCCATAGTTCATCTAGAACTACCCTAACGTGTGCTTTGAGACAGGTCTATTTATTTTTATGTCTTTCTTAAAATGGTTTAATTCAAAACGGTAATCTCCAATTTACATATATGTGTAAGGTTTCAGTACAACAGCCACAATTCAAAGAAGCCGATGACTCAATATAGTGTACATAAAGTAATTGTAATGTGTCTTTTCTGTTACAGTTGAAAAATATTTACATGTATCATATCCCTACATGGATGAATGCAAATTAAAGCCGCTACACTGCCACACTGTGTTCACTTCATCTTGTAGACTGTGATGGATTTTGCCTCATCTGCTCAGCAGAATAGTTCATATAATTGTTAATGGTACATGGGATATATCATAAATATTATTGAATACATCTGTGTAGATGTGAAGGCCTTTAATGTCTCAGGACGTACAGGATGTTTTTCTGTTTGTCTTCAGGTTGGGAGTTTAGCTGTAAGGAGTAAAATTCTCACTTCTGTCAAACACTGAATAATTTTTTTCTTTCCATCGCATTGAGTAATGTTGAACTTGTTGATGCTGTCACTGATTGTAGACTTGTCACCAGGTGTGAATAAGACTGTCTAACACTTACCTTGCCTAATAGAAAAAGCCCTGAAACGTACTGTGAGTTAATTGTAGCTTATTTACCGCACAAATTGTCATATAATCCTGTTCCAGTATAAAAACTGCCCAAGAGAGGAATATTCTAAGTGCAGCAACACAAGATATTATAGCATGGACTAATATTTACTTGTTTAAATCATGGCTTACTGCTTGTACATCTAAAACAAATATGCACATTTGTAGTAAAAACTTAAAATAAACTTTTACCCAACATAGTTATTACCATTCCGTACTGTATCTACACTGTTGATGGTTGTCATAGTATTAGCTGTATAGTAACGACTTGACTCGGTGTGAGAATTAAAATTACTGGTGTTTATTACAATGTATCATCTACTTTTCAATTTTTGATTTATGATTAGCGCAATAATTCCCACTTTGACTGTCACGTTGAGGCAAGATTTATGGAAAGCCCCCTCCTGGTAACATATGGATACTATTTCTTGAGCTCTACAAAACAGTAGTTTCATGAGCAAAGCTGCCACACACAGTATCATGTACTGCTCACGTGAACCACAGTGATCTATTATTCAAAACTGAAAACGTATTTCTTCTGAAACACAGACAGCTTAAACAGCGAGCTAAAAATATTGAAAGAAAAACATGAAGAGCTCAATGGCAAAATACAAAAATCTGATCTTTTTTTTCTTCCCCCCAGGCATCAGAAAAAGTCTTCACTGTAGACAACTTGATTTCTCTTGTCCCGGTAGGAGCCTTTTGTGCTGTTCTGCACAGCTGCAAAAGGAAGAGAGACAGCAGTGAGGGTTGACCCATGCTGTGTGGATACACAGATAATTGTCTAAACGAACACCAACAGTGCTTTACCAATTGAGGCCCAGACAGATTTGCCAGTGGCAGCATCCAGCATGGGCTGTTTTCTGGCAATGCTGACTTTGATGTGAATGTCTCCCACTGTACTCCCATTCAACTTTAAGACAAAGACAAAAGGGGTAAGTTAGATTGTCTGCTTCATGTTCAATTTACACAAGCAGGGCTTCCCCAAAACTACAGTGTTTTCTTTTAGTAAGTGAAAAGGTTCCAATATGTTCCAATCATTGATTCATCAGCCATGAGAAAACATGTCACAATTAGTATGATAGTAATACTCATTTGAAATACTGTACAGTGTGTCCTGTATCATATGTCTACTGATTTTCTACTTAGTTTGGTGCTTTGTTTTAGAAGATAGAATACTGTTGTTGTAGTATTGTGGTCAGATGTTTCCTATATTCAATAGTACCAACCTCAGCCACAGCCTGATCTGCAGATTCCATTTTCTCAAAAGTGATAAATGCACAACTAGAAAAAGGGAAACGAGAAACAAACAAAAAAAAATAATCAGAAACTGCATTCCAGAATGAAAAAGAAGCAGTGAACAGTAGCACATATATAGTTTGATCAGAACAGCAGACAACATCAACACGTTTGTGCACATAGCAATGTTTTACTGGTCCCATACTTTCGTGGGTTGTCCATGGACAGGTCGATGATGTTTCCATGTTGAGAGAAAGCAGAGCGTAAGCTGTCCTCGACAAGCCCAGAGCCATAAACATACACTGTATTCCCCTTTCTCACCCCTCTCCTCTCTGGGTACGAGTCTGATCCTGAGAATGCAAACATGGGAGACTGAGAAGCATAACTTTTGACAACCACCGACAAACTACATCCCCACTGTGACTTGGCATTAGAATGTATTCCTCTCAGCTGGTTGTATAATAATCTTTCTGTATAACAACAGAAACCCATGACTTACTTCTAAATGGTCCATCTCTGTCTCTGTCCCGGTCCCAGTCTCTGTCTCTGTCTCGCTCCCTGTCTCTGCTTCTGTCTCTGTCTCTTTCTCTGTCACGTTCCCGTTCTCTGTCTCTTTCTCTGTCTCTGCCTCTGTCTCTGTCTCTGTCTCTATCTCTATCTCTTTCCCGATCTCTTTCTCTTTCTCTGTCTCGATCTTTGTCTCGCTCCCTGTCAGTCTCTTGATCTCGATCTCTGTCTCTGTCCAATTCACGGCTGGATGACATTCCGCCTGTGTCATCGTCATCCCGGTATCGGTCACTTGAACTGACGAAGCTATGGAAACACACACAAGTACATTTTGTTACAACCTCAGATTCTAACTGTCACTGTGCTGACAACGTTAGTTTTTACTTATTCATGAAGGCCTTCAGACATTACCTCTCATAAAGAGATTTCCTGTGGGCTCTCTTCCCAGACTAGAAGAAGCAGAAATATGGTAACACTGAAAAATCCGTACCTTTTGTTTTCAGCTCAAGTGCAGTACAGAGTAATACAGCTTTATCCTCAACTTTTGTAGTCATTTTCTCAACCATGACAAATGGTACAAATGTGCTTAATTTAACATATGTATTTTTAACATTTACCACTGTGTGAATTGTGATTGTGACTGTGTCACAATCCAAATCAATTTGAGAAACTGATGGTACTGATGGTATTATTATAACATGACAAGATGTGTTTTATTAAATTTCATCTACAGTCTACCTCAGGTGGTTCTTCATCTGTAGAAACGCTCCTCTGGAATGGTAAGAATGCAGGAACTGGGCCTTTCTCAGGGTCCTGTGGCAGATAGAAAAATGCCAATTTTAAGAATTAACAAGCAAATCAAAGGCAAAGCAGAGGAAAATCAACCAAAAAAAAAAAAAAAAAAAAAAGATGTTCCACCTTGAGCTTGATTTCCAGCATTCGAGAGCGTTTAAAGCCTGAATTCTTGTTCTCAGATTTGATGGCGCTGATGGCACCCGACTTGATCAACATCTTTGCTTGCTCTGTCGCTGTTGCAGTGTCAATGACAGGCTGGTCCGAAAGAGCTTTGTTAAAGGAAAAGCGTGAAGTAAGTAAGCTCCATATTTAAATATATATAGCAAATTTGTACTATGTGCAGAGGTGGTATAAGTACACAAACTCAATCAAATAAAAGGGCCCGTATTGGCCAAAACTATATCCACTACAAGTAAAACTTCAAATCTTTCAAATTATCATACTAATACTTGGCAAATCATGTACAATTTTACTTAAAAGTAGAAATGCAAAATTACTCCACTTAAAAACAATTTATTTTAAGGAATGCTGATTGCTAATTGTGGCCAAAGATGTACAGTAATTATCAAAAAAAGGATGTCAACAAATCACTGTTAAAGGTAGAGCTGATTTTAAACACTTTATGTTCAAACAGGTTGTGAACCCGCAATGATACATCAGTTTTTTTTAGTTCATAATATCCGGTGGGTTTTATGTGTAATGTCTGCGATCAGTGTAGGCAGGCAAGTCATTAGTATCTCTCCATGTATGTGTTAGTATTAATAGTTCAGAGGGTTCATGATTTGCCTTCATTATTGTGTTCACATTTGTTTATAAAATTCTGGACAGGACACATTTTTACAAAATATTTGTGTCTCAACAGGTATCATGGCTGCATAAATGAATGAATTAAATCACTGATAGGAAGTCAAGAAGATTTACGTTAGACAGTGTTGTAAATAAAAACATTTACATTACATTTTTAACTGTCATCAACTGCACTTACTCCGTTTCAAGCCACTCTGGTTTGTCTGATTGGTTGAACTCTGCTTTTTCAATGCAAGCAGCGCCTTTTTCTAAAAAACAAAACAAAAACAATCATGACAAACAAATATTTTTCCACACTATAGGTAAGTGTGGTTACAAGAGTGTCACATTCCATAAAGGAAGAAGAATCTCACACCAATAAAACCATTGCTAAACATTAAGATTTCTTACATTTAATAGACGGAAAGGGACCTGGTGGCTCACATTGTACAGACTACGTTATTTAATATGTGACATGACAACACGTTACTAGTTACTTGCCTTTTTCTTTAGTTTAGCATATTTCTTTTGCAAGGCCTCCTCCTCCTCGGTCAGCGAGCTCGGGAACACCACCATAACGGAAAGTGCTACAATACAGACAACTGTATTAACAGTTTGTAACAAATGCCGGTTTATTACTATAAATGCACATGAAGCAACGCGTGTCTATTTTAAACCGATTCACTTAGCCTATGTAAGCTAACTCAGTCTGACTGCTTGGCTGCTAGAAACCAAAACCACTTCTTTCCTGTAAAGGAAATCTTTAGCTAATTAGAGCTGACAATAAGTAGAAAGTACGAAAGTCTCAAAAGCACTCTACAAAACAGTTATTAGTTATTATTTTTGTTTGATTCACTTACAAAGGCCAACCGATGGTACAATTAAAAACAGGGACGCGAAAATATGACGTTGCAACAGCTGGTGACGTTTTGCTTTTTTTTGCTAAAAAAAAACACAACAATAATAATTAAGCAAACATTTATACAAAACTAAATCAGATATTTATTTTGAATGTAACACCATTACATATTTTTAAAGTTTTCAAAATAGGTGACACGTCTACAGTTTGATGTTTTTCTGTTGACGCTAGCTCAGTTTGCTGGCTACCTACTTCCGCTTGAGAATTTTGGCAACTTCCGAGAGAGTAACAGGAACTTTTAGCTTTCATTTACGAGTGGGGGACATGGACAGAATAAGTAAGTTGCGCTTTTTAAATGTCAAGCCAGATCCTTAAATATAAATTAATTTCAACGGCATTTAATTTTGCTAACACGCCTAACCACTGTAGCCTGCGCTCTGATGATGTGGCTAACAGGGCAGCCAGTTTGCTGAAAATCACTGTCCATTCAGTGGCCTTTGTGGTTTATAGATTTATTATTTTGCTAATTAGCCAGTGACTTTAATTTCCCATTTCCTGAACGCATATAGAAAATTAAAGAGTTAAGTTAGCATTGGTGTCCAAGACCACATCTACCTGGCTGCACCCCGTTTGTGGCCGTGGGGTGGAGAGTTTACCATTTCAAATTCAGACAAAACTAATCTCCACCAGATGTGTTGTGCATTACGGACAAAAATGTTTCTGATCACGCACGCAAGTGTTTCTCTTTACCCCACGTTCTATGTTTAAAGCGTAGTTTTTTAAAAAGCTTTGCGCCAGACTGATGTTAGGGACCATCTCTAAAGTGCATGCAGAGTGGCCAACAGGGTTAAGAGGTTTTTCTCATTACCTTCTTGGCCCAGTAGGCCATGTTGTGTGCTATGTATCACAAATCTGAAGGTTGTGCATGTAGCAGGAGGAGGCCCTCGGACATAAAGTGTGAAAACAGTTGTGCATATTATGTCTGAATATCCAACGTTAAACTGACTACACCACAGTCTGTTTGTGTGGATGTGTGGACTAGCTTTGTTGTGTTTTTTATATTCACACTGTTTGTGTTGATTCTTTGCAGATGTGCCCCCTGTGGGCCCCATGGACCTGCCGCTGTCCCTGCTGGAGATGGGATGCTCAGGGAGGTTTGAGCTCATCACACACCCTATGCCCGGTCAGCCTTTACCTCCACAGAGCACGGTCAGTGTGGAGCATGATTAATTTACTCCAGTACAAGTACACTCTTAAGGTTCTTACCCGGGTATTTCAAATGTATGCTGCTTTTAACTCTAACTTTAGTGTTAAAAGCAGCATATTAACCTTATAGATTAAAATGTTCTTGTAGAAGCAGGCTTACTCATGTCCAGTGGTCAAATAATTATCCACTCCAGAAAACGTTTTTTTCTTTTTTCTTTTTAATAAAGACTTCAAACTTTTGGCTTTACTGTACTTCAAAAGCAGTGTGATGTTGGTGTCATCGATATGCTTATACATAAAGACACAGTCACTACAGAGAAAACTCAAGCAGAACAAAAAATCCAGAGAAAATTTCTGTGGGATCATACAGTTCTTTTAGAACATGTAGTTATATCATATAATACAGTGCTTTATGACCAGGGCTACAACTAAGGATTATTTCATTATCAATTCATTTTTCTATGAGTTTTTTAATTTACCAGTTTAAAAAGTTGCCTGATGGCATCATCAAATGATTTGTGTTGTCTGACCAGAAGTATAAATCTAAAGATATTCTGTTTAAAATATAAAATAGAGAAACTTACTTTTGCAAAGCTAAATGGATGATTTTTCTTAATGACTAACTGATTATAGAAATATTTTCCAGATATTTTTAAAATGTCCGTTTGCTAATCACTGCAGCTCTGACTCTGTCCAGCAAAGTGCCAAGTAGCTCAAATTGCTCCATGTTGACCAAAACTATTGAAATGATGGTTTTTATTTTAAAACTAAAATAAAATACTTTAAACATACACACTTATGGACCACAATGAAGCTATTAACATAATTGAATTTAATAAAATAAAACACCAATAAGAGATAATATAGTAGTAATAATAACAATAATAGGAATAAAGTATGAGAAATAATAATAATAATAAGATGTTGGAAAAAAATGTCTGCTAACATGAGTTTTAAGAAGTGATTTCAAAGATAAATGCTACATAACAAATCACATATTTGTTTTCCGCATACGTAACAATTTTGGATTTGATACTTGTCATCTATTTTTCCGTACTGTGTTTATTTGATGTTTTTACATTTTTTACATTGTGTCTTTTAGTTAAATATCTGAATGAGTCAATGTGTGTTTACTAGTTCCTAAATATCTGAGGTTGTCTCTGCTCCACAGCTTCCTCATGGTCTTCCCCCCACCAGCCTAAACCTGGAGACAGAAGTGGAGAAACAGTTTTTACAGGACCCTGCCTGGCTCCCTATACATGACATAGACTTTGCCTTCCAGAAGTTCCTCAAGTTTGTATTTCTATAAGCAATCTTGGTATCATGTTTAACACTTTATCACTGTATAAATACGCGATGGTGTCTCGAAAATACATATCGATATGTGTTTAAAAGTGTGTGCAATTTGCTTATCCTGTGCAATGTAGTCTGCATAGACTGCAATTGATTGCAATTTAAACAACATTTACAATTGTCTCATGATATATTGTTGTTTCCACCAGGGTGAGTCAGAGAGAGTGTAATGCAGACACTCTGCTGAACTGCACTTCCTCTCCACTCCACTCTGGTCTCTCTGTTGTCAGGGATCCAACCACAGGGATGCTGCTGGATTTTACAGAGGTAACTCACAAACACACCGGCTTCTTCTTCACAGTAGACTGCTATTATTTACTGTAATGTTTTGTAAAGCTTAGTGTAATTTATAGCAGACACTTTTAATTGATTTTAGAATATTACCAACCAGTTTTTATCAGTGAAAAAAGTTTTTCACCTTTAAATATGGAAATGTAATATTAAAACATTGTTGGTTTTTGATTTCCTCTCAGATCAAAAAAGATATTTCAACCTGTAAACTGGCACTGATATTTTAAAGATCAAATGACACATTGTTTAAGGAAAGAGAATACATATTTTTATACAAAAACCAAGAGCCTGTTGTGTTAATTCAGCTATATTTGTCTCTGTTCACTATTTAATTCATCACTAGGTTTTGCTGGAGAACACTGGCCTCTCAGCAAAAAATTCACTGTCATTTCAACGTCAACCTGGACCTCCTTCAGAGAGCCTTCGAGGAAGCAACACTAACTACCCTTTCCTACCAGGTTAAATACGTTCATTCAAAGCCTTTTCGTTTCAATTATGTATTTTACATAATATATTTATGTAAAATTTAACATAATGTGTTGGAATAAATTTTTGATCTTCACAGGAGGAATGGAGGAGCTGACACTGGACCTAATTGAGAAGAAATCTGAGTTGGAGAAGGATATAGACTTTGAGAATGGTGATTGTTTTTTTGTTTTTTTTTAATTTTAAGTGTGACCAAAAATTAATATTTAGATTTCTTTGGTTGTTTCAGTTCTTATAGTTTATATTTCCACTCACAGATTTACTCCAAGTCCCACCTGGACTTAAAGCAGGCATGGACTTCACTGACAAAGGTTAGAGATTGTACGATCATATGCAAAAAAAATTAAATAAATAAATTACAGGAATGAATATATATATTTTTTTATTTGTATCTTGAAGATGCTAAAACAGCAAAGCCAGAGGTCAACTTAATGTCCCTCCTGTCCACATTCGATGACATTTTTGACTTGAAACCTGAGGCAGAGGAGAAGGAGGAGGGCAAAGGAGGTGAAGAAGCTCCCAAACTACCCAGAACAAACAGCCTCGAAGACCTGGGCATCAAGGTATTTCATTCATAATCAACACGCTACGTCTAATTAGTTTTTATTAGATTTTTAAAAATGTAAATCATAAATCATATTTCCATGGTACCACTGTAGAAATGTAGTAACTTACAAGGTTTCATACTTCTATATCAGTTTTGACAGGAGATCTTTATTGATGGTTGATTACGTAAGAAGTAGTAATTTGGGAATTTTATAATTTGTCACTGTTGAACACATTTAGTATCGATGCAATGAAAAAGAATCCATCATTATAATGATATTCTGATTATAAATGCAGCAAACAAATTATACCATGAGCAAAACACTTAAAATGTTCTTGTTTACAGCATATTGCAGGTACCATTGTTAATTGGAAATTCTTCTTTTTTATTATCACATTTAAAAAAAACATATTGCTGGATATATTTAAATAAAGAGAATCAAATACAAGTGTAAAATAAAGCAAAGTGTCATGTTTGGCCTTATGCCGCCTATTTTTAACCAGATGTTATTTCCCTTATGAAAGCTTTCAGTATGAATAATAAGCCCACTGGATACTTGAATGTGTAATGTAAATTGAATCTCATCATGTGCACTAAAGTCTTTTTCTCTTCATCTGTCTTCAGGATGCTGTGCCCTCCTCCACTCCTCCAGAGAAAGCAAAAGATGAGAAACCGAAGGCAAAGGAGAATCTAGACGAGAAAAAGAAATGGGCCATCCCTGTTAACATAACTTCGCCCTGTGATGATTTCTATAAACGTATCCCCAACCCCGCTTTCAAAGTGGGTATTTCAGTATTCATCTAGTTCTTCTAAAATGTGACGTACTCCCACTATTTTAATACTGTTTATCTCCAAGCTTCTCTCCCTTGATGTTACTGTGTTTTGTGTATATATATATATATTGAACCGTTATGCGAAAATCCATTTGGCTGAGCATCCGGTGTAAACTGATCTGTTTCTCCTCCCTCCTCTTCTCCAGTGGCCATTTGAGTTGGATGTATTTCAGAAGCAGGCCGTGCTGAGGCTGGAGGCTCATGACTCGGTGTTTGTAGCCGCGCATACATCAGCTGGCAAAACCGTGGTGGCCGAGTATGCCATCGCTCTCTCGCAGAAACACATGACAAGGTTCGTGTCTGTTGGTGCAGATTCATTTCATCTGCTCTCGCTATGGGTGTAGGTGTGCAGCCAGCTCAACACAGTTTTATTAAACGTAGATAATGATAGCAGTTGGCTTATGGCAATGCCAAATACAATGATGATTTAACAAAAACAAAAAAAACAAGATACTGTAAATAACTTAGACCAACAAAGAGTAAATACAAGAAAACTGCATTTACTTTACTGTAATTGACTGAAACAGAAAATGTAATTATAAGAGATATCATTATGTTATGGTGACAAACATAATTTATAAGGATAAGGATTACTAGGGTTTGTTTTTCAAATTATATTTTGAATCTTGTTCTACTTGTGTCTTCGGGTAGGACCATTTACACATCCCCTATAAAAGCTCTGTCTAATCAGAAGTTCCGAGACTTTAAAAACACCTTTGGAGACGTCGGACTCTTGACGGGCGACGTCCAGCTCAGTCCTGAATCCTCTTGTCTCATCATGACCACTGAGATCCTCAGGTGCTAAGGCTGTTTATTGTAAATAATATAGTCATATTTTTTGCCAATGTCGTGTTTCTAGATTCCATTTTTCTTGCTCTAATCTCTCAGGTCTATGCTTTACAATGGCTCAGAGGTAATCAGAGACTTGGAGTGGGTGATATTTGATGAGGTTCACTACATCAATGATTCTGAGGTCAGGAATAGTCCCGGCTTATTCATCCTCCAAATATCTTCTCTATTGTAACAATCGAGAATAACTGCTCTCCTCCACTCTTTGTTGTCCTCAGAGAGGCGTTGTGTGGGAGGAGGTTTTGATTATGCTTCCCGATCACGTCAGTATCGTTCTGCTAAGCGCCACAGTACCAAATGCTCTGGAGTTTAGCGAGTGGATTGGGTAAGTGCACCACACTGGCATCAGTTGATACACTGAATATTAAAGTGCTATTTGATGAGCAGCGATAAAGCTTGCGGTCTGTATTTTTAGCTTTGATGTCTATTGTGCTCTGTTTAGTACTTGTGCCTCAGTGTTCTCTGAACTTTTCTCTTTTTCCCTTCACAAACCTTTTGTCTGCAGTCGTATAAAAAAGAAGCATATATACGTGATCAGCACTTTGAAGAGACCTGTGCCTTTAGAGCATTATCTGTACACTGGCAACAGCACCAAGACTCAGAAAGAGATGTTCCTGCTGGTGGATGCTGCAGGCAACTTCCTCACTAAAGGGTACAACTTCAGCTTCGGTTGTTGTTTGAGTGAAAGAGAAAGATATTGGAGCTATCAGTTGTAAAGTGAGTTTGTTTGCTTTGTGGCTCAGATACTATGCAGCTGTTGAAGCCAAGAAGGAGCGAACCAGCAAACATGCCCAGTCGTTCGGCACGAAAAACACTTCTCAAAACACTACAGCTAGTCAGGTAGTAGCCTTTCTTCACTGTCTCCTCACAGTTTTTTTTTTCTCATCACTGTTTGGCCTCACTCACAGTTTGTCCTCTCATCCATTTATTTGTTTCCCTCCAGGATAGAGCAGTGTGGCTCACCCTCCTGCACTTCCTGTTCCAACGGCAGCAGACCCCCGTGGTTGCATTCACCTTCTCTCGGACACGTTGTGACGAGAACGCCCGCTCACTGGAATCCATGGACATGACCACCTCTGTAGAGAAAGCAGAAATCCACTCTTTCTTTCAGAAGAGCCTGAGTCGCCTCCGAGGAGGAGACCGACAGCTGCCTCAGGTAAAAAAAAAAACTGCTGGCTCAACTCTTGGTGAGCATCCGAATGTCATGATTTATTTATGAATATTGAATTATATTTTGGACGCAGAGCGAGAGTGTCCCACGTCTGAAAACTGCCAAGACTTGTCTTGATGCACCTTAATCCTAATATCCTAACCCTTCGCAAGTGTTAATTCAAAGTACCAGAGCAGTTGTTGGAGGAGGTGTGCCTGTAGGATTAACATTAATTAATTTAGAGTAGCTGATGCCTGAACATCGTTCACAGAGTGCTACCTAATAACAACGCAGATAGTCACTGAGTAACCAGGTTACAGTGGGATTTCTCAAATTAGCGGATTTCTTAAAAACCTGATTTCCACAGGCAGATATCTCCTAGAGAAAAACTATTGCCATGTACACACATAACCAAGTGCAGAGAGCGCATGTGCAGGTAAAAATGTTTGCAGACACGGTGAGTAGCAGAGTTTTTAAACCATTGTCTGACCGAAGCGTAAGTAAAACACACAAATTTGCCTGAAGAAGTCTAAAATAAGAAACTTTCCATTGTGCTTTAAAAATGGTGTAATTTTATAAAACGTCAGGGAGCTGCATCTTGTCACTGTATAGCTAAAATCTGTGAGCCGTGTCGTCCAATTAGAGTGATCAGCTGCATGAATACTTACTTCAGAATACTACTCTCTGGTTAGTTGGGTGCATGTAAACTCGTAGCCTAATTACGAGACAAACCTGTTTTCTGTGCCAAGAGGTGCATGTTAACACAATCAATAATCACTTAGGCTGACAGATAGATTTCTTGATGGATTCAGTATATGGTATACCCAACATAAATAGTAAGCATCGGTTGTTTTATTTCTACACCAAAGTCATCTAGTTGTAAGGATTTTCTTTTTCTTTTTAATGTTGAAATAAAAAGCTAAAAATCATCTGAGCTTGAGGGAGCCATTTACAGTACTGTATTTGTATAAACCATGTAAGGCCTCATTAACAAAGCATTCTTCCGTGTGCACTCTGACTTTAACTCAACTGCCGGCACTTATCAGAAATATGTGTTTCCTTATATCAAACACTTGCTCACCTCTGTCTTTATTGTGTTTTGGATTGGAAGCAGCTTTGCCTAGTAAAAATTAAGAGAAATGGTGTAGCGAGGATTGACAATTGATACGGATTGAATTGATTATGTCTTCGGTTGGACAGATGAATAGAATTGTTGATTAATTTCGTTCCTGTTTTATGTTACAATGTTCAGATTCAGCTTATGAGGGGCCTGTTGAAGAGGGGAATAGCGGTCCATCATAGTGGGATCCTGCCAATACTGAAGGAGGTTATTGAGATGCTTTTCTCACGAGGGCTTGTAAAGGTGAGTCAGACAGAACACAGCGACAGAAGCTAAAAAGCTTTAGTGCACATTAATCTATCTGCCACGCTGCCACAGTCTGCAAATACATGTTGGCCCAGGGGTAATTAAACTGTCGGCATCAGGTGCTGTTTGCCACTGAGACATTTGCGATGGGAGTGAACATGCCTGCCAGGACTGTGGTGTTCGACAGCATCAGGAAACACGACGGGACCGGCTTTAGAAATCTGCTGCCAGGTTTGGTGCTCTCTGTCTCCCCTTTCATCGTAACTAACATTTATTTATGCTCCTTCATCTCTGAGAATGATAGCTGATGAAAACAATGTTTTAATGTTTTATGGTTTTTGTCATTTTACATTTCAGGCGAATACATTCAGATGGCAGGCAGAGCGGGCAGGAGAGGGCTGGACCCCACAGGCACAGTCATCATTCTGTGTAAATCTGGTGTTCACGACATGGCCGATCTGCATGTGATGATGCTGGTGAGGCCCTTCCTGTTTTAACCACAGAGCAAAGTTTTAGTAGAATCAACTTGCGACATAGATTTATAAATCATTTAGTTTCATTTTGAATCTCCTGGTCACAATTTCTACATATATACACAGCTTATAGCAGAGCTTTTGTTTATTGGTTTCAAGCAATGTGTTACGCACTGGATTATTTCTTTAAACATTTAATTACAGCTGAGTGGGCTGTTTTAACTTGGTCTCCTTGTGTGAGAGGAGTGTTTGGATTTTTGGTTTCTCTTCGCCTTCTTCTCAGAGTTCAGTTTTAAACTCTCTGCTATGTTGCAATGTTTTCTTTACTTATTTACAGCATAGATTTATTATACAGCATTTTCTTAATACAGTTGCGCAACAGACACTGTTACAAAGATATCACGGAACAATGGATTGTTCTGTGATTGCAAAGCTGAAAATAACCCCAAAACAAATAAAAGTATTTATGTTTTAGTATGTTTGCTAAAAATTACGCCACCTACATAATGTATACATTTTTTATGCATATGGAAATATGTTGTTGTTATAAAGTAGGAACCAGCAGGACTGGGGAAGTCAGACAGTAATGAGATAAACTAATGTAGTTTTTTGAAAATGACAAAATATAATTTTTTGCCAGCCTCATGTTTTAGGCTCAGAGTTGTAGGACTGAAGCTGCTCAACTATTAATGAAATGTATGTATCTGTTCTGCTTCATTTAGGATTACTTTTGCTAATTTTTTCTTGATATGGACCTTTCTATACATTTAATAATAACAAACCAATGACTTGAGAATAGAAGAACCAGACAAAGTTGGAAAAATGGCTTCAGCACAAGGGCTTGGAAGGACGGTTTCTGTGAATGTGATTTCATACAATACAATACATTTTCATGACTACATATTTGAATATCTCACCACTTAGTTTTGTACTGACTTTTATCAACACCATTCCCTCTGCATGGTCCAGGGTAAACCCACTCTCCTCCAGTCCCAGTTCAGACTGACCTACACTATGATCCTCAACCTGCTGCGAGTCGAAGCCCTCCGTGTGACCGACATGATGAGGAGGAGCTTCTCGGAAAACCACAGAGACACTCAGGTAATGTACACCAGCAGAAAATAACTTTGAATTTCAATTACACACTTAATTAGTAACGTTTGATCAATCAATAAGCAAAAGTTGATGTAAACCACACGGAACTTTACAGATTTTCTTTTACATCTTCATTCTGTTGTTACTGTCCTCCCTCTTGCACTTGCACAGCTGACAAGTGTGTTGTTAAATGTTCCCATTTTTGCTCCTCTGCATTTCTTCTTCCTGCTTCAGTCCCAGGAGAAGAGGATTAGCCAGCTGAAGAAGATGTTGTCCTCTCTGCCTCCTCTGGACACAGAGGGCCAGCTCTCTGACCTGATGGCTTACTACCACACAGTGACTGAGCTACGAACCACTATTGAAGCCCTGCAGGTACACAGACACAGATAACCAAGATCAGGCTCTCGATTAAATCTGCTGCTTCTTTATCTTCTGCATTTCCTCTCTGCTGTGTCTGGGTTCAGCGGGCTACTCTGGAATCTGTTAATGGGCTGAAAGCGCTGTCTGTGGGTCGAGTTGTGGTGGTCAACAACAGACAGCATCTCAACGCCCTGGGTGTCATCCTACAGGTAGGTGCATAATATGCTAATCGAGACATGAATGCTCTTTAAAAAAAAAACCTACACTGTACATTGCAGTTTTAAATAATCCTGTAAAATCTTGTAAGCATGTGTCACAAGGCAACTTGCTGTGCTGAATACATAATTTATTTACTTTAACGGGAACATTGCTCATTAATATACTGTTACTTCAGCAGAAGCATGGAAATTAATGTAAATCTCTCTGTAATTGAAAGGCTCCTGGCTAAGATGGCTGCATACAACATTATAAACAAAACAATGCATAATCAGAAAATCCCTAAAATGAGCTTTTATTTTAGGGATTTCAGTTCCTGTAGAATCCTGAAGCTTTTGGCTTTGAGACAACAACATTAATAAGGGAACCGCTGTTTTGCCCCCTGATGTCATTCATGTGTGAACATTGTAGTCCCCTCCTCCCCACATCTGTTTCCTGACAGTCCCATTTTGTCTTCATGCCAGGTGTCCAATGACTCTGTAAATCGCACCTTCACAGCTCTCATCATTTGCGAGAAAGGCAACGAGGAAGTAGAAGGAAAAGACGATGACAGCATCCCTTTCTCTCACCTCTACAACACAGCTCTCTTCATACCCGAAGGTTGGTTTATAGAGAAGCAGGTGCAGGTGTCTCATACACACACACACACACACACACACACACACAGTTTTCCTCTCATAGCACTTTACAGTCAGAGCAACAGTAGAATGAGTGTAATGTTATCCTTTTTCCAGGTCCTTGCAGCCATACAGTGCAAAAATTGAAGCTTCAGGACATTTCAGCCATCACAGCGAAAACCCTCAAAGTGATTCCAGAGAGGATCATCGATAACTATAACAAGAGGCAACAGCCGAGATTCAAGTGTGTGTCTGTTTTCTAAACTTAAATATAACATTGCCTTTTATTGAACAATATATACTGTATACTGTGTATCTCCCAAATACCAGATGTAACTTTTGCACATCTGCACATTTAAAGGAGCCCTGTGCAATATTTGACCAATAGTTGTGCTATGGAACAATGTTTCACATGTGATTCCCTGTTTTTTGGGGGTTTTTTTGCATAATGAGTGCATATGAAGACATGCAGGCACATGATTCACATGCAACAAGTAGTAATCTGAAAGGGCTGTGGCTCAAGGGGTAGAGCAGATCGTTCACTTACCACAGGGTCAGCGGTTCAGTCCATGGCCCACCCCGGCTCCTGGCTTGGACAAGACACTCAAGACTCTAGATAGGATCACCTTGCATGGCTGGGTTTGACATTTGACCACACTATGTATGTGTGCGTGTGTGTGTGTATGGTTGAATTAAGGGCCAATTGTGAAGCACATTGTCCAGTAAAGACAAAAGTGCTAAATGTACGTGCAGTCCGTTTCTCTTTTTGATACCCTCTGGTATTTTTGGTATTTTTTCCTTTTTATGCTATAAAATTGTGTATATTTCTCAGTTTTATAGTCAGTCATTAAAATTAATATTGATTTTACAGATGGTTTTGGGCAGCTGCCTCCTTATAAACTATTCATGTCTTGGTGTCAGACTTCTCGGCACACTCAGGAGCTTTTCCCGCTCTCTCTCCTGTCTTTCTCGCTATCGTCATAAACTCCATTTTGTCCGCAGACACGATCCTCCCGGCCAAGCCATCTCCACGTCGACACAGGAGCTCCTTCGCTTGGCCGAGGCCAACCCCAATGGCATAGCAACGCTCGACCCCGTTAACGACCTCCAGCTGAAGGGCGTTGATGTGGTAGAGGGCTCAATGAGGCTCCGCAAGCTGCAGGAGACCCTCAGTGGTTTTAACTGCATCCATTCACCCACTTTTGCAGAGCAGGTATATATATTTGAGGTTTTTTTTTATCACTTAGAGGAAAGGGCTCTTTAAGTTGTTTGAGGAAGTAATTTATATTTTATGGTGCACCATGGAAATGAATGAATGATGAGGCAAGTGTTACATTTCACTGTTTGTTAATGAAAGACATCAAATTTCTTTGTGCAGTGATTGCAAATTTTTGCAGCTTATTAACATCATACCCTTACGTAAGAAACTTACTCTGCCATTGGCCCTTTTTGGTGCCTCCTTTCGTTTCTCTTTCTTCAGCCCAGTATCAGTTTCCTTTTATCCGTCCATCATTTCTCCTCTGGTTTAGCAATAATATCAAGCTCCAAAGCGAAATGTGTGCATTTGCATTTTGTGTATCCCATCTTCCCGGCAGCTTTGTTAAGGAGATAAGATGGAAGAAGCGGAGCCAAATGTTCCTATAATTACCAATATAGGCTCATAGCGGCAAGTCATCACTGTCTCACAATCACATCATGTCATTTGAGCCACACAAACATACTCTCGCACACTCATAAGCTCTCTCATTACTTTGCAACATGACAAACTCCTGTTCGAAGTGCTTTTGTCTTCTCTCATCGCTGTAGATTCACTTGTGTATTCATGCAGTATTGTGGATATTGGAAAAAGATTGTTAATGCTTTATGGTGCTGTTAGTTTACATTAATTAACCACAGTAGGTTTTATGTAATATTCATCAAGAGGACAATAGGCAAAATTTTTCTCTGTGCTACACTGCAGTGTTGTTTCTTGCATGGAAATCAGGTCAAGCGCAGTAGTACTGCCTATGTTACTCTGTTAGTTGCTAAACAACAACTGTGTGTATGTGTGTGTTTCAGTTTGCTCGGGTGAAGGAGAGGATGGATGTCCAGGAGGAGCTGGACCTGCTGCTCTTCCTGGCGTCAGACCAGTCTCTGTCTCTTCTGCCTGAATACCACCAGAGGATCAAGGTTTGGACCATTACAGTTACTTCAGTCCTGAAGAGTGAGATTTACTTCTACGCTGAAGATCTCACTTAGCTTTTCTAAACCATATTGCGATGTTTATGAGTATACCAGCCAGTTAGAACTGGCTCAGAACATTTGTTACATTTTGCCTGATCCTTTCCTGCCATTACAGAAACATGCTGCAAAAATTTTGAGAAAAAATAAAAATTTCTCCAAATTAGTTAAATTAACAATGAACATAAGTAGCACGTTTCTGTCTAAAAAGCTGGAACTAATGACTAATAAATTACATTTTTGCTTCACAGAATGTTAATTTAAAATGTTGAACAGTCAAATAATCAACTATGCAATTATCAGTTAACTAATTAAATGTTAGTTGCTGGAGATTAAAGATTCAATTCATAAAATATAGAGAAATTGTGTGTTAGATCATCAGTGTCAGTAAAAATGTGTAATATTGACTCCAAAAGCCAAAGCTAATCTTCTTCTTACTCTGGCTTACTCAACAACATGTCCAGCTTCAAGCCTACTTCTGGATCTGTTTGCTAAGAATCATTTAACCAATCAGGTCACAAATAGAGCCGTAAAAGTCAGCATGAGTGATTTTTAGTAAACAGATATGATTTATATGAGGGTAATTCAGCTCGCAACTATTTCAAAGTCTTCTTCCTCTAAACTGCACTTTCGAGGGGAATTGGTTTAGTGTTTTACCAGAGTGCCCCCCAGTGAAAGCTCAGCTCATATTTTCTAGGTTCTTCAGTCCCTCCAGTACATTGACAGCAGTGGGGCAGTGCAGCTGAAAGGACGCGTAGCGTGTCAGATCAGCAGCCACGAGCTGCTGCTGACCGAGCTGCTGTTCGAGAACGTCCTCAGCCCGCTGGCGCCTGAGGAGAGCGCCGCCCTGCTGTCCTGTTTGGTCTTTACGCAGAACACACAGGTGGAGCCTCACATCACCAACACTCTGCAAGAGGTGAGAGGAAATTTAGCATGCGTGTATCTCATAAAGAAATATGTAATAATCTGTGTGCGTGTGTGTTAGTATGTGTGCGCTGACATACTGTACACACGAGGGTGAATCATACACACTGTCCCACACTGTTACACTGAGCAAATCTGATGCACAACATCTTCCCCCTGCAGTGGAGAACAACAAGGGCACTTGACTCAGTTGGCGTGTGGTCTGTCGCTGTCAAATATGCCGTTGCTGCATCAGCGTTGCCCCTGATACATGAAAGTGCTTTATGAAAATGTAAATTAGTGATGACCGAAAGTTCTCTATCCTAAGGTTTGCCATTGTATGAGAGCAGACATGTCACACCACAGTTTGTGAAACAAATTTCCTGAATGTAAATGGCGAGGCCACCCACTACGAGAAGAGAGTGCTGCATTTAAGGACTAGTTATAACACTAAAATGTGTGTGTCTCAGGCCTGACTTACTCTTACTCCCATCTGTTCCCCCCATTCCTCTCTCTGTTTCAGACAATCAGTCGGGTGCTGTCAGTGGCCCAGCGTATCGGAGAGCTGCAGAGGGATTGTGGGATACCACAGACAGCTGAGGAGTTTGTAGGCCAGTTCAAGTTTGGACTGACAGAGGTGGTGTACTGCTGGGCCAGAGGCATGGTAAGGGTTAATGCATTATTGAACTTGAGTTTTACCTCCTATTATTACGCAATGTATGTGTATTTGAGCATCTTAACTACACGAGAGAAGTTGCGTTAAGAGGCATAAAAAAAGCTATTAGAGCTCAGGAAGTGAAAAGGCAAACGTTTACTTTCTACATATTACAGCACCCTGTGTGTAAGCAGAAGGTTTGTGATCAAATCACGTCAAATCAAATTAAGCTTATAAAAAAATGCTCATCAACGCTTCCCATTGTCCAGATATTTAAACGTTCATTTAGCAAAAAACAGATCAATGAATCGATTAGGTTCATTGACATTATAGAAGGTGCAACCACAGATTCATTTAATAATGTAAAAATAGTTTCATGTTTGGCACACTTTGGTAGCTGACTGATTGAAGACCTGATGTGACCTTTGTTGACTTGCATACCCCCCCCCCACACACACACACAATATTAGAACATTTTTACTTTCAATAGATGCCCTTCCTCTCAGAAGTGGCCGACTAAACTTGCAGTTCGGACCTCTGATCTCACCTTCTCTGCTCTGTCTCGCTCACGTTCACCAGCCTTTCGCAGAGATCGCCCTGCTCACAGACGTCCAGGAGGGCACGGTGGTCCGCTGCATACAGCGGCTAGACGAGGTGCTGAAGGAGGTGCGACAGGCCGCTCGCATCGTGGGAGACTCCGTCCTGGGGAGCAAGATGGAGAAGGCCTCCCTGGCCATCCGGAGAGACATCGTCTTCACCGCCTCGCTCTACACCCACTGAGAAGATGAAGAGAGGGAGGATGAGGATGAGAGGCTGCCAAGATGCCTGTAGCCAAATGTTTCTTTGTGTGAAAGGTGTGAGAAAGATAGAGATGCATGGGGGAGGTAGAGAGGTGATGTTTACATGAACATTTCTGACCATAAACGATTTTAACCACCAGACCAAAGTAGGGACTGTGGGAATTAGCGTGAAATGTGGAATGTAATTTATTGTACAGTAATAAAATCTGTGCTCAAAAGAAGAAGAAAAAAGAACAAGCTGTCATGTTTTGTTTTGTTTTCAGATGTCTGCATAAATTCCATGGTTGCATGCATCAGCACCAGTCTGTTCTCCTGAATTTCTGACCCTCCCTGTAGGAACAGTCATTTAAAGCGAGAGAAGAAACGAAAATCAGAAGCAGCCTCTCCGTTGAGCAGTAATTGGATGTTTCAGGCCAGTGTCTGTGTATTTTCCCAATCCGAGCTGTCGCTTTAAGACAACGATAGCTTTGTGTCCGATTAATTCAGTGTACAGCGACGCGTTAGTGGAGAAGCTTCATTTGACGACCAGCCACACTGAGACACTAAGCTGGTGTGTGCGCTCCAATACAATTTCCACCTGAAGCTCTTATTGAAACGTGGGTGTCTTTAAAATGAAGACATCTTGAGGATGGGTCGCACACGTTTGGATTAACAGTCTGCAGCAGCGCGCACGAAACGAGGGACTTTAATTTATTTTTTCCCCCTCAACCATCAGCTGGAGTTAAAAGCACATCTGATCAGAGGAGGAGGACAGAGGATCGGAAGGCATGTCGTCGGAAAAACACGGTGAGTGTTTCAGTGGGGTTACATGTGACATAATTGAGCCACTTCACCCAATTCAGCTGTGAATGGCTTTCTTTTGCATATGGTTTTATATCTGTCGTCTGTTTGATCCAGACATCACATCGCTGTGTGTGTGTGTCATTGGCGTTTTCCTCCAACACAACGTCTCCCATCAGCTGTTTCTATAGGATGCTGCATCGCTGTGTGGGTGCAGCCTGGGAAAGAAAAATCCCCACAAGGCCTTATCTCATGTCTGCGCTACTCAGCAGAGAGTTTTAAAAACACTGTCGGACTTCAAGTGCTTCTATTTTTATCTAAGACGATTTGCTCGGATTTTCGTCATTTTTGCATAAAAAAAAGCTGGACATTTATAGAACAGGCTAATTCATAATGTCCAGTTTTCTCTTTTCTTTGCATGTGTGTGTCTCGTAATCATCATTACGCACAGGCCTTCGTTCATGTCTCCAGACCGTAGTCATCAGTGTGGGTGTCCGGTGCGCGTGCACGCGTGCACTTGCGCGTGTGTGTCAGCCCTTGAAATGAATCCTGAACGGCTGCTCCACTAAAACCACATCGGGTCTTGTCAGGTCCCAGTTTCCTGTTTCATGACTTTACGACGTTAAAGCGCAAACTGAAGTTTGAGTCACAGCTTTATATTGAAAATAAATAACTAATCTCACAGTGACACCTAAAGTTGCTTCAAGACATCCTGTACTGTGTAGGAGACGCGACTCCTGTCTCCTGCTTTAATTTATCTGCGTGGCCAAGGATGAGCAACCAAAACTCTACAGCAAGGTATGAAATAATTAGCATCGAAAATGCATCGGTTTTGGCTCATCGAACATCACTAGTGCTCAGTATTGTCAGTTTACCGAGTGTGAGGTATTCGTTTACGCCTGCAATGCCTCATGAATGCAGTGTCCCTTGCATCTGCACTGAACCACCAGTTCTTACATGTATAATTTAGCCACTACAACCCTGGTCTCTGTTACTGGTAACTCATCAACAACAAAAAAAGTCTCCAATCCTATTCTGATTTATGGATTTCTAACTAAGGTTTAGGCACGTTATTTATGTCCTACTCTTCACAGTACTTCAGTACATTATAAATCCAGTCGTTCTGAGGAAAACGTGCAAATAGAACAGGAGCCAGAACACGTTGTGAACTAAGTTATGAAATTCATGAGTAGAATCCATCTTCTTTTCCTTATTCTGTAAACCAGTTAAATAACAAAAACAAATCCATTCATGTCCCACTGTGTGTCAAAGTGTTTCTCCCATGATGTATTTTAATAATTTCTAAATAACTAGAGGTAACATTTTTCTAAATCATTCACCAACCGTTTGGAGAAGGACGTTTTTGTCTCTCACCCTCTTTAGATTTGAAACCTAGATCTTAAAGAAATGATCCGTGGTGGGATGATCTGGAGTGGGAAAAAAGCTATTAAGTGTTTGATTCAGTTTGGTCCTGATGTAAAATTGGTAGCATGACATTTGAAAATGTTGTCATTAAGCAACACTGATACAGCAGGAATAAACAAGAAGAGCAGAGTGAAGTGGTTCCCGGTCCGGATGTTATAAACCCTCTGAGGCTTTTAAATATAAAAATAGCCAAACGCAAACTATTGTTCAGTGAAATTACATGAAACCAATGGAGGACGTTATATAGTCCCAGTTTTACTTTATCTTTAATGTACCATAAAGTAAAGGCCAGTTTATTTTACCACCACATTGAGAATGATGACAAAAAAATCATCACATCATATCAAACATTTGCCTCAAGGGACTTTACTCTGCACAAAATACGTCATTGTTTATCCTCAGACCCTGGAATCGGGAAAGAGCACACCCCCCCCCCAAAAGCAAACGTTAGCAGGAAAGCAGTAGATTTACGTTGTGGACAATCAGGACGTTTGTGTTTGACAAAGTAATCTCCCCATGAGGTCCATTAGTACCTGTAACTCTGCTGGAGCTTTCAGTCACATCACAGTGAAGCTGGCTGGAGGTCAGTGAAGGCTCCAGAGCAGCTAATAATGCGCTGTGTGCTGGGGTTGTTTTCACCAAACTCTACCTTTATTTTGCAACTCCGGTTCTTTCTTTTTTTTTTTTTTTTTTTTTTTGTTTGTGCATTTACAAGTGTTCCAAGCTCTGGGTTTCTTCTATAGTTTCCACTCCCATTTTATCACTTTCTTTAGACCCGAATGGAGAAATAGGCCCAAATGAGCAGACAAAACACCAACAGGAGTTTGCAGAGCAGCTCGCCGCATCGCCTCATAACCTTTCCTCCCCCCCTCTCGGTTTCTGGTCAAGTTCCTGCTTGTGACAGAGTTGGGGACTATTATGTAAAACCGGTCCCCGAGCACAAGTCGTCATCCCTCATCGCTCAGCTGCTCCTGCTCTCTGACTGTGCCTCCTGTTCTCCTTCTGCCTCATCGTCCTCACCTCTGTCTCTCTTCCCTCCTCATGTCCCTGTCAAATTAGATTACAGCACCCTCGGCCACTTCCCTACTGCGAAAACACGACACCCGATCGGTCGTTTCCAATGTTAAGCAAACGCAAAGGGAGCAGAGGCGTGAGCATAAAATATTCAGACGTCCAAAAAACCGGATGGATGCTTCATTTCAGACCATCACATGAAGAGCTCCATCTCAGAAATGTCACATTTCTAACAGCTAATAAACCATGATTTGTAGGGGGCAGGAGAGAAAAAGGCCTTTTTTTTTCTTCTGCAGCAATTGTCAATCACTGTCATCATTAGCAGGCGGTCTGCTCAGGTTGGAAAATATCAGGCTGTTTCTTTCTTTGTGGAGGCTGTTTTGAAGTCTAGCAGAGGAGCTGCAGTCTGTGTAATTGTTTTCCTCACTTCAACAGTGAGATAAGACATAAGACAAATGTGTAGCACTGCTCGAGTTAGATAACATGCCCTCGCTCTTACATCTGTGTCTTACATTGTTCTTCCTCTGCCTTTTCTATTTGTGATTCCTCTCCTGCCTGCTTTCGTCTTATCCTTCCTCTGCTCCACGTTTCAGGTCTTGATGACTCTGGCCGTCAGACCATGCAGCCTCCTCCATACCTTCCCGGCCCACAAGACCCCAACGTACCCCAACACCCCGGAATGGCGCCTGCCCCGGGAACCCAGCCCAACTACCCTCCTCCACCCCCTCCTCCAGGCTCAGAGGGATACCTTCAAGAAACCCAGTTCCACTGCGCCCCGCTCGGACCTCCTGGGGCTCCACAGGGCTACACCGTCCAGACCCAAGGACCCGGAGGCACAATGTCTCACCCCCCTGTAGGATACCTCCACCCGGGCTACCCGCTTCAGCTGCAGCCCTGCACGGCTTACGTACCCGTCTACCCCATGACATCGGTGAGTCAGATATGACTTTTAATGGATTTCACAAGTCTGACTTCAGGCTGCTGCAGAATAACACCAGTCTTTGTTCAAACTTCGGACTCTTTTTTTGTTTTTCCACGCTTCACATTTACGCCCTTAATGGGTTCATATTTATTCTCACTTCATTTTGCAGGTCCACGGTTTCTAATAATTTACTCGCAAGCCTCATTCTGGTGCTATAATCATAGGGGAAATTCAGGCAGTGGTATGTCATTTTATAACAAATTTATTTACATACATGTTTTCCTTTTTAAAGACAAACTGCATTGTAATCCAGGTAAATTAAATAATCGTTCTTATACCTGGTTCATTAATTGCAGTATTAAGTAGACACGGAGCAATTTATGTCTCAATTTTTGCTGTTGCCTCTATTGCAATCGGTTGTTGTGACTTTAACTATTTGTTTGGTTAGTTTTGTGCAGGCAGACAGATGTATAATCATACAGTGTCAGTCACTTAAAAGACTAATTCTACATATTGCATGTGACGCTTGAAAAAGCATTTTTCTCAATTTCTCAATGAAAATAAACTAAAGACCTTTACGTAAATCCACAACAAACAACAAATACCACAAAAGCCTTACATTTATTACTTTATTTAATCTACAAAAATTATATTAATAAATGTTACAGAAGTATGTGAAGTATGCCTTCAGTAAGGGGTGTGACTTTTTTTGCAGTAAGTTTCCTTTAAGCATTTCCAGTAACTCGTGATCAGCCCTGCACATTGCCTTGGAGGGATTTTAGCCCATTCCTCCTTACAGAGCTCCAGATCCTTTGCCTTAACTGCCTGCTTTCAGGTCCTCCCACAGCCTTTCTACAGGGTAGAAATGACTCTGCCATTTCAAGATAATAAATCTCAGCTTGAACCATTCTTCGGTAAAACAACTTAGACTTGTTGTCTACAGTATCAGTTCGCAGATTGACATTTTGACTTGTTGAATTGGCTGGTACAACTCAGGATTCATAGCTCCATCAATGATGACAAGTCGTCCTGGTCCAGAGGCAGCAAAGTAGGCCCAAATCATGACCGTCACCATGTTTCACAGATGGAATAAAAGACTTATGCTTTATTGTAGTGTTAGAACCAATTATAACAGGCGAAATAGTTCTACTTTGGTCTTATCCATACACAGATCATTCTTCCCACAGTTTCCTGAATCACTCACATGACTCTAAGCAAACTGTTGAGAAGCAGCAATGTTTTTTTTTTTTTTTTTTTTAAAGACTTGTGGTTTCCTTAATGAAATCTACAATGCACATCATTGTTATTCAGTGTTGCCCTGTTAATGTACTTATGAACATTAGTATATCCCACTGCAAAAGAAGCCTTGCTCTTAGTGAAATCTTTGTTGGTCCACTAGTCCTGGGGAGGGTAACAGTGATGGTGAACATTCTCCATTTGCACATGATCTGTCTGGATTGTTTTGCAGCCTGCTGAGCAACAACAACTCTTCTTCTAAGGGTTTTCAACGCTTTCCTTTTTCAAACCAACGACACACATAAAACTCCATAAGAGGCAGGTGAAATTGCTTCAATAACTGTAAAATCTTTTAAACAGAATACACTTTTCTTGAGATCATGTTTCTAACCTGGGGTTTGGGAGGTCGCCCTGTCATAGAGCTGTCTGGGGTGTATCCTGCCTCTCATCTGATGAAAGCTGGGTTTTTGTCTTTCATTTTGATCAAATTGTTGCAAAAGAATGATTCATTTTCATTAATAAATGGGGCTGATAGATTTAATTCTACACCCTAAAATTCCAGAAAGCAACTTAGATATGAAAGAAGACCAGAAACTGTTTTTAATCTTCCAACACCATCAGTCTCTTTTTATAAATAAAAACTTTAAATAAAAATGTAAAACAAAATCTGCCACAAGTATATTTCTATAAATTGATGTGATTTAAGTTAATGTACTTACATTCTTGTGAACAGGACAGCAGGGGTGTGGGTAGAATGCAGTAAAATGTCATCAAGAGAAAAATCTGTGTTGTACATTTGCTCACATTGCAAATTCACAGAGCTTTTTCACACATTTCCATTATTAGATAAAGCTTAGACATACATGGTTCTTTAATAGGCGCAATTTCTGCATGAGGACAGAGATTGTCTGTGTGCAGAATAAACACTTGCTGATTACAAAATTGTATCCATGGTCACATATAAAATCAATTCTGAACATTTTAAATTTAGCAGAAGCTGAAAGTGACAGCGCACTTCCTCCGTTTTGTAGCTCCCATTAATTAAAGCTACATGATCTGTGTGTGAAGATGATACTGACCCAGCATAAGAGGCAGTCACGTGTAAGCTCTGTAGGTGGTTTGGAAGAAGGAAAGACCAGCAAAAAATGCCCAGTCTGCTTTGAAGGCTAATTATCAGGGGCTCTGGACTGTTGTTAACTCGTTTCGCATGACTTGTATGAGAACCAGACTGTAAAAGAATTATTCCAAATTTATTTTACAGACTGCTGTCAAAAATGCAAATGAAGCCTGCTGCTCCCTGTCTGACAGCAGTAATCCTAGCAGGCTCTGTATCCCTCCCTCTGCTGCACTTTTATTCCCCTCTCTTTGCTAATGTCACCTTATTCATGTCTCTTTTCAGTCACGAGTGTTTAGTGAGCTGCTCTACAACAGCTTAGTCTGTTAAAATGCACTTACCATGGCTCGTCTTCTTCTCTCCCTCTACACAGGGTCAGCCCTACATGCCAGCTGCTGGAGCCCACGCGGGGATCCCTCCGAGCCAGATTCATCCCATGCAAATGCCACCCAACATCACCCTAATGGACCGTCGGCCACCACACGACTACCTGCCCATCGCCGTGCTCACCACCGTCTGCTGTTTCTGGCCGACAGGCATCATTGCGATCATCAAAGCAGTGCAGGTTAATACCACTTCATCCTCTTTTTGATCTTTGGTTCCCATTAACATAATATCACTTTTACCTAGGATTTTGGAATGCTCTTCTGCCTTAAAAACATGAATTCAGTCTTTTCAGGCAGCATGGTGCTGGAGTGGTTATTGCTGCCACCTCACAGCTAGAAGGCCACACGTTCGAATCCCTGGCTGGCAGTGGCCTTTCTGTGTATAGGTTCTTCCCATGCTTGCATGGGTTTCCTCCCAGTCTAAAGACATGCAGGTTAGGTTGAATGGTGACTCTAAATTGTGTGAGTGTGAATGGTTGTCTGTCCGTGTATGTCTTTCTGCATTGGCCCTGAGATAGAATGAGATTTGGACCCCGCATGACAGCTGGGACAGCTGGGGCCCGCACTACCCTAAATAGGATAAGTGGTTACAGATAATGGAAGGATTCAGTATTGATGACTAAAAAAATACAGTTTTCTTTATTTTTCATTTGTTTACCAAAGAGACATCAATGAGCCTCAGTCATAAAGGCTTAGGCATATAGTGTTGGTTTTCTTTTGCAAACCCATTAGCTTCTAAAGGCAAATGTTGAAAAATGGGTCATAAATACACCTGCTGTAAATGTAAAAGGCCCATTCATTGCTGGGCACTGCACATTTTTGAAAAATGTTAAAGGTGAGCCCCAGACAGGGCCAGACCAGTCCTGTCTACTACAAGTTATGTTTCTATACAAATGATCAGCAAATACATTTTTGGAGGGAAAATAATTCCAATCCGATTGTGTTTTCTGGTAGCTTAATGAAAATACATTGTCACAAATGTTGCTGCTGATGTTAATGTCAGTACAATGACCCCAGATAATGTATTTTGTCCTCCAAAACATTTTACCACACACACACCCAAACACCAGACTCTGCAGGCAAATTTGGAACTTAATTCATTCATTCAAATGCTACATTGCATCTAAACACAACCATCCACTAACTAAGATCCTCTTGAAAAATGGGTTTGAAATTCCAGTTGTTGCATAGGAACATAATTGTTAGGAGACAGGTTGAACCAGCAAACGATACAAAAGTGCTAAAAGGAAGTGGACAAAGTTCCAAAATCCAGGCAATAAATCCAATCCAAGAACAACAGACTAAGAGTATCCAGCTGGCACTAGATGAGTGAAACTGGCTACTAGGAACACTGGTCTAAATGGGAGCAGGTGAAGCAAGTGTGAGGGTAGAGTATGAAGATTGCTTCTAACTACTAGGTGAGTGTATGCAGAAGGAAAATGGGAGGGAAAAACCTAACTGTGACAAATAAACTTCAGCATCCATGTGCATCGTGATGAAGTACTGTAACATGTTCTCCAGGCCAACAGTTTGAGTCACTCATGTTTTTTGTATTCGTTTTTGGACAATAATGGAGCTTTATGGTGTAGGGGAATAAGATTGATCAGGATTTAGCAGCACAGCCGGATAAAATACATTGACAGTCGGAAACACATAGAATACATTGAGCCCTATTCATGAAATCACGTTGTAAGATGGGTTTTCAAAAGTTGCTTTAAAGATGAAAGTGTTGTAAAGATGATGAGAGATGAAAACTAGCAATTGTTCCCATCTCAATGGCCTTTACATGATACATGATGAACGGAACACAGCAGGGGGTTTGTAAACAAACCCACAGACATTTTCCGTTGCATTTGAATACTCAGATTCTCTGGAACGATCATTCCTCCCTGAAGATTTGTGTGAAAACACGATGTGACAGGGTTTTTTTTTTAGGCATTTGTTTGTTCCCACCCTTATGGACTCCAAAATAAGTGAAATAACTGAATCTATTTATTGTGCAGAGTTGAAGCACAGAAAAAAAAAAGGATAATTCTCTAAATTCTTTAAAATGGTTTTGGCTGTAAACAAGAGAGAGCAGCACGAGGCAATATTTTATAGCTTTTAAATTATGCAGAATCAGAAGAAACAGAACAAAGAACATGCCTGTGCAAATATCAGTATTTAGAAACGATCAGTGTGCTGCTGCTGCTCTTTCATTACACGTTGTCTACATTACTTGATAACTTGCATTAAAAGGCCATTTACTGATAACATACAGGTTAAGTCGAGCATGATGTTCAAGCTTCATGCCTTGTCCTTTGCCTCTGTAATGGCAAACTACACTGACCAACATGACAGGCCACATTACATAAGTGCACCAATGTCGACAACCGGACGCAATGGATTTTTTCCTCTGGGCCTGGTCAGCTGGCTTTGAGTCGAGTTGGGCTGACAGGGTGTAGACCCACTGATCTGAGCTGTAAATGCTGCTCTGGTGCGGTGATGTTATGTGGAGTGGCCTCTTTCTGCGCATTCAGCCTGTGCTGCAGTGAAATCGATCCAGCCACGGTTGTTTTAAACTCTCTCCTGCTCTCACCCGTGCAGTGTGTCGTTACATAACATTTGTTCTAATTTCTCTTCTCTCCCACACACCCACCTCCCCTTGCCTCCTACATCACATAGGTGCGTACGGCGATAGCCCGAGGGGACATGGTGACGGCGGAAATAGCCTCCCGTGAGGCCCGCAACTTCTCCTTCATCAGCCTGGCGGTTGGCATCGCCTCCATTGTGCTGTGCACCATCCTCACCGTGGTAGTCATCATCGCCTCGCAGCACCACGACGACGACTGGGAGCCGTAACTCCACGCAGACGGAAAATGACACGGCATATATTAGCTAGCTAACTACTCTTAATCATTTGGAGGAAATAGGAGCACTCAGAGAAAATGCACTCATGCTTGCTGATTCTCTGTGTACAGACACACACACACACACACACACACACACACACATATACGCACTGCCAACAGACATGTGACAGCCAAAAACAACCAATCACATCGGATGTTTAAATGCCAAATAAAAGCAGGTGTAAAATGAGGCCCAGAATTGCTGTTACCACAGCGACTGCTTAATATTTACTCTCAGATATGAGCTGAAGGAAGGAACAAAGCTCATTGCATCAAAAATTCATTTGACACACATTAATTCAGATGGCCTGTCAATGAGTTTTAAATGTTCCAACAAGTGACACCATGGATAGTTAAATTTACACTGTATTAATTGAAGTACAACTGTTTCTTCCTATTAAGTGTCATGTTGAAACAGTGTTGATTTACAGTGTTGTTATATTTCTGATATTGCGATCAATACACCAAATGGAGATTGCACTGACAAAGTGACCCTCTGACCAAACACACAGTATATATTTTATTGTTTTTTTAATGTTATATTTGATATTTTAGCTGGATGAGATGATACTTTAACCTCATGACTTATATGTTTGTTAGTTTATTTGCAATCTGTTATTTATTTACTTTACTTTATTTCTCACTTTTGGCTTTGTCTGCTATAATTTACAGTATATCACAAGTTTATTGCAGCCAACTGACACTTTGAAATGGCTTAAATTTGCTATCTCATGATGATGATGATAAAATTGCACTTTGTAGTAACCAGATGAGATGACGCAGCTGCTTTTATTCATAGTTCTTATAGTGCATGATAAATATAAATTTAGGCTGAATGGGCTTTTAGTGCAAAGATAACTTGTCTCACAGCTGTAATAGGAACATTTCCTAAAATGTTCTATGAGTGTGCGGTACAGTATTTTTCCAGCTGTTCAACTGTCAAAATGAGAAGATTAGATGATTTAGGTGATAAGTATTTAAAATGTAGGTTTTGCAAAAAATATTTTCGCAAGTATTTTAGAAATGTATTGGCCTATTTTGTGTTGGACATCTGTTAGCTCATCAATCTCAGACACTGTGCGTGAAACTTTGGTGCAGCGTATGAGGCAACCCTGCATGCCATCCTCAGTTTGGTTTGGTTTTGTCCTAAATATTGAGGCTAGATGTGCGGCTGTGAGCTCCTATAACGTTGTTTCACTGTTGTTCTGCAGCGAGCTTTAGACCACAGGTTCCACGATGTCGCTCCGAGCTATTGTTTGTATGGATGTCGCTACTACGTGAGGTTGCTGGAGTCATGGGACCTGTGAAAATGAATGTTTCCAATAGAAAAGAGAGAGAAAATATTGACGCCTTTATTGTATGTAGCACTTTCTGCTTTATGAAATCTTTGCTCTGGTCCCATTCGTCTGTCTTTCTGTCTCTCTCCTCTCAACACGAGTTATTGGACCTAATAACATATCTCTTCTGCTCCCCTGTCTTGTCTGTTGGTCCCATTGATGATGCTATTTTTAAAACAATTATAAAGAGGTATGAAAATGTTTGTTTGTGGACAATGAACACAAATAGAGAAGGTATAAATATGTTTATGTTGTAGTTTATCTTTAACAAATATTGTTATTATTATATAATTAATGTTAATATTGTGTACAGTGGACACTGTGGGGCTTGTATTTATAAAACCTATGGTTGCAGGTTAGAATTACCTTACTTAATTGTAGTTGATGTAAAGAAAAATGAATTAATCTGAATAATATTTTCTCTGAAGGGATTTTTTTTTTTTTTGCTTACGTCTGTAACAAGAATAGCCGATATAAAACATTATATAAAATTCAATATTGTTATTCCTTCAAAAAAATAATTGTCTTTTACTCACCGATGCATTTTAACAGGCAAAATGTGATTTAAAAAGTAGTTCTTTTTATTTAAAATTATGTTGAAATAATATAAAATTGAACCAAGAAGAAAATTAAACAGAAAAATGGAGGGAACCGCTTCACATAAAGCAAATGCAATGAATTAATATTGCTACTGCTTCAGCTGAGACATTACTTATGCCCAGGGATATTTTGTACATGACTTTATACCAGGAGAAGCAAAGCAAGTAAGTGATTGGGTCACTCGTACTGGCACATCTGGAAATGACAGCTATAAACCCGCTAAACCTCACATACTGTAAAGGGACTGCACAGTGCACCCCTGCTGCCCCAACCCCTCCCCTAAGTGGGGCCCCAAGCCTCTGTGTCACATCTGGACACTGGACACTATTAGTCAGGACAATCAGCTACTGTACCTGTCACTACAGTGTTAGCTGAGGGTGGGGGTGTTTGTTCGGGGCCTCCATGGGCTTCTCTACCTGGGGCCAGAGTCACGGTTTGTTACTGCCTCATTCATCTTGCATTGTTACGTCTGTAGAATTGGATAAAAAGGCTCACATCACCATCATGTCTTTACGGTAAACTGTGCAGCTGCCTCGCTCTGTCCACAGGTGAGAAAAATACGTCGAAAACAGGACGTTGAACTCTGAGCCTCGGGGGTCGCAGCCCCACTTGTTTTCCAACGACCCCTGCACTACGAGCAGGGCTGCGGCCCCCGAGAAGCCTGGGTCTGCAACAACTCTAAATTGCTGTTTTTACACTATAACCTTTGTACACGTTTTAAAATCTGATGTAATGTATTATTTATTAACCTTGAGGTGTGCTTCTAAGTGAATTTTATTATCTTTGGATAGAGTTTGTTTCCAGTGTTTGCCCTAAGCTGGCTGCTAGTTTTGTATTTACTATACAGACATGAGTGTTGATTTTGTCATCTAACGCTTGGCAAAAAAAAACAAAACAATTCCCAACATGTCTACCTTTTCTTTTTAGCGTGCTAGCAGAAGAAAAAGTCAAGATTTTTACTTTTATCTTCATTTATTTTCCTGAATTTACTTCAGTTTCAAGTTTGCTTCAGTTTGATAAATACAGGCCCCGTCCGTATACAATGAACAGTCATAGTTCAGTGTTAAAAGAGTAAATGAAGCACAGTACTGCGTAGTATTATTACTCTATAGGAGACTCTGGCAGTGAGTGTGCCTGTACGCTTAGCATATCTAGTTAATACAGCGTTGGCATCTATCTTCCTGTGTGCTTTCAGATAGGACTCTTCTGTGCTCGGTACCATGAGCTGTAGCTGTTTACTGTACAGCTGGGAGATGTTTTCCTTGTTTTCTTTTGATTTTTTGTTTGGATTTTCAGCTTTTCAGTAAATGCGGCAGGTTGCTTGTTCAAAGAGCCAAAAATTACCCGTGTACGTGTGGTTTTCTTGGGGTTTAATATTATAACTATGTTCATGGCTGTGTTGCACATGCATTGGTTGTTTCTGACTTCAGTTGTTTGAGTAATGAATAAAAGAATAAATTTGGCTTGTGAACGACACGTCTGTGCCCACGGTGTCTCATTCTTAGGGACTGCTTTTCACCTCTCCGTCTCTCTGTGGCCTCTCCTCTCTTCATCTCTCCTCATCACTGACGTGCTATTTATAGTTGCCCCGGTTTTCGCCCGCTCCGTCTCTCGTTTTCCGTTCTCTGTCAGAACATGAACTACAGTATCGCTCACTATCTCGTATTTAATCACACAAGGGTTTTTTTGGTTTGTGTTTACAGCTGTTTGTTTGCTTTCATGCATCATCTGCATCACATAAAAATGATTCTGCCTTCCTATCCAGGCAGCTTGTCAAATTTAATACAACAAACTAAACGTTCTTCTATCCAAGTATTTTTTGGCAAATTTTTGCCTTTATTAAATAGCTTTAGGTCCGGAGCCGACGGGAACCATGTTAGAAGAGAGAGTGTGCAACCTGCAGCAAAGGTCTCCAGCCAGACTCAAATGCAAGTTTTCCATCACCAATGCTCAGGTGTAGAAATCGAGTCCAGCAAAACAATAAACGCTGAAGAAACATAGCAAAAGAATAGTAATAATTCTAAATGTTTTTATCTGTCAATAACATAGTGGGGTTGCTTGTTGCACAGCAATCACACAATTGCTCAGACAGAAGACAAATGTTCATTATCAGTTGTTTCAGTTGGGGCTGATGGCACAAAGAAAGCCTGCATCCTGTAACCTGGGGTATAATTAACCATATTTTCTGTGTTTCATATTCTAAATATAATCAAAACCAGACAGAAGACCCCAAAACATATAATAATTAGTATGTTAAAACACACTGTGGCTTTGTTTCAATACTCTTTTAAAAATACTTATTACACAGTAGCTACTTTGAGTACCAAGGACCTCTACTACTGTATGTGGCCAATGGAAAAGAGATTGGAGGGAGAAAGTAAAGGTAGGAACCAAGCCAGCCTGTGCACACAGGATCACAGATGGCCATTTAGCCTCCTGAGGAGAGGCAGTGTTTCTGAGATCGTTTAACTTGACTTCACGCTGCATGTCTCTCTGTCCTCCATCACGCAATCTGAGCTTCCCTGGGTTGACCACGCTCGCACTCTCACTGTGTGTTTGCGGTGTCATCCTGCAGCTCCCCAACTGGGCTGTCATCTCAGCCACAGCATCAGCACTGATGAATGAACACTGGCAATGTTAGAGAATACATACACAGATAATTAATCCACACGGCTGACATTTAAAATGATGAATCCAGGAAATTATGGCCAACAATTCATGCTAAACGTCTTTCAGGGTGATTACACACCTGCATCAGGAGAAGTGTTTTTCTTTTCCTTTCTTTTCTTTTTCTTTTTCCGTTTTATACTTTATTTACATTTGGGGAATATTTTGACATACATTTACTTAACTAATGCAGAATATGTAATGTAGTCTTTCTAAAACTGTAGTATTGTAATGTAGTAGTAAGTACAAAATGTAACTACTTCTTCTACGTTGAACAATTTTTAAAACTAAACCGTGTTAGAGGTTTGGTGAATTGAACAAATATACATACAGCTATAAACCTCAGAGAGATACTTACTAGAATACACTTTCTAAGCCAGAAATGGTGCAGTCCAGTGGTTTAAAAAAGTATTTAAAATAGTATAAAACAGCATGAAATATACTAGATTATACAATAACCTGAAAATGTGTTTATTAGTTGTACAAATAATTTAGGTTCCATTAACTACACTGTGATTATCATGTATACAAATATTCATTGACAGCAGCTGGCTGGACTTCAGCGAGTGTCAACATTTGGCAGGTTGCAAAAGGACAGAGATCCAGATGGTGTTAACACAGAGCTGGAATAAAAACAGCAGCAGAGGTACATTGGCCTGCAATTCTGGAAGAACAGTCTTAAAAACAGAGAAATCTGGAGTCCCCTATCGGATCAAAATGTCCTCTCGTAAAGAAGGTTTATCCTCTCCAAAGGAAAAACTCCCACGTGTCAGTTTGTTTGTTCACAAAGAAGCTGTCAGTTCCATGCAGCAGGTTGGGTTCTGCTGGGTCTGTCATCAAAGGACCTTGTTTTTGGTGTACTGACACAGGCAGACAGGCGCGGTGGTGCAGTGATTTCGACGCGTTCGCGGGTGGTGATGTGACAGCCCCGATAACTGCTGAGAGACCAGCAACTTCACATAGGCTGCACTATAGGTCATCAGGAGCTGGTAGGCTTTAGCCTGGAAAAAGCAAACAAAGACCAAAAAATGACAACATCGACACAGTTCTACCAATGCCGTTTTCTCTTCAGTGAACCACAAGGAAACACTTAAGTAGTTGCAGTACTTCAGAAAAGTATTCATATCCCTTTACCTTTTGCACATTTTACTGTTTATTATGAAATTGTGTCATTTATTCTTTTATTTGCTTCTTGGCTTTAATGCTGTAGTTTTTGTTCAAGCATGCAATGTTTGAATTTTGAGAAGGGTGAAAAAAATTTAAATATGAGCAACAGAATAAAATGAACCACGACACACAGAAAAACACAATGTAAAACAAACGCCTATAAGTAAAGTCACTCTAATGTCCTGCAGCATTGTCTCATCACTTACCTGAGCAGCTAATGAAGCATCAGGGACGAGGCTGTAGTTAGTGGTAACTTTGGCGTCGTCTCGCTGGCTGGCTGAAGTGTCGCAGTCTCTGTCCTCATTCCTCAGCAGAGGCCTCTGTTCGTCAGAGTCCGGCTCCACTTCTGAGCTGTCGACCTCGGGCTCTGCAGCCGTGACCTCGGTCACGAGGACGAGGTGGGACATTTTCCTCTTTAGTTTTTTCTAGTGAAAGTGAAACAATGACTGGATCCTATTTTCCCCACACTCCATGAATAAAAGCTACCAAATGATTTTAAGGAAGTACTAACAAGGAAGCACAAGAGAAATCAATAAAGCAGCAAGAGAACAAACAGAGCGACAGTTGTACCCGACTCACTCACCTGGGTCTCATTCTCCACGAAGCTTAACTCCTCTAAAGTTTCAGTCAGCGCCCTCAGACACTGGGACATGTCCCAATACACAAAGTGCAGCTGCAGACAGACAGAAAGATGAATGTGACAGTGTTATATGCCAAAGCAAAATTATTTCAGGTTTATGTGTCCGCCTGCTTTCAGACCACTAAATCACCACCCACATCTTATAATTTGGAGTTTTATCATAAGAACATTTTTATTGACCACATTAAGCTCTTTACTCCCACATAGCAGTGGTGATGCACAGTACAGCCCATATATGGTATTAATATTGCATCGACGCAGATTTGCTTTTTTTAGCAATATTTTTTTTTATAACTGATCTGCAAAGTTTCCTATTTACGGAAAATTCCCTTTGACATGCCATACTACTCTTTATTGCTGATTGTAAGTAAAGTAGTCCTACTGCATGTACTGAATGGCTGATAGATAGATACCAAGAAACGAAATGTGTTTGTCAATAAATTTATAGCAAACATCTTTAACATAAAGCACAAATTATCTGATCTATCACGCAGACATAAAAAAAGTCACGTTTAGCTTTAATACTTTCCTCTTTTTTCTGTATTTGGCTCTTGGCTATTTGCTTTGTCGGTGTTGTGTTGTTACGCCCGCTGATATGTTGTGACATCACATTTACTAATGACAATGGTAATGAGTTGGTCTGACAACACAGTGTTAAACTTGTCTGCCCTTTTCTCTTCGTCCGTGCAACTTGTGAAGATGATAAACATGTGACACATATTCATGTCCCTCATCCTCTGCATCTTTTACTGTGAATTGATATTGATTAACACATCTCATTACTTTGTTTCATATGTTCCCCCCATCATCTTGTTTTTTCTTATCTATATTGGTGCACCTGATGTGTTGTATTTTTTCCAACAGGGTTTCAGGGAGAGCAGTTAAACATGATAAAACTGATAAAAATGATTTTTTTAAAAAAGAAAATACACAACTGCAAGAATATCACACACTAATGATTGTGCTTTTATTAAGAAGTACCAGAACCTGCTGTTCAAAGAAGCTAATCGACTTTTGGTGTCTATAAACACTCATATTCTCAGAGTTATATCTGATTTTAGAACAACCTGCATGTTTCCGGTGCAGTTCTGCACCCAGTCGGCCACGGCCACCAGAAGCTTGTGTTTCACCATCCTCTCATTCACCTGGATTAACCGAATGTCTAAGTTCATGTTGATCTGCCAAAGAAACACACACAGAAACAAGTTTGACGCTCAATTATCACACATCATATTCATTGTATTACCACTAAAATCTATGTGGGAGATTTGAGGAACCTTGAATTTTGAAAAGTATTCTTCTGGCTAAGTTTCAAATCGCTAACTTATACTTGTTGTTACATCTTTTGTCGTAATGGCATTATTAATATGAAGCTGCCAAAATTCTGATGCAGTTAACCTCCTTTTTCCTGTTGTGGAGGACAAAGATGATGGCTGTGGTGAGGAAGATGGAGACCAGGCTGACGGACACACAGATGACCCAGTAGTCAGTCACACTGATGTAGAGGTGGAGGGTGGAGAAGATGGCACACCACACCACCACATACAGCACCTGGGGGAAGGGGAGGAGAGGCTGTATCCAATGCATTCATATTTTTGAGTGACAACTGGTAACAAGTGATAAAAAAACACAACGCCAAGAGTTTTTGTCCAATTCAGTGAGAAAGGAAAGTTTAGATTAATGTGACGTGGAATTATTTCAGTCCAGTTCGTTGGGATTGTAAATTAAACAATTCAATGTGTTAGTTTGTAAGCTTTTACATTTGTTTAAACATTTTTTGTTATGAACCAGAGGCAGCACGGTTGTGGAGCGGTTAGTGCTGCCACTGGATTCCTTACAACTTTCCTTACTTTCGGAATGTGTGACAGCTTATTAACTATTTACTGCGTAGCCATGTTCCGTCTTGAGGAGTGCTCCTGTACTTTTACACATTACCATCAGCTCACTCCTAAATCAAGCTGTGCAAACAGTGTCATGGTAGCTAAACTAAATAGAGGAAACAGAAAGTCGGTGTAACAAAGGGGGAGGAAGGAGTTAGACAGATGCTGCCTGACACAAAGTTCTAATTATGGAAACGGTAGTGAGGGGCTTAGCCAAACCTGGGAATAACAGGCCTGAATGGTTGGCCTCCACTGCCTCTTTTCTTTTGTTTAGCCTGTGTCCAGCAGCCTGATGGAAGTGTAATGCTAAATGAGTGGAGTGTCCAAACCAAAAGGTAACACGTGTTAAAGAGCGAGAGAGAAATAAAAGAAATACAGAGTGAGAGTTAAAACTGCAAAGGAGGAATGAGGAAATGCCACTGCTGTGTGAAGCGTTGATAGGTTTGAACCGAGACTGAGATATCATACCGGTGCCATCATGAAATGGAAGACAGCCGAATTAAAAACCATGAATCTTTTAACTGAGGAAACAGCCAGAGCTGTCTTTAGTGGAGCTTCCAAGTCACTGACTGGAATCTAACATGATAAAAAACATAAAACAAAAGTTAAAGACAAAGCAACTATAAAAATATAAGTATATTTCAGAGCCACGTGATTATTTGTGTATTTTGACCTGGAAGCCCTTGCTCTCCAGTTTGGCACGACACAGAGTCAGATCGAACCGGGGGTTTATCATGGAACGGGTCGGAAGCGCCAGAACACACTGACCTAAAGGACAGAGAGAGACAGTCATCAAACACTAAAAATAGGACAAAGAATGTAAGCCTGATAGCAAGACATGTAGAAAGTGACGAAAAATAGATAGAGAATAAAAATACACCCTCAACATTTTCTGGGTTCATGTTGATTCACCTGCCTGATTTTTACGGAAGCTGAAGTTCTTGATGCTGAAAAAGTCTGGAGCTAAACCCTATATTTGTTGACGGACTGACAACACACCTATGCATTCATCAGTGTCAAACAGAACAAAGCCATAAGGCAAATCCCCACACAGGCGTTAGTCTAACAAGGTCTGCATTTGTGACTGGATCCCAGTAGACAAGAATGTAAACCTAATACTGAAGCTGATGCCCTAGGCCAAAGTCTGAAACATTGTTCTACCACATCTTTTGGCGCATTAAGACAGTTGCCCCCTCCCCCAGAGGCGGTGAGGAAGCACGCTGGCTTCACAGTTAAACCTTTTGGGCTTATTGAAGAATTGTTTTATGACGAAACGATGCCTGTTTTATAAGATGGGTAGTGTAGTTTTAATGCATTCATGTTTTAGATTGCTGTGCATGTTTTTCTGGTTAGATGTGGTAGGACAGCGGGGCTTGTCTCCGACATTGGCCTGGGGCAATTCCTGCCCCTTCTATTCACTACACAATAGGCTTAAACGCTTGTCTACTGTGAGCCAATCACAAATCCTCACCTTGTCAGACTAACTACTATGTAAGGATTTGCCTCATGGCTTTGTTCGGTTTGACTGTGATGAAGACAGAGGTGTGTCGAAATGTAAGTCCAGATTGTTTGCTTCAGTAAAACAGGCACATACATTCACCATCGAGAAAACACACACATACACACAATGGATTGGTAAATTGGCAAAATGTATAATACTAGTAAAATACACTGTGTGATCCTGCCTGACAGCGTGGATCAACACGATGTTTTTTAACTTCAATGCAACATAAGGGGGGGAAAAAAATTATTGTGAAGAGGTCATTCACCTCTTTACATGTTCGCTATTAAAAGCATGTGAACGCAACATGACTGCACGGTGATTATGTTTCTCTAATGCTGCAGAAGTGAAGGTACATTAGAGAGTTGGTCATGAGGTGATCCAGGGATGATCTGTTTGATCTGATGATCGTTTTACACAATACTGCATGTATTGGTGTTTAATCCTATTTCAGTTTTAAAAACAAAATCAGAATTTATTCAAGGTTAAAGTCAGAATGGCGTAATGAAGTCATTTTCAGGATCCCCAACTTCACTTCCCCCGTTAAAGGCTTTTATTTTCCAGCCACTTCCTGTTCCCGTCACATGCCGTGTTACGTTTTTACCAAGCTACGTGATTATCTCCTACTACTCTTATGCAGAACTCAGACGAGTATCCATCATGTGTTCAAGTTGCCTGTATCAAGGACCTCACTAAGTGAAAATCCACTGTAAGGTTTTTAACGTGTACCATTGTTGACCAAGACCTCATCAAGTATATAGGACTTCAACAAGTACATTATTGCACAGAGACTATTGCGGTAGGGCACTGAGTCACAAAAGGGATTTTTGGACTTTGCATATTATATCACTAATGGGATTTTGGAATTCTCTTCACTATCAGGGATTGGAGATTCACCACCAGGCCTGCCTCTGTGTTATGGATCCAGACTACTACATCCTTCCCAGTGGTCCCTCCTTCCACCATTTCCCTACCCTATCTTCAAGTTACTCAACCTTGCTGCATCTCAAGATGTATCTTCTCTACCAGGGCCACACTCCCCTCTTCCCCATAAGAACCTTGCTTCTCCTCTAGACTCCGCTCATCTTGCCACGGACTCTAGTAAGTTTTGTTTTCATGTTCAGACACCATATCCCACAAGTCACTGTCATCTTCGTGTCCTCTCTCATAGACTGGAGTTCAGCACCATCTAGCTAGTAGGAGGACTTACTACATCTCCATCCTGTTTTGCCAACTATTATATTTTATAATAAACCTTATTTAAATTGAGTAGTTGTGTCAAGTGCCTTACTAGGTCCAACCCTAAAACTAGTAGCTTACAGTCATATAATTAAATAAATGATTTACACTGAGCATGAAGAAGGGATCTCTTATCAAAACCAGTGAAGACACTTTCATTACCATTTGACCAGTTGGGTTGTGGTTGAGCTTTGTTTTGTCTGATCTGAACATCCACATCACTCTCGTCCATCACACAACAAAGTCCGTCTTTGTCCTCCATGTGTTCAGAGGTCACCACATTCTGAAGGAGAAAGGTGTACAGCATCTAAATATGACGTTTAAAATGGAACGCACACTGGTAAAAGGTAAACAACTATGTTTAATACTACGGGGTAGTTTAGAAATGGGCCTTAACAAGGGGATTTTATCATTTCTGGTTAAGAATTTCTGAAAACAAACAAGTTCAGCACACATGAGCTGTTAAAAAGAGAATCCAGTGTCTTTGTGTGAGTGAAGTCATGCATGATTTTGTAATAACACTGGACACGAGTCACGAAAGAAACAAATGTGTAAGAGGTATTGGTCTAATGTCGAGATGTACTAATGTGACCTTACGAGATTGGAGGAAATTAGTGAAAATTAATGAAGCCAATAAAGCAGAGGTGCCATCATCTACATATCTGTTAAATTTACCCACACTCCTACTTCCTCAGACCTTTTGCTTTGGAAATTTCAGTTTTTTCTGTTTACTCAGTATTTAACCCGACCACTTTACCTTTCTCTTTGAGAGAGAAAAGTAAAGTTCTGTTACCTGTTCCTGTTTTTTTGCAGATTCTCCCCATGAGTCATGTTACCTGCTTTGACTTATTTCCTGCTTATGACCTGCCCCTCCCTTCTTGATTTGTTTATCTGGACTGTGTGTAAGCCATCCTGTTCACCTTTTTTGTTCTTTAGAGTCACTTCACTGCACGTCAGTGCCTGTCAGCATCAGAAGCCTCTGTCCAGATGCACCTGTAATTGGCCATGGTGAGAAATTATTTTAATGCAGGTGGCATGACAACAATGAGTCCTACAGTAACTAGGAGCTCACACCTCAGGGTGTAGCTGCAGTTAGCAGGGTACATTTGACTGGTAAATTTACCATACTAGGCTGCGCAAACATGTGTGGTCAGATATTGTAGCACATAATGTGTGAGGTCAAATGAAATAGTTAAAAAGAGTAGTGAATAAATAATTTTAACCAGATAATAACTATAAGAATAAACACATTTGGATCTAAATGCTCTTAAATCAGTTAAAGTTTAAAACATTTGCTCAAGCTAATAAATACATGAGGAACTGGTTATAAGCTAAAAACTTTCATCTAAATGTTGAAAATAACCACTGAAATTGGTCAGTAGGTCACCAACAGTTGAAATAGCTCGCAGTTATTCAAAATTACAAAGAAATACTAAAGTACTAAACTGTTAAAAGAGTTCACAAACATTTAATTAAGATTTAAATACAGCCATAAAGTAGTGAAATACCGGTCAAAGTTAAAAAATACTGTAGCAGTTATGGAGGCAGTTAACTATCTCTGGTGGTGTGAACCTCCATCTGCTACCCAAATTGTTAAAGCCAGATGAAGGTCAACATTCAAGCCTACTTTTAACTTTTGCTCAGTCATTATTGTCACAATAATATAGCTCATAGGATTAAACTGCTACACAAACACTAAAACACCACATCAATCACATTAAAGTATATTTTAAAAAGATGTGTGTATAAAAGGATGAAACATTTGGGAAACCACTGGCCTAAAGCAGGTCAGGTCATTGATTTGGACCCTCATAAACTGTCCAGGCTTTAGTTTTTAAAAACGCCTTTCTTGTTTTAACAGGATGATGTCTTGTTTTCTTGAGGGACGAAGTGCGGATCATAAAAACGGAGTGTTGTCTTTGAATCACATACTTTAAGTAGTCTCTACATGCCAAAACAATATGGGGAAACTACTGCACTACAATATATGTAAATACTTTTTATATCTCAAATTGTGTAGTTCAAGCACCATTGCAGACACTAAGTGGGAGAGTGCATATCCACTTTTAATGGTGCTAATATGTAATAATTAATATCCAGTTTGTAACTGATTCCTAATAACATTCCAGTGGCAGAGCTCTGGAGGTACATCAGACAAAACAAACAAAAAACTGGGAGCCACTGTCCTAACAGGTAGGTTTGACATGTCACACTTGAAGAAGCAGATCGTCCAGACTGGTGTATTCACTCTCTAAAAAGCCCCAGAGACATGCCAGACTTTATCTCCATTAGACAGCTTTTACAGTTATTTACAGTTTAACTAAAATAGGTGAAGAAAAATAAGAAGTCTTGAACCTGCAGGAAACCAGATCACTTCTGCTTTCAGGGCTTATGGCCTTTGCTACAACAATGACATGATGGCTTTATCTACTCATAGAGGCAGAACATAAGGAGGCTATTACCCTCATTTTGTATAGAGTCAATTTGGAGCAGTAGCCTTGTAGTGAAGTGAATTTACATTTTTATGAGCCTTTAAGATTGCTGATATGTGTGCAGCTTATACAGCGAAATGTCTGAAGTGTAATACTTTATTGTGGCAGTGTTGTATTTTTTTGAGAATATGAAGTGTTACAGCACACTTCCTCTAAGCCCCATTTTAGCCATCAAGTGTGAAAACTCAACACTTCTGTCATCATGTAGGTTTGTTCCTGCAGTCCAGCCTCTTTCACAGATCTCTTTATGCACAAGCCTATCTTTGCTAACCTTTCATTTTTAGTTCTTTGCCTATAAGTAAAGTCAAACCTACTCTAAGAACTCTAATCAGTTCCAGTTTCTTTACACTGCACCTGGTTATATGACATTTTTGAAAAGTGTGCATAAAAATATTCGCAAGTCTGTATCTGTGAAAAATCGATTTGGTTCTTGAGAGGGGAAACAGCAGCTGTCATGGGCTTATCAGTAAAAACTCATCTCACAGCCACAGTTCCATGCAGCTGAACTCTCTCAGCTTGCATATCATTTTGAACATGGTTGCCTGACTTAACTAAAGTCATTATCAAAAAGGCTAAATCGTACTGTAATTTATTTATTTTTTGACTACCTACTCTTATCCTTATTTTTGTTAATAAATCAATGTGTGTTCTGGTAAGTACATTTCTGGAAAATTGTGTAAAAATCCCCAAGGTAACGCAATAAGTCCACTATTACAGAACCCCCGAAGAAACCAGAAATAATTCACAGTTGTGAAGCTGAATTTAGAGGAGTAAGAAAGAATCAAAACAATCACCAAACAATTACCAAAATAGTTGCGTCTAGTTCTCAATGGATAAAAGTCTATGTAAAATGGAATTCTTTATATCATATATTTATTTGTGTATAAATGTTGAATCACATGCCCTGTATGCTCCTTCTCAGTAACTCTGCAGTGAAGCCATGAGACCCAATGTGACCTAGAAACTCCAAATACAACATGCTAAAAGACATCGTACCTGCATTTCAGCTAAGATGTGATGATTGTATTTGTTCCTCGGTAGATTTCCAAGCCTTCCTTTCCAGGAACATATGTTCTCAGTAATTACCTTAAAAGCAAAGTCTTGCAGCATATAGAGACTATGGTGTGTTTTACTTTCACACTCTGATGAGTTTAGTTCCTACTTTTCGCTCTCTCTCTCTCTCTTTCTCTCTCACTCTGTCTCTCGCTCTGTGTGTGTGTCTCTCCCTCTCTCTCTCTGACAGCGTGACTCAGATCAGCCCTGCCTCATGACTACAGGAATGCAGTTTGTGGTTCCCACCTTAGCACAGTGGCTGTGTTTCCAAACACAGGCTCAAGAAACGAAATTAACACATATTTTGAGGTGGTGTTGTCATTCTGATTCTTAGAAGCTACAATAAAGTCTTTCTTATAATTACAACATGCAGATAAGTTCTGTATCACATGAGAAGATGGTATTTTATTGCTATCTATTTATTTGCCCTCAAGGTACTGCTTTACTGGAAATGATAACTCTTAAAGTCATAAAGTTCAAGGACAGCTGGAACTGAGAAATAAATACCAAGAACAATGTCTACATAAATGATCCCCCAGGGGAAATTCAGGGGTACGGTAATAAAACACAAACAAAGGCAAAGGTGACAACATTCTGCATTCTGAAGCTAAGAGAAACAAAAGGTATATAGGCTAGAATATGTGCCAATAAAGACAGTACAGTGACACCATAATAACACTAAAAGTGATTTATTGTACATAATTGCAGCACATTTTAAACTCTATCTTAATAAAGGGCCCATTTCAGTCGCTGAAAAACAAATTGCACACAACACAGAGCTGCTTATTAAAATAGTTTTTAGATAATTTATTGGCATTTGCTGTAATAGTGGTATGTAATAAAAGTCTCTGGTCGGATTTAAATTGGGATGCAGCAGTTTTACCCCAGTTCACAAGTTCACAACCAGAGCTTATTAAAATTCTGACAAGCATTCACATAAAGGTGATGAGTTGTTGCACCTTTGTTTCTTTCAAGAATAAATATATGTTTCATTAGTTTAGTTTGCACTTCACTATGTGTTACCATATTGTGTACATGTTTTTAATTTTTTTTATGTTGCTGTTATTATACCAATAAAGTGACTTGCAGCACCGAATAACTGAACCATGATACTGAAATCCTATGCATTTGACACTGTGCTTAATCTGGGTCTAGTGTTGTTTTATGAAAAGTCTGACCCCATGCGGACAAAGTCAGTAAATGTTTTAGTCAGTATTGTAATTTTAAAAACATCAGCATAAAATGCAGAATACATTTATGTAAGAAATTGCAAACATTAATTGAAGTAATAATAATCAAAATTGCATTTATCTACTGACAACATATTCATGGCTTTAAGTGTAAACAATTGATTCCTGGAAGTTTATGTTTAAACATCATTTAGCTGCTAACGTCATTTAGTTATTTAAAACACTAATATAACAGAGAAAAAATGGCATAATGGCAGTAATTAAATACTTAAAACCTCACGTAATCAAATGAAATACGATTGTTAAACTCTCGTCTTTTTTTGTCAAAAAATCTGTGCTTGCTCAGAATAGATGTGTATCATAAAGTGTGTGTGTTTGTGAGTGTGGGGGGGCAATCAAATAGTAAAAAACAAATTAATTGGTTAAATGAAAAAGCATTTTTACAAACTGTATTGAAAACGCACGGTTCAATGGTTGTGAGTTGATTATAATTTATTTTGTCCGCTTTTATTTTGGTGCGCGATGGTGGTCATGTGACCTCCCACCTCGGTCACCTGACTTTACCCACAAAGTGTTTCCAACGTTAGAAGCTGAGAAGGACGTTTCCGTGTCTAGCTTTCTGCTTGGTTTTATTTGTACTTCATTATTTCGACATCCGCTAGCACTTGTATGTGAATTTTCGGCTGCGTTAAAACAGGAGGTTTTTGGGACGTGGATCAAACATGGACGAAAGAAACCGGCTCGCTGCATTGTGGCTTTTGGTCTGCGCCGTGTTGCCTTCCTGCGTTGGTATCAGCAGCCCCAAAGAGGTACAGTGAACTGTCGTTACCTGCAAAGATCCCTTTTTATACCTCAATATGAAGAAGAAGTTTATAGTGTTTGAGAAGTTGTGATTCTTACTAAAACTTTCCTTAAAGTGTCAAGCTCCACTTGTACATCACCCCAGGACGAAAACAGAGAATAACACAGTGAAGATGGGTGAAAGTTAAAACACATTTTCAATGAAGGGGCTTCTGGGCTTTTGCTGCTCTATGTTAATAGGTTTTGTTTACATGATTGTGGAACTGGAAATATGGTCGTCAGTTGACACCTTGATGCATCTGGCAGATATGAATCTTTCCCAGGCTTGTTTTAAAAACTGATAATGTAACTTTCCCTTAGTCAGCCTTTCTGTCCATCCACACTTTTCTCTTTTCTTTTGCTGACCAGATTGACCCTCTGGTGTACGAGGAGCAGCTGCTGTGGGTGAGTGGAGCCCAGGGGTATGTGAACACCTACAGGGTCCCGCTGCTCACCTTCACCCCAGAGGGAAGCCTCCTGGCTTTTGCTGAGGCCAGGAAATCATCAGCAAGCGATGTGGGAGCGAAGTTTATTGCAATGAGGAGATCCACCGATAAAGGCAGGACAATCATGAAAAGAATAACATACACACATTATAGCACAGGACAAAAAACATCAACAGTCAGTCACAGCTTAAAGTATTTTCTTTCTATTTTCATTTTCCTAATATGCTAAGACCTATATGTAAAGTTGTTTCTAATAAAATACATCAGTAAACATCATGACAAACAAATTGACCAAACACGAGATATTTCAGAATTTACAACCAATTTTCCTCACACTTCCAATGTAAGGAAACGTTGTGTAAGATTATTATAATTATTTTAAAGAATGATAATTCAAGCTCAACACTCAGTAACGTGCCTAAAACCTAAACATGTCATCTGTGGACTGTTCTGAATGATGGCAGAGCAGTTGTACAGACCCCACAATTTCAGTATAATCATAATTAGGGTAGCAATTATTTGAGGCCTACTTTTCAACGCTATTGGGTATATGATACTCTACTTTCAGTACTAATTTAAAGACAAAGTAAAGTAGAATTTAAATCATAAAATGTCTGATCTAAAAATGAATGTGTTCATAACTCGGATCCCAGCTTTTGGTAATTGAGAGTTCTCTGTGTATACTCTCGCTCTTCTGTGTTACAAACTAATTCTAATATTACAAACTATGGCTATGTATCGAACACACACACACAAAAAAAAACTGCCTGATGATGATAATAATAATAATAATAAAAAAAAAGGGAATGTTTAATAAAAAACAATAAAAAACAAATTTAAAACAAAGTACTGTCTAATTAGATAAAAGTCTAGAGTCACGTTTTTGCACTTAATGTAAAAGGTAGTCACAGGTTTCATCCCTCCAGGAGCCACATGGTCCCCAACCTCTTTCATTGTGGATGATGGAACAAACCCAGATGGCCTGAACCTGGGATCAGTTGTGGTGGATGAGGAAGTGGGCTCTGTGATTCTGATCTACAGTGTCTGCTTCCACCTCTACCTCTGCCAACCATCCAGCACCATGATGGTGGAGAGCCTGGATGACGGCCGCAGCTGGACCTCACCCAGAAACCTCTCGGTCCAGCTCGGAGTCAAGAACTTCGCTCCGGGGCCGGGCTTCGGCATTCAGGTGAGAGAGCTATTGCCGAGCAGTTTTCTTGTTGTAAAAAGTGAGCTAAATTTTAAGCTAAATCATTTGCAAGCTCCGTTAATGTCACATTGATTTTACTGACTATAAACTACTGGCAGGTCACATGTTAGTAGTGATTGCAGGTGTTAAAGTGAGACTTTAAAGACAGAAATTAAGGTAATTGTCATCTGTATTCCACTGTAAAAGTATTGAAGCACTTTGGTGTAGACATAAAATTGTGTTTGTTAACTAGAAGTCAAACTCAAATGTTTTTGACATTCATGAAATGAGTTAGTGTATTTCTTTACTTTACATGAACTAGCTGGGGTATAGTTTCAAGATGACCACACAGAACAGATTAAAGTACATTGTCTATACAAAATGTTGTGAACACATAATGGGCTATCAGTTAGAAAAGAAAGTGAATGGATTAAAAAGGACTCTGAAGTAGCATAATTACAATAACTAACACAACTACTAAGATGAGTTTATTGGTTTTTAATGCTGTTTTTTTCACAAGTAATAAAGACCTGAGAGAGAGTTTAGGTTGTTATAGGAAAATATTCTGAACCCATTTCCTAGGAACCTGTGGTTCATATCTCAGACTAAAAAAGGAACAGTCACAAGATGAATCTAAACAGGGATGTGAAATTATCACATTGTCAAATGTAGAAAACATTTATTTCATAGTTTAGAGTGGTGATTAAATGAAATCTATATATTTATCTATCTATCTGGTTTTTACCAGAGGTGGAAAGTAACTTAGTACATTTACACATGTACTGCACTTAAGTAGTTTTGAGGATATACTTTAGTATTTCCATTTTGTGCTACTTTGTACTGTTACTTTACCACATTTCACAGGGACACATTATACTTTTCATCAGACAGATATAGTTGCACTGCTAAATAAGGTCTCTGCATTCCCATAGAGATGTAGATTAGACCTTGAATCTGGTAGAAGTTATTTCACTAGGACTATGTAGTAATAACAATGTAGAAACATCTTTGTTGCCTATGGGTGCAGACCATGGCCTGTATCATATTGCATAATTTAGTAATTAAAAGATGTTCTGTTGCTTAATGTATCTGGGGGAAAACATCATCATCAAAAAAAGCTAAAATTCTGTATCTTAAATCAAAATGTATTTGGTGCACAGCAAAAAATAAATTAAATGGCCTTGCTGTTCCAATACTTTTGGAGGTGCCATGAAATCGTTTCCTACTTTGGGATTTTAGATCGTTATTCATACAAACCTTTGTACAGTTTCTGTTTATTGTGTACTGAATCCACTTCGCGCTTCTGTCTATTTTACTACAGAAGCGCCTCGACCCAGCTAAGGGGAGGTTGGTGGTGTGTGGACATGGAACATTAGAGGGAGATGGCGTTTTTTGCATCCTGAGTGACGACCACGGACATAACTGGTACAACGGCGCAGCACTGAAAAGCATCCCCTACAACCAACATAAGAGACCGCAGGACTTCAACCCTGACGAGTGCCAGGTACAGCTTGGTTCAGCTATTCATGAAAACAGTTCATAGCCCTGGAAGCCCACTGTAGTAACATTGTGCTATATGTGTCATTTTACTGTGTTATCACATCAGAACTCCAAAGGTGGCTGAAAGAAATACTGCAGAGCCAGGAGAAAAGATGTAGCTTCACAAAGACTAACAACCAAAAGTGGTCCAAGGTCTTATGACAAAGTCTGACGACAGCAACAAAGTACCATTATGTTTTCACCAAATTCTAAAGAGTTACAGTAGTAATGTCTCATACAATGACATGTGCACTCAGTGCTAAAAGAAAAAGGCAACACTCCAGTGAGTGAAAACGCATCATTGTCTTTGATATTTCAACAGTAACTACATTATTTTCAGATAGATGCTCACAAAAATTTCATCTCATTAAAGCCTATTAAAATATTTCCATTTTAACGGTGAATCAAATTTGTTATGTAAAACTGTGAGACTGATGATCCAAAGACACATCTTTTTAGTATTTTATTCTTTTGAATTTACTATATGGGCAGCACAGTGGGGGGGGGGGCTGCCATCTCTCAGCTAGAATATTGTGGGCTTGTGTCCCCTGCCAACCAGGGCCTTTCTGTGTGGAGTTTGCACGTTCTGTGTATCTTTTCAAAAATGTCTTTTTTTTTTTTTTTTTTACGTAAGTCAAATTTCTTGTATACTTGGCCAATAAAGCAGATTCTAATTCTGAAGTTAGTATATCAGCATATTGTGCAGTACTTCTGCATCCGTCTTAATCATATTTGACAATGATGAACCATGTCCCTCCCTTTGCTCCTCTGCAGCCGGTAGAGATGACGGATGGCAGCATTGTCATCAATGTGAGGAACCAGAACAACTACCACTGTCGCTGTCGTGTGGTGGTGCGCAGCGTAGATGGGGGAAAGACCCTGCCCATAGATGATCTGTTCTTCGACTACACACTAGTGGATCCTGTAGTAGCAGCTGGAGCTCTGCAAAAAGATGGAGTGCTGTACTTCACCAACCCTTCCAATGAGCAACACAGTAAGATCTGCCAAGAGATAAAATCTCTTCTTCCTGGATGTAAATAATGATCAATTGTGAAACTGTAAATATAGAAGTATTATTCTGTAAAAATACGACTACATCATCAAGAACTAGCAAATGTTGCATGATGACTACTTGAAGGGCGACACCAAAATTCAACTTGCTCTCTATGCCTTTAATTTAGGGTGTAAATATACTTTAAAACTTCCCTGTGACTTCCCTGTATTAAAATATTTATCCAATTCTAGCAAAACAACTCCTCCAGATGACATCACACAGAGGAGTTTTTTATCATTAGGAGTTCAGATGATGTCAGCTAGGGAACTCTGGAAAAGCAGGTTGACCATGATTACTAACTCCATAGTATGAGCAACAAGATAACATAATCTGAACTGAAAGTTCCTCCAAGTGATGTCATCTGGAAGCATTTTTTAATTAAAAGTAGAGAAATATTTAAATATAGGGAAGTAAATAGGAAGTTTAATGGCATTTTTGTATATGTACTAGCCAAACTAGAACCATAAGTTTAAAATCAATGAAGGCATCCTTTAAGGAATGTGTTATTTTAATACAAATTATATTATTAGAATATAGTTGCTGATAATACACGAAAACCACATAGACAACATTTAAATAGATTGTTGTTTTAATATGCCATTACATCATATGTGGGGGTGGCAGTGGCTCAGTTGGTATAGGGGCCACCTACCAACCATAGGCTTGGAGGTTCATGCCCCCAATCCCGGTAAAAATTGCGTAGGATTGCTTCAGGAAGGGCATCCGGCGTAAAAAAAAATGCGCCAAATCAACATACGGACAAATGATCTGCTGTGGCAACCCTGAACTCTCAGGATAACCCTAAAGGACAAAAAAAATAAAAAATAAAATGCCATTAGATCATAATTTGTGACTTGGTGTACTGGTGCGATTTGTCTCCCCCTATCATTGCTGACTGTACTTCACTTTTAGATAGATTTTTAGGCAGCTGTTGTAAATACCAGTCACAGTTTGATGCCTCTTTATGTGCATTTGGTTACAAGCTGATGCTGTTATTGAACCAGCATCAGAAGCCAAAGAATGATGTCGACTTACATGGTCGACTAATATTACTAATTTTTAAACAGTTATGACTCTGTAGAGTTTAATGTACTGTCACATTGAAGAGGACCACTTACCGCAGCACAACTGTGATGCTATGATCTAATCCTAGGTTCCTCTAGCAGTTTTGTCAGATGTAATCTGCGTGCTAACCACAAACAAAACAGGGGCGTTACAACAAACTATCTTGAAGCAAATATACTTGCTCGGACAGTTTTGTTTTTGCCAAAGTTTGCACAATCATCCCATACAACTCAAAACAGCAAAACACCAATGAATTTTGAACCCAAAAAAACAAAAACTTTACCAACACAACCACATGAAGCAAGCTCGAAAACACAAAGCACAGCAGGTCAGCTGAAGTGTTATTATTTACTGCTCCAACAACAAGAACATCAGCATAGCATTTGTCTTGTGTCTTCTAATCTCTTTTAGCTCTCGCCAACAAGAACAAAATTGGTTCCAATAATTACTCTCGAGGGTTCTCTAACTCTCTTTTTACCCAAACCTCCCATTGCCTTCTTTGGTCACTTTGTTGCCTCCACGATACGTATTCATACTAAAAATACAGAGCTAACTTCAGCTATCCAAAGTCCATGGGTGACTCCTTGTTGTTCTGTGTGAAGGCGGTCATTAAGCATAATGTAGTTCTCTGGAACAGCCCCAAATGTTGCATAATAAAGGAACCAGGTGATCCACACTAGCACTGGCAAAGCAGAGATTTCATTTGCCCTACTACAAGTCATTACAAGAGCTTACATGAAATGAAAACATAGTTTCAGCTCTAATGTACAAGAATACTAACTTCTTGCATTATCCATCCTCAGGAGTTAACCTAACCTTGCGGTGGTCGCTGACCAATGGCCAGTCTTGGGAGAATAAAGTGGTCCAGATATGGCCAGGGCCAAGTGGCTACTCCTGCATGACATCATTGGACAGTAGTTTTCCAGAGGATCGCAAGTACATCTTTGTCATTTATGAGAAGGGTCACAATGACTATGACGAGAGCGTCTCATTCACCAAGATCCATCTGTTTGGTGGCAGGTAGAGCACATGAGTGGGAGGTAAGGTCACAAATGTCACCAGTCAATGCATTGGGAATACCTCTATTCTGTTGTGTTGATTACATGTTGTGTTTGCTTCCCAGATTTAAACACTGAAGGGAACAGGGAACAGAAATACTTTCTCAGGAAGAAAATACAAAACTTTGAAATGCCACTTTATAATATTAAAAATGGGGAAGCAGGAGGATCTGCATCCTGACAGAGTTCGGCTCACGATGCAGCTATGCGAAAGCACATTTTATCTTTGACAGTTGATTGAATCCTAAGTCTCATATCCATGATTTCAAGTGTGTGTTATGCTAACGATTAGTACAGACACAATTTTTTTTTTCCATGACAACAGAAAATGTGATCAAGCAAGGGATACCACTAGAGAAAAAAATGTAATGCAATATTTTAGACAAGTAAGCTAGTCTCCAAGCAAGCAAACCCATAGTCATTAAAATATTAAGCTAGTTACTGTTAACAGTACTAGCAGTAACAAGTTGACATCGAGACTTAATTTTATACATGTCAGCACACAAAGGGTTCATATCGATCTTCTATACAGAGCTAGACTAAAGACTGTTTGATCGTTGGCGTCTCAGAAAATAAACAGCTGTGTTGAAAACCTCTACTTTAGAAACTATGAAATTTCATATGATTCTGTGCTTGTATAGGATTATTTTTGCCTTTCTCAAGAGTGCCATAAATGTATAAATAATGTCAATAGCCTTTTATGTGATAGAATCCTCTTGAAAAATAAGATGCATGCGTGGATGTGAGAGTGACAGTGCATAATGTAAGTCTCCTCTGTTCTACTTGTACACAATGCATTCTGATTTATTTTTTTTCAATCAGTTTGAACTCTACTTGACTGAGCTGTGGTTGTTTTATTTTCAAACCAAGTGTCAATTCATGTCTTATAATATGAGCAATATACACACAAGGTTATATTGTTGGGCTTGTAATTACAATTAGGATTTTTTTTTAAAAATCTGTACCACCTGTATAATAAATAAAGGATTTATCACAATTGCATATCACTTTGTTTAAAGCTGACTAGTTGGAGCAGATTGGTAGTGTTATACAAGATTTCTCATTGTTGCCATTTAAAAGAGAATACCTATATTGGTTATACTATAAAAACAGTTTGATTTAAATAAAAAATGTATCTGAAATGTATTACTAATCCAGGTTTGTAATCAAAGTGTTACTTTTTTGTTAATCCAACGATCTGATTTATTGCATGTTTTTTGATGTAATTGTTCTTAGCGTTACCTTACACCTTAGATAACCTCTTAGGCAATGACTTGCATACTGTTTTCCGCAGTATTTCAAGTCCTCGCTCCATTTAAAAACATTTTACTTCACTGTGTTGTCCTCTGTTTTGGGGATTAAATGATGGATGGGCAAAGTTTGACATGGAAAGTTTCTCTGTGGTCACCTTAAAACTGGAGGAAGTGAGCATGTTGTGTCACAGTTTTTAATATTTTGGAAGATAAACCCAGTCCACTAATCTTTTATTACTTTCTTCAGTCACAAGTTTACATACACTAAGATCACTATGCCTTAAAACAATTTGGAAAAGCCCAGATGATGATGTCATGACTTTAGAAGTTTCTGATTCTGATGGTTAATTGGAGGCACACCTCAAACAAACTGCTTCCTTTTGTGACATCTTGGGAAAAATCTAATTAAATCAGCCAAGATATCAGGAAGAGAATTGTGGACCTCCAGAAGTCTGGTTCAACCTTGGGTTCAATTTCCAGATGCCTGAAAGTGCCACGTTCAACACCATGGGGATGTCCAGCCATCATACTGCTCAGGAACGAGATGGGTTCTGTGTCCCAGAGATGAACGTGTTGTGAAATGTGCGTATCAACCCCAGAACAAAAGCAAAAAACTTGTGAAACAAGTCCTGTACCAACATGGGCTGAAAGGCCACTCAGCGAAGAAGAAACCATTACTCCAAAAGCAACATAAAAAAATCCAGATAACAATTTGCAAATACACACAGGGTCAAGGAACTTAATTTTTCAGACATGTCCTGTGCACTGATGAAACTAAAGTTGAATTGTTTGGCCATAATGACCATCACTACATTTGGAGGAAAAAGAGGGAATGTTGCAAGCCTGAGTGCAACATCCCAACTGTGAAGTATGGGGGTGGTAGCATCATGCTGTAGGGGTGTTCTGCTGCAGAAGGGACTGGTGCACTTCACAAAATAGATGGCATCATGAGGAAAGTACATCTCAAGACATTAGCCAGGAAGTTAAGGCTTGGGAGCAATTGGGTCTTCCAAAAGGACAATGACCATAACCACACTGCGATATAAGTTACAAAGTAGCTTAAACACAACAAAGTCTATGTTTTGGAGTGGCCATCGCAAAGCACTGATCTTAATCCTATAGAAAATTTGTGGGCAGAAACCTGAAAAGGTGTGTACAACCAAGGAGGCCTACAAAATGAAATGGGCAAAATTTTTCAGCCAACTATTGTGAGAAGCTTGTGGAAGGATATCGAAAACGTTTGACCCAAGTCATGGAGTTCAAAGGTAATGCCCCCAAATACTAAGGAAGTGTATGTAAACTTCTGAGTTCTTCTGACTTCTGGGTATTCTGGCATTTACCAAATAGGAATAATTTTTATAAAATTAAAAAAGCAAGTCTAACTGACCTAAAACAGGAAAAGTTTAGTCTGATTTAATGTCAGACAGTGAGAAAAAAAGATTGTGTGACTTTTTAAACTGTGTACATAAACATCTGGTTTCAACTGTACATAGCTGCAGTGAGAATGGGCAATATGGTAAAATATGAGATTTCCTATTAGATAAGAAATAGTTATTAATTATGTCGGTATAGATTAAAAGTTTGTTTTAAGGAAATGTTTTTTTAGTTTGTCCTAAATGATCAGGTGTCCAAATGACTATTGAAACAGGTTTAACTGGGGCGATTCACTTTCTGTATTCATTCCTTGTGTTGCGACAGGAACCCCCCCCCCCCCCCCCCCCGCCCCCCAAAAAAGGTTTTCAGGAACGTTTTTCTTTGCTTTCCCGAAAATATTAACTTCTCACAATTCCATTCCCTAGTTGATCCTGACACCGTTCACTGTGTTGACAGGATGAATCACAATTTTAAATAACAACACTGACACATTAAAATGCATAGTTATCCCATAATCTAATAAGCATTTGCTGTTTTAAAAACCTTTTTAAAAAGGTGCCTGGCAAGTTGGGTTTTGAAAAGAACCACCATCCATAAACAACATTTTTTCTCTTTACTGTAGGTCTCATACGTCTCCCATCTCACGAAATTACCCAGTAGCCGTTGACGGCTCTTTAGTGACGGATCAAGTCCAGTATTACAGTTTTCTTTTCCCCTTTTCATTTACTTTTTGGAAAAAGGAAACGGAGTGCAAGTGAGTCTGATACCTTCTTTGTCTTTATAGTACACCTGGCCGCTAAGTTAGTGCAACGTATTGAATGGAAATATTTGTATGTGTTTGACTAACCAAGACGTTGCTAAGCTAGTTAGCTGGATCTCTGGTTAGTAAGCTAACTTACGTGATAGCATAGCATAGCAAGCGAACATTAACCTCATTCTGCGATATCACCTCGAGACAAGTCGGGACAAGACCAGGTCAGTGCCTGGTATATTTTGCATGTCTATGCAAACACAGAAAAGTTAGACGGAATTAGAGCAGAAATCATATAGCTATTACAGTTGCATATAGGTTTGCCTTACCCGATAAGATATTTTGTGGTGTTGGCCGTTTTATTTTAGTCGCGGTTGCTAGCTAACGTTTGGTGCTTGCTAAGCTCGTTAGCTTCCACTCCTGTATAGATAGCTAGTGTTGGTCCTATTGGAGGATTACGTTTGTTCGTTTTGCGTATAGCCAAACGTTGGATCGTTTTCTAGAAGTGTTTAGCTTGTCGTTACAATTTAAAAGTAGCCTCTTGGCTCTGGTAAAGGCTGCACATATATTATTTTAACTAATAAACGCCTGGAATAGACGATGAAGCTAACGTTAGTAAATAATGTAACGTTAGCTTGAGCTGATGCAGCGTCTGTTCAAGGCAGTGCTGTGGTTAACCCTGGTGTTTATTTCGATGTTACTACAGATTTCAGAGTAGTTAGCCTAGTTTAGTCTAAATGGCCATTTTTTATTATATTAGCCGAATGATTATACGTCGCCTTGGTTAAAGGTGTGCTACAAAACTGTCTGTGTTGACGTTAATATTCACCGGGCCTGTCTCCACCGCCATTTTGTTTCGGTCTCGTAATAAATTCTTTCTTTTTTTTGCGTTGTGTTGTACCTCATGCGAATTACACATAAAACCGCATTGTTTCAAGAGGATTAATCGTGTTGACCTTGTGGACTATTCAACACGATGCACTCGGCAGTGTCCAAGCGCTAACGAGTTACTGTTGCCGCAAGGTGTTGATAATAACGTTACATTATGAAACACGAACGCAGTCCCCCTCCCAACACGAACACACAGGGCCTGTGCTAGCGTTGTTAGCACTGCAATAAAGGTGTAGGTCTGTAGTATAAGCAGCTTGTATTTTGCCTATGTAAGGCTGTGCTTTCTCATTTTGTAGCCACCAAGCTACTTAGCTTTTATATTATCTTGTATACCAGATTTGCTCCGTACGTATCATTAGCTTTAGCGATACAAGAGCTTTTCCTGGTTGTCATTGCTGCAGTTGTGATTTGGTCGTGTAGCTGCTAGCCCCCGTTAATCCTCACACAACGTGTAGTTGACAAGCCATCCCACGACCTAATTTTTTAATCTCATCTGGTTGTGGAAGCACCGTTGAGTGTTGCTGCTCTGTAGCTGTCCTTTGAGTTCGTTTTTAATTCATCTAATTTTCTCCCCTCATCGGTGCATTGCATTGCAGACATGGTTCATTTTGTCATTATCCTTTTACAAAAGAAACCGAATGGATTTGTGCGTGTCTTTTGATTCATATAAGATTGGTTAAATATGGTTAATCCAATGTTACTTATGCCACTTCTTGCTGCCTGGCCCTGATTGTACTTATACGTGTATGCATACTGTTATTGAGGGATACTGAAAACCGATAAAGCTGTCTCCACTTGGGATTCCATTAAATTCACTTTACATTTATTGAAATACACATAGGTCATTAAGATGCAATACAGTTGTGCCTGTATTTTGAGTGCTTGCTTGAAGTCTTTAACTCTTGAACTGTTCAAGTATAGAGCCATTTGGATTATCTCAATACTCTATTCCATGCTAGTGAATGCAAATAACTGTAGTATGACAGTCTTGGATGTCTATGGAGTGGGGAAAGGAGTTTAACATGCTGGATACAGCCAAATCATTGTGAATTGGACAGATGTCAGTGCAGTGCGTTTTATTGATGTGCAGTAAAATGAGTTCAAGCAAAAGGCCTGGCAGTTGCCATGGAGCCAACACTGTCTCAAGGCAAGGGATAGAGAAATATAATTTATTATGTGTTGCCGTAGAAACCATGGTTCTACTTTTTATTTCTTTTGTACAGTGTCTCCTGTGATGGGGTGTTTAGTCATGCTGTGTACTAGGTCTGCTCACATTAGTCTGCATTCATAGTGGCAATATCTTTCATTTTATTGTAGTTGTATATTGTTTAAGGATTGTATGGCTTTCCAAATGTTGCCCAATTTATCCCGGTACTGAGCTACCCTTGCATCTGCTAAAAAGCTGCAACTGAACTAGAATTTATTAGAAACACTTAACAAGTGTAGGTGCACCTGCCACCATCACCTTTATACATCAAGTCAAGTTTCCATTGTGTGTAAATTATAAACATGCAAACAGGATAGTATAACAGTATGTAAATAGTGCAGACAATGCACGAGTCAAAATTAAATGGTGTCTGAGACCTTGGTATTGGAAAAATGGATCACCACAAACATAGTCTTTAAAATATACAAAGAGGAGTTTTAAAGGTTTATTGGGGTTATCTGTTAAGCATGGTGATATAAAAATTGTTTTTGTAGCTTTTTAATCTTGTCATTATCTTGTAAATGTACGTAAATGATCTAAAAGTTAATTGGCCTCGGATTTTATTTATTAGGTGGACATTGAAAGGAATTGCTGTTTATTACTTTACTAATTGGGAATATATTGTGTATTGGCGTGGAAATCCAGGCTGCTACACCTGCCCAGAAAAAAAGTTTTTTTTTTAAACCCTGCTTTTAAAAAAATGTGTTTTTTATTTCTTTTGCTTATTCATTTTCTTGTTGTAATATATCACATTTTGCAAAACTACCTGTTTTCTTAGTCTTTTGTATCTACGGCTATAATGTTGTCTGTCAGTATTTAATCACCGCAGACATTCAGAAAACGCTGCCATCAAATCCTGTATTTCAATCTGTCAGGTCGAATCCTATATGGTCAAATAATGTGACTTGTAAGAAATGTTTGGTTGCAGTGGATATTTTGTATGCTTGCATGCACTTTTACTTACTTTCTATGTAAAACAAATATCTCCGTCTCTGTTGCTTTTTTACCAGTCTCAGGGCTCACCATACTCAATGAGCGGACAGCGCAATGTCAGAGCGCTCTGGGCAAACTGCAAAGGGGAAGGAAGGCAAAACCAAGTATGCGTCTCTCAACCTGTTTGATACATACAAAGGAAAGAGCCTTGAAACACAAAAGCCTGTTGGTGAGTATATAGGTTATCTTATGTCTATTTTTCCATTCTCACAATATAAATGAGTGTAATGGTACCACTTTTTTTGCAATTTATAAGATGAAGCTGAAAGGAGTAAATGTGGGTAATTACAGTTAGGTATACTGCTTAGTGTTATTGTTAAAAGTACCTGTCTGCCATGCATCGTGCATCACCAACTAATACAACTTTTATGCTTTCCCTACTGACTTCCAAGTAGCGCTCATATTAATTTCCAATAGAGGTTGTGCATAACGTTGCTGCATCTCTCAGAATATCTCCCATTTTTGCTGCTACTCAATATTAGGAATTAGGGATGCTTACCACTATTAGTAAAAGGCATCTGTGGCTTTCTGTCAGGGAGGATAACTTTGCCTTTGTAGCCATCTTAAAAGAAATTATGCATGACCTGGGGGTGACAGGCTCTCAAGCCTCAACATGTCAGCTGAGCCTTGGAGCTACTCAGCCTGACCTGAGACAGAGGCTTACTTGTGGAAACTGTTTGACTTCTGTGCTGAGTTCCCAGCCTATGTTTTATTCAGAAGCTGCCTACTAGATCTAAGCAGCCCCCATGCCCCCCCCCCCCAAACACACACACACACACACACACACACGCACACACACACACACACACAGTAAAGCCATGGTGTGGTGTGGCTTTTCTTAGCCTCAATGATACAAATGAAGGATTGATATTCAGCAAAGCTTCTCTTTTCAGAATTTGAAGGATTCTCCATGCCTCTGTGAGCTTCAGTATTCTAATACTTCTCTATAAACTGTAATTGAAATGGATTGGTTGAAGGTTTTTAATAATGACCAGAATGGTAAATGGTCTGCACTTGCTTTTCAACCTATTTGTACTCAAAGCGCTTTACAGTGCTTCTCCTTCACCCATTCGCACACATTCCCACATACTCGAACACGGATGGTGGAGCTGCTATGCAGCTTGCCAGCACTCACTGGGAGCAACTAAGTTGGGGTTCAAAGTCCTGGTCAAGGACACTTTGACATGTGACCGGAGGAGCTGGGGATCAAACCAACAACTGTGGGATTGGTGGAAGACCGTTTTACCTCCTGGGCCACAGTTGCCTACAAGAAGTGTTTCCCTAATAAATATTTGTCAGAGTCGTTGGAGCAAAACTACTAAGCCTCTTGCCTTGTTGGTGGTTCAGTATCCTAATTAAATACCCAGCAATGTAAGCTGGAAATGCCATTCCTGTCATCCAACTGGTCTTTATACCTCATATGGTTCATTGGTGTTAGGTTTTTAGTGGTCTACCTGTGCTAATGTGTCCACCTTTCTTTTCCTAATATCAGTTCCCCCCCGCCATGGCCTGCAGTCTCTTGGTAAAGTTGCCTCCGCGCGGCGTATGCCACCCCCTGCCAACCTGCCCAGTCTAAAGGCAGAGAATAAAGGCAACGATCCCAACGTCTCGCTCGTTCCCAAAGACGGCACAGGATGGGCAAGCAAACAGGAACAAGCAGACCCAAAGAGGTGAGTATGTCCAATCAAACACACCAGCATTTTAGACTACTTGTTAAGATATACTCCAAATGTTGAAAGTTTTAAGAATGTTGCTGTGAGTGTGTTTTTTAAGTTTCTCTTTTATTGGCTCCTGCCCTTGCATATTTCCCCATTTTCTATAATCTGCCTCAATGTTTGTGGCTTATATTTCTTTCTCTCAGTACCGATGCATTGTCAGCACCGCAGCCGGAATTGCAGCAGCCTGTGGCTTCACAGATAACTGCACCGACCCGCCCGAGAACCCCGCCAGCTTCAGAGGTACTGACAATCACAGTAACCCTAAATCAAAATGATATTCTGAGTTAATAATATGCTAGAAGATAATGGCAACCACAGTTGGCATGTACAGTTGGATTAAAATGTTTGCTTCCCCTTATTTTGAAACAACGTAAAAATGAGTAAAATAGTTTATTCAACATAATATCTAATACACATTTAATTAGTACAAATGTTTTTTTCATCAGAAATAAAAGTTGATTAATTTATCAAGAGGGATGCAAGTTTTTTCACTTTTGTCATTTCCATTACCTTACTACAACCCTTTTTTATACTCTCCGTGATTTTTTCTGTTACTTCTGATGATAAAAGAACATTTGTAATGTTATGACATCAAGTTTATTGGTCTATCCCTACCCAACTAGTGGTCTACCTACTGCTGACTACCTGGATCAGGTGTGTTTAGTCAATTAGACATTGGGAGATATCAATTTTAGTTGTCTTGACCCCACCCCATACTCTTCTAAGAAGGTCTCTTCCCACTTTTGATTGACTGAACTCATCTTTACTAGGTAATGCACAGTGGGTAGGGCACCAGTTGGATTGGGCTATTTGGAAAACAGGCAGGGCATTGAGTTCTTGAGGACCAGGGTTGGGAACCATGCAGTATTTATTACTTTGTTTGCCTCCTCTCCTCAGGCTCTGGCCCCCACATCAACCCAGGCCGTAGGGGCAAGGTCCTGGGCACAGGCCAGTGTTACACATGGAACACAAGGGGATGGTTAGTCTTCATTTTCATATCTCTTTTCATATTTCTCAATACATCTCTCATGAGCTTTTAGTTCCATATATGTCCTCTGAAAATCATTCCGTTTGTCTTCCCTTTCTGCAGGTGGAAAGGGATCAAACCAACCGTCGCCATTCTCTCGCGAGGAATTTCCCACCCTGCAGGCGGCTGGCGACCAGGACAAAGCTGGCAAGGAACAGGGCACTGCAGATCAGTGGTATGGGCCCGGACCAAGCCTCCGCCCCCAGAGTGAGTGATAACCTCTTAGTCTTTAATAATTGATAAACCATTTATTTACTGTATTCAGTGGTGTTGAGAAAAGAAGAAAAGCTTTTGAATTGACTTGTCAGGCAGTGAGAACAAGATGGGAGGGATGTGATATAAGTTAGGGTGGTAAAGCATGGCAATATAAATGTGCCGACAAGCCAAGATAGTGTGTTAAGAAGGAGGAAGAAGCACTTTGAGGAGCTGATGAATGTAGAATATGAGAAAGAAGGTAGTGGAATGGTAGAGGAAGGATAGTGAACCAGGAAGTGCAGAAGGACAAAGTAAGGAAAGCAGTAAAAAGAATGATGAATGGAAAGGTGTTGGTCCGGATGACAGTAGAGTGGTTAACCAGATAGTTTAACAAAATTCTGAAAAGTGAGAGAATGCCTGAGGAGCGGAGAACAAGTGTGATTATTCCGATTTTTAACAACAAGGTGAGATGTACAGATCTGCAGCAACTACAGAAGCATAAACTTGATCAGCCACACCATAATTCTGTGGGAAAGAGTAGTGGACACTAGGCCGAGAGGAGAGGTGATGATCAGTGATCCGCAATACATTTGAATGCCAAGAAAGAGCACCACAGAATCAACACTTGTTGGGTTTGCATCAAGGTTCGGCTCTCAGCTCCTTCATGTTTGCAATGTTCATGGATATGTTGACAGACAAGGCCAGACAGGAGTCTCTATGGACTATGATGTTTGCAAATAACGTGATTGATAGCAAAATTAAGGAGCAGGCTCTGATGAACCTGGAAAAGTGGTGGTACACACTGTAGATAAGGGGAAGGAAAATCAGTGAAGCAAGATGGAGTATATGTGTGTAAGTGAGATGGTGGTGAAATTATGCAATTGCAAGACAAGAAATAGATGGTAAAGATGGATGAGTTTAAATACCTACGGTCGAGAATTCAAAGAGCGTAAAGGAGCGAGTGCAGACTGGGTGGAGTGGATGGAGAAGAGTATCAGGACTGATCTGTAAAAGAAGGGTACCTGCAATAATGAAAGGGAAGATTTACGAGATTGTAGTGAGACAAGGTCTATTGTACGGCCCAGAGATAGTGGCACTGACAAAAAGACGAGGCGGAGGGGGAGGTGGCAGAGCTAAAGATGTAATTTTGAGGGACAAGGATGAACAAGATTAGGAATTGGTATAACAATGAAATAGCACAAGTAGAGACAAAGTAAGAGAAGCGAGACTTAGATGTTTTGGGCATGTACAGAAGAGAGATCCAGGGTATATTAGGGAATGAATAGACAGACGGGAGGAGAAGAACGCCAAAAATAGATTCACATTATTAAATTAATTTGATCATTGTAGCAAAAATTGTGTAATTTTGTAAACTTGTGTTAAAGTCCATACGGCATAATAACTGTTCTGTCCTCTATTGTGTCCTAAGACGTTACAAGTTGGCGGGACGGTGGGGGCCGAGCCCTGGCTCCCACCCTGTCTGGGGAGGGAGCAGCAGAGGGTGGCACTGTTGGGGCTTTGGTGATGGATGGGACAGCTGGGGTCCCCCCTCCAAACTCCCAGACCCTCGGGCCACCTAGGAATCCTCCTGCAGGCAGCCCCGCCTTGCCCCTGCCCCAGCCCCCTGTGGGGCCTGGGTTCCCCCCATACAGAGGGATCATGCCTCCCTTCGTAAGTTACTTCCTGCTTTTTTTTTTCTTTTTTTTTTTATTTTTTTTTTACGAGTATAAAATTATTTGTATTTTAATTAATTTAATTTTTCTTTTTGCTTTATAGATGTACCCTCCATATATACCCTTCCCGGCCCCCTATGGCCCACAGGGGCCCTACAGGTACCCACCTCCTGGTGAAGGGCCGGCTCCAAGGTATTCTTTGATAAAATTAGTTGTGAAGCTTATAATTTAAAAACATTGTAAATTGAAGGTTCACAATTTACCTTAATTTATAAGGGGCCATGGGGTTATGCTATTTTGTATCTACACATCATTTATACATTTGCTACTGTCCTCTTTCAGGTTCTCTCGTGGACAGGGTGGTCCTGACAGCAGGCCCCAGGGCAGCTCACGTGATGCAGGAGGAGAGGTGGTAAAGCGACCCTCTATCCTGAAGCAGGATGACCTTAAGGAGTTGGATGAGCTGGACCATGATGGAGACGAGGGCTGGGCAGGTCTGAAATTCTTCATACACAAATATACAACATGTAAATTGGCTTGTGTTAGGAGCAGTTATAAAGCCCATTGCAGGTATTGATATTGCAAGTATTTGGCTATATAAATGAAATCTGTCTTTACACGAGTTAGATGGCTTTGTTTGAAATTACAGAAAACAAAAGGTGAAAGAAAAACAATTCATGACAAACAAATCTACACTGATGTAAAACTGTTATAGAAAATACAAGCATAATCACAAAACCTCAGATACTTCAAGATCAAGAACTACTACAGTAATGTCTGCCCACTTTAAAGATCTTTTTTTTTTATCCTAGGGCTTTGCATATTTATTCAGTGTTTATTCCAATAAATGTCTAAAGGGGTGATGATTAGAAAGGGTGTACATAAGATTAATGCTGGCTGATTTTTTTTCTCCACATAATAATTCCTGCTGATCCAAGCAAAGAATTGCCAGTCACTACAACAAGCTCAGAGGAGATGGGGTGATTTGATTTATTAGAGTAAAAGATCACTGTATAAATGTTTGGTACAAACATAGTTTTCTTGTCTTTTATGGTTTTGCAGGAGCTCATGAGGAGATTGATTACTCTGCCAAGTTAAAGTTCAGTGATGATGAAGGAGAGGAAGAGGCAGAAGAGGAGAGAACTGAGAACAACAGTGACTCTCGGTATGTGGTAAAATCAATGTGACATTTATCTATAAAAAAGCTTAACTGGGGGGTTTAAATTCTGACTGTGCTAAACCAGCTAAAACATACAATTTACCCTGTTTTTCAGTGACCAGCAGAGATCCCAGGATTTGCCCACTGGAACTCGCTCTCGAACTTCAGACAGCAGTGGAGACAGCCGCCGGACTCCTCCCTCTAATGCTGATAATGGTGTCCTACCCCCCTCCAGCAATCCAGGATGGGCCGAGGAGGGAGGCAGTGGCTGGGGGGGCCAGGGAGCACCTTCCAACTACCAGGTAGCATGTGGAACAAAAGCAACAAGGTGTTGCTGAGATAGACTATACTCAAGCGGTGTAAAGAGAAGTTTAAGGTCTCTACTCATAGTGCAGTGTGCACTATTAAGCAAAGACGTATTTGTGGGCAGAGAAATGTTATTAGGTATGTTTTATCAGTGTAGATTAGTGTGGCAGAGCATGGCTAACTCTATCTGCCTGTACAGGGGCGCAGGACTGGATTGGGTGGTCCACGGGAGCAGCCCTCCCCCCCACCTGGGCCGCTTCTTGGACAAGGGCCCTACTGCTTTTACCGACAGGTAGACATCAAGTTAGGGCCTCAAAGACCAATCATTTCTCTCATTATGCCATCCTCCGCCCACAGGTCTTATAGAAAAGTCATCTTTAGTTCTTACATTCGCTATTTACATCTTGGGTTCAGTTACAGTTTATGCAACAGTTTTCTCAAGATTGCGATGATCTTCTCTATTCCAGGGTTAAAATTTGGTAACAGAGAATCAAATGCTTTCTCACTATTCAGGACCGTCCCCACAACCAAGGTGGCACTTTAGTTCCTGGTAAACCTGCACCTGCCCCACTTCAGCCAGCAGCAGGGGGTCCTACTACTCCTTCCCAGCCAGGCTTAGGCCATGTGACCCAGGGGGATGATGAGGATGAGACTTGGCGGCAGCGCCGAAAGCAGTCCTCCTCAGAAATTTCTGCTGCTGTTGAGAGGGCGCGCCGCAGACGTGAGGAGGAAGAACGCAGAATGGAGGAAGAGAGACGTGCAGCCTGTGCAGAGAAGCTAAAGAGGCTGGATGAAAAACAGCAACAGCAGGGCAGCACTGTAGGAGGTTGTGGTAGCGGCAGTAAAACTCCCAGCCTGGATGGAAACTCTACAGCTGCCATAGCAGGCAGTCCTAGTCCATCTATTTCGGCCTCCGCCTCCTCACCCAACATCAGCCAGCCCCCGTCCCCCTGTGTGGACCCTGAGGAGCCTCCACTTCTGGTTGTCCAGCCAGGGGCAAGTCCTGGAGTGGGTGACAGACAGCGAGCCAGCAGCAACAGCAGTTATGACTCCAATGCAGGTAAGTTCCTTAGGAGCGCATGATCATTGATGACTGGTCTAAAACATTTGGATCTCTAAATTGGGATTTTGCTTTCTCTCTGTCTGATGTGTCTACAAGGCAGTTCAAATAACACCTACCACTTATTCAACCCCATTAACCTGTTATACTTGTTTAGATGCTCAACAGTGTTCCCAGCCGGCTGTGTCACAACCACTGCAGCCCACTCTCGATGTGCCTTCACCAGTAGAGAGTGAAGACACAACGGTTGTTCGTCACCCTCGTGCAGGAACTGGAAGTGAAAGAGCAGTCGACCCAGTGAAACTTGAGAATATTGGAGGGGGAGCAGGTCGTCAAAGTAGTGGTCCTCCTGGCCAGGGATACTCAAAGTACCAGAAGTCTCTTCCACCTCGATTTCAGAGGCAGCAGCAGGTGAGGATTTGTACTTGGCTGTTGTTATTACTTTTATTATTTTCTCCTGTCTCCTAATTTATTTTGTGTGTTGTAAACAAGAAACAAAGATAACCATTTCATTTTCTGAAGATATGTACTATTTGATATGTACCCTTTTATTTTTGTTCATCCTGAAATGTTTATTTTTTTTCATAAACATATTTATTTATTTATTTTTAATGACATTTGTTTGTCCTAAGGAGCAGCTCCTAAAACAGCAGCAGCAGTGGCAGCAGCAGCACAGCCAGGCATCACAGAGCCAGCTGTCCCCCCAAGCCCAGCCTCCACAGGGTCCTTCACCAGGTTCAACTCCCCAGCCAGGGCCTGGACCTAAGCAGGGGGGACCCCTGTATCAGCCCAGCAATATGGTTAGACCCCCACCCTTACCACTGAATTTTGACCCTCGCTGGATGATGATGTCATACATGGATCCTCGCATGATGCAGGGCCGCCCTCCACCAATGGACTACTATTCACCTGGAATGCACCCAACTGGTATGTTGATTATATTCATTTAATAACTGCAGTGAATAATTTTTTACTTTTTTTTTTTTTTTTTTAACCCCTCTCCTCTCCCTTTTTCCTTCTCACCTACTACTGCACATTCTCCAGCGACACAAATCGCACTAACATTAAAATTTGATTACTCTTCTGCTGTGTTTATATGTGCGGATTTTCCAGTGCGCAGGTTATTTAAGTGCATGAAGTACTGTTCCCCAATTACCCGAGAGAGCCAATTTCTCAGAGTAACCTGCTAACTTCACTGCCTGTAAATGCAGTGCTTGCTTTGTGCTGGAATGACACTGCTTAACTGCTAGTTCACAGTAGGGTGTCTCTGCCACCTTGTTGAGTTTTCTTCACCAGTGTGGCAGGGGTACATCTAAAGTTTTTTGTTTTGTTTTGTTTTGGGTGTCCAGACTGGGTTAAACTTTCAAAAAAAATAACAAAAAAAAAAAACCCAAAACGCTAATAGTGTGCTTATATTGTTTATTCAGTGTCAAACAATTAACTACCATTTTTAAGTAATCATAATAAACAGTTGGGTAGAGATAAATAAATACAAAACCACCTTAAATGTACAAAATATTTCAAAGTTTAGTAATTTCTTTCAGCTTCAGATTTAATCAGTTCTCCTCGTGCTTAAAGCAGCAGGTATCTCCCACCTTGTCACTTTGGGAGGGGGTTCCATTTGGTGTGGCCAACCCAGGCCACCCTCAGCCCCCCGCACTGCGGTGAGTTTTTCTGGTGTAGTACAAACATAGTGACTGAAACTGAGTGCGTAATTGTCAGTTGGAACTAACAGATGTTGAACAGCAGTTAATTTCACTTAAATTACTTCAAGCTAGTAATCAGAGGAGATGTTCTGTACAACCACTAAACAGAGTGTGGGAGAAAGTCAGTGGACCAATCCTAGTTGTTGGAGTCCGTGTCGCTGGGAAGCGCACGTGTCGGGGCATAGGATACCTTCGGAATAGATTTAGTGAAAAACTTAAAATCACGCTGAGCACTACTACCAGTGTTTACCTCACATTGGTACATTGGACAAATTGATTTTGGCCTGGGATTTGAGCTTATCACAAAACCTCATCACCCTCTTGCCACCTTGCCTGAAAACCTTTCTAGGGGAAATACTGCCTACTGCTTGCACAAGAACCATGGTAAACAGTAAGGTGATCTATTTAGGATGAAAATTACAGAATTATGCTGTATATTTTATTTTAAGGAGAAAACTTATCAAATATGAATAAGTACCCTTTTGTCAAGTATATAATATTATAAATATTGTTGGAAATAAGTTTAGATATTTTTGTTTCTTCACTATCACAGGGCTTATTGGGCGTGAGCGGTCAGATTCAGGGGGATCTGGTTCAGACCCATTTGACAGACAGCAGCAGCATCCAGGTCATCCTCATCGTGGGACCCCTCCCATAGATCCTAAACTGGCGTGGGGGCCAGAGGCTTTCCCAGGCGGAGGGGAGGGTCGTGGGCTGACTTCACCTCTGAGGCAGAAGCAGGCTTTGGAAGATGATGATATCACCAAAGGGCCCAGGTAGGGATACACAATTTTATTATAGTTTTTTCTTTCATTGTTTTACTTGTAATCTCTGCAACAATGTTAGTACACACACCAATATAATAGCCACTTCAAAATCATTTGGGAAGTTTTTAAAAATGTATTACTGGTTTAAGTAGGTATTTTGTGTTTGTATTTTTTTTGTGTTAGGAGTGATACTCCTCCACACCGTATGCGAGAGAGTGGATTGGGACCCATCCAGCAGCCCAACTCCGGCTCTGGGACATCCAATCAGACCCCTCCTCCTGTTGGTACTCAAGTGGGTGCCCAGGGAGGTAGCCACCACTCTCATCACTACATGGGTGGCCGGAGCAACTACAGCAATTTCCCAGAGCAGGGTGCAAGGATGCCTACCCATCAGCAGCAGCAGAGGGCAGGTGACAGGGGGAACCAACCGCATAGCTTCACCCACCAGGACGAAGGGCCTTCCCGAGGATCTCAGCAGGGCCAGATATGGGGAGCCCCACACCCTCACTACGATCGCAATGGTCGTTCAGACCTCCCTGTAGAGAGCAATTCTCACCTCCACACCCATCACAGCCATCACCCACCACAGCCTCACTTCCCTATCCACTCCCATAAGCCAGAGAACAGCCGTGACAGGGTTGTTGAGACTCCTGCTAAGAAGAATGACTCTTCTCCACCTCTTAACCAACCTTTGCTGTCATCTTCTTGCTCCTCGTCCTCTTCTTCCTCTTCTGCAAGGGATGATGGAAGTGTCACAGCTGCACTGCATCATCACCCATCACAGAGAGATGGAGAAAATAATATCGGGCATAGTCTTGGTGAAAGAAGCGACAGTAGTAACATTGGCAGTAACAGCCATGTGAAACAGGAGAAAACAGGCCCAGCATACGCTCTCCATTCTTCTATGACCTCTAGTCCACCTCTCTCCCAACATGGCAGTCATACTCAGCAGCAGCATCATCCCCATCCTAAATCAAACCAAAGAGGGGGGCGGGAACACAAGACAGAGACCCAGTGGGGCCCACGTCCTGGCAGCACCAATACCGGTGGAGGGTCCTCTCATGGCAGGAGGGCAAACAATACAGGCAGTGGTAACAACTCCCGTGGCGGGGAGGACCCTAACACTCCATCAGATCACAAACCCCCCAACCAGACTGGAGGCAGCAATGTTAACAAGAGGGCTGGTCCCATCAAGAAGCCAGTGCTAAAGGAGATGAAAAGAGAAGGAGGGGAGGTTGATGGAGGAAACAAAACAAATGCAGGTTTTGTGAAAGATAAAGAGCAAGATAGTGGACATCAGGCCTCTGTGAAGCAGGAAGCTTCAGTCTCCCAAAACACTTTAGCTCCAACGAAAGATGAACCTGCCCAGACAGCCAAACCCAGGAACGGAGGAAAAGAAAGATCTTCAGGAGGAGCTGGGGGAGGGTCAAGTAGAGTACCCAAAGATGTAGACACTGCTTCCTCTGGATTTTCTGGGTCTTCCTCCAGAAGGGACAGAGACCGCTCCTTTGAGAGAGCAGGTAGTACATCCCACCACCATGGCGTGCCAGCCAAAGGCAACCGAGCTGGTCGTGGTCGAGGTGGAGAGTTCTTTGGGCGTGGCCGTGGTTATCGGAGCACCTACACAGCCAGTGCTGGGCCCACAGGTAGCAGCCGAGGCAGAATGGGTGGCAGGAGTGGCAGAGACTACCGCTCATCTGTTGGTGGTGTCCACCACCAGGAGTTCAAGGGCGAGGGGGGCGGTGGCAGGCATGGTCAGGATCGGTCACAGCATAATCCAGCCAGGGCCAGAAACAGAAGTGAAACCCGAAGTGAGGGTTCAGAATATGAAGAAATCCCCAAGAGAAGAAGGGAGAGAGGCTCAGAGACTGGCAGTGAAAGTGGAGCAAGTGATCTTGGTCACTCAGATAAGGAAGATCACCAGAAACCCAACACAAAGAATGGTTCTGATAATGCCAACACCTCTTCCAGTGGCACCATGTCATCTGCAGCACCCAGAGGTTCCCAAACTCGTGTGTTCACTCCCAGGGGTGTGCCCTCTAGGAGGGGCAGGGGTGGAGGCAGTGGAGGAGGAAATGTATACAGGAGTAGTGGCAACATTAGAGGAACGCCTGGGGGACACAGAGTGGGACCCAGCTCAGGCTCTCATAGCGGGTCCTCCAAGTCTTCAGGCTCAGGCAGGAAACCGCAAGGCCCACCACAAATCTCTGGACCCAAAGACCTGGGTCGGGGAGGAAATGGTGGAGAGAAGAAGGACAAGATACCTGATACAAGTCAAACTCAGGGGACCAATCCCCCTCAACCTTCTTTGCCTACTACCACTCCTGCTACTCCAGGATCCACTGAAAATGGAGGGGTTGCAACCCAACAAATTTCCACCAACGCTATGTCTAATTCGGGGGGGCCAAATGCCCTCCCTCTTCCCACTAACCGTGGGTTCCCTCCCAGCGGATTTGAGCGAACCTCTAGACGTCGCCGTCACGGACGTTCCCAGCACCAGCAGGACAAGCCACCCCGTTTCCGGAGACTGAAGGAACGTGAAAATGCAGCACGAATCAATGGAGGAGTGGGGGTCATAGGGGGAGGAAGGCCCTCCTCTCCTTCTCTGAATTCAGTTCAGGACAACAATGGAGCCCCTATCTCTGCTCCCATGTCAGGTAATGCCCCGAATGCTAACCACAACACCACATTAACAACCAACAGTAACAGTGGGGGTGGGCATCTTGGTAATGCAAACAGCCACCACCATCACCACTACAACCAGAGCAGTGCTGGGCCAATCCACCCCCAACACCACCATAGCCATGGAGCAAAGTCCCCTGACTTTACCAACCAGAACTCAGACCAGGCCAATGAGGAGTGGGAGACCGCGTCTGAGAGCAGCGACTTCACAGAGTTCAGAGACAGGGAGGGAGGAGGAGGAAAGTTGTTTTCTTCCCACCATCACCATCACCTGGGAAGGGGTGGAGTGGGTGGAGGTGTGGTTGAGCGCGACATGACAGGAAAAGAGCCCTCTGCTAATAAAAGAAGCTTCTCAAGCCAGCGTCCTGGCATGGAACGGCAGAATCGGAGGGTCAATGCAGGAGGAGGGGGAGGGGGAGGGGGAGGCAGAGGCCCACGTGGTCCACCTGGTGGTGGCTCCGGTGGGCCTGGTAGCGGAGGTGGCAACCGTGGGGAGAAGCGTGGCAACTGGCCCTCCCCAAAAAACAGGAAGTGATGGAATATATAAAAACATTTCCAATGAACCCCACCCATATAAAAACCCACCCTGTTACATCTTAATCTTTTTTTGATCATTGTTTCATGGCTTATCTGTTTGCATCCCTACAATTATTAATGCTTGGTACAGTATACGGAGATGGTATTCATATTCACTTTAGTCCCACCCCCACTCACTTTACATTTTTGTCTTTTGCATAAATCAACTATCTACCGTCCGTTATCGTAAAGTTCTGCATTTGTTCCGTCTTGTTGTCCGATTAGATGTACCCCCCACCACCACCTCTCTTTACCTGCCCTCAAGAATCTCACCCCAGTTGGATGTGGCAAGCATGTGGTTCTGCAACAGAGGTGCACGTTGACACTCACAGAGCTCCACACACTTGCATATACAAGCACAAGTATGAAATCTTTATGAACCCATTTAGTCATGTGAGTGCAAAAATCGAAGTGGAATTAAATTGGCTAAAGTGTTTGGATTGGGCTAATTTTTATATTATCTGTGTATATTTCCACCGTACTTTGGCCTTGGTGGTATTCCGTAGTGCAGTTCAGCATTACTTTCCCCACAAAGGGAGATAATGCAGATTCACCTTTTAACAAGAAATGTTCCATAAAATGTTTTTTTGTTGTTGGGTTTGTTTTTGTTTGTTTTTTTTTTTGCTTTTCAGTTGAGTTCAAGTCTGACAAATGTTAGTCATCGTCTCTTCTACAAAGCAAGTCATTAAAATACCTTTTTTAAAATAAATTCCCCAATTCCTCCTTTTACTGACTTTCTGGTCTCCCGTAAAGTAAATATTTCTAATTACTGTGATAAGATTCATTGAAGTACTACTGCTCAGTCCTCACCTACATTTGCATTCATTTGTCTTTAACATCAGTGTCTCTGCTGCTTGATTGAGTTGTTGACCTTTTCTGACCTTTGGTGAACTTTTGATTGGGTTTTTTTATTTTTTTTTTATTTTAAGGTAATAAAGGCTTATTTTTCTCCTCCCCCCCCCCCCCCCCCCCCTCCTCCTTAGCCACAGAAATTCTGCACACTGCAAAAATTTCTTTAAGGACAATAGTTTTACTTTCTCATGAGTTTTGCTTACCCTATGAAGACTGTATTGATAGCTTGATGGCTTTATTTTAATAACCATTATTTCTCTGTGATTTCCATTTTTAAGGAGACTGCTTTTCCTTCCATCAAGGTGAAATACCTTTTAATCGTAATGAAGGGAAAAGGGCAGTGTAATGAAAATGTAGGTCACAATAGAATCCAGAAAAATGTTTGTCATAAAATTATTTATGCTTCAGTAGATAATCGAACATGTTCTAATAAGCACTCCTTGTAGTATAACAAAAACCCTTGGTTACCGTTTTGTTTTGTTTTTTGTGTTAATGTTTTTGGGCAAGTTAAATGTGCAAGAGGACTGGTACTCTGTCTGGGCCCAGAGTACAGAACTAAGCTGAGTATTGAACTACTACACCCCTTCTACTCATGCCGTGATGCAAGAGCAGTGGGAGTGTGCTCTTGTGAGGACTCCTCACACCAAGAAGGACTATTACTAAGAGCTCCTTGTCTGAGGAAGTATTTTTCAAGTGCGTGTGCTCGAAATGGCTGTTTGAGTACATGGTGGCAACCAGTAGCCCAAACTAATTGATTACAGGACTATGTTGAAACGGTGACACAAGTCACTTTCTGCAGTTCACCACACGGTTTTCCAAGAAACAATGTGTTGAGTAAATATTGGATTGTTGTAGGATTACACTTGTAAACATAGTTTGTCTCTCGCATAAAAGACAGAAAATGGCAAAAATAACCAGAGACAATAACCATGGTGAACTGCATTGATAATTTTCATCTGCATCAATGTTGTCACTGTTGTAAGTTGGGGTTTATTTGTTTACTGACAACTGTTTGAAGATCGTTTCTGGGATGTTGTGAGTAGGGCATTGGATGATTTGTATGTGTGTGTTTGTGTGTGGCGTGTGTGTGTGTGGTTTCTTTTTGTTTGTTTGTTTTGTTTTGGTGTCTAATTGCTCTGGAAGGGGTGGGGACCAGAGGGTTAACATGAACGGCAAGCACTTTCTGTCTTGTTTGCCCACACTTGATTTAACCAATTTTTCTGCTGTTTCTTAAATACATCCATATATATATACATTCAGCTGTGTGTATATGTTAATCCAAATGAAGAACATGCAGTGAAGAACTTCACCAGTTTTTTGTGTAAATTAAGCTTACATTCTTTAGCAGGCAAGTGAAGTTGGACATGTTATTTTTCACTGACTTCTTCTAAGCATGAACACACCCCTGGTTACAGCTTGCCTTGCCTGTTACTGGTTTATACGTTGACAGCTGTACACCTAACACTGGCTCAAAGAGTCCTTCATCCCTCCTTAACTCTTAATGTTGATGTGCTCATATTGTATGTACCCATGTTAAAAGAAAACAAAAGTAGTATATTCCAGATAAAAAAAAAAAAAAATTCAAAGATTGTACTATGTTTCCAGCATTACCAAGGTACCTGGAGTGGTGCAAAATGTTTTTAGCATTTATGGTTTTATTATTGGAACCGTAATATACACACATGTATGTATATTGGTATGTATCTAAGTTTTGTCTACCCCAACTTACATTCCCACAAACAGATGTTGCCATTTTTAGTTTAAGGGAGCAATGTACAAGCAGAGAAGTGTCTTATTATAATAAAGTTATACAGAGAAAGCAAAGTTAAATAAACTACTTTTGATTTAATGGAAAATGTAAATTGCATGCCTCATTCTTTAATAGAAAAGGTGGCATTTGTTTTTTTTTCCTGAGCAAGACAAAAGCTTTTGCTGCACATTTTGAATACAAACACTGGTTTAATTCAGTGGGGCTGTATAGCAGGGACCTGATCTACTGGTGTCACACTTGGGGTTGGCTAATCCAGCTGGAACACATTGTTAGAGAAGCCTATATTTGAGTCTGTAAATACGGTTAAACTGCAGTTACTGCGTTGTCCTTAAAAGACAATTTCCAACAGTCTGATATAAAAAAAATTATTTGAATTTTTAGAGGAATTTCTTTAATCTAAAACACAATTTACTATTTATAAATCCTATATGAGAAATATCACATTTGAGAAGCTGGAATCAACAACTTTTTTAGCATTTGTGCGCAGAGCTTTATAAGTAAAATCAATATTTACTTGTCGTGACAAAAATTAACAAAAACTACTGAGTTTACACGTAAAAATCCCAACGTGGATTTTTAAGATCAGCATGAAATGTTTGTCATCAGTCTTAAAATGGTAAAAAAATTCTAAACATGTGGCAATGCCTAAAATACTATAGTCCATAAAGTAAAACACTGGGTAAACACTGAGTCATTTATTTTTCAATATCATTAATCTAAACAGAGGGAGGAAATACTCATAAATGTTACTCAATGCTATGAGAGTATAGTAAGGAAAACCTATATTCTCACACAAGTAAAAGGACTAGAAAAACAAGTATATTATAAAATGTTTACATTGTACTATTTAATGTAGGATAATGTGATTATTTTTTTTATCATGACATTATCTGCTGATTGTTTAGGTTCAGTATGCATATTGAATTGTAAACATTCAGAAAATAGTTAACACCGGTCATTACTACTAACAGTGGACCATAACATTTGCAAAACTTGTTTTTAGTCTAAATTAAAAAAAAAAATAGAAAATACTCACAACTGAGATGCTGTAGCCAAGAAAAGTTGCATGAAAACCAACCTTTCATCTGAAAATTACTAAAAGAGTTGCTGCTTTGATTTTTTTTTTTTTATTGAATTTAATCTACTGATTGCTGAATGGTTCTGAATGTTGGGTATTTTATAACGAAGCAAATTTGATAAGAAATTCAAGTTTTGTATGTAAAATCTATCACTGTATAGTGCTGATCAAATAAAACGTATTACGTTAGTAATTGTTTTGTTATTAAGTCTTAAAGGCTTAGGTTAACTTAGGTTAAAATTGTTTCCAGCTTCACCACACAGTTATAAAATCAAAACAAAACATGGTCACTGACATTGTAAAACAGCTTTTTGGAGTCAGTTTTCTTAATTTCAGGTTTTCAATGAAATCAAAATCGAAATGACTTGCTATAGAAATTTATGGTGGCTTTTACTGGTCTTGCCTATTATTATTTTTTAGCAATTCTTATTCTCTACAATTATTAACATTCAGGTCTCAACAATGTAAATATGATTACAACATGGCATCATATTTACAAATACTTGTGTAAATTTATCAACACACACGCAGAGGAGGCCAATATAAGTCATGTAATGTTATGTCTCTAGAATACATTCTGTAGAATTATGCTAACTATAAATTTGCACTGCATTTGTAAATAGAACGACAAACCGATTTGTAGAAATGTAACGCACCTCAGGTAATGCTCTGAATAAACAGTAGGGGGCGGCAGCACCAGTACCGCTCCTGATACACAGGAGGAAGAGGAAGAGCAAGAGCGTAAACGACAGGGTGAACCGAGAGTGGTGTCCATTTTATTTACACCGGTGAGAGTGCTGAATTTGCGATCTCTCGGGTTTTTCAGGAGTATAAAGTCAAGCGCCGGGTAAGTGGTTAGAATTCCTTCCATAATGTACTGGAACATAAAATTGTATTTAAAAAAAAATCAGCTTAAGACGGAACAGTTGTTTGTTGTGAGGCCTGTTGTCCAACGATGCGCCATATTGATTTTTTTAATGACCCCGCTATTGGGGGAGTTAGCTTAGCGAGGTAATGCTGGCTTCGTCGCTATATTGTTATCGCGTATGACCATATCATACACGTGATACTGGATTTATCACTGATAATATTCAGTATGGCGAATCAAAACGCAAACATACATCTAAAACATAGAGTGTTCATATGATAATGTTAGCTGACTGGTGCTAGTGAGCGTAGCACCTCCATTAGCCCTCTTCACAAATCCCCACACTTCTGATCTTCCAGATTGTCTTTGACCAGATGAAGGTATAAACTGACACTGGGCCATTTACAGTGTGATTTCACACAACTCGAGTCTCAGCGTTGATATCACGTACGCATTAAAAGGCATCATTTAAACCGTGTTTTATTATTGTGGCTGGTTGGGCTTTGAAATCTTTGTACACAAGTAAATGTGTTTGGACATGTTTCATATATGGCCATACATTTTGAATTAAATTTTTACTCTAAGTAATTCCATTGATTCTGTTAGTTTGTAGCAAAGCTAATTTAAAGTGCATATGTCATTAGCCTAATCTCAATGCACTTTTTTTTATATGGAGACCTTTTCTAGTTATCCTTTAACCTTATATCATATTTTTATATAGACCTTCATGTCTGTAATGTCTCACATATGATGATGTCCTAAATAGAGTGACGGTGCTATTGTTTTCTGGATCGTATCAAAGTACTTTCGCTTATGTTTTGCAGGTTTTCAGAGATGAGCAGTTCTGAGGAAGTTTCATGGATCTCCTGGTTTTGTGGACTCAGGGGGAATGAGTTTTTCTGTGAGGTGAATGTCTTCACTCTGTCGGATCTGTGAATGTCCAATGCATCCAGAAAGTATTCCCAGCACTTAAGGTTTTCCACATTTTGTTATGTACAGCCTTATTGCTAGTCGATTAAATTCATTATTTTCATCAAAATTCTACAAACAATATCCCATAATGATAATGTGAAAGTTTGTTTCAAATCTTTGCAAATTTATAAAAAGGGGGGGAAACAAAAAACATTTCACTGCCTTTGCTTAATACTTTGTTGAAACACCTTTAGGACCAGTTACAGCCTGAAGTCCTTTTGAGTATGGTGCTACAAGCTTGGCCCACTTACTTTGGGGCAGTTTCTCCCATTCTTCTTTGCAGTACCTCTCAAGCTGCGGGTGCAGATGGGGAGTGTCAGTGCACAGCCATTTTCAGATCTCTCCAGAGAACTTGGCAACCTCCCTGAGTAAGGCCCTTCTCTCTCGATCTCACAGTTTGGCTCGGCCGGCTCGCTCTAGGAAGGGTCCGGGTGGTTCCAAAGTTCTTCCATTTACTGATGATGGAGGCCACTGTGCTCATTTTGACCTTAAATAACGCAGAAAGTTTTCTGTACCCTCCCCTATATTTGTGCCTAGACAAAATCCTGTCTCTGAGGTTTACAGAGAATTCCTTGGACTTCATGGCTCGGTTTGTGCTCTGACATGCACTGTTAACTGTGGGACCTTATATAGACAGGTGTATGCTTTTCTAAATCATGACCAATCAACTGAATTTCCCACAGGTAGAATCAAAAGTTGTAAAAGCATCTCAAAGATGATCAGTGGAAACAGGAGCTCAATTCTGAGTTTCATGGCAAAGGCCATGAATACTTATGTACGTGTTTGTTTGTTTTGTTTTTTAAAATAATACATTTGCAAAGATTCCAAGTAAACTTCTTTCACGTTGTCATATGGGGTTTTTTTTAGAATTTTGAGGAAAAGAATGAATTTAATCTATTTTTAAATATTGCTATAACATAACAAAATGTGGATGTGAATATTTTCCGAAAGCACTGTATATTAATTGTTCCCCTCTAGATGCTGACATTAAAAATGAACTTAAGAGCTGAACTTGTGATTGCAAAACAAACCATGAAACCTTCAATTTAATAATCACATCTCTCTTATTCTAACTTTTAATTACACAATGGGAACTGCTTCTAGCCCTGAACCAGGATCCTTTAAAATATATCACACACGCTTAAATCTCTGGAATACAGCCCATAAAACGTGGCACAAGAAAAATGTTAACATTTTTGACCATGACAAGTTTTACTTTGAAGTCACATTAAAAAGGGAGGTCCTCTCTGAATAATCTCTGTCATCGTCTTCTTTCATGACAGGTGGATGAAGACTACATTCAGGACAAATTCAACCTGACAGGGCTCAATGAGCAGGTGCCACACTATCGCCAGGCCCTGGACATGATCCTGGACCTTGAGCCAGGTGTGTGTATTATACCTCTTTAATCTCAAATGCAGTTACTGGAAAAAACTAATTACTCATCCTACATAATTGTCTGGATTATCACAAATGTCTGCAGAGAAGTCCTTCTCTGGCAGCTTTGAAAAGTTTAAATGTTTATCCACATCTTTTTTGTCAGTTGACATGTACAACAGAGGTTAAGAAGAATAAAGAAGCTGCAGGTGCTTCATGACGTGCTAGACTTTGGATCTCTCAACCTGAGCACTTTTGCATATCATTGAACTATAAAGACAAGAATTAACCTTTTTATCTCAAGTTTCACCTGCTCTTGCTGTTGTGTCTGCTGTGGCTCTTGTCAGGTGGTTGCACATAACGTAACAATTTCTCTGTCAATGTACATTTTGACTGGATCTTTGAAAGAGAAGCTTTTTCTGCATGTGTCCTTTAGACTCCCTCATGTTGTTGTCTTTGGTTCATAGCATTTCAAACAGTTTTGGTTTTTAATGTAGCCTGTGGTGGAAACTTTGAAACCATTGCATATTTCTCTTACCACAACTTCAAACTGCTTAAAGTAATGTGACCACTTACACTGTGTTCTTCTGTCTTTAGATGAGGAGCTGGAGGACAATCCGAACCAGAGTGACCTGATTGAGCAGGCTGCTGAGATGCTCTACGGCCTCATCCACGCACGCTACATCCTCACCAACCGAGGCATCGCTCAAATGGTAGGAGCCAGCTGCATCGATGTTTTTATGTCTCTTCTTAGTTTCACGTGTTGTGATTAACCCGACCTTGGTGGCTCAGTGATGATGTCCCTGATTATGTATTGATGTCAGGTGTGAGTTGTGAGTACATAAATGGCTGGCTGACAGTAAACGGGTGATAAATACCTTAGATTCTAATATATAGTTAGCATTGTACCCATTGTGCAACTGGTACACTAGATGGAGGTATCTTCACACATGATCATTCTGCATAGTGTTTCATTCATTTTCCCATAGTAGCTGTTGATTTACAGTCTTTAATTGACTTTTGTGCGGTCCAAGCCTGGTGCGTCAGGAAGGGCATCCCGAAGGCAAAATAAAAAAATTTAAAAAAAATTTACTTTTGTGATCCAGAGCTATGATGGCAAGGTTTTTCTTACTGCATAGGAGAGCTACTTTTCCAGCAACACACATCTTAGAAACATGAAAGTAGATTTAGGAGAACACACAAGCAGCCGATCTGGCTTCAAAAGTAAAACAGCTGAGGTAAAACTAGTTAAAGAAAAGAACAACACTCTGCAACTACTTTTTATTTTTGCCATTTTCAAGCAAACATGCCAAATATTTACTGGTTCAAGTTTCTTAAATGTCAGATTTTTATTTTGTTCTTAACAGGTAAAAAAATTATATTATGGTTAATCAAGCTCTAGGCACATCTTAATTACTATAAAACTTAAATGACATTTTTTTTTTACCAAAGCACTGAATAATTTCATTAAATGTTTCAGGTGTTACTGGTTTTTGGATTAACATGAAACCTATCAGAACACAGAGCATAATACTGCAATAGCTGATGCTTATAATATATAATTTGTAATGACATTGAGGACCAGAGGGGGTCTTTAAACTGTTAGTGATATGTTGTGTCTGTGACTGTTATGTTAAAGATTTTACAATTCACATTGATCAGAGTTTACTATAGCTCTCATGCATTCAGAAACTGATAGAAAATAATTGCTTAAATAATAGACAGAAAGATGTAAGAGACAGCTTTAATAAAAAAAAAAAAAACTTCTTTTTTTTTTTAATATTCCATCCTCTTTTGTGTCACTTCTGCCTTGCAGTTGGAGAAGTATCAGCAAGGAGACTTTGGCTATTGCCCTCGTGTCTATTGTGAGAATCAGCCAATGCTTCCAATTGGTAAGTATTCGATTTTTTTGTTTCTATTGTATATTTTTAGCATCACTGTAAAAAATATTATTTTTCCCTGTAGCGAGTAGTGTAAAAAAGTTTAGACTATACAAAGTTAAAAATGAGGTGGCATCGCCCCGTTAATGATCCTTCATTTTATTCAGCCTTTCAATCAGCTGCGTGCTCCTGTCTGCAGCTTTTTGTTATGCACATGCAGTTAGAGAAAGCTGATTAGAAACCTGTTTACATGTATAAATTGCCAAAAAATCTGTGTTCTCTGACAAAAATCTACCTGGGGCAACCAGGTCACCCTAATCCCCTACCCCAATTTTTAAAACTAGCTTTGCTGTTTGCATGACACTTAAGAAATTAGCTTTCCAGAGAAAGCCCACTACAACCTTTGTTACTTAGTTTATGTAAATACACTCATTGTGCTTTGCCTGACTTAAGAATTTAACCTGTTTCTGAAGATATATCTGCAGAGCTGGAATCTTAGCTACAGTGCATCCAGAAAGTATTCCCAGCACTTAACTTTTTCCACATAGTGTTATGTTACAGCCTTATTCTGAATTGGATTGAAGTCATAATTTTCCTCCAAATTCTAAAAACAATACCCCATAATGACAACGTGAAAGACGTTTGTTTGGAATCTTTGCAAAGTAATTCAAAATACAAAAGGAAAAAAATCACATGTACATAAGTATTCATGGCCTTTACCATGACATTTAAAAATGAACTCTGGTGCATCCTGTTTCGAATGATCATCCTTGAGATGTTTCTACAACTTGATTGGAATGAGCACAGTGGCCTCCATCATCTGTAAATGGAAGAATTTTGGAACCACCTGGACTCTTCTTAGAGCGGCCTGCCCGAGCCAAACTGAGCGATCGAGAGAGAAGGGTCTTAGTCAGGGAGGTGACCGAGAACCCGATGGTCACTCTGAAACAGCTCCAGCATTTTCCTGTGGAGAGAGGAGAACCTTCCAGAAGAACGACCATCTCTGCAGCACTCCACCAGCCAGGCCTGTGTGGTAGAGTGGCCAGACGGAAACCACAACTCAGTAAAAGGCACATGACGGCCCACCTGAAGGACTCTCAGACCACGAGAAACAAAATTCTTTGGTCTGATGAAAGATTGAACTCTTCGGCCTGAATGCCAAGTGTCATGTCGGGAGGAACCCAGGCACCACTGGTGAGCCCAGACTTGAACCCTATTGCACATCTGGGGAGGGATCTGAAAGTGGCTTTGCACCGACCCTCCCCATCCAACCTGATGGAGCCTGAGAGGTAGAAGAATGGGAGAAACTTACTTAAACATACTCAATAAAAAAGAGAGAGAGATATAAAAAAAATTAATTTGCAAAGATTTCAAACAAACGTCTTTCATGTTGCCGTTATGGGGTATTGTTTGTAGAGCCTTTTGGAAAATAATGAATTTCCTTCATTTTGCAATAAGGTTGTAACATAAAAAAAGTGCTTCTGGATGCACTGTACATAAGCAAGAGCATAATAAATGGTTATACTACCTACAATAGAACCTGATATGGAAATACTTAATTAGCTGGCAACTGCATGTCAAGAAATTCACCACAAAGACCCAATAATATTTGCCTTAATTACAGTTTAAGATAAGTTGCCGAGTTTGTAGTTGTTAGTAATTAGTCAACAAGCTAGTCAACAAGCTTGTTGTGGATCAGTTAACAAGTGTTTTGTTAACGTACCCTTATGGGTTGGTAACTCGCGGAGCATTTTGCCGCACCCGAACGAGCACTGATGTACACTCTGAGCTCCTCTCTACAAAGACAAGAGGCTGCTATAGAAACTAAATTTTCAGTCCAGTTATGAAGTATTGACATCGTAGGTACTAGGTTTTTTGTTTATTTGTAACAAGCCCAAAACTGTTTATATGAAAGTAATAAACCTTTTTGTGTCCAGATGTGTCACATTGTCCCTATACTTAGTTACTTGGTTGGTTGCTTAGTTTTATTTTGCATGAAGTTTCTTTTGCACAAGTGTCCAGAGCGAATTATTTGAATTTCATCTGGTGTCTGTCAAAGGCTTTGCACGTTTAATATATCTGCAGCAGTTCGATGTTTAATGGCTGCTATTTTATGTCAGGTCTGTCAGACATCCCAGGAGAGGCCATGGTGAAGCTGTATTGTCCTAAGTGCATGGATGTCTACACACCTAAGTCCTCCAGGCACCACCACACAGATGGAGCTTATTTTGGCACTGGCTTCCCCCACATGCTGTTTATGGTTCACCCTGAGTACAGGCCAAAGAGGCCTGCCAACCAGTTTGTCCCAAGGTTAGTAAGCAAGTTGAACTAAAAATGAGGCTTCTGTACTATAGCAATTTTTACCTGCAGTGATTACTGTAGTGGACATCTACAAGCAAATAACAGCCCGGGTTTCTGGACACAAGGGTGTTGCCTCTGTGAATGATTTGTATATAGGGTTCATAACTGATGCCCAACATTACCCTGGTTAAATGGTAAATAATCCTCAGTATTTTAGAATGCATCCTTATTCTGGCATTTTATTTTATTCTCTGGTTAAGTCTGTTGGCAGCAGTGAGACATCATTTTGCAGAAATGTTACTTGAAGACCTGTCATCACTGCTTTCTCCCTAAAAGCAAATACACTATTGATCGCAGTATAAACGCACACCACAATCATTTTACGTGTTCTTTCTGAGTCTTATCCAATTAATGTGAAGTTTAATATTTGCAGCTTATGTGCTGCTCAGGGCAGTTTGTCATGTTTGTTAACCATTGAACACCGTGCTCAAAAGAAATGTTTACATTTGTTGCCACTTTCTGCTTCCCACAGGCTGTATGGTTTCAAGATCCATCCCATGGCCTACCAGCTGCAGCTGCAAGCTGCGTCCAGCTTTAAGAGCCCTGTCAAGGCCATCCGCTAGACCATCCACGCCTATGCAGGAGGAAAATTCCTAAAGAGAGAAAACGGAAAAGAATCATCATCAGAAAGGGGAGGGGTCACCTGTATTTTACAAAGCTTTCAGATGCCTCCTCCTCACCCTTAAGACTCTATTACTTTGGTTTAGATTAGGGCAAATGACAAAAAGTGAAAGGTGTTTTTTTTTTTGTTTTTTTTTAATTTAGTTTTCTTTCCCAGATGTGAGCGAGCCATAAAAACGCCCAGCCAGGATCTTAAACACACTTCCACACGCAAACATACGAAAAAAGCATAAATGCATCGACACACTTGGGATTCCATGCACGTACCTTACCAAACTAACCAGTGCCAAAAACTAGAGGTGAGGTAAGAGGAAGCGAAAGTAAGGGAAGGCTGAATAATACACGAGCTCTATACCGCTGCTGCTGTTCACTCACAATACAGCACACTGATAAACGAAATGTTGATTGTTGAGTATCTTTACAGGGATCTCTTTGTTGAAAGGGGCTTTTAGATTGAAAGCTGAAAAGGTTTATTAACTGGGTTGTTGTTTTTTTTTATTTTTTTCACCTCTGGTTATTGCATTTGTTCTGTATTTGGCACAGTTTGGTAAAGAGTGGTGGTAACCCTTTTTCATTTCAATCCCCACAGTGCATGTACACTCAGACTGGCCACAGATGGTTGAGACGGAGGTGACGGGTGTATTTCTGTATCATTTGTTTGTAAAATTTGGTTTGATGTTTTGTGGAGTTGTTACCCAAAGTTAAATTCGCCTTAAGATCCAGAGAAAGCACTCTGATTATTTTACTTTTCAAGAAGCATGAGCATTTTTATTTCTTTTTACTATTAGAGAATGTAGAGTAGAAATAAATAAAAATAACAGACAATTGTAATTAGCCTGCCATTTCTCCAGCTGTCTGTGCGTGTTTTAAACAACTGTGTGTTGGTACATCAAGTGAGAATATACCCTGTGCAACCATTTTGTCCCACAGGAACGGCAACCATGGCTGCATTTATATTGCCGCCACTCCTTCCCTTCCTTTTCCTCTAAAGAAATAGTTGTACAATTTGGGGAACTGCTCTAACTTGCTGTTTAAGAGAGGAGCAACACCTGGCTGTGGCCACTGCTAGCAGCTAGTTAGCTCAGTATGGAAATGGAAACCTACCTCTGTTTGGAAGTACAGTGGAAAAATGCTCTAAGCAGCACTTCTAAAGTTCACAAATTAACACATCGTTTTGTGTTTGTTTAATTTTATAAATCTGCAGTGTAAAAACAGTAGGTTGTTGGCTCTGTGCTGGTTATCATGTGCCAAGCAACTATATACTTTTTTTTTTTTCTCAAATTAAACAAGATATAAAGTGTTAAATGTTGAGCTATAGAGGTGTTAATATGAGCTACAGTTCACTGCGGTATCTTGGGATTCGTACAAAACCTATTGTGCATATAGACAATTGGCTGTTTTTTCAAGGGATGTGATTGTGCTGGTTAGCACTAACCTTGCTAAAAAAAAATGTCCAGCACATAACCTGGAAAATGCAATTTGTCTTTTTGTTTTTTAGTTTAGTTTTTTTTTTTTTTGTGCAGATTAAACAAGATTTAAGTTTTTAAATAAGTAAAGTAGTAGGTGCTGGTCTGTTTTCAGGCGTTTTGCTCAGCTAAATCAAGCTAATGGTAGCTGGTTGTAGCATCACATGTACCTAACCCGTATGAGAGCTGCAAATCTTTCCCAAAATGTCAAACTATTTCTGTACAGATCAAGGAGGAGACTCTTGAGATGGAGGAATTTAGACGTTCTGAATCCTTCAGCTCCCACCACCACTGCACTGATGCTACTGGTGTCTCTCCACAGCACAGTCTCATTATTTATGTTCAGGTTTAGAGACACCCCACCAGCTTGTAGTTTTGGGTTCAGTGGGGCAGATACTCAGTTGCCCTGCCCTTTGATCTCCTCCTTTCTTTGTGTGACTGGAATGTTTTTTGATTTATTATTTTTTTTTTTTTGCATTACATAATACAGAAGAGATGGTATTTATGTCTCAAGATTTTAACTGTTTGTCTTTGTTGTTGTCTTTCTGCTGCTGTGGAACGTTGAGCAGGTTTCAGAATTCTCAATAAACTTCTATTTTCTTTTCATACTCTTTTTGTCCCTTTGTCCTTTTTATTTTCTTTAAGGGTGAACTTCTGCGCTTCCCCCACATTGTGTCAGTAGAGAGCTTTGAACATTGGAAAAGCCCTGTTTTTCACCAATATTTAAATATATTAGATATGAAAATCTGTCTCACAGAAACTGTAAAACACGATTGCGCCTGAATTCTTTGTGTATCAATGTGCATGTTTTGGGTTTGTAAACCTTTGTGTGTTGACAGAGGAAATTACTCTTCTGGCTTGTGGGTGTGACTGCAGTGGCATTTCACAGGATTTGAGTAAGGAGAGGGGGGGTAGGGAAGCGTGCACAAACAAATATACACGGTAGAAGAATGCCAACAAAATCTTATGATTCTGAGTCATGCTTTATTAATTATGTTTAACTATTAGATGTTTATTAGATGATAAAAAAAAGTCTGCATGGAATTGCATTAGAGGAATTAAAAATGCCTTTAATTTGAAAATATGCTGCACCATTTATACAAAAACACCGTATGGACACAAACCGCAAGCGTCACTGTGCTATGACTTCTTCATATATGAATCATAGAGATGTTTTTCCCCTCTGCATGGCTGCTGTCTTTGGCAAAATAAGTGGTTGGGCTGCGTTTTCTTTATGTGGTTAGTTCTCAATTTTTCCAAAAGAAAAGTAGGCAAAGGGGGTGGAGGCTCCTTCATGACTCAAGACAACACGAAACCTCAACTTAGGACTTGCCCTACCTCATGTAGACAGCTCCTTTTAACTTTGTGAAGAGGGATCCCACACTCTACTTGAAGTCCAGGTTTTGCAGGACAGACCAACTTCCTGTAGTGGTCTGCTGAGTAAGGAAAGATGTCTTGTGTTTTGGGATGCAAACTTCTTTTCCTTTCGGCTGTTCCCTTTCAGGAATCGCCACAGCGAATCATCTGCCTCCATCTAACACTGTCCCTAAATCTCCTCTTTGCTCTTCCTCTAGACCTCCTGCCTGGCAGCTCCAACCTCAGCATCCTTCCACCGATATATTCACAGTCTCTCCTCTAAACATGACCAAACCACCTCAATCTGGCCTCTCTGACTTTATCTCCAAAACATCTAACATGAGCTGTCCCTCTGATGTCCTCATTCCTGATCCTGTCCATCCTCGTCACTCCCAAAGAGAACCTCAACATCTTAAGCTCTGCTACCTCCAGCTCTGCCTCTTGTCTTTTCTTCAGTGCCACTGTCTCTAAGCCGAACAACATCGCTGGTCTCACCACCATCTTGAACACCTTTCCTTTTATTCTCGCTGATGCTCTTTTATCACACAACACACCTGACACTTTTCTCCACCCGTTCCAACCTGCCTGCACTCGCCTCTTCACCTCTTTTCCACACTCTCTGTTGCTCTGAACCATTGACTCTAAGTCCTGCACCTTCTTCACCTCTGCTCCCTGTAACCTCACTGTTCCACCTGGGTCCCTCTCATTCACACACATGTATTCTGTCTTGCTGCGGCTAAGCTTCATTCCTCTGTTTTCCAGAGCCGACCTCCACCTCTCCACATTTTCCTCCACCTGCTCCCTGCTCTCACTACAAATCACGTCACATCAATGTTTAGTAAATGTACTTTTGGCAGCAGTGATAGCCACAGATTCCTAATTGCACTGAAATCTGGACTCTGACTCATTTCCAAGCTAATCCCAAGACATGGAATGTTTGTTTCCATCCCAATAAAGCTTTGGCTTAGATTTACATTTTCATGCTCCCTGTCTCCTCTTGCAGAGAAGAATTCCCACAGCGAGATGCCACTGCCACCATGCTTCACACTGACAGCGCGAGAATAATCTGATGGGCAGTGTCTGGTGAAAAACCTCAGCATTGGTCTCTTCAGACCAAAAGAGTGAGTCTAACATTCTGGCTCCACAATTTATTCCCTTTGGTCTAGACAAGAATATCTCATCAAATATTAAATAGATTGCCACAAGATTTGATAAAGGCATTGACGCCTTTTGCATTACCCGCAGGTCTGTGATTTCACTTATTCTGTTAAATATTGCACTTTTGTGCTGGCACCACCACGAGGTTGGCATGGTGGTTTTGAGTAAAATGCATAACCGTTGGTTGGATAGCCGTTAGATTTGGTTCTCACATTAATCCATAGGAATAATTCCCAAAGTTTGGGCTTTCCTAGTGACATAGCTGTAACATGGTATGAGGATTAGCTTGGCTGGTTTCTCCTGCGCGCCCTCTTTCCTAGTGACATCAGTTGAGAAACGCCAAAGATCTGTGGGCAAAACAATGGAGGTTTTTCACCGAGCCTAAACAGCCTCCCTCTCGGCAAAGTATTTCAAAATGATGACTCTGAGCATGCCATTTCATAACTGTTCCCCCATGCAGCAGAAAGTATGCAGATATAATCATCAAACAATCAAACAAACACAGAGAAATGTTCTGGGACACACTCTGGGCTCGTCAAGACACACTTTTAGTGTTTATAGTTGAACTCACCTACACGTTCTGCTAGAAATTAAGTCACATACACCTGTTGCATCATTGTGTCTTTTTTGTAAGTAAACTTTTGGTTTCAAATGTATATAAGATGAATTTTCATATGATATGAGGAACTAAAAATTATATGTTGAACTAAGCAAAGTGTGGCTTGTTTAAACATCCAGTTGTTGCACAGCAACACTATTATTCATCTTTCTTTCTACCTGATAAATGCAAAACTGTATTTGTTTGGCTTTTTTTTAAGCCACTTCCTTCATGCCATCTATTTTTATTCTTAAGTTTACGTCGTTTCACAGAAGCAATCCTTATTTTAGTATATTTTAATTTTTTTTGACACTGTATCAGTTATGTAGCACAGAATAGAATTTTTTTGTAGGATAAATGTGCAATATGTATATATGCTCAATGACAATAAAGGTTGTTCTTCTCCTGCACACTGCTGTCTCATCTTCACTAAGGATTTATCATGCATAATTCATTCAGTCCTAAAGTTACACATTGTAGCCTCTACTGTTCAAAATGTAGACAATAACAAAAGGAGAAAAGAAAAGGCATCTAAAAGACAAGAAGCATCTAAATTCATTATATGCTTCTGATGTTCGCTGCTCTATGTTGCTCTGAGAACGGTGGAAAAAGCTAAGACTTCATCCCATGTAAGAAAATAACAACCTCAGAGAGGTTTATCATTGGACTACAATTTAACCATTTACTGAGCATTTTAGTAGAAGTTCTCAAATATCACTCAGATCAGCAGAGAAGATCTTAAAGGTACAGCGTGTAGCCTTTTTCCTAATATTGGTGTGTTGTACTCCTAAAACAAAGCTAGTGACAAGTCAGGTATTACTGCTTTTTAATGCTTCCAGAGAGCATTGCTGTTAGTCAGGTTGAATCAAATATCACACTGATTTATGCTAGTTTGCTCAAAAACTGTGTGTAATTTATGCATAATGTTAGATTAGTTCTACTGTTTACTGTCGAGTAAGACGATAGATAGTAATGGTGGACTGGTGTTGACCAGGCTGATTTGTCTAGTATGAAGTCTCTGGATCCCAAACTTGCTTTTTAATGCATCCACTCTTTATTTATTAAGCTTAGGATTGTTCCTCTATTTCGGGATGAATATGACCTGAGATATGACAAAAGGAGACAAAACAACATCTTTTATTTAGTTTTACATTTTAGTCCATTGATACTTGCATGTGAACCCGTGCCATCCGTGACCGGTGTGACAGCATTTGATAGCCTTTGATGCTTGGCTCTGTAGTTTACCTTTAAGTTTGTTGACCGGTGGTTCTTCTGATGGTTGAGTCAAAAACATTGATATTAGCCTCTAAACTAAATAAATGCATAAACACTTGTAAACATTTGTCCAACTTGTTTAATCGAGTGCCCTTTATATAGCATTTCAATTTAGTAAAACTCTGATCATGTTGAAAATCATATTTATGTAGAAATGGCTAAATTTGCATTGATTACTTCCAATTATTCTGGCTTGAAAACCCATTTTACCCCTGTTGTATTGTAAGGCCTCTTAAGGACCTGGAAATGTGAATGTATTAATATAGAAGCAAAAATGAGTTATTAACATGACACTATTTTGTGTGATTTTTCTGATAATCCTTTTAACATGGGGAGTCTGCAGATTATCTTCCCACTGGACACTGGCTATAACTAAGAAGCTGATAATAAGGAGTTGAATTAAGATTTATCCTTTTTTTTATGTATCTTTTCTTAGACTGAGATATCACAACAATAGTTCTGCAAAAGAATGTTTCCGCTGCCTTGAGAAGTCACAAGCAAAAACAAACAGCTACTACCACTGGAGCTGTTAAAGTTAGTGGACCTTGAAATTGATGTATAAATGCAACGCATGGCTGATCAGTACATACACACCAGCTGTGCAATTGAATGCAGTTGACCTATGATCACCTTTCTTCTTTCACATATGTATAAATGCAAAACGTTTACATAGTTAACATTTGTGCAAATGCTTATCCTTATGCAAATGCTGCACAAAATGCTTGAAAGAAATAGCTGATATAGGACTTTGCTTTGATGTCTAACCTTGTAACACTGAATGTTATCCCCAGGTCTCAAATTCCACCTCTTTAGAGGATGTACAGCTGATATTTGTCTTACGTATGCATTTTGAGGCCATTGTAGTCCATTTTTGACTTTGTGATCTCAAAAGCTTTTTGCTTTGGTCTCTTGTTTCAAACCACACCTTTCTTAGTGAAGACTACCTGTATTCTGCTTTTGACTTGAATGTCATAGCTTTGGCCCAGTGTATGAGCCGATCAAGGGTCCACAGTTTACTTATTTCTATAACGTGAGACGTGTGTTTGTGATGTCTCTGCGTACTGACGATCTCATTAGTGACATTATTTGGCTTTGATAGCTTTGATAGCTTTGATAGCTTTGATAGCCTTTGATTGCCTTTGTAGTTTACATTTTGCATAAACACTTGTAAACATTTGTCCAACTTGTTTAATCGAGTGCCCTTTATAGCATTGCAATTTAGTAAAACTCATCATGTTGAAAATCATATTTATGTAGAAATGGCTAAAATTCTAATGTGCCACCACAGTGCCATTATTAGTGTGATATTCTATCTTGAAAACCCATTTTCCCTGTTGTATTTTAACGCCTTTTAAGGACCTGGAAATGTGAATGCATTAATATAAAAGCAAAAATAGTTATTAACATGATACAATTATGTGTGATTTTTCTGATAATCCTAACATGGGGAGTCTGCAGATTATCTTCCCACGGGACACTGGGTACATGTCACATGAAATACAACTAAGAAGCTGATACTGAGTTGAATTAAGATTTATGCTTTTTTATTGTAAGAGAACTATAAATTGTCCTTAGGGTGTCCCTGCAGCTATGGGGGTGCAAATAATGAACCTGATCAATGAGCTGACATGAACCTATACCTTTGGGTTTATTTTCATCCGGTTTGTTTAACTTTCCTCACTTTTTAACATGCTTCTTTGGTTGGAGGTTTTAGGTAAATCCCGCTTGTCTTAGACTAATGTGTCATCTTTTAAACTGAATCACTTTGACTAAAGATGTGTGGTGCTAAACTCCACCTGAGACAAAAATAGTCCTAAGTTCTTCACTTGTCAATGCAACTGCCTCTTCCCCCCCAAAAAAACAGCTACTACTACTGCAGCTGTTAAAGTAGTGGACCTTGAAATTGATGCATAAATGCAACACATGGCTGATCAGTACATACTCAGATCAGGTATAACATCATGACCAGCTGTGCAATTTAATTCATTTGACCTATGATCATCTTTCTGAACCTTTCTTAATATTTTAAAGCCTAAAATGTCATATTTCCATACTGGAATATTATAAGGACGCCATAAAACACCACCGCGTTTCCAACTCCTTAGAAATCATCCCCCTACCTGTACGTCACACAGGTGGGAGGACGTGGGGAGAAAAATAAATGGGTGTGTCTCACGAGACCTCCTCGGTAACTGACATTTGGATGGGAGGTGGAAGCTTATAAATACCGGGGGGAAAGTTTGACGGGATTATAACGGTCCGGGTCTTCGCAAGCAGGCATCGTCTCCAGAGATTCCACTTATTACTACTTTTTACTTTTTATTTTATTCTCGTTAATTTCCAAGATGAACAGAATTATCCTCCAGCTTTTTGCAGTCGGGATGTTCTTCGCTGTCGGTGAGAAAAGATCATTTTAATTCAACCAGGAATGTGCGCTTTAGTTAAGTTTTATTCCGTCAACTGCCAACAAATTCTGTCCCAACACGTTTCGAGTAAAATGTTAATATTTGAGTCACTTTATTAGAGTTGGGGGAGTGTATCATGTGTTTAGCGCTGGGTGTGATGTTGGGTGTGATCGGGAGCGAGCATGAGTATGATGTCTGGGTGTGTTCACTGTTTTGACCAGTATGGTGGTTTTTTTTGGGGGGGGGGGGGGCACTGACAATAATAATGTAGCCATGAGTTTTGTTTACTGTCAGCTGATTGATTTTCTTTATCTGTCACTGCAGCATAACTCAATACATTTTAAAAAAACTTAGATAAATGTATCCTACGTATGTATAAATGCAAAACGTTTACATAGTTAACATTTGTGCAAATGGTCAGCAGCAAAACAGTCCAACTGCTGCACAAAATGCTTGAAAGAAATAGCTGATATAGGGCTTTGCTTTGATGTCTAACCTTGTAACACTGAATGTTATCCCCAAGTCTCAAATTCCACCTCTGTAGAGGATGTACAGCCCATATTTTCCTTACTTTTGCATTTTGAGGCCATTGTAGTTGTTTCAAACCACACCTTTCTTAGTGAAGACTACCTGTATTCTGCTTTTCACTTGAATGTCATAGCTTTGGCCCAGTTATCCTTTCTTAGTGTATGAAATATGAGTCAATCAAGGGTCCAGTTATTTGTTTTATGTAATGTGTGTTTGTAAGGTCTCTGCGTACTGATGTCATTAGTGACATCATATGGCTTTGATAGCTTTGATTGCCTTTTTAGTTTAACTAGCATTGCAGTTTAGTAAAACTCATCATGTTGAAAATCATATTTATGGGATGTAAATGGATGTATATCCTCTGACTGCGTAACTGTGACGTATTGATGGGAGTTGGAAGCTTACAAATACCGGGGGAAAATTTTGACGGGGTTTATAACGGTCCGGGTCTTCGCAAGCAGGCATCGTCTCCAGAGATTCCACTTTTTACTTTTTATTTTATTCTCGTTAATTTCCAAGATGAACAGAATTATCCTCCAGCTTTTTGCAGTCGGGATGTTCTTCGCTGTCGGTGAGAAAAGATCATTTTAATTCATCCAGGAATGTGCGTTTTAGTTTTATTACGTCAACTGCCAACAAATTCTGTCCAACACGTTTCGAGTAAAATGTTAATATTTGATTCACTTTATTAGAGTTGGGGAAGTTTATCATGTGTTTAGCGCTGGATGCGATCCTGGATGCGATGCTGGGTGTGATCAGGGGAGCGAGCATGAGGATGATGTCTGACTGGGTGTGTTCACTGTGTGGACCAGTATGTTTTTGTTTTTTTTGTTTTGTTTTTTTGGGAAGGGGGGCACTGACAATAATTAGCCATGAGTTTTGTTTACTGTCAGCTGATTGATTTTCTTTAACTATCACTTCAGAAAAACCAATACATTAAAAAAAGTATCCTACATATGTATAAATGCAAAACCTTTACATATTTGTGGAAATGCTCAGCAGCAAAACTGTCCAACTGCTGCGCAAAATGCTTGAAAGAAATAGCTGATAGGACTTTGCTTTGATGTTTTCTCTTGACTTAGATCAACTTTGCTTTGATGTTTTCTCCTTGACTTAGATCTTTGCTGCCTTGTAACCTCACTTGTAAGCCGCTTTGGATAAAAGCGTCTGCTAAATGTAAATGTAAGCTGAAAATGGCTGGAATGGTTAGTTAAAAGTGCTACAAGTAACTTTTAGACAGTGGTAGGTAAATGAGTAAAAAAAAAATCATTGGATAAATTGTTCAAATGCTGGCTAAAAATAATTTGTAGTGCTAGCTAAAAATGCTAAACCCTTAATGCTTAGCCAAAAGTCACAACGCCACACTTCTTTTGTTGTGTACACAAAGTAGCTCACTCAATAGTGAGCACTCGAGTGACATCACGCACACTTACTAACACTCACATTTACATTTAGTCATTTAGCAGATGACAAGTGAGGTAAAGGCAGCAAAGATCTAAGTAAAGGAGAAAACCTCAAAGCAAACTCACTAAACTAAGGAAACTCACTAACTGCTGTGTGTGAGCCCTGCAATGGCAATTGTTCACATTTCGAAAATGGGGCTAGAACCATTGTTACCAAAAGTGTTGCATTGTGGGATACTTTGAGTGCACGAGTTGTACACTCCATATTTGGACACTAACAAATGGCAAATTATTTATTTTTTAAATAAAACAAGAAATTTTCCATTAGTAGCCCTCTGTATTTTTGCTGAAATCCTTGGGAGTAAATGTATTTGTTGGTTTCCTTTTTACTTATAAAATGGAAACCAACAAACACATTTACTGTCTCGGATTTCAGCAAAAATACTGTGGGCGCAGTTGTGCATCTACCCGCTGCACATCCCAGGCTTTTACTCCTGTAAAAGCCTGTTATTACAGGTTGGGGTGTTTGTGAGATATGAGTGATCTTTTTTTTTCAGGCGTCATTAAAAGACTAGTGTCCCAACCTGCTGGCTACCTCCTGAGAAATACCTAACCTTGTAACACTGAATGCTATGCCCTATCCCCAAGTCCACCTCTTTAGAGGATGTACAGCCGAAATTTGTCTTACTTTTGCATTTTGAGGCCATTGTAGTCCATTTTTGACTTTATGATCTCAAAAGCTTTTTGCTTTGGTCTCTTGTTTCAAACCACACCTTTGTAGTACACACTGTAGTAGACCTGTATTCTGCTTTTCACTTGAATGTCATAGCTTTGGCCCAGTTATCCTTTCTTAGTGTATGAGTTATGAGTCAATCAAGGGTCCACAGTTATTTGTTTTATATAACACGTGTCTTCGTGTAATGTAATTTTTATGTAATGTGTTTTTTAGACGTCTCTGTGTACTGTTGTCATTAGTGACGTCATATGGCTTTGATAGCTTTGATTGCCTTTGTAGTTTACCTTTTGCATAAACACTTGTAAACATTTGTCCAACTTGTTTAACCGAGTGCCCTTTATATAGCATTGCAATTTAGTAAAACTCACAAGAAATACAACTAAGAATCTGATAATAAGGAGTTGTAAGATTTATGCTTTTTTTTTGTAAGAGAACTATAAATTGTCCTTTGGGTGTCCCTGCAGCTATGGGGGGGTGCAAATAATGAACCTGATCAATGACCTGACATGAACCCATACCTTTGGGTTTATTTTCATCTGGTAATCCCTACTTTCTTAGACTGAGATGTCATCTTTTAACTGAATCACTTTGACTAAAGATGTGTGGTGCTAAACTCCACCAGAGGCAAAAATAGTCTTAATTTCTTTACTTGTGTCAATGCAACTGCCTCTTCCCCCCCAAAAAAAACAGCTACTACTACTGCAGCTGTTAAAGTAGTGGACCTTGAAATTGATGCATAAATGCAACACATGGCTGATCAGTACATACACAGATCAGGTATAAACTCCTTTCCAACTCCTTAGAAATCATCCTGCTACCTGTACGTCTCACAGGTGGGAGGCCGTGGGGAGAAAAATAAATGGGTGTGTCTCACGAGACCTTCTCTGACTGTGTAACTGTGACGTTTGGATGGGAGTTGGAAGCTTACAAATACCGGGGGAGAGTTTTACGGGGATTATAACGGTCCGGGTCTTCGCAAGCAGGCATCGTCTCCAGAGAGAGACGAGGTGGGTGCGATGCTGGGTGTGATCAGGGGAGCGAGCATGAGGATGATGTCTGACTGGGTGTGTTAACTGTTTGGACCAATACGCTAAGGGTTTTTTGAAAGACTAAGATCACCTCTACACTAGAATGTTGTCTTCGACAGAAGAGTGGCTCACAAATGGAGATCTTCTGTCGACATTCTAGTGTAGAGGTGATCTTACTCTCTTTAAAAAAAACCTTAGCGTTGCACAAATGACCACTGGTCAGTAGGTGTGTGAGTTGTGGGGAAATGTGACTATTTCAGTCATAGACTGTTGACAAGTCCACATCAAATGTTACAGGCTAGTGAGAGGTTAGGTGCAGCATCCAGGTGCCAGAGAAATGCACAAATAGGCGAGTCTGTGTGACTGCCAGCTATGCTTCAACATACAGGGCCTGTGCTTCCGAACTCTTTTTGCGGAAATCACTCTTAACTGCCCAAAAAGTCTAAGTGACACGATTATGGTCCTAGTTTTTGGAGTAGTAGTGAGAGCAATTTAGCAACAAGTCCTATCTCTCTACCAAAATGTAGCAGAACATTGCAGGATTTTATTAAATGATACTGTTTGCACAAGTTCGAGTTTTTGTGAAAAATTGTGGTATGCAACCCTCCATCAATAAGAACACATACTATTTTAATTTGCAGCTTTCTGTGTTTTTTTTTTTCTGGGGGGTTGTTTTTTTTTCCAACAAGGAAGATGTGACCGATATTTGTCCCTTAAAAAACGATTTCTGCATACTTGAGGATCTGCAAATTCATCAGTTACACAAGTCACTTGTATACGGTTTCATCAAGGCTCACATTGCTTTTTATTTCCTGGAATATAATCACTATAATATGCCGTGTAAGCGATGTTGGTCCACATTTTTAAACTACTGCAGCAAATAATCATGATGGGAAAAGTAAATGATACAAAAAAAGAATCCAAGTACTGTCTATAGGGTATAAGGTTCTTTTTATTATTATAATTTACTGGGGCAAACAATTATATTCACACCAAAAACATTTAATCTGGCTACTACTCCTATCATCCTGGTTACTCCCATGCTTCGAAGATGTTGCCACTGTGATTCTAAATCTAAACCTTTGTACAATTCCCATCCTGCCATGGCGTCAGTTTAACTTTCCATACTAATTGGAGTGTTGCTTTAGCGCATGACATGTACTGTAAAATTAATTTCAATTATGTTATTTGCTGTTTAGAGTTTAAAATGTTAAGGATGCACAGTTTAAATACTTATTCCTAGAAACAAACTATTTTTTTAGATGTTACAGGGACAGCACTGATGCCCTTACATGGAAATCATTGGTACCCTAAACAACTGTCAACAATATAACTAACTATTCTAAAATATTAGACTCCCTGTCTTTGGTTCCTTAAAAATGTAACAGAAGAACACTTTGGAGTTGTAGTTACAATGACTGAGGGGTAGAGGGCAGTATAACACTGACTTTACTCATTAGGGGGCTCAGCATAGTTCCACACAAACTAGAAGATGGCGCCTCTCTCCCCCTGACCATGAACAATGCTTGAAGTAATTGTCCCCCTAGATTTCAGAGGAGAATTTGTACTTTCCCCCCAGTATGAAAAACTTATGAAGTGTGCTGCATCTTTCTTTTATGGATTTTTTATGGATTGAACTGCAATGTATTTAATCGCTTATTTGTATATTTTCCTTCCACTGGTAACATTGCAGACATTTACATTGAAATGCTTGTTTTGGCTTGTGGCACTAGTTTAAGGAAAGGGAAAGGAAACTCATGTTGGACAAACAAATACAACACAAACGCCCCCAAATGTATTTTAACTTTGTTCAACATCTCTTTAAACATTTTTGCTTTAATGAATGTAGGATTTTTGTAGGACTTTTGTGTTGGACTGGAATGATTTTTAGTAGGTGTCCAGAATGATTTTTAGCAACAAAATGTAAGTAAAGAATCTGAGATTTCATCCCCATTTGAAGATTCTGGATTTCCTCTTTTTCTTTTGTCGTCTTTTCTCATGCACTTATTACCACGGTGAGGGAAGTGGCATAACTGAAGCTTACTGCTCATTTCTTTTTTCCACTGTAAATACAGTAAGCACTGATTGTAAGGGTTTTAATGGCCGAGATGGTGACGAATATATATTTCCTGATATTTGCCAAACCTTGGATGTGCAAAAATGTACAGCGACTTTTCGTGTGCCAATTTCCTCTGCCGATTGTTGTCAAAAGTGATTGACTGCACTAGTTCTTGTAACGTATGCGCATCATTTTCCCGGAACCGTATCTTGCAAAATGTGCCGCTGGCCTTAAATATCTGTTGCCATCAGGGGAGGTGAAGACCTCTGTCCAGTGTATTTTCATGGGTATTTTACAACTCTGGTCGTTTTGTTTATGTTGGTCATGTTGTGCTTAGTTTTACACATGTTGGTGGTTGTGGCATGTTTGAACCTTTCTGTAATTTAATTACATTTCCATCAAGAAATGTTAACATTGATTTTAAACTTTGCTCTCTTACCTCTTAAGCGCACAAACAGGTCAGACTGGGTTTTGGATGTGTATAGCACAGCAGGAGAATACTGACATGTAACAAGTCAGTCAACATTACAAAGTGTTGCAGTGTTACTAGGAGTGGCAGCACTGAGGTCACATGAGACTAATGTTAAGTGATGAACCTAAAACTTTGGAACACGGGGGGGAAAAAAAACTACATATTTAAATATGCCTTTTTTAAAAAGGGGTTTGGTGCCTGGTAGGAGCCCCCCTCCCCTCCCCCCTCCCCCCCTTGCAATAGAATATATTTTACTGATATGCCTGTGATTATTAGAGCAAGAGTAATGAGAGCATGTCAAAAGTTTGGAAGTTGTTAACTGTACCTGTACCTGAGTTTGGGTGTGACCGAAACCAAGAGCGACAGGGCGTGTGGAGTTGTAAAAAGGTGTTTTCTTACCTTAGAATAATCCAAGTTCTTAACTTCTATGAACCTGTAATCGAAATTAATCCATCTCAAAACATGTTAAATCTAAATAAATTTCACTTATTTTAAAGATTAGTATCTAAAAATGTGGTTGAGTTTAAGTCAATTTCGATCAAGTCCTGTACCATTTTGGGTTTGTTTGTGTTTTCTGACTGATGGAATGGATTCTATTGTCGCACAATCCAGTGCACACCTAAAATTGAGGAAGTCCTCAGCTGTAATAAAATGATACAATATAATGTTGAGTCAGAAACCCAAACATCTGTTAATGCATCAGCTTCATATCTAATCAGACATCCATCTAAGTAATGGCAGAGTAAATGTAGTGTAACATAACCAGAGGTTGAAGGAGATAAAACATATCTTATTTGGCAACAGATTAATGTTATAAATATCACGGCAATTTTGTTGCGCCAAACTAATAACAAGGAAATACCCTCATGTGTCTTACCATTGATTTAATGACTGGTTTTAACTGTAACGTATCTCCAAAGCATAAAATATTTAGAGTAGAAAAGTAGTTATTTAAATGGAGTTTCACCTTGGAAGCGTGTTTTTCAGTGCTGATCCTAATGTTGGGGGACATTTGATTTGCAAATTTGTTGTGATAACTGTACTGCAGGAGCTGAATACTGTCCGTTTACACCTCTGTCCCTGTAAAAACTGGTTCAGCTTAACGAAGGCTATGCTTCAAATGTACAGAAATAACATGTATCTCAGCAGAAGTAACTCATTTAGTGATTATAATTTTATGCTGTGGATTCCCTTTAAAGTCCTTACAACGTGTTGATAGAAAATGGACATTTGCATACAGTAATTTCCCTGCATGCACCTATGATGCTGCAACTCACTCGTGACATTCTTGAACCAGCAAATCATAAAAGGTAATTTTCTAGACATTGCGTTTATGTTACTACTTCTGATTACTGTGTTCTTTCCAATGCCAGTCATGGGACACATGACGTCCCAACTTGAGCTACCGGTTTCCAACAATGTTAAAGAGGCTTTCACAGGCTTGTGGGTTTTCCCCCGCTCCCAGCACAGTCGCTCGTTGCTGGGTCAGCCTTACAATGGCCACTCCACTTGGAAAACACAACACTGAGTTAGTAATCATACAATCTAGATAATCTCAGAACTTTCTTTTTTTTTTTTGCCCCCGTCTTTCTGTTTTATAGCTAATTCACTTCCTTTGACCATTGCATTTCCCCTGTTTGCTCATTATAGTTGATAGCTGTGAACTGACTTTTAATCTTTTTTTTCTTTTATTGTCACAGGATCAGTGTAGATTATCTTAAGGGGAACTGCGTCTGTGTTTGCTATTTTCAATCGTGTGCGACATGTTTGTGTTGACCTTTTTATTTTTATTGTCCAAACGCAAGCAGACAAACCTAATTGTTTTTGAGCTGAAACATTTACTCAACAATAAGTTAAACTGTTTTGAGACTGAGGAAGTATTTCAATGATGATTGACTCAGAAAAGACAAGCTGCTATATGATACCAACTAAAAGAAACCGCACCATCTCGTTGATGGTGAACACAGTCCTGTATTTTAGACATTAAGATGTAGCTTGTCGCACTCCTGTACACTAATTCTGCTCCTCTTCTTCCTCTGTTTATCAGGTCAAGGTTTGCAGTGCTACAATTGCGACATTGGAAACCAGTGCACTACCACCACTAAAGTAACATGTCAAGATGGTGAAAAATGCTTCAGTGGTCTTGGAAAAGCAGGTAAAGGAGCTAAACATCTCACCATACAACATTCCTTAAAAAACGCTCATCACCATGCGTCTGAAACTCCCTGTGGTTGCAATCTCTACGTTGCACAGCAATCATAATTCAAGGATTCAAAAGTGGTGACAAGAGGAAAGGTTGCTGCTTATTTCGTTAGCTGATGAACAGAATATTTTTGTTTGTCGTTTATTCTCAACCAGTGTACTTTCACCTTGGGGTCACCATTATTGAATATACAATAACCAGTAAGCTGCCCACAGACTTGAGTAATATATTGCCACATGTAAACCTAGGCCTTCCCCTTTTACACCCACCTGTGTAAGGAGACATTATTACAGCATTTTGCTGCCTTGCCATTGTGTATGAAAGGTAGAATACTTGAAATTGTGGAATGTTGGCGAAAGAGGTAAATGGTTTTACCAGTGGTGTTTGCTGTTGCTCCACAGCTGACAACTTGGATATCGTGTCGAAGGGCTGTCTAGCATCGGACGACTGCGACAAGACCGAAGACTTTGAGTATACCGCCATAGACCCTGCTGTCACGTATTCCCTGACCAAGACGTGCTGTGACACCGAGCTGTGCAATGGTGGCTCCAAGCTGTCTGGGGCCTCTGGCCTGGCCTTGGCTTTCACCACCATCATTGCTTTGTTTGTGGCCAACATCCTGATTTGACAGACGACACAAGATGCACACAGACAAAACACACAGTACCCACACAAGTCAGGTGTACAAGGATTAAATTAAATGCTTTCATCAAATATCAGACCTTGTTTTTGTTTTTCTCCACATGGGATTTGCGTTTACTGTCCTTTTTAAAGTGTATTATACTTTTCATTTTACAAGCGTGTTTGAGTAAAAACTCAATTCCCTCTTTATGTATGTTTAGAATGTATTAGACCTCATTCAATGGATGTGGATATTACTGTTTGGTAGACAGACCTTTATATTGCTAACGCATTCTAAGTGCCCTGCGTTTGCCTTTCACCACTTGAATGAGTAATGTCTCAAAAGCTTATTCGCCTGTTAGATATACACTGTATACCTTATTTTTTCTAGCGCAATAAGTCCCATTTCTGGGAATTACTGGTATAGTTCAACAAGTTAGAAAGTGCACTCACTCAAGATTGATAACACTTCCATGTTTTGTCTGATAAACATGAAGCTGCAGCTAGGAGATGATTAGCTTAGCATAATGGACTAAAGCTGCAATCTTACCTCTGGCTAAAAGTAGCCCTTTAGACAAGGGGCCCTATAATATAGTCTTAGTAAGTAAAATGAACGTTCACAGGAAAAGGTTCTTTACAACCAGGGTAGTGAGCTTTAGATAACACGTCTTTTCTTCATTCAGTATCAGCCTGTTTTTGTTTTTTCCAGTTCAATGTGCTGGCTGCAGCTTCATGCTAAAGTTGTATCAATCTTGACATCACAGTTTTTTTAAATGTTGTGCCTTTGACTCTTGGTATTTTCATGGAGATGTATACATTTCAAAGCATTTATAAACCTTTCTATTTTTGTTCATTTTATGTACTCCAATTTAGTTTGTGCTCACTTTGTGAAGATTTAACAAACATCATTTAATCCCTCCTTTGGCTGCTGCCTGGCAGTATCTGAACACATTTATTGATTTTCTTTAAGTTCGTCAATAGCTCCATCACTTCACTGGTTTATGTTTTTGATATTTATTTTAAATCCAGACATTACTCATAAATTGTTGTGTAAAACTTTTTTTTTTTTCCCAAGTGATGGCTTATGAGATTGATTGTTTGCAGATGGTGAAATGTTGGGCTATTGCAGCGATTAGTCAGCATCTTCCTTTGGTATTGGCTTGGTTTCAACATATTCCATACAATCATTAAAAATGAATTATTCCATCGTGATGGTCTATATGTTTTGTTAAAATAAACCCCCAAACAGTTTAAAGACTTGTGTCATGTAACTCATTTAGTTTCTTCCTTCCAAATGCCTGTTTTCTGTCATCTCACTGGACCCACTGGTTCTCTTGGTTTCAACACTACACCTACCCCCTGGTATGAAGGAACTCTTCTGTTCTGATGTCAGTTTTTGGCACAGAACGCAACATTTCTAGAAACCACAACCAAATTGTCTATTTGCCCAGCCCCCCTGTACCTTCCCTCGAGGTATCACAGCTATTAAATACAAACTCATCACTTACACTGCACACAACATCCAAGAAGCTCCAGGTTCTCTGAAGAATCAACAAAGAAAGAAAAATGGGCAAAATCCTACTTGGAGTCATTGTAGCTGTTGCATCTTTGATGCTGGGTAAGAATATATTTTTCTGATTCTACAAATGCATTAACAAAAACAATCCTGTATACTGGGTCAAGTTTAAGTACACGTTTATTAGGAGATGGGGAAGCTACATTGAATAAAAGCCAGACATTTTAAACTTTTAGATTTTGTTTAGTTTTTTAATTATTTTCCATTCAGATCAACTTTTGTGTCTTTGGAGAAAAATATATTCAAAGAACATAACTATCACCAACATTTTTTGCCAAGAGAGTTGTTTTTTTTTTTATTTTTAACTTTTGTGTTTTCCCTTGTTTGTTTCAGTGGATTCCCTGAGCTGCAACAAATGTTCCTTTGGCCTGGTGGGTGTATGCGTTGGCCCTACAAAAGAGACCTGCTCATCCAACATTAGCGTGTGTTATACTGCAGTAACAAGTAGGTCAACTCTTATACACCCTCTTCTCAGCATTTACTCGCTCACTTATGGCTTTGAACAAGATATTCATGTTTGAACTTCATACTGATACACCATGATAATTCCTTAATTTCAATTTAGAGGTTTTACCTATGAATCTGAACTGTTTATTTAAATGCATCGTGTTACTTTCCAGCTTTGTAGGTCTTGTTATCTAAAACAAACATTTTTTTCCTCAGCTTTTCCAGTTCTGTCCAAATTCTCGGGCTTCAACACTCAGGGCTGCCTGGATAACACCACAAGTTGCAACTCAACCTTTACCGACAGCTTCCTGTCCACCAACTACAGCACCCAAACCAACTGCTGCTCCTCTGACAACTGCAACCCCATCCAGACTAGCGCTGCCACTGCTTCCAGCAAGATGACAATCACTGCCACCATTGGTGCAGCCGTCCTTGCTTCAGTGTGGGGAAGTTTGCTGTAACATTAATGGAGGAAACATTAGCAGCTACTCCTGAAATACATTTGTAGCATGAATGATTATAACAAGAACCCAACGAAAAATATAGAGTCTTTGGACCTCATGATTAAGTATTTTTTTATTCTCAAATGAATGTGAGTTTATTTCTCATGTCTTGTAAGGGTTCTTCTGTTTTATGTTGACAAAATTATGAAACATAAAACAGAAAACTCAGATGTCTACATAATGGAAGTTGATTGATGGGATGTTTCAAGGAAACATTTGAGTTTGTAAATCTTCCATTGTTTTTTTTTCTTTGTTTTAAAGTGATTGTATTTATCCTCTTAACTATTTGTGTACTCTTGACAAAAATATTAATGTAAAATTAAAGAAAATTGATTAAAAGCGTCTGTTGTCACATATTCATACTTTCACAGAATACACAGTAATAGTTTAGCTGTAAGCTAGAAATGTTTTAGATAAAAAATCACGAGAAGAGAATTAAAGTAATATTTAAGATTCTGCAGCGTTTCTATGTCACCAATGTGAGTTAAACCTTTGGTTGACTTATGGCTGCGCCAGCAGAATATTTGGGTCTTACTGATTGTGGTTTCATTAATGATCTGTTCAAAGCTTCGGAAGTTACCTTAAGTTCATAGTGATCGTGTCTTATCCGAAAAAACTTTTTTACACTAAAAGATGCATAATGCTCAGTTTCCTGTTTTACTTTTCTCCTTTTTTGTTTCATGTTTTACCAAGATACAAACAGCCATTCTGTTCTCAGGAGATTAGCATATTACTTTATTATGAGCATGCAAACAAATGAGATTCTTTAGTCTTGTAGACGTTTAAGGTGAAATGTCGATGTGATGTCATGAAATCATAATTTGAATAGTGTGAAGTATAGGCCCTGGGAAAAGTTTAGTTTTTATAACAGACTACTAAGGCTGACAGCACTGCACTGCCACATTTAAGGGACTGATGGAGTTCGCAGTGCTTGAGAGGCACCTGGCTGCGGACAAACCGGGAATTCTGACAAGATGGTTGAACTTTAGCTGGAAGTTGTTCTGAATGCAGGGACAGGGACAGGCGAAGCATTGTCCGACCCACTAGGTTCGCTCAAGAACACAGACACGCAGGAAGTCGACCAGTTCAGGAACCGAAAGAATCAGCCGCAGACATTGTCTCGGGTCGTGTTTATAAGAGGAGAAAGTTAAAGTGTGCGATCAGTGCACGCGGGAGACACCACATGATAAAAACGTGTTTACAGCACATTGCAGCTGTGCATTTAAAAAAGTTAATTTACCTGAGTCTACAGACTCAGTTAAATAACTGATATACAGTGAAACATGGGGGTAACCTCTCTTGATTGACAGTGATAGGCCGACATTAAGTCAACCAGAAAGTTTTAGATTGCGAGTAGTGAGAGACAGACATCTACAGAAAAACAGATTAACAAAAGTGAACTTAACGCATGAGCCTGGAGTGAAGACAGAGCTGAGTCGTGGAAGCCAGCACAGAATGAAAGGTTAAAACAGCAAATAGTTGAAGGGCTGATGATGGTAATTAAATCCAGGTGAAAATATTATAGGTGGGGCCTAGGTCAAACAATGGAGAAGGGTGTGTGTGTGCGTGTGTGTGTGTGTTTGTGGCCTCAGGTAAGACGGTGTGAATGAATATGTGTGAAAACCACTTATTCACAGTCAAGAACAACAGAAACACAATCCAACACAAGGAAAATGACGGTGGTGTGAAAGGAGCAGCAGAAACCAACGACAGCCAATGAGAGTGAGCTGACCAGGAAGTGTCACCAACACGATGTTTCTGCTTCCACCAGTCTCATTTAAGATGAGAATAAAACTGGTTTTCAGCTCAGTCTGCTGCAGAATATATCCACATCCTGTTTTCTCAGCCATAACTTTGTATCCTCCCTTTTCTTTCTCAATACAAAACAGCACACACATGTGCTTCTGGCTCACACTAGTTCACCACGTTATGGTTCATCACGTCATGGTTAGTCACGTGAGTTTCTGTGAAATCTCACTTCCCGAATTCGCCCGTTAGTCACAGAATTGTGACTGAATTTTCTAGAATGTATGTTGTCCAGAATATAACATTAAAAATCATTTAAATGTGATGATTTTTTTTTTTTATCTTCTTACGTGCACCAGGCCTAACACAACCATCAAATGTTGAATTGTTCTTTAAAATTCATTGACTTTCACTCCTATTAATTCAGAGATTCACTTTATAGAGATTAAACATTTTATAAACATTTATTTTTCTGTTTATTTAATCTCTTTATGTTCATTTTATTGACATTTAGCTACTGTATCATGATGTAAGTTCCTAAGTGGCTCCACTCCGGCTCTGGGGAGCTGTTCACATTGGCAAACAGTCGTCATTACATTTTAAATGCTCATAATTGATACAAAGTTCATTGTTATTGCATTGAAACTGGTGAGAACTGTTAAACCTTTTACATCCGATAATGTTTATAAACTTTTGCAAAACTTTCTTTTACATGTTAACATGTTTCACCATCAAGATCTTTATTTGTGTCTATTTGATACCAGCTTGGAATGACTCAACCTAAATTATAAAAAGATGATTGACTCCACTTTTTAAAAGTGACACTTTTACAAATAAACCGGTTATTCAGAAAATTTGAAGAATGCAGTAAAAATCTAAACTGAGAAAAGGACTGGGACGGTTTCTGCCCCTTGTCTTTTGTTTACATTATCCATTTACATGACTGGTTCTACTGGTTTTAGAGCACCAAGGCAAACGAAGGGCATTTCGGGAATCTCCAAATTCTGAAGAACCAACAAGACAACTGAAGGTGTCACCTTATATAAATCTCAGGTCGCACTAAACTGCCTCATCAGTTTTTGCTACAAGCTGCAATCAAGAACCTCTACGCTCTCTGAAGAAGGATTTCTTTTTGTCTTTGAACCAAGAATCAAACCAACACACCAAGATGGGCAAAGTTCTGTTTGGAATCATTGCAGCTGTTGCATCTTTCATGTTGGGTAAGATTCACCAAATATCAACCAGTGATCCAGCCATTTGCCGGACAAAATTGATGCTTTTTATTCTGGCAGTAAATCATCTTCTTCAGACAAAGCAAATCTATGTATTTTCTGTAAATTTAGTTTATTTTATGCAGGAATTTAATCCAAAAAGGATAATAAACTCAAATGTTTTTAGCTTTTTAGACTTGTGAAACCTGTTTTATCAACAATTATTTTTAAGGGTATACAAGCAGAAAAACCCAGCAACATTTTTTTCCTTTTTTTCAGCATAAATCAGGATCCGATTTTGTACTGTTAAAAATGTAATATTCTGGAGAAAGTGTGACTCACTTCCTTCAAGTTCTATAAAAGATGTATCCTTAAACTATGTCACTTTATTTATTTTTAAAGACTTTCCAAGGGACTCATTCTTCAAAAGAAGATTGTTTTTGTCTGTAAGATTATATAGTTTCTAAAAAGATGTGTTGGTTTGTCAATGTCAGTTGTCAGAATCACAAATGCAACTCAATTCATCTCACCTGAGTTAGGGCACAACATCCAGTTTGATTCAGTGCAGCCTTATTCAACTTTACCATAACTGTGTTTGAGCAATAAAAAAACATGGTTATGGTTATAGAAAGATGCGGTTACACTTACTTTACACACAATGAGTGTTTGCTCTTATACAAAGTTTTTTTGTTAGTTAATTCATTCCAAAAATGTGTTGCATTGTTACGTCATCATCCACTGATTATTTTCATTTGTAGTTTATTTGCTATGGAAGATAAGAGACAGTGTACAGAGACAGAGGAAAGTGACATAATACGTTCTTTATGTGGACTGACGATTTAATAAATGGCTGTGTAACTCTGTCAATCGTCCAAATTATCTACTAACTTACTTTACTAATCTCACTGAATCAAAGCGCAACACTTTCACGCCTGATATTTTCTAAAATTGACAAGCTGGTCTTTTGTTATGTTGGGGCCACTTTAATGAGTGATGCGTGTTGTGGTCGACCCCAACACGCACAGCTCAACAAGTCTTTTTCGATTTTATCTATTGTGTTTTCACTTATGTTTTTCAGTGGACTCCCTTACCTGCAACCAGTGTCCCTTTGGTCTGGTGGGTTTCTGCTTTATACCTAAACAGCAGATCTGCACATTCAATACCAGCGTCTGCTATACTGGACTAGCAAGTAAGTCACCTTTTAAGTATGTAAAACCTCACCCTTTAGCCTCAAGCATTACCCAACAATAGAGGAATTATTCAGTCAAGTCACTCCCAGTCACGCATGGTTTAACAGTGTGCCAGCTGTTAAACCAGCTGTGCAATGTTTTATCTCCATACGGATACAATATAGTAATTTTTAGTTTTACACAAATTGTGTATAAAATCTTCTATACTAGATCTACAATATCAAGCCCAGGGTAATAGTTTTGTAAGTAACATTCAATTTTGGGTGTTTTAATGGACACAGATCAAATGAAGAATTAAAGGAAATAAAGCAAATAAAAATCTAGAGAGGGAGAAGGATAGTGAGGTGTGCGGTGATAGTGATTGTTAGTGATTTTAAGACCTTGTCTCATTTTTAATGTAACATCTGCAACATAAGGCGAGAAAAGTGTAGCTTAGAAATAGATAATTAAGTATAACATAAGTGACCACAGTCACACTCAGGAAATACAGATAAATGTGATACAGCAACAATTACAATATTTCCAGGCAGTGAAGTGTAAAAACGGATGACACTCAAATTAGGGAGAAGTATGTAAGAAATGTCCATTTAAATGTGTAGGTCTTGTTCACTGAAGCACACTTCTTTCCTCAGCTTTCCCAGCACTTTCAAGCTTCGCTGGCTTCAACACCCAGGGCTGCCTGGATAACACCACAACCTGCAACACCACCTCTACTGCCTCCATTCTGAACGTCACCTACAACACTCAAACCAGCTGCTGCTCCTCTGACAAATGCAACCCTGTCCAGATTTCCAGCGGAGCCACCACTTCCGCCAGGATGACAATCACTGCCACCATTGGCGCGGCCGTCCTGGCTTCAGTGTGGGGAAGTTTGCTGTAACAATGGACAAGAAGACACGTTAGCAGCAGCTCCTGAATTACAGTTGTAACATGATTGATTAAACCAAAACAGAAGGAAAGCACTATCCAAAATAAACAGTTTGAAGCTCATGAGTGTTTAAGTATAATTATTTGTATCCTCGTATGGTGTGACACTTTTTATTTCTCATGTTTTCTCAGGGTTCAGTTTTAGAATGATGGAATTTTCAAAACATGAAACACAACAGAAAACTACATTCTGGAAGTCAATCAATGGGATGTTTCAGGGAAACATTGAGATTATAAATCTTCCATTATGTTATTTTGCTTTATTATTAATATCATTGTATTTATCCTGTTAAGTACTTGTGTACTCTGGACAAAAATATTAAAGTAACATTTTGAAAAAAGTTGAAAAGCCTCTGTTGTCACTGTTACCTGCTCTTTCTTTGGCATAATACACAATAATAATTTATTTGTATCCTGCTTCAGTGATTCCTAAGACATCAGTCTTTCTTATCCAAAAAGCTTTTCAGCTCTAACTTAAAGCAGCCTATTGCTGCCACCTGAACAAAAAAATGCTGTTCCCTGTTTTGCTTTTTTCCTTTTTTATCTTTTCATGTTATAAGGAGATGCACACAGCAGTTTTGTTACTGTGAGACTGTTACAAGACACAATTTAGTCTTTGGTTAGATTATTATGAGCATACAAACAAATTAGATTCTCTAGCCTTGTAAACATTAAGGTGAGTTGGAGATGTGACATCATGAAATCATAATTTTCCTACTTGCACGGAGTGGCATCCCAGTCATTAACAATCAAAATACACCCAATTATTACACACAAGTGCTCAGACAAAAACGAAAAACCACAACACCACAGGTAGACTAACTTCTATTGCAAGGAATGCACAGAAGAAACAGAATAAGGTTCAAAGCCAGGGTCAGTGATTCAACTGCCAGTGCCTCCTGGCTACATGCCGAAGTGTCTTTGGGCAAGACACTGAATGCTATGTTGCTCCTTGTGGGGTACTTGAGCATGTTGCATGGCAGGCTCCAGCATCTGTGTGTGTGTGTGTGTGTATGTGTGTGAAAGTATAAGTAGACCTTTAAATTTGCATAATTGAAATGAAGTTTATGGTTTTTGCAATGAAACTGGGGAGAAGTGCTGCATCCTGTAGCACTTCTCTGTGGTTATAAACATGTTATATGTTATGTTTCATTGTCAGGTATTGTGTCTATAAAATACTGGCTTGGAATGAATCACTTAAAGGATAAAAAGATAGATTATTCCACTCTATGTCCCTCGACCATTTTGTCCAGAATACACAACTGCACCAAAGCCACAAAGGGAAAGTGAGACAAACTGAAGAAGTTTGACATTGTTCTGTCCTACAAACAAACACCAGAGGAGCACACTATGAGTAAGACGAAGGACGGAGAAACAAAAAGACGACGCGGAGGACAAGTGGTTAAAGATCCTGTCAGACAGGGAACTCACCCAGCAACACAGGGAGGTCTTAGCCAGAGGCCCAAACATAGCTACCACGTTCAACCAGGTTCCTGTAGTGTATTTTATTACAGCAACAGAATCAACCATCTGACCATCACCCCTCTTTCTCCCACAAGTGTCCTTCCCCCTCTCTGTCTTCCTCTCTCTGTCCCTTTCTGCAGGTGTCCCTGACATGGAGCTAATGGTCCTACAAACTTGGCCAGTGATTTGTTGTTGTTTCCTGTTGCTCTTTTCTTTTTTCTCTCCACTTTCCACTCACCCAAACTGGTCAAGGCAGATGGTCGCCTTTACTGACATCCCATTCTTAATCCATAGGGTTTAATATGACGTCGGCCCACCCTTTGCAGCTATAACAGCTTCAACTCTTCTGGGAAGGCTTTCCACGAGGTTTAGGAGTGTGTTTATGAAATACATCATACACAGTGCTCGCAGTCTTCGCTCTAATTCATCCCAAAGGTGTTCTATCGGGTTGAAGGCAGGACTCTGTGCAGGCCAGTGAAGTTCTTCCACACCAAACTCCCTCATCCATGTCTTTATGCACCTTGCTTTGTGCACCTGAATTTATTTATTTGGATGGGTGACCGAATACTTTTGGCAATATAGTGTATCTTTATAGTCTAGACTTTATTATGGCCATGTTGGTGCCTTGAGGTGATTCTGTTGTGAATTCATGCTATATAAATAAAGTTGAATGGAACTGAGTTACCACCTTTTACCTATTTACGAACTCCCCAAGATACAAGAGGAAGAAGCCCCCCTCAGACCCGCATTCAGCAGCATTGACTCAGGTACATACATTGTGAAATACTACCACTATTTCAGTGCTAGTTGGACACCGTAACCACCACATACAAAACTCAAAAGAGTTTGTAGCCAGGCTCTGGGAGCTGACTCAAACTAGATGCTGATGAAACCATGGCATCCTTTGAGGTCACATCCTTCTTCAGCAGCATCTCCACCACCAACGTAGTCGTTAGGAGAAGATTAGCAGAGGACAACACACTGCGCACCAGAAGCAGCCCTAACCAAATAAGATCTGCCCCCTTTTAGACTTGTGTCTGAATACCACATACTTCACTTACAGAGGTGGCTTCTACAGACAGTATTGTTGCCAACATGTACATGGTGGAAGTGGAGAAGAAAGGACTGAAATCCTTCCTTGGAACAGCACCAACCCTCTGGTTCAGATATGTGGATCACACCTGTGATCTAGTGCAGTGAAGAGTGTTGAGAGCTTTACATTGAAGAAAACTATGCCAGGATGGCCCAGTACTGAAAAAGTACCACTTCAGGACCAGAATCAATTGGAAAATAGTCTGCACTTATATAGCGCTTTCCTAACTATTGGTACTCAAAGTGTTTCACACTGCTTCTCATTCACCCAGTCGCAATCACAAACCGATGGGGGAGCTGCTATGCAGCTGGCAAACACTCACCGGGAGTAAGTAAGTTAGGGCTCAGTGTCTTGCTCAAGGACACTTTAATATGTGACTGGAGTCAAACCAGTAACTGGGGTGGTGGAAAACCACGCTACCTTCCTGCACAATCAGGAGTGTGCATGTACACCTGAAGGACAAAGAACACTTGTTTGAGAACAACAATCTACACCTTTGGGAAGAGAAGACAAAGGGTATGAGAGTATATAAAGCCACAATATGTTCACATGGAGAATCGTTCTCTCAGCACAGAAGGAGGCCTTGGCCACAATCTGTCTCCTTTTTTCTATGCTGCCCTTTCATCCATCTCCAGGAAGATTAAGACCACTTCACACATTCACTGAGGAGGCCAGACCTAACGAGTTGTCATCATTACATCCCTATGACTCCACCCGACTCGCAACTCCTCTTTTATCCACCTAATAAGCTGCATTCAGGCCATGTGGGAAACAGGACCCACTACAGAGGACATAACTGGGTCCCTTAGCCAACTTTCCTCAGATGGGAGAAGTTGCTTGGATGAGTAGTGAAACATTTCCCACCATTGTGTCTGGTTTTGTTTGTGTCTTTAGTGTCTTCACTGTCCATCTACGGGACTGGTTCTTCTTGTTTCAGCACCCTTTATTTGCTTTATTTGATATCTGCAAATGTTGTAATGCCCATAAAGACAAAGACATCTCCACTCCCTCTTGTCCACTCCCTCATGATCTCTTCTCATATAAATCCCATGTCTCACTAAACAGGCTCATCAGTTTTGTGGCAACCAAGAAGCTCTGAGCACTTTGAAGAAGAAATTTATTGCATTCGGACCAAGAGCCAAACCAACACACCAAGATGGCCAAAGTCCTATTTGGATTAATTGCAGCTGTTGCATCTTTCATGTTGGGTAAGATTCACCAAATATCTACCAATAATCCGTCATTTTTCACAGGGAATTGGACAAATTTGATGTTATATTCTTTGGCAGTAAATGATCTGATTGAGGTTGTACTTTAATCCATAATACAGACCAAAGAAATGATTATATGTATTTTTCTGTCAAACTGTGTTTATTCTATGCTGGAATTTACTCTAAAAAGGCAAAAAAAGTCAACATTGTTTTTTTAGCTTTTAAGACTTGAAATTGTTTTATTACTTTTGTAACAGTTGTTTTAGTTTAATACAGTCAGACAAAAACACAGTAGCAGCATCTTTTAATCTAATTTTAAAGGGACTAATTCTTTAATATCAAATGTAGCTGTTTAACTCTTTCAGTCGTCCTAATGATCTATTAACCTACTTACTCGTTTCACTGGGCCAAAGCACAACACTGATTAGCATCCTTCATCCTTGACGTTTTCTAAAATTGATCAGCTTTTTTTTTTTTTTTTTTTTATGTTAAAGTGTGTTTGGGTGTACTTTTATGATTTACATAACAGTGCATGTTGTGGTCGGCCACAAATTTACACATTTGCTCAACTACTATGCTATTTCATTTCAGAACAACAACAAATATTTAAAAACAATTGCTGCTACAACAGTAAAGCTTATCCAGGGTAAAAATTAAAGTGATGAAATTTAAGCCCGACTGCATCAACCTGTTTTAAACGTATTTTGTTTCTTTTAACCACATAGATCTTCCATCACTACTGCGGAAACTGAGGTTACACAGCTCAACACAAAGTCTTTTTTGATTTTAACTATTGTATTTTCACATGTGTTTTTCAGTGGAGTCCCTGACCTGCAACCAGTGTCCCTTTGGTCTGGTGGGTTTCTGCTTTTTCCCTAAACAGCAGACGTGCACATCCGACAGCAGCGTCTGCTATACTGGAAAAGCAAGTAAGTCACCTTTTAATTGTGTAAAACCTCACCCTTTAGCTTCAAACATTACCCAACAGTAGAGGAATTATTCAGTCAAATCACTCCCAGTCACGCATAGTTTCCCAGTTGTGCAATGTTTTATCTTCATGCGGATACAACATAGTAATTTCTAGTTTTACCCAAATTGTTTATAATATCTGCTATACTAGACCTACCAATAGTAAAATAGCCCTTAACAAACCCAGTGTAGTTGTTACATGAATAAAAGTAGATATAAAAAGTAGTTGTATAGCAAAAAGATGAATTGGTAATTTTGAGTGATTAAATAGAGATAAATGTGGTCCAGCAAAAAGTGCAATATTTCAGGCTGTGGAGTAACAGGCAGGGAAGACTGATGGCGTTAAAATTTGGGAGAAATATGTCAGAAAAGGTACAACATTACTTTCTAACTCTTTAGGTCTCGTTAACCTAAGCAAACTTCTTTCCCCAGCTTTCCCGTCACTTCCAAGCTTCGGGGGCTTCAGCACTCAAGGCTGCCTGGACAACACCACAACCTGCAACACCACTGTTAATTCCTTGTTTCTGACCGTCAACTACACCAGCCAAACCAACTGCTGCTCCTCAAACAACTGCAACCAGCTGAACAGTGGTGGCAGCGCTTCCGCCAGGATGACCATCACTGCCACCATTGGCGCGGCCGTCCTGGCTTCCGTGTGGGGAAGTTTGCTGTAACACGAAATAGAAGAAACATTAGCAGCTGCTCCTTATTTCCAGTTGTAACATGATTGATTAAACCAAAGCAGAAGAAAAGCACTATCCAAAATAAACTGTTTGAATAGAGTATGATTATTTATATCCTCATATGACGTGACATGAGGTTTCTTATGTCTTATTACTACACTATGGAAGTTGATTTTGCTTATATTTTTTTAATGACATTGTATTTATCCTGTTAACTACTTGTGTCATCTTGAAAAAACATAGCTGCAGAAATTAAAAGTCATTTGAAAACCTAATTTGTCACTGCTATCTCTTTTTACTTTTTCATAATACACAATATAAGTTTAGCAGTTTGCTGCTCCCAGTACTTTTATTTCCAGTTTGAGAATTCAGAGACATGAAGCCATGGAAAAGAAATAGTTATGATTCTGCAGGATTTCTGTGTCAGAAAGCAAATTTGTGATGGTGACCACTTTAACTGCTTTTTTATCAAATCTCGCTGAGTTTTATCTAGCGAAGAAAATTTCAGTTGGCTCTTGGATCTAATCGACATACAAAGGCTTGTCTTGGTGAATCCACCTGCAGCCAATATTTATTTCTAAATGTGGCTGTGCCAAAGGCTTCTGGCAGAACCGTCGCTGACGCATTTGCATTATGTTATCCTGAAACTGCTGTTCAGTAGTAGGACTTACATATCTACACATATCTCTGAGGTTCTTCAATTTGTTTCATCTCTCGGGTCTAAAAGATTTGTTGGGAGTCTTAAGTATTGAGCCTCTGTGGAGTCATTACCACCTTTAGGGTGACATCAGTGCAATGATCCCACCTGACAATGATGTGTCATGGTCACATGAGTCAATTCATTTGTAGACATGGGATACACATCATTCTTGGCTTTATCAACTTTCTGTCAATAAGATATAGATCACTTTTCTGATTGGCTGTTCAGCTTAGCAAATTGACTGCCTGAGAAAAGACTGTGGGCTGACAATGCCTCGACGCCATTTGCAACTTCTTATCAGACATATTCTTGATTAATAGTAGTCATTTAGCATCATAGTAGAATTCATAGTAGTCAATTCATTAGGCACATCTGTAAAATCTAATGCAATCCAGCAGCTCTGCCATGACTTTTTCTGTCTGTCCTGAGTTAGTAACTCTACTGTCTTCCCAGCCGGCCTTATCTGCCTGTCTGATCTGAATTCTCCTGTTTATTTTTTTACATGTTTCGCATCCTTGTGCGTATTGTCTGTCAGCATCAGTCAGCATCTGCAGCTCACAGTGCAGACACACATTTAAAAAGGCCAAACTGCATGAAACATTACGTGACCAAGCAGTCGCACAACTGTCAGTGTTGTTTGTTCTCACATTTCTGTTAAATCTACGTATGCATGTCATATGGGAGGTGGACACATGTCACTTACACGTGAACGTGAAACGCACCTGTATCCTAAGGGGCCGGGCATCATTGGGGCAGTGAAAATGCATCAAAATGAACACATTTGTGCCATGATGAGTGACACCAATTAAAGTGTTTATGATCATCTCACAGGGCTGTGGATCAGACAAATTTAGTTCCAAATAAAACACATTTCCACTGTGTGACTGAATTTCTGTCGCAGCAATGGGTTGACCCTTACAAAACTTCTTATCAGTGCAGCTTACGTGTATTACTGATACAACTCTCCTGCATATAAAGATGTTTGAGAGTCTTTGTTCCCACCAAAACGTGAACCCTGCAGCTTCTGAAAAACTGCCAATTTAAACCTTGGAAACAGCCAACTCTCTTTGGTGGTACTTTTGTCTGTAGGTACAACTACAAAAATCACGATGGCCAAATTTGCGTGGGGCTGTGCAGCACTATTGACTCTGTTTGTTACAGGTACGTTACTTTCTTTTGCCCCTTTAACGTTCGGCTTGTGAAATCGTTTTTAGGAATAATTTATGCGGTTGTGTGTCTGTCAACTGGGACAAACCACTGCTGTTAACAGCATTTTGTGTTTTCTTTTTTCCATAACTGTTGTCAGAGTAGGATTTCTATGCAATTTATTATTTTTCACACAGCAGAGCAGGATGTACTGAATGACTTTAAAGACATTTCTATAAAGGGCCCACACCTGTTAGAGAGCCTGAGACCAAATTGCATCTGCCGTGAAATTGAATGCTCAGGCCGCACAAACTACAACATTAAAACCACAGGTTTACCAAATATGTCTAGTGGGATTACATGATTTTTATTGTGCTTTTGGTGGATTTCTTTACACAATTTGAAATTTTTACGGGAACCACCACAGTGTTTCTGTAACCAAAGGCTCCTATCAAATGTTATTTTTATGTGTTTTGAGAGACAAATCAATTCCACTGACCTCTAATGCATCAGGGTGAAGGTGGAAAATTCATATATCGGCAAACAAAACAAATAGGTGTGGTAATTCAAAGTCATACGCATTTACCCTGCATTACATTACCTTTTAGATAACACACCGACTGCCAGTGTTCACCTTGAGAGGTTAGAAAAAACAAGCTCTTAATGTGTGCTTTGTGATTACAGCAGGTGTTTGATTAAGGTGTAACTAAATTGACTCATGTTTTAAGCTTTTACTTTTAGCTTATTACCTCAGCAGGGCTGATTCCCTGGGACATTTTATCCTCTGCCCTAATTGTCTCTATTGTCTGGTTTTCTCCTCTCCCATAGTTGAGTCTCTGAGCTGTTATAAGTGCGATTTGGAGATCCTCAGCTCCTGCTTCGAGAAAACTCATGTAAATTGCACTGGCAATCAAACCATGTGCTACAGTGCAGTTGCCAGTAAGTTGCTGAATGACATGTGAACCTTTTTTTTAATTTGTTTTGCATTAACAAGTCTCAGTTAACAAAATTTTTATCTTCATAATTTAACATGAAGATAAGACAAAGGCTATTAGAGTTCAAACTTCAAGTTAACGGAAGTTGGGGAGACATGTTAACACGAACTTCATTATATTTAAAAACATTGATCATTGCACAAAGATTTGAAGTCAACCAAATCCTAAACATGTAAATGATTCAGGATAAGACATTAATCATCCCCGAAGGGAAACATTTACTTGTTACACCAACTTTTTTTTAACAACCAGAAAGTCAGCAGACAAAATGTCTTTTCCTCCAAATTAGAGTTTTTTCTTTAAATTTTTTTAAATATATGTTATTTCACTGTTTAATTATATGAAATTTGATCTTTCTTACCACTGTTTTAAAAAAAAATACTGCATGTGAACTTTTTACATTTAGCCTAATTATGTTTTAAGGAAATTTGCATCATATAAAATTACATTATCAAAGAAAATAGTGACCATTTGGTGCATTGTTCCACAGTTAGCTTTTATCTCATTTTCAGATATAGTTCCTTTGGCAAGTCACATCAATAAAACATAATCCCAGTGACAGAACAATACGAGACAATATGATAAATTCTGTAGACACATATTATATTGATATTTTGCACGCGATTTTCTTTTTATAAATCAAGCAGAAAGACATTTTCAGGTAAATGGAAAATGAAAACCTTTATGGCTGGAGTTTTGACACTTCGATACACGAATTACAGGTGCTTTTCAAAAAGTATAAACACATTACATCAGTAAAACTTTTAAGTGAAAGCAGTAAATATTTTTTCAAATAAAAAAAAATGACAACCCTGTGTGTAAACTCTTCTGCAGGTCATTAGAATAAATGTATAATTTCTAGAAACAATGTACTGACCTTGGTGTGGTATCTACTGTACACCCTGCTGCGTGATTTAACATTATTTAACATGCAGCAGGTGATTATACAGAAGTTAATAAAAGAATCAAAGACAAAATAATGTTGTCTTTGCTTCATTCAGAATTCTCTGCCGACTTTTTGAATATCTATGACCGAGGCTGTATAGAAGAATCTAACTGCAAAAACCAGACCGGCTCCATCCTGAATGTCAACTATACCGTCACCAAGAGATGCTGCACCACCGACCTGTGCAACGCAGCCTCCCCCCTCCTGCTGCCTCTGACTGCAGCTCTGTGTGCTGCTCTAGTGGCACTTTGGAGCCAGTGGGTCCTCTGAAGATGAGGAGGAAAAACAGAGAGAGGCTTGCTTTAAATTTCCATTTCAAATTACCTGATGTGTTTGTCCTTTAGATAACAATGCAGTACCGTTTGTCCTCGTGACATATAATGGAGGGACACTGGCTGCACAATGTGACTCCACTTGGAGTCTTACAGCATCATATGACGTTAGATTTAGTAATGTGTAGCTGTATTTATGATATTAAATCTCTTTTCTATGTAATTCTCATATGTTGTAAACATTTATGCCCACTTTATTTCAAATCTGTGTCCACTACAGCTGTGAATCACTTTAAATCCACTCTGTCCTAATTTTGAAGTAACCTAAATCCTAATTAAATTATTTCCAAGGGACAAAATATTTCATTTGGTGTTGCATTGTGTTTATTTGGAACACAATTTCCAGTTTATTCTGTACACAAACAAAACAAGAAGTTTGATAGTAGCTTCATCAGGAGTTACACATGCATTACTGTGCCGTGAGTAAATTTAAAGCTGTGAAAATCTCAGGACACAAAGAGGTCCATCTTGCTGACAGATGTATTGTAATTGTAATTGTAAAATTGTAATTTTAATAGTTTCTTAGTGCCAGCTGAGCTCCAGTAGGTCCTGTGCCACAACCCAATGTTTCCTCTCTAGTTCTTCCAATTCCAGCTACACACTTAAAAAATAATCAGATCTTTAAAGTACCAGAGGTAAAGGCTGGGTATGTCTGAAGGCATTTTGTGTTTTAGCTCCATACCATAATTACATACCGACTGCCTATTCGGTGATATAACAAAGATTCATGATATATGTTGAGGAATTGCTTACAATTAAAATAGAGCTTTTGAACTTGATTATAATGTTAGTTGTTTACAAAACGTGGTCCAGCAGGGTTCAAGTGTGTGCAGTATTCATGACAGTGCTTGTTATAGGTCAGTCCATTGTACATTCTGTGTTAAGAAGGAAACAATCTCCATTTAACCTGTAGAGCTACAACAATCAATAAATCACTTTGTAAAAAGAAATTAATCACCAAATATTTTGAAAATGTCAAAACTAAAGCAATCCTTTCCTGACAGTGACAATACCATGATTGTATAATAATGTTGGCAGAAGAAGAACCTTTAGTCACACCAAAACAACAGCTGTGTTACACATTTGTAACGTTTTTTTTTTGTTTTAAATATGCAATGAGATAAAAACAAAGAGTGTGTAGCTGCTGTAGAATTAGGTAATTAGTTTGCATTATTGTTAATTGTTTTGTCCCGGCCTATAAGGGAAACTCCATGCAGCATGAATTAACACAGCCCTCTCTTCCCTGCATCCAGAAACCAGCAGCAGAACATTTAGTCACTGGGGTTTTGGTCCTTTTGGCTTATCCCATGAGTTCAGGGTCGCCACCGCGGATCATTGTCCGCATGTTGATTTATCACAGGTTTTACGCCGGATGCCCTTCCTGGTGCAACCCTCCCCAATTTCTACCGGGCTTGGACCAGCACTGCACAGCTGGGAAAGGGAAGTGGTAGTTGTGTGAGTATAGTAGTCACGATGACGAGTGCCTACAGAATCTCACATGATCTTTTGCATTGACCTGACCCCTACAGGTTGGAAACCACAGGAATAAACTATGTGTCAATGAAGTTAAAACTAGCTTCACGTTAGCTATAGCTAAACATATTTAATAAAGTACTTTCTAAACACTTTCATGGGCACTGAAGTATTACAAACACATTTAGTCTCCTTTGCCAGACTTGAGGTTATTTACAGTATACTTACTCTTGTTTCTTTTTTTTTTCCAAACACGGGCCTTTTTAAAAGTTTTCATATCTCCAAAGATAAACGGAAACAAGTATATTTGCGGTGGCATTGGATTTACAGGAATTTTAATACCATATTTGATACACATATTTCTACATGAGTTTACTGTAACACAGAGTACAAAATACTGAGAAAGCTGAGTTTAAGTGGAGTGGGTTTTTTTTTTTTTCAGTGATAGCGGGAAATGTTTTTTCTCCTTCCTCTTTACACAAAACCTGCTTAACGTCATTTTTGCACGATCCTTCCTACCTGAAATCACGCCTTTGTTTACCTATTGATCACGTGGCAAAGATTCAGTTACTTTAATTTAAAATTATACCCACTACCCTTTGTAACCCCCCCCAAAAGGATGAGTAAGCTGTGGAAATATGTGCACCACTTAATGCATTAAAATACATATTGTCTGTGGGTAAAAATGGGAACAGGAAATAAATCAAACCAACAAAAACTGGTTTATTGCTAAAACCGAGGTTATTTTTTTAACATAAAGTATCTTCTTTTGACAATTAACAGCAGTTGATTTCAACTGCAGATTCCACACTATGAAACCTGCATCAATTTTGTCCCAGTGGTGGCAGTGAAAAGAGGTCAATGCAATTCCTTTTGAGAACATAATATTAGAAGGTTGTGTTTAAAAATGGTCTAATTGTAAATAAAATTCCAGCAGTGGCAGTGTTCAGAGCTAAAAGTGCATCACTGGCCTAATATTTAAGGAATGTGATTATGAGATCAATTGTCGAACAAAGGAAGTAAAACTCTTACGAATAGTGTTCCTCGGAATAAAACTAAAGGAAATTCAGGTGTTACAGTAACACCTGAGTGTTACTGTAACACACAGTATAGACACAAGTGTCTATAACGGGTTTATAAAAACAAACAAGCAGACAGCAAGCCAAAATTTACGTGATTCTCATAAATCAAAATAAAGCTGTATCTGAACTATAGTAACCCAGTACAGAGCCATGGGGCACTCCTCCAGTCAGAGGATGATGAAGGTGAATTGCCAATAACAACAGAAAAAAGGCATGTTTGCCTAAATAAACAATTTCAAACAGGGGCCTTTTTAAAGTTTTTATTCCTCCAAGTATAGATAAAAACCTGGCCTTATGAGTATGTGAGTACCTGATCTAATATAATATCTATATAATTTCCACTTTAAATATATCCATAAGTCCCAGAACAGAACAGGTAAACAGGTTAAGAGCATTTCTGAAGTGATCATACTGTATTTGGGGCTGATATGGATTCAGAGATACAACCCTAACTCTAAACTGCATCTACCAAAAAAAAAATATATATATATATAAATTAGGTTCAGCTAATGTTTTATTCTGCAGCAGTCATTCAGGACAACTTTAGACACTTAAGTATAGTAGCATTTCATGTCAAAGAAGATATTTCATACATAGTTTTTTCTTTTACATGTGTGAGAAGTGAAAACTCCAAATTACATTTTTAGCAGTTTGATTTGCTGTGATCTAAAGGAACTTAAACTGAGGACTCACTGGCATCAGCCCCTGATCAGTCATAACTGTCATAAGCTACAGCCCAGGGACAGTGACTCTGGTTTAAGACTGGAACCAGGCAGAAACTTTAAAATCCACCAACCAGCATGTTTAACTGAACACTCACTGATCAACGAGTTACATTTAGCTTCTTTGAACTCTACAAAACAAAATGACAACTGGCAGTTTTGACAACATGTCGTCATATTTGAAATATAAGCGCTACCATTTTTGCAGAAGTGATGAGCTGCACTTCTACACACAACAAATCACACAAGCTTTTTTTAATGATTGACATATATGATGAAAATATGTATTGTTACTAAACATTTGTTCTCTCTCCATTTCCAGTCAACTTTCTCAGAGCAACATGACTCACCACTGAGCATCAGATCAAATGTTTTTGTCCTGATGTCCTGGCATTGTTTTGTAAGAAACCTACCATCAATGTTGTCGAGTGAGTTCCTGTAATTTTGACTTTGACATTTGTCTTTGTTCTTTTAGAAAAATGCCACAATGGCTGAGTTTTCCATCAGTGCACTGCTGGTGTCTTTGAGACCCGCAGTGCTAGATGTGCTTTATAAATAAAGTCGAAATCGAATGGAACTGCATTATTTTCTCTGTGAGCAAATGTTAATGCACATGTTGTTAGACTCACCGTTACTAAAGTAGGGATTTCACATTCAGTTCTCCTGTAGACATGTTGACAGTAAGCGAGCTACACAAACCAGTTTGTCTGCACGTTTCCGTTAAACATGAACACAGACGTTCAGCTGTGACCTCCAATTAACTTTGCCCTGTGCTAGCAAGACTTAAGGTGCATGTATCATATTCCTAAAAATATAAAGCTGGCACTAAAGCGAGGCCTCTCTTCTCCATTAAACATAAAGTCAAACGGTGCAATTCATTCTAAATGTCTTGATTAACTTTTGCATGTTGTGTAAATTCTTAAACATATAATTAAATCATGATTGAATTCAACTTGTAGAGACGGCAAATTTCTAAAATGAATGTTTTCTTCAAACGACAAAAACGCTGGGAAGTCTACTAACACTAGTTTTCTATCTTTCAAAACGTAATGAGTTGAGAGAACTCTTAGAATTTCATTCTCTCAACTAGTCATTTTGATTTAAACAACTTCAAAACAACTCTCAATTATTTTTACAAACTAGAAATATTTAAGATAAATTAGCTTGAAATCATACAAACTGGACATTTGTGATTGTTAAAAAGTATTAGCTGATGATTTATATTGTCTGTTTAATCAAATTCCCACTGAGAGAATTTGGGAACAGATGTTCCAGCTTTTGGACTCAATGAACCTGAAATGGATCATTGCATCACATATTTTGTTTTGTGTTGTAAACAAACTCTCTGTGATGTGGTTTCTAGCTACTGGACACCGTCCTTGTCATGTGCATATAAACAATCTGAACACATTTTTTACAAAGTAACAAAACAGGAAGCAAATGTGTTAGTCATTGTGATTATTAATAAAAAAAAGATAAGATATATAATAAAGATAAAATTGATAAAAATTAAGTAGTACTGGAAAAAAAGAATCAACAAAAAAGAATAAACAATCTGTCAAATTAGTTTTCCCTAATTCTGGAAAGAAACAAACTAGCAAACGTGTAATACAACAATAACAAACAACAAATCCACATCAACATTCTCACAGATTATATAATCCAATGTAATGTTAAAAAAAAACAACATGTCTAGTGGGCATGAGAAAAGTTTCACTATTCAGTGAACATGGACATGTTTATCAGGGTTTTGTAACGAGAGATGTGTGTTTCAACAAGCTGTCAAAACAGTCTCTGCTTCCTCCACACATCACACTAATCCTCCATCACTGCTCTGTGCCTGCAGAACATCTGAAAACCAAGGATGTCCTCTAGTGCACAGTCAGAGTACTGACACACAACCTGTTGATCTAAAGCTTCTGCAAAACAGATACTGTAGCACTGATCTGGGATTTATTAGCAGCTTTAGCATTTTTAAAATTGGAGGAAAATATCAACTGCTAGTTGCGTTAAATTTAAAAAGATTTCTGAATTTTTTTTATCCTTCTTCACTTCAGACGTCTCTGTTAGTGATTTATGAATGTTGTTATAGGTGCATGGATCTAACCAAAACTTAGAAGTGTTACATATTTCATTTTTAAACCACCTTTTACTGAGTTAGTTTAATCTAACAGCTTCAATTTGGAGGTCCCTGGATTCCAGTTCAGTGGCCTCAATGGCAGAGGGAACTCTGGAACTAGATTAAGGCTTTGACTCAGTAAGCTCACTGAAAGGACAAACCAGCAGAACTTCCTTCATTACATGGATTTTCCAGATGTCTGGACCAGAATCTCTGCAGTTTTTCATGTTTATTAAAAGTCAAAACCATGTAAGGGTCAACACTCCCCTCTGCTGGGTTGTTGCTGTACTGTAACATGCTGTTGATTTTTTATTTTTTATTTTTTTTGCCAGTTAAATGCTGCTTTCTGGGAAAAAGTATTTAATTTTGTGCACTCACAAACCAGCACCATGGTGGAGTGGTTAGTGCTGCAGCCTCACAGCTAGAAGCTTCCCAGTTCAAAGCCTGCGGTCGTTCTGTGTGGAGTTTGGATGCTCTCCCTGTGCGTGCATTGGTTTCCTCACACAGTCAAAACACATGCATGTTAGGTTAACTGGTGACTCTAAATTGCCCACAGGTGTTGTATGTCTGTGTGTGTCTCTATGTCTTGGCCCTGACAAAGATAAGAAGTTATAGATAATGGATAGATGGATGAATAGCACCCACAAACCTGTCCACAGAGGACATTTTGTGATTGTGGTGATTCTGTGCTTTTTTCTGTTTTTGGTCACGTGTGTCTGTTTTTGATTGTTTTGCATCTCTTTTTTGAGTAGTTCTAGATACTTGTTTAGCTTTTTTTGTGGTTCTCCATTTAAACAATTTGCCAATCTTTTGTTTTGTTTCAGAAATACATCTTTATGCTATTTTTATTAAAAGCAGCAGAACCTAAACGTTATAATCCAACAGCTCCACCTCTAAGTAAAACAACCAAAACATAATGGATGGTTCTCTGATATTGATCTTCAAGTGTTATTACACAACTTACATCTTCATTGTGACACAATATTTTAGTCCGTTTCGAAATAACCTGCTCTGCTGCATTTTTGTGGCTTTTACTTTCATTTAGCTATGAAAAAGGTGTAAGGTTTTACAGTCTGTGCTGCATTGTGCACGTTGCAATAAATATGACTAAACAGCAAATAGTGCTGTGAGGACAAGAGTTTGATGTGATGAAAATATTTTGACTGTTTTTGCGCATGGTTGTCTTACTGCCTGTGCTAACAGTCATTATATTCTCATTTAAAGCTCTGGAAGGATCTTATATTGTCAAATGAGACAATTCTTAAACAAATCCAGTTGGTTTTAATATTTTTTTAATAAAGTCTGTGTGATATTTCCTCTCTCATAATGTTGCTATTATTTACCTTGATGCATTTGTGATTTTTAAATCAAAATAACAATATCCCACCAGAATTTCTTGCAGTAGGTTTGACGTGTTCCTGCAGAGAACCTGCAGATGGCAGAATTTGTACAGTTCTGTGTGAGAGCCATTAACAAGGATCTCTGTTTAGCTGGTGTTTTATTTTTATATCTAATTGGAGTCATTACATTAGCCACCTTGCAGGGAAACTCAACAAACAGGTGTGGTAAGTAGCCCTGGCATCTGAAATGAAAAGAAATGACGTGTCCTGTGCATGGAGAAGAGTGAACAGGGAAATAAAACTGGACCAACAGTAATTCTGAGGTACACCATAAATAACATGCATGAACAAAGCAACACATCCTGTGTGAAACACAAGAGAAAAACCATAAATGGCTTCATTCTGTGTATTTCAAAAGGGGTTTTCCACTGTGGAAAAAGCTGAACATTTTCTATGAGGGTGGGATATAGATTTTCAAAACATGTTTGCAGACAGGGGCTGTTTTACAGAAAGTAATGTGTTCTCCTTAGCTGCAGCCTGCTCTCCTACAAGGCATAACCTTTATCCACTATCTGACACTGATCAAGAAATAATTCATTGATGCTAAGTCGAAATCAACGAGCTTCAAATACTTTGAGACATTTTGCTTGTTATAGAGACACAGGGACATTATTAATATTTCTAAATCATAAAGGACTATAGGCTACATACAGTCCTGGAACTCTAGGATGGATGTCTTCAATTCCAAAGAATAGTGTCCCAAAGAGTGTCAGAGTATTAAAGTAGTATAAAAATCCTCAACTAAAGTGCAAATACCTCAAAACTGCACGTAAGTACAATACTTGCAAATTCCATCTGTGCGAATTAATCGATTACTCCATAGTCCACAGATATTTAATTTGCAAAATTTGTTTTAGTCATTTTTAAGCAAAAATGTCAAGTGTTTGCTATTTCTAGCAAAAATGAGAACCAGTGAAACTGAGTTGTGTTGGTTGGGACAAAACATTAGCAGAGATGTAACTAAGTACATGTAACGTGTGACAATTAAGAACAAGTTTTAGGTATTTGTCTTTTACTGGAGTATTTCACTTTTATGTTACTTTTCCTTTTTGCTCCATGAAATGCTTACGTTTTTGCAGATATGGCTTCTCTAATAATTAGTTAAGATATATTAAGATAAACCACCTGTTCACACATCAAACAGCTCCACCTTCCTTTGCTTTTTGTTCCACACCGAGCTTCTATAAGAAAAACAGATCTTTGTCTTCATTTGTTTTTTGTAATATATAATTCTAAAACATTTCCTTTGTCATATTTGCGTCAGCGTTAACACGGTTAAAAAAAAAAAAAAAAGGATTGTGGCCTGAGTGGAGTACTTGAAGTACTAATTTCTACTCGTAGTTGAATGTTTTTTATCTTTTGGTTATGTTGTTCTAACAGCTCCGGACGTTACATTGCGCTTTGATTTATAAAGAATATTCCACTATTTACGGTCATTTTACAAAAAAAAATAATAATCTGTAAGTTTTCAATCTGCACTAATTCCCTCCCTCTGTCTCTTCTTCTTTTTCACCCTCCCTCTGTCACTTCAAAGTGTAAGCTCAGCCTGCCGTGCAGCAGGAAATGGAGGATCTGTGTTAGTGATGAGTGTGTAGCTGCACTCACACAAACACACATACACACACACGCAGCCACAGCAGCTCAAGAGTGGGTGGGAGGAGAAACGAGCGGCCAGCAGGCAGCAACAGGCGACAACAACTTTTATCGCTTTGAGGTAGGCTTTGTGGAGCCAAACGGGGCATTAAATTACTATTTAGCGGTGAGGAGAGGCCCTAGTTTGCTCCGTCCACCGCTTCTGTGGGCGCCGCTACGTTTTCGGCGTCCTTCACGCGCTGTGGCGCTGTAGCGGAAGATGGGCTTGGCTGCCCGAGTTTCGAAGCGGTTCAGTTCAGAGAATAAAGCTCCGCGCTTTCTAGATGGTTTTCATTGGCTCCGCTCGCTAACGTGTGTTTACTTCTGAACAACAGGTTCGGTGCATCAGCAGCTGAAGATGAGCGACGCAAATCAGCCCAAAGTTGAACTTTTTGTCAAGGTGAGTGATTGGACGGTGACAAACAAACAACACACACACACGTAGAGAGTGAGGCGACGGCGACATGATGTGACGTTATTTTATTTGAATACATTTTAAAATGTATTTGTATTTGATTGGAGCTGATTTAAGTTTGAACGTGTATTTAGCAGCGGATGCTCATGTTGAGGGCTCTGTTAGGAGAAGCTGCGGGCGTCTCGGTGACGTCCACACCCGCCTTTTATTTGCCCCCGTTTGAAATTGCATGTGTTATAATCTTGGGGTCAGTTCGACACGTGCTGACTCACTTGGCTTATAACGCACTTGTAGGACTAATCTTACTAAATGCACATTAAGATAAGGGGCAGCCGACTTTAATCTATATTTAGTTTGTTGGCCAGGCAGGTTAATCCCTTTTTCTTTGAGCAGAAACTCGCTGTAATATAACCAATGTGTCTGTCTCCACCTTCCCCTCATAGTGTTACAAAAGCTTCAATGACTCCTCTGTATGAACATGTGCACCACCTTTTTTTTCCCCCTTCTCAGGGGTGAAAGGTGCTGCTGTAACTTTTCTAAATCGTAGTTTCTATTTAGCTTGCTCCCCCACAAATGATGCCCTCAAATGGCAGAATGCCACAGTGCAGTTTCAAATGTCACACGTGGTTTTCTGATTTACTGTAACTGCCTTCACCTTAAGTGTCACTAACAGCACCGCAGTCCTTACTGAGTTGGTGACTGACATAATGAAAAATATGACTTCCCACAGCAGCAGAGGGCACATTTTAAAGCTGTATCATCATTTCCTGAGAGGCCTGCACGTTCTGCTTTTATGCACAAGAAGTGATGCTGCTTCTAAAGCTGCAACAACCATTACTTCATCAGATATGATCATAGTTTTTAAACAGAAGCTGCGTTTGCCGTCTTTACCCGGTTTCCTCAATCTAAAATCTAAATATAGTCACTTTTCAACAAATAGAAGCAGCAAATCTAAACATTTGAAGAGCAGGGAACTTTGATTAAAACCTTTAAACTGTTTATTTGTCGCAACTAAAGCAGAACCTGAATAAGTTTTCAGTACTTATTACTAGTTAGTGACAGCTAACATAACTCTTCAGCTAAAAATATCAAAGACAATCCCGTTTCTGCTTCTCAAGTGTGAGCATTTTGCACTTTAATCTCATCTGACAGATGATTTTTTATTGTTATCATTTGCCAGATTAAATGATGATTGTTGTAGTTTAAGCATCAAGCACATCAAATGTCTCTGTTCCGAAAGTGGAAACATGATACAGGCCGTTTTGCTTGTGAATGTGATTTAAGCATTTTGTTTGTGTGTGATTTGCTAGTTTCTTTATTAACTGATTGTTTGAGGTGTTTGTTCAGTTGATTCTGCAAATCAGATGTTTCTTTAAGATTTAAGCTCAAATTTAAAAACGTTGCATTTTTCTGCTTTTCAGTGATGTTCAGGCATTGTTTTTATTTTTTATAAACAAAACCCTAAATCATTGAATGGAAAAAATGATTAGCAGGTTAATTAATAATCACAATAATGAATAAGCATGTAAATGAAAAGTTAAAAGGGACTTTATTACATTGTGATGTACATTTGTCTCCCTGTTTCCCAGGCGGGGAGCGATGGGCAGAGTATTGGCAACTGTCCCTTCTCTCAGCGTCTCTTCATGGTGCTGTGGCTGAAGGGAGTCACCTTCGACGTCACCACAGTGGACATGAAAAGGTGAGAACACCGGTTTTACCTGCTGTCTGTATGTGTGTGGGGGGGTTATGTGTTTTCTTTTTCAATGCTGTGGGTTTGTATTGGCACAACAGAGAAACTTCCGCCGGTTGATTTCATTGAACCCAAAAGTAAAGGATCACAGGGCATGAAACATGTGAAGATACACTAGCATTCATTTGTAATGAACGCAGGTCATGAAGCAGCTGTAAACGTCAGTGCTTTCCTGTGGCTGTATGTGTTTTTTAGCTAAATTTGCCTTACTCTTCTCTCAGTTCCTCTTCAATTGTTCAACGCCGTGTCTCCTTCTCTACCCCCCCCCTTCTCTCCACACCCACCGTCCATCTTTAGGAAGCCAGAAATCTTGAAGGACCTGGCTCCGGGCGCTCAGCCTCCCTTCCTGTTGTATGGCAGCGAGGTGAAAACTGACACCAACAAAATTGAGGAGTTCCTGGAGGAAAAACTCTGCCCTCCAAAGTAATCTCTCCACCCACCAATTTACAAATCCTTATTTATTTTTTATCTTTTTAGCAGTGACAGATCATTTTTCATCTTCATTTTGGGTATTTTCCTCTTTTTCTTTATCAGGACCTTTAGACTTTGTCAGACAAAACAATCTGTTTGAAGATGACAGATTGGGCTTTTATGACATTTAGATGAGCAGTGGGGGGGAAAAAACCTATTGCACATCCAAGCTCCATGCCACAAAGGTCTTTATCTCTTAAGACTGAACCGACTTAAATGAAAACATGTTTTATGAATAAAGTTGGTGGCTTGAAGTTGGCGTGAAGGGGTTTCATTTTTTATTGGTGCAGCTTCTCTAAATAACTTCTCGTGTACGTGTGGGGGGTGTTTTCGGTACACCCATTACACCCAATCGCATTTTGTAGGCCGACTTATCCATCTGTAAAATAATTGCAAAGTTAGTAAACTAGTAGTTTTCTTGCTCCCTTTATTAATTAAAAGCTTTGTTTAACTTTACATGAATAGTGTTTTTGTTGATCAAAGTTGATAAACTTCACACATTTAGTTGAAACTTCTAGTTCTAGCTTGTAATGTGATCGCATTACTATCATCTGTCTGTTGTTTAGGTATCCACGTCTGGCCGCTCGCAACCCAGAGTCCAACACAGCGGGTATGGACGTCTTCTCCAAATTCTCTGCTTACGTCAAGAACTCAAACCCTCAGGCCAATGAAAGTAAGTGTATCGAATATTTCAAAATAAGACTGGTGGTTTCTGGATGAAATCCTTCTAAGCTCCTTATCCTTGTTCTGTGATGGACAGAAAACCAGCAGGGAGCATTTGTGTAAACAACATTATGCTTTGTGCTTTTGTGCGTAGATTAAAACACTTGCTGCTCTTGGTGTTGGGTCGGGTCTCTCAAGGCTTGTCCTGGGCAAAATGTTTAATATAAACAGGCACACTGATTGCCCCGTGCTTCAGCCTCATGTGTCTTTGTAAATGTGGCTAGATCTAGAGAAAGGCCTGCTAAAGGCTCTGAAGAAGCTGGATGACTACCTCAGCTCTCCACTTCCTGACGAGATTGACGAGAATAGCTCAGATGAAGTCACTTCCTCAACCCGCCCCTTCCTGGATGGCCAAGAGCTTACTCTGGCTGACTGCAACCTGTTGCCCAAGCTCCACATTGTGAAGGTAATCTTATTTTCTATGCTGTGATTCTGTGAATTCAGAGGTTTTAGCATGACGTGTTGATAGTCTCTCTAACGCTTTCATTTTCTCCTTCAGGTGGTGTGTTTAAAATACCGCAACTTCAGCATCCCTCAGTCTCTAACAAACCTCTGGAGGTACCTGAATGCAGCGTATGCCCGGGAGGAGTTTGCCTCCACTTGTCCCATTGATGAAGAGATCCACATCGCCTACTCCTGTGTAGCTAAAGCTCTCAAGTAGGAGGACAACAGCAGGCACAAGTTATAACTACACCAGCAGAATAGGAAACACACACACACACACGCACACATAAATGCACATGAAGACAATGATTATTCAGTCTGCTAGCAGCTTAGACAATCTGTCCCTCTGCTCTGACTATGAGCATCGCAAGAAACTTTCACCCTTTAACGTTTTATAATGTTCTCACTAGATTTGTAGTTTTTTATTTCCTGATTGAAATTATGCTTTTTTTTTGTTGCCTCAATGTACTGTAAAAACACACATGTACAAAAAAAATGTCAGTTGTGGCAAGGATTACTTTGACAACACACACAGAGTCAGGTCCATTCATATTTACGCAGTAATAATTAATGGTTCCGTATCATCAGCAGAAATCACCAGATGCTGGGTTCCTTCCCCCTGTGAGACCTTTACTAAAGCTGTGTTCAGCTCCTGCTTTTACCATATAAAATGTCCAGCTGGATTCAGATCCGATAATTGACTAAATAATCTGCTATTCCTTTGATGTTCGGCCCCTTAAGTAATCAGAGTTGTACGTGTGCACGTAGTTAAAACTACAGCCTTGCTTGTGCACAGATTCAGCATCAGTAGCTGTAAAGATGCAGATGTTTTTCGAAATTCCACAGACACAAAGATGCCTATGAGATCAAACTTTCACAAGTACCTTACAAGTCTCACGCAAGCTGTTTAAACTATTTTTGTAAATTTTGGCATTTTATTTTATTTTTTTTAACACTTCTACCAGCTCACCTGCCAACGTGTCTTTTTTGGTTTGTGTCTTTTACAGTTGTTAAATTAAAGCTAACTTTTATTTAAATGTTACATGCTACACCTTAGAGAACAAAGGGGTGCAAGTGAGTCTCTCTATAGGGAAGCAGAGCTGAAAACAGTTATAGAGACAGGAAATTATTTCAATAGACCTGGACTTCCCCTTTCTGTGCTCCCACTCGGTGTGAGGGATTATTCAAGATCACAGAGCTTGCTTGTGATTTGCCGTTAGAGCCCTTTGCCGACCGTTTTGTCTTGTTCTGCGCCTCATGTATGAAGGATATTTTTGGTGTGTCATATAAAAGGGGTAGATCAGGTTGCGTTGAAGTTGCCGTAAAGGCTTTGTGTTGCTGAAGTGCTTCACTGGAAGAATTCGTCCTGCCTCCTCAGCTTCAGGTACAAAGCCTGCTCTGACGCATTTGCCGGGGGGGGGGGAAACAGCAAGAAGTTTAGTATAAGCAGGCACAATGTTTAAAAAAATTAAAATAGCATTGGTAGCTTCACACTGTAGGCTGCAAAAATATTAAGTCTGGCAGAATTCTGTCTTTGCTTTATTGTCAATATGTCCCAAGAAAAGACCACAATTCATCAGTCTCTGTCTTTAAGCTGCAAGAATCAATTGAATCTAAAACTAGTATCCAAAGTATGATGGTTTGATGACTTTAGTTATGCATAATAACAAACTGAAGAACTTTAAATTGCGGACTGATGGATGAGTAAATCAAGCAATTTGAACACACCGTTTGGATTTACAGTTGTTTAATTTGTAAAGAACATTTCTATAGGACTATTAAAATAGTTAGGGACCTTATCCCATAATTGTAATTTAGTAACTCATATTACAAGATCCATGTCTTATTTCCTAATTTAAGGAGTAATCAGAAAGCACAGGATGCCTCTGTCCCTTCAAATAAATGTGAATGTGCTAAACTGTGTTCAAAATGAAAATCAATCCTGCTCAGTTTTGTTTGGCACTGATCATGATCTCAGTCAGATGAGCAGGTTTTAGAGGTTATCTGCTGTCTGCTATCTGAGTCTGACCTAATATTTATATTTACCTAAAGTTATTGACACATTGGTGTAAAAGCAAAAGCCACTGAATGTGACACACCTTATTTTTTTTTAACAACCCTCTCACTGTGAGAAACTGGATGTACAACCTGTTACCGGAATATACTTTTACACGCAGGTATCACAGTTTGGTTTTCTACATTCACACACTCTCACAGGCCAATGCCGCACTGTAGAGCTCGGTTTGGGTCAAGGGGAAGCAGCCCGCACCACTAGCAGGATGAAGAGGAAGCCGTGCAGAGAACTGGCACTGGATTGATGTTTATTTTAGCGAGTCACCATTGGCACTGAGCTTAACTCCACAGAAAAACTGTAAACTGAACATCAGTATTAGGTTACACAGGCTTTACTTGTTAGTGGAGTAAAGCATTGTCAGTTTTGGTCTTTTTATGGGATTTGTTGACATTTAGCTTTTTAATACTAGAAGCTTCTAAATTTACATCCTTGTCATTTAGCGTTCACCCTGGGAAATACTGGGACTATTACCAGGCCTTGTCTGACTGTAGTAGTAGCAGCTTGTGTAGAGGATTTTATTAACTTTAGGGTAATTATGGCCAATTATTAACTTCATCTGCAGGCTTTAGTGTAAACATGTTTTCTCTTCTCCTTTTTTCCTTTTTGTTGCATCATTGTTTGTAAGGTCACATGTGGGTGAAAAATTCAACCTAAGTGCAATTCAAACTGAATAAAAATTAGATATCTAGTGCGAGTGTAGTGTAGTTAAACACACACACTTCACTATCTGAACTGCTCGGTGTAATTCAAGTGTTGATCAAAATGATGATATGTTTTACTGGACTGAACCGTTGTTCATTGAATGGTGGCAAATGTTTAAAGGCACTGTGTCTGAAAAATTTCACTGCAGATATATTTTAGGAATTCTTTTCTCCAAGTGATGTTAATGTAGGATTTAATGAAAATGTCATTTGAACTTGTTGAAGTCGTTAGTTTTTCCTTTCACTTTAAAGTTTTTAACGTTCTTAAAAAAATAACTTCATGTCAAGCATTTTCCTTTGTTACAGATCATTATAATGCTTTTTGCTTTGTTTCCTCCTGATGTGTTTTTAAGTTCACAGGAATAAAACTTAAAAAGAAGTCCACAATGAAGACAATCAAACTTAAAGCACAGCTGAAATGTATTTTGTACTTTTTAAGCTCTTTTTCAACATACATTCATGTTACAAAGACACATTTTTTTATGTCCCAATAAAATGTTTAACAGTAATAGACGTGTTTTTATTTGTTAAGTAAGACGACCAAGAGGACGATGTACAAAAGGGTGTAAAATTTGTTGTCGAAAAGTTCTTCACGTGAATCCTCACTTACAGCATAATACTGAGAGGTGGTCAGTTATGGTTAAGTTTTATAAGCATTATATACAATTAGTTAAAAATTATTATTAATTTACAAATTATTATTTTAGTTTCTTCAAATGGAAATGTTACTTTTTAATACATGAATTTAAAAACAAATTGTGGCATATGCCAACATTTGGTTAACCTTACGTTTCTCTCAGCTGAAGCATGATAAAAGGAAAAATAACACTCTGCTATGAGGGTACGGAACTTATAAATTTGTGTTGTGGCTTTGTTGTGTAGCCTTATGGGCAATAAGGGGTTTTGAGCATCATTGTTTCTGGACACGTTCACTGTTTTATTACAGGAAGACAATCACTCTGAGCCTGGTTGCAGATTCAGGCCAGCTGCAGGATTAGTGCAGGCAGCAGGCAGAGAGCTAAACTCTCCCAGCGTACGACAGTGCCAGATATGTCTCCATTACACAGCTCTGTATCACAGCAGACAGTGGTGAAGTTGAAGTAGAGGCCTGCGCCGTATTTCTGTCCCGTCACGCCGCACTGGGAGGGGATGGCACAGCCCTTCTCGTACATTGTCATTTTTATTGGGCCTACAACAGTAGAGGATGGAGAATATTGGAAATGATCAAACGCTGGTCACAAAGAAAAACCGGAATCTTAACCCTGTTGTTGTCGACTTCAGTCTGCTGTATCGCAACCTCAGCTGTCAGTACATTACAGTATGAGACGCTTATCTTAACATGGATGCTGATGTGCTGATTTTAGCAAAACCAGAGAAAAGCCCACATCATTTTAAATCGGTGAAAATATTTTATGTGGCATATCTGGTTCCAAGTCAGATTTTCCAGCAGGAATTATTGTTACATATAGTTGAAGAGGTCAAAACATGGAATATTAATACATAACTCGGCCTATATCCTACTTTCACTAAGGAGCCCTGGAATCCAAACAATGCCAGAAAAATCAGAATATAACTTATGTTTAGACTCTAGTGCATTTAAAGAACTGTAATTATGTACCACATTTGTTTGTGCACTTCGGATTACTAGATTTTCTTTGGCCAACATTTTTTAGGTTTACAGGTTAAAATTCAGTCGTTAACTTTTTCTAGTTGTAATTCAGTTTTATCTCAAATTTTTATTAGAGTTTCACCGATCCAATTACAGAACGTTTCTGCTTCATTGACATTGCCACATATAGAGCTCACATTAAAAACTGCCTGAGCATGTTTGAGTTAATGTTTAAAAGGGGCTTTAGCCTCCACCCAACCACGCAGCCCAGGTAATGTGACGGCATCAGATCGATGAGAAACGTCTGTTACACTTGTAAAATATCAGACTTGGCCACTTTACTAGGTACACGTGTACAATCTACTACAGGCAACTCTGCCATTAATTTTACTTCTACAGTGTTATACTGTCTCAGTTTGTAAGTTAAAAATGTCATAATGGTGTTAATTCTACTCTCTATTATTGAGTTGATAGTGGGTGGTGGAGTCGTACTGGAGTGCATTATAAGAAGAGGTGGTTGTAAAGTTTTGGCCAACTTATTCATTTAAAAAATGATGAAACTTTTATTTTTAGTAGAAAAATTCTATGTTATACAATGAAAATTCTGTTGCTTTAAAAGCATTTAGCCTATTTTAGATAAAACATCTTGGAAACTGTATAGAATTAGAGTTTATACTATTAGATGGCTCTAATCAAAGAGGAAGTCATCCATCTTAATATCCAGTTTCCATTCAAATCCAGTGGGCTGCTGCTGACACAGCATGAAACTATACAGGCTGTGCTGCACATTTCTCAAATATCTAGCAGACAATGTTGTGGACAATGAGGCTTTGTTTGTAAATTTATAGCCATCATGTCCTAGATTCCAAAAAAACCCAAAACACATTTACACACACACACACTAATCTTTCTATACATGTGAGGACATAATCCAGTCACCAGCCCCAGAGACAACAGAAATATATAAACTCTGTGCTCAGGTTCTATTCAAGTACTCCACTACAGAAAGTCTTACCATTTCAAATTCAGGTTGTAATACTAACTACATCCTCTAAAATGTATTTTAAATCTCCATTTATCATAAAGTATGATTATTAACCCAACTGATCCTGTTGATGAAATGAATGTGAAGTCTAGTCCAGACTTGTTCCACAATACATTTTCTGCAGAAATCTAAAATATTCAGATCTTGAACAGATACAGAGAGAATGTCATCACTTATTTAAAAAAAAATCACAATTTAATTTTTTCATTAATTTAGCCTTTAAAAATGAACAAACATGGCAAACCAAGTTCTCTAGTGAATTAGTACTTAGATCTTCTACTGAACTAAAAGTAGCATTAGCACAAATACTCTAACATAAGTTGAAGTTCTGCATTTGTAACAAAAGTAAATACATATCTTAAGTAAGAATTTATCATTACTGTAATCTTTATTATTATTATTATGACTACTTTGCCATGCTTTAAGCTAAAAACACTGTTCAAACTTCAAAGCGTTTAGCTTATAAAGGATATTATTGCTGGTACACGACTTATTATACTTTATGTAAAAATTATTGCTTGGCGCCCTTGATGACATCATCATTGGCGTATTTGCCTATGAAGCTTTTGAGTTTTGAAGTTTTTAAGGTAACTGGCTTCGAAGTTTGCTTGACCAGCATGTAAGGAGGCGACATTTCATTCCAGTTTTATTACTTTCAGCAAAAGCAGTTCAGCTTTTTCCAGCTTGGATTGGAAAATCCTTTCTGCACTGAAAGCATTCACACTGCATTTTCTTTTTGGAAATGCTTTTTCTAGCTTGTAATAAGAATCTAAAACTGAGTAAAAAGTACAATACTCCTCTCTGATTGGACATAAATTAAAAAAAAAAAACATGTACTGAAGTACAGCATTTGAGTAAATAGTTTCCTCCACTGCTCTAACGTAACAGCCTTAATACTGAAACCCTCAAACAGGACCAGTGAAACTAAAAGTTGTCCACACTCACCATGTCTTCCAGTTGCAGTACTCGACAGGCAGCGCTGGCCGGCCGCACACTCCTGAGGGAACTTCAAACAGTCCAGAGGGGAGATGGCAGGGAACACACAGGTGTAACAGTTCAAACAGGCTGAGGGAACAAAGACAACATATCCAATAATTTTAGGAGACAAGTAAACACAACATAAACAATAATGAAGATCCTCTAAAGAAGTAGAATTGTCAAGCTCGTCAGTGCTCTCTGGTGGACAAACTATGTATAGTGCCACCTTCTGATTTACCCCAAATATGATTCTCACATACAGACTAGTCTGTTCAGTCAAGTATTTCATTAGTGATGCAGGTGTCCATATTTTGGCTCTTTACACCACCACAGTGGATTTCATATGAAACAATCAAGACAAATGCATACAAAACAAAGGCATTAATCTGCTAGTGTTTAATAATCCATTTATCAAATCTTTATGCTGTTTGAATGATTTGTACAGGGACTTAAACGTGAAGAGCTACCAAAAATTAGAATAATACCCACAATATAATACACCAAAGCTAAAAAATGTTTCAATTGGATTATATAATGGGCTTTTTTAATGGGTGTGTCCACATCGAGGAGATCTGCCAACAAACCGCACAGAAGACACCAAGCAAAACTCTTCACTGCAATGATCCCACGATGGTTAAACGAGCTACCAAACTCTGCACGCTCAGCAAACTCACTCCCAATATTCAAAAAACTGCTGAAAACAGAAATCTTCCGCATCTTCCTATGCACTTAAATCTATTAAAAAAAAAAAAACTTCCTTTCTGCTCTTTCTCGCACTTGCATCTCGTGAAATGTGAACACTTTTCTTATAGGACTTTGCGTAGATGTTTTCTCCTTGACTTAGATCTTTGCTGCCTTGTTCCTCACTTGTAAGTCGCTTTGGATAATAGCGTCTGCTAAATGACTAAATATAAATGTAAATGTTGTTAAATGATTGCATTAATAATTTAAATGAATATTACTGCTACATACCTGCCAAGGTGAGACCACAGAGAAATACAATCAGCAGTTCAGATCGAGGCATCATGCTCCAAGGGAGAAGTAGTGTTCAACAGATCCTTATTTCACTCTTCAAGCTGGGTGATGCAAAACAAAAGCCCTTCCTGGCTGATCAGCGACGTCCCTCAAGTCATTCCCAGAGTAAATTCAATTTGTCCTCGACTCTGAGGTCCAAACACACACTCTGTCCTCACAGTGTTTTTTTTTTTCTCTGTCACTCTTGACTTCTCTGTTGTCCTAAGCAACAAGGCAAGAAACTTCAGTGGCAGTTATGTGATGCCATAGATGATGTTATTTATACATTTACGCTTATAAATTCACCTAACATTTGAAGACACAGTCTGACTACATGAAAGCAAAAGCAGAACAAACAGAAAAACCCAGATGGCGCATACATGATCCCTAAAAGTTCCAATTAAATTTGGAGCTGTAATTATGATCAGCTGATATAATTATACACACTGAACATTTAGTTGGCCTTAGTGTTTGCAAATGTACTCAGTTATAAACTCATTAAAATAAGGTACAACGACACTAAGACTTTTATGTTTAGAGAAACTAGAGAGAAAATCGAGTGTTTTTGTGGAATCAAAGATGGAAAGTACTTAAAACAATTACTACTGCATTTGGTTGGTGCTGTGAATTTGTACCCACCACATAAGCATTTCTACAATTCAGGCTATAGCATTGGTCCAAGTAGTGTTACATACATATATTTGTTTGAGTGAAAAGGAGACATTAGGGGCTTAAGAGTATATGTGTGTGATACAAGCTGCTGTAAAGAGGTTTGAAATGGCCAGCAGTAAAGTCAGCACAGCCGAGAAACAGTCAGCATCTTAGAGAGAGAAGAAGCGATAAAGTCAGCATGTCAGAGACAGACTCTGTGAGTTGGACATTGAGTCAGTTTAACTGTATTATCCTTTAGGGTATGCTGGAAGATGTGTGAGCAGCATGCAAGACGGTCTGCTGACAGCAGTCTTGTGATAGACTGAGTCAGACTGAATAAGCTCTTTACCAGTTGATTAACAAAGTAAGCAGCCAAAAACAATGGGAAAACTGCAGGCTTCTTATTAGGATTTTTTCATTTCTTTATTTACAATTAAAACATGGCTGTTGTGTATTTATAAATACATTTTGAAGCTGTTTGGTTGACTTTTTTGGGGGGCTTTGGATTTTGACTTTGGTTGTATGTACCCCAAGTGCCACTTTTTGTATTTCCTTTAGCCCAATGTTCTTAACCTTTATCCCCAGTACATGAAAACCAACAAACAAATAAAAAAAAAAAATTGACTCTGAAACAACAATGCAAATTAGGAACCAGATTCTCAATCTTTATTCCTCTGTGTTTATTTTGGAGTTGTGGGTTCAGCAGTGGTTTATGATAAGCCACTGAAAACTAAGAAAGCTGTTTTCAATCATATGAGGAGTGGAGGATCGCTGTTTGAACGCAGACAGTGTGGTCAGCCAGCTGGTCTATTTTTGACAGGGATGTTTTTGTGCTGGATAAAGGATCTCAGTGGACAGATGGCGTCCTTTAATCCTGTCTGTCCCCTCTACAACCCATCATCCACCCCCCCCCACCCAGCCCACCCACCCCCCCCACCCCACCCCACTCCCTCCATCCCTCCCCAATTCTCTCTACTATTACATTAACTTCACATTTTCTGTCTCCTCCTCTTCCTCTGTGCACAGTTATACCCAGAGATGCATCTTCCGTTTTCGTCCCTGCAATGACTCTGAATCCCTGACTTCCTCCTGCTGTGGTGAACGTTGGCTGCACTGCAACTCCATCTAGACATTAGAAGGAAACATTGCTCCACCTTATGTCAAAAAGTACTCTGACTCTATAGCACTTGCATGTTTATATACCCAGATGTAGCCATCTGTTACCTAGGATGTGTTTATGCATGTTTACATCACTGCTGTCCAATTCTACAAATATTACCTTTGCTAAGGTTCAGCAAAGCATGTTGAATTGCAACATTGGAGTACTAATTGTAAACAGAGTTCTGCAGTTTAAATCAATAAATACTGTTTTCATACTTTTTCTATGGTGACTGGTGAGACAACCTGTTTATGCTGTGCTCTCAACGGCGTCCAACACGATTTGACCCACATTTCAGGCAAAGCCAGATTATTTTTGTAATGCAACACAGACAACAACAGTGGTTCAGTAAAACAGAACATCGGCCCTAGTCTATGATAACTTTGAACAGCTGGAGAGGGGAAAGAAGAAATGGTTTAGAAAACCAAGTGAGCTGTGAACCTGATTAATGCAGCCATTTATTTAAACCCCTGTGAGAAGGTGGGCGTGTTCAAATTTACTGCAGACTTTGTGGATTGCAGACTTTATGTTTAAAAGCCATGGTTACTGACACTGGAGTCCAACATCCTAGAAGAATTCTGATTAATTCTATTTCTGAAATGGGTTTAAAAGTGACATTTCATCTTTAGGGCCCAATTTTTACTCGCCATCATTGATTACCATAGATGTGGCTATCAGCAGAGTTGACGGACAACACAATAGCCTCTGTGGTTACTCAAATCAGCGATGATTGGATCCAGCCAGGATGGGAGGGAGTGTGTGTGTGTGTGGTGTGTGTGTGTGTGTGTGTGTGTGTGGGGGGGGGGGGTCGCAAGGACGAGACGTTGGCAGACGTGTTAAACGTGCCCTTAAAAAGAGAAAGAGACCGGAAGTTGTCTAAAAAGTAAGAGCCTACTTGTTGCCTTTTTTTTTTCAATTTGTAAAACGGATTTGTTTTGTCTTCATCACAATCACGTTTTTTTTTTATATTTTAATATAGTGAAGTCAGGGGGAAGTTTAAATGCAATATTGTACATTTATACCCTAAATTAAACCCACAGACAGCAAGTTGAAAATGAGTGAAGTCGCCCTAGTGTTTTCCAACGCTGGAAACATGTTTACCAGTTTTTCTTCATTTTATTTCAATATTATATGTAAAATTTACAATTCTTTCCCATGAAGATAGAATCAGAAATAAAAGACATAAAATATTTCAAATTGAAGTTAAAAATAATAGTGCCCATACTCTTATTATTATGACATTTTAGTCAGTTTAAGACATTTCTAAAATCCTAAAGGAAAAGGCTGCATAATGGTAATTTTAACTAAAAAAGTTATTAGTTATCAAAGTTGTCACTTAATCCATCATTGTTAGGTTTGTCATAAAATCAATCTCAAAGTCTCCATGTTCAAACTACTATAGGTTTTTAAAGGGCTTCAAATTTCAAATTACAACTAAAATCTGACCAAAAGTTGGTGATTGCGTCTTATTGTGGAACAACTAACGGGATCTAAGCCTATTCACGGCCGCCATCTTGACGCGATCAGTAGTGGACGTGTATGAGAAGGAGGGGGGAGAATAACGGAGCTGGGGACTGTGGAGAAATTGAATCCAAACGAGGGAAACACGGCAAACGCGCAGGGACACGACAATCAAAGCCAAGTAAGCAGAGCCACGTTTACATTTGTGTCTGTTGCTTGTTCAACTTGTGCTGGTGTTGGCGATAGTTGTGGCGTTTAGAAAGATGTTGAACATCATCAGAAGTAACATTTGGGGACAGATCGCTGAGCTGCTGGGCGGTGCACTCCTGCAGACCAGCGCTCGAGATGTGTTGTCGTGCGCGTGACTGATGTTCACATTGATTGTTGCAGCTTGACAAACTCAACCAGAAGTACACGTGCTTTAAATATTCAATAGAAACTGTACTATTGCTTGTGGAGGGAGACCTTCGTGAGTACCACAGTCACAATACTTCATTTAGACTTATGTTTACTGTGACGACGTAAACTTGCAGGTAAGTCCTCTTAACATGCTTTGTCCGCTGCCTTACAACCGAACAAAATTACATTTTCGGCTCATAATCAAAGCCCAGCGCGTGTTGCATAAGTCATGCAGCAGATTCAGGAGACGTCCAGTGTGGAAAGCTGCAGCGTGACAGTGGACGACTGCTTTGAGTTACAGGGCAGATGTTTTTAAATAAAAAAAAAAAAAAAAAAAAAAAAAGGGCACAGTCCCAAATCTAACCCACTGTCCAAATATAGAAAGGCTTTACAGCATTTTGACACGACATTGAATAATGTTTTCCTGTGGTCCAACCTTGAACAATGCTACTTTTGTCTACTTTCAACTCCGATAGCTTTCTGAGTTATTCAAGCTGACCTTGGGTGTTTTATGGGCATTGAATTAGTTTAGGTGTTTCTTCCAGTCACCGAGGTGCCCAAGTAGTAGTATTTATTTATTTACTTATTTTAATATCATCTAAAATCTTCAAAACATTAGTTTTATATAAAGTCTTACCTCAGACTAAAGTTGGCCTTGAAATGTGCAGTAGAAGAGGAGAAACTTTAATTGATCCTTGTTTTGTGTCTGACCTTGTCCTTGGTTTGTCCGTCTTTTTCTCTTATAGGTTGGGGTCATTTGCTTCCGCATCTTGGCATTTGCAAATGGGGGAGTAGCTGCGGGAGGGTTGAAAAGAAAGAAGCAACAGAGGCACAGGGATCTCCACGTTTCTACTGGACCCCCTGATCTGTCCCATTTGCTTCATCTAGGGTTTAGCTGTTTTTTGGTTCTACAACAAAAGACAGTGGAAACAGTTTCAAACACAAAGATCTGCACATCTTTTTATTGCCACTTGCACTCTTTCTTACCGACACAGTCGCATTTTTGAAACTCCCAAAATCTGAGCAATCCTAAGAATATAAATACTAACAATTGAAAAATCATGGCTAACATGTGCCCATATGGCTTCTTCACCCACGCTGTTGTATGGGGCATCCCAGAGACCTTTGGGAGGAGTGTGGGAGATGGTCGTGAGAACGGAGAGGTCTCAGTGGATCTGGCCAAAGCTCAGCGTCAGTTTGGGTGCCTGACGGGAGCTCTGAGGCAGAAGGTGGGCCTGCAGCTGATCGAGATCCCCCCTGACCCTGAGCTGCCAGAGAGCTGGAGGATAGAGGATGTGGCTGTGATCCAGGGAGACACCGCGCTCATCACCAGGCCCTTCAAACAGCAGAGACGCAGTGAGGTAACACAAGGGGACAAGAAAAATGGCTTTAATTACCCTTTTTTTGCACCTCTAATCTTTTGATAATGTACTTAATCTTGCTTTGTGAGATACAGGCCAGTAGGTATTACCCGTTTGTTTTTAAAACTAGAATTTGTTGCCTGGGTTTATTTTTTGTTGTTGTTGAAGTTGCATCGTTGTCAGATAGTCAAACAGATCTTTGTTCTGTGTTTGTGCATTCTTTCTTTTGGAAACTGCCAAAATCTGAGATTTGAGAGTAAAGAGAGCAGAGAGAGGGGAGATAACCAACTGAGTAGTATCCTTTACATGATGTTTGTGCTTTCTTTTACTCCATCTCCTCTGAGTTCGATTTTTCCAAATCAGTATACTGCATGTTGGCAGCTGAGCTGGATCTCAGAGATTCTCTGAACATAACCAAATTTTAAGCCTCAGCTATGTTACTCTGCACTAATTATGGAGAAAACTGTGGAAATGTTCTGTTTTATGGTTCAGTAATTTGATTACATTTCGAATAGATTAAATACATTTTCTGCAAAAGACAAGTAATTGGTTGTAATTATGGACCGTTCCAGTTAATTCCAAATGCTGACCTGTGGAAAAAAGTCAAACACAAGGGACATCAGAGCCAACAAAATGTTTTCTTTTTTTTTTTTTTTAGTTTTTTATTCTCTGGGATATCCTCCAGAAATTCCTAGAAGATGACCATTTTCTATTTCAGTGTCATATGTCCACTGCTTTACTTTGTATGTATGAGTATGTAAAATCACAAATGCCTAATTTCAGTAAAATTCTAATTAAAATTATATATATTTTATTTTAAATAAAAAAAAAAAAAACTCCACTCAAACCCAAGAAAATGCCTCATTACATCTGTTAAAGTGTTTGATTTCCTATTGACAAACGAAACTCCTATTTTTATACGATCCTAAAATTGAATTCTTAGAGGTCTAGGGAGCATTTGATTACAGCTGCATTTATCATAGAAGGGCATTGTAGTGTTAAGCCTCACGTGGAAAGCACAGTTAACTAGAGACTCTAATGCTGACTTAAGTTGAATATGTCTCTCCATCTGTCCTGTTCCTCTCTCAGATGGAGGCCGTGAGGAGGGTGATGTCAGAGCTGAACCTGACTGTGGTGGAGATGGGGACTGACGAGGGAGACTCTGGAGGGGCCACGCTGGAGGGCAGCGACGTCCTATTCACAGGGAGGGAGTTCTTTGTCGGCATCTCCTCCCACACCAACCGCAGAGGAGCGGAGGTGCTAGCAGACACTTTCAGGGTAAGAGACAGGAATGGAAAACACTGGATAGACCAAAGAGGGGACCTCTCATTGGATTACTCAGTTTCCAGTTTTTTAGCTTGAGGTCATTCGTCATGTTGATATACTTCAACCGCTCTTAGTTTAATAAGATAGAGAGGTTGTGGCTGGCTGTGCTTCCCTGTAGAAAGATCAGACAAAAGCTCAAAAATAAAACCTTTAATAATCTATAGACTTTTTAGCCTGTGCAATAAAGACGGTCTTAGTGCCAAGATTCAGGTCAGAGAATGAACCCAGCTGCCAAAGAGAGCAGGTGGCCATTTCCTGAATTGCATTTAGGGAATTATGGTCGGTTAACAGTGATGAATGAGGTTGTTCCTCTGGCCAAATAATGGAGGCAACACTCATTAGCATTGATTCCCTCAGTTCTCTTAAGTGCATTTTGCAAGTCACACACACACACACACATCTATTCGTGTTTCTGTCAGTCTGGTATGAACTAGTGTGGATGGGCAGGTGAATATGATCAGAGCAGGGGATGAAAGCGGAAGAGCCAGAGACGGTTTGCTCAAACATCCTTATCACATAGCACGTTTCTCTACATTTAAGCAGGCTTCATTCTAATTTAATTCATAACATACAAGAAATGCTTTTTAAATATTGATATTCTATCATTGTAACACTCAGTGGAAATAATTTTTATAACATAATTTGACGCCAAGAATGTTGTGATTGTTAGTTTAATTTAAATGTTTGCATTTCATTGTAGCTCCTTATCAGGAAATACTGTATGATTGATTAAGGCAAAAATAAGTATATTTTTTAAAAAAAAGCCATATACCACAAGGTATTGAAGAAAAACATGATTTATAGTGTTTATTTCTGTTATCAGCTTTATAAGTATATGGAAAGGCCATAAGAAGGCCTTGAAACGGTGGCAACACTAATCAGAATGTTTAGGCAGAAAATTAATAAGCAGAGACGGTAAACAAGCCAGATCATCTTTGACTTGACTATTAGGGCTAAAGTACTGCTGCTGGTAGTTTTATGCTTAACCTGTTAATAACATAAAGTTTTCCATGTTAATGTTGCTTTTAATTATAATTAAAAGGAAATTCTATATTTATTTTAATTTAATACTTGAGTTTATTGTGTTTGTGTATTAAAATGTGAATGTGTTATCATTTTTAAAGCATGCAGTCTAGTTGAGAAACATGAGCCGGGATGAACAATCTGATAAACTGCAGTATATATGTGAAAACAATTAATTGTTAAACTACTGGGAGTTTGGTTATCTTTTGTTAACTTCAAGAAAATAAATTAAACAGTTCTCCTAATTGTCTGTTTTTTGTTCAGAGTGACCTCTGCAATAGTGGATTTGCATATGTATTTTTTTCTAAAAAATGTTGCAGTAAATTTTAATGGTTTACTGCAATTGCATGTAGCCCTAAAAAGGACTTCAGTCGGGAAGGTACATGTGGCTGCAAGCTCGCAGATCTTTTTAACTGAAGTCATGTCCCAGTAGGTAAACCACATGTGTAAATAATAGAATTATGGCTGACTGGGGCATCATTAATGTAATTGGTGATGCTTGTGCTTTAACTTCAAGGCAGAATATCTGCTGTGAAAGCGACGTGTAGATAAGTACTTTCAATCATCCTCTTTTCAGGACTTTGCTGTGTCCACCGTCCCGGTCTGTGGTGGAGTACGGCTGAAAAACATCTGCTCCATGGGAGGCCCAGACACAATCATCATCAGTAACAGTGAAGGAGCCAAGAAGACACTTCGGGTGTGTGTCCCATGATGCTTTGAAATCTGGATAAAGATTTGATATGGACAGTTTTATTGACAGCGTCTCATAGCAACATGCATCATAGATATTTAGTATCAAAACCATAATTTCATTACTTAATTACTTGTATTTTAGTAAAGTACTGAGTGCTCAGAAAGTGGGTATGATTATTATCTAGGTACAGACACTAATTGGTTAAAATTTCTATTTATAACACATCCTGTCTGTGTCTGTCTCAGCCCCAACATGAATTGCACACATCACTTTGATAATGGGATGGTGTAATGCTGGGAGTGGTCTGCTCTAATGTGTATGTGTCATTTTCAGGGTGGTGTAGAGTAACATTAGTGTGTGTGTGTATGTATGTGTGTGTGTCTCCAGATGATGGAACAACTGACTGATCACCACTATGAGGTGCTTACCGTCCCTGAGGAATCAGCAGCAAACTGCATCTACATCAAAGGTCCATCTAAACGGGACTTCCTGCTCCACAGGCCGGCAGAGGAATGTCCTGACAGTGTCTCTGTGAGTACAGCTGGGGTTTTATTTTTTTTTAATTTTTTTTTTTTATTTTGTTTTTTTAAGTGCAGTCCACAGCTTTGAAAGAAAAGAATTACTTTGCTGCCATTTTACTTTGCTGTTTTATATAATCCCATTAAGTTACCTTAAAGTCCTTATCGGACCACATATTCTTAGTTTAGTTTATAGAAAAGGTTAGGTTCTCCGAGAATGCAGCTCAGGTTCTTGTTTGTTTGTTGCCATTAAATATTAAGCTCCTTTAAAGTTGTGGTTCTGAGGATAGGTGTATTTTAAAAAGATAATCTGATCAAAGCTGAGAGTCAACATATCCTGACTTCTATTCTCCAGAGAGGTTTAGCTTAAAATAATCTAGATCCATATTTGCCATAATGCAACACATCTTTTTAATAGACCTTCCCTGCCTGGTTAACACCCATGTCTTTTACACTCTACATATCCAGTTTTAGATTAGAGATATTTGTCCAGTGATTGAGTTTTTTTGTTTTTTTATATATATATATATATATATATATATATATATATATATATATATATATATATATATATATATATATATATATATATAAATAAAAATATAATGTCCATACATAAATAGAAAGTTACAAAACCTCACAGTATAAATCTCAAAATAAGTGTACAAAGTACATCTACAGATCCTAAATTGGAGTTTAAAAACGGCATTAAAATACAGCTCTGATATTTGAGTTAAAAGAAAATATGTAAGATGGACTGCATACATCTGTTACATCACAATGCACTGCATTGTAGGTTTTTGGCTCTAAGCTGAAGTGAACATCGCTCACAGCCTGATCCTTCACTGTTGACCTGTTAAAAATTTCAAACCTTCTTAACATTTAACCTCCCACCTACTCAGATTTTTAAGTCTCCCCCCCCCCCTTTTATTTGTTACTGGCTTTGGCAACAGAACTCTTGTAACAAGAACAAAGTAAAATCACATCATGAAACAATAAGTTGGTCAAGGATACTAAAAAATCTTAGTATAATAGAATAAATAATTATATACTCTATGCTGTGTCCAAGTTCCATTCTTAGTTATTCAATACAGTATACATAATACTACTAATATTACACTACAAAAACATTAATATCAGATGTTTATTAAACCACAGCTTTAGATGACTGCTGGCCAGTAAACTATGAAAATATTTTTAAGATTGATTAATTTAATTAACCACATTTTGTAGAGCAGTTTAATCACCTTCAGCTGTTTATTTAAATTTTTTCCAGCTGTAAGCAGCTTCTCCATTGTCTTAGAGCATCGTTGAAGAATGGTATTCAACACAAAATTGAAGTTCTTAGTATATGTACTGTCTGATTTCTGTATACATCTGCATTGTCACTGTTCTATTGGCAATAGGGTAAAAATCTGAAAGAACTGTGTGTGGGACGGGTTTTGGATGTGCTATTTGTATTTATCTTTTTAAAAAAGATGGTTTCTGCAAAAGATTGCAAGCTCTATATTGTGATGATACATGTCTATAGCTACTGGTACAGTCCAGTGTTGCAAGAAAAGGTTCTAATCTTATTTGCAGATTGTTTCTACTATATAAACAGTGGTAAGGTGAGGGGAGATGATAGAAATGACAATCAGAAAAAGTTCAGCACAGGAAATAACATTATGTGCATTTGGAAAAAAAAAATCTGAGTCGAGTACTTTGTCTTGTACTTTTGATATTATAATTCAAAAGAGAGGGACATCTGAGAGAGACATTACAAGTGTCTACACGTTCACGAACACGTGTAAGTAATTTATGGAGCTGTCCTAGTCCAGCCCAGTGAAGCAGTTTTTCCTTCCTCTCCTTTTATTAGCCAGTAACTTCTTCATTCCGGCCTGTGTGCCAGTGATGAGTAAATTGTTTTCTCTCCACGCTACAGGCCTTCCAGAAGCTGCAAGACTACACCCTCCTTCCTACAGCCTGCAGCGAGGCCTCCAAACTGGGAGCGTCTTTGTCCTCGCTCTGCCTCCTCATCAACAGAAAGCATACGTATTTCTGAAACCCATTTCTATTACTCAGTATACTGCACATTTTCATGGTGGAGAGCATGGGGCCTCTGGAACATCACAAAAACACACTGAGGGAAATTCTTATTAGAGGAAACACTTAAGCATATTAACATCTATTAACTTCTTCACACCAATAGTGCAGCATGCTGGTTTCCTCACAAACGAGACTTTATAAAACCACTAAACCTGTAATTCACAACTTCAACTCTTCCGGTTTCTACAGATGCCACTGAGGAGATTAATTAGAAGTGTCATAACAGGGTAAACGGCTGTTGTTGGTACCAGTGCCTCAGCAGACCTTTTATTAATAAAATATATTTTTTTGCCCAACGTAAGGACTACATGTCCTAGATCTATTAATCAGTTTTTGTTTACTAAATAGTTCACACATAATGGACTCATAAGGTGCATTACATGAATGGAGCAACTATTGTAGTTAAAGTGTGAAACCTGCTTGTGCGAATTATTACGGCTTATTCCTCACAATAACAACAAATGTAAACTTTCTATGGTGTAAGGAAAGTAAATTCAGTTCTTTGTAAGACTGGTAGATAATCCTGTGGTCCTAAACGCATGTGTGCAGATTTGTAGGTTTTGTCCTAGTCATTAGTTATAGCAACTCTCAACTGCAGGATATGTAGCTTTAAACCACAGAAATTTTTTTTAAAGTGATTTCTAGTTTTTCTATGTATGAATTTGTAGCAAAGTGTAGATATGATAATAAAATTGAACTGAGCTTTAAACAGTTGCCTTGTAGAATTACTAGTTTTAGGTAAGGTTAAAACTACATTGTGTCATGAATGTTCAGTTTTGATAGTTTCACAAGTAGATTCCACTGTATGATTTGAGGAAGAAGCGTCTTGTCCCTCACTGACAAATGGACATATCCACCAAAAAGGAGTGTAACAGTAAAACCCTGCTGATCATACAGTTGAATCGTTTGTTGCAGGACTGTTGTATCAGCATGAAAGTTTGAACTTGGCGTACCTACAATGAACTTTCAGAGATACTATATTTGCTGTTAAAAGAAACTACATTTATAACTCATGGAATCCAGATATTTCAAATTTATTGGATTTTGTTACAAAGCAAACATGTTTAACGGTTGGACTTGGCAACTCTCTCCAACTCGTCCTTCTTCTTGATGGCGTAGGAGTTAGATGAACCCTGGAAGAGGAAGACATTCAGTTCAATAGACTGTACATCACTCTAAACAGTTTAGTTTTAAGTGTGAGACTTTACACATCCATCTATAAACAGACTGGCAATTAGGATTTTATAAAGTTTGAACAAAAAACTGTGTTCTACAGAACCACTTATGCAAAGGTCAAGTTGTGAGTTGATACACTTACCTTGGCTGCATTGATTAGCTCATCAGCCAGGCACTCAGCAATGGTCTTGATGTTCCTGAAAGCAGCTTCTCTTGCTCCTGTGCAGAGCAGCCAGATGGCCTACAAGATGAGAGAAGGGAGACATTATAGGGCGAAACAGAGCTGCATTAACTTTAGTGGAAGACGTATGGTCTGCTGGAGAAATGTTTCTGAGTTGGTGATTGACTGAGCCACATTAGACTACAGACAATGAATAAGCAAAGATATTTTCTCTACGAGTGCTCTAGCACACCAGGACAACAGGTAGTGTTCAGGCGTGACTCTAGCCTCGCTTAACACATACAGAACATAATTTTTACATTTAAGCCCATGAAAATAATTAAAACATTGTAATCATAAAACATGCATAAACTCTGAAGTTGTAAAAATCAATTGAAAACAAAAAAAAAATCAGTTTAAAGACTGATTTAATATACCTCAACTAAATACAAAAAAAAAAAAACATCAAAAGTATGGTCACGTCACCTGATTGACTCTACGGAGAGGCGACACGTCCACAGCCTGCCTCCTGACGGTACCGGCACGGCCGATACGAGTGGAGTCCTCACGGGGTCCACTGTTGATGATGGCATTCACTAAGACCTGCAGGGGATTCTGGGAACAAAATTAGAAGCACTGTTAGAATTTTCTTTTCATGGTCATAAGTCTCAAAAGAAATGGGGAAAAATTATTTGTCAGTACTTTGCAGTAGGCCTGTTTTAAATAAAATTCATGCACATGGTTTAAGACTTTAAAAACCTCCATAAGCGGTTTTTGCTTAAGGAAAACAGATGTGGAAGAAATGGTTGGTACGTCTTCCTGAAAAAGAACCTAGTTTTCTTGGAAATAACTTAATACTGACAAAACCACACAAGAAAAATCTTTTGCTTTAACAAGAATTAAAAGGACCAAACTAAGTGACCACTTTTCTCCAAATTAAATGCACTAAATGTCAAGACTGAAAACTTGATGCTTCAATACAGTTGACTTTCACAATACACACGACTTATTGTGAAGTATCATTAGGGCAGGAAGCACAACTTTTGGATTTGTGAGAACTATGTAGGTGATCTGGTCCTTTACAAAAAACAAAACAAGGAGAAAACAAGTCTGCTTTTCCCAATTTAATGAATACCTGGTGTACTGTGTCAATCACACCTTATTCCATACTATGACTTGACACCTAATGATGTGTTCATCATGCTGTGCACACTGAGCAGGTCCATACCTCTCCAGTCAGCAGGTGGATGATCTCGAAGGCATGCTTAACAATGCGCACAGTCATCAGCTTTTTGCCATTGTTGCGGCCATGCATCATCATGGAGTTGGTCAGACGCTCCACAATGGGACACTGGGCCTTGCGGAAACGCTTGGCGGCATAACGTCCTCCCGAGTGTGGCAAGTACTTAGCGTACTTCTCTTTCACAGCAATGTAATCCTGTAGAGAAGACGGAATGATATAAACATCACACAGATTTGAACAGAGCATCATTAGAAATTAAGACTGAATGAATGAGAAAGCATGTGTCTGAGCTGGTGATTGACTGGGCCACAATAGACGACAGCCAACGAATAAGCAGAGACAATTTCCTCTGCGAGCACTCTAGCACACCAAGACAACAGGTCAGTGTCCAGGCGTGACTCTAGCCTCGCTTTATAATAGAAGCCTCATAAGCGATACTCTTAATGTTGCTTACCTGCAGGGAGATGTCATTGATCTGGACATCGTCAGTGCTCCACTTGCCAAAGAGCTTGATCTCTGGGGTCTCGGCCACAGCTGGGGCTGTCTCCCACTCAGTCACTGAGGAGGAACAAGTTTGGGATTTTTATAATGCATCTATTTCAGTTATACAGCAAACTTGTGATATTCTACAATGAGTAACATACTCGGATCATTATCATTCTTATTGATCTAATTAGTCCAATTTTTACCAGATTCATGTTAAAATATCAAAAGGGCAGTGGACTGAATTGCAGTGCTAATTTAAAAGTAACATTTCATCTGTTTAGTTAAACCTAGATATTCAAAAGTAAGAATCCCAATACGTAGGGATGACAATACACAGACTCCAGTCTCTAAACAACTAACGTTACAGTTTTCAGTCTTGGTAATAGACCTTGTTCACTTCATCAAGTCGCAGTATCCGTTAACTTGTAAAGAAATTTCATTTTGATACGTTATATCGTTGTACAGCAGAAACTCACTACAGCTTTAAATAAGGGATATGTGCCTGATTATTATGTTAGACAGCGATTAAATAAAAACACTTTGTAGACAGGCCGGAGTTGAAGCCTGTTTCACGGTAACGTTAGCTGACACGCTAGCTTGGACCGTAACGTTAGAAGCTAACAACCGATAGAAACCAGCTAACACCTTGCACGGCTTTGTCGTGACGTTTTCTACAGCGAAAAACCTAGAAATCGAGATAACACAGTTGCAATTATTTGGTGAAACTGGACCACAGGAGCCCTTTCTTCCTAATGGCTGATCAACGTGCCGCATCCACATGTGCTAGCATGCTAACCACAAGCTAGCGCTCAGGGCATCTGTGCTCGCAGCGTTAACGTTTAAGGTGAACAAGAGCACGTTTTGGGTGAAATGGGATATTCCATTATCATTTCTCGGACGACTGCAACACACCAGTCTTCTGAATGTTCGACAATAAATGGTTTCAACAGTATCTAGAGCAAGTAAAAAGTGAAAAATGTCACTCACTTGTGTCTGCCGTTCTGTACCACACTTCTCAGAGACGGAAAAGGGCCCTTTCGAGGCGCTGCGCTCAGATATCCGGTTAGCCTGGTACTTCCAGTGCGCAAGGCATGCAGGGAACTGTAGTGTTTTGTGTTTAGCACCTGTGCTAGTTTTTTCTTTCTGCTTTTCACCTGTAATTCGACTAAGAAAATGGGGTAGACATTTGCAACTAATTTGATAACTGATTCATCATATAAAGAGGTGGTCAAAATTGGACTAATGAAAATCAGTTTTTGATCAACCTCAAAGTTATATATGCCATTTTCTAAATTGTATTCACTACTTTTTCTTGTTTTTCATGCTTTTAAATCAACATTTTTGTATTTTTAATTGCTGTTTATACCAAAAACAAACGAATCAATTAATTTGGTATCCAGGAATAACAATGTGACATTCTATTTGCAAAACAATTATTAAATATCAACGTTGGAACAATTGATAATGTAAATAATTCTTAGCACCATTACAATTTTCCTGCAATTCAATAATTATACAATGTCTTTTTATTCCTGGGTTTTCCTTAACTGCGTGGACTTCCTGAATATCCAATGCATTTTAATCAAATTAACCAAAACCAGATGTTGAAAACTGTCTTTTTATTAGGAAATGACAACATTTGACATTTAGACATTTGCAGACCAAATGTGGTATAAATTTTGAGACAATGTCAAAATATTAATTTTTGTTCAATCTTTAAAAAAAAAAAAGATTGTACATATCCAATGAAACGAGACCCCTTAAATCCATTATTTATGCAGTTAGACCAGTTAATCTGCATAAGCATAGATCAAACATAGGATGCTACAACACTAACAGCAAATTGAAAAACATAAAAATAATTTCCCTTATCTTTATATGGTTAAATATTGTGCATTTCTTACTATTTTATGCTTTATCAAACAATGCATATTTCCATTTTCTTCTTCTTTGCTAAATATCAGAAAACAACAGAAAGCATGGAACAAAATAGCAAACAGTTAAAGAAAAAATTCCCTTATCTGACAATTACAAACAAACACGAAGATTGTTCAAGCCTGAGATATCTAAACGTAACACGAAGTAAAGAGAGACATATACAATGGTATCACTGCCACTCGGAATCTGAATTTTAATTTTAAGGCAGTGTTATAGCACTTCGGTATGGGACATGAAACACTGATGCATGAAGGAAAAAATGTAAGGCAAAATCTACCTGAAGTTGGAACACACTGCATGATAATGATAAACATTAATGATCAAATAATCGGACTAATAAAAACAGGAACACATTTTTACCAGGAAAATAAAAATATAAACGTATACATATTATTAATGCATCATAAGATGAGCAGGCAGTGAGTCTGTACACGGAGATGACAGAAAGTCGCTCAGGCACTGTTGTGTTCTGTAGAGATGTTGAGGTAAAGTATGTATGAAGTATGTGTGAGCAAACACACACATGAATAAACTCTCTGTATGTGGGGACTCATGTTTATAAAAAACATTTTCATACAAGTTAAAGGAGCACTCCATCAATTTTTTACACATGAGAAACAGTCAGGAGGGACTAGGGACCCTGTGTTAAAACTGTACCGTGTCTGCATTCAGCTGTTATCACCATCATTACTATTTACTGTTAGAATACATTGATACCATCATGGTTACACTTAAATACATTATATATGCTATGTTGTATATTGTATGTGCATATTTAACTATATGCACATACAATATATGCTATTGCATACACTATACTTCTGTATATAATACTTTAGACCTCATAGGACATAATCTATATGATCTATAATACTACTTAAAGGTTTTGGTTGCAGTACAAATATAGATGTGAAAACGAACATGCAATGATCTGCAAATCTCAACAACCAATATTTTATTCACAATAGAACATGAACATCATATCAGATGTTGAAACTAAGAAATTTTTTCATTTCATGAAAAATATTGGCTCATTTTGAATTTGATGGCAGCAACAAAATGCAAAAAAGTTGAAAGAGGGGCAACAAAAGGCTGGAATAGTAATTCCCACAAATCCAAAACAAATGGAGGAGCCTTTGACAAATAATCAGGTTACTTGGCAACAGGTCAGTAACATGACTGGGTATAAAAAGGAGCATTCAGAGAGGCAGAACCTATTAATTGTAAAGATGGGCAGATTTTCACCAATCTGTGACAATATACTGTAGAAGGTCCCACTATCTACAGTATATAATATCATATAGCCTCTCTTGGTATGGCGGCGCATTAGTGCCTATGACATGGGCAGCTTACACATCAACGCACGAGTACATAGGTTTTAGAGCAACATATACTCCCATCTAAACAACGTCTCTTTCAGGAAAGGCCTTGCATATTTCAGCAAGCCAATGCTAAACCATTTTCTTATGTTCTAGTGTGAATAAAATATGGGTTGATGAGATTTTCAAATTGCATTCAGTTTTTAATTTACATAATACACATCTTTCCAACTTTTTAGGAATTGGGGTTGTATAATATCTATATATGCAACCACTTATCTTATATAATCTGCAATATACTACAGTATTATACGTATAAATACTATCATATCCTGAGTACATGCTCTGTACAAGTGCACGTTTTTATTTTATATAACTCTTGTTTAAATAAACTCTAATTTGATGCTGTTTTTATTTTTTTTGCCTTGCATGTTGGCACAAAATTTTCTTCAGGACTAAGTAAGTGACATCCTAAAAAAAAAAATAGAAATTAAAATACACAGATGGGAATACCAGAAATCATTTGGTTCATATGGTATGATGCCTCAAATGGAATTTTTCTTTAAAACAAGCAACCTTGTCTACAAACTAAAAAAAGGTTGAGAGTTGACATTTGTAAGACAGGGAAGGACAGATTTAAAGTACTACTGACTTAAATTATGGAAATAGCAGCATTATCGTGGGAATAAAACAATTCTTTGATCTCTGTCTACTAAGTCCCTAAACATCATGGACATGCAGTAATAAAGTGCTGGAGTGTTCCTTTAATGTCTTATTTGCATTTATGTTGCAGAATCTAATAAGAGTAATAATAAAAATAAAAGCAGGAACATACTGCCATTGACAGTATGTGTATTATAAAAGTTTTTGTTGGACAGCAGTGACAGTGGTTTAAAATGAATAATTTGAAAAATTGTTACATATTTTTGAAAATGTGATCATTTGCTTTCATACTCACATGACTATCACTCCTATCACTATCACTTGTTGGGTCATAACCCAACAGTGACTCAACAGTCAGCAGCTGTTACAGTGGTTTAGTCAGCAGCTGTGACAGGGATTTAAAATGAATAATTTGAAAAATGGTTTCATATTTTTTGAAATGTGATCATTTGCTTTCATAATCAGATCACTATCACTCCTCCCACATGGTACAGTCAGCAGCTAAGCAGCTGCTTAGCTCAGCAAACAAACTGGCTGTGTTCAAAGCTAAATTAATTTGCCTTGTGTTGTAGCAGTTGCTTCACAAATTGTCGTTTTTAACACAAAGCCTTGAGTCGTGATAAGTGAGACTAGAGTTGCTGGTAGGAGAATTTTCTTGTTTGAACCGAAACAATGTAACCGTTCCTCATGTTTCCAGTCTTTTAGCTTTGCTGAGCTAACAGGCTAATGGTAGCACCGTTATATTTACTGGACACGACAGGAGAGTGATGTAGCTCTTATTAAACTCTTAGAAAAACACAAATATGTGCATTTCCTAAAAAGTCACACTATTCTTTAAAAAGTGACCTAATAATTAATACGATGAACATAAAAACAAAACCTATCCTTAAAAACCCAAACCTAATTAACAGAACACGAAGAAAACTAAATCTACCAACACAACTTGATTGCAAATTCATTTCTATTAATCGCAATCCAAAAAGCTTATTAAACTCTAAATTGTGTGTCTGTGTGTGCTGTCAGGGAGTTTTGTTCTACACCAGCCAGCTCTCCATGCATTTGTGGAATACTGTCTCGTTCGAGTGCCACCAGACGTGTTGGACGCCAGGAACAGAACAGAGTATAAGATCTCCACGAGCCGCCAGCGTCTTCAGACCGAAAACATCTGCCAAGTACAACTGGAACAAGGGGGGGAGAAAAAAAAAAGTAGTAGTACTTAATTTAGTTATTTTACTTAATATACTATGTTTTTATTTGGGCAAATTGGTCTTATTATACGTTTGCCCAATTAGCTATTAGCAGTTGTGTTCACAGTGCTAGAAGGTTGTTGTTTTGCGTCCCTGACTGACCGTGGTCTGTGTGGAGTTTGCATGTTCTCCCTGCGCTTGTGTGGGTTTCCTCCGTCTACTCCAGTTTCCTCCCACAGTCTAAAGACATGCATGGTAGGATAATTGGGGACTCCAAATTCCCCGTAGGTGTGAACGTGAATTTTGTGAATGTCTCTCTGTGCTGGCCCTCAGATAGACTGGGACCTGTCCAGGGTGTACCCCGCCTCTCGCACTATGGCAGTTGGGTTTCAATGAGACAGAATTTAACTAAAAGTCAAACATCTGTGTGCCAGCTTACTTTTAAGCATGTTGCCTGTGGGAATACACAGACCTGTAATAGCTGACGATAAACACCTTCAAGTTCACTGCTTTTTAGTTTTTGATTTAAGGGGGATACGTCCTATAAATTGGATTTGTCACAATCAATAACTATCTTTAACAAATTATAGACCAAACATTTAAAACATTTTTTAAAATGACCTTTTCCAACATAGTATTGACAGGAATAAAAGGGTGCTTTAAAATAAAAACAGGTGTTTTATGTGTGTTTTTCACTCACATCTTGGTGCTGCATCTCGACAACAGTCTCATTGTCATCAAAGAATCCAAACTGGCTGTAATACAAGAGAGAGAGAGGAAATGTGATCATCCACAGTCAGAAAAAGAACATGAGAATACAACTGAGAGTATAAAGTTTACTAATAAAATAAAAAATAAAAAAATTGGAATTTGTAGAGGTGAATTAGAAAGAGAAATTCTTCAGCCAAGTGTTCTGGCTTTGGTTAGGGGTCCACAAAATCACAAATATTAAATGAAATTAGTTAACCCTAGTTTCTCAGATGCATGCAAAGGCATAACTCAACTGGCTTTCGATAACAATACCACCCATACAATATGCCAATGTTAACAGCACATATCATTTATCTTAAAGCAAAGCTATAACTAGACCTGACACTTAATGTTAAATGACTGAGGACTATCTCACCTTGACTGCCAGGGGGTGATGACTCCATCGTCTGGTCCCCCAATCAAAACCAACTTTTTGATTTTGAGGAAGTTCTTCTTCCAATCTGAGAATCAGAGGCAAATCACACTGAATACATATTGTGTATATAAACATAAAATACATACAAGTCTTCAAATGATTATAATTCTTACATGATTTATATAGTATTTTGACAAATAATGATTTTTTTTTCTTCTTTTTTTCTTTGATAATGTATATAGGATTTTAGGCTCATTTTGTAAACAACATAGATTTTGTTTTCAGCCTTTAATCTAAACAAAAACAAAAAAAAAGACATCCCGTGTTACTGTACATCAAAACAATAACAATGTGTAAAGGAGAAATTGTAAAGGAGAGATAATGCCCAGACTGGTGATGCTGCACTATAATGTTACACACACACACCAATAATAAATGAATGGATGCATTTTACACACAAGCACTGACCTGTTGAATTCTCACTGGATCTCTCACCATTGAGCAGAGCCAAATAATCACTGCTGTTCATGTACAGGTCTTTGTGGTGGGGGTCTGAGAAGACAAAGAAGAAGAATGTAAAAGCTTAAAGTGAAGCAATTGGAAGCAGATAACCTTCCTCATAATACAGTATGTCTCAAATCTTTATATGTGATAGCACAGCGGCATAGTGAAGATCTAAACATGAGGTTTTTTAGCATAACAAACTTAATTTCCTGATTCTACAAACTTTCACATCTTCTGTGTGGCCGCTTCCTGATAAAGTAATTTCTGCTCTCACCATTCCAGTAGTTGCAGATGGATATCCTCTGACCTATTGCTGTGTAGCAGAAGTGGTAAAGGTTGGATTTCACAAGCTGAGGGAAGAGGTACTTTAAGTAGTCTGTGTCTGAACAAACAACAACAAAACAAAAAAACTGCAGTTAGTAACACCAACAAGTGCTGGAGCGAAGAAACAGCTGTTAAACTAGAAGTAGCAGATATTGTAGCCACCTGGAGACAGTGGAAGCAAATAAGTACAAAAGCACCTTTAAAAGGTGTTTCAGCAAACCTGCTGACAAAAAAACTGTCATCTATTCACCTGATGAATTTAACTCCAACATTCTCTCTTTTAAGCTCAGTTTTTTAGTCAGTTTTGCTAAATGCTCTACTGTGTTTACCAGCTTTCATCAGCTGTGTCTCCACATCATTTGAGCTGAGCCAGTGCTGTAGGAGTGGTGAGAGTGAACCATGAAACTAAAGTAATTCATCCATCAGCAGTTTGTTGCATGCAAACATATGCAAGAAAGTACATGACTACTTTCATTTACAGTTTTTGAAGGTCGACCCACCTCCGTATTGTCCAGCTTGAGGCGAAGACAAAGAGATAAAGGAGTGGACATTGTGATCTGACAGAGTCGAGAGGATTCCTCTGCAAACCAGCCCACCTGATAAACAAAAAAAAAATTCAATTTCATATTAGTACAAGTAGAAAAATCAAAAACACCATTTCAACCTTTGTCCTAACTCACACCTGTCTGTATAGTTTGTTTGTTTTTTTTTACTGTGAAAATGTGAAAAAACTAGTGAAAATGATCTGTTACAATCTTCACTAATCAAGGATGACATTTCCAGACATCTTGTTTGTCAAAAATACTTTAGATTAATTTAACAATTACTTAAAACAAAGAACAGCAGAAAAGTCGTCCTAGTACCACTGTAAATTGGGAATGTTTGAAAAATTGGTTTGATAACAAAACACCTAAAAATTAATAATCACTTATCTTTTAATTAAATAACATATTGTTTCTGGAATAATTACTATTATTTTTCACATTTGTATTTCTGAAAACACACGAGACCATGGGAAATTTAGATCACGGGAAATTTACATGCATGCTGGGCATGCAAAAAACCCTTCTTCCTTAGTGGAACATTTACCATTTTACAAGCTGCAGAATCGAAATTTCCAATGAGAGACAGAAGCAGAAACCCTACTCACAGACCTTGAGAGTAGCAGATGAAGTGGACTCCGTCTGCTGCGTTTTGCATTATTGGATAAATAGCTGCCTTGAATCCCTCTACCTGCTTCCACATGGGCTGCAGGCTGGCACCTCTGTCAAACAAGTCAATGACTGTCACATTTGTTCCAGGGTGTGACTACAGCAAAGAAAAGAAGAGGGTTTCACTTCATTAATGGCGTGAACGAAGCTTGTAGGTAGTTTCTGTATCTTCATATTGCATGAACGTTAAATATCTAATATTAAAAGTCAACGTGATAACCTCAGCAATGAAGGTTATAGCACTGTTAAAGTAGCAGAAGCCACAGACAATTCTTGTGTTATCAACAATCCTTGAGGATGCTTGGCTCCTAATTGGTCAGCTTGAACTTTAAATATTTCATTAATGATTAATCGGTCTCTTTTCTTAAGAAGATGGGAACATGTTGGGGAAGATGGGGACACAAGGTCTGGGTTTCCACTTTTGACTGCCGTTTTCCCTATGGTCAAGAGTCTGCTTGTGCAGCTTTCTAATACAGCAGATGTTAAAAAGAGGAACTAAGCCGGTTTAACCTCACCACAAAAGCTTCCCTTTTTCACCACATCTGCAATTCCACGGGGTTACTTCAAACACAATCTTAATTTGTTTCTCTTTCTTTCAAAGGGTGTGTAAGGGGATTTAAAGAACTGAAGAAGAAAAGCAGGAATGGCCACAAGAACTGGAACTGCAAGTGCAACAACTACACTGGAAAAACTGCCTACACTAAACCAGAAAAAAAAGCATATTCCAAACTCCATAAATGCACATTTAAGTGTGGGAACCTACATTTAAGTACTACTTATTTACTTTCCTACAGTGGTGAAAAAAGCATTTCAGAAAATACTGGAGAAACAATCCAAGTAAGTCATACATTCGAAAATGTAATCATTATCAAAGTATACATAAAGTAAAAATACTGATTAAAAACTGATTTTGAATTGAGTATTGATGCATAAATATGTACAAGTTGCAGGTCTTGATAGACTCTCTCTCTCTCTTAATAGACAATAAAGTATAAAGCAGCATGAAATAAACTGACTCAAAGTGTCCATGGGTACAGCCCTACAGTAAATGTACTTTCACCACTGCGATCCTGAGATATTTTCTTCTAGAAAAGCAGTTAAGTTACACAGTACAAAAAAATAAAAAATAAAATAAAAATCTACTGACTCTTCCATTATGCTAGGAGCTGACTCATGTGGCATAGCAAACATTGCAGGTTGCTGGTCCACAGTCTGCAGAAAACACGCTGTGATAAGGCCTCCCAAAATATTGTTTCGAAATATCGAACACATGGAAAATATAATGCATATACACTCGTTTCTACTAAAACAACAACAACTCTTATTCTGCTACATTTCATACCGACCACTCACCTCGTTAATGAAACGCTGTAAGTTTTTAAAATCCCCTGAGCTGTCGAACAATCCGTGGACTATGATCACTGGCTTGTAACCGACCACAGCAGCCCAGAGACAAGCACCGAGCAGCGGGCACAGGAGCCCGGCCGCCCCGCAGCTGCCCCTAGTCCTCCACCGGCTTGACATAGCAGAATAGGAGCCCTTCATAATAACTTAGAAATAAGGATAAAAACACTAAGCAAAACCACAAAGTGTTACTTAACACAAAAAGTATCAGGTAAAATAAAATAAAAACATAAATCCTGATGTTTCATTAATGTGGTAGCATATTTAGTTCTATATAATTTTGCAGCTGCGGTACAGATGAGCTCGTCTGTAAAAAAAAAATCTTGTTTTAAACCTTGTTCTATCTGTTCATATTTGAAAACACCTGAACTAAAACTGTGAACAGCTGCTGGTCTTTGGTTTCTTTTGTTTGTTCCGGTTTTAAATTAACGGCGAGACGGACGCTCGCAACGTAATTTCCGGTGTCAGCTCGTCCAATCAGCGTGAAACCGTGACGATGCCAAGTATAATATCCCACAGCTGTTGTTTACAATAAATTCCAAGATGGAATATCAACTAGACACCTACAGACCCCCGGAGGCGACAAAAGCCCCATGTTTCACATAATTTCATTAATTGCAAGTTTGGCAAAATGTTGCACCACTAATAAAATAACAAAATTAACAACGGTGCACAAAACTTCAAACTCTAAAAATAAAAATAAAGTTTTCAAATGCTCTATTAAGAAATTACTACTAATCCCTAAATGTAAATCTAAAGCCACAAATAAACATTAAATCCTAAATGTATTAAATAATAAATTTCATCAGAATACATTGTGATGTCGTTTGTACACTTGAACAGTTTTTCTTCATACAGTCCCACAATGACTATGTTGTTGACACCAGGAATTTAGTGAAGCCTGACTATATGTGGTGGGACACCTTCTCGTTTTAAGACGTTATTCAGTTCAAATTAAGCTTACCGTTTTGAGTTTAACTGATCTTTGCAACTGATTTTTGTATTTAATGTAAAGTTAAACATGTACAAAAATATCGCAACGCGTCTTGTGGTTTACTACAAGGCTCACTGATTTCTGCTGCCTTGAGATAACATAACACAGTAGGTGTTTGTAGTCTGAAACATTTTCATACACACACTCTCAAAGCATTTATTGCAGGAATCATGTGACAAGAGACTTTATTGACCAGTCCTGCAAGTGTAGAGCAGAACAACATGCACTACAAAGTAAAGTAAATACATGTTGAACATTTGTGCGTTTGCACTCAGAGAGAAGGGAAGTACCTGTAACTTCTTTGTAACATCACTAACAAAACTCTCTTCTTGACTTTTGGTCCTTTCAAACGCAAACCTAAAATAACATTCCTTTATTATTTCTGATGACACTGCAACACACGAATCATATTTATTCTCTTTACAGAGTCCCTGAAGGCTACTAGTCTTCTTATGTCTTAGAAAGCAGTAAAGCCATTTTCAAATATATGCTTTGGCTTCTTGTGATTAATGCTGGAGTGTCAGGTTGGCTTTAACCTAGTTTTGCTTTCACCCAGAGATAATGTAGCATTAGATGCCTCTAAGTGCATCCACTGTTGCAGCTATAATACAACTTGGTAGCTCAGCTCTGGCTAGAAAAAGAAAGATTTTCTTCTTCGTTATAAGCTTAAAAAAGCATCAAAAGCACCTCAGAGTCCGGCTTCAATTAACTGCTGTAGCAAAGTGTTACAAGAAGCATGCATGAATAAACATCCATGTCAAAAACAAGCCTCATCAAGACTTCTACAAAATGTTTGTTTAAAGAAAATAAAGGGTTGGTTCATCCAGTTAGACAAACTGTAGCCGCAGCTCTACACGGTAGGCTGCAGCAGCTCCTGTAGCTGACACAAAGTGTCCTTCAGAGTGTGGCCTAATCGTTCTGCATTTGTCTCCTCGCAGCAGTTGAAGGCGGTGATAGAAAAGTGGACATGGTCGGCCTGGGGATTGTAACACACAGCGTAACCATCAGGAACGAGGGGTCCGAAACACATCACGCTGTCTGTGTTCGCAGGCACCTGAAGGGACACGAGAGGCGAAGATGATGAAGAAGACGGGAGGACATAGTGAGACTAGGAAATGTTTTTTCATACTAATGCGGCAATGAAAAGAATATCTAAGCTAATTAAGGTTTACAGTAAAAATCAGTGTAACACGATGTCACACTGGACTCACACTGGACCAAAACTGACAAATAAGTAAAGTATTACCAGAATAATCATTTTCAAATGAATCGATATCACGACAAAGTGTTGGTGTCTCATTTCATTGCATTGTAAATGAACCTTTACACAATGGAAATTGGATAACAGTAAAACACAAAATGTGTCACAACTACAGACATAAACGCCACAAGGGTTTCTGCAGTGAGGAACATAATCAAACCAAAGTCAGGAGCAAATAACCACCAGTGTTTCTGCCATCATAAAAAAAAAAAAAAAACAGAAGAGGAACAGCTTGATGGCGGGAAACTCCCAAAAATGTGCTGCATTATGAGAATATCACATGCCTCAGAGCAACAGGAAGAATGCTGATAGAAAACTCCTCTAATGCTTACAGTAAAATAATAATTAAAATAACACACCAAAATTCCACTTTCTTTTGGCAGCAGTGTGAAAAATCCTAAAAAAAGACAAGAGAACATACCTGTCCTGTCCGGAGTTTCCAGTGCGTTGCCACTCCATAGGCTGTATCCATGAAGATTTTGGGAATGCTCAGTCCTTCATCGATGGCTTGCAGCTTGAGCCCCAGCAGGTGTCGGTCGATGCCTTGTCCTTTAAGAGCCTGAGCAGAGCAGAAAAAAAACTTAAGTTTTAATCAGTTCAAAACAAACAATAACTGTTGAGCTTGTTCACTTGGTCTTTACTTGAGTGGTGAGTTCTGCATAGGCGTCAACAGCTTCCCTGAAGAGCTGCAGCTTGGCTTCCCTCTGCAACACAAAGATCATACAGACTATAATAACAAGCCCCACCAAAAAAGCTCTGTGGAACAATTGAGACAGTGTTTCTTACCGATACAGATGGATCATCAAAGGCCAGAATGAACTTAAGTGTCTGATTTGTTGGCGAGCGGATATATTCAGTCCTTCCTCCTCGAAACATCCTCTGAGAGGCGATATCACAGGCCGGAACAACCTCACTGTGAACTCTGTGGAAAAAATATATAAAAGCATTATGATGGATCTAATTTCAAGACGAATCATAAAACTACTGAATTTTTTTTATCTTTAATCTTTTTAATGTGATGTGATAGAAATTTTCCCTCTTCCTTGGTCAAGTTGTTCTTGTAAGCATTGAAGAGAGAATTCAGTGTGATGATCCATCTCAGTTTAATACATGCTGGCATGGAGAAGAACACATGGATGTTGGTGTCTTCTGACTTGTATCTCTCAAACCCTTTCTATTTATACTCAAACCCAACAAAGGAACAGCCCTCACAAAACATGAATGAAGAAACCGCATGCACGCAGCTGACATTCACCATCCTTTTTTGGGTTTTCTGTTCATTCCAGTTTTGAAGCAATAAAATCCTTTTATTTCACCTTTTTGTAGATCTTGTGACCCCCCCCCCCCCCCCCCCCCCATCTACAACATTCCATTGGGCCTTATAAACAACAAAGCGCCTAAGGTGATTTTAAGCATTTCTCTAAACATGACACACCCTGTGACTTCTTGTCCCCTCTGTGACCTCTTCAGTAAGCCCATCTTGTTTGCATGGTTGCTAATTGTCTAACTAACTGACTAAATTTACTCTATTGTTACAGGATGTTTACCCCTGCACACATCCTGAATGATTCACTGCAGCACTGTTGCATTAGAATTAATTTGTTTCAGCTAATAAACAGCGAAATGAGCCCATGTGTCTCCTAACATTAACCATCAGCTACAGTTCTTGCCACTGACCTGTAGTAGCTGAGCTGCAGGGCCACCTGAATGAAGGCGTTTGGACTCAGGTCGTACTTCTTGGGAAGCTGCTTGCCGAACCTCTTGAAGTTGAACACGTTGACATCAAGGTCATTGATCAGTCTGCAGTAAATTTAAAAACATTTAAGAAGTCTACAAAGTACTAAGTACAAAGTACTATCAATCATTATCCATTTGCACACCAGTCTCAAATCAAAAAGGTACCTACAGGAGCATTTAGTTATTGACAAATACATGTACATGTATATTGAAAATAAAGTGTTTCGAGTTATGAAAGGTATGTAAATAAACCCTCTTTCAATGTGGTGTATTTCAAGTATCTGTCCTGTTCACTTTCACAGTGACTGTGATAAAAAGATTGCTTCCTCACTGAGATCTTGGCACCTGATTTAAGCAGATTTATACAGCAGTTTATGAAATCTTTGTGTTTGGGTTGTGGTCGACCCGATGAAAGCTCTCTTTTCATCAAGGTTACCTTCGCACAGAGAAGATAAATATGTTTACACTCCAGTGGCCAAGTTCACTTTGGCATTGTTAGATTTAGAAAGCAAACGTTCAGCTCATACTGAGCCTGGACTCTCTCTGGTAAGGGGAAATAACTGAGAAATCTCATACATGTCCAGGTTCTGCTTGGCCTGCTCAATGTCCCTTTTGATTTCTCGGTCTATGTGAAAGTAAAGCTTCTTCGGCATCGGCAGAGGGACAAGCGGCGCTCTCTTTGGCTCTGGTTTCTCACTGCAGTTAAAAAACACAAGCAAAAACAAAACACAAATTACTTGAACACTGAAATGTAGGATGCGCAGGACTAATCCAGCCATTTCCGTCAAATATATAGTCCCCAACTTTGACTCGGTCTTGTAAGCTCCTTTACTACAGAGGTAATCATTGTGTTTGCCTGTGTTTACTGTACTTAAAAAAACGCTGAAACGCTGAACTGTTGCTTTAAGCCCATCCTTGTTAACCAGACTAGTGCCTGTGAACCGAGTCACTTAATTGTCTCCTCAAGGTCTTCAAGTCATGGATAAACTGAAAAGTAAATATATGTGTAAATCAAAGCAGTCATGTTCTGGTGGACTTTGCAAATCACAACTGGCCCAGACAAGCTAGACAAATGTGAAGATTCAGATTTTAGGTTAGAAAAGAAAAAAAAAAAAAAAAAGAAAACCTGAACATCAGCAGCAGAATAAAGTCATGTTAGCCGATCTGACTACCAGCAATTGTGTTAACATTTACAAGGCTAATATGTTGATTTTGAGAAGGCAGTTTAGTTTAGCGTGTGCTTGCAACTCAAAATACAGCTGAAGATGCAAATAAAATGGAATATGGCCCTAGATGAAACGTTTGAAGATGATCAAAGCACAGTGTAGCAGGGAGACAGAGTAGATTGATTTAGAGCTTCATATGGGCACTAGCTTAATTTGCACATTGTAGCTTTAAGATGGTGCCAGAAGAAAAGACAGTCTGACCAGAATTCTAGGAATTCATCTTCTGACACCATTAATATCTGCACCAAGCTTGAAGGCAGTTGTTGAGACATTTCAGTTTGGACCAAATTGCAGGACCACAAGCCAGCGTAGACAAAATGAAATTTTTCTGGTTTATTGCAGGAAGAAATTACACAATCTTCAAATAAGAATCAGGCCTAAAAGTGAAAAACAGGAAGGAGAGGAATGCAAAAAAACATTTGAATCCTCAAATTTTCACAACAGAGAAACATTTTATCTGCTAAAGAGCCAATATAGGAAGCTATTCAACTACATAAGATGATGTGAAACTTGGTCTCATGGTCTTTCTTTGTTAACCGTTTATCTCACCAGTACTGCAGAATATGATCCAGCAGTGTTGCTATGGGTGGACCCTCAGCTGTGGCTTGTTCATACAGAAGACCCCACGAGCCATCCTCGCCCACCACAAACTGCTCAATCAAATACAGACAGGAGAGAGTTTAATTTCTGCAGAAACTACTCCTTAATATTCTAATCCTCCTAATATGTGAATATTCCTGTTTCTCACCTGCAGAGTTTTGTCAAACCAACGGTTGCCACTGTTGGAGAAAGTCCCACCTCCGTGCAGAATCTGTGCGGCTTTACGGCTCGCATACCTGTCAGTCACAGTCGTAACACACAGGAGCAAAACACTTAGCAAAAAGTGATATTAATGTGAACAAGTAGTCAATCGCTAACTGATTGATCGGTGAATGAACTTTCAAGCTTAAAAGCCAAACAACTGATGGTCCCAGCTTCTCCAGTATGAGGATTTGCTCTTTTATCAGTTTTACTCACTATAACAAAATATATATTAGGGCTTTGGTGCTGTTGGTTGTACATCACCTTGTAACAGTAATCATCTAGTAATCCACTAAGAAGCTGATGTACTTACCACCACTGGTTGCGGCCCTTTTCAAATTTAACAATATACTTTCTTTATTTTTTAAATAATAAAATAAGGAGCAACTACAATGAAATTTCATTATGGAGCAAGTAACAAATGTTAGTTCAATCTAAATATTAACAGAGGGTACAATAATATCTGAGCGCACACATAGGATTGCTCAACATAATACGCAAAAACAGAAATACCTGAGTGTGTGTTATGAGACATTTTTTGATTATATTGGAGTGGGTTATGTGTGTGCGTGCATACTTCTCATCGGATATCCTCATGACTGGAGAATCCAGACACAAGGAGAAAAGTCCCGTCTCTATCATCCGCACTGATTCCTTGTTTAGTTTGTCTGAGTCACACACAGAGAGCATGGAAACAGACAAAAAGAAAAAAAAAAACAAACAAAAAAAAAAACAAGAAAAAAAAAAACACTGAGGGTTTAGAAACTTCAGGATCAAATTTAGCGCTAAGTCTGTTGTTGCGCAACTGTCACACAACAACACTTATTCAGAGAAATGTATAAAAACACACAAATTTTTTTTAACTGTTAAGGACTTTTTTCATTCTTGCAAGTCTGGATTCGTTTGGCACTAATTTGGCCTAAATGCATGTAAACATTTAAATATTGTTACATAGGAATTTGGCACATATTAGCCAATTATCTACAAATCCCAGTCACTGTTCAACATTGCTGATTGAAGCTTCAGACTGATTTACCAACCAGAATTAACTGGGTGTTAGTTCGCATCAGGGTGGTACCAGAAAAACATTATATTTGTTTAATTATTTATCTATTTGTTTTTATGTTATCATTGTTTTGTTTTTATATTCCACGCTGAATTATGGATATGGTAAAACTCTGTTTTTAAAGGTGCTATCAAATAAGTGGAATAAACATATCCGTAATACTCTCCGCACAGAAAAGCGATAAGCAACTTTTGGGAAATAAAAAATCGAAGATGAAGAACAGTGAATGTGGAGAAAATTACCTATTTTATATAACATGTTGACTGACAAATACCGTATAATAAAAAATTAAAAAGTCTCTGCTTGCAGCTATTACACTGACACTGACTCACACTAAAGACTCCAGCACATTTTCAGACAAATTTCTAAAAATGGGTAAAATACATAAAACCACCAATACTGTACTACAGTGCATACCAAGTATAGTAGTATATATAGATATACAATAAAGGCTACATCATCAATCTGACATGACGGTATGCAGTCCTGGTATGTACCTCTCAGCAGGCGGTTGTAGGCCTCTCCCCATGTGTGACGGTGCTCACTGGTCAGGATGCCCATTGGCTCCTTGTCTGTCTTCCAGGACTGAGACCTGATCCTCAGCAGCTGGCTATGAATCTGACTCTCAGTCATCCGAGAGCCGTCGCTGTTGTAAACGTCCAGCTGAAAGAACTAGTAAGACAAAAATAAAGCAAAGACAACTATGTGTTGAGGGACATGTCTCCTGTATGTTATTTAAATTAAAGAACTGCACACGACCTGATATGAAAGTTATGTCATTTAACTTGTTCCCAAAAAAGCGATAAATAAGAGACAGATACCCCACCTGGTAGTTCCGGACCACTGTGATGTGCGTTGGCGAGCGTCGTGAACGCCCATATCGGGCGATGTAGTCATGTTTGGGACCAGGGATCCTGCAGGAAGAGAAGAGGAGCGGGTAGAGCTCCATGCACAGAGGCTTTCCTCGCATGTATTCCACTGGTAGCTGGCCACTGATTGAGACAAGAGTTATGATTTGAAACAAAGTGAGCAGCTGACAGAACAAGAAGACTCGCGCCCTTCACTGTTTCATATAAATAATAATGATTACACAGTAAATGCCATCAACCAAATTCTGTGTTCATCAGTAGCAGAAGTGTTCAGATTGTACACAATCAGCACTTCGAACCCCAAGGATTTCTGAACTTCTACGATAGAAGACCACTTAGTAATTAAAAACAGCTTCAGGACAATTGTAGTAGCAAACAACCATGCTTCAGGTACTACTTAGGTTTCAGCAATACAAAACAGAAAACCAGTCCAACAGCAAAAAAAATCCCACGCAAGTGTCATCAGTATTTATATATATAAAAATATCACTGTAAAAATCATGTGTTCCAAATATATAATTCTATGTTTTTCTGATCCTGGTAGTTTTTCCTCATCCTTTTCTGTGTGCTTGGAGCTAAATGCTCCTATCGCCGATAAAATTACAGCGATAGCATGTTAAGGGTTTGGTGGACAGGAAAATGGTGGCTGTGATTAACAGGTGTCAGAACACACACAACTTAGCACAGATAACCACACTTTTAATGAACTGGTGAAATGTTTAAATGTAGTTACACTGCACCTTTGGATTAAACGTGTTTGTTTCATGCTGACCTCAGCAAAACCCACATTTGGAGGTGTAGCTGAATACAGGGAACATCAGAAAGCACAAGCAGCTCTGGATATTCTGTAATTTACTGTACATACAGTAAATATCTTTTTAGGTACTAGTATTTCTCAAATTTCTACTACACTATAATGGTTCCATATTATGAATTTTATATATATATATATATATATATATATATATATATATATATATCATCAAATAAATCATACAAATCTCAGTTAAGTCAAAATTTTTATTTTCATTTAAATACTTTCCTTTAAAATTTTTCCTTTTTTGCTTGGAAAGAAAACTTGCACATTTACTGTTTTTATAGGAGCAAAGAATCTGAATATTTTCTTCATAAACATTTAAAGCAATGATAAATTTGTTAATTAAAGTGTAAGACAATTATGTCTTACATTAGGTTAAAAGACAGCAAGTTAGCAGCAATAAATATTGGGCTCCAGCTTAAACATGTGTGAAGACTTACGTGTTGATTTTAGCCTTGAAGTCTAGAACTGCTGCGATCAGTTTGGATGCAAACCTGAGTGGACACAAACATGTTGTCGTCAGATTTGCTGTTATAAAAACAACCACAGATGGAAATTCATTACACAGAAACAATCAATATTCAGGACAATCAGCTACTAGTGTTGAATTACTCTTTAGAGTTTTTTTAAATATACAGTATTTACTGAGCTTTAATCAAAGTGCAATTGCAAACATTTAACCAGCCACTAGTGGCTCCTCTGCTGTGTCATTGTCGGTGTTGTGTATCAGTGCTGACTCACACCAACTGGCTCCTCCAGTCATTATAATCTCTCCTGGGCAGAGAGATGGCCGGGTTCGAGTGAACAGGCAGCGGCTGTCTGCTCTCCAAGTATGCCCACTGCACCCAACAGTCTGAAATCTACACACACACACACACAATGACAGTTACAGAAATCATTAGGCCAGTTGCTCTCAACCTCACCACATAAGGTGTAAAACAAAATTCTTCATTAAGAAGATTGTTTATTTGTAAACTAAAAAAAACAAACCAAAAAACTTGTTTCTTTAAAGGAGGTCCTACTTAGGAGTTCATATTTTTGTTTTGTAAACTCTAGTTTGTTGGTCTTGTTTCCTATTTCAAGCTGAATACTTTTTTTGTGAAACACTTATTTTGAAAAGTTGTATATGCTGTAAATCTTATGTTGCATTTTGTAGTACACAGTCATTGTCATTTTTCTAAACCTTGATAAATGTGTATTATGTTCATTATTAATTAATTAAAGAGATGTCCATATTCTGAGACTGTGCTCAGTTGTGACGCTATGACTTTATTGAAGTCACACCAGAGGTGAACACGGTTGCAAGTAATATATGTTTAATATTAATTACCGGACTGAGCTGTATCTCAGTAAATAAATTAACGTGGGTCTCTATAAAATGTCATAGCGCAGTGCAAAATTTTGATCATAAGGCCCAAAAAGTTATTTTCATTAAAAATCAGTTAGAACCTGCATTGAGACCAGATCAAATGTCAATATCAGCAGACTGATCCATTCATTGACTAACTTTTTTGGCTCTGAAATGTCTGAATGCTTCTATGCATTTTTGCTGGGAAACATATTAAATGAAAAACTAAAAACCTAAAATAACCTGAGACATATGTAAATATTTTTTTTTTTATCATTTTGTGTCAGAGTTCAATCTTCTATAGGAGGCCAAATACAGGTACTGCCCCTCTTGTGGGCTTCATATATTATATATTATTTTCTAAAACACCAAAGTGTACTATTATTCAACCATGACACTACCAAATACACTATCAGCTAAACACACACCCATATCCATCTCTAACATCTGTCTCACACTGATCCACCAGTCGACACAGACCCAATTCTTGGTGTTTCTTGCTCTCTTCTCCAGACCCTCCTGCAGTTGTGCGCCCAGACCACCTGGTCTGCAGAAATCCTGCACAATCCTGCGGGTGTGGTTGAGCTCTTCGGGAGGCAGCAGTGGCTCCAGAGCCCTCAGGTAGCCCTGCAGGGTCTGGGCCAGAGGGGGCACCGGCTGAGGGGGCACAGAGGAAAAGAAACATAGCTCCTGCTTTGAGGAAACCTGCAAGATAAGATAAATATTCACATATTTCCATGAAAACTGGAAGAAATGTGTTTGTGCTGTGCACCGTAAACACCTTTGAGGTCACGGTCAAATCAAATGCAAACGTTTAAAGCGTGATTATAGTGTTGTTAGTATATCTGCATGTCAGCACACTGCACTTCCAAGAGGGTTTGACCCAGCGCCAAAAAGGAGGGCAACAGTAAGGCGTATCAAAATAGGAAGTATGAAAGATAGGATTGGCCTCTGACAACTTGATCTGCTGCCTTTTATTCGTTCTACAGGATCGTTGCTAACCAGCGTGTGTGTGTGGAGAAACGGGCCAATGTGTCAACAGTGTCCTAAACTAAAAACAGAAAACAGACTCACCCGAGACAGCCATGTCCTGCAGTTTCCTGGTTGAAAGTTTCTCAAAATCATGTTTCCTTAAATCACAGATTGACTCTCTGTTGCATCTGTGTCGCAAAAAGCAGCTTTGTGTTTATTTTCTATTCACTTTTTTTCCACACAAGATCTACACACAGGGTCAAATCGTCAAAGTGAAGCTCAACCCCCCTACTATTTCTACTTCTTCTACTTTTTCTACTTCTTCTTCTTCGTCTTCTTCTTCTTCTTCTTCTACTTCTCCACGGTGGACGTAGATGCGCGTCCTCATCGCTCGATAGATCCTACTCCGGAGACATGTGAGCAGGGGATAAAGACAAAGCTCTTCGATGTTTTGTCACTGCGGACTGCGAGCATGCAAAGATTCACGTACTGAAGTAGAGTGGAAGCAACGCACACGTCTGCACACGTGTTGACGTGAACGTATTTCCGTAAACAGTATTACCGCGTCTGTTCGCAGAGCGGCGCTGTTGCATCGACAAGATGGCGCGCAGTGACCTTACAAAAATAAAAGTTTGATGTTTCAACAAATTAACGGATTGGTTCATGATTTTTCAGTTTCGTCTTTAAGTTGTGAGTGGCCCAGTATGAGCACTGAAAACACGCTGTGCTATTCCACAAATGGTCAATGGTGATACCGTGACTGATGTGTCAGTGTGAGGGTCGAGGGGCTTTGAAAGAATGACCACTCAGCTTTATTGTCCCTGGGGCACAATGAGTGGGAGTTTATTACTCTGGTGATTTATTTACCAAAGAAGAAGACAAAAAGATGTGATAGAGTACGTTAACAAAGCATTACATTATTTTCCTCTTTAGAATTGTTACTAGAAGGTTTTAGTTTCTTTATAAGTTCAACAGTTTGAAAGGATGGAAATATTTTCCCAACATAAATCTAGTTACATTAGTCAACATTTTCCCTTATAGTAGTTAAGTTGTTTTTTTATTGGGGGCACTTATCACTAAATCCACAGAAAAATAACAAATGGGTCAGTCAGAGGTCAGGGGGACTTAGTTGATGTGTAATATCAAACATCACAAACATACAATAACAAAACTAAAAGACAAGAAGTAGAGTGAACACCTCACGATTCTTTAATAGACTTATTTTTTATGTATATACTTTTTTTAAAAAATATAGTTGTATTAATGTACAGATCAGCAGGACATAATAATTTTTACTTTTAACATTTCACACTTGTTATGTTTTTAACACAGTTACTAGTTTGACACTTATCAAAAAAAGAATAAAGTGTATTTTTTTATTTTCACTATTTTGGAATGTGTCTTGCATACATACATGATTTTAAGTAGAATGTATCAAAATATGAAATGTCTTTTAAACATGTAACAACAAAAGAAAATTATGTATGTGTATGTACAAATGTAAATTTGAACTTAAAAGTTCCATCTGCAGCTAAATCTTATGTGAACAACTGAAAGGTCCTAAAAAGCTTAGAGAACATTATGGTAAATGAATGCTGTTTTCAAGATTAAGAATGTATGAATGAAATAGAATATGTTGAAATTTGAAATAAAAATAATAAAATTAAAATAAAAACAAATATTTCTTTGCTAGTCCAGTGGGGAGAAATGCAAAACATTAGAAATCTTATACAGTCTGTGTCTTTAATTAAATTTTATCTAAAGGTTGGAGAATTCCTGCCTTTCATCATATAAACAAATAAAAGGAGACCAAAACCTTTTTTTCCACAATTATTTATTAGACTTTTCTCTTGAAGCCAGCTTCTTCAACTGCATAGATATAAAATTGTTTGTATAAGAATTTGCACATAATTTGCAAAATGCACATCTTCTTTTACCTATTAGAATAATCATGTACAAACAATAAAAACTCTCTATAGATTATATTATAAATGCAAAACTGCCCAAATTCAGATAGCAGCTGTAATATGATGAAGTTAATCTTGTATCTGAAATGTTTCAACTCTTCTCAGGGACTTGTACTCCCACAACTCTCTGTACTTCCACACGACAATATATCAAAAAATACCTTTATCACAAGCAAAATACATACAGTAAACTAAACTGTCAGATTTGTCACTGTGAACAGTAAGGCTAAATGAAACCCCCCAAAAAACACAGAGTATTACATTGCACCAAAACCCAGTCCTTCAACATTCAACGCTACAATCGCTGACAGGAGGTTTTTCTGAAAGGCTTCAGATTAAAAGTATTAAATACTGATCTTCATATCATCTGTATGGGCAAATCCAGCAGGCACATGAAACCAGATGATACAAACATCACTCTTCTGTGCTAAAGCGGTGCCGACTCAAGTTTAGATATAAATCAAATATAGTAACGAAAAAATGAAATTGTATCACTTTTCATATGCCCTTCATCCAACCTTATGCACCAAAGGTTCTTTTATAGTACTTTTTATAATATGTAGGCTACCCCTATACATTCACATTTGTCCCAAAATTTCCCTGAAGACAAAGGTTCCTAGTGGACAATTTTTTTCAATCACATCATTCTAAAAATAACAGAACACAAGAACAATTACAAACAGTTGCTTAAACAGAAAACTCATTAATTTGAGTGAAACCTAATGGTGTTGGTGAACTTAGGCGAAGGTCACTGGCTTCTATTGAAGGAAAATCCTCTGGGAGACACACAGATGGAGACTGAAGGTAAATAAGGTGACTCCAGGTGTTTTATTCTTTTCTTTCTTTTCTTTTTTTTTTGCTGTCTTTCTACCATTTACCAACAGTGACATGAGTGAGGACTATTAATGCAATCCCAAACCATTTCCATTTCTCTCTAAAATCATCACGTCTTACTCCACTTGCAATTTTTATTTCAGCATTTAAAACAAAGTTGTATGGGATTTTTAGTCTTCATCATTTCACTATGTTGCTAGTTTATTAGCTCGCCAACGTTTCTAAATTTGCTACCATTTCTTTTTTTAATTTGTTTCTTTGTTTAGAACAGGGGTGGTAAAAGTCGCAATATGTGTCATAAAATGAAATACAGAAAATGCCAAAATCTGCTGTTTTGCTTTAAGAGACTTTGTTCAAATCAGTGTTTTTTATTTGCTGTTTTTTTTTTTTTGGTCTGGTTAAAACAGTACAAATACGTTTTGAATAAACATGGTGTCTTGTTAGCAACTCTTCTAATAAGCTGTTAGCTTTACTGCTTACATAGCTAAACGCTCTGAGGTCTTTTTTCTCCTTCAAAAGCATTTTTGTGTTAAATCCGAAGAACTGTGAAACAGAAGTGGATGGTAGAAACATAGATATGAATAAAGCAACTGTCCTATTAGCCACTAACCTAGCGAGCTTGGTTACTGACGTTTAGCTTGTTATCTGAAATTTAAAGTTAGAGTTTTTGTAATGTCTGATTTGTCATTAGCTTTTTAGAGTTAGATGATGTCCTGAGAATGGTTGGGAAATAAATTGATGTTAGGCTAAGCTGCGTGTTTTGAATAAACATAATGTCTAGTTAGCGACCAAGCTAAAAGGCCTGCTAATGTACAGTTAAAGATAATTAGCTCTCAGTTGATGGTACAAATATCATTTTGAATAGGCTTATTTAAACTTATATTGCAGCAGCAATAAAGCTAGCAAGCTTGCTAACAGACAGCTTGGTAGCTGACAGTTCACAAATATTTTATTTACCCTTTAAACAGTTTTGAATTATGTACTTTGCTCAAGACATGTGAAATTTGGTAGACAAAAGACACATTGAAGTTTTCATTTTAAAGTAACTTCCTGCAAAAGCTGGGCTCAGTAAAGAGAAACAGAGCAGTGAACATTTAAACAAGATTTTTGCTGGGGAACACAGAAGTTTGTAACATATATCGCGAAACAAAACATTTTCATTACACGCTATGTTTTTTGAGAAGGGGGTGACACTGACTCACTCTTGGACCCCGTGATGGCATCACATTTCTTGTGCTTTTAGACACGACTGCTGGTGCCTCCACTTCATCTTCCTCCTCCTGTGCCTCCTCTCCCTGCAGGCTCTCCATCTTTCCCAGGTCTTGAGGGTAGGGGTAACTCGCCAGCATGGAGGTCTCTGACGGGTACTCGCACACCTGCTCCAGCTGCTCCTCATCGAAACACACCTTCACCTGGAACCGTGAGTAGAGGGAGTTTCCATTTACTTTTAATCAGCTCCAGTCAAATCAAGTGTAGGGACAATTTCAGATCAGATCAGAAGAAAGAGGTCAATGAGGGCAAAGTGACAAAAATCAACAAAATGAACCTGTTACCCAATATCATCAGAATATCTAAATATCCTGACTAAAGAATTAAAACCGTATCCGACAGGGCATGTCTGTCAGTTAAGGAAAATATGGTTACCCAACTGAGAGCAATATTTGCTAAAAGCAAAGAAAATATCAAACATAAAGTGTTGCACTATCCTTTCATGGTTAAAGCTTGGAGGCACCGAGAGTAGTTGTACACAGTCAGTGTAATGTTAACTGACAGCAGGAGGCTTAACACTGTGCATATACTCCTCCTGCAGAGGTACCTGATGGATGAATGCATCTTACCTTTTTTCATTATTCAGGGAAAGACTGTCATCAGGTAGACAATCAGTACTTACTGTATGCAGCAGCAGAAGGGGAAGTCGAACAAAACAAGTTTACAACTTATGTCACACACTGGAAAGGATAATAGAACATTATTTATATCATCTCTTCCTGGGCTGAGGAACATTTACAAGGACAAGTGAATGTGTTTTAAACAGGCCTAAATCCAACAGGAAATGGCCTCACCCTCCACAGTGGGTCTTGTAATGACAGCATCTCAGCTCTGAGGCCTAGAGTAGTAAACACACCTAGAGGTGCGGACAAGATCTGGGTAGAACTGTACAGACACCAGACTGCACACACCGTGCAAGTTAGCACTGCTTCACCCTGCGACTGTGGCTGTCTGCAGAGGAGTGTAGATAATAGCTCTGCATTAGGGAGGCTGGACAAATCACACTAAGGCACAGAAGGCTAATCCTCCCTCCCTGAACCTGATTAACCTAGGCTAACACAGCATGACAGCACAGGCACCCGGGGAGGGACAGAAAAGGAGACATTTTGATTAGCAGGAATTTATGAAATTGTATTTGAGCACACTGACACTTAAACTGTCTATTTGTTTCCATAACAGTTTTAGGGAGCAATGTTTTCATGTATCACAAAATCCCTTAGGTTAAAATCGATAAATAGATAAGAGTGATTTTATTACAAGAATGTCTATAATAAACAATAGTAAATAAGGGTGAGGTGAAAATGAAGAGCAGGTTGATCACCCCCCTCTATGACATAATGACATAGATGGGGCAGGTGAGAGAAGAAAGCCTGACGTCAAACAGTCTGAACAGCCTCAACGTGAGAGCAACAGGTGGTCAGTACTTGTAGCTTTACCGTCATAGCTAACAAGGTGTCATGTTTCATCTACTCATTCCAGCTTCCCTAATATTGTTAGTGTAGTGTTTGTGTGTGTGTACAGATCATAGCAAAGAGGCCTGTTACAAGAGGAGTGTGGTTAAAGATGAAGAAAGAAGGACAGATGTACTCTGGATGTATTTCTGGAAAGAAATTTAGCCACATAAATTGCTTGTTATTTCATTAGTGGTCACAGTATTTGGGCAACTGAGAGCAGAAGAAATTCATTCACAGAGAGCCGTTATCTCGCCCTTTCTCCACCGCTCAAGTGTCAATTACTGTATTTGAGTCTTTTGAAATAGATGGCCTGTGATAAAACAGTGTCTGAGTATCGTTTTGCAAGTTAAAAGCTGACACTGCATCACTTCCCCGTGTCAATCTCTGTCTTTTGTTTGAAGGAAGTGCAGACATTTGAAAGAGGAAGTGAGCAAAAACATGCAGCATGACAGGGAGTTTCTGTTAGACAAATAACAAGCAGTTTGCAACATCTATTTAGCATTTATTCCTCTCAGTATGAGTGTCAAACTGTCATTTTTCTTTGCCCTCCTTTTTACTTGCTCTTTGTTAAAACATCTTTCTGTGGCACTTGTCTTTTCTTCTCTTTCCATTTCACCCACATCAAACTGAAGAGTTGGCCGCCTGCAGTCACTGTCAGTCAGTCATACAGTGGGAGGTCAGCATGGTCAAAAACTGTGTGCCAAGACTCCAGTCTACCAAACCAAACCCCTACTAGGAAACAGCCAAGAAGATACAAAGAGAGATTTGTCTGAGAGGCGAGTGGGCTGACTCAACAGAAATAGCAGAATTGGTGTGAGGGAACAAGGAAGCAGTCTACAACACACGGGGAAATACCAGCAGTTTAACAAGGCTAACACAGAAACAGAATAAAACCCATAGGATTCTAGGAAAAACATAAATCAGTTCATTACAGGATGGTGTAAGAAAGGAATAACCTTATTTCTTCCCTACTGACCAACATTGTCACCCAGTCATTCCTTTACAACATAAATGCTCATGTGGAGTCACGGAAATGCTAAGAGACTCATCTACAGTTTCAGTCGACATCACTCAGCCTGAGTTACTGTTAGTACCAGTGTGGTCTTGCATGCACTCACGCAGACAAACAAATTATCTTAGGCCGGCAAGCAAAGTGGAAAAAGAGAGAGAAAAAGTGAGAGAGGGAGGAAGGTGCTGGCTGCCTTTCATTGTGGTTTCTAACTCAAGCTTTCTGTTTGCTCTAAAGCCTACGACATTGCTGTTAATGATATTGTTCTGCAGAATTTAATGTGCCAAATATAAAACTCAACTTTTGTGTATTATTAGACCAGCAAACAATGAAGAACTGCAATAACTAAACCATAAAAACATTTGCTTTGTTTTCTTGTGGATTTTCAGTATCTTTTCATAAAACATAAATCATAAAACACAGTAATAAGTTGTCACCGCCACAGGCCATGCATGTCTTGACTAAATATGTATGCTAGGCCAATACCAAAGGCTAAAAGTCAAGCATCTGAAAAGACTGAGACAACAGAAGCAAATGGCAAAGCAGCTCACTCCAGGATTTCATGGCTAAGAATCAAGATGTCGTGCTTGATAAGGCTTTAACTGGCTTAGTTCGGTCACTGCGCTCGTACTTCTCAATCAAAAGGGATGTTCTTCCAATGAAAGGGGATTCTGCTTGACAATGAGGGACCATGAAACAGCTGACACAAGTAGATGTCCTCTGTCCCACTTTAGAAGAATTCTAAAAAAAAAAACATCCCTTTGCTGTCTGACTCACTTTCAAAGAAAATGCTAATATCTGAAGTGTTAGAGTTTGCAACATGACATGTTGAAATCAAAGTCAGAAAGAGCGAGATCATTTCTTTTCTGCCTTTAGCACTATTGTTTGCATGCCTAAGAGACCAGGAAGTCTGTTTGTTTGGTTATCTGAGAGAAAGAAGGAGCACTCACTTTTTTTGGCGTCACTCTGTCCTTGACCAGACAAGACTTCTCCAGATTCTGATATCCACCAATCACCTCTATCTCCTCCACAGTGGGGTACCTCTTCTTTCCAGGGTCTGCTGCAGTAGGGGTTGTTGGGGTCGTGGGGGGCGTCTGGGTCTGCTGTGATGGTGATGGCACCTTTGGTGGTGTTGACCCTGCTGATTTAGATCCCGTGGTGGATCCAGCTTTTGCTCCATGTGCAGCAGCAGGCTTTTTTGGGGTGATTGTGATGGTGGCGCCTCTCTTCACTTGGCCCCCAGAAGCACTCCTGATGGAGAAGGGGACAGGTGATGGAGTTGGGGATGGAGAGACACTGGGTGACGGAGCAGGAGATGGGGAACTTGGAGAGGAGGCTGGGGTAGGGGCACAGTCGGTAGATTTCAGAGAATTGTCTTGGGGTTGGCTCCTGAGATGTAAGGAGGTAACGGTGATAGTTTGTTTGAGCTGATTTGTTGGAGAACAAATACGCTTAGGGGACATTTTAGAGTTTGATTCTGTTGTTTCTTGATCCTTCTCCTGGGTCTTGACATCGTCCTTTACCTGTTGCTTTAACACTCCTTTGGGGCTTGGCTGTCCTTTTGTCCCTCCGTCCTTAAGAGAAGTATTTGGTGATGAACAGGACTTCAGGGCTTCCTGCTCTTTCAGCTGAAACTGCTCAATCTGTCGCTGTATAGCCTGAACCCCACAAAAGTCATCGCCTGTAAATGCATTGCTGTCTCCCTGCTGTGCATTTGATATGAGTGGCTTCACTTTAGTAAGGTGCACAGGTGAAATGTCAACATTCCTCTGCCTCATACACAAACCTGACCTTGAACCCACAGTTTCCAAGTTATAGATCCGGCTCATGGCTGTGAGGGAGTTGGGATGAGGCGGAGAAGGGGAAAGAGATTTTGAAAGGTCAACAGGCGATGTAAACTCTACCTCTTCCTCTAAAAGCTCCTTGTTCTCTTCCTCTCTTTCTTCTTCTCTGCTCTCGTGTCCGTCCCTGTGGAACTTCAGCTCTTCTTCCGCATGTTTCAGCGGGTCGTTCTCATCCTCAGATATCTGGAAGCCGCTAGAGATATCTTCGGAGGCAGCAGTGGCATACCCACTTGTAACTTCCTCTCCTATGACAGCTTGTAAGTTTGTGACAGCAACAGGAAGTTGAGTGCAGGTTTTCAACACGCTGACTTCCTGGGTGACGTCAAATTCAGCAGTGGATGTCTGCGCTAGTGTATCTTCCTGTACCCTCTCTGCTTCGACAAGTTTCTTCCGCATATGAGTTGCAGCTTCCCACTCTTTCTCAATTTCAGTTCCCCCCTCGTCGTACCTGTCGCCAGCTGCAGCAGGGACAGCAGTGTCACTAATCTCTTCAACTTCTCTTCCATCTCCATCCTGTGTCAGCCTTTGTCTCAGTCTCTCCACCTCCCTCTGTCTAATTTTCTTTTGCAGGGACTCGATGCGGCTTAAGGGTTTTCCGACCCGCCAGCTATCCCTCCTTTCGACTACCTGCCCTCCTTCCCAATTTTGCCCCTCAGTGCTTTCATTTGGGGCCTTTTTTCTCTCCACCACTTCTTCTGCAACATAAAACACAGTCCTGGGGATTTGAATTTCAAGGGGTGGGATCCCCATCGGGGTGATCCTTTTTGGGGATCTGGCCGTTAAATCATGACAGAGACTGTCTGAGCTGACCTCGCTGTAAGTTCCTTCCTGTTTGCACTCTGGGGTTATTGTTTCATAAGCCCCTCTATAAACCCTTTGTCCCTTTTCGTTACTATAAACAGTTGTGTCTCCTATTTTCTCAATTTTACTTATAAGCTCCTCTGTGTCCTGGGATAAAACAGAGTGTGTCGGGCAGGGTCCTCGAGACCCTCTAGCCCTGTCTGTGACTGTACAGAGTAGGCCAGAGCACTCTGTGAATGCTGATTCGTGCTTGTTCTGGCTCTCAGCAGTGTGACAAGGACTGACTGTGTCTCCTGATGTAGCTGTGATTAAATTCTGCCTAGCTTCAGCTGGGATCACTCTTTCAAATCCATCTTCCTCGTAAAAATCAGGCACGTTGTTGCAAAACTTTGCCTCAGTCTGTCCTGCTTCTGAGTCCTTCTCTATGCTCGGCTCCCTTTCCAAAGTTTTTTCCCCTGCCAGTCTCTTCACCTCTCTTTCAGCTCTTACTTTCCCATCCTGCCTGATTGGTACTCTTCTAGCAAACAATATTCTTTCTGTGTTTTTTACAGATGCAACTGTAAACCCCTCGTCTCCATCTGCATCAGCAGGCTTCTCTCTCTTGTCAACAGGCTCGACTTCCCTACCTTCCCCCCTGTGTTGGATTGAGATGTACTTATCTGTCTCATTCCTCTTCTGCACATTCACCTCCTTTTCTTCCTTATATTTTGCAAATACATCTCTATGCTTTCCAAACCTGTCTTTATCTAAACTCTCCGTGTATCTCAGTCTAACCTTCCCCAATCCTTCTACATTCCCCCACAGTGCCACACTCTTGTCTGAATGTATCCTCTGGCGAGTTTTCCTCTCAAAATTCCCCTCGTCATCTAAACCATTCTCCTCAGCAGAGATGACTCGATCAGAGAAACTAAATGAGCGTTTAGGCACGCCTTTCATCAGCAGATTCCTACCATCTGCCTTCCTCTCCTCAGACTGCTGGTCATCTTGATCTCCTGAGTATTTTCTCCCCCTGGGCTGGAGGAAATTATCAGAGCTTTTGGATCGAGATGGAGGCTTGGGGTGCTCTCCAAATTTACTCACCAGCTGACTGACCCTCCCTCCCTTCTCGAGAAAAACATTATCATCCAAGCTATCCTTTCTGTCTTCTTTAATAACTGTTGCCTGGCCCCAAGGTCTTTCTTTGTCCCTAACAGTCTCTTTTTCTTTTTCTCTCAGCCAGGACATGTCTTTTCTTAACTCCCTGCCCATACTCTCCCTCCTTACATCCATGATGCACTTCATCTCTACGTCCTCTCTCCCTTTGGTTCCTGTATTTCTCTCTTCTGGGCTTAAAGGGGGCTTTATAATGAGAACCTCAGAGGCTCGGATCTCTGTGACACTCCCTCCTCCAGCCAGGATCTCCCTTAGATCCATTTTCATCCCTCTTTTCCCCTGGTGGTCCTCCTCAGGTTTCTCCCTCTCCACCTCCTTCCACCTACTCCTTCTCTCATCGCTGCCTTTCCTGTCCTGTTCAATGATGATAATGTTGTCGGCTCGTATGGTCTGCAGACATGGCATAACGGGAGAAAAACAAACGGAGGGTGGATCTGTTTCTTTTTCCTCCTCATCTTTTGTAACTCTCGGGAATTCTCTCTCCTTTGTTGTATCTTTACCTGACTCTTTCCATTGGTTTATATCTTTTTCCCATATCTCCTTGCTATTCTCTCTCTCTCTTCCTTGACTCCTGTCCCTGCTTCTGTCTTTTTCCCGTCCCTCACTTAAATCTCTAAACCTTTCTATTTTCAGCTCTATATCTCTTCCTATTCCTGACTCTACATCTTGACCCCTGGGGCTAGGTTTCTCTTTCTCTCTCTCGCTAACCTGTGCATCGCTCCCTACCTCTGCATCCTTGCCCTTCCTCCATGCACTCTGTGTGCGAATAAATGGGTTTTCATGGAGTGGAACTATAGTTTCCACTGAAACCTGACTCTGAGGTTTGGGGTCTGCATCAAGCCATTGCCCCGGATCTGGGCTGATCGACAGATCACTTCCCAAATTGATAGTTACAGAGCTGTCTGTGTCACTCAGACCATCAGAATTTGACCTGATGTCCACCTGCAACAGACACATCTCTCTTTCCTTCTCCCTGTCACCCAAAGTCTCCTGTTTCGCTTTTCGCCGCTGGATGATCCCTCGCTTCCAGGCTGGCATACTGGCAAGTTTCTCTTCCTCCTCTTTTTCTCTCCTCCCTCGCTCCTCCTCCTCTCGTCTCTTTTTCTCCAGCAGGAGTTGCTTCCATTCCGGCAGAGAGGAGATAGACATAACAGAAAAGGTGCAAGTTTACGAATGAAAGAGTAGGTGTTGGTCCTTTTTAAAGCTTCTGGGAATTGTCTGCAAAAAAAAAGAAAAAGAAAAAGACAGTTTAAATGACAGTATATCGTCCACATTTGACTTTTGGCATATAATACAATAACAACTCGTTAACTACAGGTTGACAAATACTGCATGTTTAATACCACACATAAAGGTACAGCTGAATACAAAATTACAAGGTAGAACATTTGCTTGCATCTTGCAGTATAGTTTACCGATCAGTCATTCCTCAGTCTTTTACACAAAGTAAAATCATTTCCCGTTTAAAAGTGCTCAGTTAAAAGACACAAAATGACCTTCAGGAGATGCCCAGCTAAAGAGATACGAAGAGATACAAAACTACCCAAAAGACACAATAACAGGCAAAACATATCCAAAACATAGATGCTAAATTACCTTAATAGACATCAGATGAATAGAAACAGACATTAATGCCCAAACACACACACACACACACACACACACACACACACACAAAGTTTGCCTAGGGGCCCATTTTGTCCGGATTCATCCATTACATTAACCCGCAGCTCATTGTGAACACATTAAAGAAAAGCATGCCATAGTACTGAGAATTGCTTAAAGTGTTGAATGAAACTCACCAAACCCCCAGATTTTGCAAGGATACAACTATATCGGGTTTAAATTTACAGCTGTCATCTCCTCTTGTGCGTCTTGGCTGTGCGTAAAAATGCTGTCCACTCAACGACGGCAAATCGTCCTTCGACAGAAACCCACAGTTTAATCAGTGCTGTCAAAACGGAGGCTTAAAAACTCTGTACCAACTAGTCAAATCAGCCCTGGAGCGGACAGTGCACCAGTGCATTAAAACGCCTCCGTCGCCGTTAGTATAGTAGCATATATTCCCAGCTTCAGAGCGGCAGCATGGTAATCCGATAATTATATTTAACTCCATCAGGAGAGTTTAGTGGGACACACCATATTGTCAGACCTAAGAAAAGGCGTTTAAAGAACACAGCCGTCTGCCCGGTCACCAACCCCACCCCCTCCTTCATTGCTTGGGTCTCATCCCTCCATCCCGTAGCGCTAATTGGAAAAGATTTGGAGGTGGAGGGGAGGTGCGCCTGCGAAACGGACTGTGGTGTCAGCAGGGCACATCAAAGAGCTGCAGGAGCTTACCTGAGGGTGAACAGGCATAACCAACCTCCGACACAGGGCGCGTTTGCAGTGAGAACAGAGTTCTCAGCCCTGTGTCTACTCCACCCAGCAGAAGAGAGAGAATTGGTAGAGGAAATGTTGAGATTCAAGTAAACAAAATAATGAAAAAAACAATCTTAAAGGTTCAAAAATAGAAGTGAAGCTACTATTAATTGATATAAAGTACTGTATCGATTGATCATTAAATGCATTAACATCTAAGCAACATGTAGGGTTTTAGCAAAAATAACTAGTAACTACAGCTGTCAGATACAAGTACTACAAGTATTCCAGAAAGAAAACTATTAAGTATATTTCAAACAGCACTAGAAATAATTGTATATTTCTTTATATGTATTCTCCTCTGTCATTCTCTCTGTCTGTCAGTAGTAATCTTGGACAAAAATCAAATGGCTATTTGTTAGAAAATGAATGAATTGTTTTAACAGCTACAAAAAAATCATCAATAACAAACAAAACAGAAAGGAAGAAGAAATTAAAGTATCAGACACACCCGCAGCTCATTACATTTATTCAGTGTGGTCTTAAAACTAGAAGACACTAATATTTTCATGACTGTGCAGCAGCAATGCAGAAGTGGAAAAACTGCTTACATGTTAAATCAAAGAATACAGCACGCTGAAGTTCAATAGTAATGAACTGGGAGACATTTTAAACATACAGTTTTTTCAAGTGGTTTACATTCAGTCTGACATTGTTGCAAATGCAACAAGACAAAGAGAAAAATACATTCAGAATCTGACTAGATCACAAACACTGTTTTTCACAATAAGCAGCTATACTGAAAAGCAAAGCTGCACTTTTTTCCTGAGTGAATGCTCAGAAATAAAATAATAAATCCATGGATAACTGAAATGAATGTACAGAAATGCTGTGAAAACATACTTGCCACAGACACAATATAACAGTCTATAAAAATATACTATATGATAAACCAAGCGATGGGTCAGGGGACATGTCTGGTGAAGTAAAAAAGATGTTTGAAAGGTTTCATTGCAAATTGCAATGGGCCGATAAATTTGTTGTATTATTTTGTTGCAGATATATTTTCATCTGCCACCAATGTTTAATATCTGCACTGTAAATGGTAAGTAAGACTAAGTATTCACCAAGTGTCTTTCCATTGCACACCGCACATTCTGTATTTGCCAATACACCATAGAATATACTTTTGGATTGTTTTTTTCTGAACTTCCAACTTGAAATTTTGTTTAGGGGAAAACTGAAAAAATGGATAAAAAGTAGTGGATGTAAACACCATTACTGTCCCTGTCACTTACATAGTTCCTCCACCAGAGAGCAATGACAAGTTGGTATCTCAACTGTAAAATCTCCCATTCAGCATGTACTATTTATTATAACAACAAAACAAAAATATATCGGTAGACATACTGTCAACAGCCTCAAACATAAGGCAACTATACAATATATCTTAAAAAAATTAATTTTTGACACAAGCCTAAATTTCAAGAGAACTTTAACTCTTAAAGAACATTCTGAATTTAATATAACCAGCCACCTTTAAAAAACACTGATACAGCCTAGGTTCTAAGGGAGGTGTTTATGTTTTCAGATCCCAGTTTAATTAAAACTCACAGTAAAAAGAAAAGTTTAAATACCAGTATGGTCATTTATCATTAGTAGAAATGAACTTATGTGGCACAGCAGACAGAGGTGTTAGTTTTGTAACAGTATTTGTGGTTGATAATAAGACAGCAGTCAGCTTTACATCAGTGTGGCAGGGGACTTTCACTTTAATTGTCCTTGTAGTTACTGTTGTCCGCACTGGTTGCGTCAAGGCCGCCCCAGCATGGTTCTGCAAAGAGCTGCACCTTGCTGTTAAGCTGGACACAGAGATAGGCTAAATCCTGTTTGTCCAGAGAGTGTGCCAGGGCCAGATAGGTCGACAGAGTCCCCGCCAGCAGGAGCCTGTCCAGGGACAAGGTCGGGAGGAGCCACAGCACCACGCACAGCTCCAGGCACACCGGGTGGCGGAGGTGAGAGAGAAAGCGCTGTGCACGGGGTGACTTGTGACACAGAGGGTCACCTAAACCCAGACACTCGTAATACACCTGAGAGATGGGAGGCAGTGTGAGAAGCTTAGGTTTAAGCAGCAGTAACATGTCAACAAGTTCTTATAATAACCATCACAAATTACACAGTTCCGGCTATACTCAGTTGAGAACATGCCACATTGCTTTTTGGTATTAGGTCAAAATTAGGATAATAATAGAAAAAGGTTATCTATTGAATAATTTTGTTATTAAATTTCAAATAAAGCCAAAAATGACCCCCAAAATATGATTTAAAAAAAATAGTGTATTCTGATTTTATATCTAGGTAAGGCCAGTAAATAGGCCCTGGTCACCTGCTTAATGCCCATAAGTTCTGGATAATCAAAGATCATGAGGATGCTACAGATGATTGCCCAGCAGAGGAAGTGAAGAGTGAAGCAGATCACAGGGAACCAGATACTCCAGGGTGCATGACGCACTGACCACAGACAAGGTGCACCAGTCACAGGCTGCCAGTAGTGTATCAAGATCTGAAACCGTTGCAAGGAAAAAATTAATGCAGCTTGTTAAGAGAAACAACATTCGATGAACATGACTTTAAGTATTCATTACATTATGATGGTAACTATTTATTATCCTCTATGCCTATAAAGCAGAATTTTGCATACTGCGAGAGCTGTTGTTGCTGTACCTGTAGTGCCAGTGCAGTAGTGAAGCAGTACACAGTCCTGTTCAGGGCCCCCAGCACTGACTGGAGGGCCTGTTTGACGGGTGACCAGGCGAGCAGACTGTGCTGTGCGGTGAAGAGAGCCAGCAGCCCAAGGTCCACAGCAAGAGACCTGAGGACCGATCTGTCCTGCAGGGCCACTGACCACGGTATGGAGTCTTCGATGGGCGCAAACAATAACAACAAAAGAAGAATAGGAAATACTGTCATCAGCTGTTTTTATATAAAGTGTAAATGTAATGTTAAATACACATCTAATAATAACCAAAAAATGCATAATAAATAATAGAATTTACAATGTAGCTGTGATCTGTCATGTCCTGATAGGAACATGGTTCTATAGATTTACTATCCTAAAGCAACTGAAATCATCTATAAATAATCATATATTAATAGAAATTTTAATCCAACAAATCCGAACCATAAAGACGAAGAAAACTTACTCGCCCAACGTGGGGCTCGAACCCACGACCCTGAGATTAAGAGTCTCATGCTCTACCGACTGAGCTAGCCGGGCGCTGACCTCATACGGACAACAGCTGTAATTGTTATTGGTAATACATGATAAACTTTTTAAGTAGTTTAATAACTTTAAACTTTTATTTTATAAAATCTCCATGTTAAAGTTACATCACAAAGTAAGTAAATGTTAACAGTCCCGAGAGAGCATGCAAGTACAGCGACAGAAGTCACTGAGCTTTACCTTGACAGAGTGTCGTCTCTCCGGTTATGTTATGGTAAATAGCTCGAAACGATATGAACCGAATAAAGTCCGCACCGGAAACGAAAACAAACGCAAAGTTTAGCAGAGACACCGTCCAGAGGGCGCAGCTGCGAGCCGTGACCGACGCCATTTTTTCAATCAGCGTTCATCTCCACTCACTAACTGCCACACAGTGGTTCCTTCCGGGAGCGAAGACGGTTCCCGACATTACCGCCGGGTGTCGCTGCGGGTGTCGCTTGTACTTAGGGATAAATAAACCTTATGTACTTACATAAAAAGTACAAATGTGGTGCTCCAACAACAACAACAGAAAATAAAAACAATTCGGATCACAGATTTAAAAAAAGTAGCCTATTTTGACACATTTAAAGCTTTTAAAATATGGGTTTCAATATCACATGGTGTTATTGCTAATAAGTAACTGAATGTACAAAACTAAACTTTCACTTGGGCCTGTTTACAGCAACTTTATTTAGGATATACATATAATACATTAGTATTTAAAATGTACAAAGAAAAGCTCACTTCTTATCTCACTTCCATAGCACTTTACATGGTAGGTTCTGTTAAAGGAGACCACAGACTCTGAATAGACTGAATAGACACTGAAGATCTCTGAAAGTATTAAAAAAAGGAAGGGAAATTATAATATGACCTGGAAAAATAATCATTCTATTACGTCTTTTTTTATTTGCCTTAAAACAAACCTATTTTGGCTGCAGCTCATCTCAGGTGGCAGTATCGGTGTTGTGCAGGCAGCACACCGGGGGGCCTGGACCCTGAAACCACGAAGACGTGTCACCAAAAAACTGAAATTTGAAGTCGCTCTGGGTGTGACTTGTCTCATGTGTGGCCTGTCTGACAGGGTTTGATTTGATCTTTTTGCCAAAGTCTGAATAAAAGGGCTTGGCTCGTTAAATAAGAAACTCACTTGTGGTAGTCACTGACACAGTAAACCCTGTTGTGAGAGTCTACAGTGAAAGGCAGCCCCTCCAGGCTATTTCTGCGAATGAGACAAAGAAAGCAGGGTGGGTGCTAGGACTTCCCCTGAGCCTGATGTACCTGACGCTGCAAAATGAGCTCCCTCTAACACGAGATCACACACACCACATGTGCACTTCTGTGTATTCCTGTAAAGTTATGTAATGCATTCTCACCATGTCTGCAATTAAAAAATCCCTACACATTTGGGGATAAATGGGTCTCGAGAACTATAGTAAAAAAGCAATTAAACCTTCAAATGTTTTGTAGATTGCTCTAATAGAGTAAATTCATACCAGAAAGTCTGCTTCACAATCAATTCCTCCTGACATTAAATAAAATGGTCCCAAAGGTTCCAATGAGTACAAACAATAATAAACAAGGTGAATATGGGGACATCTTGGTTAGAACTGCAAAGTCAACTGCTCCACACATCAGGAGCCTGTTTGCAGGAAAAATTTATAACATCTCTTCACATGAGATGTGTAATGATTCATGTATATTAAGTTAAGGGCCGTAGCCAACTAAAAGGTGCAAACAGGAAAACGAACTCGTCCATAAACGCAGATAAACAAACAAAGACAAACCGTTAACCAAAATTCTGGAAAGAGTATAAAGAAAACAGGGACAAATGAAAAACCAAACCTAAGACCACAATGGGGGGAAACTAGCAAACAAATCATCTGCACTGTATGGATCACATAAAGCAAGTTCTTTCAAAACTTTTAATTTACCATAATATTTTCATCAATTTTTCTCTCTTTAAATGTCACAAAAATAAAAAAATAAAAAATTCACAGAAGAATGTGGCAGACAACGAGTCTGAAGAGAACTAAAGTGTATTTCCACTATACGGAGCTCACACAACATAATCTAACAACAGTGAGCTTGAATTTGTTAAAAAGAAGTTAAACATATTAATTTCTTTCTTTATAAAAATAAAGTAAATAAATAATCTGAACAGGGTCCTTATCTTATTGGACCCGTTGTCTTTATAATTTAAAGAAGCCACATTGACATATGTGCAGAAACAAACTAAACCAATGATCTCAGTTCATCTTTATCTCTCCCGACAAGACTCCTGCTGCCTAATGTTCCAGTTTGTTTTATGTATTGCAGTGATTAATATGCATTGTCCCATGGTTCCAAACATTTCTGTTTTAACATAAAGAATAGATGTATGGCAGTGTTCTTTACTTTACTCTCATTAGATCCAAACTATTTTTTTTTAACAGGCTCATCCTGGTTCCGATTCATAAGTTTTTTTTTCACAGTAAGCATTTCTTTTTGCTTTTTAGAGAAAGCATATGACAGGGTGCCAAGAGAGGAGCTGTGGTATTGTATGAGGATGTCTGGAGTGGCAGAGAAGTATGTTACAGTGGTGCAGGACATGTATGAGAGCTGTAAGACAGTGGTGAGGTGTGTTGTAGGTGTGACAGAGGAGTTCAAGGTGGAGGTGGGTCTGCATCAAGGATCGGTTCTGGTGATGGACAGGCTGACAGATGAGGTCAGACAGGAATCTCCATGACTATGATGTTTGCAGATGACATTGTGATCTGTAGTGAGAGCAGGTGGAGGAAAATCTAGAGAGGTGGAGGTCTGCTCTGGAAAACAGGGGTATGAAGCTCAGCCCCAGTAAGACAGAATACATGTGTGTGGATGAGAGGGACCCAAGTAGAACAGTGAGGTTACAGGGAGCAAAGGTGAAGGACTTTAAGTACTTAGGGTCAATAGTTTAGAGCAATAGAGAGTGTGGAAAAGAGGTGAAGAGGCGAGTGCAAGCAGGTTGGAACGGGTGGAGAAAAGTGTCAAGACGGATGTGTCAAGTGTCAAGATGTTCAAGACGGTGGTGAGACCAACGATGTTATTTGGCTTAGAGACAGTGGCACTGAAGAAAAGACAGGAGGCAGAGCTGGAGGTAGCAGAGCTTAAGATGTTGAGGTTTCTATTTGGGAGAGACGAGGATGGACAGGATCAGGAATGAGGACATCAGAGGGACAGCTCATGTTAGATATTTCAGAAATCAAGTCAGAGAGGACAGACTGAGGTGGTTTGGACATGTTCAGAGGAGAAACTGTGAATATATCTGTAGAAGGATGATAGAAGGATATATAAGATATTTAAGAGTCACAACCAAAGCGCCCTCATCAAGAAGACTCACTGCAGCTGAAACAAGTGAAATAAACATCCCGTCACCTCTTCCTGCACTTTACACTGGTTTTTCACATCTTGTGCAGCTTCCTGAATGAAGACGATGCGACTCTCCTCAATCACTGACCCTCACACATGATGACTAATGATCTGTGATCAGCCTGTAGAGATGACCACTGGGATTTCTATGCTAGAAAAGCAAATAATTAGTGTTTTCTTACCAAAATAAAGATTCCAACTATAACTTGGGTCCATCTCCTCCAACCTTATCCCCAGTTGCCGTGCTGCAGCCTATAGTGCATCTGTCTGTGGGCTAATAATATGTGCCGGCAGCTGTAAGGAGAGCTGCTGTCTGGGTTCATGGGTGTTGCATTCGGTACTTATGGCCTTTCTGGGGGGCAACAAATTTTCAGACGCCCAGACTCCTCCGACGGTGAGGGGGTTGCAACAGGCAAGTCTAACTACTGTATTTTGCACAAATATACTGCTGGAGTTGAATCGCCATTAAAAGGTAGTGTCATTAAAATTGCTGTTACAAAGATTTTATTCACAAAGCCTTCAAGTAATGGTTATGTCCATAACTATATCACAATACAAGTAACAGCTCACATTTAGCACCACATCAACCAGCTATTAATTATTGTGGCATATAATAAAATCACATGGACTATTTCACTTTGGTGAAACTAGTTCTGTACTTTTACATAAAAAGTATGAAATGCTGTCACTTCAATTGTAGCTTTCCACCCTTTAATAGGGTCTTTTACACAAATAGCTGAGCTGAATACTTATTTCACTTCCTTCACCAGACAAATAAACTATTTAGAGAAATAAAATAAAATGAGGAACTAAGTACAACAAACTTATATATGTCCTGTACCCTCAGTAATACACAGGACAAGGACCAAAGCATAACAGCACTTTTCATTGTAACACAGAAGCACAAACTAAGCCAAAATGTCCATACATGGATGAATTACTGAACGGACCCAGTAGAAGTCAGGGGGTCAGTGGGCCAGAGCCTCTGAAGTTAATTTTTCCTGTTTAAAATGCTTGGTTAAAAGACACACAATGTACACGAAAAGATGCACAACAACCACTAAAAATGCAAGTGAGCAGGGCTGATGTCAAAGAGCAGTTTTGAGGTTTTTCTGGGATAACTTTCCATTTTGTATTCTGCTGGTTTTTCCTTTTTAACTGGCACTATGCCTGTGAAAAGAAAAAGGAGAAATACGTACTCATAGCACATTTTCGTTTTTATTCTAATATATCACTATATAGGCGTATATAATCCAGGAAAAGTTAGAAGTGGTTTATCATTAGAAACATAGTCATAGCCATAAAAAAAAATCTGAGTCAAGGCCCAATACAGCACATGTTTGGCTGTGCTGCATCTACAGTAACATGGGAGGGGAGGGGAGGTCAGACAGCTGCTGGTTCTTCACTGAGGTCCCTTGTTAAGACACCAAAGCGGTCTAAGTTCACCGCCCCCTCTACATGCTGTCAGACTGGTTCAACAGAAAAACCGTGTTTGCCTGCAGTTCTCTTGGGTTTTGGGGGGATCAACGTGCTCTCACAAACACAGACAGGTTAAGAGACACGACAGCTTTTCAATTTTGCTTTTTACTTTTGCTGTTTACCGCTGTGACTTAAGTAAGACCTAAGGGATCAACACTAAAAAAAAAAAAAGAAAAAAAAAGTGATGATAATTAAATTAGTTGGAAAACACACGTGTGTCTGTGAGTGGTCTTGCCTTCAGGTATGTTTCTGTGGAGGAATGTGTGCGTCACGAGGCATGTGGAGGCAGGAGGCAGCGAGTGTCATTCCCAGCAGAGAGCTGCTGTCAGCCATCCACCAGTTGCACACATTTTCCCCATCGTTTCACTGTGGAAAAACAAAGTGCTGAGCAGACTCTAGTTCAGAGTGAACGGCGTGTTTATCGTCGCCACGGCAGTTATATCAGGGGACACAATCGTAAGGGGTAAACATGAATGATAGTTTGTTCTTCTTCGAGCTTTATTTCCACCCTCTTCCTCCGCCTCGTTTTGGGGAAACGCTGCACGGCGCCAACAATCCCTGGCATGTTTGGGGATTTATAAATAGGGCGACCATTGTACCACGCTGCGACGAGTGTCACATGAGGACTTGTAGACCCACTCCGCATGTATTAGCTGTGTATCTGCTCATAGGCGCAACGGTAAGATTTGGCCCCCACCTCGTCAAGTTCCGACAGGTAACTGAACCTGAGGGCCACGCCCTCCTCCGCTGGGCTGCTGCGCGCAGGTAATGTAGAACAGGAAGTGGCTGTCAACGTCGTCGCTGGCTGTAACGTGAATGAAAATGCAGCTGTAGCATTTGAGAGCTTAAGCAACTCTTGTTACGTTTCTATTTTTACGAACTAAGGTCGGGCAGGAAAAAACTAATCTTTACTGCGAACATGCGCCTGTGTGCGACCCGCGCGCTGCTGGGACTTTTGTTTCTCTTCGACACCTCAGGTGAGATCATAAAGGACAATGGGCTCTTTCTGCAACTAATTTGTGTTTGACGTGGCTGTGTTTATCTACTTCTTATTTTATTATTTCAAATGGCAAAATTTTCAACAACAACAACAACAACAACAACAAAAAAACTAAACTAAAATAATAATAAACCGAGGCTTATTGTCACGGTTGCATTGACTCAAAACATCCAACTGTGGTAATTAGTGCACAGTATCCTGCTGGTCACTGGGAAAAATTCCAGCTCCGAAAAGTATCGGATCATCTGTGTTGTATGTTAAAAAAAAAAAGACCCTTGTGCATATGGTTTATTGAAATGACAGTGGAAATAAAGGCTGAGGCACCTTTCAACCTGAGCCTGAGTGGAATAAGTCTCTGCACTGACTTCCAGACCTCTTTATAAACCATTTTCAAAAGGTTTATGAGGCTTTCATGGAGCTTCCTGTAGGCATGAATTCATCATATCTTTATTAATGATTGACCAGCAATCTGCTGCTGAGCTGTGCTTTGTTTGGTGCTTTCTTCCCTGTTACCTTAATTCATTTGTTTACTAGTCATCAGCAGAATCGTGAATTTATTTTCATTAATGTTTGTGGAATCATAAAAAAACAAACAAACATCTGTTTTGTGGTGATTTATGAGCCCTGTAACATCCCGGGTGAGCTCTGTGTTTATTGTGACAAGACGTCCTCTAACCCACATATAAATGCTGCAATGTTTTCCCGTGTTGCTTTCAAGTCCTTGCAAGTTGAGGCTGCAGTTTCCTGCTTTTTTAAAAATGTGTGTACATGTTCCCACACACGCGTGTTTAAGAAGATCTTTGTTTAGTGTAGTAAACTGGCAGCACTGTGAATGTAAACTGCAGTGACAGGTGCTTTGGGTGAGCCCTGTAGTTCCAACCTGTTGGAGGAAGGGGCCATAAATGTATTTGGGATTTTCCCAGTTTAGTTCAGTTCTAGACTGTACGTTGTTGCAGATGCACTTAATATATTTAACATTTTACTGTTGGAAAGAAACATCATGCCAGGGCTCTGTTGAACAAACATAGTATAACGTTTCTGTTATCAGCTGATGTATCTGTCAGGATGACATTATTCAAATGTTTTACCCCACACACCAGCTGCTCCAGAACAAAAAAATGGAGAGAAACTGCAGCCTCACAGCTAGAGGTGTATGATATTACTGTACAGTAACTTCATCTGAGTGTGCAATAAGATGTGAGATGACTTGCATGAATAAAAAGTCAATTAATTTGCTTTGCTCTGATGCCACTGAACAAAGGGATGGGTGTGACTGTGATCAGTGTGTTTGCTCATTTGCGAACTGTGTGACTGTGTGCTTATTTGTGAACAGCTGGACAAACTGATGCTCACTTATTTCTAACAGTTTAGTTTGATCATGTGTTAACATTTGCTTATTATCATTAACCACAAAAGCTGAGCCGAGGCCAATGGGAATGTGACTTGTTTTGCACATGGTTGGTCACAAATTTAAATATGGAAACGAGTTATATTTTGAGTACTGGTGGTGCCAGAGGACACGTCAGAGGACTCATCTGGAAACCACGAGTGTTTGTGCCAGTCCATCCAGTGGTTGTTGAGATATTCACAGATTAATAGAGAATTTGTTGGTGACGCTAGAGGAAAATGTCAGACATTCTTCAAAGTCAGCAGGATTTATCCCTTTATTCCCTTTAAAAATTTCATTGCAATCAATCTGTGAGTAGTTGGGATCTTTCAGACTGTGTGGACACACCAACAGCCTGGCATCACTAGAGAAATGCCGATGTACACAAAATTGCTTTAATTTACTTTACAACAATGACTTTGTTAGTAAAATAATTGCAGACTTACTGTAGTGGCTTATTGTCTCCTAAGCATGTGTTTGCGCAGTGGCCAGACACTCAAGTCCAAATATGGCAATCTGTCTAAGCATGCCCTCAAGCAGTTGCCTCAGATTACAGAGTAGTTTGCACCATGTTTGAGTTATTGGAAGCTAACTCCCTCTGATCTGTTTCCTCAGGATGTCTACGTACGGCGGTCCGACCTGACAAAGGCTCGATCGTGACGGTGTCCACCCCGCTCCCTTTGGCTCAGTGTGCTGTGTGTACAGTCAGTGGGGTGAATGACACACAGACTTCCTGTCACTCCTCCCTTACGCTGGTACCTGAGGTGGAGGTTAAACTACTGTTCAACTGCTCCCAGCCACTTGAATTATCTTACACCGTCACAATAAGTCAGACCATTGGTGAGTTCTGAGATGAGCATCCTTTACACAGTCAGTGAACTAAGCTACTGTTTGGTAGTAGTTTAGTAATACACTTTATTTTTTTAAACGTGAATGTGGACAATATAGTCTTCTTCATAATGGACAGCATCCGCTCATATTCTCTGTGTAAATGCTCTAAATTGGCCTCAGTCAGCCTTTGTCTGCCCATTGTTTGGTCTAAATAAGTGTTTGTGTGGTGCATTCAATGGCTTTTTAAAATGTCTGCCCCAAATAATGGACTTTTAATGTTTGGAGATCCCCTTAAAAAGTATCAAACAAACTGACATATTTAGGTAAACTACTAGAAGCCCTTTCAGGAATGACCAGGTTGTCTAGGTATTGATATGATCACAAACATTTAACAGCAATAACCATTTGAATTTTTGTTTTGTAATTTCCACAATTTAAATTCAGGCTTGAGCACAGAGAAGGGATACGGGTGTGCATTAAACCTCTTTTATCATCTATATATAATTCATATTGTATTTTTATTTATATAGCTAGCTATATTGGTTATTGGATGCACAGGTAAAACAGGTAAGAATTAATTTTGATTCTAATAATCAGAAATTGAGCCCTATAATATTAGGTTTTGTGTTTTTCTGTGATTTGTAGAGCAACAAACGTATATTTAGATTTATCTTTTGGACTTTGGACTTATTTGAGTCCTTCTTACAGTATGTTATGATAAATTGAAAAAATGCTCAGCAGATTAATTCAGAACCTAAGTAATTGTTAGCTGCATGCATTTAGAGTCAGTTATTAAATTGCAAAGGCCTGTGTAGCTCTTTCTGTCAGTTTAGAAAATAGGCATGATAGTTAAAAGAACTCAAAATGTTAAACCAATCTGTGCATTTGTTTCCTGTCTTTAAATATGCAGAGTGCACTAAGGACACGTGCAGTCCCACAACAGTACAAACCCAACCCTCAATCCTCACTGAGTTCTCCAGGACCTTCAGCTACGACGTGAAGGCGCCTGAGAAGACGGTTGTCAGCCTGGACATCCTTGGGGAGGGACTGGTGCAGACATCACGGCCGTGCAGTGATGGATTTCAGTATTCGGTGCTCACATCCACGACAAACAGTGGGGTCCCGACTGAGTACTGTCACGGTGGATCTGTGACCAGTTTGGACCTGGTCAGTCAAGCTGGTGTGTCTCTAAAAGTTCAACCAAAGGCTCGGGTGGAGTCTGTGCTGTTTAAGGCCTCAGCTGGACCAATAAGTAAGAAAAACTACTGAATATAGTCTCATTGTTATTATAGCTGTAAGAGATTTCTTAAAGGAGCAGTGCACATTAACTCTCAGCAAAAAAGTGATTAAGTGAAGGTCAAAGACCGTTTGCTATGATTACAACAGAAGTATTTACCAAGTGGATATTTACATAAAACTCATTTAAAACAGGTTGCACCACGCAGACTAGTTTGATTAGTTTAGAGATTTAATGTTGGAAGATATTCACACCCATAAATGCAAAGTGTGACTGTTGCAGCTGACTGCAGCAGAAGACAAAATTAACACCAGTTTATTAATGTTTTACACATTGTTTTACAAGACACTTATGGTTGACATATCTGAACTGACGCCTGGGGTTTAACAGTGATCTAAAAATAATACATAAAATTTTTTACCTTAAATTACAAAAATATTCATCTAAGGGACATAATGATTTAAAAACATTAGATGTACACACACAGCAAAGTATGTTAACACTGAGTTAACATACCAATAAGCCAAGGCAACCGAAACCCCTTTTGTCATGAGTGTTAAAACCACAGGAAGGAGTTTACATACAAATCTGCCAGGTGTCACCTAACCTAGTCTCTCTAACACTCTGTTTAGAGGGCAGAACAATGGTCATTACCGCTGATTCCGGCGTGTCTGTAGTCGTGAGCCGTGATCCTGCAGAACCAGAGTGTGATGTGTGCACAATAGACGGCTCCACACCAAACTGTAGCCCCACAGTAAAGCGCCTGAGCAACGTTAAAAAACTGACGCTGGAGTTCGGCTGCCCCAAGCCTGAAGACGTGTACAGTGTGAAGGTGCAGAGGAAGATGGGTGAGAACTAGACTAAATTGAATGCCGTTTCTAGCAGAATCAATAACTGGGATTTTTCATCAAATTCGTTTGTTTGGAAAACAAAAGGTGACACATTTTGAGTCAATAAAGGCAATAATTTGTGAATTGAAGACAAAAATACACGAATAACCCAACACAAGAAAAGACATATGAATTAATAGTTTAATGCATAAACAATTTAAGCTAATTAATTTGTAAGTAAATAGTAAGTAAATGAAATTTAATCATGTACAATTATCCATTCCTGCATATCTAAATGTATACTTACTTATATTTTTTTCATATGTTGAGAAAAACATAAATGGTGTTCTCATTTATTGTGTTGAAATTATCATTTATTTATAGAATTTTGTTTAAGATAAACAAATAATTTCTCTAATTATGTCAAAGTGTAGCAGGTCTTTGTGCGGCACTCAATACAACTGTTCAAAATTAATGGCATTACTTTCTTTCCCCAGAGTGCACCACAAGCTCCTGCAGCCCTTCTGTAGGAGCAGCTGACCCCGAGCTCTTCAAGGACTTCAAAAGATCCCTAATATGGGACATTGGTGTCCCAGAGAGAACAGTAGTAACTTTGGACTTCCCCGGTGATGGACTGAGGGAGATTTATGGAGCAGAAAAATGCCTAGATGGTTATCAGTATTCAGTTAGTACAACGAGAAGTGATGGGGCCATCAAAACAAACAGCTACTGTAAGGGTGGGACACTGTCTCAACTAAATCATCTCCTGGGACCGACGACAGTGGCTATTGAAGTGCCCAAGGGAGGAGACCTGGACCAGACGATATTCAATGTCAAAGCAGAGCCAAGAGGCAAGAGTCTGTTGCTTTCTCTAAAACTGATGCTACATCCTTCAAAATGGCACAGAGATGCTTGATTAATACATATGCCTGACTTCATGCTACAGACACACCTGGCTGACTAAAACTTGTGTGATAACTTGCTTTACTAATTTTACTTCTTGGCTTTGAAAAGGACTATGTCCATTGCTTATAGGAAAACGAGAAATGCCTTTGAGTTAGATTCAGAATAGGCTGTCATAGTTTTTACCTGTTTGACCAGTGTCTGACCATGCTTCCTTTGGCGGCTGCTCGGCAAGGCTTTACCATGGATGCATTCAGAACTGGAAAGCAAATTCAAAAGTAGAGCCCAGTCACTTGCAATGTGAGGATGTTACAAGAATAAAAAATGTGTTTTTCACTCGCGGGATAAGCCGAAAGGACAAAAAAAACAAAACATGAGTAGCTAGTAGAAATGGCTTTGGTGCTGAACCTTATCCAACACCCTTAATACATCCATTTTTTTTCCTCATAGGTCTGAGTCAAATTTGCACTAATTATTGTGAATCCATCTCAAACTGAGAGATTTGCAATACAATCACAGTAGCGCCGCACAGTTAGTGTAAAAGAGCCACATGTCAATTAATCTCCACATGATTCATTCAGGTGCTGTTCTAATATTTTAATATGAACTTACATGTAAGACTGGTTGTTACTCGCATTTGTTACTTGCATTTGACTTTATTTTTTATTTGGTCTGATCAATTTCTACTTTTACCCTTTTCTGTTTAGGTAGCAGAATGATGTCCGTGACCCCTGACCCCCACACCGTCATTATCATCAGCAGAGTGGGCAGTGAGCCAGACTGCAGCGTGTGTGTGAAGACGCCCAAACAGACATGCAACTCAAAACGGCTTAGAATTTCCGATCCTGGACACACCTCCGTAGAGTTCACCTGTCCTCAGCCTCAGGATATTTTCACTGTGGAGATCAACAGACAAATTGGTATGAAGATTTGATGTTTCTCAAACCTATTTTTCTGTATGATTCTCACATGTGCTCTGCTGGGGGGGGGGGGCTCCTAGCCTATTTTGTGAGAGTAAATTCTTACAACATAGGTTTCAAAATTCTGTTTTTGTCGTTCATTTATGATGTGAAGGGGGAGCAATAATTTAAATATCAACAAAAGTCATGTCTTTCAAAAAACATGGCTTTATAGTCTAACAGTATTAACTTAGTAGTGTTGTATTGAAATATTGAGAAGTTAAAACTGAGAAAAAACATTCACTGAGACAGGTTTATTTCAATAACCTGTTTTGTTACTAGTTTCATCAGTATTGTGAATAAACAAACAATAAAAAGTAATTTAAAAAATGGTTATGGTTCCGCAGAGCTTTTGTTCAGGTACTTGTTCAAGCACAAAACTCTTCGTAAAAACGCAGTTTTTAAAATGTCATTTTGTCTCTGTTAAACTTCAGACTGCACAGCAACCGCCTGCTCTGGTGACATTGTTCAGGCTGAGTCCTCGCTGTTCCCGGACTTCAACCGGACGTTCACTTGGGACCTGAAAGTTGTCGCTACTCGGACCTTTCAACTAGACTTTCCAGAAACGGGAATGCGACAGATTCCCAAAGACGAGACGTGTCCAGATAAACACACATACTCTCTTGTTACCTACCTGCGCACTGGGCCAGCAGACATTGGTACCTTTTGCAGAGAAGGAACTGTGACCACCATCCTGGCTCGCTACAAGGGTCGTGTGTCTCTGGAGGTGCCTGCGGACTCGAAGATGAACCCTGTAGACTTCAAACTTAATGTTGGGCCTGAGACCAGCAGTAAGTTCGACACCGCTAAAAATCAGCATAGCATGCCCCGATGTCTTCTGCAAACATACACTAAACCAAATTGAAACATCTCTTTAAACATTTTATTACAGTAACAAGTCTTTTGTTAATCCCCTGAACGTGGGAACTGTGTTTTCTTTAGCTTAAAATCAGCCTTTTCAATTTAAATGTGGAGGTGTGTTGTTCCTGAAAATTAATAAACACCACTTTTGACATCAGGCATGTCGTTATTAACCATTTTCAGTTGTATTTAATAGCTTAGCTAACACTGGTTCATCAGTGGCTCTCTGCATGTTTCTAAACAAAGTGTTTTTGCCTTGTTTCAGTGCTGGCTACAATAAATGTGAACCTGCCGCGAGGTGTGTCGGACACAGATTTCATCACAGCCAACTATCCCGGCAGTTTCCCTGATAACCAGCAGGTGCAGTGGAACTTCACTGTGCCTGGCATGCACAACTATACGATGAAGTTTCATAAACACACTGCTCCAGAGTGCATCAACAATGACGTGGAGGTGGAGTATCAGAAAGAGGACAATAAGGTGACCAAAGTGAGTCTGACGGACCCTCAGCCGCAGCATCAGCAGGGCAACTTCAACATGCTGCTGAAGAACTGTGAGACCAATACAACACTGCAAGGACTCAGCCTGAAGTACAGCGTCTCTGTAATGAGGAGCGGTCATCCAGGTACAGTGTTGGAACCTGACAGCTGGAAGTTACAGTGAATTTGTGGGCCCCGGTTCTGTTGAAATGGAAGATTACCTGTTTGTCTAAAAGGTTAATTGTTGAAATGAGACAAAAAGTGACATTTTGATAAATTGTCAGAATAAAAGCACAGGTTAGGATGAATACAGAATAAGTCTCTCTAAGTTGTATTTCCTTCCCAGTTCTGTGTACGGTGGATCTAACCAAACAGCAAGGAGTATCGCTGCAGATCGAGAAAATTACCTCTGATCCATATTGTGAGATGAGCATCGACTCCCAGGTTCGAGAGAAGATAATCGTAGCTGCAGGTACAAAGGTCAGCCTCTCCTTCCTCGACTGTCCAAATGAAGATTTGCGCCTGACTGCCAATAAAGTTATAGGTAAGAGTTATTTTAAGATATCCGTATACTGCATAAATTATCCATCATAGCTTTTTGTTGTCTTGTGAATGAAAAGAGTTGTTTTTTTTTTTCAGGTTAATGACTATCAAAATTTTCTATGTAAAGAAATCTTTCATCTTTTTCATTTTCACTTTCTTCTTGAGAGGTAAACGTGCAGCGTGTAAGATTGAGAGAAATCAATCAATTAGCAGAAATGGAATATAGTATTTATTATTATGGTTTCTTTAGTTAATCACCTGAAATTTAAAATTGTGTTTTCTTTAGCTTAAAATCAGCTTTTTCAATCTAAATGTGGAGCAGTTCCCATAGCTACAAACTAGTTTTACATACTAAATAGTTTAACAAAATTTGGATTTTATATAATTACCTATTTAACAAAACCTCATCACCCAACATACTGATACTGGATGTGGTTGTAGATGATGATATTCCAGCTGACACCATAGACTCTCTCACTCTTTGAAAGGCGTGGGTGGTGGGTATTTAAATGATTGCAATCTGCAACCCATCAGTAGATCCCACTAAAAAGTACACACTGCACCTTTTAAATGAGATGTTTTATTCCACTTAGGTCTTGCAACAAGCAGAGACAGCGTACCTGTAAGAGAGTAGTGTCAATCTTCTCATCTGCTTTCATAAATAAGTGTTTACATGTTTAAAAAAATATCAAACTATTCTGTTTCTTTAACTGGAAACTCATTTTGTGCATTTTTTTACAGCGTGCCAAAGTGTGGCATCATGTCCTGCCACTTCCCTCAATGTGCCCAAACTGGATGCCTGTCTCCCGATGCCCCTCCACAGCTTCACCTGGCACATCAGCATCCCCGAGGACGGTACAGTGGACCTGGTGTCCCCCACAGGGAGTCTCCACCAGTCCCTCCCGGGCCAAGGGTGTAATCAGACTTTCTCCCTGAACTTGGCAGATGAGGATGTGTCTGTAGGTGATTTCTGCTTTGATGGAATAATTCAGAAAATTCAGATGCACACCAACATCTCCATCACTGCTACAGCACGTGACTTCAGCAAGACCAGTGGACCTTTTCTCAATGTCAGCTTCAGTCAGGATATTCCAGGTAAAACAAAGGCTGCAGTTAATGTGTTTTTTTTTTTCATGGTTAATCCAATAATAACTGGTAAAAATGGCAATTCAAATTATTTACAGTGAACGATTAATGTTGATAGACTTAGTAGTTCTCGATACAACATCACCTCTAACAGGAAAAAAAAAACGATATATTTTAAAACATGGTTTGTTTATTGACCACTAATAAATGAAGCTGACAGATTCTTGTAACATGGTAAATGGTCCACTTATAAAGTGCTTCTATTCCTGCTTCAACTCAGCACTCTTGCAGAGGAGTATGCTTATGACTAAATATCTGTTCAAAAGATATTTAAAGATACTTGCAACACTTAATGAATGAAAATCATACTGCTTCAACAGTAGTGTTATGGAACCTAGACATAACACAATGTGCTCCCCCACTCTTCCCAGTCACAGTCTAAACCTGCAAGACAAAGTGTTCAGAAAAGGTTAAAAAAAAAAAAAAAAGGTAGCAATTTATTATCTTTGGAGGTGACCCGTGCCTAATACAACAAACACAAAAGCCCTGACTTACCTAACCAAAACCAAATTCCAGGACAAAGGACAGGTTGTATATGCTTCCTACCAAAACAGGAGAAAAAACATGACATAAAATCACTTCTCACTCCCACACTCCTGGCTATCTGGTGCTCAATATACATAGTGGAATTATTACAAATTAAACTGACAGATTTTACGGTCTCTATTCAAAATTGGCTTTTTTTCACACACGGTTACAATTGCAAGCACGATGCCGGGTTTGGTTTGCATTGTGTGTGAAAGAGAGAGAGGGTGTCTGACATCACCTGGGGCGTAAAGAAGTCTGCAGTCACAGCTTGTCAAGTTCTGTGGCAGCAACTATTTAAACGGGCCAATCCGTGGACACCACCTGTGGCCCATCCCTCAGGCCCACCCAAACACACACACACACACACACACACACACACACACACACACACACACACACACACACACACACACACACACACACACACACACACACTTGAGGAGGAGGAGGAGCAATAAAAACTCCCCAACAAGAATATTGCTACAACTAATAATGAGCCACGGTCATAACAACAGACTGTATTCAGTACAGTTGATCACTTGGACCTAAAACCAATAGGAAAGTAGTGAATACATATGCAATCACACTTAAATGACCAGGATAACATGATTGATTTGTGCAGTAATTAGTGGAACACATTCATGGTTTATGTCATTAATAACCTCTTTGCTTTCTGGCCATGACAAGTCAAAATGTCCCCTGTGAAAAACACACAAAGTTCCTTAATGACACAACAGAGCTGTACTTTGGTGTTAGCGAGAGCAAACAGACAACATTAAAATTTGTGATTAATATTAATGACCCAGTGTTAAACATACCAACAGGATTCATCAGTATGCAACAGTCATTAATGGAGAAATCCATTGTTACCAGCAACATGGAAACATGGAACAAATCGAAACTGGTGTTGCAGGTTGAGGTTTTCAGTTTTATCTAAAAATTCTCTTCAGGAGCATGTAGAGAACAGCTAATTGCATGTAATGTGAACTTGTTCACTTATAGCAGTGATCCCTAAAAAAAAAAACCAAACCTGACCATTGGACTCATTTTACAGTATGACAGTAAGTCAGTGTTCACAGGTTTTTTGCCGCCTACAATTGAGAATAAAATCAGTAAATTTTGCTTTAATTGACCATAATGCAACAGCAAAATGGGTCAAATTTGGTTTCTTTTACTTGATTGTCAGTTATACTGTTGCAGTCTTCTCATACACCTTATCAGGTGCAAAATGCAACGCGTTTAGACAGGTTTAGTCTGTTTTTAGCCGTTCTGACTAATGTAGGAAATGGTTCAAACAGAAGACGTGGGGGTAGTGTGGATTGACTGGATACGCTGCTACACCCAAAAAATGCAAAAGGCACTAAACAAACAGAATAAGTAAAATAAGACGCAACTGAATAAAACAAAAATGGATAGAAAAAATAGAATAAAATAGTTGACATTAAAACTATATGCTGTAAACATTGCAGCAGACCCCCAAATTATAACTGCTGCTCTGACAAAACACACACTTTAATAAGATCATCTTGTGCTCTAGGAATTTATAAGGACTCTGTTAATTGGTTATTGAGCAAATAATTAGCACACATCATGCCGCTAGATCTTCACTGTGCAAATGAAAAAGTTTGACTACACTTTGAAGTCCACACAGGGGCACTATTGCACCACAAATGTTGAAGACACCTGCTGACAGCTGAGACTACTCACACATTGAGACTTTTTTCCCTCCTTCTTCAGAGACCATTATTTACAGAGTCATTCCCAGGACCTCCTCCCCGACCTTGCTCGCCACCCCCAACTGGCCTCAGGGTATGAAACCTTCCTCCACTGTGTCCTGGATCGTCGACCTGCCGAGCCAGTACCAGGCGAGTATAGAGTTTGTGAACGTCAGCCAGCCTAAATGCCAGGACTGGCACACAGGCATCACTGTGAAGATGCTCGGCTATGAGAGGGAGCTACTGAGCCGCAGGGAGGACGAGGGGTTGGAGAAAACCTTACTGGTCCCAAATAGTTTCTACCTTAATATGTCCAACTGTATACCAGAGGAGGGCCACTTTGGTGTGATGGCCAAAATTATCCTGGAGAAGACGTCCAGTAAGCAAGCACTTCTCAAAGCCTTTCATGCACAAAGAACTTTAAAAGGAAAAAACTCTGCTAAAGTTTTGTTGTTATTTTTTTTTCCTTTACAGATTCCTTGCCCCTCATCCTCGGGATAGCAGGAGCTTGTTTGCTATTGCTGATAGTGCTGGTTATAGTATGTGTCATCCTAAAGTGAGTACACCTGCAGCTAAACTCCCCTAACATCTGGACTGGTATCTGTCAAAATGTCTAATCTTTTGTTTAAAATTACTTGAAACTGGCAAAAGTACTAAAAGAAAAGAAAAGTCAGACCTTGCTTCTGATTTTTAAGTTAAAAGGATATTTTAAAGAAAACAACGAATGAAAATTGCCCAGGCAGATTAATTACAAAGCCTATAAATATTTGTACTGGTGAGAATGAGTCCTGAATGAGTCCTGTAATTAGCATCACCCCCCCCCCCCCCCCCCAGTGAAATCTAGTTTGGTTTCCAAGATATTATACCATGTTACAAAACTGGGTTATTTTGTCAGGTATTTGATTGTATGTATAATTAAAAACAAACTGTAAGTTAAAGTATAAGCCTAAATGTCATTTATGTTTATCTATGATTTTTTTTTTTTTCCAGATGTGTTTGTCCACTTTTTGTCAGTGCATTCTTAAGTATAATTCTTTTAGGTGTATTTAATTCGTCTGCCTTTATCCTGGCGGCCTTTTGATTATTGCCTGCCTTCACTTTTCAAACAGGAAAAAGAAAAAAGGAAAGATGAAGAAGGACTCCTCCATCTACCTTGGTAAAGGGAATATCTTCCGCCCAGGTGACAGCCACTTCACCAAAACCCGAGCGGACAACAACTCCCACATCTACAGCAGCATAGATGACACAGTGGTGTATGGCAACCTGCTGAATAAGGCCGGCTATGCTGACAACTTGCCAGACCACTTAAAAGGGATCCAGGTGGACGCTTATCACACGTTTACGGGCCCCACTGACGGTCAGCTGCCTGTAATCAACGAACCAGAATTAGATACAGAGAGGGACAAGCTTTTCCTGGACCCCTCTGACACTTTCATTCCCTCCCGTCCACGCACTCCCATCGACCGGCAGGACAGCCTCGGCTTCCAGGACCGCAGGATGATGGACAATGAGCTGTACACATTTAAGAGCACGGGGGACATAAATACGATCCAGCTCATTGATGCTGACAAACGTTGGCAGGTATCAGAAGACTCCTTGTAGTGTGTTATAATAAAAGCTGTGTGATGGACTGCTGTTACTCAGTTCTTTTTATAGCACTGAGAATCTCTGGACTGTAATGATGTGAACTCTTGTGCCTTGATCACACTCAGGGAATCTGGGTGTAGAATTAGATTTACTTCTAAATGTGGTGTTCTTCATCTTTGTCAGTAAGTTCTAAAGCTTCAACAGCAGAACCTGTCATCCTTTTCTTTTCAAAGTAACTTCTAGTTTAAGACATGCATGTATATGAATGTCTTAAAACTTTAATCTGGCTCCCCCATAATAAAACATTCTCTTAATCTATCTGAAAAACACCTCTAGATGGCATCGTCTGAAGTTTTAAAATTCAGATGATGTCATCTTGTTGCTCATAGTCACCTGTTATTGCAGAGCTCCTCCATATGATATCATCTGAACTCCTTTTCAGCTACAAGCAGAGATATTTTAATATAGGAAAGCTGTAAGTTGATAATTGGTGGAGTTGCCCTTTTAAAGGTATAGTCCAAAAATTGGGAGATGCTTTGTCAAGTGTTAGATTGCAGGGGTTTGATTGTAATTGCAACTCTGTACAGTAAAATGTAAAAGCCACAGTCAACAGCTGGTTAGCTTAGCTTACCATAAAAACATTTAACCTAACTCTGTCTGAACACAGCCCACCTACCAGCACTTGATGTGAGTCCCTCAAAATAAGCAACACCTTTTCTTCTCGGTAGGCTACCTTAACTCAGTGTGGGCTGTAAATCTTTATCATACAAACATGAAACTGACGTGATTAGTTTTTTTTCTTATTCTCACAAACCAAGTGTATTTCCTAAATTATGGAACTGTTCCTTTAATTTTAAATGTTTAATTTTATTGAATCCAGCAGTGTGGCAAAATGTGCCTCTCGTCCTTGTTTTGAGTGTTTTTACATTTTGTTTTTTACTAGTCTCTCTTTTTTGAGAGATGTGTTCTACCTGTAAATATTTTTTTCAATAAAATCTATGAAAACAGTTTGATGGGAAACCGTTTGCTTCTTACTGTAATGACTGCCATCACGCATGAAAGAAGTGACAGTGTGTAATTTTCACTCTTATGCTGAAACTGGAAAATTCTGGATGGCGAAAACCATTTCCACAGGAACTCTGGCTGTGACAAACAGTGGGAAGGAGGGTGTGGACGACCTGAGACTGTAGACCTCAAAGGAGTAGCCAATGTTTACCATGGAGAAGTGTGTTTTACTGGAAACAACAAATGCAGGAGCCAGGTTTACATAGTTCCCTCATATTTCTTGCAGCTGTGGCCGGGAAGTTTGAGTTAGTTTTGAGACTTATGACTTTAGGGAGCGACATTTATTTGCTTTCTTGCTTTGTTTCTGTGCATAAGTGCACATTTGACTTAATTGTACTTTTTACTCCAATACATTTACTTTGTTCCAGTATATCCAATGCCAACACTATAAAACTGCAGTTACATTAATTTAAAATATGTTTTAACAGTGAGACATGTTTTTTGCTGTGATCACTTTTAATATCATTCATACAATGTGCATACAGACATTTATGCAAGTTAAAAATCTGCAATTGGAATACTTCCTCTACCACTGTTACAAGGTGACTACTGTTAAGTTTGTTATGTATTTTTTCAAGGGCAATAAAGCTAAACATTGTTACAACTAAGCAACCAGTGCGATGTTTTTGAGGCATATAAGTAAAAAGCTCATTTGCAGTCTGTCCCTTGATTAGCTTTAGTATTAAATGACTCATAATGATTTAAGATTTTGCACAAGCAAAATAAATCCCAAATGCACCATTTATCTTATAACCATTGAGGTTATATTTAAGTTGAAGTGTGGGATATTGTATTGATTTGTATTGTTTATGTTTATTATTCAGCTAAAATTATTTCTCGAATAATGTTTTATTTTATTTTTTAAATATATTTTTCTGCTTTTGTCATTTTTGGGACTCTAGTCTAATAATCTCTTGTCTAATTCTTTTAGGTTTATTTATTCATATTTTAGCCTTTACTCTGAAAGTTTGTTTGTGGTCTGTCTCCGCTTTATAAACAGGAAAAAAAGGATGCATAAAAACTTTTCCATATGCCTCCGTAAAGGGAATGTCTTGTGCCCAGGTGACTTCGATCTTTCAACAACAAGAAAGCAAAAAAGTACATTTCACGAAATAGTATAGAAATAGACAACATAGATGACAATGGGTTTTCATCGTTTATTGATGGGAATCTTCAGGTTACATGAGGCTACAGACTAAAGGTAAAGCAATTCTGATTGAAGATTGAGCTGTTTAAATGCAATATTTCACTTCAATTAATTTGGCTCCTTGTGAGTCTTGTCGTTAAAATACAGTAGTTAGTTGTGAAGGGGTGCCAGAGTTTAACCCAGTGGTTCTGACCAGTGAGTCAGTGCTGTGATAAAACTGTGTTTGTGTGGACAGTTCCAACTGTTTTTGTCATTTGTGGAAGGTGACAGCACCTACAAACACCTTCATTGCATGAATACAGGCCTTTTGAATAATGTGCATCTAATGTATGTATTTTGATAATAATCAATGATGTTGTATTTTCTAGTCAATGATGTCTTTGAAAGAAATACTGTCCCACATTTCTTGGTTATCCTCAGCTGAACTTTGCTTTTGGTTTTCATTTTGACCACACGGAATGGTGCAAATGACATATCACCAGACTTTTCTCAAAACATTTATCACTGTTTCATTCAGCTGACTGTGAGTTTTAGAGTTGATTTTGATTCCAGGTGAGAACCACTGGCTTAAAACCTTCTTTTGGAGTAGCAGGTGAAGTGGCACTGCAGTGAGATTGCACCCACAAAGCAGCTGTAACCATTGTCAGAGTCTATTATGAGATTAAAATGATCAGACAATGTTGAACTGGCAGACAGAGGGCTTCTCCTCACGACAGTTCTCGTCAAACCACTTCCCACGAGAAGCCCCCGACAAGACGGCACAATTCTGAGACTGGCCACCGTCCGGCTGATGGGGCAAACCGGATGTGTCCCAGTTTTTGTATGTGATGCTCTGGCCGGTCTGGTCCATCCACTTGCCCTCGGTCATCATATCATTGATGCCCAGCCAGACCTGCTCGTCTTGGCCGATGCTCTGGCGGATGTAGTCTCTGAGCTCATCGTTCTCACTGCTGGATGCGGGCGTACCGAGGACACCACCCAGGGCGTTACAATCCTCACTGGCAGTGTGATAGCGCTTCCTCACTGGGTCAGCCAAGAAACACTTTCCATGGATCTTCCTTCCTTTCAAACATACTGAAAAGGATAAAAAGTGAGTGAAATGGTGATTCAGTGAGGAGATGCACAGGGATGTTGTTATCTCTGAGGACCGACCTTTGATAACTTGAATTAAAAAAAAAGACCTGTGTTTTTTTTGGAGACAAGATATAAGCACAAAATTCTCAGCGATAATGAGCAACATGATGAAAAAATACTTTTTATCTATAATGGAGATTTTTGGATCTGTAGGAATGATAAGATATCATGATGTGTTTAGACTAGGGTTTAGCGTGCACTTACAGTAAGATTGACCTCTGACATCACACATATTAGTGTACCAACAATGAAAACAAGGCGTTAGGACAATTAGCTTGTAGTCCACAGTGTACGTAGAATGCAGCACTAATTTGGGACACAGGTAATGATTGTGTTGTTACTTCTGCAGCATGAGAGCAAATTATAACATAAAATAATAACAATAAAATAATATGTCATAGGGCCCCTCTACAAGACAGGGTCACGAGATAATAATGTACTGTAGGTTTCAGATTAGTTGGCTTTATATCTTAGTACTGCATAGAATAAAAAACTGCATGTTTGGCACAATTGTCTGACATGCAGTGTTTCACTTTACCTGTTTGACTACAGACCCTTTTGTTAACCCCCATTTGTTGGTAGCTTAGTAAAGTGGTCCTGGTCTCGGCTCACCTTAGGACAAGAGACGCCTATTTGTCCACTATTTACATTTTCAAACCTCAGTTGTACCTGTGTGCAGAGCTTGTTGTTCCTTCAGCAGGTTGAGCTCCTCGACAATGTCGTTGATCTGCTTCTGTAGGTCCTCAATGGCAGCGTCTTTTGTTGTTTCTCAACCACACAACACCAGGAACAAGAGAACATTTAAATGAGGTGTGATGTTTAACAGAGGTTGTGCATTAAAAGAAGAAATGAAGAATTTTTGAATAATTTATTTCAACTAGATTTACACAGGATTATAAGGAACACAGCATATACTAAAAAAAATCAAGACAATTCCACTTTGACTCATAATAAAAATATAACGTCTTAATAACCTTCTATCAGATCTTTTCTATTTACCTTTTTTCACTGGCTTCTTCTTCGCAGGATTCTGCTCAAATGAGCAGTTCACCAGCAGCAGAACTCCCAGCAGTACACACACGGCTTTAAGCTCCATAGTTAGACCCGTTGAATGAGCCTGATCCAGTCTAGGTGCTTGCAATTTATCTCTCTCCCTGACTTTCTCACACCCTCCCTCTCATTCCTCAGAAAAGGAAAAATGCCCAAACTGGCCCTTTGTATGGAATAACAGTCCGACCTCAGGAGCCTTAAAGGAGCTGTTAGGGGGTGTGTGCATGCATGTGTGTCTCATCTGGCTGCAGAAAATTCAAGTGGATAGCCAGGGCTAACCACAGCCAGGTCTGGAAGGCAGGTGGAGAAAAGAAATAAAGACATAACCCAGTGCAGCATTTGCCAAAGTGAAGTGTATGAAAAAGAAATAAACACTGACTCATCTGTTGCGTAGCAATCTAAATAACTTGGTTAAAGTTTATTTCTGGACTCAAGTCAATTTTAAACAGGACGTACAATATTTTTTCCCTAAAAGACTGTTAGTTGTGGCTGTATTTAAAAAAAAAAAGAAAAAAAAATAATGTTCAGGTGTTTTTTTTCCTCCCGAGGTATAAACTCCATTATACTCATATACTTCAATAAATCTGTCTCTGCAGACATTTTTTTTTTCTGCAATTTTGCAACGAGAACACCATCCATAAAACAGGAGTTTGTTTTGGACCTGTCTGCTCTCAGCCTTTGCACACACCCTCCAACTGTGGAAATGATCCAGAGTCACATCTGGTCTTTGACTGAGACTTAACACAATGATCAACTGACACGTGGCAAAGACAAAAGGGCCCAGAGAGACATAACTTTCCCTGTACACTGTTCATGTAATGGTTCACAACTAATGTACGAATATTATTAAATGTTTATTTACCAGAAAATAAAGTTTAAAACTACAGTTGAATACCAAACTAAATCATAGTTTTAACATGTTTAAAACATACTCACTCATCTTAAAGTAATAAATAAATAGTAACGAAAAAGTACGTCCCCTAATATTGTGGGCAATTTAACCACAGCTTGAAGTTTCTCTTGTACACAATTAGTTGATTAACAAAATATGTTTGGGCAACAATTTTGATAACTTCCTAAGTGAAATTTAAAGCAAGATTGCCAAAGGTTCCAGCTTCTCAAATGTCAATATATTTCGATTTCTTTTGTCTATAAAAGATAATTAACACATTTGTTTTTGATGTGACACAATTTGAAAATCAAAGTGCAGGCCATCAGAATATGTGATAGGCATTTCTGACCCAATTAAGTTATTAATATAACAATCTACAGATGTATCCATGTTATTTGCTAATCTATATCAGATCTATGAATAAAAGTGATCCTGAGCAGATTTTACATACCCCAATAGCAATAATTGTTTGTATTGTATTAATAAAAATGCCAACGCACAGAGTACAAATTAAATGCTTTATTAGAAAATTCGGCATACGTGTACATATATTAGTTACAGTAAATGATGTTAACCAAGAAAACCAACTTTATGACGCTTTTTCCCAAGACTCTCCTCCTCTTGCAGGAGCTTCATGAGTGGAGCATGAAGAGCTTTCCCGACACGTTTACCTGCCTGGAGGTAACAAAAAATGTTTAGCATTTCTTTGCTGCGCAGCATAATTCATATGTATTAAGTAAATCTGTACAGCCAAAAATGTCCAACAATGCAAGACATGATTATTACTCAAAGGTTTTAAATGGCATTTGCCCTATAATTATTAGCTGAAAGGTGCCTTAAAGTAGTCTGACATGGAAAAAACTATGCTTATGCTATGCTTTTTGGCCTAGTTATATGAGAAGACTGGGACCACCCTAACTCATTCTCGCCAATTATCTTTATATCTTGTTTGCTTAATTCATATAAAAAGACTAAAATTGGCTGTATTGATGTTTTACGGGGGTTTGTGCCCAGTGAAGACACCACAAATGAGAGAAAACACATTAATTAGTGTGATTAGAGGTGCTGGTAGGCAGATTTTGCTACCTTTGTACAAAGGCTACTTTATGTCCCTGTTTCCAGCATTTATGTGAAGCTAAGCTAAACAGCTGGTGACTGTAGTTTCATATCTTCTAAAGTAACTTTGTAAAGAAACACATTTCCCACACAAAGATGAAGTGATAGTTTATCATAAGAGCTGTTCCTTATTTCGAGGTCAACTGTCGTTGGCTTTCTACAGTAAAAGTTAAATAAAAATAAAAACTGCTTATCAGCTGTACTGAAAGGAGTCCAGATGGCTGGGGCTAATCGCTAGACTCACCTCTGTCATTTCAAACACGCTCTCTGGATCCAGGCTGCCCCCACCCATCTTCCTCACGCAGGTGACTGTGCCCTTGTTTGTGACAGAGATGATGAGGCTCGCCACAGAGCAGGCCTTCTCCTGCAGAGTCGCGTCCACCACATGTCTGTGGCCCACCTGCAGAAAAATAGTCGTGTATGTTTATGTGTTTTGTGTGGTAACGAGATTCCGCAATACTTTATGTTTGAGTATCTACAGTGACGTTACCTTGCACAGGGTCACAATGCAGGGTACATTTTCTACATTAAGTCTCACACAGTCATACGGGTCATCTGATAGCTCAATTTCTTTCCCTCCTTCATTATCAGCTGAAATATTCACTCGGGGGATTCTATGGGCAAAGCAGTGAGCGTGTCAGCTATCAGAGACAATGGGAATAAAGGTCCCATCGTAAAGACAAACACTAATTTGATTCTTACTTTGTGTTGAAGAGTGCGGCTTTGATGGCTATTGAGATGGCATCGTACAAATTTCCGTCACACTGCAGAAGCTTGAAAAAAAAAAGTTGACAAAGTATTTAGAACAAAGAAGCTGGTCTGACTTATTCTTTCACCCTTACTACACAGACACTTTACAGTGACCAGCACCTTAGCAGAACCACAGTAGTAGCTACATGGATTTCGTCAATTTGAGCAAATATCCCATAGGCAGAGGTGAACGTTGAACAAAATAGTCCATATTGATGCAAATGGATGAGAGAGGTGAGCAACAATTGACCAATGAAATTGGTATAACACTGCACAATTCAGGAACATGCAAGGAACTTTGTATCTAATAAGAGTGACAAATACGAGATTGTGTGCTTGATCATATTTACATTTAGTCATTAAGCAGAAGCAGATGATTTATTCCAAGTGTCTTACAAGTGAGAGAAACACCCACAGAAGCAACCTAGGTTTCAGTCTTAAAGTGGGAGTATAAAGTGTGAAAGATGCTGTTGGGCATCGTCACTTACCAGCACATCAATATAAAGCACCCAGCAGTGTTCTCCAGCACTGATACAGAGGCTCTTCAAGTCCACACTGTGTTTGTTGTTGAACACTTTGTAGAGCGTGTTACTCAGCTCTGTCCCCAGCTCCTCGCCTCCTCTGCCCTCAAACTCAGGGGTTGCATTTGCCGAACTAGTAACGTAAAGAACAAACAAGTAAATTAACATGTACTATTAGGATGTGCGTGTGCATCAGGGATTTAATTATGCCTTAAATCAGTGGAAGTGAGGAACAGACAGTGGAGAAAGCACTAGAAGCTTCTGGTGGAAAATGTGTAGTTTCAGTGGAAACTCAGTGATTTCTGTGGTGTGTTGGAGACACCTCAGAGACAACAGATGACACAACACTACCTCCTAGTGGCAGGGTGCATGTAGTGGTGCAATAAAATTGACTATGAAATGGACATTTAGTTTGGACATTTCATTTCAATATGCATCAAACCTACCAATCAACAAAGAACTCCAAATAGCCTTCATCTGCCACCATGGGCCTTGGTTTTCCGATTTCAGCCTTAATCCCAACGAGAACTGCTGTGTATCCCTAAAAGAAAGACAAACCAGACAAAACCAGGGAAAGATTCCCTGAAGGTTAATAGTTTGGCTGAAGAGTCTCTAGCATAACTAATAAGTAGATGCATGGGGAACCGAACCGCATAACGAGCTTGGTCCATAAACATCCAAACACGAACACGGTAGTGCTTCTGCTGTTGATACTGCATGTTATAATTACCAGTGTGACTTTGGCGGATCCGTCTGTATTAGACACCACATCTGTTTCTATTTCCATGTGTCTGTAGTCCTCACACCCTCTTCCATCCACTCGCAAATCATCCTGATGACAAGAACCAACATGTCAACAGAGTTGGCAGATGCTAACTTGGTTGTAGATCGCAGTTAAATTACTGCTGAGAAATTCCTCAAAGTAATTTAACAAACAGGGCTCGTGGACTAAAGAAGGTTAATAAAATCTTACCCGTATACCATGTAAAATGTACACCTTCTCAGCCTCGCTGACTTGTACTGTTGCCATAATGTAAAAACTCTGGCTGCATGTGTGCCTGTCGCTCTTCTTCTACGAAATCAAAAGACGACGAATATTTGTGTTTGCCTGGTTTGTGCACCGGGACATCCCGGTTGTTTATATGAACGAGCCCTGGATAGAACTCCGCCCAACCGGTGCAGACAAGCTCAATTACAGAACGAACAAAACGACTTGAAGACTACTGTCAAATAACACGTCTGTGCCCATAGAGACAGACATAATCATCTTCTTCTAATTTTCCTTTCGGCTGTTCCCTTTCAGTGGTCGCCACAGCAAATCATCTGCCTCCATCTAACCCTGTCCTCCGCATTCTCTTCTCTCGCACCAACTAACTTCATGTCCTCTCTCACTACATCCATAAATCTCCTCTTTGGTCTTCCTCTAGACCTCCTGCCTGGCAGCTGAACCTCACCTTCAACCGATATATTCACAGTTTCTCCTCTGAACATGTCCAAACCGCCTGTCCTCTCTGACTTTATCTCTGAAACATCAAACATGAGCTGTCCCTCTGATGTCCTCATTCCTGATCCTGTCCATCCTCATCTCTCCCAAAGAGAACCTCAACATCTTAAGCTCTGCTATCTCCAGCTCTTCCCCCTGTCTTTTCTTCAGTGCCACTGTCTCTAAGCGAAAACAAAATGTCTTATTAAAAAAAAAGTTGTCACCAATTAACCTGAGATTCATTCTTTGGACTATGTGAGTAAAAAAAGCAAAAAATTCATCAGATTTTGAGATCATGTGATGATGAGCTCCTTAAGAGGCGGCCATGCATAAAAACCACACCACACTAGTTTACATGCAATCAAACCTCCAACAGAGGGAGGAGATTTCAACACTTCAGAACTTTCCTGACAATCATTAGGTTTTTAAGAAGAAGTATCAAAAATAATTCTCGATTCTTAACAGTACTCCCAATTTCATTTAACAAAAAGGAAATATTTATAGCTAATTCCGCGTAACGCTGCTTAAGTTTCCATAATGTAATCAAATAGCGACAAAACCATCTCCCTGCGTGAATGACAACATTCATGTTTTCAAGGGTTCCCACAATACTTTTAACGTTCAGATTATTACTTTTTTAAATACTTGTCATACGTGTTAAACACAAAAACACTAATATCCATCTTTAAGCTAATAGTAAAAACTAGTATGTTATATGTTTTATAAGGCTCATTTACAGAGCCTTTGGGAAAGCATTACCTGACAGACCAAACCCAGGGGTCTAATATCAGGGCGGAGGAGGCAGACTTCCTGCTTGGCTCAGCTGCGTTTTGTTATCCCGTTTCCCGCAGGTCTTCCTCGCCGTCACAGTGAAGGGAGCACCGGAGTCGCCAAACAATGACAAGCTCGTTAGCCTACGAATAATAAAACCGATTTAACCAGTCGTCGACAGCGAGGCGGCAGCGAAAAGCGGGACCCGAGCCCCGGGGCTGCAGAGAGCCGTTAGCCCCAGACCAGTGAGGTTAGCTGGTGTTGAGCTAACAGGCGGAGCGGCGGCGGAGAGTCTCACTCAGTTTGGGGTGTTTTAACTTCAGACTTCCAAACTACGTGAAGACTTAAAAACAAATTTTAACACGTCGGGAAAGAGCGAGGTACGTGGTTAGAGCTAGAAACGGTCACTCACGAAGGAGTTTAATGTCACGTATAATGTAGCATATAAATGCTTTTAACTACTGGAAATCCAGGTTTCAAACTACTTCCTGGTCGGGTTTATTGCATTAGCACTTTCTGGAGGCAATTGATTCTGGCCTGATAATGTCATAAGGACGCCACACAGCCCAGTGGATATGACAAAATAATTATTCAGGCAAATCAGAGGTCGGATTAGCGCAAAACAAAACAAGGGGCAAATGTGCGCTGTCGAAGATTTGTTTTCCAACACTTTATCCATCATAACTATTGAGCTGCAAAGTTTGTGTTGCAATATTACCATAGTATTTACTGAAGAAGACGTGCTTGTCATGTCCAGCTTAAATCGAGGGCTCGATTAACTGTCATTTGTTTATGTATGTATTTATTTATTGTGTTAGCCAAGTTGCCAACGTAAAGGTTTACACAGAGTGCAATAGTTACACATCCTGGTGTAGTATGCTGTCATCTGTCATTACGATCAGGTACGACGGGTGCAAACGTCAATCAAACCTTTTACAATATTTTGCATTAACATACAGCTGCTACAAAACGACTAGTTGAGAGAGAACCAACAATTTTGCTAATCGGTTAAAATTTGTAATAATGTTTCAACTAAAACTTTCTAACTTAAGTTATCCTGGTTACAGCTTGTGTGTTTTTTTTTTTTTAAATCAGTGTAAATTACAATAACCGGACAGCATTTAGACTGAAGGTTGAACTGAACAAGCATGTGTTTTGTTGAGCTATTTCAAATATTTTTATAAGCAAAACAATAATAGAAAATTCTAGATTAAATTTTTAAAAAAATATATACTAATTAGTTGCAGCCTAATTTATATACAGCCACAAACTTGCAGAACCTGCTGGGTTTGCTGGGTCTGTCTGTGTTTGGTGTTTCCGTTTAGAAGAAGAGTAATCAGCCTCATCCTCTTTGTGTAGCACTTTTCAAAACACAGCTACAAAGTGCTTCAGAGTTAAAACCTAAAAAAGGTGAATGACAAATTGACAAACCCAACAAATTTTGTAGTAAACCAAAAAACAAATACACAGACTCTTAAATAAAATATTTAAAAAAAATCATAGAAAGTTAAAATGTAGAAATGTAATTCTCTACTGTCACAAATGTTTACAGGTTGAAGATTTTTGCACTCCAACCTACACAAATCATAGTTATCAAATATGTGATAACTATGACCATATCACTGAAAGTTCATCATATCACAGAAATTTATACAGAATTAAAAACTTCTAACATTATGATTATCATGTAAAACATTGCCAAATGACATTAACAGTGATGTGAAAGGACATTTCAGTTTGAATGAACTGTTTATCATATCAGGAGGTCAAATCCCTCTGCCCAAACATATCGCTTCATGCTTGGCATCTTGCTGCCATCATCACTCACTGTTGACAGATGCTCCTCAAAGGATTTCTAGCAGCAGGGAGTATAATATATCCATAAATCATTAATTGAATATCTGATTGGGCCATGCATGCATTACGCTCCAGTATAAATCTGTTTTCATGTGGTGTAACTAATATTAAAGCACTGCAGAGGCATCATCATATTGGCATTTCAGCTTTCATTATGAACTCATGTTAATAGTTATTGTTAACAGCTCTTTTCTTTGGGTTGACAGAATTCGAGAAGGAGCTTCTCTTACAATGAAGTCAGTCAGTGCTAGAAAACAGCTCTTCACCGACAATAATCTCTAGACTCATTCTCCAGTCTTCTATACAAAAGAAACTATTGACTTAGCTCACACTAGTTACTTTGGTTTTACAGTTAGTTAGTTGAGGTCTTTAACATTTTTATTGTTTCACGTTGATTGTCTGCATTTTCAGCATACATAGTCTTTAGGGCCATCTCAGCTTCTTTGTTTCTAATGGAGGGAATTATAAGATCAATCCAAATAACAAATGCATTACAAGTTGTTATCAAGAGTCCCCCTCACTGGAACATGTTTAATTTATAGTTGCTTCTCTCACCTGCAATATTTTACATAGTGGTAAATACTGGCATTGATTATTAACAGCAAGATGGCTAAAATAAGACCTATTTTACAAGGATTTGTCCAAGCACTTGTAGTGAGTTTGTTCTTTTGTCTTACAGTGGTTTAGACAAGTAAATAACCCTAATAATATTTCCTGTGCTGATCAAGAAAGTAGCAACGTCAGCCAACAATGTAAAAGCTGTTGTTAGAGAAGTCAGGCGCTTCATGTGCCCTCTTTGTCTTGGTTTCACATGCTTGACATTTGAGTGGCTGAGCTGAGGAAGTCCTCTTGTCTGACTTGACAGTTTGTCGCTTGCATGTCTATTTTAAGGCTTTTCTTTGATTCTGTTGTTTTTATGTGGCCATTACTGATTAATTAAAATGTAAGCAGCCATTGAATGAAGTACTGTAGCTGGAAATTTTGACTTATGTACATTTGAGTAGTTTTATCTAGATAAAAAAAACATCAGTTTTCTGTATAAAATTCTAAAGTACCGTAGTAAATGCAGCTGTCAAATACTGAGGAGTAACAAACATTACATTTAAATACTCGTTACTCGAGCAAATGTACTTAGTTTTACTGATTACCCCCACTGGAGCCAAAACAGATGGTATTGTAGCCTAATCCTCGACTGACACACCAGACCACCAAGATGACCTCTCTCTAGTCCGACTTCGTGCTGTGTGATGACAAGCGTGGGGAAAAGGGTCAAAAGGCAACACAGCAGGATTTGGGTGGGTCATACTGCCTTTAAAGTCTTTAAAGCCAAGGATCTCATTTTTATCCAGCGCCTCTGTTTCCAAACAAAATGAATGTGTAGAAATTAACTGCTAATTCAACTGATTTAGGGGCGACTGTGGCACAGAAGGGTAGAGTGGTTGTCCACCAATCTCACAGTTGTTAGTTCAATCCCCGGCTCCTCTGGTCACATGTTGAAGTGTCCTTGAGCAAGACACTGAACCCCAACTTAGTTTCTCCCGGTGAGTGTTGGCCAGCTGCATAGCAGCTCCCCCATCGGTGTATGAGTGTGTGTGATTGTGATTGTTAATGGGTGAATAAGAAGCAGTGTAAAGCGCTTTGAGTGCCAAATGGGTAGAAAAGCGCTATATAAGTGCAGACCATTTACCATTTACCATCCTCTGTTCATTTAGACACTGGCTATGTAGTGTTCATTGTGTAGGTCTTGGCAGGGTTTGTGTAATCATTCATGTTGGAAACAGTTTGTCTATCCTTTTTTTTTTTCAATGTAGTGTCTATGAGGCTTGACTCAGAACAGTAGTACATTGAGCTAAAGGCTAAGATCATCATGCAAACATACTTGATGTTTAGTAGGGGGAAAGGTCAAGATCAGGAGGTCACCAATCAGGAGGTATTGTCTCCAGGAGATCACATCTGTCTTTGCAGAATTTCATGGCAATCTACTGAATATTTTTTGAGCCTGGATCAAAGTAGTGGACTGACCGACTGATGTCAAGGCTAAAAAGGATCTAAGTGAAATTTAGACATTTCAAGAAATTATTGTTATAATCTGTTTTGATGGATTTCATTTCAATGAAACAAAGCATAAAACACGTGTAGCATCATCTGATTTAACCCACTAATGAAAAATTAGCCTCACTGGCTGATGAAAGGGTTTTTTTAGCTTGGCGTGGGAACACAGAAAGAGCAGTGCCTTGAAGAGTTTACAGAGAGAAGAAGGGCATTTTTGGATGAGTTAGACTTACTCTGTAATGGTCTCTGAGATGTTTCAGTTCAATCCAGAGATGACTTTGATTAATTGTCTCCCAGACACTCTGTAATTATGCTGTATTATTTTCATTCTGATTAATTTCCTGTCCTCAGGGAAGCCTGCTTAACTACCAAGATCATTGGCCAAGCCCCATTTAATAGCAACATAAAAGTAAGATAAGGATACCTGTCAATTGAGCTTAATGGACAGATTAAACCCTCAGGAATGACCATGCAACTACACTCAGGTTTTAGTGAGAAGAGAGATCCCATCATCTAAAGGGAAAAATCTTTTTTTATTCCAGTCTGTGTTATCTACATATAACAGTGAGGTATATTTTTGGTTTTCTGACATTTTGGCCCATTTGATGTGACAGCATCATTGTCTGCACACACTCAGACCTCATCAATTCATAGGCCATGTATCCAGGCAGAGCTAACCTCACACAGGCCCGGTGTTGCTCAGGAGGGTGTTTTCTTTAAGCATTATTTGGTTTCCCTTCTAAGGCTAAATGGTGAACAACACCCTTTAAATCCAACAATAGCCTCCTCTTTTCCCTGCGAGAGGAATGTGGATAAATTATGTAGCCAGATGGGAGTATATCTATCAGTGTTTGTTTCTCCTCCTGTTAATGCTTCCTCCTGGGCTTTGTCTCAAACCCCACCTTATTAGATGCTGTCTTTTATATTCCTTGATGCACTTGGTCTCTTTAAATCAACTACTAATTATGTATCATGATACTCTTGCTACACGGGTAGATAATTGGCAGAAATTTAAACACGATTGCTGTTTTTATTTTTGGCCTATGGGCTGACTGTGGCGCAGGGGGAAGTGCGGACCATTTACCAAGCGTTTTTTTTTTAACGTCAGGTTTAGCTTCTCAGCAGTGAGCATTTGCCATTTTGAATTCAATAGTGAGTGTGTTGATTTATTTTTTTTTTGCAGTGTCAATTAGAAACATTTTAGAGTATATACGGTTTGGTAATCAGGTGATTAATAGATGGTGGAAATACTGGTTAGTTGCAGCCTTGCACCTTCAATGACAGCACTCAAATCCCTCGTCTTATTGTCTAATTCCCTTTTTTCCTTCATTTTCTCCCATTTCTCTGCTTTCCCTCATCCTCTCCATCTTTTTCTCATTACTTCTCTCAGCATGTGGTTAGAGTTGCAGGCGTTGTAGAATGAAGAGCCTGGAGCATCGCACCAGGGACATTGAGCGGCAAGCTGGCTACCTGAAGCCCGAGCACTGCGCCCCTCCTCCGCCCCGCACTGGATCTGACACCATGTGGTTCATCCGTGACGGCTGTGGCATTGTGTGCGGCATCATCACCTGGTTCCTGGTCTTCTATGCCGAGTTTGTGGTGGTGTTCGTCATGCTACTGCCCGCCAAGAACGTGTTCTACAGCCTATTCAATGGGGCGCTCTTCAATAGCCTCGCCTTCCTTGCCCTCGCCTCACATGCCAGGGCGATGTGCACCGACCCGGTCAGTCTGACTTTGATAGTCTGATCATTAGTTTAAATGTGTGTCAGTTATTTAGTGAACCACTTTGTCTTACTGCTGCACAAAAGACTTTATAAAAAAAAAAAACTTAAATTAGATTAGAGCCAAAATTATGAATTGACAGCAAAACAATTTGCACAAACAGTGCTTGTTGCAGTTTCTTGAATTTGCTGGCTTTCTTCATGTATTTTAATACTGAAGGCAATATTTGTGGGATTTTTTTCATTGTGAAGATAATTATTGCAATATTTGATTGAAATTGATTCTCATCGTATTATTTTATATTGAAATGTATATTTTGTCATCTCAACTACAGTATTTGTGGATTTGCCATCGCAATCTTGACAAAATGACGTACTAACTGCATTTGTTGGGCCCATATTTCACCTGAGTGGGGAAGAACGTTCAGCCCGCGCACTCACGGGCTTGGGTTGGGTGCAGATAGAAATGTGCGGCCTGATTCATACTCTACATAGGTATTACTTATAGTTTTTGCTATGGTTGCTTACATTTGAGCTCTTATGTTTATGATGTTTAGTTTTAAGTCTGCAGGTTAAGTGAGAAATTTTTCGGTAAGTTTAGAATTTCTTGTCCATCATGTAGCAACTCATGCAGCAGTCAGACAACTGAAATGGCAAAAACATCTTTGATACATCTTTGCTCCCCTCTGTTGCAGGGAGCTGTGCCTAAAGGTAACGCTACGAAGGAATTCATCGAGAGCCTGCAGCTCAAACCAGGACAGGTGGTTTACAAATGTCCCAAGTGCTGCAGCATCAAGCCTGACAGGGCTCACCACTGCAGGTACAACACTCACTGTGTAAATTTCTGTATGTTAGAAAAGAAAATAACCAGGTGTCACTGCAAACTCTTAAGATGTTGGTTCACTGCAGTGGGCACATTAGAGAGAAAAGTTTCTGGCACAGAAACCTCTTTCTAACTTTGTTTTTGCATTGGCTCTCTAGCCTCCCTCTGTGTGTGTTTTTCAGTGTTTTTTTTTCTTCTGGAGTAGCGTGTAGCCCTTCCCAGTAGACTGTAGCTTGATAATAAGTGTTCCCTTTGTGGCTCTTCAGTGGTTTCTCTGGGATCTAGAGGCATGAAGGTGCAAAAACACTGCAGAGTAATTGAATTGTAAAGCTTGAAAGCCAGTCTGTCTCAAAGGAAAATGAGTGTCAGTTTGAAGGATTTTTTTGCTGAATAGTCAGAGTCGTCCTTGTGGGTGCTTCAGATGATGCACTAGTCAGTAAAAACCCATAAGAATAATAAACTACACACACACAAGATGGCAGGTTTTTAAATATAGATTTCTCTCTCAAAGTGTGTCAACAAAGCATATCTGTAGATTAATTGTGACTTTGCTTTTCACATGATAGATTATGAGTTGTCAACTAGTGGCTGTTTTGTAATATTAACAACCCCCCTCCTACACACACACACTCAATCCACAATGATTGAGAGCAGTCTGGCTTTAAAAACTGTTCCAGCCTCACATTAGTCAGTGTACACAGACAGCATGGACAGAGTGTTTCTTTTTGTGATTTACTCTTACAAAAGTAGAATGTACTCTATATTGTTTTGTCATCTGGATTATGTATCTGTGTATACACAGTGTGTGCAAACGCTGCATCAAGAAGATGGACCACCACTGTCCCTGGGTGAACAACTGTGTGGGAGAGAACAACCAGAAATACTTTGTGCTCTTTACAGTGAGTCTTTAATCACCACTCCACAAAAGTGAAGCCATAATTTACTGCAGAAGCAATCGGGTTCATATTATCTATTAATCTCCTGATCACATGCTTAAATTATAAATATCTATTAAATTCTAATCGTATTACTAGTTAATTTATCCAAACACATAAACAGCTCAAATTTTTCAAATTTTGTATTATTAATTATTAGTTTCAGTTTTAAGAGCTACTGTTTTTGGATTCATCATAATAATATGATGACTATAAGTTTAAATTAATCATATCTTATTAATGTTATTTTTTTCTTTTTCCCCAGATGTACATTGCACTAATATCCTTGCATGCACTAGTCATGGCGGCCATCCATTTTATTTTCTGCTTTGACGAAGACTGGAACAGTAAGTATCATCCTCTATTATTATAGTTTAACACAGAGACCAGTGGCTACTGTGAATTGGGTAAACTCCAACCAACTGTTTCGCAAACTGTGGTCAATCATATTACCCCAAAGCTCTTCTGAATAGCCATTTTTTCTACTTTTAACCAGATCTGCCATTCTTTGTTTTAAGGCTGTGTTTATTTTTGTTTCTACATGCTGTTACGATTAGCTGACTGGGACTTTTCAGTAAAGTGTGGAGCTGTAGCAATTTATGAATTTAATGCTTTTGTCATTTAATAAGATTATAGGCAGTGGGTGGGTTGGACAAGGTGTTCAGACAATTTTCTGACCTGTTTAGACTAAAACCTTAATTGAAAATATTAGCAATAAGTTAAAGTATAATGCCTGTGATTTTCTATATTATACAAATAGTACAGCCATATTCTCTCTAAGGAAAGAAACATGTCACCCAGTTCAAAAACATGGCTTACTGATGTGTTTTTAATAGTTTTTGAACTACAACAGAGGTCTATGGCACAGGTGAAAAACTAAAATCATGTTACTGTGTTTTAGTACTTTTGTAGGATTTGTTGACTGAAAAAAAACACAGAAATTACTTCTTGTACTTCAAATGTTATTTAAAAACAGTGGTTACTTGCAGCCTATGTAAAGGGGGCGGCTGTAGCTCAGTTGGTAAAGCAGTCGTCCACGAACTATATGTCAAACTGTGTCTGGGCAAGACACTGAACCCCCAACAGCCCATTCCTGTCCCCAGTGCTGGTCCAAACCCGGTAGAAACTGGGGATGGTTGCGTCTGAAGGGGCATCCGGTGTAAAAACTGTGCCAAATCAACATGTGGACAATGATCCGCTGCGGTGACCCTGAACTTATGGGATAAGCTGAAAGCACAAAAATCAAAAACAAAAACTTGCACCCTATGTAAGATGCTGTTTGCCATTCTGCAGCTATAGATAGATAATTAAGTAGATAGATAACTTTATTCATCCCAACGGGAAATTTGCAGTATAGGGTTTTACCCAGCTAACAAATTGCTTTTTAATCTTTTCTTTATCAGAGTGCAGTAACTTCTCTCCACCAGCAACCGTCATCCTCCTCATCCTCCTCTGCTTTGAGGGTCTCCTCTTTTTGATCTTCACTGCGGTCATGTTTGGGACTCAGATCCACTCCATCTGTACCGATGAGACGGTGAGTGAAAACAGCCCTAATCTCACACTTCACCTCCTAAAATACAAATTTCATGTTCTAAACAAACCAACCAATGTCCTTCAGCAAACTTTAAAAAAAAAACTAAACAGGGTGAAAAATTTAAAGGTGCAATGTATACAACTTAGTGGCATCTAGCAATGAAGTTGTAGATTTCAACCATCTTAATGCATCTTGAAACATGGAGCAATATGTCATATAGCACTTGCATATTAAGAAATTTAAGGCACCTGTGTTTTACCAGCTGGTTGCAGCAGTAGGAGGTGTATAAAATAATGTAAAACCCCATATATCATTGTACAAATGAAAAACCAAACAAACAATGGATTACATGCAACATCAGAAACAATAGAATAATAATCAGATCACAGATGTAAAGAGGAGCAGGTAAAACACTTACAGCCTCCACACAGGTTGGGTTCACCGCCTACAAGGATGACTCACAGTGTCATAGTATTCACAACAAAGCTCATGTATTCCAGGTTACTGAAGCCTGCAGTGCTCTGCTAGTGTGTGTGTGTGTGTGTGTGTGTGTGTGTGTGTGTGTGCGCTCTTATACTGAGAGTGAGTCATCGAACCCTGATTAAGACCCTTCAAAGGAAAAGAGAAGAATGCAAAACACGATTTCATTTTTAGTTTAGCACAAAAAAATTTAACCAATCAATATGCAGAACGCATGCACATCTTTCTTACGCAGGTGCTTACTCCAAAAATAGGTCATACAATTTGTTTCACTGACACACAATCGACTGCTGCCTTTTAAACCTTTACTGCATTCAGAGTATGTTTCGAGCCCAAACTGACTCTTCAGGTGTGTCTCATCAACTAAAGGTGCAGTCAGACCAAAATTCACTTTCCATTCATGTATGTGCAAAATGGGGTGAGAAACATTTGCTTGCAGTCACAGATTTACCTGGGTCATTTGCAAAATCACAATGTTCTCCAATGTGCAGCCAGTTTGTGAGAGGTCATGGGACAGACCTTTATTCATGAAAATAATTTTCCTGTTTTACTGTAAGAATGTTGACATAGGTTGATGAAGGTAAAATGTCTGATAACACACCGTTAAACTGCTGTTGTTGCTAGTCTTGTTAATTTGTGTGGGTTATGTTTACGGCCTTGTTTTCTGGACCTCTCTTCCTTTTGAACGCACCAAGTGAGTATGTTTTGCCAGGGGGGGTTTGGCTTAGCTGCACCCTAATAGTGCTTTTCCACTGCAGATGTAGTACCCCTCTCTATGTAGAAGGTTGTCATAGTGATACCACATAAAACAGCTAAGCCTTCAATCTGACAAACACCTGAACAATGGGGCATATCAAGGAAACAGTGTTCTTGTTTCTTGGTATATAGAAGGGAGACAAATTTTAACCCTAACCTTATCAGAAAAGGTTGAAGGCAGCTGAAAATTGTATTTTTTTTTTTTTTTTTTGTATTCACGTGCATTAGTCTTATTTTTGTCTTATGTCTTATTCTTATATTTTAATTGTCTTCTGTTATTATTATTATTATTATTATTATTATTATTATTATTACCTATGTTGGCTATGCCAACTTCTTATCAACTACTCAATTATATATAATGCACTTTGAATTGCATTAACCTGTACAAAAGGTCATATATTAATAAAGATCTATTGATTGAGACTTTTAAAAGTGACATTGTGGTAGTGATACTTTTCTCTGACCACTCAGTAGTCTCTGGGGTTTTCACATCATCTTTTGGTATTTTCTTAGCTTAATTAGAATCTTGACAGAGGTTATACCAATAAAGTGCCAGGGTCCGGTATCAGAATCAGAAATACTTTTATTAATCCTCGAGGGGAAATTGATTTCATCCCAGATGCTTCAGGCCAGAGTAGGAAATTGTGCATAAGAACACTGCATATAAACATAGAGGGATAAAATAAAATATTAGGGTAAAAATGTAATCGGAGTATCAGATCTCAGAGGGAGGAGTTGTAAAGATTGATGGCCTGATGATTGAGGGCTTCAATGTTCTTACTACAGTCCAGTTTATTGTCAATACACACTCCCAGGAATTTATAATCCTCCACAACATCCACACTGTGACTCTGAGTAGACACTGAAGCTACAAGTGCCTTGGCCCTCCTCACATCCACTACCACTGCCTTTGTCTTTACCACATTGGGCTGCAGATGGTTCTGCTCACAACATGTGAGTTATGTGGAAGTTATTCACCACAGTCCTGTATTCAGACTTGTCACCCTAAGAAATATAATGGTTATAATGCTAAGAAAAAGCACCGATAATGACCAAGTCCTTCTCATCCCTCTTGGTCTGTCTTGGAGATGTGTACTAATTCTGTTGTGAAACAGACACAGCTCAGCATTCTGTTGATATCTGTTCTCACATCTTCTCTCTGTCTGTTATGTGTTACCACCGCAGGGCATCGAGCAGCTGAAAAAGGAGGAGAGACGATGGGCCAAAAGATCCAAATGGATGAACATGAAGCTGGTGTTTGGCCACCCGTTATCTATAGCCTGGCTCAGCCCATTTGCAACACCAGACCATGGCAAGGCAGACTTGTACCAGTACATAGTGTGAGCTGAGCTCTGATGTTGTGGACTAATCACTCCTTCTATGCCTTCCTTTGGGCTGGGCCCCAACGAGCATGAACTCCTCTCGACCACTTCCACATTTTCTTTCATTTATGGATATTTCAGGCTGTTATGTTATAAGACATTACATCGTTTTTTTTGTTTTTGTTTTTTTATTACATATTGTCACCTTTTCATTCTATTGTTTCCCTCTTGGTGCTGAAAGAGATTAATGAGGTGTGACTTTGCAAAAACATTTATAGAGAAGAAAACACCATGCAACAACTTGACAAGAAACACTTAATAATTAGTTTTGCCTTCTTTGGAATAAATATCAAGCACTACAACTGATAATTTCCTGCTTTCAAGATAAAGCAACGGGAACTTAAGTCCAGAATGTTTTCACTTGAACCAGCACTGTCTGATGTTGAGACAGTCTGTAAGCAGCTTTTAGTCTGCCCATAAACATGGAGTCACGTCACCTCATGTTTTGCTGTATTACTGACATTGTAACACTCTTTTTTGCAGAATGCTGCAGATGACTTGCCTTAGAAACGTGCGTTCATGAGTGGTGGCATCTGCTGTTTTTATAGAGATTTGTTATTTTGCCTTTTGTGTCAGGGTGGGACGAGATAATGCTGGTTCATGCTATTTTTAAGAGATTTTTCTATCTGTCTTGGTTTCCAGATGGGTGGATTCATTAAGGTTATCTAAAGAATGTATTATGAGTATTATTTTGTCAGTTTATCTCTTATCTTTTGATTTTTAGTCTGCACTAAACCTCTCAAGCCCAAAAGTTTTTTTTTAACCCAAATCATCAATATGGAATAAGCTGTTGATTCAGAAATGCAACAGAATAAAGGAAATCACTGAAAGACTGTTTTCAATGAGATACCAGCAACAGATGTCTGATTTTAATAATGCATGTGATTTACCAGACAACAGCAGAGCAATGAAATGAGCTTGTGTATCTCTTCATAAGAGGAGCTTACTGTGGCTGCTCCATCTTAAACGATTACTGTCTTTAGAACTAGTGCATGTTATTTTCTTAAAATGACAGTTGTGTTGTTCTCTACGTGCAAATTTGATTGCTGTCAGCATCGACATTTGAGCTTCTCTCTTGGGGCATGTCCAAAAGTTTGCTAGCAAAGAAACACATTCAAATCAAAGAAAAGTGCATAATATGCTTGCTGCATAGTAAAAGCAGTCATGGGTTTTTCAACATGTTATGGTGAAGCAGCAGTGTGTTGGATTTCCATTCAAGTAATGTGGGAGAGGAGACACCTGCCAATATTAGCACAAACTTTCAGAAATCAAAGACTATGTGTTTATTATTGCGATCATAGATATTAGAAAACATTTAAATCAAGGCACTTAAGTACAACTCCACCACCCACGACAATCTCAATAATAAACACATAGTAGAAATATCACCTTTCTCACAGTTTCAACCTAAAAGCGGAGAAATTATAACTTGGTAAAAGTAGAATTCATGGCAGAGCTGCTGTATTGGATTGTACTGGTGTATCTAATGTGACTGATCATTGTATATCCTCTATATTTTGTAGACATATGCTTCCCAACTTATCTTATTGTGGAGAGGTAGCTTTTCAAAGTGTTTTGAAGAGGATTGGAGTGGTTTGATTTGAAGTCTTATGCTAGTGGTAGCTTCAGATGTATGGTGTAGCTTTAAGCAGTAGTTACTAAAAAAATACCAGCCATAATCATTAACACAAATCTTAAAGATTAAAACTTCTTAATCTCTCATTTGACATGTAGTATTGCATTGCAAATAAAATCGTAAGAGAACAATTAACTTGTCTTTTCAAATCAGCCAAGCTGTATGATAAGATAACCATAAGAAACACGGAGGTAACTGTGTAGTAAAATCTAGTTGACCCATTTGCTTGATAACCACAGTCACCGGCTCTGATTGAGTAGTTTGTACAGTTCACCAGCTTTTTTCTTTAACTGTTTAGATGCAAGTACCATTCATATAGGCCGCATGATGTCTTTGGTTTAAAGGGGGATAAAATAAAAGTGGATCAATTTGAGAACTTACAAGTAAATCTGTTCAATCCAATACAGCAGCTCTGCCATACTACTTTTCTACTTTTACAATGTTTTAATTTTCCAGTGTCAGAAAGGTGATGACTCTACTCTTGAGGTCAAAGTGGGTGGTGGAGTCGTACTCGAGTGCATTATAAGAAGATGGGGTTCTAAGGTTTTTCCCCCCCTTATTTAAAATGGATGATCATCTTTGTACTTTTATTTTGACAATCTTTGTGACAATTTTTTTTTTTATACAGGTATGAAAGAAAAAAGAAGTGGAGAGCAATGCCTTGAAACTGACTTGTTTTGTGTTTCTTAATTAAAAGAAGGGAACTGATCTAATAGAGGGTAAAGCTCACTGTTAAGGTGAACATTAAATTCAGCCCCACTAGCTCAATACTCTTTATTAGACATTAATGCTTGAATAGATTAAAAGGACATTAAGCTCAAAAAAAGCTAATTGTGGGAAACAGACCTTCTCATTTAATGTCATTTATCTGGATGTAGAAAAGCTCCATGATCCATAGATCCATGTTGTTCACAGACAACAATACACCGAACAGCCAACAACATCTGAGTGATAGAAAACCAGAATCTTGTTTGTCAGACAAGAGGTTTATTTAATAATTTAACAGTGTTTCTTGTCTCGGTGGAGATGACTCATCCTTTCAAGCGTTTCCTATCAACAGGATTTATTTACACTTTTACAAACGTCTGTTTCACATCATTTGTAAGACACGTTATGAATAAGTCATATCTGGGCAAACATCAATTCATTCAAATCATTGTGAACATAATGTGAAATTTGTGGGTGCAGCAGCCTCTAGATTAAACAAGACTTCAAAGACAACCAACAAGTTAAAGCAAAATTGGTTTCATTTTGACTACTCTGCTCCTTTCGTTTAATATTTCAACTCCAAACGTGAACAAAGAAAGATTGTCCCTTTAGTTAACTAAAATCTTTATCGATACAAATTTTACTTTTGGTTTCTTTTTTTTTTAATTAGTCGATAACATGAACTTTCTCGAGATCATATTTCAGAGCTCTTCCAATCTCTGCACAACCTAATGTGCAGTTTTTGTGCACCCACCATGCTGCGCTCACGAACCTATAAATGCCATTACTGCGAAAGCTCTGATTGTTATATTACAGGGAGAGTGGCTTCATATGTGGATGGTTTACTCTCGCGTCATGCTGCTAATTAGAGAAAAAACAGGCACCACAATTACTTCTGACTGAAAAGCAAACCTACATATATAAAAGGTGCATTAGAGAAATTCTTTGACATTTTATGAAAATATGCTTATTCACTTTCTTGCTGAGAGTCAGAAGATTGATGCCCCCACAACCGTGAACACAGGCCCCTCCAGGATTTCTATTTGATTGTTGCAGCATAAAATGCCTGATTTCGTGTCAGCATTTCTAAAGACATTCTTATACACGTTGAAGTATTTTTTCGCTGTATAAATTGCAAGGTAATGCAGAACTCACAGGAGATTGGTTGAATTAAATGTTGGAATCACAACACTGAAAATTCCTGGAGGGACTGAACAGCTGAATAACACAATTTCCCTTTCTCTCATATGAACCCATCATACACAAAGAAATCTGAAGGTAAAATGAATCCACTTAACAACACTAAAGCTCCCAATATATTAGTCTTGACCCCAGGAAGTCACTGTTCTAGCCTGTAAAATATGAAAGTGTTGATTTCACACAAACAAACGAGCTATCTAAAGGTTTATCTTATAAAGCGTTCATCATTTGTTCCGTTAGCTCCTGAGTTGTCCTTTTTTGATTCAATTGTCAAAAGTGCTGATAATGTATATTATATAATATATAATATAATAAGTATGCAATAGAGGTGCTTAGCTCTGTTAGCTCTAGCTTCATATATTGACTGTACAGCTTGGAAAGTGCTGTCAATCTTTTCATCTGACCCTTCATGCTAAAGTTAATATGCATATTTGTCCAAAATGTCTAATCAGTTCTTTGAATTAATGCGGCACATGAAGAATCCCAAAACATGGAGGCACAACTAACTGAAACCACTTCTCACAAAAAAAAAGTTCTGCGCGTTGAGCTTAACCCTGCTATGAAACTTCACTCAGCTAAACTTTAATATAAGAGCTGTCACATTGTCACTGCAATCACATTGATAGGGATACATGTACATTAGAATCACATGATACCAAACATGCACAGCAGCAATTGGAAGGACAGTGGATATATTTGTGCCCTGCTGCCGTGGGACATTACAGACAGGTGTTATAGCTACCATTACGCATTTATAGTATGATATGTATCCAAACAACGGCAAAGTGGGATCTTAAAGCAGAGCTCGAAACACAGCCTTTGATGTTGCGTTCAGGCAAATCCCTGTATGCTACAGGATACTTATTCTCTAAGCTCAGGTATTAACATTTAAAACTCCCTTGCTGTTAAACATGTCACAGTGTTATGAGATTTAAAGGAAGTATAATATTGCACTCTCACTCTCAACTCCGGGGATGTAAAAGAAAGCTTTTAATAAAGCCGTGTGTCCGTGAAGCCCTAACAGATGACAGGAAAACACGAGAATGCAAGAGCAGGGCGAATTAAGCTCAATGCAGGCAACTAAATAACACTGTGTGATGTCTCTGATGCAAGAGACACTTTGACCACTTAAGTCAGACACCTAATTAAATGAAGCACCTCACGGGAAGGTCACCCTGATGTGAAATGGTGGTCCAGGATACTTTGGTGTGAGATAATTCGAGTTCAGGCCTTAGTAGGAAGGAACATGCACACATCTGTCACGAAATGGAAGACCAGCTGCCTCTCAATCTAAACATGTGGCATGCTCGTACGGTATCTTGGGGTTAAGCTTTACGCTTTACGAAAGGCAAAGACAGGGTAAGAGACAGAACCAGGCGCAGAGAAAGATCTTACAAGTGATGAACCTGTGAGCAGCGCTACATTAGTGGGATTATTACTTGTGAAAGTACACCTCGTTAGTGCTTCGATATTAACATCGCCTCGAGCATGCAATAAAATGCATTGTCAGTGTGGGATGTTTACAGCGAGTGTCACAGTAATTTAAGGAAATGTGAAAATTTCGAACGATTTGACCATAAAGCGCAGGCTAATTATGGTAACATCATGCACAGTTAACCAGTACTCGAGAACAACACCCAAAAGATTAAGATCAGTCAGTCCAGATCAGTTAATGTGCACACATAATCTCAGCATATATTCACATTGTGTGTTGTCAGGCTCTTGCGTTAAAGAAATAATTCAACATTTTGGGAAATAAGCTTATTATACGAGTTGACTGATGCCACTCTGATATCTACAGCCTGCACAAAATGTGAAGCCTAAACCAGGAATAACACAAAGACAGAAACTGGATACAGGCTCCTGACTGAGCAGCAAAGAGAATCAACATCATTTCCCCAAATTTCTAAATATTCACGTTCTTCAAATCGGTTCTCTTAGCTCATGGGCTAACGCGCTGTTACCGTGTTTCCAAAAGTAACACAAAGCCAGCATCATTTTTGCTTCACTGTGGATAAAAATGGTTTTAGATCTTCAAGGAAGCTGGACGCAGGCATCCACAAGCTTGTCTCCACTAGCCAGACTGTAACAGTGCCATGGTCAGGCTGGATGAAGGCCAACATCTCCTCTGATTTTAGAACAGAACTACTGTACACAAAGCTGCGTCACACCTGGGCCAGCACATAAGGATAAATAGTGTCTGATTCGAAATGGAGCATTTTCTTGTGATTTAGTCAAAACAGGAAACACCAAAAGAACATTAGGCCTTATTCACCAATATCTTAAGTTTTTTCTTAAATTTGTTCTAAGAAAACTCTATGTAGGTTTCGTTACAATTTTTAAACTTCACAAATTGCACCTATGTTGTTTGTATGATAAATCCTGTTGTTGTCATAAGTTTAAAGTGTGCTCTGGTTGTTCAAAGACCTTTAGCATAGTTAAACATCCCAATAGTGTTCATTAAAGGCCAGGAGACTGCCGGGCCGTGTGCAGAATCTATTTACAAATAGCGTAAGTTGGTTTTAAGAAGAAAACGGCTCTTAGGAACTGTTGGTGAATGAGGTCTAATGAACAACAGAGCCCGAAATTCTGCAGAAAAAGGAACACAATAAGTGAGAGAACAAAAGAGAATAAATTCCACTAAATACTCTTTTGAACATGTTACTGTTTGTTGCCTGGATGTAGAAACAGAGAAGATGCCAGCTGCAGCCACGCTGACCTGAACTAGTGGAGACCAGGCCTATTAATTATCCTTCCTGGTCACTGTGTTCTGTTGTCCATCCTGTGGAGAAACCCTCTGCAGTACCAACAGCCCCGAGAAGGTCAGGGAGATCCCAACCCACCACAACGTTATCTGGGTTTCACCGAAGATCAGCTGCCCCAGGAAGGCCTGCGGGAGGAAAAAGATCAGGTTTTTCGCCTCACTACGGTTTGGTTTAAATAACCAGACAATAAATATTCTTTGATTGAGTTTAATAATGAAAGAGTTAAATGTCCCTGTAAGAAGCTTAAATCACAGTGACAGGGTATTTATGAATATAGTCCAGCGTACTTTCTAAAATAAATGAACCCGTAGGGGTGTAAGGATGTAAGGTCATACAGAGATTAAACTACACTATTAGGATAATATCAACACTACAAACACACACACACAAGAGGCTTCTACTTACGGAAGATATGAAGTTGGAGGCTGTGGTGGTCACAGTGGTGCGGGTGGAGGAAGAGGAGTACCTGAGTGCTTTAGCAAGGAAGGTCCACATCACAGCATTGCAGGTGAAAAGCAGCCCACCACACAGCAGCCTCAGAGGGATGTGGAGCTGGAAAACAAACACAGGAAACCATTTACTAAATGCACAGTTTCAGGGTAAATGGAAAAGTTAATAACAAAGAAACTGCGAAACGAGAGAAAAAAAGAGGCCAGTGAACATAATGAACTTTGTGAAGTTCTATTTTACAGCAGAGCTGTATTAAAGTGCACTCAGCTGTACAGGTGGACGCAGCACAAAGGTTAAAGATTATTTTGTCTGTTCTCTCTGTATTTAAAAATTCCAGACCAAATGTCATATGTGTGACAAGCAGCTTATCGAATACAAGACATCTCAATATACCAAAATGTAGTTTTTCACAAATATCAGACAGTTTATTATACAGCAAATAATAAACCCAAAATGAGATTATTATTATTCATAGTGAAAATAGACTGACTGTAGCCTTGCAGTATTCCTAAGATTGGACCTTTTCTAAGACTTCCCATGTCCTAATTACCTGACACAGAAAAGACTAAAATAATTCAGGTATTAAACCACACTTTGTCACAGACTCCTTTAGGGCCAGAAGATCCAGGAGTCCTTGTAGCTCATACAAAAATTCAGAGCAGGTTTCTCACAAATTTTAATTTACCAAACTATGTACATAATATGGAGTGAAGCTGGCAGTGTGATAACCTGATGTCACACATTCAAACATTGTGGTGGCTTATATTTGCGTCCACCTGCAGCTCTGTGTTTGTTGTTTTAATTAAGCTCTAGATTCAAGGTCACATTTCGACGTTTGCACTGTTTTAGGCTTCAGACAGCTGCGTGCAGATGTTTCTGACATCAGTGTGAAGGTCATACATGACCCCCCCGAGGATCCTCTTTGAAAAACTGCCTTTCTCCGCGCCATCAACTTATAAAATACCGTGATAACACACACACACAAACACACACACACACAACACACGCTGCAGTGTCATTGAGCAGCACGCGGACACGGCACGAGAGCGCAGCTGCTGCATGGGCTCTCCCGTGTGATGCTGCTGAAGGTGCTGATGCTGAGGGATTCAGGGAGCAGAGGCGGGCGGGGATAACCCATCCAACTAGCCGGCACACACGCTGCGTTATTCACAGCCATCCTCACTGTGTTGACTCATCGTTTGAAATGCGGCCGTTCCTCACCCGGTCACAGGCGGTAGTTTCGTCCGCTTGTCGAAATTTCCGTTGCTCTCCCCACGTCCGGAGTCCGGTTTCACAGACTCCCTTCAGGTAGTCGGCTCCGAGGGACAGTTTGGCCGAAGACGACGCCACGGCCCCAAGAAAACCCGCCAGCAGTGCATAGAAAACCCCTGGGAACATGTTGATGAAGACAGCCGAGGCACATAATGTCCTAATCCAGCTTTACATTCCTGCTGCTGCTGCTGCTGCTGCTCGAGCTGCCTGCATGGTCGACTGTGTCACTAAGCTCGTTTTCCTGCACTTCCTACCGATGTCCGTCCGGTGGCAGTGACACAACACGTGCTCAACTGTGCAGGGGTTGGACAACAGAAAACGGGAAATGGAAATTCTGGGAAATGTAGTTCCATAAAAAAAAAAAAAATATATATATATATATATATATATATATATATATATATATATATATATATATATAAAACCTAACAACCCCGCTAAAAAGAAACAAACAAATACAAATAATTAATGAATTATTAGTATTTTTTATTTTTTATTTTTTGTCCTTTCGGCTTATCCCATGAGAATTATTATATTAAATGTTGACACTTTACTATTATTTTTTTTATTATGCGATTATGAGTTTGATTTTCAACCCAAGACTGCAACTTTAATCTACAGAGATTTTGCTAACAATAGGTTGGCCACTACATACCTCTTGTTTGAGTAAAGTACTAGGAAGTACTCTATGTAAATTATGTGAATATTTTCTCAATCACTGTCTAAATGAAATTAAGTCAAATTTTTATATAATACAATATTTTAATTTGTAACTAATTTAGTAAATCAAATTTAAACACTTAAGTAAAGTCAATGTAAAAATCACTTTTTTTGTAATTAATTCTAAATTCTAATTATTATAAATTAATATCTACCTAGTATTTATTTTTTTTGTCAGGTATATAAGTAACATATTTTATACCCCACACTCAAGAAATAGTATTATGGTTTTGCTAGTCAAATTCTCCATGATGTAAATGTTGGGGAGTAAAATATACAATATTAGTTAAAGTCAAAAGCTAAGAAACTATACTAAATGAAATGCTACTTGTAATAAGCAATAAGGTGTCTCCAGCCATACTGGAGCATAATAAACAACTTTATAATATTAAGAAGTCTTATATTTTGAATAAAAGAGAATGACAGTAAGCAGAGTCACACTTGAATCCCCCTATTCTTCTGTGCAATTACTACTAGGTGGAGTAGAGGACAATCAATACTAATGTAATGTCTTGAAAGTGGGTGGACAACAATATATGACTCAACTTGATCCAAACTGCTTGGATGTCGTGGACAGGCCAGTGTTTTCTTCAGCATACCAATGAGCCACATTATGAAGTCTCATTACATCAACATTCCTAAACTGGGTCAATGGATGGGAGGGGTTGTGTGTGTGTGTGTGTGTGTGTGTGTGTGTGTAGTAGATGATTACACATGTACACCCACACATGATTCCCTTTCCTCTTCACCAAATGCAGAGAGAGAGATGAGCCTGTCAGAAATGAGGAACCAGAACAAGAATTAATTATTTTCCTAATTAGGAAGACAGAGTGAAGTCATTGTCATGGACATACAGGCCTGGCCTGTAAGAAGATGATTGTAAAGACCATGAATCATCAGAGACAGATATCCATCTCCATCCCTTCATCAAATTGGCAGTTGCACACTTGTTGATATAGATGATTTCAGCATTGACATTGATTTTATTTGTCTATTTAATGTTTATTTTGGAGGGACACGATTTTAGTATGGGCCAGTGCTACATCCATTGGCATAAATGCATAATTACAATACATTCTAGTGACAAACACTACCACAACAAAGACTTTGCTGCATCTTTAGTAAATGTGAGTTCTGCTTTTGCTAAATTATCAACAGGTGGATATTTAGTCAGAAAAATAGAGAAGAAAACTGTGAATAATGGATTCTGGGTAGAAATATAACCTACAAAAGCACAATAGCAGACTTGGCGAAGTTTAAACAAGGCGTTAATACTTCTGGCTTACTCTAAAAAGTATAGACACACTGTACCAGAGATCACAATCAAGCTAAATGTAACCTACCTTTATTTCCTGGCCAGCAGATGTCTCCATTGTACTTCAGAGAAATAGATTCATTGCAGCTCTGTAGGGATGTAAATGATTAGTTTGCAACCTGATACATTTATTTCTTTGCACAAGGTGACAATAAGTTTGAATTACAACCTGTTTTTTTGCTTATTTTTTGATGACTTTCTACCATTATTCTAATTACCTTCCTTCTTGACATCTGTGTCAAATAAAATTGTAATTATTCCAAAAAGGAGTCGCTATATGGCATCATTGCAGCTTTAAATGCATATGTCAGGTTATAAAGTTAGTGCTTTTAGGAAATTAATGTAGAAACAAATGTAGAACCAGAGTGTGTGTGTGTCTCTGTTTTCTGTCATGAAACGTGTGTGTCTTTTGCTGTTATCTGTGGAAAAGGATATTAGTGTAGAAAGCAATGGCAGTGCAGAGGAGAAGGGAGGTGTTGTCTCTGTCACAGTGTCCTCTGCTGTGATCTCGCTGAAACGAGCTGCAGGCATAAGCCTGACTCTGGTCTGTCACACAGGCTATTCACTTAGCAAGAAGAGTATGAATTCAAGTGGCCCCATTAGCTGTTCAGAGTTTCCAGCCAGAAGCACCTCTGACAAACACAAATGTCATGTAAGAAGAGCTAGAAGTGCTAATTGGGTTCGTTCTTCTCCCGCTTGATGATATTCAACGATAATTGAGTCCACAGAGAGCTTTGGTTTCTTTTACTGAGTGCACATCAACTGTCTATGCTTCTGCTTTTGATTTGTTATAATAAACGCATCCTCCAGGTGCATAGGATTCATTAGTGTGATAACATCAACTATGACCTTTAACTCAGTTGTCTAGATCTTGACAAATGAATAGGAAGATACATTACAAAAATGGGTCCTACAAGTGACTCATTATCTTGTGGTTGTGCATCTTTTACTTACGCTTAGCATTTGCATGTATTTACACAGTCACTCATAAGTAGCAACAATCCTTTATTTACCAAATAATTGAGCTAATTTCACTTTTTGTGGCATGAAGAAGATGGGATTGTGTGCTAGAGGGTCTGGCAGTTACCAAATTCAAGCTTTGACATTTTTTTAAGCTCCGCCTCCGGACAAATACACAATGGAAAGAGTTTATTGGTGATAAAAAGCATAACGTAACCAAACATCTGAGCGGAATGAACGGCGATGCCTTCACTTACTGATCCACATACGGAAGACGTTGAGCGATGATGTGTTCACTCACTGGTCCCATTTATTGTGTGTGGAGATAGGCCAGGAAGTTGCTATTGGTAGATGTGGGTATAAACATGTACTCAGTGTCTGTGGGCAGTTGGATTTACAACCCAGAGGATGCACAGATGCCAAGTACTACATTTACTGATCTTAATTACCAGCCTACTTTCTTTTAGAGGTTTTCCTGCCTTCAGCGCCATGGCTGACTGCAGTTTCTGACACACAAAGCTCAAGCTGTAGTGTGAATGTTGAAATATGAATAGTATGGCCTCCATTTTCATCTCCAGCCATCACAGAGCCTTGTTATTTAAGTACCTCGATGAATATGCATGACTTCATTTTTCAGTCCCGCGTGGAAAAAGGCTGCAAGACGTATTGTAAAATATTCACTTACACCCATGAACTATAAAATCCCTCACTCCTGCTCTCAGCTTCACCCTCCCTTTTCTGTGTCTCACACATAACTACACACTTTGCTGACCTTGTCAGCGTACAGGGTCAACAGCTACTCTATAGTCTTTGGAGATTACTTTTCTTTCTGATTAATGCAGGCGGATGTGCAAACATGCACACAATTTTGGAAAGTCAAGCATTACCACACGTCATTTATGCTGAAGTGACTCGGAAATGAGATAAACCCAAATCAAATTACCTAACATCACAATTTTAACATTACAGTACAGGTGATTCAAAGGCCAACAGAAGAAGTTAAGCTTAATTCAAAAGTCAAATAAGCTTCTTTCCCAAGACGGACATTTATAGAGTCATGTTGGCGGGCAGCACAGTTTGCAATGAGCAGATAAAATGTTCCCAAAACAAACAAACTCATGATAATCTCAGTTCCTCTGATTGCCAGGAACAATTACAGCAGGTGAGATGCTAATCTGATCCAGATGTTGTTTTTAAACACAAACGAACTAACCAAGGTCGATCTGTGTCTACCTGTGTTATTTCTGGGTTTTGGACTCTCTGGGTGAGAGGATGTACAGTAGATTATTCACTATGTATGTGTACACAAAGTGATCGGCAGTGTGCAGATATCTGTCAGAGACAAGGACAGACAAGCTGCTACAACTCCTGATAAGACTGCTGATGAAAAGCACCCATTCTTGTTAAAGTTCGGACTCTACAATTCACCCTTTGGCTGCTCAGCAGTTTTCCTGTAACCTTTCAGAATCTGCCCTGAGCAGTGACTGCTCTCAGATGCAGTGCAGTGCCCTGCAAAACCTGTTTACATTTTGTCACGTTACAACCACAAATGTAAACGTATTTGATTGGGACTTTATGTGATAGACCAACACAAAGTGGCACATAATTGTGAAGTGAAAGGAAAATGATGAATGGTTTTCAAAATTTCTTACAAACAAATGTCAGAAAAGTGTTGTGAGGGGTATGAAACCTTTTTCCAGGCACTGTATCTACAAAAAAAGTCCCCATCCTGTAGCTCACTGCTTTGAAATGCCAGGACCCATTTAAAGCTATGATATATTGCATTGTGAAAATGGAGACATTCGAACTAATAGATGGGAATGTGTGCTAAGCGAGGACCTCTTTGTCTTTGAAGCTGAGTCGCGCTGAGTTTTTGTTGTTTTTTTTTTCGCCTCGCTGTCGTTCAGCAATTAATTTGCATCAAAATGCCACAAGTTCTCGACAACACTTTGATCAAGTGAAACTTTGCTTTTACTGAGTTAGTACACTTTGTGGCCAAAAGTATGTAGACATGTGATACAGCACATTCATATTTGAGGGTTGAACATCTCCTTTTATAACAACCAGTGTTTTAAACACCACTGATGATCCTGGCTGCAGGAATTCAGTGAAGGTGACCACCGCTGCTAGGCCTTAACATTGGTGGGTGTTTTATTAAAGGTGCTAGATGGAGCATTACTTAGCGTAAACACTGGAAACAAATGTGAGCAACTACCCTGGCTCCAAAAAATTGTAAGATGTAAATATGCCTTACACTACCGCTGCCGCCTCATAGCTAGAAGGTCAGCAGTTCGAATTCACGTGCTCGATGCGGCCTTTCTGTGTGGAGTTGGAGACGTTCTACCCAGTTTCCTCTAGGTTCTCTGATCTCCTCCGACAGTCCAGAGACATGAATGTAAGGTTTACGGGTGACTCTAAATTGCCCGGAGGTGTGAATGTGAGTGGGAATGGTTGTCTGTCTGTGTATGTCTCTCTGTGTTGGCCCTGAGACAGACTGGCGACCTGTCCAGGGTGTACATGTACAATGACAGCTGAGATAGGCTCCAGCTCCCTGCGGCCCTGAACAGGATAAGCAGATAAGATAATGAATGAACTACTTCTACAGCTCACCAATGAACATATTATGTCTCCCTTTTGTTTTTCTTTCAAATCTTAACAATAAAACAATTTAAGATCTCCCTGTTCTGGCTGTAGCTTCACACAGAGACATGAGGGTGGAGTAGACATTTAACTTTCAGCAAGAAAACAAACTCCCCAATATCACACTGTGATAAACCTCTGTCTGTCTTAACAGTATACACAAGCTCTGCACATGGATCAGGAATGTTCCAAACACACGGTGAGCATGTTTAGAATGATGAAACACAAATCACATTTGTGCCACATCATACCCTGCATCACTGTACATAGCAAAGTAGCATATCACTGTAAATCGGTGCAGCATAAGTTCTTCTCGGTTTCGTGTCTACAAACAAAATATGCACTTTAGGACCTAGACTTGGGTCTTGCTGGTGACACTGGTGATGCTGGAGATGCTTGTGAAAGGCAAAGGATGAACGTTTGCTTAAGTTTATCATCAGGCAAACAGAATCATTATTAAAACCCACTTACGTTATTTTTAACTTCTTAATTTTTTAAAATACAGGTATTAACAATATGAATGCTTATTCATATAATTAGAATTATAAAATAATACAACCACAGATGATTTTAGTGTTATATACAATTGTACATATGAATGTGTTTCCAAACATAAGGGTGACATTTTTTGTCATGGGTTATTGGTAATTGCTGTTAGAATGCTGATAGACAGAAATACTGTTTGTTAACCTCTTGAAGGTGTAAACTTTAGCTAAAGAAGCCTTGCAGATGAGAAGTGAAAATGACTTCAACAACTCTGCACTTTTGGAAATAATATGACCTGGATGATTGATGAGTTCCTAAAGTAGTTTTACAAAATTTGCACTTAAAGCTCCCATGACCCATTTTATAATCTAAAACAACACGCTAGCATCACGTTACAAGCAAGGCTGACCCTGCTAGTCACTAAAAAGTTGACATTTTGGAGTAATGAGATTTTTAAAGTATCTCTGTCTAAGCTGTAATGGCTCTGGTACCAAGAGCAGATGGGAGGATGACGAGGGCCAAGCTCGGGCTGTAACGGCCGTAATAAATCTGACCAGGCTGACACCAGACTGTAATATAGGAGATCGGTGTGATGTCGATTTGTATCCAGGACAAAAGACACTGAATCACAGCTCTGGGGAATTCACTCCTCTGTGTTTTACAGATCCAAGGGGAAGAAATGTCCATTCTTTTTTTGTTGTGTCAGTGTTTTAGAGAGACCAGTGATGACATGTGATGAAATGGAGGATGATTAGGTGGCAGAGCAGAAGAGGAAGAAATATATGTGTTATTGATGTTAAAGGTTAAGATAATGCAAAGTTTGCAGAAGAAAATTTAGATTCTAATGATCTTCTGCTTTCATTCATATTGTTTCCGGCCTACTTATCACATTATTGAAATCTTTGTGATTTTAGTTACAATGACCTTTTACTGTATTTTTAAGTCCTGTTTTGTGAGCACTGAAGAATCAACAGCTCCCACTGACATTACAAAGGCAGGTACCACCATGATTGTAAATTGGTTTTGTCCATACTCACAGTTTTCCAACTTTCCATCGTTGTAATCCACACACGTCTGAGCAACTGGTTCGAAGTTTAATCCATACTTTACAGTTGGTTGGAAAGCCATTAAAACAGATACAATCATTTAAACTATTTATATGTGGGTACACATGAGTACACAGAGAAACTGAGCAGGGTGCGTACTATGTCATGTACATGATAAATATTTTTTTCTAACATTTATATAAATGTTAAAGGGTCAAACTGCCATGACCTCTCCTAATGAAATGCAGCTGACCCAAGCTTGACTCTCAGCATAAGCTTTTAACAAATCATTGATTCTCTGTGCCCAAGGATGTTTTTTTTTTTTTTTACTCTCTTGTATTGATCTTTTGCTTTTGTGGCTTCCTCAGCTAAAAAGCAGCAGGAGTCTGTCCGTGCTCTACTAAGTGTCCTGCGCAGATTCATCTAAACATGGCTTCGATTGGTCAGTCTCATCCTTTTCTTAATAGCCTGCAGTGCTCCTCAGTCTGGTTTTTACTTACCTGTGCTTCCTATCCCGGTTGTCAAGTTTGATTATATTCTATTTACCAGTGTATATGTATCACAGGGACAATCTACCTACTTATGAAGGTGATAATGTTTGGTTTGTGTTTTTAACTGTGTGGATATTTTGGAGGCTGTAGTTTGTGTTGCTTTGTCGTGTTTTACTAATTTGAAAGCAAACTTTGATTTACCAGACGATCCATGTTTGACCTAATATCATGACTTCTGGCTGGTTAACTGGTAAGAGTGGTGGGATGACTTCTCGATGGGATGTTTTTCACACTTAAATATGGTGCAACAAAGCAAATATATACATTTGTTTTTTTTTACATGAAATTCTGGCCAATTTATTAAAATTTAGCCCATTGATTTATTATGGGAATGACCAACTTATCTTTGTGCATCGTCCATATCTGAATGTTGTCAGTAAACCAAACTATATGTTTCTAATTAACATTGTCACTGGTGTATTCTTGTAACTATACATTTTCCACCAAGGTAATTGTACTAGTAATGTCAGCCACTACTTCTTGTAGTTTTGTGGTACATTTTGTGGTTATTTAAAGTAGAACTCCACCTGAAGACTTATTTATTTTTACTTTGGCTTATCCCATAAATTGGGGTCACCACAACAGATCAGGTGGTCCACACGTTGATTTGACACAGGTTTTTACGCTGCATGCCTTTCCTGACAAAACCCCCTACCCCCTTTATTTTGATTTCTGAGTCATGCCACGTGGGAGTCCTTGCATTTGCAGGAAGACTTACAAACATACAAACCACACAGTAAGAAAGAAGATCATTTGTACACAGTGAAAACAACACTACACAGTATTATACTGCACTCATGTATGTGACACAATAGATGAAAATATATACAATTCGTGAATTTATGTTAAGTATGGAATGAAGTAACTCTTTCTTCTGTTACCTTTGGGTTTGAACAAGGATGTTGTGGATCAGGTAACGCTTTTGACAGGGCTCAGCTTGCTTTCGGTGAGACTATCTAAGGTCAGTCTGACACTTTCGCTGACTTTGTCATTTTTTTAAATAGACAATGATCCGCTGTGGCGACCCTGAACTCACGGGACGAGCCGAAAGGACAAATACATAAATCGATAAAATAGAATGTAGGAAGCGTTCTGTGGTAAACTGCCTCATTGAAATGTTTCATTTGTAAACGGCCAACTCAGTACACGTCTGTTTTTATGAAAAGGTGTCCTGAAATGAGAAAATAGAAAAACTAAGTGGCTCTGTTTGCTCAAAGTTGGATGCACACATTTCGTTTTGCTTCGCTTTTCCCCCTAAAATGTCATAAATACTTCTGAATGTTCATCACTCTCATACATGAGTCATGTGAGGGTGTAAGGAAGGGGGGGGGGGTTTCCTGCTAGCAGACGTGCGTTTTTCGGGTTACTCTTTTTTTCTGCTGTGATGTGAAACCCGGGTATTGCATTGTAATATCCGGGGGCAGGTTCAGAGTGGAGTGGGAGTGTCTGCGCCCTGCTCTCCCTTCCTACCAGGAAAACGCTGGAGGAAACCCACAGTGCCACACACAGCCGAGCACTGCAGAGGAGGGAGCGGGACGCAAACGCCACTGAGGAACATGTCAGCTGTGTCACGCACCGACGGACGCTTAAATCGGCGGCGCAGCGCAGCCAGTGCAGAGCTGCCTCTGCTTTAGTTCTGCAGACTCACATCGGCCGGTTTAACACATGCTCTGCTGAAACCTTCGCTGCTGCTGCTGCTGTTGGACCATACCCCGTCCCCCCCCACCTCCTCCTCCTCTTCGCCGTCCCGTCGACAGGATGGACAAGACGCTCTGCAGTCCGCATCCCGGGACCAACAAAACCAACTCTGCCTCTACGGACCGTGGGAACTCGTCGACGAGGAAAACCGGCGGGAGGACGGGGTCGCACAGCCCCGGCTCCGGCTCCGTGGGCGGCCCGGCCGGAGCAGGAGGCGGCCGGGGAGCGGCGCTGGGAAACAGCATGAATTCGCAGCAGCATGCGCGTAAGAGGCAGCTGGAAGGAGTGCTGAGCAAATACACAAACCTGATCCAAGGCTGGCAGAACAGGTAGGGACATGAACGGAGTTGGATGGAAAGAGCACGGGTGGGCGTTACAACCGACCCACATTCGGTTTAGAGGCTTCATGTTGATATTTGCCCCGTCCACGTTGCACTTTTACCACCACGTCAGTGAGGAGGGAGGAGGAGGAGGAGGAGGAGGGGGGTTACAAACATACTAACATTTTATATATATATATATATATATATATATATATATATCTAACACCACTGTCCTACATTAAACCTCAAAGTGTTCAATGTTGGTTGACACCGTCCAAGTCTTTAAGTAGTTTTTGAGCCTGTGTAGTTTTTAAGAGCTGAGAAAACAGCTGTTTGAATCAAAGTGCTAAAATTAACTGGTTGTGGCGTCTTAAATTGTTCTCGAAATTTATGAACTAATTTTATTAGTCCTTAAAACACTACCTGAAATTTGTCCATGTCAATTTCTATTTTGGTTGGTGACATTTTAAACCGGTTGGCAAAGACAATAACAGACTAAATAGTTCATAAACAAAATAAAGCACTTCTGTTAAAGTTATCCTTCACTGGTTCCCCTTTCTATGATTATGGAGATTAATTGATTAAAGGGGGACTTCATAGATTCTCTGCTTGCTTCCTGTGGGTCAAAGTGAATGGGGTTTAAACTTCTCTCGTCTTCCCTGTAGCAATATCAGTAATTCTAGCTGGAAAACACGGGAGAAGCATAGATGAGTCATCTAGTATTACGAAGGTTGTAGTGTTGGTTGAGCTGCTTCTCTTGAACTCCTCCAGATGACATCACCTTAGGCCACCTTTTGAAGTCAGGTCACACTGCCCTTTAATTATTTTTGATTTAAACCACAGGGATTCAAAATCTATACAGAAGGAGCAATACAGGAGTGACTATTGCTCCATGGACCAGAATGGAACAGAGCCCAGGGTGATATTTTGTAATTGGTTGTGATCAACAGGACAAGACAGGAGTTTCTTTTGTTTCTTCCAGCCTTTTATGTCAATGAGTTTAGGCTAAATAAAACTTCTGAGTATTGCAGCACAAACATCAGTCTCTCTAAATCAATTTGAACAAAAGCTGAACACCATCATCCTTCATGATGAAAAATTAAATGCAGGACTGTTTTAGCCTCATAATAAACTGCATGCTGAGTGTAGGTGCTTACTGTTTGTTAAATCCTTTAATGTATTGATTTGAACAGATTATAAGCCTGTTTCCTGTGCTTCTCTGTCATTCTGTTGTTCATGAAGCACTGAATACTCATAACAAAGTAAATATTCAGCCTCAAGTCATGCAGCATTTATGGGTCCATGCCAAGCCCCATCCAATTTACTCCCCTCAGACACCAACAACTTAATACGGAAAGAGATAAGTTTTTAATTTGAAAATACTACTCGAACCTACATTTGTCGTTGCTGTGCGCCACATATGCTCATACAGCTGTCTTATGGTATCTCATTGTTTCTGTAGCACTGCTGCAGAGAAGAAAGAAGCTGAGACTGTAGTATGATCTGGGCTGCAAGCCAGTGTATGTGTGAGGGGTGGGAAAAGGAGGCGGAGGTGGAGAAGAGGAACGTCTGCTCCTTGCTCACCCATTAAACTGACAGGGAGATGATGCACTGAACTGCAACTTGATGTACACTCAGAGGAATTCCTGAGAGTAGGGAGACACAAGTTAATTTCAAACAGGGAAGATTGACAGTTTAGATTGTTTCGGATCAATCTAAACTGTATCCAATGTTCATGTGGGATTTGTTATCAATGGCTTTTGCTCACACAAACACTTGAATACACACATACGTGTGTGTGTGTATCCTAAAAGCGAAGGTCTAGCTTTCAAGGAGAGATTCCTATTGGTTCATTAACCTGAGCTGGTGCCATGGCCTCGACCTTGAGTAAATGCGTGGACACCGATAGTAAGGGCTGCCTAACCCATCCTACAAATGTAGCATTCAAGTATGCACTCAGATTGCATTAAACATCTCTTTTAATCACACAAGCCCCAATTTGACACAATGCTAAACTGGTACCAAAACCGGTGCCTCAAGGACTGTTGTTAGAGCTATTGAAAATGGTAATCACGATTCTTAACTGGGAAACCCTTTTTATATCTCATCAAGCAAAGGCAGCCGTCCGTAATGACAGAGCAGCCTGGTATCATTTGAATGCAGATTTATTAAATTCCATGATCTGCTTTTCAGTCGTGTCCGCTCGTCCAGATGCCGTACAGCTCCCATTCTAAGTAGGTGACCTCTGGTCCAAAACCAGACTAAAATATAATCTGACCCTTCAGAGTTTCTTTGTAACGTGGCCCACAATACATACTGTCATGTAACCTCACCTGTAGTTTCTCAGACACCAAGGAGACATTTAAGCACAGTGCACATATTTTTGACAGGGTTGATGTCAGGAATTTGTGAAGCCCATTCCAAAAACTGCTTTATCTATTCCAAAACCAGCTCTGATGCACGATTTCGCTAATTTTCCTGTTTGAACATCCAAGTGTATTCAAGCTTTCACCATCTAACTGGCACTTTGAGGCTATGTTAAATAATTCTGATATAATTCCCCATCATTATTATTCCTAACAGTAAGTATGTTGTTTGTGTTAAATGGCTCACCCTTACTTCTCTAAACATACCTCTGTGCATTGACTGTTCATGGCAGACCTGTGCAATGATGTTCCTCACCATGCAAGCCAATGTCCTACAGCTGGAATAAATATAATGGGTCTTTTTCCAGACCTTGGGAAGTGGTCATACTTACCATTAAGGGGAAGTTAATAAGCTTTTTTTTTTTTTTTTTTCATTCGTAGGATGCCAAATTGTGAGAGTTAATTGACACGTTAAAATCTAGCCACTGTCCTCACAGTGCAGACGTGAGAACCACATAACCAAATAAGCTGAATTGACGATATCAAGCCACATGCAGAATAATTATAAGCTTTCTGCCTACCGTTCTGGAGGTTTTACAAGTTAAATATGACTTCATCCAACTTTGTGGAGCAGTGATAGAATGGATGTTTGAAACTTTATGTCTGTGGTTTTTACTTAAGTGGTCATGTTGATGCGACTGGTCATAGCAGTAACTATAATGTAAATAATCAACTCATAACCAAACCTTTGAGAAATTTGCATACAGTTTCATACAAAATCCAGCACATTTGCATTGGAAATGATTGGGACCAGTTCCTGTTTTGCAGACTTCATTTTGTGGAAGATGTTACACATGTTAAACTGTTTGTTTAAAGTCTGAACTGTTCACATTGTTCATCGTTCACATCGTTCACATTCACTGTTCACGATCACATTGGTCTGAGAGAAACTGACTTCAATGTGTGAAAAGATATGTTAGGTCTTTACTAGATGTGGACACAAATGTAAAAAAGAATCCAACTTGAAGTAAAAAAAGTCAGACAAAAAGGTTAGAACATAACTTTAGGTGAAAATCAACATCACTTGTAATACAAGACTTTTTCTAAAGGCTTTAGAAGTATAATTGAGGAATCTTCACTCTCAGTTATCTCAAGGGGTCGTGTTCAACATTTACAATCGGGTTTTTAAATATAGGAACGTTAAGATGGAGGGACTGCACTCGGGTGGAAGTCACCTCCCAGTGTTGATCGTGTCGCGGAGAACAGGAAGTGTATTTGGCAGAAGACCTGAGTGAAGCTAATTTTGCCATTGTGTGGGTGGCCATGTGTCAGTGTGAGGTCCCGTTGTCGTGTAGGTGTATTTATGTTCGTGAAAATGTGCTGGGTAGATATTTTTTATTTCTATACCCAACTTTTGTCTCACGTTTATCGTTTGATGAGCCAGCACAGTTAATTTTAGTTGATCTAGGACTGTATGTTTGGAGTGATGATGTTTCAGACTCTGGCTCAACTGCATCCTCTTTAATAAGCTGCTCATTTATTGCCAGGTTGAACTTTATTATAGTGCTGTGATGTTGTACTGACTCCAGATCTCAGCAAATGACTATTACTACATTGGTGTGACTATTGGCGTCAGAAATAAAGAGACCCATGTTAATATAAGCTTGAATTATGCTTTAATCATCCCACCTAATGTGTAGACACACTTGAGTTGCTGTGCATTAGAGCGCATCTACTCAGTGTTGCACTAGACATGTACTTGAGTCTATTTCAGGAATAATGTGTTGACTTTACTGTACATGTACGTTTTACAGCCTTTGGATGCAAATCATAGGGTTGCCGTGGTCCATTTTACACACATTCAGTTGCACATAATTTTGTTAACATCAAACATCTTTAACATGTTAAAGATGTTTGTGATTACAATAAAACGTCTCACTTCTTTTATTAAAAATGAAAAGGTTGCTTTGTCAGTGAAGCTTTATGCAAGATTCATCTCCTGGAGCTTTTGTGGCTACAACATGCTGTGCTGTGCAATACGGGAGTCATAGCATACTTTATTTATGCACATTTTGTTGGTAAAGCAGAGCATAGGCTTTTCGGTTGCGTGAAGCTGCTCAAAAATGGTTTCCAGGGTGACGATGGTGGCAAGCAAAAGAAGAAAAACAAGTTTACATCCTGATTTATGTTGAAATTGCTGTGGAAAATATGGCTTTCCACTTTTAATGCAGGGGATACTGCACTGTAGTCTTTTTGTTTTTTTTTGTTTTTTTTTACTTCTACTGAGAGGTATTAGAGGTATTACACCTTTTGCTCAGAGGTATTACACCTTTTGCACTTTGAATACTAACATTTATAGCTTTGTCTTAGGTATCACATATGTTGTGACAATTGCTACATTTAGATTCCAAATTTATCTCTTTTTAATGCCTCAGCTGGGTGGCTAATAGTGGTGTCAAGTGCACCATTGTTTCTTTTTGATCAAGGCTGTTAAATATAGTGAAATGTAGCTTGGGTTTGAGTCTGTGGCAGAAAAGAGGAAGACAACTTGTGTTAACTGGGGTTGCATCTTGTGTATTTAAAAAAAAATAATATTTCTTGTTAGTGTTTTGCTGCCTGTTTTCAGGGGAATTTCAGCTTGTCTTTGAGGTGGCTTACGATGGCCTTTGCTGTCAACTTACTGCCGTGATCAGACTTCTTTGATACTACCTGCGAAAGATTACAGGTCTTAAAGTGCACCCTTGCTTCTGAGAAATGGACACTTGACCAAAAATGTAGAGTTGGATAGGAATCAAGGGACAGATCAATGGCTTTGGGCTTGTCCCTTCAGGGGACGCCACAGCGGAACATGTTCCGCTCGTTTTTCCAGGCTAAAGACCGGCACCAAGGTATAGTAAGTCTAATTGGTTTGGGCAGGGTCTACAGGGTACTTAGTATCTACTCTGATAGCATGGTCCATGTTACATGGGAAATTAGTAGCTCATGAAAATAAACCATTATATTAAAATGCAGTCACTTTTGTGTGCTACAGTAGGTGGATGGCAGTTACTTGGTGGAATGGCTCCAGTTGCACTCTAAATGTATTTAGTCTAAACGTTTTGGGCACATTGGCTTGGGTAGGTTTTTGATTTTCCAGAATTTTGGAAGATTTCATGAGATTGTGGAGGCTAAACCGAAAATTACAGGCTTTATTATGGCCATTAATATATCTCTGATGGGATGGGAACAAGATAGCATTAAGGACTCTTTGTTTGTGTTTTTCATTTAGTTTTTGCTTATTTCTGCCCTCTAGCGGTTAAGAATTCTTTAGTACAGCTTTAAGCTTTTCCCAGGAAAACCTGTGATATTAAACTGTTGGCATATGAAACCCCTTTTACACTATAACAGTAAATGTTTTACTGCTGATCATGTCCATTGCCAGTGACTGTTGTAAGTTACTACTTTCCTACGTCCCTGATGTCAATAGTATGAATTGCCAAAAGAGCAGGTAGGAGATACAAATTCTGTTGGCAAGCTATTTCCTGTAGCATCAATGTTAATGCCAACAGGAAACGGTGGTGTTTCTGTTGATGCGTGAACATGTGCTTGACTCAGCTCTTTATTTTTTTTTCTCCAGTGCTATTAATTATACATTGATTTGTTAACTGTATTTAAAAGATCGTTGTTGTTAAAAATTTCATTTTAAGCTGTAAGCCAAGGATAGTTTTTCATGAAAAATTAGGGACAACACAGAATAGATTTAAAGGACCATGTTATTATATTTGGCTGTGATGTATATCTGCCTAGAGGCCTTATGAGTTTCTAATATATGTAGTTTTCTTTTCTTTTTGATGGTCAAGTGGGTTCATATTTTGTGAGATTTTAGGTTTGTTGTCAATAAAATATTCAGAATTTAATATGTTCACTCAATTAAGTTGTCATTATTTGTCCGTGATCCCCCGGGCCTGTTTTTAGATATTTAGCATTTCAGGAGGGATCAGTGATTCAGGTTTGGTAAAGCTGAGGAGTCATTAGCAAAATTACTAGAAATTCAAATTCACAGAAATGAATATTACTTTTACTATTCTGGACGTAAACCTGTTCAACAGGAGACATTTTTAAATTGGGTAACAAGTGCAATGACACTGCTGCCAGACTTTGTTGTTCCGTCACTGTTCTTCAGTCATGTCTCCAGAGAGGTGAAGGGTTCACCCTGAGCCCTTATAGGATGCAGCCTCACAGATTGTTTAATGCCAGCACTGCTCTGACAGGAGATGTGGCACGTAAAGTCCAGGGTTCGTTATTCATCACCATTCGCCACATTAAATGTCTGCATTATAGTATAGCTGCAAAGACACAAGTGCCTGGAAGGCTCAGCTTAAAAAGCCTCCGCTCCGATTGAACAGGCGATAAGGCTTCATTTACTGTACAGCCCGGTGTGATGAGAGAGAGGAAAAGAGAGGGCTGGAAAACAATGACGCATGCGATTGTTCCCTGGTTGGCTGAAGTCAACATAAATTCCCAGATCCTGATGGAAGGGAGGAAGACTGTGAGTGGGGATCAGTTTTCAGACAGCAGTCTTCACTGCATCCCGGGAACTCTGCAGGGTTCATGGGGAAAATGTGATGTAAGGACTTCTATGCACTTAGGTGCACTTGATTTCATTCTTTTTCTATCATACACAACAGACGTTTATTGTTTGTAGTGTTCCAACAGTTTGCTGATTCCTTGATAAGTAAATCAAAGAGTTACTATTTTAATAACCCTGCCAAAAATGCTGAGTATCTACTGACTGCAGCTGTGTGAGAATGTACTTCATGATTGTGTGAGAATTTAGTGCTTTTGTTCGTTTTACAAACTAAATACCCTGTTTTACCAGTTTATTAGGTACACCAAGCTGAAATAATGCCATCTCTCTTCATGAAAGTGTTTAGAGAAGTCAGAAGGTGTTTCTGTGTTGACCCTTGGACAGATAAAAATAAATGAAATACCTGACATCACATTTGACTGTTACAGATTTTACAGGGCATTTCTTAGAATTGTCTGACTTTTCGTAGACTTCAATGATTTATTAACAAACTGAGGAAATAATTGGCAGAACAATAATTAAAGGAATTGTTAGAGTTCCAGATGATGTATTCAAGTTCTAGTTCTCTTAAGAAAAGTCGTTTTTTAAGGTTTGTTTTTATTGATTTAATTTAAGAAATTATAAGACAAATAAACAGACAGTGAAATATAGGAGTTACAGTGTCTTACTATAAATTTACGTGGGTGTTTACCAACTGTTGCTGTTTAGACATCAATAAAAAACAACACCTGTCAGGTGCTGGTGTAGATGTGTGACATCTCACGATGTCTTTGATCATCACATACATCTATAATGTGTTGATAGCAAGAGGCGAAAGCTGCGTCTGTAAGCTGAAAGGCTCGATCAATCCTGGATGGAAAGAGAAGATTGATTGTTAAAATGGTAAATCTCAGGAAAAAGAGGCGGATATAGAGTTGTGCTGAACAAAAGAGATGGACAAAAACAACTGCTGTTACCTCAGTGCACTGCACACATGCATGGAGAGGTCAGCCAGAGCCAAGCAGTGCCACTCTGGCCTGCGTTGAACTGCAGAACCACAACAAAGTGATGAGCCGAGCAGACAGCCGGCTTTCTTGAATGTCATACAGAATCCCTTCCATCTACAGGAAATGAAAAGTGTCTGTCTCTCCGTGTTTGTGTGTGTGTGGTTTATGTCTGGCTGATTTTGAACCTCTTAGCCAGTGATGAGCAAGGCAGGGATTCAATTACACAGTAACTGAATGTGCTTCATTGATCACAAAGAGAAGAATATTGAGTTTAATTTCTACGCCTCAAGCTGTGGGTTCTGCTCAAAGATGACCACGCTTAACGCAGCTCGGACTCATTTGGAGTGGAACTTGCCGGCTTGATGTTGGCAAAGGCCTTAAGAGGGGTGTTTTTAACAAATCTTTTGTAAAGTGAGCTGTGGGAAATATCCCGTAGGATTTGTTGCATGAAATTTAGGTGAGAAGTTTAGGGGTGTTGTGTGTACTTTACAGCAGCTCTTATTGACCTCCTCTCACGCTCATTCATAGCCCCCTTCCTCGCTTTTCCCACTCTCCCAAATACTGAAATCTCTGTAAAAACAGGGAATATAAAAAAGCTTCACCAGTAAACAAGAAAATGAGCGCATAAAACGTAAAAGGTAACATAAAAAGTGATGACAACATAAACGATAATTCCTCCTATTTCCCTCTGGCTCATTACTTTCTTAACATCCACTCTGACTGTATCTGTGTTCCTTCCATGCAGGTATTTTGTGTTGGATCCGGAGTTGGCACAGCTGCAGTACTTTGTCAACGAGCAGGGGAAGAGCCAGAAGCCCCGTGGGTCGCTGCCATTAATCGGTGCCTCCGTGACTCCAAGCGATGAGGCTCCACACATGTTCATTGTAAACTCTGTCAATGGAGAGCTGTACAAACTCAAAGGTATGCCCTCCGGCTTGCCGTATATGGCAAAGTGCAAACACTGAATGGAGTCTGTGTTTTATGTTGGAATCACGTGTACGTGCTGGGGTGTTATGGATGAAGTTTTGCCAGCTAGTATTTGTGAGTACAACTGGTTATGGAGACACTTAGTAAAATGAAAGCTGCTATCTGTTACTCCTAAAGCTGCCATAGATAATATTTACAGTGTATATAACATGAGCAGTGGATCAGATGTGTTTAATGAAAGGGGCTGGTGATAGTCATGAACTAAAAACAAAAAATTATTTCCGATTCTGCAGCTCTTTCTCCTAGTTCTTATTAACTTTACTTTAAACTCTTAACAAGCAAAAAAAACTCATTTATACATTACTTTCCTAATTAGGCCTGAGCCTGAGTCTCTTTAAGACCCAGTGTCAGACAAAGAGGTTGTAGCTAGTAATTGTTCCGAAGACCTTTACTTTCTGTGATGTGTATCTGCTGAAGCGAGGGAGACTCCTTTTTACTGGTGCTCTATTTAAGCTGCTGGAATGTCCCCTTATGATCTTGAGGGGGGAGGATATCTTGGCCTATATTCACAGAATAACTCACTGATCCATGTGTGTTGAGTTAAGAGGAAACAATGATCCCACAGAGGAAAAGTTCTTCCATTTTAAAGTCAGTAAATTATCATGGAAGTCACTGAGGAAAGAAATACTGTGATGCAGCTCAACTAAACACACCTAAAGCCAGTTTCAACGCTTAGCTGATGCCCAAATAATAGTCTGCCCCAACAACAAACCAACACAGCCTTTTGCACCAATAGCAAGAGACAAAGTGGCTCACATGTGACAGTGATTAAGATTAGACAATACCCTGATGGAATCTAGGGTAAAAGGACTAACTTTACGAGTCAGGTGGGAGTCATTTTTTTCTGTTTTCCAGCTTAAGCTATGACCAGTGTATCTACTCACTGATAGTCTGTGTCCAAAGCTTTAAACATTTAACCTAATTTTTATCAAGTATAACTAGGTCTGTCAAGAAAGTTAAAGGTTATTACTCGGTATCTGTTTTATAATAGAGATATTTATGTGGCTTTTACAAAAACTAACAATATAACAGGAAGAACTCCCCCCTTCTTTTACTTTTATTATGTTTCTCCCCAGATATTATGTTATGTTTCTCCCCAGATGCTGAAAAATGTGATTTAATCAAATGGGGACATATCACACATGAAACATCATATTCAGACTAACATGTGTTTTTTTTTCTTGCCTCAAACCATAGGAGCACAGTGTTATTAGCTGAAGCGGAGGAATAGTATTAAGGGAATATTCATTAGATTTTACAGGGAGACTAGAGACACTTGTTTTTCGCTGCTGAGCAAAGGTGAAGAAGAGCGAGACTTAATCATGTCTGAATGCTCAGAGGGCAAATTAAGCTATTTATCATAAGACGTTTCAGTGAGACAGTCAGGTGACGAAAGGGTCAAGTTGTGTTCAGCAGAGTATTCAAACTGGCTGAATGAGAAGTCTGGCACTGTCTTTATTGTGCATTGAAGTAATTCAATAAATATATATTTTTATCACAGTTTTAAAGCAGAAGCATGTCCTCATGCCTGATTATAATAAACCCTGCAAAACATTACAATACCTGAATACAGATCTGCCAAAATATGGAATATTTGCAGCAGAAAACAATTTGTGTGACATCTTTGGCTGAAAATAAACAACTTTCATTGGGTGTTTATGGTCTGTGGCCAGAAACAAATCAGTTACTTTTTGATTTATAGGTTGCAGTAAGTGGATGAAACGTTTGCAATATTTTTTAGCCATCTGCAGTACTATACATAAAAGATACCAAGCGTGCTTCTGTATTTAGTGGTTTAATAGTTTCACTTTTTAAATCCCCCTTTTTTTTCCAGTTTCTTGCAGAAATGGAGAGGAGGGATAAGAGGGTTGATATCGCTTATATTTGTAAGCCAAATATGGAGTAGAAGACGTGAAGCTATTAGCTTTCTTTATTCTAAAGACTTGAAGCAGTGTATAATGGTAATAAAATTAATAAAACAAATTAACATGTTATGTATTCTTTATTAATTATTCGTTATTAATGTGTGCAAAAAGTGAAATGTAAGTTTCGGTTTTTAGATTTTAGTCCTTTTCTTTCAATGTGGTAGAGTTTTACCAATATACATTTATTTCATTTAATGACAAAATAAATATTACTTATTGCCTTTTTTGTGTTTCATATTTCATAGTGTTTTTAGTGGGCTGCCATTCAAGACCCCAAATCTGTTAGAAGGAAACGGGGCATTACCTTTTTAAATGCCTCAATATGATATTGAAGGTGCCTTTGCTGTACTGCATAAAACAGTTAAAATGACCTGCATAGTGAGATGCAGCGGCCTGTGAATAAAAGGCGAATTAACCGGAAGTTAAAACCTCAAATGACAACGCATTTTCTCTTTGAAGATAAACGATGAATAATCCCAAAACTTAACTGAACCGTTTTGATAAGAAAACCTCTCATGTCTGTGTTCGCCTCTCCTGTTTATTGAAATATAAGTTGTAAGTGCCCCACTCACGATATCTCCCAGCACTTTATTGAAATCTAATTGCTGGTCCGTGCATTAATCCTCAGACTTGTCATTATCCTAGCCAGTAACGTCTTTTACAATGCCATAATTAAAAAGCGTGTAATTAGACGATAATGGTGGTGCTATGATTGACTGGGCAGGGAGTTTATCTCTCTCTCACTTCGCATATTGACATTCAAATAACACACAGGGACCCATAACAACATTCTACTATTGCTCATTTTAAATGGACAGATTTTCCCACGCAAACCTCATGCGTTCATCAAATGAATGAACTGTCAGCATGTCACATCCAGGTCTCTTGCGCCAAAAAAAATAACCAGTTGAATTTTATTCATCAGTATCATGAAATTCCCCCCGAATGAAAACAGCACATCCTGCTCTTACTTTTACTCTTACTAAGCTGTGTGTATGTGGCTTGTGTTGGCATATGAACAGGTGCATATTAGCATAGCCACACTTACAGACAGCTTATTATCTTCAACCACACTTGGGCTTTTGTGCGTCACAGGAAAATATGAGAGTTAAGCGTTTATGTTCTCTCTCTCTCTCTGGGTAAGTGTGTTTTTTTTTTTTTGAGTGAGTGATTTCTGTGACAACGGGAGAGATATAGGACGGTTGTTACTTTCGCAGAAAGACAGCTCAGTACAGGTGTTTTTGTATGAATACGCTGTTCTGACCCAGACAGGCGAGCAGCCCCTCCCAGTGGGAGAGCGCGTCTCAAATGCTGCACTTGTCAAGAGTTTCTGTCTCACTTCTTCAGAGTTGGCTCTTCACTTAAAAAGGCCTTTTGTAGGCGTTGAGGCAGATGTTAGCGGTGTGAGTGACTGACAAGTGCAAATTGAATTCTCTATAACCTGAAACAGCCTACCTCAGTGTGTCCCCCCCCCCCCCCCCCACCAAAAGGAAAAAAACATTTAACATTTCATAGAAAACTTCTCTGAAGATTTTTAAGTTCCCTTTCTGTGATAATGCATTTTCATGTAAATCAAGTTGATTTTATACGTCCTTGTTATTTAGTCACTTAGAGGAAGAAAGCTCGATTCATTTTCTTTGGATTAAAATCAGGGGAAAAGGTCCTGAAGAACACGCTTGACAACCCGTGAGGAATTTAATTTAAGCTTCTTTTTTTAACAAACTGAGTGTAAATTTCAGTCAGCGTGCTGCCGAAGAACCAGGATGTATGACATGAGAGGTCAGCACATTCTTAAAGATAATGTGGCACACAATTGGGCAGTCTTTCCTCATGGTGTTCTATGGGTTAGAACGAGAAATTAGGAGAGGGTAGATTTTAAAAAGAGTGCTTAAGTTTATCACTTGATTGGTAATGTGAGGTGACAGTGGGCTGACAACTCAGCTTTTAATTCACCAGGAACCCTTGGTCTGATGTTTCTTTTATATTATCATGGTCGCAGTGGGTTCCCAGTTGTGAGATAAACGGATGTTTTTAAAAGGGACTCAAACATGCAGCAGGTTATATCTAAATAAAGTCCAATAATTTTGACAAAACTGAAGCAGCACTTAAGTCATTATTTGTATAAATAAGTGCTAGATTGACACCCCAGAAGCCTCGATGGTCTATCATGCAGCATTCAGAGTTTGGGGTGTCCCACTCCTGTTTGTGTGTTCTGCAGAAAGCACTGCCATAAGCTGTCAACACAGACCTGATCCCATAAAACATTTTACTGTAACTGACCCACCTGTTCTCTCTCCTGTGCAAAAATTAATTCTGAAGTTCGGTCAAAGTTAATGTAATGCTGAATGTCATCTGTATAGTGTGAAGTTAGCTGTATGTTTCCAGAGACAGTGTTTTATAGCTCATCTGCAATGGAGGAATAGTAGAGACTCATCACTTTTTTCTTCAGTAGTTGTTCAGTATGAAAGTGATTCTATGCTAGAATTGTCTGCATATTTGTAAATAGGAATTAACTGTGAATTTGGTGCTGGTGTGACGAGTGATGTTTAAAGAAATCATCCTTATAGGAGCAAAATGATGAATCGGACATCTGCACGGAACAATAATTTTAACATGCAACAATACTTTTTTTTTTTTACTGAATTTTACACTTGACTTAGAAGAATAAAGACTATGCACATGAAGTATTGGAAACTGACATTAGTTTGGCATTTAAACTAAACTACTCCCCAGGCCCTGTGTAATAGTGGGTTGTTTTTAAGGAGGTACCAGAGCCATGTAATACTACCTGTAATCACACTTGGTTACAAAATCAAGCGCGCCCTTAAGCAAGGCTGTGCAGGTGAACAGATTACCTGCCCTTTGATGACTGAGAGTGATCTTTGCTTTTGTGTGTTTTAGGTTGTTTTTATCTTTAAGATACTGAAATCTGCAGGTGAGAGTTGTGCTTATTTTGTTTTTTCAGTAGAACATCCCAAATGTAGAACGTAGCAAAGACTCACCAGGTGCGGTGATATAAATAGTCACCGAAAATCAGTGCAGTGTGTATTTGTATTGTGCCTCTTTTATGCTGCTGGTACTTCATTTGGATTTGACCTATTCAGCCTGACCTCCGTGTTATCAGACACAAAGACATTGTTGTCTCATAATTAGTGTGTGAAATGGGATCAGAAGGATATTATTTTCCAGTCTGACCTGTAGGGGGGTCAGTACAAGCAGACTGTCAGCGTCTCAGGGCCGCAACATGCTGTGTTAGTCAGCTTGTCTTTGGACTGTCGCTGTGCCAAGGGGAAAACCACAAGCATGCAGAGAGTATCAAGCCGCTTCCTGTGCCGCTCATAAATTGTCCTGATTAACTGCTACTGCTTCTTGAATTCTAAAAGTTCACTTTAGCAGTGAGGAGAAAATGAAGAGTCTCAGATGCGATACCAGCCCTCAGGTCATCATTCAGAAGGTAAGGATCAAATGGCCCGGTCGATTATCGGCAGGTTAAATAATGGCTTGGCAGTAAATACAATCACTGGCTACCAGCAGCTTATGCTTCGTATATACTACCCTGATCCTCTTTGTCCACATTTTACCCATCTCCTTTAAAACACCCGATCATAAACACCCGATTTGCAATTTATTTATTTATTTTTTTGATGGTCTAAACAAATATTCTAACAATTTAATTGCTGATCTTCACAGGGGCTGTTGGCAGCAGTTTTTAGACAGGCGGAGCCTAGCTGTTTCTCCTATTCCATCTTTATATTTTTAACGTGCAGCTTTATGAGTGTCTGTTGATGAATGAAGTCACAAATTTAGGTTTTACTTATGTTTAATTAAATGACACGAAAAGCTTTTGTTAGAGGCTGTAGGGAGGGTTTCACCTCCCCTTTAGAAAACAGAAACAGAGAAAAGTAATGGAACTAATACTTGAAACCACATGTCAAACCTCATGCAGACACCTCCTGTCCTATATGTTATATATGTATTTTTGGGTTTGTGTGCTAGAGTTTCAGCCTCACTGTGGCACTTTACCGCTTTTAGCCAACCACATTTGGGTCAAAACTCATTTACAGTAGCAGTGTTAGTCCGAACAGGTTTATTGTGATACTGGAATTTAAATATTCATAATAGGGTTTTAATAGATACAATAGACAATACGTTTATAGCTAGAAATACCCTATTTTGCTCAAACCGGGGATTTAGAAATATTGTGCTTGTGAGTCTTTACCCTCTTACTCAGCTCAGTTTGTACCAGACGCCAGAAGGAAGCTAAACATGTGATAACCTAAATATGATCATAAACTATCTTTAAACTATTTTTGTGCCACTTGACACATTTATGAACTTAGGTCTATGTAACAATTCATCAAAACCTGCTCCACACTGTCGTTAATAGGATTCTCTTATTAACTTGATTATTTTGTTGGCTTGAAGCTATTCAGCATTTTCTCTTTTAGTAATCACATACTGTCTAAACAAACATTTTAGTTTTAAAGGTTGGTGACACTTTAAAGCAGACAAATATGTAACTGTGTATTGTGCTCGCTGAACCTGTTTATGTTTTATTGTGATTCTCAGTGTCCGTTGCATATAAAACAAATTATGGCTTGTAATTGTATTAATGTATTTTTGGTCTGTGTGTCTCTGCAGCATCTGATGCCAAGGAGCAGCAGTTTTGGATCAGTCAGCTTCAGGCCTGTTCCAGACGCCACTCTGACAGCAGTGCCAAGGTGAAGCAAACACACACACATTCAGACACAGTAACCCTGCTGTAAACATGACCCTGGTTCAGCTTCTTGGCATGTGTTGTTCTGGGAAAGAAGTGAGCAGAAGCTTTGACATTTCCCTTGGAAATTCCTGTCCCATGTGTGTCCTGTCCCACAAGCGACTTTGCCAGTCTCTCCTTTCAGTAAACTCAGCTTAGTTTATCAGTTTTGCCAGTTTGCCAACATCTACAGTCCTGAAAAGCCTCAGCCTGCTCACTCTCTCTCTGTTCTGTTTGTAGTCCATAGCTTTAAGCAAGTGCATCTGAGTTTTTTTTAATGGCATTCTTCATTGTAAATGGCATCATCTCCGATGATTTTTATTTTTTTTTAACTTTCACTCTGAATACTTAGAGATGGGGAAATATGTTCTTTGATAACTGCAGCTTTCTTTCCACACTTTTCTTCTCCTATCATTGTTATTTTTTTTTGGCCCTCTATAAATACTCAATTCAGTCTTTTAAATATACAGTAGCAAAAAATCACAACTAAAATCATTCCAAGCAACTTTACAGAGTAAAGTCATGACCTTATAGAGTTATGGAGACAACCCAACAAGTCCCCCTCGGTCAAGCACTGGGCCGAAGTGGAGAGAAAACATTTCTTTTAACAGAAACCTCCCACAGAAACAGGTGGGCGGCCGTCTGCCGGTCTGGATTTATTGGATTTACAAGTAGCTGGTGCAGTATGATTCTGTCTCCTATAGTAGTTGCAAAATTATTTTATATCACTCCAATGATCTTTCCTGGTATTTATCTCCTCCTGTCTTCCTCCTGTTTTGTTGAAAATTGCCTGTTTTTTGTTTTTTCTATAAAGCTGCAGTAGCGAAAACAGGCAGGACTTTTGTGTCTTAAATTTTAATATCAGGGGATGGATATAAAACGTACTTTGTGGTTTAAGGGAGAATATGCAAACCTTAATTACTGTGAAACAAATTAAGGCCTATGGTAAAAGCATTTTCAAATGCTTTAACATGAAAGCAAACATACTGAGCCAACATCATCTGTAAGATTTGGGTTTCCACACGCCACATGTACAGTTTCGTCATCTTCCTTCATGTGTTCTTTAGAGGTTTCCTTTATTTTTTGACTCCACTTCAATTTGTTCCCTGAAACAAAAAGGGAATGAGCAAATCCCCAGTCAGAGACCTTTAATAAATGTAATCCAAATAAGTCATGTCTTCACAGACAACATCTAATGATTCCAAATTAAATGTGTGCACCCTGTGCCGAAAAGCAACAAGTCAATAAAGGAAAGTTACAAAAAGCAAATCAAAAGAATGTGTTTAAAAGGTTAAAAAAATAGTAAATTAAATGTAAAGTTGTAAGGATCTGAAAGCGACGTACTGTACTTTGCAAACACTATGCTGCTTCTACAAAAAGAGAAGAGCTGTGCTTTTACGTATATGAAAATTCACTTTCTTGTTTGATTTATTGCTTTGAGACCTAAATGCCTTGATGTCGCAGTCTTCTTTACATCTCTGTGGGCTCATTTCTGAATGATTAGTGTGTTGGGTGCAGTAGGAACTGCCCTTATCCCCAACCAGCCACTAGCAGTCTCTTATTTTATAAGGTTCTTACGGATTGATATTAGGGTATATGAATTTTTGTTTTGCATTTAGTGTGGGCTTCGAGGAATTATTTGGTGTATGTGTGGTAACTGCAGGCTTTGTGCCTTATCGTCTGATCCAGTAGAGAATGAGGCTTGTTATAGAGCTCCTCTGGAGCATCACTGCAGGCTGTGAAAGTGCAGAAATCAACTGTGCATGAAGGAAAGAAATAATCCAAACTTCTTTATTACTTTTGCAAACTTTTGCTATTAAAATTGACCTTGTACTTTGAAGGCAGATATTGTTGTTGGCCTTTTTACGTATTTTCCGTGTTTTATTTTTAAAAATATAGATGACCTTGTAGATATTTTTTACTGTAACAGTAAAAAGTGCCTTTGTTTGATCCAAAAAGCCAAATGAAAGGCAAAAACTAAATACTTTTTACAGACACTGTTTATTTTCTTTGATTACATGCATGGGCCTATTTATATCATGAGTAATATAAAAATCTGCATTCAAGACAAAATAAAAAGAAATGCCTTTAGTCTTTTAGCAAAGGTTTTTATCCAAATCCACTTACAAATTTTACACTTTGCCTTACACTACTACTCATTCACACTTACAATCACAGTCTCATACCGATGGGGGAGCTGCTATTTAGAAACTTTACATGTGACAGGAGGAGCCAGGAATCGAACCAACGACTGTGGGATCTATCACAGTCAGTCATCTCCTGTTGCAAAAATGTTTCAGTTACACAAGAGGCAAATGCAAAACTGGACGGTTAACAGTTATCTTACAGGAAATCTGTGAAAAAAGAACAAAAGCTAACGTCCTCTTTCAGACAACAAAAATAGGAAGTTAGGTTTTAGTGTGTGTTTCAAAGAACAGCCCATATGTATTGATTCAAACCTTGTCCCAGGCCAAAACTTATTCCTTTACTCATAAAACCAACCACTGCTTTCCTTCTTGCCTTACCTAGAAGCATCTGCTTTTGTTATCCAGCTCCTTTAAGTTTCATTAGTCTTTATGTCTGCTTGGTTTCAGGTGAGGAAGCTGAAGGGCTCAGATGAGCACCTGAGTGTGGAAAGAGCAGGAGGCGGCCAGGAGGTGCTGGTGAGTCACCACAAGCACAACCAAACACACCCGTGACTACCTGCGTTGCTAAACTTGTTTCACCTTCAAACAATAGAAATGAAAATGAAAGCATGTGTGTGACCGTGGGTGTGCTGACCAATGCAGATTGTCTTTTCTTGCATTGGCCTCTTTTCACAACAACAATCTTTCACGTCTTTTTAAACAATTAAATGCCACAGACTCATTATGCTGTCTCAATGCCGACTCACTTATCAAACATGTAGCTCTATACCCCTTTAAACTTCTGCACAGCTGGAGCGAGGGAAAAATGCAATTACGCTTATGCTCTGCTGTGATGAGGAACGCAATCAAAGCATGAGAGAGAGTTGGATAAGCAAGGAAACGTAGTAGGGGGAAGAAGAAGATCTATTCCTCCTGCCCTGCAGAGCTGAGCAGGCGTTTTGTTCCCGTTCGGTGATTGTGGGGCATTTCCACGGCAGCAGCTGTTATTACTGCACCCACTGCTGTGGTCTAATCCTTCCCTGAGCTGCACTGTCTGCCTCTCCGATCATTATCGCAGCTACTCTGGTGTCGCAGCTGCCAGCCGTGGAGTCTCAGCTAGATCTCTGATAACAGGTTGCTTTGGCAGAAAAGGTGTACCAAGATTTATTACAGAAACAGGTCAGGAGTTCATGTTTGTGTCTTTATTTGAAACTGAAAGAACAGGGGCTACGCATTTATACTCTTTGACAGAAAGCCAGCCAATACACGTTTCAACCTTTATTTCGCGTGATGGGGGTTGTTTTTAAGTTAATGAACTAATGAGCTTAAGCATGTTGGTACTAGTTATCTAGGAACCCTGATGCAATCTGCACGTATGACACGTTGCATTCACGTGTGTTCGTCCTTATTCAGAAATACTAACTAAATACAGATTCTGGGTATAAATACCAGTTTAAATGTTATTGGGCTTACCATTAGTTACACAGCCTCCTTTTTTAAAAAACAAAAAACAGTAATATATGATGCAAAATGGCCCAAGTCACATGTGAAGAAAAGATTAGAGTCAGGAAAAGTAAAAAACATGAAGGGAATTGTCAGGTTGAAAGAGGTTTATTGGTAGTGCATCAGAATGAGGAGCAAGAGCTGCAGAGTACAGCTGCAGGTTATCAAGTAGATTAGCAGACTGATAAATGAACACACACACACACACAAACACACCCACACACCAAACCCCACTTCCTGACAGGAGGGGCACAGACACTAACTGTGGCCTTTGAGTTGTTTACTTTGTGCTACAATAAAAGTGTGTCCAGCACAGCTGTTTCTTACTGCTGTGTTTGTATTTCCTAGGCTTTAAACTCAGCTTTGCTACAGTAGTTGCTTTATTTGTTTAAGGTTGAAAAATGAACACTACTTGACTTTATGAAAAGACAAAAAGTCATACCGAGTTCTAAACCTTACATTTTGTAGATTTATTCTAAATGTATCTGTAAAAAGCTATTTTACAACTATTTTTAAACCAAGGTTATTATCAAGTTGCTGGTTGTGTGTAATTACTTTTGATCCCTGTGGTGTAGTGACAGGTCAGCAGCTGACCATTGTACATCTACCCACGCTGCCTTGCATGGGGCTGAGTCCACCCACAGTCGAGTGACAGCGGAGAACCTGTGTAGGAGCAAGCATCAGGACTTTTAACCCCAGAGCTCAGTCTGTTAGGTGCATGCAGAGCCTGCGTCTTTTGTCATACTAAAATACCAAAGTTGTTGTAATGGCTCCCAAGTTGCCATAGGGCTCAAATTTATGTAACAGTTTAAAGTGTTTTTGATTTTAATAATAGATTTTACAGGCATCATTGGTCTGAAGGTGGAAAAACAGTGAAACATAAGTATTCAAATATTTACCTGCTGTTTTGTCCCACTTGGTTTAACAATTAGTTTTTTTATGTTTCAGTTTTAAGCAGAAAGCACTTCCACTTATTTTAAACAGTGCAAATGATCAAATTGATATAGAATGTAAACTTATGCTTTTTTCTTGTTAAAAAGTGGACATTTGCTCTTTGTCTTGTTTATTCCCAAAAGAGCTGATATTTCTGACAGATACTGTATTTATTTGTCAAAATCAGGGACTGTATTGTTTGTTGCTCACACTTGTACCTTTACTGCATCTGTGTCCTCCATTCCGCTGTCGTTGCCCCTTAATTCCTTACCCTCCTTGACTTCTCTTGGCTGGACAGATACTTGCCATTCCAGTTTTTTTGGAATCCTGGGGGCTATGTGCCAGTTTGGAAGAATGAAACATCAGCGTATTTACCTGTTCACACTTGTTCCTTTTCTGCTTACTCGCAGCTTTTGGTTTAGCTTAGTACACACAAGTACACAGTACACACAAGCTGATTATTTTGTGTTAATTATTAACACAAGAACCCACCTGCTGTTTGAATCAATTTAACGAGTCCTCAGCCATATTAATAGGGTTTTTAAAAAAAAAAAAAAGTGCTGTTCGAGTATAACGTTTTATCATATATCCAAGGGAGCAGAATACCAAGCATTCATCCTCTAATCATGTACGTTATGAAGTCACCCTAGTTATACATTTGATCTTTAGTTTTAGCACAAGCAGCCTCACTCTGACAATACAAATGCTACGTTGTTGTTTCTGTTTTGCTTTTGAGTGGGGCCTGGCAGTGGAAGTTGTTTATTTCCTCTGGTTAGGAGACCAGACCTTTGTGCTCTTCTGAGAGATAAATCTTTGGTACCGTGTCTCTCTGTGCACTGGTGGAAACCAATGGAGAGAAAAGTAAGAGAAAGGTCAGCGAACTAGAGTCGCGGTGGAGGAAGAAAGCATCAAAATTAAAGATGTAATTTGATCTTAGCTTTGGCGCACAGAAAAACAAAACAACAGAAGTGGTCACTACCTTTTTAATAAAACTGAGTCAGACTTTACTTTTCCATTCACAAACCCACTGAAGGCTCATATTGTACCGACCGTGTGTTTTAGCAACAAGGAAGTGCCTCTGTCATTTGTCTTTTAACTTATAGTCTACAGGAGGTGTGAAGGTGCAACAGCAAAGTTGTAAAGTTGTACTTTAAAGAAACAACAAAGCAAAAATCAGTTTACTGATATCTTGCGGTAAATGGAAACATCTTTTTATTTTGTTGATAATTCATATATAGGACTCCCAAACTGGAAAAAAAAATCTTGACTGCAGTTTAAGTTGCTGTGGAAACAACCATTGCCGGAGGCATTCTGTTTTTATGCTGTCTGTCCCCAGGAATATCTCGAAGAATCAATCAAATTTCACTTGGGCATAAGGACCTAGTGTCCATCCATTGTTGTAAACTCAGTATCTCAGGAATGGTCTGAGGGAATTTCTTCAAATTTGCTGCAAGCACACGCTCATGGATGAACCAACTGCATTTTTTTGGTCGGATGACAAATGTTAAGGTCGCTGTGGCCCATTGTCCTTTTCAATCTTGTTAACGTGATATCACAGGCATCTAAGGATTTTCTTTAAATTTGGCAGAAGTATCCACCAGGACACAGTAATGAACTGATGAGATTTTGGTGGTCAGGAGTTCGAAGCTCAAAGTTGGTGAACTCCTCTCTTCCCATTTTTGTCTGTGCTTTATGTCAGAAATTCCTTGGGGAATTAAATTACCTCTGGCACAAATGTCCACTTGGATTTGAATATAAATCTGGACAGACATGCATGTAAACCATAGCATTTTCAAACAAAAGTAAACGGGCACATACTGAGACACAAGCCCAGAAGCCCAGTTGACCTGTTGGCTAATGTAATGATGCTTGTATACAAATTAAAAGTGTACCAAATGTGTGTGTGTGTGTGTGTGTGAGAGAGAGAGAGAGAGTGTCAGTGGGGGAATGAGAAGCAATTGTAAAGTGCTTTTGGTAAATAAGATGGAAAAGCCATGTATAAGTGCAGATCATTTACCTCTTCTTGCTTCAGATGAATGGATGTGGTCTTGTGTGGCTGGGAATCCTACGTCACATAAAGTTGTGAACATCACTGCAGCTGTCTTTACCAGTAGCTTGCAAGTCAAACAGCACTTTAAACAACAGGTTTTATTTCTGTTTGTTTACTGTAAGTCTAATATTGAACCTTCCTTGTGTAAAAAGCCCCTGTTTGTTTCTCTACCTTCACTTTCATCTCCACTCATGTTTAAATTCCCACACAATTCTCCCTCTCTTCCTTTGTGTTGCCCCCTCCTCCTCCTCCATCCCTCAGGGCTCCTCAACCTCTGGTCGGACCCGTAGCTTCTCTCTCCTCCCCCACCTCACCCCATCTTCATCCCCGGCTTCCCAGAGACATGTGGGCCAGTCGGCCCCACCCTGCAACATCGTCACCATCACCCACCACAAATCTCCAGCTGCGGCTCGGCGGGCCAAGAACCAGTACCCAGGACGGCTGCTGGAGGTCAAAGAGGTGGGTGTTGAAGGAATGAAGGATTTTAACCACTAGTGTCTGGACCCTTAGGTGTACTTTTTGCTTTTAAAGGCATTGCATAGAAATTGAGTAATCAAAGGGAGATGGTTTTGCTAAGACAGCATGCGAAGATTTGAGAAGAGAATCATGTTTTTTTTTATTTTTTTACAACTCGAGTCCTATTTTTACGGCTTTGGTCATAATTTCTTTATTGTCCAACATGTTTACTTTCAGCTGTGCAAGCTGGTGTTAGCTTATATAGTTTTACAGCTATATGCTAATAAGTAAGAGTCGGCTATAGTCTTGTGGCTTTTGTGTTATAGGTCATTAGTTTATGACAGCTTTTAATTTGGAAAATATTTACTTACATTGTTTTACTGTGTTCACCAAAAGATAGTTTTCCCTTTTGATCTTTTGAGTCAAAGAGGAAAGCTTTATTCCCAAAGATTTGCTGTATTGTTTCATGGCCTTCAGGCTCAGTGTAGGGCTGGGCGACATATTCAGAAGAAAAAAAAAAATCTATTAAAAGTGTGAATCGTCCAGGTCACCGAAAGAAAATCAATGACATTTTTTGCCCATGTTGCACAGCCCTGTGTCAGAGCCTTTGCACTGGTCTCAGGTGGGACAAAGGCGCAGTGAGTTCAGCAGATATTTCTGGATTCCTGGCAGGCCTGACACTGACTGCAGTCTGCCCAGTTTTTACTGTCGGTTCTGCCTTGTTGGCATTATTAGGTATAAATCAATAATGTTTAATATGGGGGTTGTGGGGTGATGGAGTGTTCGAATCCAAGTTTTAGAATCAGGGTCACTGTGCTGGAAAGTGTAGTAAATAACATTAGATGCGAGAGGTAATAAGTAAAAGCTTCAACAAGAAACTGTAGTTGATGAACAGGGAAAAGTGATGGCCAGCTCGTCCATATGGAACATTTAATATTCCTGGCAGTGGTGCCCTGCTAATGCCTGAACATATGGAGTAACACTTATTTTACGCTCTTTACATGACCCTTTAAATATATAGACCTATCCTACACTTAAAAGTTCCCATAAATTTTTGACTTCTGGAGTTTTAATCCTCACTAATTCTCTCCGCCTAAATCACCAGACCTGTCAGTTCTGGTTACCACATCATCCTCATCTGCTACATCTTCATGCACTCGGCACGGTCATTGACTATCCTCTGCTTATCTCTAGAGAAGATTGTGTTGTTTTCCTGTCTCTTCTCATTATAATGTTTAATTGCAAGGGACTGGGCTTAACGTTGGGTTTAAGGAGCAAAAAATGATGAAGACATGATTGTATGCCTGGCTGGCAAACTGTAGAGCCATTAACTTTAGCATTTTTTTGCTTTCACCCTTTTGTTTAGAGATGAAAAGTGGATTACAGATCATTGCCAGGCAGCTGTGCATCTGGCTGCTGAATTATGGGAGATAAGATGACTTAACAGTCAGAGAGGTGGAAGAAATGTGTACAAGCAGAAACAAGAGGCTTTCTAAATGTAAAATGCTTCCACCCATGTAAACTGTTGGTCCAGAAGAGAGAAGTAGATGCTGACAGGGGAGAGGACCATGCTCTGTTTTTATCCTTGAGCTGTTAAGGTTTAACTGCTCAGATGCAAAAACCAGAATATTTATAAACTGTATTCCCTTTAATATGCAATGTATTTGTCCTTTAGTTACTCATTTAGGCAAAACGAATAAGATTTGGACAGAAAATGTGATCCCACAAGTTAAACATCTTACTAAAACAAGTCACATCAATGGTTGAAAGAAAGTAGCTTTCTGCTGAAGTACATCTATGAGGTACTTCTACTTTACTTGAATATAATTATGAGTAGGCAGTAGTTTGTCTGCAGATGCAGATTAATACAGCATATAGTCAATTTTTAAATAACCTGGTACCAGAAGTGGTCAAAATCAGCTCCACCTTTAAACTACTGTATCTTTGTCAGTTTTTTGGGTGTAACAAACCTAAAGACCATTATCACCTTACTCTTCAGTTCCCCTAAGCTCTACAGAGCCTTTTACTCGGAGATCATTGTTTTGGTTTTACATTTTACATCTGTGTGGGGATCTGTGTGTTCATTCTCAACTCTCCTGTCTGGGTTTACCTGCTCAGCACCAGGCAGACATGGGTAGCAACTAGCTGGTGAACATATTCAAATGGAACAGATGTAAAAGGAGAAAGCAAATTGGAATAACATTCATCAGGTGGACGCAGACTTGTCTTCCCAGTGAATGCTAATGTGGCTCTGAGGTTTGCTCAATGTGTAAATATGCAACTTTCTGGCTGACAAATTTCACATACTAAAGTTATATCGGTTTGTTTTTGTGGCTTTCAGTGCAAGTTCTAAGGTTCAGAAGCTAAATTGCATCCAACGCTGAACAGTGTGACCGAATGACCCTACATCTCTCACTGAAAATCATTTTGAAATGGTTTTGATTCTGGGCCTGCAACAACTGATTATTTTAATTATGGTTTAATCTGTTCTCTGTTGGATAAGTTCTTTCACTTTTTTAAAAGTGAAGAAAGCATAAAAAATGCCCACAACAATTTTCCAAAGTACAAAGTGGCATTTTTAAAAGGAGTTTACATTCTTTTCTAAAAATACAGATTGTATCATTGAGAGTTTTTACATTTATCTCAGATTGTTTGCTTCATTTTACATTTTGTGTTGGTCTTCATCTTGTCCTTGTTAGCAAATTGTTGCATTTCTTGTGCATTCTCATATAGGATCAGTAGAATAATCTAAAATCACTAAAATCAATCTAAAATATGTACAGTATCACGTCACCCATGTGCACATGCATGTTTATTCTTCTGTGTCTAAGACAAAAACAATTTGGACCTAACAAATACACAGCACTTCAGTACATTGCTTGTTTTGTAAATTGTAGTAAAAAGTGAGAAAATCAGCTAATTTTCATATTTGAAAAAATTGGAACCATTAATTGTTTTGGTGCCTTTGCTGGATAAATGACACATTTCTGCATTTTATCCATACATGTCTTTGTTTTCATGCAGGCTTTGTGAGCACAGGGTTTTTGACTTTGCTTGTCCACTGAAGGTTACAGGCATAGGAAGGCAGCCTTTCACCTGTAGCCATCTGATCCAAGCTGCCGGATAACAAAGATAACAAAGACGACTCTCATTTAGTGCCTGTCTTAAATGGGACAAAGCGGCTCTGTATGGCGTCTAATACCCCACAGGAAATAAAGCACTGGCTGCCTAATTACCTGTCGTGTAATTGAAACCCCACGGTAGGATCTGAACACCTTACATTGCTATGGTCTTATTTTTCTTAAACTGAAACAGCAGGGAGTAGACTGCCAAACCATTAGCTAAAATTATTTATAAAAAAACTTGACATTTACTTCAGGGGTTCATCCGGTTTCTCTGCTTGTCATTCTTATGACACTTTTGGGGAGCATGAATATTACATGCAAAGCTCTTACTTTCGAGCATTTTTTTTCCTCTTTGTAGATTTGGCTGGCTTAAAGTTGTTAAATTTCCCATTCAGATGCGGCACGCTGTGCGTCTGTCGCCACTCACTCACTAAGAATATCTCATTTAAATGATTCACTTGGTGACAGGAAGAGAACAACTAGCAATCAGTGTGAGTGGAGAATCATTTTTCACCTCTCAGGAGCAGAGACTTTCTTCTAACCGAACACGGGACAGTTTGAGTAAATACGCAGCAGATGGTGTGATCATTAAGCAAAACAAACACTCCTTTGGTGCTTGTGTTTTCGACACAGACAGAGAAAACGAGGCCTCCCTGTGATGTCTGACTCATTCACAGTTCTGCTTTGGTCCAGAAGAATTGGTTGCTGCTTCCTGTGACCTGTTTCATACCTGCCGGCACATAGCTCCTCTCTCCATCGCTCCCTCTTTGTGCTATTTGTTGTTTTTCTTTCCCGTATTCATAACAGGAGCATAAACTCATCTGACGGGCTTGGCACAGGGCTGGGGGATGCTGGAATGGGGAGTAAAGAAGTGTGTGATTTATGCACCACTGAATACAGTAGAGACCAGAAAGCCACTGTGTGCTGCTTATCAGTGGATTTATGGTCCAACAGCGGCATCAGCGATGTTGTGTTGTACATCCTATTTATTTCCTAGTCACTATTACTGAAAATATACATACATTGCTGTACACACACACACTTCCAACAGTTGCACAAAGCTTTGGTTTATTCAAAAAGCCATGGAGGGACAAAAGTGATTTATCTGTAGGATCTGCCTGGTCAGCTCTGCCCTGTTGCTAGTTCTTGCATCAGCCCTCACTGAACCTCTGTCATAGCACACAGGGGGCTCAACGATACAAGGCGGGTTCAACAGCGGCAGTACAGAATTTGGGATCTTTGAATACTTGTTAGTTTGTTTCTAGTAGGACTCAAATGTGTACTTCTTACTCAAAGGCTATAGGCTCTGGAATGGTAATAACAATGGGCCCAAAAAGTCAGAAGATTCTATTTTATGCATTCACAAGTCATGGATTTATAGATTCATTACTGAATGGATCTACTGGGCACAGGCCCAGGGTCCCTATGAGTCACTCCCATGACTGTGACTGTGCCAATTTCTTGTTTGAAAGAGTTCAGTTAAAAGACACAAAATGATCACAAAGAGATGGAGAAAGACTCAAAATGATATAAAGTGAAATGTAGAAAAACCAAATACAGGCATGAAATACCCCCAAATAGAAAAACAGACACGAATTCCCCAAAGTAGACTCTAAATTACAAAAAAACAGGCTCTAAACCTGTAAAAAAAAAAGACACTGAATGACCACAATGTGTGGGAGCTCCCTTCTCCTATCTGTGCCCAGGAGCCAATTTTCTCATAACCCATTAATTCTGTGGATCCACTTCATTGTCTGAGACCAGTAACTTTCTTTTTGCTTTTGTCCTGAAACTCAGGATCTGCTCTAGCTTTGCATTTATTTTAAACAGTGTCACATAGAATCCAATCTTTTCCAACATGGCATGTACCTAACAGGAGCCCATGTCTAGTTCAGAGTTAGCAGGCCTCTCTGCATTATAAGAAGCACAAATAGCCAAGTAAAGGGCAGAAACATCAATAAAGAATTCCACCATTGAAACAACAGAGCAAAGATATGATTTAAATGTAGGGAAAGACCCAAAACACTAGATCTTACATTTCCCATAAGATACCTCAGCAGCCTCTTTTTACTTACTTTGCTTGGCAAACATCCATATCTTAAATTCCATGCTCTGTTTAAACACAGGATTTCTGCTAAAAAAGAAAAAAAAAGCCAATATGCAGCATTTTACTGACACTCCTGAAATATATTCAGGGATTTGAGTATTTTTAGCTCCACTGTTGACTGAAAATCTCCCTCAATGAAATAATTTCAGTTCTCTGTAAGACTGCGGTGAAGTACACATTGATTGCTGAGGTCTTATGTTGAGTTCTCAGGGTATTGCCATGCTGTCACCTCTCATCCATCTGTCCATTGATGCATGCGTCTGCCTGTTTGCTGAATGTGTGACGGTGGGAGTCAGACCACATAACTATCTCTCTGCAGCTTGCTTGTCACAGCTGGGTGATGTTAGCTCATCAAACGCCTCGGGTCTCAGTGCAGCGGCACCACTGGGCACTTACACTGCCACTGCAGAGCAGGACAACTGGCTATTTCTGGAAGCAGCGCTGGTCCTGTTGGCTCCAGAGAGCTCTGTGTAAAGTGGGAGGAGCTGCTACTCTATCTTAGATACATAACATAGCTCTGTGGCAGTTTCCTTTTCCTTTTCCTTAGATTGTATATATATATATATATATATATATATATATATATATATATATATATATATATATATATATATATATATATATATATATATATATATATATATATATATATATATATATATATATATATATATATATATATATATATAATATATAATATATATATATATATATATTATATATATAATATATATATATATATATATATATATATTATATAATAGTTTTACACAAACACACACATATATATTCACCCCCAAGTCCTAAAAAGTTGTGTGAAAATGTATATGTATTATTTCTAACCTCATGTTAATTTTTTGTTTTAAATTCATTCATTATCTAGTATTGTTTCAGCTTCTTTATCTTATTATTGTTCTCTATTGGCACAATTGTAATTATCTTTCCACTGCAGGCATTTGTCTATTTTCGTTTAATAAGGTCATATTCTTTTTGCTTACATTAAAAATGTGGCTGTATTTTATGAGGCACCATAAGCCACCATAAAACTGTTGTTTTTGAGCATTATGTGGGTTATTTGAGTTACTTAAGGTTGCATAGCAACACAATTGCTCACCAGCCTTCATTGCCACTTAATAAAGGTCCCGTTAGTGAATATAGACCCTGAGGTAGTTGTGTTTTCCAGTATTATTAATGCAGAACAGATTCAGTTCTTCTTCTAACTTTTTGGCCTGTAACATGTATTTAAAAGTTAGTGATACTGAGAGTTTTGCAGCTTTGCTACAACTTTCAAATATCCCCTTAAGGCAGGTCAAGAATAGCATGCCTTAAATTCTGCAAAAAACATGTTTAGTTTGTCTCATGCTGCAACAGATTTAATATCAATGACACATGAGAATTGTTACCCGTGATATCTTGGTATGATTAAAACTTTGCTCCCAATAGAATGCAGAAAGGAAATAAACTCTTATATCCGCTGCTCTGTAATTAAAGTACTATAACTATGTACATCATGAATAGGACACAAAAACTAATTTTAAATTATATCTGAAAAACATAAAAAGCCTATGTAAGATGAGACTGCAAGCCCCGATTATTTGAAGAATACTATAAAAAAAAACATGGCATCAACATGGGGATCACCAAGAATCCATTCATAACAAGCACTGGAAACAGACATTTGAGCTCCATCTGCCTGAGGATTTCAACATCCGACCCGAGTAAATTGCTAAATAATTTGACCAGCTTTGGGCTCTGTTACAGAAATTCCTTTCCATGAATAACTATTCCACATATACCCGACCGCAACAGTGTTCAGTGACTCCAAAATATCTCAATGTACAGGAGACAGATGTGCAGTTGAAGGTTATGTGTGGAGGATGTGTTTGTAAAGCCATATAATATTAACGAATGCCTCATTTCCAAGCTGATAAATAACCCAGATTCATTAGCACCGGGAGAAGCTTATTACCCTCTAGCGAGAACCAACTTTGTCGCCTTTCTTTTGTGATGCATTTAGACTGTGATGGGTGAGTCATACAGAAATACAATTCAGAGTAAAACGTGCTCTGTGCATCTGTGGGAGCATGGGGAGAACTTTTTTAGAGCAGTTTCTTTTTTGGCACTGTCGTCTCGTAGCAGATGGTCTTTGGATCTGTTGTTGCCTTTAGTCAAGACTGAGGTGATGCCAGTAGAATTAAAAACTCACTTGTATCACTTCCTACGCACAAGTAAAACATAAATGTGTGAGATGGTGGCAAATATTTGTGTTCATGGACTTCTGCTATCTGCTCATATATACTGCAACCTCCAGTTTCCTCTCTTTGTGATGACTATTTTATGATGGTTTGGGAATGTTCAAGGATGTATGCTATATTAATAAATAAAATGAAACAACAAATTATTATTTTTCCTAGCGAATTCACTGTGCTTTAACAAGAAAACAATGTTATGTAAGGATTGTATTACACCTCATCAAAATCAAGAAAACCAGACAATATTTTTCCATTATTGCTTGGTTATACTGTAGTATCTCAGTTGCTTACCAGTTCGAGGTCTCCTTTGTTGCAGTTAAGCACCTGGACTCTTTTACTGGGGAGCCATGCTGATGCTGTTGTAACGTGTAATGTGGTTTGACGCTGTCTTCCCTGAAAAAAGACACCATCTGGATGGCAGCATATGTTGCTCTAAAGCCTGTATAGATTGTTCAACATTAAACTACAGTATCTAACTTTTAGAAATATGTTCCAAAGCACATCTTATTTTCAGAGGCATCTACCCAGAAATCAGACTCATTGCACTGAACTGACAGCAGTATAGAGAAAGTAGTAACTAGTACCTGAATGGCTGTGCAGAACAGCATAAGGGTTGGTGCCTTCACAGATGAGCAAGTTAACAATACTGTGTGAACTGTTGCACCCTCATAAGGATGGTCAGTTTCCTCTTTAACCTAGATGATGCAGTGTCCATAATTTCTATGAGGAAATTTCTAAATTTGACTCTTCAGACCACAAGAAAGACTCACTTTTTTTGAACAACAGTGAAGATCTGTGGCACAAAGCAATACAATATTTCATTGTTGATTACTATCCATTGTTGATTACCTTTTCCTCAAGGCAGGAAAGACTGAACATTTGATTTTGAGGGTTTCTATTACTTTTAAAAGGTTATGTTGTAATACTAAATTATATAGTGTAAGTTGATGGTTAATTGACCAAAATTGTTAAATTATGTATTGGTAAGTACCGCACTTATAATACTGTCTGATAGGACTGAATAACAGGTGGTTACAGAAATCTGAGCCTCAGCTGATATGGTTTTATTACAGGTCTATTCTGCTCTCTGTGAGTAATTAATATTATTGGTATATTATGTGATCTGTACCTTCACATCAATGTCTTACGGGTAATATGACTAATGTAGCTGGTAACTCTGTATTTTAATACAGTACATTGCTGTTGTCCTCCAGGTGATGTCCCAAGCAGAGGGCCAGCAGAAGAACCTGGTCCAGTCCATTGACTCTCTGCCCACTAGAGGCCCTCTGTCATGTCTGGACCAAGACTTACTGCTGCTCAAAGCCACATCAGCCGCTACCCTCAGCTGCTTGGGAGAGTGCCTCAACATCCTCCAACAGACCCAGAGCCATGGCCAGGTGCCACCTCACTCCCAGGCCTCCCAGCGATACCACTCCATGCACGGAGCCCCCTCTGGTGAGTCCGCCCCGGGCCTCGTTCCAGTGCTTCTACTGGAGCCCCCGACCCCTCAATCTCCTCCATCTCCCTTGTCTTTCCAGTCCCCTCCTCCAAAGCCCAGCACCATTGGCAAGCGCCAGCTGGGGCAGCTGGACTGTGGTTCTTGTACCTGCCTGATCGGTACTATGAACTTCAGTGTTTGTAGTAAATGTTGCTGAATCTTTGCATTTGTGTGTTAAATTGTGTGTTTTTATTTTATCCGTCCGTGGTTGTGTCATAGTATGTAGTTGTTGGTGTTCTGTGTTATTTTCCATTCATTTTTCTGTCTCTCCAATGTTGTGAACTGCATTGAAATGCCAAAAGTTCTTCAATGTGGTAGTGCCAAGTACAAGCATGAAAATTAACATGAATTAGTATTCGATATTATTTACACGATACTCAGTGATTTGAGACTGTCTCCCTACATGCATGTCAGTAAAATCGGGGGTTAATGTGTGAATGAGTAAATATTCTGAGTAATACTATGCACTTCTAAGTCTCCTCAAAGGATTACGTCTTTGCCAAAGGAATCCACACCCGTGCCTAAAATGTGAAACCTCTGCCATGTTTAGCCCTCTCTGTGCTAGGTCACTAAGGATCCAATAAAGTTATTTGGATTTAAACCATTTGCAGCCTGAGGGTGGTTCTATTAAAATAACACCTAGGATTAGGCCTAGGAAGCAGTTTCTAAAGGTGGGAGGCAGTCCCAAAATAGAGGTTAAGTGTTACGATAATGTGATTTACATCAAATGTTGTTGACTAATCAAATTTAGGAAATGCAGAGGATAGTGTGTAATCCATTTACAGTCTCCTGGAAGCGATAAAACAACATGCTGATAAGTAAAACTTTCACTGCCCATAGGCTTGGAAGGCAGCCCTGGAAATTTGTAGTTTTCCTTTTTTGTGAAACAAAGCAGCTGTCAGTCTGGATTTATAGCGGTTACAATTGACCCCAAATGTAAAGCAAATATGCTGTAGCAGTTGTTTGGGAAGTTTCTGTTGATGTGATTGATGTTATTTTATAAGAATTAATTAATCACTAATTTAAATCACAGATGCAAGTAGCTAACAATCTGTGTTTATTCACTCATTCTTTGTGTGGAAATGCCAACGCGTACCTTTCTGTGGACGTACCTCAGTCATGTTCACCTGGGAGGGGGAAAAGGAATAGACCAAGGATATGCTGAAGGGAAGCTTGTCTGAGAAAACCCTAAGATCCTCAGGAAGTGATAGAGGATGCATGTAGGAAGAACGACGAATGGGCTACTCTTCTTAACCTGCTGCCATCAAAACCTGAACCCAGATCCTGTAAGCAGAAGAAATGGTCCCCATTGGAATCCATTGTAACTACTGTGAATTCAAACTGACGAGAGCTGCCGTCCCTTCGAATGAGAAAGCTACAAAACTTTCCGAGCCATCTTTTAAGCCCGATGTTTGCATGTTTTGAATGTGTTAAAGCCAAGAAGTTGTGGTCCACCTGCATCCTAGACTTTGAGAAGGGAAGGTCTGGGTTTGGGTGGGTGCAAGATTACATCCAGAATCTACCTGTCCTCACGGTTTGTTGGTCTTCTTTTTGCACCAGCAGTCACCCTGCCCTGTACCTGTTCTTCAGACAGGGGGTGGTGTGGAGTGGGACCACTGGGCCGCAAGTACAAACCTCTTTCCTTCCGCTGCCTGGCTGATAAGTCTCGTGGGGGTCCAGCTGCTTCCCGCTTCCGGCATGTACCCCCCACACCTCAGTGAGGAGTTTTTTGTTAGGATTCTGGGTTTTCCCACATGATGGGTTCTGTAGCTCAGTGGCATGGCCAGCATCCAGATTTAATGCAGCTGATACCGGGAGTGGCTGGCTGGTGGGTGGGTTGATTGGTTGGTTTTACTGCGCACACAGAGGGAAGCTTTGCCACTGCATGGGCAAGATACCTGTTTGATAGAGAGCCGAGCATGAGGTTGGACTGAGTTTGCTGGCACTGGGTTGTTTCCTTCAGGCTCCTGTTACTACAAAACCAGAGCCGATTGTTTGAGTTAGCTCTAGCGATTGCCACAACGGCCAAGGAACTTAATGAATCTTTGGGAACTCCCACCCAAAACCTGCCAGTCACAGACCAGACAGCATATCAGCTGATATCAAAGTGGATCTTTATTGCTCCCCCTTTCCCTTTCCTCTGTCACTGTCATAAACAGCTTGAAGCCCAGTCCTCTTTCTCTTTTATGCAAACACAGAACATTTTCCTTTAAGGAAACAAAAATCCATAAAGGAAATTTACTTTGCACACTGTAGTGGCCTTGCAGCTTAACAAAAATTATTTAAAGGAAAAACACACAAGGATGGAGCTAGGATGTGAATGGCATGTCTATTAAAAGTTACGGACACTGAGAATATGTAGCAATGTGAAGGAATTACAAAATCTTAATTGATGTCACAGCCCAGAAATGGAAGGTAAAGCCATTGGAAACATCTACTGCATGAATGTTTCTGACTCTCCACTGTTTGATGTGTGACAGGCTTATAATTCACCTGCATGCCTCTGTCCAATGGCTCATTCACTTCCCCACTGCATACTGAGCATTTCTGCCTCTGGTGCTTCAGAAGGTATCGGAGTCTTAGTAACTGCGATAAATGGTAAAAGACCACTATTACCAACATAAAGACCTTTCTAGAAACAGACAAAGTACTTTGAAATTAACTTTTAGAAAGCTATTTGCGTAAAAACGTGTGCAACATAACCTTTTTCAAAAACACATAAAAACATTTAATTTACAGCAAAGCCCCCCATCTCACATTTCCACCATACTGGAGTCCTGTATTATTAGATGGGTTCACTAACACTTTGCAAGGTCCTGTCAGGTTTACTGACTGTCAGACTGACGGTCGACCAAAGCAGAGGCCTGGCCTGAGGGCTTTATCAGCACATTTTGTGGAGACAGAATCGCCTCAGGCCCACCTTTGTGCCGACACGTGTCGGCACAGCTTCTTTCTCACTAATGGATATCAGGCATTGGCCTCTCGGTGCATTAGACTTTTAACCCAATTTGAATGTTGCGACCGGAGATCAGTGGGGCTTCCGCTACTGCTCCATTAACAGCACTTTGATATGGGATCTACCACTGTGGTGTATGTAGAAAACTTCTGAAATTTTCAGCTTGATTTATCTTAAGACAGGGATTGTAACACGTCTGTTCATATGTACAGGAGACACATGAAACAGTGCAGCATTGGATACAGACTAACTGAAGCATAATATAAAAAGGCTGAATTTGTCTGTGTTTGAGGCTGGAGGTTGTAATGCTGTTTGGGAAATATCCTGTGAGCCTTTTAGTTAGTGTTGTAGCAGTTGTTTTTTAAGATGGACTATTTCACTTTACAAGGTTACATTATTCTGTGACTTATGTTACTGCAGTTAATAGCAGTTCTTGTTATGGTGTCTGATTTTCAAATCAGTCATTGAGAAAATAGGAAAATATTTATACTATTTTTCATACAGTTGCAATTTAGACTGCGGATTTATAAAATACAATGTGAAATTCTTATGGTAGTAGATAAATTATATTGGCTGGGTTTGATTTTCTTATACCTGATGCAATTTTTTTTACTTGTATTTAACATCATATTGTATCCACATCTAGCTACTTTTGGATTTATGGTTGTGCAAATGGCAGCGAGGCTCAGGTAATAACAGTAACGACCTGCCTGTCAGCTGGTTGGTTGGTCCACCACTCTTTCCCAACTATGGATGGATTACCAAGAATAATTCAAAGATAATCAGAATCCTCAGAGGATACACCCGGCTAACTACAATGACCCCCTGGCTTCTGCTCTAGTTTCACAAGCAGGTCAAAATTTACTCTTTTCCATCAAATAATCCAGCATCCACTTGGACGAACCCAAAGTTTAGTATAGATATAGTGAGTAATAATGAGATAGATATTTACTTTCCAGATAATAAAACCTACTGGCACCTCGAACCTCATCTGTCGCACCACCTTGAGTGTATGATTTGTAAATCTGTGTAAACAGTTTTTACAACCGCTACGATAAAACAGCAGTTGTGGTACAAACATTAATGTCATCCACAGAGTAACAGAAAATAGTTAATTCTTTTTTCTTTATCCAACACTTTTAAAATGCCCAATGCTTGCATACAGACATCAGCTCATGTTTGCAGGCTGACATAGCTAAAGCATAATTGTGTTGAATTATCACACAATGTGGTACAAAAAATGGGAAAAGGAAAGAAAACCAGCACTAGCAAAGGTGAGCAGTTGTTAAAGGTACCTCTTTTTCAACTATGACAGACATGTAAAGGGATTTTCCTTAGCACATCTGCAGACTGTGGCCACACCTCTGATACTTCCTCCTCAGTAGCTTAGGACAGTAGATGTTGAGTATTTTTAGTAGATTGCGTATTGATTTTTAAATACCGGAGGTGCAGTTGTTTCAAGGCTCAGTTTCGATATGTGGTGGAACAGGACACCCTATTTCTTCTATTTCAGCCTAAAAGGTTATAGTTTTTAGCCTGGAGCTAAAATAAATTGTCATTACCTGTTACCTAAATAGTAAATTTGCTCAAAGTTTGGTTAATAGAAAATATAGAATTTAAATAGACACAATCTCAAACACAATGTCCTGCTGTCTGGCCTTTGTCAATCACAGACCGGTAATTTAATGCCACAATCGACTACATATCACTAATATATATACTACACTGTGATTGGTTTCTTTAAAGTCCCTCTTTGATTACTCTCATCAGTTTCATCCGGTCTTACATCAAACATTAAAGTATTGCAGTGCCTCCTCTGACACTGCCTTCTCTTTTTCAGATGGTGCTCCTGTGTGGACTGTACCAAAGTCGCCCTCAGCAGAGCAGCTGAAGAACGGAGGTCTGACTCCTCTACGATCAGCTGAGCCCTCCCCGGCCCTCACAAAAAGGATTCTGCCCCATGGTGCTGAGGTGAGAAACTCAAGTCATATTGTCAGTTATCACCTTTGTCTGCTGTGTTGCACCTCGTTCGGCTGTTGTCCTGGCCTGTTAGAGAGCCTTGTTTACAGTGTGTCAGATGCTGAGAGTTGCGCCGTCCCACAGGCGATCGAAGCAAAGAGGAACTGAAAAATTGTTTGTGGTGATGGAAGTTTTGCGGATGCAGGAGTGCAAATGGTTGTCAATCATGTTACATTTACTTTTGCGGTTTGCCTTTTTGAATAGTGTCAGTGTCGTTACAGAAAGGAAACATGAGGGGATTATCAAACTATGTAAGGTTTTGAATTGTGAAATTATCTAACAAACAAAAAACATAGCATAGCTCAAAACAGCTATTCCTCTCAAAGAGTAGATATTTTAAAGGTGCTGCACATGATGGTAGGATGATAGTTGTATGCTGTACTTGTGCATATTTAGAAGGGGAAAAAAAAACTCACCTCGGGTTTGTTTTCAGAGCACGGAGAGCAACAAAAAAAAAAAGGAAAATAATGAAATTGCATTAGCTGGTTTCTTGAATTACGTATATTGCTGATTAGCAGTCTCAGGTACTTCGTGTCAGACTTTCCAAAAGCTCATACGAACACCAACAAAGACAATTCACTTGTTTTTAAATGCCTCGGTATTTTATAATACATGGATAACTTGGGAACATAGTTGATTTGAACTAATATCATATCAATATATAAAGCTTCAAATATAGCTTCCCAAGATTTAATACTACATAGTAATTATCCTGCCATTACTCCTTGTAGTATGGAGATGAGAACTAAACGCACTTGGCTACAATATAGGTAAAAGGCAGAAGATGGCTTTGAGGCTTTAAATGGAAACAACTGTGACCACATTTTTAACTACCTGTATGTGATGACAGGCTGCATTATACACCTGCAGCGTATGGAACAGCCGGTTAGTATAGTAGGCTATTTGATGTAGTGAGAGGCTCTAATGCCCATAAAAAGTCCACAACATCTACTGAATCATAGTGATGTTGAAGTTTGAAGTCTCCCAAGCACAAAGGTTGTTCATTTGAGCTTCTTGTAAACATTTCTTTAACATTTGTCAAACACAGTAATACTTGTTTTCTTCATCTCATTCTTTATACATGGCAGACTAATGGAAACCTCAGCATTGAGTAACAAGATGAATATTAATGGCATCTCTGCAGCATTTACTGCCATGCCCGCTCTTAATAGCTGCGTTGTCAAATGTTACACCTATCATAGAGCTTTTATTACATCTCATAGCTCTGTGTTGTTAAAAAACAGATGAAACGTCATTTAAATGTTCCCTCAAAACAAATACGGGAGCTTGACGTGTGCAGAGAATCTGCTCCCAGCCACACAGGATTCACAGCAGTCTAATCTTCAGGCACAGAGGTGTAATCGATCATCGTAATGATCATTTTCCATTGACACGAGGGCAAATTTTTTATTTTGGCATTACAGTGTCATCCATCAGTGTCCATTTAAAGCTAATTGTCAGGCAGTTCAACATACCTCATTGTGCACAATTATGAGCAGAGGAGAGAGGCCAGGTCATAATAATGATAAGGTATCTTCAAGAGATTTTAGACATTGCTGTGGCCGTTATGATTCGGGGTCTGCCCTGACACCCATGCCTCTGCCAGGCTGTTTCTGCCCACTTAAGTGTGCTATTAGGATACTGTGCCTCCGCTAATGGGTTCTGTCAAACTCATTAAACCATTCACCATTCACTGCGCTGGTGGAAAAATTAAGTGAGCCCTTGGATGTAATAACTGGTAGCTTTGGCTCAGACCTGCACATCATTCATGAGGAATTTTGGACCTTTCTTCCTTTGAATAACCACTTAAGCTCAGCTGTATTTTTCAGGTATGTGTTGTGAATGGCTCTCTTAAGGTCATTCCACATCCACTCTACTGAGCTGTAACATGACTACTCCAAAAGGTGGATTTTTTTTTTCTAAATTCCTTCTGTAGTAGAGTTATGTCATTCTGTTTTTGTCCTGATGCAATAACCACCTTCTACTGAGCTTCAGCTGGCACTGGCAGACATTCAACCTGAGATTATCCTGTTAGAACCAAAACGTCCAGGCCCAGGCTCACAATGAATTCGAGTATCAATGACCGACACATTTTTTCAGTGGCGTGGTGGAGTGTCAAGGTGCTCCTTTGGCAGCTGCAGAATGAATCGTCTCCATTTATACACACTTTGTCCAACTGTAGGCTGATGAATATCTCCACTCTTTGAGATCACTTTGTGACCTTTTCCAACTCAATGCAAATCAGCATTGATTGTAAGCCCACAAAGATTTTTCCCCGAAGTATTTCAACATTGAAAGATGCTTCTTGTGAATAGAAAACTCACTTTTTTAATGAGTCACAGTAACTCCACCCTGCACTTCAGTCTTGATTCAGTTATTGAGCTCAAGGTTTTCTAATTCCAAATAGATCTTTTTGTAATGGGCCTGATGTTAAACCAGCTCAATGATTGGTGTCTTAGTTAAATTGTTTGTGTAAGCAGGATGTCATCTGGTCATTTCAGTTCAGGTAATGTCATGTGTTTGCACTCACTACAGAGGCTGTAATCTCAGTCATCTTCCTCCTCCAGATGAACATAGGAGGCAAATTGCCCCTTTAACTATAGCCTTACAAGGGTATAAAGGTTGTTATAAGTGACTTTCAGGACATGACTGTACAGTCCTATAAACAATGCTGATGACCTAAATCCTCACACTGTCATATAACGTGTAGCCGTTTGTGACTGTATTTCTGCTTTAAATGCTTTGTAAGATATCACATGTTTTAATAATGGTTATTATTATTAATGCTTCATGGATTAGATAATTTAACAATTTATGGTTAATTAGAAAGTAAAAGATTAACATCAGCCAAAGGGATTGTGGCGTGTTTTTAATCCCAGCCGTGTTTTGATAAAGACCTTTTAACTGATCAGTAACACTTTAGTAAATGATTTATTTACCATTAATTATGCAATTAGTTAGAACATACAGATACAAAGTGAGGTTTTCTCATAAAAAAATGCGAAAATGTGTTATAATTTGTTACCTTCAGGTATATGTCTGATTTAATTTCACACTTGCCAGTTATTTTAGGACCTTTCTATCTTTTGAGTCTGTTCTAGCTTGTCAGCTGTAGACAGTAAATTAGAGATTCTAAAAATTGTCTTCAAGCCAGTAAACTGTTTAAATGAAGCATTTTGATTGAAGGGATCATGCACCTTTAGATACCCACTGTCGTCACTAATTACAGGTATCACTATGTTGAGAGAAAATCAGACATCTCATTTAGCAGCAACACATCTACATTTTTTGTTTTACTGCACCTTGTCACTGCTGCGTAGTGTTTTGCACTTTCCTCCTGCCTGTTTCCCTGCTCTGTCCTGCAGCTTAAACCAGATTTCATTAGCACCTTCAAAGATGCTCTGGCTGGCGTTTGAAGAAGGGCAGAGGAGATGGAGGAGATGCAGTGCAGATTGCTGAGGTGCATTAGTCCAGCTTGACAGTGATGTTTATTCATCTTTTAATGAGATTCAGCACCATCATCCATCTGATTACTCCCTTGTCCAGTGAGAGTGATTGAAAGTTTTGTCTTTGTTTGAAGGAGATGGAAAGGTTGAGGAGGGAAAGACTCGCCCTGAGTTGATTTTCTAATCTTTTTTTTTCATCAAGGTAATGAGGGACCAAAATTGGATGTGTTATTTGGCTGATCATTTATCTGATGTATCATTTGGCTTTGTAAAATCGGTAGTGGTGAGATGATTTTTGCCATCTTGTGGTAGTCAAACATTACAGAGTTCATTGCAAAATGCTCTGTGTCAGTGAAGCAGGAGCTCTCTAATCCAGACAACTTTAAAAGTTATTTTTAATACCTTAGAATATGCAGCCAGAAAGAGAGATAATAGAAAGTGTTATAATAATGCATTATTAATCATTTCAATAAAAGGACATTTCAGCTTTTGTTGCTCGGGTGTCACTTGATCTTAAATGATGAGCTAAAGGTCCAGTTTCACTGAGGCTCAAGGTCACTTCTCCATCTAATCTTTAATATTTAATCTTGGTCACGTGCCAGTTTACCATTTTCTTTGCAATCTCCTGAGTAGTCTTGAGTGCAAGTAAGATCTATTAGCCCAAAATAATAACTGCTTTCTGCTCAAATTAGGTTTGTGCTGTGGCAGCACAGCGCTGCTAAATATTCAGTTCTAGTATCCTGCTAACAAAAGTAAGCATGGAGCTGGTGTGTGACATTCGGAAAATTGAGGTAAGATTGCTCCTGCTAGCAAAAATCTGGTGGGTTTATGCATTTTTACCCGCTCCTGGCTGCTCCCCAACCACATATCAGACATGTCTACTGTATTACTATAGCTATACGCAACTGCTGGAGAGTTAATGAAAGACGTTCAGTGGTTAAGGAGATGGTGATGGTTGCGCTCTTTATCATGGCATGTACTGTGTGTTATTAAAATTTTGCATCTACAGTAACTGAATTTAATTTGCCTTAATTTACAAGCAATGAATCTGTCAGTCAGTGTAAAGAGGGGGCAAGGTTGGAGGAGAAAAAACCTTATGGTGCTAGCACAAAATCACATTTTTATTTGGGACAGTATTTCCCTCATTTATTATTCAGAGTTGTGTCTTTGTTATTCCAGCAGAGGGCAGCAAAGTCCTCTGCCAGAGAGCTGTGCAGCTTCAACACTGTACGTTTCACTGTATTTTAACAGCACTACACATGTACACAAAATGAATCATAATACTTATACTGTGGCTATAAAACCGGTGTCTAATAATGCAATATTAATTATGAATAATAATAATAATAATAATAATTATGAACTTAAACTTGTTCACTGACACGATGCAATGATTCACCAACTTTCCTGCATTGTATAAATAAACAAAAAGGTCTTTATCACTTCCGGGGTCAGGGATCAGCAAAGGACCATTCTTGTAATGCAACCAGGATTGTTGACTGTGCCACGGAGAGACTCCTTTCAGCATGGTTTAAAGTAACAGACACTTGACATAAACATAAGTAAATCTCTGCTCTAACTGTGTTTAGTTTGTGTAGTTAATAAGGAGAAAGGTTGTGTTGCAGTTTAGTGCTCTTAGCTGTAATTTCTCTGTTGATCTTGACAGATATTCAATGTTTTTGTTTTTTCAAATCCTTTTTTATTTATTTATTTTTTTGTTTATTTTAGGCTTTATATCAGCAGATTTCATAAACCTTCTACAGAATGTTTAATTGCCTTAATAGTAAAATAATAGTAATAGTGATGTATCTTAAGATAAGAGATAGCTGACAGAGTTTGAAGAGACAGTAAGCAACTTACTGCTGCAAACTACAGTATCTTCAGCACGAGTGCGAAACTTGAGGCTGAATTTAATTGAGTGACTTTGGGACTTGCAGCTACAGTAAAGCGCTGTCTTCTTGTTTTCGTGATTTTTGTCTGAAAATGTTGTGATAATGCAGTTTCACAGTTAAATTGCTTCCCTGTTGCAGTGTGCAGCTACTTTGTGTCCTACTGTGCCTGCACAAACTGCATTTCAGACTTTCAGGCTGTGCTGATGCAACTGCTCACTGTAATTTGTACATGCCTCACCCACAAACGTTTGGGAGAGAGATGCTGATTCTGGCTCTTCTCATTCATAACCACTGAGAATTTTCTAGGCCTGCGCTTTATGTCATGGCTTATGTCATTACAGTGTTTCTGAGCCACTCTCTGCCACCTCTTATGTTGATGTGGTCCTGTGACCTTCAGCATGCACTGGGATGGTTTGCAGCCCAGTGTGAAGCGGCTGGGATGCAGTCTGAGGCTATGGTTCTCTCCTGGAAAATGGTGGATTGCCCCCTTCAAGTTGGGAATGAGTCACTACCCAAGTGAAGGAGTTTAAGTATCTTGGGGTCATGTTCATGAGTAAAGTTAAAATGATCGTGAGATTGACAAATGCAACCGCAAGGGGGCACAAGCCAGTGTCTTCTTGTGCCAGTCCCAAGTCTGGATAAATGCAGAGGGTTGTGGCAGGAAGGGCATCCGACGTAAAACACATGCCAAATCAAACATGCGAATCGTGACAAAGGCTTCCATACCGGATCGGTCGGGGCCCGGGTTAACAACGACCGCCACCGGTGCTGTTGACCTACAGGGTACCGGTGGAAATTGGACTACTGTTGGTCGAAGACGAAGAAGAAGAGGAGGAAGGTGTGTTCGTAGGCAGAGAGAGAAGAGGAAAGCTAAGAATGTAGGACTGACAGTAGGGACTTTGAATGTTGGTACTATGACAGGGAAGGCTAGGGAGTTGATCGACATGATGCAGAGAAGGAAGGTGGACATACTGTGTGTCCAGGAGACCAGGTGGAAAGGTAGCAAGGCTAGAAGCTTAGGAGCAGGGTTCAAGTTGTTTTACCATGGGTCAGATAGGAAGAGAAATGGAGTAGGAGTTATATTGAAAGAGGATTTTGTGAGGAATGTTCTAGAGGTGAAAAGAGTATCAGACAGGTTGATGAGCCTGAAGCTGGAAGTTGAAGGGGTGATGTTAAATGTTGTGAGTGGTTATGCCCCACAGGTAGGATGTGAGTTAGAAGAGAAGGAGAAATTCTGGAGTGAGTTAGATGAAGTGATGCAGAGCATCCCCAGAGGTGAGAGAGTTGTCATTGGTGCAGATTTCAATGGGCATGTAGGTGAAGGGAACAGAGGTGATGAGACTGTTATGGGCAGGTTTGGTGTTCAGGACAGGAACGCAGAAGGTCAGATGGTGGTTGACTTTGCAAAGAGAATGGAAATGGCTGTAGTAAACACTTTCTTTCAGAAGAGGCAGGAACATAGGGTGACGTACAAGAGCGGAGGGAGAAGCACTCAGGTAGACTACATCTTATGTAGACGTTGTAATCTGAAAGAGATCAGTGACTGTAAAGCATTGGTAGGGGAGAGTGTAGCCAGACAACACAGGATGGTGGTGTGCAAAATGATGCTGGTGGTGAGGAAGATAAGGAGGACTAAGGCAGAGCAGAGGACGAAGTGGTGGAAGTTGAAAAAGGAAGAATGTCATTTAGTTTTCAGGGAGGAGCTGAGACAGACTCTGGGTGGTTTGGAGGTGCTTCCAGATGACTGGACTACTACAGCTAATTTGATCAGGGAGACAGGTAGGAGGGTACTCGGTGTGTCATCTGGAAAGAGGAAAGCGGACAAGGAGACTTGGTGGTGGAACGAGGCAGTTCAGGAGTGTATACAGAGAAAGAGGTTAGCTAAGAAGAAGTGGGACACTGAGAGGACTGAAGAGAGTAGACAGGAGTACAGGGAGATACAGCGTAAGGTGAAGATAGAGGTGGCAAAGGCCAAACAAAGAGCATATGAGGACTTGTATGCTAGGTTGGACACTAAAGAGGGAGAGGTGGATTTGTACAGGTTGGCCAGACAAAGAGATAGAGATGGATAGGATGTGCAGCAGGTTAGGGTGATTAAAGATAAGGATGGAAATGTATTGACAGGTGCCAGTAGTGTGATGGGAAGATGGAAGGAGTACTTTGAAGAGTTGATGAACGAGGAAAATGAAAGGGAACGAAGAGTAGAAGAGGTGACTGTTGTGAAGCAGGAAGTAGCAAAGATTAGTAAGAGTGAAGTGAGGAGGACATTGAAGAGGATGAAGAGTGGAAAGGCAGTTGGTCCTGATGACATACCTGTGGAGGTATGGAAGTGTCTAGGAGAGGTGGCAGTAGAGTTTTTGACTAGTTTGTTTAACAAGATCTTGGAGAGTGAGAGGATGCCAGAGGACTGGAGGAAAAGTGTACTGGTACCAATTTTTAAGAACAAGGGAGATGCGCAGAGCTGTGGCAACTACAGAGGAATAAAGCTGATGAGTCACACAATGAAGTTGTGGGAAAGAGTAGTGGAAGCTCGGCTAAGGGCAGAGGTGAACATTTGTGAGCAGCAATATGGTTTCATGCCTAGAAAGAGTACAACAGATGCAGTATTTGCTTTGAGGACGCTGATGGAGAAGTACAGAGAGGGTCATAGGGAGTTGCATTGTGTCTTCGTAGATTTAGAAAAAGCGTATGACAGGGTGCCGAGAGAGGAGCTGTGGTATTGTATGAGGACGTCTGGAGTGGCAGAGAAGTATGTTAGAGTGGTGCAGGACATGTATGAGAGCTGTAAGACAGTGGTGAGGTGTGCTGTAGGTGTGACAGAGGAGTTCAAGGTGGAGGTGGGTCTGCATCAAGGATCGGCTTTGAGCCCCTTCTTGTTTGCTCTGGTGATGGACAGACTGACAGATGAGGTTAGACAAGAATCTCCCTGGACTATGATGTTTGCAGATGACATTGTTATTTGTAGTGAGAGCAGGGAGCAGGTGGAGGAAAATCTAGAGAAGTGGAGGTCTGCTCTGGAAAACAGAGGAATGAAGCTTAGCCGCAGCAAGACAGAATACATGTGTGTGAATGAGAGGGACCCAGGTGGAACGGTGAGGTTACAGGGAGCAGAGGTGAAGAAGGTGCAGGACTTTAAGTATTTAGGGTCAACGGTTCAGAGCAACGGTGAGTGTGGAAAAGAGGTGAAGAGGCGAGTGCAGGCAGGTTGGAACGGGTGGAGAAAAGTGTCAGGTGTGTTGTGTGATAAAAGAGTATCAGCGAGAATGAAAGGAAAGGTGTTCAAGACGGTGGTGAGACCAGCGATGTTGTTCGGCTTAGAGACAGTGGCACTGAAGAAAAGACAGGAGGCAGAGCTGGAGGTAGCAGATCTTAAGATGTTGAGGTTCTCTTTGGGAGTGACGAGGATGGACAGGATCAGGAATGAGTACATCAGAGGGACAGCTCATGTTAGATGTTTTGGAGATAAAGTCAGAGAGGCCAGATTGAGGTGGTTTGGACATGTTCAGAGGAGAAACTGTGAATATATCGGTAGAAGGATGCTGAGGTTGGAGCTGCCAGGCAGGAGGTCTAGAGGAAGACCAAAGAGGAGATTTATGGATGTAGTGAGGGAGGACATGAAGTTAGTTGGTGTGAGTGAAGAGGATGCAGAGGACAGAGTTAGATGGAGGCACATGATTCGCTGTGGCGACCCCTGAAAGGGAGCAGCCGAAAGGAAAAGAAGATCGTGAGATTGACAGGTGGACTGGTGCACGATCAGCAGTAATGTGGACGTTGTAGCGAACTGTTGTGGTGAAGAGGGAGCTAAGACGCAAGTCGTAGCTCTCAATTTACCAATCAGCTATGGTCATGAGCCTTGGGTTATGACTGAAATCAGTTTCCTGACGAGTTCTGACATCCGAAAGGAGCTCGGAGTAGAGTCGCTGCTCCTTGGCGGTGAAAGGAGTCAGTTGAGGTGGTTCAGCCATTTAATAATATAGCCCCCTTTGCACGTCCCACTGGAGTTCTTCCAGGCACGCCCAACTGGTAGGAGACCCTGTAAAGCAGACCCAGAACATGTTGAAGGGATTATATATCCCATCTGGCCTGGGAACGCCTCAGAATCCCACCAGAGGACCTGGAAAATGTTGCTGGGGAGAAGGATGTGTGGAAAGCCTTGCTGCCACTGCGACCCGACTCGGGATAAGCAGAAGATAATGGATGGATGGATGGATGCATCTGTGCCAAAAATCTTTTCAGGCATTTGTGCCCTAATCTGAGAGTAAGCAGGAAACTTTCTGTCTAGACATCTGTTACCATTTACTTTAAGTACATTTATAGCTTCATGTCAATTTAAAATTGCTATATATAGCTCTTATTAGTAAATGTATAAACACAATGATACTATACTATATAAAATGACAAATGGGACCCAAATTGGAAGCCTTCATAATCCTACATCCTTTTCATTATCTCTCTGGAAGTTGATATTCAAAACACACCTGACATTTAACAGAAGATGTGGAGCTAAAAAAAATGCTCATTAGTAGGTAGTTAGCCAAGCGTCGCTCCATCTGTTTATTCTAATATCTTGCTCTTCCATCCTCATTTGAATGAAGGTCAAGTGTAAAGCATAGAGAAAGGAAGTAAAATGATTGTTTCACTAAATGTCAAACTGCAGAGGAAGAGATGTTTTTTTGTAAATGACACATTTTAATTGATACTGTCACGCACAGATGTGGTTTAACTGAGGTTTAACTGGGAGTGATGTGAAACGAAACACCAGCAACGCGTGGGGTAATTTTCTGCTTCTTTCATGTGTATTGTCACCTTTTTCATATCAGGCTTAAAAATAAAATTGGAATCAAAATATTAAAGATTTATAAAACCAGTGAATTAAGATTGAGTTTCAACCAACACAGAATACAGAATTTAGATTAATAATAATTAATTATGTAAAATCTCTTTTGAAGCAACATGCACTTTTTTAAGATTGTCAGTTGTGAGAGTTTGCTGCTCGTGTTTGTTTTCTTTAATTGAAACCTTTTGAATTTGGGGAATTGATATCAATTTTCTTTACAAATTTCCCTCATTTTGCAGTCAAAATGTATAATTTAATATGCAGCATATCACTATTGTTTGTTTGGTACACTTTACAACTGTGCAGAGCTCTGCCAAGCTCCTCCTCTCCCTGCTCTGCTCTGCTCTCTTCCTTTTGCTGTGCTCTGCACTCCCAAAGAGAACCTCAACATCTTAAGCTCTGCTACCTCCAGCTCTGCCTCCTGTCTTTTCTTCAGTCCCACTGTCTCTAAGCCAAAAAACATTGTTGGTTTCACCACCGTCTTGAACACCTTTCCTTTCATTCTCGCTGATACTCTTTTATTACACAACACACCTGACACTTTTCTCCACCCGTTCCAACCTGCTTGCACTCGCCTCTTCACCTCTTTTCCACACTCTCTGTTGCTCTGAACCATTGACCCTAAGTTCTGCACCTTCTTCACCTCTGCTCCCTGTAACCTCACTGTTCCACCTGGGTTCCTCTCATTCACACACATGTATTCTGTCTTACTGCGGCTAAGGTTCATTCCTCTGTTTTCCACAGCAGACCTCCACCTACCTAGACTTTCCTCCACCTGCTCTTGTTACAGATTACAATTTCATCTGCATTATAGTCATGGAGATTCCTGTCTGACCTCATCTGTCAGCCTGTCCATCATCACAGCCGATCCTTGATGCAGACCCACCTCCACCTTGAACACCTCTGTCACACCTACAACACACCTCACCACTGTCTTACAGCTCTCATACATGTCCTGCACCTCTGTAACATACTTCTCTGCCACTCCAGACATCCTCATACAATACCACAGCTCATCTCTCGGCCCCCTGTCATACGATTTCTCTAAATCTACAAAGACACAATGCAACTCAATATGACCCTCTCTGTACTTCTCCATCAGCATCCTCAAAGCAAATACTGCATCTGTTGGATTCTTTGTAGGCATGAAACCATATTGCTGCTCAAAAATGCTCCCCTCTGCCCTTAGCCGAGCTTCCACTACTCTTTCCCACAACTTCATTGTTTAGCTTATCAACTTTATTCCTCTGTAGTTGTCACAGTTCTGCACATCTCCCTTGTTCTTAAAAATCTACACCAGTACACTTCTCCAGTCCTCTGGCATCCTCTCACTTTCCAAGATCTTGTTAAACAAACTACTGCCACCTCTCCTAGACACTTCCATACCTCCACAGGTATGTCATCAGGACCAACTGCCTTTCCACTCTTCATCCTCTTCAATGTCCTTCTCACTTCACTCTTACTAATCTTTGCTACTTCCTGCCCCACACCAGTGACCTCTTCTACTCTTTGTTCCCTTTCATTTTCCTCATTTATCAACTCTTCAAAGTACTTCTTCCATCTTCCCATCAAACTCCTGGCACCTGTCAATACATTTCCATTCTTTAATCACCCTAACCTGCTGCACATCCTTCCCATCTCTATCTCTTTCTCTGGCCAACCTGTACAAATCCACCTCTCCCTCCTTAGTGTCCAACCTAGCATACAAGTCCTCATATGCTCTTTGTTTGGCCTTTGCCACCTCTACCTTCACCTTATGATGCATCTCCCTGTACTCCTGTCTACTCCCTTCAGTCCTCTCAGTGTCCCACTTCTTCTTAGCTAACCTCTTTCACTGTATACACTCCTGAACTTCCTCATTCCACCACCGAGTCTCCTTGTCCACTTTCCTCTTTCCGATGACACACAGAGGACCTTCCTACCTGTCTCCCTGATCACATTAGCTGTAGTGGTCCAGTCCTCTGAAAGTACCTTCAGACCACCCAGAGTCTGTCTCAGCTCCTCCCTGAAAACTACACAACATTCTACCTTTTTCAACTTCCACCACTCAGTCCTCTGCTCTGCCTTAGTCCTCTTCATCTTCCTCACTTCTTTGCAGTCACTGATCTCTTTCAGATTACAACGTCTACACAAGATGTCGTCCACTTGAGTGCCTCTACCCCCGGTCCTATGTCACCCTATGTTCCTGCCTCCCCTGGAAGAAAGTGTTCACTACAGCCATTTCCATCCTCTTTGCAAAGTCTACCACCATTTGTCCTTCTGCGTTCCTGTCCTGAAGACCAAACCTGCCCATCACATTCTCTTAACCTCTGTTACCCACCTTCATGCCCATTTAAATCTGCTCCAATCACCACTCTCTCACCTCTGGGGATGCTCTGGATCACTTCATCTAACTCGCTCCAGAATTTCTCTTTCTCTTTTGACTGACATCCTACCTGTGAAGCATAACCACTAACAACATTGAACATCACCTTTCCAGCTTCAGACTCATCAACCTGTCTGTTACTCTTTTCATCACTAGAACATTCCTCACAAACTCCTCTTTCAGGATAACTATTACTCCATTTCTCTTCCTATCTGACCCATGGTAGAACAAGATGAATCCTGCTCCTTAAAAAATATTCACAAAAGTTGCATCTTATTTTTAATAATTCAAACTGTTAAACATATTGAAAATCAGCTTATTTATTTATTTATTAACAGAATGTTTGTCTTACAACTTGTTTGTCTTGATGGTTTGTGTGTGTCCTTGAATATTAAATGTTTAGTTAAAAATAATTATTCTTCTGCTGCTGGTGCTTTGGCAAATACAGTCATCTGGTCATATTAACTGTATCTGTATTATAAAGCAGGGCAAGACCTGAAGTTTAAAGTCAGGTTGTAGGTGGCAATGCAGCAAGAAACCCAAAATATTTAAATCTGGTGTAAGATGGAGACACTTTTAACAACTAATGATTAAGGTTTCTATCTTTTTTCCGTCTTGATTGATTGTTGACATGTGGCTGTTGACATATAGTTTGTTTTTCGCACACGATACATACAAACTCTTGACAAAGAAATGAGTGAAGGCAGACGTAGTGATGTTAAGGGATAAAGAGAGCAGGAGGACAAGCCCTCAAAGTTTATCGTGGTTAAACTGAGAAGGAAAAGGATTCCATGAAGTGGGAGCCTGAATAGATTTAGCAATCTGCCCACACTGTCCCCTGATGCTTTGTCCATAAGATTTACAGAGGGACGTAGACGGAAACTGTGAGGGGGGAAAAGAATAATATAAGCAGGGAGAAACCACTTGATGGCTGAATAGATTATGGAGAAAGGTGATGAAACAGAATAGCAGATTGAGTGAGGAGATGAGGTAAAGTGCTAAAAGCAACAGTGACAGCTGTTAGTTTGAGGGCAGAGGAAGAAGGAAACTGAATCAAACGGAAAATTTGACTTAATTAAAGGAGGAGAATTCAGTCAGGCTTGAACTGATTTAGTGAAGAAGAAAGAGAATGAAATGGAGGGAAAGAGTGGTGAAGCCACCCACTCTTCCACAAAGAGGAGGACAGTCGGATTGCAAACTTGCCCGATGAGCAAGCTTATACACACTATTACCTCATGCACTAGATATAGCACTATAAGCAAGAAAGGTGGAGGAAGAGTGGAGGCGCAGAAGGAGGCATAAAGGCAGGGGATGCCATATCAGAAGAGGACAGGTGGAGGATGATGAGGTAAAAATGGAAAGATTTAGGGAAACATGGCAGGGGGATGATAGGAGGGTGCAGACGGGAACGTTACTGGGACTTTCCCTCAGCTTCTTTTTTCTTCCTCCCTGGTTTTCAGGGTGGGTGGTGGGCAGAGAGGAGAGCCTCTCACTGCAAGTCACGCGGCAGCTCACCGCCTTTTCTATCGAGCAAGTACCCAGGACTGCTTTATAAAGGCTGCTTGTTCAGTCAGCAAATTCAGATGAGGAGGAAGGGTGTTTTTTGTTTTGTTTTTTTTTGGATCAGAGCTTTAAACTCCACAAAAAACGATTTTACCAGGTTTTCCTTTGACAGTACAACCCCTTAATCGGATTTCACACGGACTCGAGCCTTGTGCAGTGGCTGTCTTGCTTGTGGAGCAAGAAGCTTCAACTTCTGGATTATATTGTGTGTAGTCTTTACTTGAGGCAACTCAACTTTTTTTTTTCTTTTTTTGGAGATGAGATCCAGTTTGATGCAGGTCAAGCCTGTAGCTACACAGCAATGCAGCGTGAGTGTCAACTAGCTGATGTTTGTGCATGCACACTATGTGTACACTTTGTCTTTGCGTCTGTTTTGGATACGAGGTGAATAGTGTAGTAGCACCCCGAGGACACGCAGTTTTATTTTAGCAGTCAACATGGGAACCCAATTTTCCCCCAACACTGGGGCTCTTTGTTAACGTCATCAATTATAGAACAAATTAGCCAGTGGGGCTCATTCAAGTTAAACATTTTTAGCTTTCTTCTGTCAAAGTCAATGGAAAACTGTAAAAATATTAAACATACGAATTCCCACTTTTCCGGATAAAAGGTTTAATTGCTTTATCAATGTTTAATAGTTTTTACAGGTCAATTAAAAACTTTTTTTGCGTTGCCAGGTTGCAAAAGTGTGTAGCAGATGTCCTTGGATTCAATATTGGTGCACTCATAGTGGAAATTAAGTGCTTAATAATGTAAGTTTACCAAAACACGGTACTAGCAGGTACTATACAAGTACTATCAGACTAAAAACACCATCCCAAAAAGATCAAATAAGACACTGTAATTGATAGAAATTGCATGCAGAGAAGTGTTTTGAGACATAATACTGTGGAACAAATAATATTGTTAGAATCCAAACACACTGCGATTATTTATTATTCAAGCAAGATTTTATCCCCTTGTAGACAAGTTAAACGGCATTAAAACATCTTTGCTAATGACCTCCACTACAGCCCGTCCACCAAGACGTCCACTCTGCTTTCTGCAGCGATGCTCGGACCCCTTCTCCAGTAATTTCCTGTTTCTGTCAAGAGGCTCTTTAATTAGTTAGAACCACTGGAATCATAACAGCTCTCCCACCACCTCCCTCTCTTTTCCATTTCACTTCTATATATATCGTTCTCCTTCGAGAGCCAAACCAGCTCATAAGACTGGCGTGTTCAAGGGGTGTTCACTCATCTGTGCGTGTGATCATGTGCGAGTCAGTGTGTGAGGCTTTTTGACATGCATGGAATGAAATATTCAGGTGACACGCAGCCACTCTGGTCCTGGTGATCTCTTTTTTTATCCTGCATTTTCCCTCAGCTCTCTGCAGGAGTTTCAGATTTCTCCTCAGTATTTCTGCTTATGTACCTTTTTTTTTTCTTCCAGTTTCACTAAAATAAGATATATACACATTGAACAAAGGACACATTTGTAATTGTTATTATTTAGAGACACACATTCAAATGGAGGATAATGAGTGGAGGGGGATGTACAGTTGCCCACAGGCTCGGGAGCACTTTCTGCATTATACATCAGGTTCTTTCTTGTTTTTTCTTCTTTCCTCTTGCTCCAAGCCACTGCAGGAGATATCAAAGGCATCAGGTCTTCTTTCACCTTGACTGGATCCGTTTCCAGCTGAATGCTGGAGCACAATCGAAGACAACTTCTGTCCACTTTGACCAGTGCAGGCATTGTGTAAGTCAATGCTAAATGCTCTCATAAGACACAAGAGTCACTAGGCCACTCAGAGACATGTAGTGCTCCTGTCGCCACATGAAATGCGGAAAAAGCAAAAAGTGGCTTGAAGGGCGGGTTGACGTGGCTGAATGGAATATAAATGGGCTGCAGTGAAAAGTAAATGGGGTTGTGTCCTTTGGTATTTATAGACCACTTCTCTAACAGGTCCTCCACTGGCCTTTAAATTAGTTACTTGACCTTTTCATAGGTATTGACAGTTGAGTGTTGGCAGAATAAAATGGCTTCATTTTCCTCCTCTTGGCCTTTCCAGGTGACGTGTGCCACAGTGAGCAGCATTGTATCTGGGAATATGTGAATTATCGAGCACCATCAGAGAAAATGTAAAGCATTTTAGCAGCTATAGCAATGGCTCCAGACTCTTTATTTGAGACGATGAGTCGCAAGTAAAGAGATGCTTCTTAGATTGTGAATATTTTTAGTGGTTGTCAACTTCAGGCTTCGAGAGCCCCTATCCCGCTTGTTTTCCCGTGATCCCTGCACAAGCCACTACCGATTACCTGTACCAGGTGTGTTCAGGCAGTCGAAAGTTGGAAGCAGTGGGTTGAGCAGGGACGGTTGGAAAACGAGCAGGATAGGGGATCTCAGTTAATTGCCACTGAGTTAGAGCCAAGAAGATTTGAAAATGTGCAATCAGTTTACAGAAGATATGAAAATGTAAAATAAAATTGAAGCTTCTATAAAGTCTGAAGTAGTGAAGCTTTGGTGAACAGAAAATCATCAAATGTTTGTTGTCTTCATAGCACCACCCAGGGCTAGAAGACATCAGCCCCACGGAAGAGGTAACAGACACAGAGGACAACGAGGAAGAGGACCTGGGCGTCCTGGACGACCAGCGGAGCGTCATCCTCCACCTGCTGTCCCAGCTCAAATTGGGCATGGACCTCACACGTGTAAGGCCCGGAAATACTAACTTGGAAAATACAGCTTTTAGGGTTTCATTGAATCTCATCCTTGTAACATGTTGGGTTTCCTAGGTGGTGTTGCCTACCTTCATTTTGGAAAAGCGATCACTACTGGAGATGTTCGCCAACTTCATGGCCCACCCTGACATGTTCCTGTCGATCACAGCTGGGGTCACTGCCGAGGACCGGATAGTCCGCTTTGTTGAGTACTACCTGACCGCCTTCCATGAGGGCCGGAAAGGTGCTGTGGCCAAGAAGCCCTACAACCCTGTGCTGGGGGAGACCTTCCACTGCTCATGGGAAGTACCTTGGGACAAAGTGAAATCTTTGGTCAGATCGAACCAGTGCTCGGCTCGGGAGCCGTGCAGGAGCCCCAGCAGCACGCAGCAGTGTGACGATCCGACAGGGGGCTGCTACAGAGTTCGATTTGTAGCCGAGCAGGTCTCCCATCACCCGCCCGTGTCAGCGTTTTATTGCGAGTCCGTGGAGAAGAAGATGTGCATCAATGCCCATGTATGGACCAAGAGCAAGTTCATGGGCATGTCTATAGGAGTGTCTATGGTGGGGGAAGGTGAGTGAAACAAAATACTGCAGGTATTTCCTGCTCATTTACTATGAATCTGTTTTTCAAAAAAAGACATGTCCTAAGAAAGCGGCATGAAACTCCTATTATTAAAATAATAAATATAGAACATATAAGCATAACCACTTAAGCAGGGCAAGAGATTTGTCACAAACTGCAATAACAGTGGTGAAAGAAGTACCGAGATGCTTTATTTCAGTAAACGCAGCGTATTTAAGTACACAGGTACTATGATAATATGGGCAAAATGTGCTGGAATCTGTAAAACACACCGGGCATGAAATTTAACTAAACAAATGCTTTTATTGCTCGACTGCATTTCTTATTATAGGGTAGTAAAGTGAGAACGAACGCAAATTACCAAATAAATGGAGTTCAGCTTTATTATTATTCACTTGTGTGGCTGCACTCGGAATTTAGTTTAATACAAAGGCCAGTTCACACTTGTAATATTGTATCTGTTAAAAATACTCCAGAATTATGCAATAATTATAAATACAAATGTCAAAATGCCATGAGCCCAAAACAGGAAAATCACACATTAACTCTTAGTGGCACCATTGCTCAATAATACAAACTGACTTTTGAGTTATCTCAGTACCTCTGACATCCTCCACAAACGCCAAAGATTATTTACATAAAGACCACGTGTTATTTCCCGTTATGAAAGAGTATGAAACCTCTCCCATGGCAATCGATAGCAGAGTCCTCTCTATCAGCACTGTTACACCTTGCACAGTAGAGAGTTTGGGATGAGTCACCCTGAGTGGAGACACAGGAAGCTTTCAAGCCTAATTGACTGACGCAGCACTTCATTATCACATGCAGGTGAGGATGCTGTCATCAGAAAGTTTTGATAGGTTGGTTTTTAGTTTTTTTATGAATGGCTGTCATGCAGATGATTGGCAGTGAGTCGGGGCAGGACAAATGTACAGCAGCCATATTTGTGCGTACATGACCGGCCGCATTTTGATGGCGATGAGGGGTCGCTCGGGTCTGGTTTTCTCCATGACACTTTTCTCAGCTATTCTGTGTCTTCTAAATAAATCTACAAGCCTGTAGGATACTGAACTAGGGAATCCAAATTACCAAAAACATTATCCCTAATCCCTTCCCCTGTCACAAGAGTTGCATTATTTGTAAGCTCAGATTTGGCCTATTTTACAAACATTACTACATGGGAACTTTATGCATGACAAAATTAAAAACGCCCCCAAAATAAATCACTTTTCTTTCTTTTCTTGATTGATACCAACAGTTTTGTCCTCATCTGTAATCGCTACAGGCCATTGCTGACACTCCAAATAGGTTCATCTCTCACTTTCTCCGTTCTCTGTGCCCATGATTGTGATACAGATTTTTTTTTTATCCCGGTCGCCATTTTGCAGTGAAACATAGTAATGGAAAGTAATAGCACGAGTCATCTTTTGCAAACATTATACTTAGAATGTAATTGACATTGTTATGAGTATACTGCAAATTGGCACCTATGATGGTGGCTGTACATTTGTGTTGACTATTTTCCATTGTGTGCAGTGGAAAACAATTACGTTGTCACCAGTCACATTACATTACAAAAAACAGCAGCTTGTTTGAGCTTTGTCACAGCATTGAGATTAAAAGCTGCTACTGTAATGAGCATTTCAGAGTTTGTTGCAAACTATTTAAATCATATTAACAGGATATGAGAGCTATAAAATGTTCAGTCCCATTTATTCAGTGATGCTGTTGCTCAAGTGTTTACGCTGTTTGCTCTGTTTAAAAAGTGCATAATCAAAATCACTGGCAGACACGTTAGATTAAATAGTTGTTTGTCTACATGCTTAACCAAAGGTTGCAGTAATAAAGAGTTAGTGTGTGGAGGAATCTGCTGGTTCCACGTAGGCTTCTTCATCATCATGGTTGTTGTCTGTTTCTGCTAATGTCCCCATCATATACTTGGCTGTAACCTCTCTCCTGTCAGGAGTTTTATGTCTCTTGGAGCACGATGAGGAGTATATCTTCACGTTGCCCTGTGCCTATGCTCGCTCCATCCTCACTGTGCCATGGGTGGAGCTCGGGGGCAAAGTCTCGATCAACTGTGTCAAGAGTGGCTACTCGGCAACAGTCACCTTTCACACAAAGCCTTTCTATGGAGGGAAGGTTCACAGGTGAGTACATTTGTTTCTCCCTGCCAGTTTTTATAAAAGCCATTTACTTTAAGTAATCCCACAAAATCCTTTTTCAGAGTTTCCTGTTTCATTTGAGTTGACTTGGTGATAAACAGCATATTATAACTCATAGCTTCTTATTCTGCCATATAAGAGAAAAAATAAATTGGTTCACTCAAACGTTTTATTTTGACATTGTCCATATGATAGACTGCATCAAATTTTTTATATTACACAAGTCAATCCAGAAACACTGTAATGCAATTCAGCAGACGTCACAGGACACTGATCAGTAAAGGCTGTCAAATGTCCTCATAGTTAGTGCAGTAATATTTACTATTTTTGTATTTGCAGAGTGACTGCAGAGGTAAAACACAACCCGACCAACACCATTGTATGCAAAGCTCAGGGCGAATGGAATGGTACACTGGAGTTTACCTACAGCAGTGGGGAAACCAAAGTGATCGACACGACCAAACTTCCCGTCATCAGAAAGAAGCTGCGGCCGCTGGACAAACAGGGGAGGACAGAATCGAGGTGAGAAACTTAAGCCTCGGTGACTAAAGCGACTACATTTAGGCTGGTAATTAACATCGTGTGTTTTGCCTGTGCTTGTAGGAGGTTATGGCAACATGTTACCAAGTCGCTGAAGGAGGGGAACATCGACAAGGCCACGGAACACAAACACAGGCTGGAAGAACGACAGAGGGGGGAGGAGAGGCAGAGAGCAGCTGAAAACAAACCCTGGACTCCCAAATATTTTACTAAAGAGGTACAATGTGGGAGATCCACTTCCTTTACCTACTGTATCATGTCATGGGTAGTTTTTAGTGTGCTTAATGTATATTGGTTATTTTAATTATAATACTATGCAGCTACTAGGGCAACAGAAAGTAATATCCCCAGTTGATGACAAAGATGTAAATTTAGGTCGGCGGTCCTAAACTATTAGGGGAGGCTGCAGTGCAGAGTACAGCAGATTATTCAAATGTTGTGCAACATTTTATACACGCCTTTAAAAAGGAAGCTCTTTTCTGGGGTTGAAGTCCCTTGAACACATTGCTGTGGAAAGGCAGGGCACAGAGTCCAACAAGTTAAGCCAAAGGGTCTGTTGCTTTTTGCTAATGATGCAGTGAGGATTTTTAAAATGTCGCACACTATTTGACTAATCAGTGGCAGTCAGCTCTGCAGACCCTACCCCAAAAGTTGAGGGACGTTTCCGGGTGGTAGCGACCCAGTGAAAATGGGCCTAAGTTTAGCGTAAAAGCCTGAATGTAGCAGCCCAGGACTAATGAAGAAATGTGATTTTAAATTTCTGAGCCTTTGGAAAACAGGTCATCAAATGTCATTTCTATGCTGCACTATTAAGTTTCACCTATACTGTACAGTGAAGACGGCAGAAATCAGATGATACAATAGCTCCAAAACTATCTGCATGATTAGACAACTGTTGGCGCTGGGAATCTGAGAGATCATTGTCTAATTTCTTTCCCTCCCATGTGCAGGGAGATGGTTGGATCTACCACAACCCTCTGTGGAAGTCAACTTGACAGCAGACCAAAAACTCTTCTCATGGGACAGTAACTGAGCTCTTGCCTTCACACATTGAGGATGGAGGTCAGGAGGTCAAACCAACAATCCTGAACCTTAGACTCTCGGAGAGACAGAAACAGGAAACAAGCAAGGTGCCAAAGGGATCTCCACTGTTAAAACCAAGAATAGGTTTGGGACTTTTGGGACAGAAGTACCTTTTTATATACAGTTAGTACTATTACTATTCAGAGTAGAGTATTTCTATTTTTCACCTTACCAAGGCCTTTTTTTTTTTTGCAGAATTCAGAAGTTTGTCACAGGTGATTTTAAAAAATAATAATTTTTAGACCTAGTCAGTGTTTGGTTTAAAGCTTGTACTTCGTCACGCAAAGTTAGTATGATTCAAGCTCTATGTAACAATACTGTAGCTGTAAATTAGCTGTTTTTAAAGCACTTTTACCATAGAAAAAAAATTTACTATTTTATATTTATGTCTTAACCAATCAGGGTGTTCTCAAAGAGCTTTATGGGAAATAAAGACACTTAACGAGATCTAAAATGAAATGTATATCCAAAGTTGAAATCAGCAAATGTACCACAGTAGATTAGGTAATTACCTTGAGTCCGTACACCGAATACGTTCGTATCGTTTTTTTTCTGCACTATGAATGTTTCTTGGCACATTTCACTAGTATGCTACTGCACACTTTGTGTTGTACCTTTTTATTTTTCTACATTGCTTCTTTTACAGTATTTTACCCAGAGACATTTCTGCATAATAAACACTTCCCATTACTACCTCACTCATTCAGCAGCTCCAGTTATTATACCCTTTTACCAGAGAGGGGGAAAAAAAATGTTCTAATGTTATTTTGTATCTGTTCCCTTAATATGAATGACACATGTGTAATGAGGCATCTGCTGCATACCCAAGTTAATACTGACCTTAGTTTGCCCGTGGTGATGAATGTGGAAGGAGGCGGCTTGCAAAGAAATTGTGTTCTGGCGTCGCTGGATGTTGCCTATGAAGACGAGGAGAATCTATGGGAAAAACAATCAGAGGCACTTGGGGTAACGCGCTTGTTGTCCTGCGTAGTTCACAAGCAATGTTGCCAATTTCCAGATTTAATGCTTTTCGTAAGCAAAAGTAGAAATGTTGTCTTCACGTCACGCTTTTCTTTCCTTACATAATGTTTTGTGAGGATGGTCACACATACACCTCACCGCTTGCACTTTCAGCTGCCTCGGTTTAATTTTCTATTAGACAGTTGTATATTTTACATCATACAACAGTACAGAAAAAAATCGCCTTGATTGAACCACCGTTCTTTTCTGTTTTATGACATGCCTTACATAAAATGTGCTCAGATTAAGTTGGCTGTGGATAAATGGACTGTCCATAAATAAACACCTTTTTATTTAAACTTTAATTACATGTCTGTTATTTAAAAGTTACCAATCATACTGTCCTATATACTCATTTATTACACAGATGACATACCACATCTTTTAGTCATAGTTAGGTCAAATTAGGTTTGTTTTAAAATCATTTAATTGTAATTTTCTATGGGAATCATGGACTCACATGTCAGTCTGATTCTATGAATGAGCCAAAACAACACATTCACCATTTGCAATGGAAAAACTCCTAACTAACTCCCCTGACTTTATATTTAATGCCAAAAGCAGATCATTAACTGCCACCAGTTTCCTAAATGTCAGTGCTGTAATGACAAACTTCCTGTCAGTCTCAGCTATAAATTATTTCTATTTTAACAATTTTAGTTTTAGCTACCTATGTATTCACCGTGATAAATGAGCAGGCTTCACAAACCCACCACCGTCTTCACCCTGGTGTATTACGTCATTCTTCAAACATACTGATGCACAAGTACTTGTACTCATCCAAAGGCTGCTGCTGCCATCAAGTGGTTAACTGTTCACCTGAGTGAATAAAGAAACTGACCTGCAGGGAAAAAATAAAAATACAAATATTGTCACAATAGGTTTTGGTCTAAAGGAAGAGGCCCCACAAATAAAAACAACTTACACAATTTTCTTGATTAAACTGTATATTTAAAGATGGCTGAACAGAACAAAAAATGTAAACTTTGAAGGTGAGCAGAGACAAGCGAGGAGGGACTGCATCTAAACAACAGAACAATGTCTGGGACAGACGGCACTGAACTACTAAGAAATAAGTAAACTTAGTAGAGAAAGGAAGAGGTCCGCTGTTCCCAATTCCAAAGAAAGGATGAGGAAAAGAAGAGGTCAACAAACAGCACACCACATTAAGGCTTAGTCTGTACCCTCTCTGCTCTCACCAAATGAGAAATCCAAGGACCAGACAGTTGTCGAGAAACTGAATAACAATGTGGCATTATGTCAAAGGTCTGAAGCCTGAAAAGCTGACAAACAGTTTCACCCAAGATCAAAAGCAGAGAACAAAGCAATTCATAAAGAAAAATAAACAGGTGATAGTAAAAAAAAAAAAAGTAACTTTCCGTGAGATGTGACAGGTGGATGATGTGTTAGTTACAGATGAAATTTCACACATGATTTAAAAAAAAAAAGGTAAATTCAGCAAAACATAAAACCGTAATTTTTTTTTTTTATTATTGTATTTTTATTAGCATTTAGCGGTTAGCATTAGTGATTGCCCAGTTACCATTAATAATTAGCATACGCTAACGCCTATTTATGGATCAGTTTAAATCAGTAAATCAGTAAAGTGATGTTAAAACATACAGATAATCTACACCAGCCCCAGTGTTACGGTTGGTGTAGTTTTAGTTTAGTTTATAGGGATCAGTTAACGTAACGTAGTTTGCTGCAAATGAAATGAGGCGACTGTGGAGAATAACAGACTTATAATAAGCTGGCAGTGAAAAAAACACTATCACAGAATTAGATACATAGGGCTGAAACTAGGTTTATTGTTTTACATATCAGCAGGACTAAGCAGATAACAGGCCTAGTCAGACTATCTTATGCAGTGAATGTTGTACAAGGAAGGTCATGAAGAGTTCAACCTCTACATAGATGTGAAGAGTTGGCTGAGTGATACATTGATACAGAATTGTATTCATACAAATATAAAAACATGCTCCGTGCTGAATGCTACACCCAGGCCTAATGTTACTGGGCCTGGGCGTGTGGTACATTTGTATTCTGTTCACTTTTTTAAAATCGCAAGATCTGGCAACACCGCTATACATGATGCACTAGCAAATTAACCGGCCGTGAAACAACAGGTGTGATTTGTTTTATGTGAATCTGTGGAGGATGCTGGTTGGAAGATGTTATTGTAGCCTACCGAACTGATGGGGCAGAGACTGTTGTAGACCCTCTGGCACCTGTGGCAGGGAGCTGTGTCCTATTGCATCTGTGACAAACTGTCGAAAACACAGAGAGGAATAGAGTCAGAGCAGCTAGTTAATTATTGATTTCAGCATGTGTCTGCAATAGTAAAGTTTCATGATACATGTAGTGTTTTATACCTATTTTTACACTGAAACGCAGCAGGGAAGCAGCATTCATCTGATGATTGGACAGGCTTCATTCATCCGTCAAAAAGAGAAATGTGGCTCAATTTGACGGTGCATCACCATGCTTGAATTGAAGATGGATTTCAGCCACTGCCAGTTTAAAAAAAATAAAATAAAAGAGACGACTGACATACAAACAAAGTATCGTTTTTAAATACGATTTTGTGGCATTAGGGAGAAACAAAGCACTTAAGATTTATGGCCACTGGTCAGAATTACTGAAACACCTCAAACATGAAGAAACTAATCCTCAATCCCATCAGCATAACACTGCAAAAAGCTTTGAAACACAGGACAGACAAACACACCTGCTATATTTGCCCTGAACTTCCTCTTTCGATCAGCTTCACAGACAAACAAAGGTAACTTGGTTTTAAAGTTTAAACAACCTTTGGTAAAAACTTACATTAAGAAAGAAAGACAGAAATCCTTTCTATGATCTGAATGTTGGTATTTGTGACAGAGCCTGGAGGACTCATTATGAAACTTAATCTTTTTGCTCTGAATGTGAAAAACTGTGTCCTCTATTATTGAAAGTCGAAACTGAGGACAAATATCAGCCCAGAAAGTTTCCTCAAGAGTGTGTTCAGCCTCGAACACGCTGAATGAGCAGCAGACAAACTTCAGTGTTAGTGGCTCCAGTGTTGCTGGACAGATGTGTTACTATGGTAACCTGTATTGCGACAACAGCAAGTAATCATACCGCTCGAACGTCCAAAAATCGAACCCGATACCTTACGTGCACGCGTGTTGTGTGGCTGCTTTGTATGTGCAGCTTTAGTTCAGTCATAACAGAATGTTCTGCTGTCTCCACACTGAAACAGCTGCACAGGTGTTTCAGGTTTAACTATTGGACGCATGAACCATTGTGACTCATCCTGTTTTTATTCTCAAGCTTCACACTACGTTATTTTTTTTCTACCTCCTTTAAAAGAACCCACCAACATGTTTGTTTGCCTGAAGCCTCTCCTTCCCTGCATCCATCCAAGTGTCCACATCACTTGTTCCATCTCTATGGCAACAACATGGACATAATTGTATTATCACGGAAAGTAATCATGGCACAGCACAGCACAACACACACACTTAAGTATAGTCCTGCTAATGTAAAGCAACACTGCATGTCGGTGTTCTCTCTCTCAGACACAAAACACTGACCTACACTTTCTCCTGAAGAGTCGAATCGAATCAACTTTCAGGGGAAACCAAGGAGGGTGTTTGCATTGAGCTGTTTAGGGTGATGGGTGATTTCAGCACACGTGACCCTCGTGGCTCTGGGTTGCGTATTTACTAGTGGTTAAATATCTAAGATGAGTAGAATCACTCAGAGCATGATGGGATGGACCATGGAGATTTACTGGATGTACAGACTATTCATTTAAGAGCAGTAGCTGCGAATATAATGTTTTACACTTTTATGCCAATTGACACTTTTACCCGTAACTTGTCTTGTTGTCTGATTTTCATTGTCTTATAACTCGCTAGCTGGGGAAGTATAGAACATATTTCAAGCACATTCAACATTTTTAACCCCTATTTTGCGTGTCAGACATACAAGACTAAACTCATAGCTTTTTTGTATAATTCATTTGTAGATTTGTATTAGAAAACATATCAATTGAAAAAAAAAAGTTTGTTTTATCATCATCACTGTTCGCCAACACCAGTATGAGACGTTTAGCCCATCTTCTAAAAACATAAAATAAAAAAAATCAATTCTCCTAGGAGCTGATATCCTTTATTTCCCAGCGGCCTTCGATGCAAGAAGGTGGGTGTTTACCTATATTAATCTGTGGCTTTTACATGCAGAGAAAGACAGCATAATAGCAGCAAAGACAATCGCTTCCTCAGGAAAGAAGACGGGGCTTTTAATTTCTTTCTAATGGTATTACATTGTAATAATACTCATCATTTGTACTGGCTAAAAGCGCATTGTTAGTACACTCACGCTGAAATGCTAAGGCGGCTCTTGTGGCCACTCGGGCGCTGAAAGTACTTTGAAAGTGGTAACATTGCTGTGGACACTGCACACTGATTCAAACACAGGATTCAAGAAAGCTGGTCCTACCATTAATTCAGTCTAACATGGAGGCATGAATAAACAATACACCATAAATATTAAAAGTAAAAGGAAATGTTATTAATGTATCCGCAGTCTTGGCATTTTGCTCATCCTCTAGAATAAGGAACCTAATATAATGTGTAGCAGAACAGTCTACACAGTTCAAAAGTCAGTATTTGATCTCACGTTGGTTCTCTTTGTTCAGTACAGTGGTCGTACAGGTAACTTGGAAAAGAAGCTTGTGTTCCAGATTTTGGCCGACAGGTTTGTGACATCTGTGAAAATCTGTCAAAAACAGGTAACAGAAATATCACCGCACAGCAAACGCGTATTTCTGACATAGCAGTCCATCGGGGTTGGGGGACAGCACAGACTCCCTTTAGAGCAGTGCAGTACGAGGATACGATTATAGGAATTTAATTGATGTGAACTGGGGCTAAATACAATTAAAAATTATTTAAATTGGCTAAGTAATTTTTAGGATAAGTAAACAAAACTTAAAAAGGCAGCTATTGTAACAATTTTAGCTTTAGCTACCTATGTTTCAAACCGACAAAACCAGAAAGTGGGGGGTGGGCACAGAAAGAGGAGGAACGCCTGAATTAAAGGGTTTTTAAAACACATCCAACTTACTCCAATGGACACTGGTTTTCCAGTGTCATACTCGGGATGCAGTTACATAAGTAGTAATCTGTTGTAGGCCAGTTTTGCTTTGCATCACGCAGCTAATATTCACGGTGATAAATCAGCAGGCTTCTCAAACCCACCACCGTCTTCACCCCGGTATATTACGTCATTCTTCATACATACTGATGCACAAGTACTTGTACTCATCCAAAGGCTGCTGCTGCCATCAAGTGGTTAACTGTTCACCTGAGTGAATAAAGAAACTGACCTGCAGGGTAAGAAGCAAAATACTTAATATTGTCACAATAGGTTTTGGTCTAAAGGAAGAGGCCCCACAAATAAAAACAACTTACACAATTGTCTTGATTAAAGTGTATATTTAAAGATGGCTGAACAGAACAAAAAATGTAAACTTTGAAGGTGAGCAGAGACAAGCGAGGAGGGACTGCATCTAAACAACAGAACAATGTCTGGGACAGACGGCACTGAACTACTAAGAAATAAGTAAACTTAGTAGAGAAAGGAAGAGGTCCGCTGTTCCCAATTCCAAAGAAAGGATGAGGAAAAGAAGAGGTCAACAAACAGCACACCACATTAAGGCTTAGTCTGTACCCTCTCTGCTCTCACCAAATGAGAAATCCAAGGACCAGACAGTTGTCGAGAAACTGAATAACAATGTGGCATTATGTCAAAGGTCTGAAGCCTGAAAAGCTGACAAACAGTTTCACCCAAGATCAAAAGCAGAGAACAAAGCAATTCATAAAGAAAAATAAACAGGTGATAGTAAAAAAAAAATATGTCACTTTCCGTGAGATGTGACAGGTAAATGATGTGTTAGTCTTTTGATGTGTCATTTATTTCATGAAAAATAAAAGTTGAAAGTATGATAGAACATACAGAAACTCGTCTAGTGTTTAGACAGAACAGTGCAGTGCCCATAGGAGAAACCTTACTGCTGATTAGAGCTGTGTCCCAACCACATTGTGAAAAATTTTATTGCAATAATTTCCTTTGAAGTTTAAGCCGAATTTTGTATTTTTATTTTAAACTTGGACTACATTTCTTTGACTGCTGGTTGGACATATGTTTGACATGCTCCAATAGCTTAAGACTTTGGAAAATTGTAAACCGGATTTATTTTCCTGATGCTTTATGAAAAACTATTAGATAGCAAAAATAACTGACTGCAGTCAAGCTACAAAACATGACATAGTTTAAAGGGTATTTAACCAAGTTAAATTTTACACCTTTGAATTTGTTCCTTCTCCTGCAACACCTTTATGGATTTTTTTTAAATCAGCAGGTATTTTAATATTTCTTTTAGTTGTTTTGGCTTCTCAGATGTGAAGACTTGCTGATGTTTTTATATTACTCATAAGTTAAACATCTGGATTTAGGAAGTCCGTCTCCACAGGTAATCTAAAGACATCAATTTGGATTATAGAAAAAAAATGTATGAAACTAAACGTTATTCAATTTAGTAAGAAAATAAGAGGTTACTTTAACAAAATAGTTGTAAGTTTCAGCTCTAAACTTCAATAATTCAACAGAAAATAACTGGCTAGAATGAAAACAAGTCAGGTGTTAATGTAATATTTAAATATGTGCTTGTTCAGGCTTCACAAATGGGAATTTCTGCCGTTTCTGCCATCAGTTGATTTTGGACAATACATTTAAAGATATATATTGTAATTTTGATATTTTAGACAAAACAGTGCATTGCTTCATAAAAGCTCATTGTAGCCCCAATGTTTGCCGACAGTAGTTAATTCACTATAGTTGAATCAACAACAACCCAAAATCCGTGTAGACCTGTATGAAGTATGGACTTGGGACAGAGCTCCACCATGGTTACAGTTAGAGATGGAAGTGTTCACCTTTCCTGACCTCAGTGAGCATTCAGTCTTACAGCGTGACAATTTCCAGTTTCCAAAGCCTCAATCTGGTCTAAGCACCCAACCTGCGGCACTGATACATGAAGAGGTAAACCATTACAAATCAATGAGGGGATAATGACCAGCAATGAGGCACTAGGCTTTGCTCACTGAACTACAGAGCTCCCTCTGCAGGAAGGGAGGACTAATTTATTATCACTACTTTTTACACACATTTGCTTGCTTCTGCCTTAAAAACCCTAGCAGCAGAAATGTACAATCTACGTAATTCATGAAAAAGTCGGGTGGGGAATAATTTGTAAAAAGTCACATTCAATCTTTGAACAAAATCTCAAGCCCCGCTATACAAGAATTATTGCATTCACTGTTGTATTTGATGTCATACAAAAAACCCCAAAACAATCACAAAGAAAGAGGAAAAACAAAAACTGCATATTTAAAAATCACCACGATAATCCAATATATTACCATCCTTTTAGACATTTTCTTTACATATTTACAATCTATGCCAATTATTTTTTAAAGAATTTGTTGAAAAATAAGGTTCAGTGAGGGAAGCAGACATAAAGGAGATGATGATGATAAAGGTTAATATTACAGATGAGCTACGCTCAGATGTGACGTTCCTCCATACCGCATACTGTCCTCTGTACACGTGTCAGGAACAAAGTCCTCAGCTTTCACTCCTGTCTTCCTCACTCTCAGTGATGAGTTCACATGTGCCATGGAGCAAGATCTATGGGTCTTTGGTGCAAATGTTCCTAGTTTTCCCTCTTCCCCCCCTCACCTGATCCCTGTATTGATAAGCAGTTAATTAGCGTACCACAAAAATGAATCAATGCCAAACCAAAAGCAGCCCTATGCCTTTCCACACATTCAAGTACAAAGTACAAAAAACCCCAAAACAAAACATACTCAAACAAAGCAAAAACAGGAGAAACAAAAGCAAAACAGAAGTCCTCAGGATAAAACGGACAACAGTTCTGGAGCTAGCCAGATACGATACTTCAACTTCCTCAACACATGGGGGCGCTCTAATGAGAAGCGCTTTAGACCAAGTGGCAGATAAACAGCCGCTGCGTTCTTCTTCATTGGTTGGTAGAGGTTTCTTCGCATTTGCTTTTTTCCTAGGAGTCCATCATCATTATTTTTTTTGTAGTTTCTTGCCTTTCCTCAGGACGAGCTTGTTCTTGATGTGTCCTCGCTTCCTCTTCGCAGTCTGATCAGAGGAGGGAAAAAAAAGATCAACAAAACCTATAACTGATATCGTTTCGGCTTTACAACCTTTGTCTCAAACTGCTCCTTAAACAAATTTAATGGCATTTTCAATTTGCAGTTAAGATGGTCAAGACAGACAAGCCAGCAGAGATAAATATGCACCAATAAAGTCAGGAGTCAGTGAAAGTAACTGTTAAAATGAAGAATTTGTCTTTTTAAGTGCACTTTTCTTCAAATACAAAAAAGAAATGACAGTCATTAAAAGCTGGAAGACAATGAATCACCAACACACTGATGTGACATGATATAAATGGGTAGATCCATTTATTACAAAACCCACACACTCATGCACCAAAGCCCTTTGCCGTTACCTTTTTGGAGGTGTACTTCTGCTTAGGCACTGCACTGCGGAGCTTGTGGTCCAGCGGCTCTCTGTTTTCCAGGTTCTTCACCTTGTAGATCCTGACCAGCCAGTGCTCTGAAGTGAACGCCTCCTCCAGGTGCTTAAACTTGATGTCTTTGTTGCCAATCTCGGCATTACGTGTCCGATCGAAGCCTGGTGGCGTTCGGAAGTCCAGCTGGAAAAACATCAAGACTAACTAGCAAGAGGTCTCAATTTAAAAAAAACAAATACATAAAAAAAATAAAAGCAAAAGCTTTAAGACCTGCAGATACATTGTAATAGTTTATCATTTTGGGAAATGATTCTTTCTACCTGAGATAGATGAGACGACTGACACCAATCTCATAAACCCAGAATCTTAGCACAGCCTAAAAACTTCAAACAGCCTACCTGGCTGTTGTATGTAAATAATTTAACGATTGACTACTGAGTCATACAGGTGTTGACAGTAAGTGGATCTGGTTTCCCTTGGACTGGGCCAATCTAACGGTTTCACCCAGTTCAATCTACTCTATCTCCATACTGTAATATCAATATTCTCAACTTTTGTCCATAACGCTAAAAAGTGTATGTACAAATGTTCCCTAAGAGAAGAAAGGAAACAACGTGGCAATTTGCCATATGAAGAATTTTGCTTTGATCTCACTAATTTAAAAGAGAGTTATTAACAGATAAAAAGAATTTTAACCAAATTACAATATATAATACATAGTGTTTGAAACCACTTTGATTACAACACAACTGCCCTTTAGCAGCAATTACAATTGATACAAGTCCCTCATACTTCCTCTTGTACCTATTATTCAGTTTCAAAAGCCTTCAGCTGCTTCTCATCCAGACTCTACTACTGTTACACATCCTTTTAAGGTCTGATTTGCCCTCGTCACCTCTTTCTGAAAGCAACACTCCCCATTTACATTCCTTCTATTGTGTTCTCTTGTTTTCCCCTTTCTTGTCCGTTTACATTGGCTACAGTGCTTCAGAGGACACGGTATTAAGTATTAATATGAACTACAAACATTTTGTCTCAACATAATTGTATCAGTATTTTTTAAACTGTTAATTTAGATGTTTCAGGGTTAGTTTTATTCATTGTATACTCTATTCTTTACTATATTACCCATTGTCAGAATTATCCTTTAAGTTCTACTTATCACTGCAAACGGTATCCTCAACTATCCTGTACTATGGTTCACTCTTCCTATTGTCTTTCCCCTGATGTCCTCTAAGCCTCCATTTCCCCTTGTCACATGCTGTTCCTGTAAACCTAATCTACTCCCTGTCTAACACTCTCTCACTGGGCTCACACCCTCCTGTTCTGTCTCCTTCCATCTCTCTGAGCCGAGCAGAGCTCTGGCTGCTGTCTGCAGATGGCTGCTGCATTGATTCTACCATCTATGCTGAGCTGTTGGCCTGGTCGCAGCTACAGTAGGGAGGTAAGCACCTGGCAGAGAGGATTCCTCTCATCTCTCCTCTGCTACCTGCCAGAAGTCGCTTTGGCATAATTCAAAGCTTCTGCCAATCCTTCATATTCCCCTTCCATCCTGTGTTTCCTCCAACACTCCCTCTGTGAACCTAAGGAGATCCCCAAGGCATCTCCTTAAATCCTCTTCCGCCTGTCAGCCAGCGCTGCTTTTAACATACACTGGCAAGAAGTGTTACACCTAAAGTTGTGGCAAGGGCTTGTTATTCTCTGGTAAAGCAGCAAAAAATAAAGTAGCAGTAACATTTTATGTTACTTCGTTGGGGATGGCAGCTGCTTTTTATTTTCTGATCCTGACATTGGGTTGGAAGCCATTTGTAGCTACAAAGAGGCTCATCAGCCCAGAAAATATTAAGATTCACTGGAGAGCTTCTGTGTATCCTTGACCCTACCTCACAAAGAAGGATATTTTAGATCAAAGACATGCACACATGTAGAGTTGGCAGCAAGGTTCCTTAGCCAAAAAAATAAAAACAAATACTCTGCTTAAAACGTCTGCTTTCCTTACCTGCATTTCACCAAATCGATAATAGGACATCTTGTACATGAGGCAGTTGAGCAGAGTTGGTGACCCGGCCTTATCCACTCTAAACTCTCCCTGGGGGGTGAAATAGTCACTTTCCTGAAGAAAACACAAGGTTTACATAATAAGGTCAATTTGTAACAAAAGTGCCAAGAATTAAGTGATTACCTTCTGATTATGTTAAAAGTGGGTGAAAACGTGAAGAACTACTGTTTGTGATTAAAGTTCTGCAAAATGACCAGATGACACAGTCTGACTATGGTTGAATAGAAGATAATCTAGGCTGCAGATTGAAGGGTGCAGTATAGGCTGAGTAAAGGCTGTATCAAGATTATTGAGAATACAGTTGGGGGTGGAAAGTTTGCATCCCTTTATTTTAAAATGTCAAAAAGAATAAAACATTTTTTTTTTAATATTCCACACACATGTAGCTATTGCAATTGCATTTATCAGGAATTAAATTAAATGTTTTATTATACAATTTTCATTACTACTCTGTGATTATTACGGTGACTTCTGATGATGAAAGAACATTTGGAACTGCTGTTATATTAAACTATACATATTTCAGTGCCAGACGGTCTACATGTAAAATTGCCATAATACATGCCATTTCACAATAAGGGGATGCAAAGTTAACCCCAATATTAACATAAGAAGTTATGTTTAAGGAAATTCTATATTGTGGAGGATATACTTTTTTCTTTGTGCTGTCAAAAAGAAAAAAAAAACTATAGTATGTCCAGCTACAACAGAAACCAGTAAGAAATACAGTTCACTCAAGCATATTTAGGACCCTTTCTTTTCCCTCTACTGCCCTGCAGACTACTTGTTTGCTGCTTAAAATGTCAAACTGCCAAAGATTGTATACATAGTTTTAAAAAATATCACTCTATAACAACTCTGAACATCCAGAGGGAACTAATAGTAGTGCCAACACCTATTTATATAAATATACAGTATGATAAATGCAGACATTTGATACTCCCTCTTCACCCCCACCACAAGTATGATCAAATTCTGTGGGGAAACAGAACCTGCATATTGTCTCAAGGACATGTAAACCTACTGAATGTGTTTTTGGGGACAATTCTTGTAGTTGTTTGCACTGCGTTCATTTGCTAGTCATAGATACAGCACTTACATTATTTAAGAGGTGCCCTGCCTTACAAAGTTATACAGCAGCAACACAAAGTACTGACGGCTACTAGAAATTGTATAGTAGCCTTTTACGTTGTAAACCTCAATTTGTATGATTTCTAGCACAACCAGTTTATATGCATTACTTTAACTGCCATTACAAATAAGGCACCAACTTATTTCTGCCGTGGAAAAAAACTCATTTACTGAAGAGCATTAATGTTGATTTTCAATCACAGGAAAGGGCTAAAAAGGCTATTAAATTAGCTTTAGATAAGGCTGGCAGTGAATTTTAGTGTAGTACATTTCTATGATATAATGCACTCACTGGCCACTTGATTAGGTACATTTGTATAATCTTAAGATCCACTCTAGTACTACATCACTGTACCTAATCAAGTGGCCAGTGAGTGTAATTCTTGTATAGCCACCCCAAAGGGGTTTCAGGAGTGCCTCCAAGCCAGGGGTCACTTGTCATGAATACACCAATAAACAGTGTGTCCTCTAAGCTACAAGTGTGTGCGATCGTTACTCTGGTCCTTAAGAGTCATTATCAAAGTTTAAAAGTGAAGAGCAAAATTGATTTCATTGCAAGATAAGTGCTTGCTACATGACTTCCCAGTGCAAAGATGCTGCTTTGTCACACTCACCCTGATGTCCCTGGGGTGCTCTCCCTCTGCTATCCTCACCATCCACAGAAACTTGTTTATATCATCACCCGAATAGCCGATTACACCCCCGAAGATGATGAGCACATAGTCCACATCCAGAGACTTCATGATTTGATAGGCTGCACTCTCGTTGGACGACATGGCTTTCCCCACCTAAAAAGCAGTGGTGAAGAATGAAAAGTCTTACTTTAATTGGCATTTCCTCTGTTTCACAAGAAACAGCTACAAGACAACAGTGACAAAAAGTGGAATTGTTAAGTGAAGATCCATCATGTGTTCCACATAATTACATTTCTTGTGGACAGATGCTGAGGAGACAAAGGGCACCAAGGAGAGAGTGGAAAAAAAGAAGAAGCTAGAGGGTTTTAACAAAAAGATTCCTCTCCATTTGGCAGCAGAGCAAGAAGAACAAAATAAATCAAACCTTCGGAATCTGACAGCAATTAACTGAAATCCTCCTACAGTGTGAATTCATAGGAAAAGTTTAAGCAAACAGGGATTATCTGCCTTGTTGAAGGGAGCTGTTTATTCCATGTGGCAATTACATTAAGAATTTCACTGAAGAGCTTGCTAATCATCCAGTCGCTGGTAGAAGAAATCATTTGTTTCTGTCTATGTGTGCATCCAAGAGTAAAATGGGAAGAGAGCATGGGGACAAAGATATGAAACAAAACACGACAGACTACACACAAAGGGAGGGCTTACCAGTGCTATATGACTGTTGTTCCACGTGTTATTATCCACTAGGGTGGTCCTATTGGCCATGCCAGCTATCTGGTAACCATAGTCCCACCACGACATGACTCGTGCATGCTCATCTGTATTCTGCCGTAACCAGTAGTAGGCCTCCCTGAAGTCATCCAAGATGTTACGTGTCCTAAGAAGAAACAAGTGTGACAGGTAACCGTGTGGACAGGCATATGACAGCAAAGGCTATTAATATTTTAGTTAAGACTTCTAATCAGAAGGGCAATAACAGCTGAAGATAGAGCATCCCTACATAATAAACTGAGGGTTAAAAACACTTCACACTTTGAATATTAATGTCCTAAATTTACCTCACAGAGCAAGAGCAGACATAACGCTTGGCAACCAATTAATTGTAACTACGCTAATCATATTATGTCTGTGTGCGCATTGATGCACGACTGTGGGGGTGTATTCGTGCAAGGGAATAGAGCAGAGTGACAGCTATGCTGTTCCCAGTAACAAAGCTAAACCATCGTCTGACAACAGCCACGGTTTCAATACTTTTGGCCTTCAATATTCCTCCCAAATGCTTAAAGAGAATAATTATATCTGTAAAAATTTGAAAGAGAATAATGCATCAGCATTATGTAAATTCAGAGATGGTTGACAGCTGTTTCTCTGACCTAGAAACACAAAGTTAAACAATCATTAAAACCTATACGTAAACAGAAATATTTCCATAAACCTCTTATGAAATATACATATGCTCATTTTATTCCACTGCCCTGTGTTCCTGCACATGTATATGCACACTAATTTGCCTACAAGGTAGAGAAATCCATTCACCATTATGAACTGTTAGTATGGACTTGCTACTTGTGCTACTTCTTGCAGTTAATGCATTTATGTAAAACCGTAGAACAAGAAAGTGTTTTTTACAACACCTATTAAGAGCATAAGTCATAATAAGAAATCCATTTACATATAATAATGAAGAGTTTGTAAGCCTAGAACATACCCGTCATGGTTGTATGAGGCGAGCACAACACTGGGACTGGAGTAGGCATTGCTGGTGACCCAGGTACAATGGACAGCAAACATCATCAGTAGCATCAACATTAACATGGTCACTATAGATTTAATGTTTGGACCCAAACCCTCCTCCGCTTTCTCCTGCTCCGATACATGTTTGCGCACCTTGCCAGCCTGCAGGGGGAGACAAACACTCTTATGATGAATGGCAAAGTCTGTAGAACTCCAGAAACATGAATTATTGGGTGGAATAAATTATGGATTTAACTAATTGAGCAAAGTATCTTAGAGCATCCTCAAGTTTTCTGAACTGTCTGAAAATGCATCACTGAGGATTTTGAGATGAAGCCTGTGATGAGTTAATATTTAAAAGCAGCTGCAGAGGATTGTGAAACTATAAAATGAGAACTGTGGTGAGGATATCTGCACAATATGAATATAAATCTTTAACCAGCACCTCCAATTACTCAGTCAAACACCAAAACTGCGGTTGAAAGCGAGCAATAATAGATGTGGACGAGATGACATTGCATTTGATTTCTGACGAAGTGAGAAACCGAACTGGCTTCTGAAACCTCTTCTATTGGTCTGACTGCAAAATCCCCCCCCCCCAAAACAACATATTTTATTAACTGAATGAAAGTTCAGTTATCATATCATGTTTACATTGGATCTGTGTATGGATAAAGTAAATACATATTTAAGGCTGTCTCCTAAAAGGTATCCGTTGAAATGTTCAAGTCCAATCTGTGTTTTAACAAAATTTCCTCTTTAGGCCTGCACAAATACTGAACTGGGTTTCTTTTCAAAGTATGGATAGAAGCTCGTTTTGTTTCTTCTAGATAGAGCACCTCTCTATTGTCACATTTTTGCTTTAATTAAAAGTTTGTTTAAAACACACAATAGCTAAAGTGCACTACTGCATTTTTCTGCTGTCAGTGCAGGTCAGCAAAAATGTTAAACATCATTACAAGCAGAACAGCAAACATTGCTGTCATTTTTGCATGCTAATTTTACACAAGAACAAGATTTCATTTGAGCTGCACTTTTACAGGCCAAGCGTAGCACATGAAATTATGCGACAAAGACAGGCTGGAACACTCAGTTTAAAATTCAACAAAGGGAGGGAGTTAAAATTATGGCAAGAGCATCACACAGTTGCAGCTGAATCACAGTTGAATCACAGTTTAGCCAAACTGGTGGGGAGTGTGGATGGAAACTGACAAACACAGAACTGATGCGGGTGCTACAAAAGCGTGGAACAGAATCTTTGAAAAATATCCCAGCGGTTGTTTAATGCTGCTTTCTAGCCTCTTATGCTTCCAACGATATAATACTGTATTTGTAGATATTATACTGTCTAAACAGACCGAACATCAAACGAATACAGTCCACATCAATGTAATAACTCTGTCCCTTCTTAACCTTGTCATAAAGGTTCCCAGAATTCCTCTTGTCATCCTCGTCGCTGCTGTCTTCAGCAGGAGGTTTCTCCCTCTTTGTATCGTCTCCCATGTAATGCTCAAACACACTGGAGAAAGCGACTGCCGACAGCATGCACACCACCGGAGTTAATGTCAGCATCAGACGCACCATCACACCGGCAAAATAAACAGCACTGATGGCGTACAGGGCCACTGTAAGACAGAGGAGAAGAAGGTGGTGGATAAGAAGGTTAGACAAGGAGAAAGGCAACAATAACGTGAAGAGACAGGAAAGACACGAAATGAGTGTTAGAAGGCAATAAAGACATGAAAAAGAGAAATTGACTTGTCAAGGCTACACAATGAGTCTATGTTAGCTCACAACTCAAATCTTAAATGGAGAGAGCGCTGGCTGCTCTCTGTCCTTGAAAAAGTGTAAGCACAACTCAACAGGTGTATGGCTAATCAATAGCTGTAATTGGCTGATTAAGTTCAAGGGAGAAACAGCCGACTGCTGAAAGATTGCACGCTCCAAGGTTCTCTGCCCTTGATCTGGGCTGTCTTATCTTATAAACTGAAAAGTTTTGATTCAGAAGTCTTGTGAAGTTCTAGTCATTGTTTCAGATTTTTTGAAAGCTGAGAGTACATCACACCACATCACAGGAGACAGAGGAGATACAGCAGAGCTGAGAATGTATCCTGGTCCTGCAGGTATTCATTCACTACTAGTACTTTTGATATAACATTTTCACACAAGTTGCTTGTTAATTACAGCTTACTTTTAATAAACTGGTGAATGACAGTAACAAAACAATTATTGATTAAAGGACTATCCTGGTTAAACTAAAAAAATGAACCACAACAGTGTTGCAGCAGCCAGGTTGCATTTCTGCAGTAAACGTCCAATTAAAAAGCTTTACTTAAAACTTATGCCATTAATCCTTACTTAGACCTGTATGTTCCATTTGCATGTTTAGGTTAAAATACCATGTTTAAGAAAACTGCTCTGGAGTTTTAATGAGTTACACATTATTGGTGCATTACATGTGTTTCTCACTAACAACGTGATCAATAGGTTTCGGCCTTCAGGGGTCACCACTGCGGAACGTGTTCCGCAAGTTGAATTGGAATGAGTCTTAATGCTAGATGACCTTCCTGCTGCAACCCTCCCATTTCTATCTGGGCTTGGGACCGGCACCAAGGTGGCCCTTGGTGGCTGGGCGGGGCCACAGCTGATAGGTGGGATTCACAGCCTTCTGTATCCCAACCTGATGCTTGACCCACTGGGCCACCAGGACCCCCTGTGATCTTCACTAACAGTACAAATGTAAAGGCTATTTAAATACTTTCATATTCTGGTTTGTACTGTAATGACTTATGGGTTGGAAATAAAGTAAAAAAGTATTAAGGTACAAGTAAATGTATGGTTGTACTTTTACACAGTCTCGTGTCTCTGTCACATTTAGGGTTTCCTTATGCAAAAGGAGAATAAAGTATTTCCAGAACCAATAACTCATCTCAACTCCATGCCACAGTGAAAATGAGGTTTTAAGAAATAAATTTTTTTACCAAACACTCGCTCATCATTGATGTTCTTGATGCAGAACCAGAGGCCTGCTGGGAAGGTGCACACCAAGATGTGGAGATCGAAGAAGAACGAGACCCATGTTGTTGGCTGATGCTCCGACACAGATGCTATGATGGGAATGTGGATCTTGGCATAGCTGAGGGGGGAAGGGAGGGGAGGAGGAGGACAGAAAGGGAGAGGGGGGAGAAATAGACAGGATGTAATTCATATTTGGTTGAGCGCGCCGGGAGTGTTCAGACAAATTATACAATAGAATCCGCTGATTAACTCCAGAATTATGAACAAAAAGATAATTTACCTTCCCAGCATGCTCATGGTAAATTATGAATAAAATTAGCACTACTGATGAGTAATCTTTGTGTTTTGCTGTTAGCTTGTGATCTGGGTAGCCCCTTTATTCATTATGGGCTTTCACACAGCAGTTTCAATACAATTTTAAATATTTCTCTCTAAAGCGTTTAGAGATTACAGCTGGGAAAGGGAAAACAACACAGACAGGAATTAGTATCAGCCTCCAAAGAAAAAGACAGGAGAAAAAAACAAAACAAAAAACATTTCAAACTGCTTCAGTCAGCAATGGGGGTAAATTGATTGTGTGTGCTGAAATTTCAAACACATTGTGGTCCGTTTGGAGAAGAGGGGGTTGTCTGGTGCTGTTTGAAAGTAAGACAATAGTTCAACATAGAGCTCGTGCTGTACGACTTTCCCCTCTGGGACATTGTGCGCTCGGTGTGTGTGTGTGTGTGTGTGTGTGTGTGGGGGGGGGGGTATAGACATCTTGGAAAGCAAACATGTGCCCTCAACTGAACAAGTGTTTCTTTGACAGTGGGAGTGTGAAGGTCCGCAGAACTTACCCAGTATCCCAGAGTGAGTAGAATCGACCACTCCATGGAGCAATGTATCCTAGGAAAGAAAATATTTAATTTAAATAAAATATAAAATTTTAAATCTTTCCATGATGGTGTCCAGGATGTTTGCAAAATTCAATTAATGCAAAAACAACCAACATAACATAAAAATGTATTCAAACAACTTTGCAGCGTTCTCATTCAGTTTTCCACATTGAAATGTGATTATTATACACAATCCACCCAGAAAATATTCACTTAACCTTTTTCATATTTTGTTATGTTACAGCTTTATTTTATTTCTATTAAATTCTACAAACAATACCCCACAATGACAAAGTGAAAGAAGTTTGTTTGAAATCTTTGCACATCTATACTAAAAAACAAAAAAAACATCTACATAAGTATTCCTTTGCTTAATACTTCACCTTTAGCACCAATTATCACCTCAAGTCTTTTTGAGTATGATACTACAAGCTTAGCACACCTGTTTTAGGGCAGTTTCTCCCATTCTTCTTTGCAGTACCTCTAAAGCTCCATTGAGTGAGATGGGGAGCGTCAGTGCACAGCCATTTTCAGTTCTGTTCAGAGATGTTCAATCGGGTTCAAGTCTGGGCTGTGGCTGCGCCACTCAAGGACATTCACAGAGTTGTCCCGTAGCCACTCATTTGTTATCTTAGCTGTGTGTTTAGGGTCGTTGTCCTGTTGAAAGATGAACCGTCGCCCCAGGCAGATGTCTAGAGCACTCTGGAAAATGTTTTCTTCAAGGATGTCTGCATTCATCTTTCCTTCAATCCTGACTAGTCTCCCAGTTTCTGCTGCTGAAAAAAAAACATCCCCACGGCATGATGCTGCCACCACCAAGCTTTACTGTAGGGATGGCATTGGCCAGGCGGTGAGCAGGGCCTGGTTCCTCCAGACAGGACACTTTGCATTCAGGCCAAAGAGTTCAATCTTTGTTTCATCAGACCAGAGAATTTTGTTTCTCGTGGTCTGAGAGTCCTTCAGATGGGCTGTCATGTGCCTTTTACTGAGGAGTGGTTTACGTCTGGCCGTCTCTACCATAGAGGCCCGATTAGTGGAATGCTGACTTCATGGCTCGGTTTGTGCTCTGACGTGCACTGTTAACTGTGGGACCTTATATAGACAGGTGTATGCTTTTCCAAATCATGACCAATCAACTGAATTTCCCACAGGTGGACTCCAATCAAGTTGTAGAAACATCTCAAGGATGATCAGTGGAAACAGGATGCACCAGAACTCAATTTCGAGTGTCATGGCAAAGGCCATGAATACTTATGTACATTCATTAAATTCGATCCATTTTGGACTAAGGCTGTAAAATAACAAAATGTGAAAAAAGTTAAGTGCTGTGAATACTTTCTGGATGCACTGTATGTCAAACTTTGCCCAACTGTGCAGGTTTGAATAAATAATAGAACAACGACTATCAGACCTATGCTATGGTGTTGCAGAAAATTGCCCGAGGATAACACGATGGTTGTCTGCAGCAGTTTTACGTGCCATCATAAAAATCTAAATTTGCTACATAAATATGTGGTAATTTACATTGAATTATTTAAAGTTCCCAAGAACTTGGGTTTCTGAGCTTAGGCATTTCTCTACAACAAAGAAAACTACTACATACACTGTAAGCAAGATAAAGTTTAAAAAGTGTTTTTGAAGGTACCCTGCAAGTTGCTGGCCACTTAAGTCTGATAGAATGCATATGTCCTTTTTCTTAGTGGTAATGTGCCAAGAATAGCAGATATAAGACAATTATAGGGTTACTTATTATGCCTTAGAATGCAAAACAAAATTCCCTGTTAGCTGACAAAGAAGGGTTGAACTCAAACGGCTGACTGACAGTTCCAGCAATCAATCCATCCATCAATCAAACAACTATAGTCACACCACAGCAACTAAATAGTAAAAAGCTTATCAGCTGTAGTTTTAAACCAAGACAATACATGAAGGAGAATGTGTCAATGATAAAAATATATTCTACTGATGGTACTTAATTACCGAATTTGACTTGTTTATAAAAGTAACTGAAACCGTTTAAGCTGCAAATTAGGCTGCACAGGGCATTTTATGTGTGCATATAAATAGTCTTATTTTAGTTAAGCTTTGATCTTGAATACATTTCAGCTCTGAACTGTTGCCTGGAGGCTCTCACAGCAACTCACACAGTCAACATGTGCACAGACAACACAAATAGACAAACAAGACTGTTAATAATGTGTTAAAACATTAATCATGACACAATCGTCATTAAAAAAAAAAACACTGTAAATAACAAGGTGCAAAGCACTTAAGCAAGGCAGCCAAGAAAAAGACATAAGGAGAGAGCAAAAATAAATAAATAAATTCAGCAATCGTGAAATGAGGGATGTATTTTGAGATGATTCTAAGGATGACACTGATTTAACCAAATCAATACTTGGCTGCATCTTCAAGATACTGAGGAAACCCACCCTTCTGCTGTGTTGCAGAGATTTTTATAAGATAAAAAGTCTGACAGAGCTGGGGCATGCAGTTTAGCTGTAAAACTGGCTGCTCACCAATCAGTCACTGACTCCCACTGGTCCATTCAGATGGCTGACAGATCACAGCATTTACCAGACATCCAGCTGAAGCTAGTATCCTCAATGGACTTGTGTATGTCTACATGAGTGCCCGGACAATTCCACAGCAGGCAGGAAACTATTCTTAAGAGGCTAAAATAACCGTGGATGTTATGTACCACCATCTCTTTACTCCGTTTTGGCTTTGGTTACATAATCTGGAGTGACAATGTGTCAGATTGTTGATTAGGGCAAATAATCTGCTCCATTAAGGTGAGAAAACCAAAGCATGATGCCAGGAAAAAGGTCACTATATTAAAACACACACAGCCGAAAAAGGTATGCACATACTACATAGGGAATATACAAGCACTATTCCTACAGACTGAAGAAATTAAAGCCAGTGTGATGCTGAGAATAGGAGTTTTTACATAGTTTCTGGGATAGGATTTGTGCTTTTGTACACTTAAGACTTGCGGAGCTTTCACAATAAAATATTAAGCTACTGTATGTAAATCCTTTCAACGTTGTATCTCAACACTTCGGCAGGAGGCAAAATCAATTTGCTGCAAGGAGGCAACACTCGAAAGGTCTAAAATGCTGAGGCCTGCACTGCTACCACAAACCCAAGCTTAGCTGAAAATTCTTAAGAAAGCAAAGGCACATTTTAACCAGTTGCAGTAACTATGTGTATCAGGGTTTAATGAGGCCAGTGAGAAACACATAAAAAGGCACTTAATTCAGCACAATCATCACCTGAATGGCTCAACAGTTTCCTAACTTGCAAAGATACAGCATTCCTATCAGTTTATGTGTGCTTATTTTTTTTGCCTTCCGTGTTTTCATTTTCTGACAAACTAAGTGATGATTAGTAGCCCACTCAGGAGACCTACAGGTCAGATTATCAGGGGATAGTGTATGAACACACTGTAACGTTTGGCTACAAAAAAAGAAAACAAAATCAAAAATGGCTGAAATCCCAGATCTGGATCATAATCCAAATCTAATCAAGTGATCCTTGCACAAAAGGCTACTTGTGGACCAAAGTCAGGGAACTCAGGGAAAATATTTACATAGATGGGGTAAAACCAATAACATTTTTTGTAACCACAGAAATACAACACTATTCAGAAAGTTATCCTAAAATATGAAGCTGCTGTTAAGCTGCAGAGCATTAAATGTAATTCAGATTTAATATTACATAGAGTTTGAGTCTTAATCCTTGTTGGATAAGTATGTTGTCTCGAGATGTGCCTAGCCATGAAATTTACTCTAACTGATGAAAACCACTAGCAATAAGAGCAATAACTAATAATTGGTATATTTTATAAATTAATTATTTTTAATTGTAATTCTCTAAAGGATTTAGCTTAGGATATATCTAAAGCAATTTCCTAGAACCTATTTTGCTTGTTTTGTATGTTTAAAACTTTGATTTAAAATGAGACAAAGCACAGAAAAAAGCTTAATACTTTAAAAGTGAGAACAGATGATCAGAATGTTTTGCTTTAAATAACTGACTGAAATTCATAACCAATTATTGTTCCAATTAATACAAAATACCAAAGAGTAAACTTAATAGATTAAACATTTGTATGGAAATTACCATGAACATTATGACTTAAAACAGAGAAACCATGTGAGCAGACAGACCTGTATATGTAAGATAGATCACTGTGAGGAAGACTATGCCGGCAGTGAGCGAGACTCCAAGGAAGAAAAGCGTCTGGAACTCCTGTCTGGTCAGCCTGTCCTTCAGGTATTGCAGGAAGGCATAAACTTGGAGAAGTGCAAACACACCTAAGAAAAAGTCACAGAGAGGAGCAAAAGAATCAGCAAACACAGATTTAAGAAAACAAATGGGTCTAAAAAAATCATAGAAGGCACAGATTCATGCTGTCTCCTTGACGAAGAGGGCTTACGTGGTTAAGAAGTGTAGTTATCAGTCCAGCGGCAGAATTCTAGACAAAGCAATATGTAACATCGCCTTTGGCTGTTCATGCAGATGTGAAAGATAAATACTGTCGGTCTACATATTTTAAATGCTTGAGAGAATATTGTAAATTGCCACTTCTTTCCCCTGCCTTCTCCTTTTTTTATTGCAGCAGGTCAGATTACTTTCTTCCATTCCTTTGCACCAACACTTTCTTATTGCTCTTTTCTGTGTCTCTGTTTGTCTAGTAAATTCCATTTTTTAAAAAAATGGAAAACAGGCCCAGTTTCCCTCAGTTTCGTCACCTTCCATCCTTTAAAAACCTTGTGTGAAATCTTCCTACTCCTCTGCTAGCCCGCCACCGCCCACGGCAGGTCTCACCCATTTCCAAGGTTAAGCCCCTGACTGTCTCCTGGAGAGCAGCCATAGTGCTAACACGATTGTCACTCTATGCCACCCTGTTTTCCTGCCTCAGGGACAGGCATCTCAACAGTACCGACAGGTCCATGGCACTCTCCTCTTGTCTCCCACTGTGCTCCTTGAATGCTACCACCAGATGTTCAGAGCAGCTGCTACCCTGGTGACATAAAAACGCACTCACTCTTTGAGAGATACAGAGTGGGAAGCCAAAAAGAGAGTGAGGCAGAAATGATTTTTGGTGGTGCATTCTTCAAAGCCTCTCATAATGCTGTTTGTGGAAAGGAAACCGGGACACTTGAACGTACGCCTGCTGCAGGGTTGAGAGGATTCTGAAAAAAGGTGCTGCTTAGTTTCATAAAGCAGCCAACGACAGTCCTCTCCCAATCTGGATGTAAGTGAACACAAGAATCGCACACATACATGCGCACCCATCCATGCTGTTACGGAGCAGATGGACCAATTCTTAAAAGGCAAATCTGAACAAGCTTCAATAAACTACCCACAAGCCAAAACAAAAAAGTACTTAAAGTGCTAAACCCATATGGGCGGCACGTGAAGCTACTCACTTATTTCTATTTTGTAAACATTTTCTAGGAAGCTCCTGTGTTATTGTACACGTGGAGCGTAACTAACCCCGTCAGGGCAAGGAGACTCAATTCTTGCTGCAGCCAACTAATCTTTAAGCATATGCTGCCCCGGTGTACGAGGGCGAGCGAGAAGCTTAAGTAAAGTCACACCTTTAATACATACAATACACTTCAGCACTCAGACTGAACAATTTATCCTTGTGTTTTGCAGCAAATATTTGTTGGCAGCCTCATGACAGTGGAGCAGTTGATAGAAAACTAAAACTTGTACAAAGTTCATGTCTGCTCAATTACTCTAAGTGTTTCCTCTACAATTAAACCCTCACAACTTCACTGTAATTTAATTTATATATAATAACAGTCAGTTTAAGAAAAGACAACTGTAGTACTAGATGGGCAACTGCTTGTTGCTGCTTCAGAAACAAAATAATATACTTTGCACTTATGTTTGCAACAACCGGTTAGAAAAGGTACGACTGAGTTGTAACTGGGAAAACTGCTGACTTCATCATTGCAGCACTCTGGCTTTCTTCAATGTTGACAGTTTTCAAGAGTGAACTTGTTAAAGAATAGAGGATACGGCACTTAGCAAGTACACTTACCAGCAGCAGCCATGTGCTCACTGGTCCTAATTGGCTGGAAGCCGACGAAAGGGATCTGCATTGACAGTACAAGACCCACAATGTAGAAAGTGCTGTAAGCTGTGAAGAGAGAAGAGACAGGTGAGGAGATACCATGAGATTAATAAAATCAAGTAAAATATAATCAAGTAATATATCAAACAATCAAAATCAACTATTCTAATAGTAAAAACCTTCAAATCTACTCTTCCACCCCAGGTTGGCACCAACCTCAGTGGAGGTATTTAAACTTTATTGATTTTCGCTGTCACACCTCAGAGGGAGTAAATACAAAATACCTAATCTAATGTCATTTACTGAGAAAATGGAAGCTGGCTCGGCACAGTGTGGTGGGGAGGCCTGGAGTGAGACGACGGTGCTGAGAACAGTGCAACTCCCACATTTATAGCTGGGGGGAACCGATTCACAGTCGCACCAGCTTAATTAAGATTTCATACTCTTCCTGAAGAGTGTGTCTCATTTTTTAAGTAATTGTGACCGCCCTCAGCAATCTCTTCCCAAAACATCTTCTATTGACTCAAGACAGAGAGAAATGAATTGTGAGGAAACAGACTGAGGTGGGAAGGTTAAGAATATAGGAAGTGAATAAGTAACAGAATATGTCTACACATAGTTACAGACAGAATATGTATAGTCATTTCTCCACCTCTCATTTGCTAACATAAGGCTAGTGGATGACGTTAGGGTGGTACATATGCCTAAGGAACAGTGAAGGTGCAAGGAAATTTTCCACTTCATAAAACAGCCCCATGTTGTTAAATAGGACCTCATTGTTGAAGAACTGTTTGGAGCTATTGCGGAGGCATGTCAAAGCCCTCTCAATGTGAAGGGGCCATAATTTATTTTCAAATCTCTCAAAGACTGTGCTTTGGTTAAAGCGAGAACAGCATATAATAATGTGTAAATGATACTTGACATGGTATCATTAATCTTGACCACAACACGAGTGCCTGCCACGATCTCACAGCTAAGCTGGCAACGGATGTGTGGATGGTCGGAAGGATTGGGCTCAAGTTCTCTTGGCCAACAAATGGTGTGCTGGATGAGCTACATGCTTTGTGAAATGTTCTATGGCATAACAAACCTATCCTTTTTACCAGAGCTCTGCCTTTGCTGGTTGGGAAAAAAAAAAGTGAAGAGAATCAGCTGGAAGATGGCGGCATTTACTGTTAAGTGGAGTGTGGGTGTGTGGATGTCTGCCCTACAGCTGACAGAATACTTACAGTTTAGAGATGAGCACAGGTGTTACTGGGCATTTGAGCTTGTTTGAGGGTCAAATGCTTGGCAACAATGTTGGGAGACGCATATGTGGGGGAAGAGGTTTGTTGGTTTATCGCATACAACGGGAGAGGACCTGAAACCACTTATTTCAGCTACTGTATGTGGGGGAGGAGTTTTAAACATTAAGTCACTCACTAAATGTTATTGTCTGCTTTGATTGCTTGTGTTTGTGTATAAACAACTTACCAATGTAAACTCTTTTGCTGTAGCGTTGCATCAGCAGCAGCACAAACACATGCAGAGGAATCAGGTTGATAATAAACACGTAACCTCCCCATGCTGACACCTAGAACACACACATACACACACACACAAATCAGTGAATATTACTGAGAAGGTTATTGTTTAACATAATTTTTTGAGATTCAAATTCAAAGGTTCAAATTTTTTTTCTGCTTTAAATGATGTAACCCGGCTTGATGGAGGTTTCCCAGTTAAATGCTACAAATTAGCTTTACAGGAAGGATGTCAAGTTCGCTTTAATGAAGGAAGCTAATAAAATCCAATTTCAGTTGAGAGAAAAGTTTTCACATACTGTCACCAATTAATAAAAACAATAAATATCCTTTCTGTTTTAGAGAAATTAAAGCATTAGATGCTCCTTCGTGAACTGAGAACAAGCTCCTGCATTTTTGATTGTAGAAATATAAAAAATAAAAAAACTGGAATATTGTTTTTTGTGTGTGTTTGTTTTTTAAAAACATCACAAAACAACAGATTTTCTCTTGGTGACACTGATAATGTGTCACCCAACCCAAATGCCGACATGGGATTTCTGATGCGTTAGTTCTATTTTGGTTTCAACCATCTGCATAAAATGCAACCGAAATTTCAAAGTAGAAAGTCCATCACAATGGTGAATTCTTGGGTAATCACAGGTTACTCCAGCTTGAGAATTTACCTGTATTCAACCCACCAGTCCTACAAGGTTAACCATTGCAATCAATTCTTAACACAAGATAACACTGAAATCATATCGTTAAGAATTTCTAATCTGAACAATAACATTTACACCGATCAGGCATAACATTACGACCACCTGTGCAATTTAATGCAATCCAATAGAGGGGCTCTCAGATTCATATGAACTTAATTTTCAACAACACAATTTATTTAAATAAAAAAGCAAATTGAATTATCCACACAAGCAGCCCCTCTTACATGTATGCCTAAACACCTTGAACAGAATCATGAACTGTGTAAAGATATCAAACTGCCTGCTCACCATTAGAATTAGCACACAGCTATAAAAAGAAACTCAACTTATATAGAATCTATAAAAACTAGGCAATCATACTTTACACCTTAGACATAAAATGTGAGATGCATCAATAACTCTAAAAGCCCCACTCAATTTTGCATTTTTTGAGTTGGCCAAGTATTACAATGCTGTATGAGGGGGATATAAAATGGCTCCACAAAAACTTCACTGAGAAGTTATCAATTGCTTCTACTTGACTACAGTAAAGGGCAAATGGAAATGGTGAGAGTACTAGACTGAAAGTGAGAAGAGCACAGAGAAAGATTGAAAAAATACAGAAAAACAAAAGTGTTTGGGTGTACAGGACAGAGGAAATGAGAAACAAGAGTTATAAAGTGGTAGAAAGTGAACCATAAAGAGACACCACAGAAAGGGAGAGAATTTAAATGGATAAGGGATTGCATACAGTATATGCAAATTCTTTGATCCTTTTTTCACAGCAGCTTGTCAGAGGGGGCCCCATTGCACCTGCTAAGTATGATGAAAAGAGCTCTCATTACACTTATGCAATCACAGGAAAAGCGAACACATCATATCTAATTGATAGAAACATTAATATGCTACGTTAAGGCAGAATAGGGGAAAACCTCCTAAATAAGTTCCTTACTGAATAGTTAGGTGCAATTATCTTTAGGCAGTCACTTGCATCTGTTCTCTCAGATGGTGACAGGCAATTAGTAGCATGTGAACCATAACCTCAATGAATACCAGCTATGATTTCAAATTAAGACTCTATTAATTGTTGACACAGGCAGTGCTGATCAAATCTCTGTTGGTGACTAGCTGAGTATTAATTAAAGCAGAACACTTAAAATACAGTCAGTGAAGCTACTGACTACACAACTTAACTAAGTACAATATGACAACTAGTCTGCCATGTGTCTTGTAAAAATACATGGTATAGTTGGGAATGATATGGAGAGAAGGAGTAGAGATAGCAAAGAGGGAGAAATCAGACATTATCATCCAAATTCCCCCACTGCATCTGTAATTGCAAAGCCAAATTAGACAGCAGTGAAATTCAACAAAAGATGTGCTAGACAAAAGTCAAATCTGAATGGCAAAGATGACCAATTGAAGCCACCCATCCACCTAGTCACAATATTCTGAAACTGTTCGGAGGTCTGTGAAACCACGAGTTGATTTATAAAAACATGCCAACCACTCCAGCTTTTATCAAGGTAAACCCCAAGAAAGCCTGGTTAAAACATCCATTGTTCTGAGCTTGACTTTGTGATATCAGCAAGGTATGTTATTGACTCAGAGTCAAAGATAAACATTTTAAAGCTGTTTTTTTTTTCCTTTGGATACTTAGGTGAATAGTAGTGTGGGAGTTTCCATGCAATGTCATTGTGATAGAAATAGGTGGTATAAGTCTTACCGTCATAGTTTGCAAGTTTCCATGGCACCAAATAATTTTAGATAAATATACTAGTAATTAAAAATTACTGGTGATTTCCAGCACTGTAAATAACCACCTATTGCAGTGTTGTGGACAGCTGTGTAAGCACACCATGACCTAGTGGTGTTGTAAGAGGAAAAGCTTCGAGTCATTAGAATTCACCCACTGCACTCCATGAGTGTGCTTGGCAAGACTCAAAGCAATCCACCACAGTAGCTGCAGAGCAGAACCACCAAAGGTCAGTAATGCCAACCTTGTGGCGGTAGCAGAAGCATCAAAGTCTTTAAGCTTCATCCTGTGAGAATCAATGTAATAGTTGAGATATAAGAATGAAGTGTAGGTCTACTGGTATTTCAAGCAATAATTACTTTTGAGATATTAAAACATATAGGTATTGGTCTCAACAGTATTCACGTGACTGAAGTTAAAAATGTGTAACTTTAATAGATGAAGGTGCAATGGACTCCTATTTAAGAAACTCTATAGTGCACCTTGTCTGCAGACTTATGTCTTCAGCGTTTAGAAGTGGTCATGCCTGCAGAATCGTCAACTGCAGCACAAAAAAAACTGCAGTAGAGAACCATGCAAAGATTGATTTCTATGAACAAAAAAACAGCTATCCGTGTACACATTTAGTATACACTGCATGTGAGCAAGCTCTATATAAATTTAAGGTTCTAACAGCTATGTCTCTGCCGAAGCCACAGGGTAACTGCTGAGGGCAAAGATCAAAAAATGTTTGGAGCAAAGTCTTATCCGTTATCCATCTTAGCTGTTATTGCTCTCTGCATTTCATACCAGCCTAACCTGATGACCAAAGGGGCACTCTGAAGTGGATATAGAGAATACAGCACGCAGCAGGAAGCATAGGCTTACTGTGGGTGTGTGCTTATGCATTTGAACGTGCACACAGCATTTGCAGCCCATTTGCTCTTGTTGAGCATTCTTCTCGTTTGTTTATGAAAATAAATGCTACCATGAATATGGATGTGCTAATTTGCCAACTGTATCTTCTCTAATTCCAGAAGTGACGTTCTGGTTCATTAAGGAAACTAAAAACTACAAAAAAGACAAGGATCACACATTGCTGGATATCAGGCCTGCATATTTATATACAAGTGTCTATGCCCACAAATAAAGCAGATGTTGACCGCTGCGGGGCTACATCTGGAGCAAGGCCCCTCTTCCTGCTGTTCTTTGTCTCATATGACATTAATATTTTTCTGCAACATCATAATGAGAATTTTAACAACCAGATATTTTACTAGTATATTATATATCACTTCATCTTAGTTAAGCATGTTAGTTTTTCGAATATTTATAAGCACTAAACACAATGTATCTTGATGAAAGGATAAGCCATAACTTATTTTAACTAGCAAATTTGGGGGATAACTACATTTCACGGCAATCCCTTAAAAGGTTTGTAAAATATGCCATTGAAAACCACAAATTTTATGATGTAAAGGATTGTGAAATATATTATCACAACAATAAAAACTATGACCAGCTGGTGTTGCTACAGAAATTCAAGGTGGTCAACAAATTCCTTAGGACTCATTCTCTGGAAGCGACAAATGCCATTACCAAATTCCACGGTAATGTGACCAGAAACATCTGAGCGATCTGGACCTCTCTGTTGAACTGACCAACCCACCAACACACTCACTGACAATGAAATCCATCCAGTTAATTCTTGCTTCTTTTGCTCCGTCCAGTTCTCTCTTTTTAAAATCACCCCAGGAGGACTAAAAGGAACATGTTGCACAGAGTCCTATGGCTCCTGTCCAGTGAGTTCTACTATTGTCATCCTCTTCTTAATCTCATCCTCCTCCACCCTATTTCCTCTGATTATGTCATTTTCCATGCATTTTCTCTACTTTTTCATCTCTGTCTATGAGTGTCACATTCAATTGAGTACCAAGGGAAAATGTAGCCTTATACTACAGCCTGATTAAACTTAGTGTAATGTGATGGGGTTCAAAAAATAGGATAGCTTGTGAGTGTATAGAAAGATAGTCGGGGCTCTTAGGGAGCTGACAGTGATGATGGAGACATAGAAGCCTAGTTGGTTGCTTGCTTGGTAGAAGAATCATCTTCAACTGTGGGTGGGCTGCAAATACAGTACAGATAAACATATCACTGAGGAAAAGCAGAAAGGGGGAAGAGAAAGCAGTAATTAGGAGAAAGAAGCATGGAGCCTCCTTGCTTATGACTTGGACAGTTTGGAACATGTTACATTTAAACACGACAGTTGTCTTTTCCTATCATTGAGAATTTCACCATTTCCCCACCATTTTTGTCTCTGCCCATTTCTACTCTCTAATTTGTCCCTTCTACTCTGATCATCTTTGCATTACTCCACCCTTTCCCGTTCTTGTCTCCCCAAACCTCTCTACCCCCCTTGTATGCTGTGCCACAGTGTAATCGATGAAGCAGAATTTCAGTAATCTGTTTCATTTGGCGTCAGTCCCACTGCCAGCCCCACAGATTTAGCCTAGAATGAGCAAGAATTGGAAGATTTTCACAGGCACTCATGCCCCTCACACACGCAAACAATCTGTCACTAAGGCAGCATGCCTGCATGGTATTTTTTTATAGTCTCATCTTTCTTATTAAGCCCCTAATGGGCTGGATTTTATAAATAATGCAGAAAACCATGGCTAAACTGCTCTACCATGTCACCACTGGACAGAAGACAGCAATGACATTCTAAAAAGCACTCAAACAGGACTTCTTCCCACACTGAGTACATGTACTTACATTTTAGTACTTGCCGATACAGAGTACCATTAGAAGCACTAAATGGTCATGAATAAGTTGCTGGACAGTAAAATCATCAATCTATTGCAGTTAAGCAAAGCCGCAAGAACGGAAATTCTTAAAAAAAAAAGAAAAAAAGAAGAACAGAGCTTTTATCTTAAAACAGCTCTAAACCACTGTGGAGGCCAACGTGGTATCTCGAGCAGTATTGGTGAGGTTTTATGAGTAGGAACACATATGTACATACAGGTACACAAAGGCAGGATCGGGCGAGATGCTTCATACTCATTTCTGCATCAGGACATTCCTAATATATAGTGTTGTAGTATTGAGAAATAGCAGACCAGAGCCAAAGCAAGTCCTTCACAAATCATATTTAAAACACAAAAATAATTTCATGTTAAAGAGGAAGTATAACATGCAAAGGATTTCCTGCAGCATAGCGGATATCTACTCTTGTAGTAACAGTGTCCTAGAATCAGCAGCTGTCTGCATCAACTCGAGAATAAATTGATAAATGTTCTATGTGCACGATAAGTACAGGTTGTTTATCTCCATTTTACATATTTACAAAGAAAGAAGCACACAATCCCTTACTTCAAATGAGTAATTGTTATCAATAATGATACCAAATAACAGCGCAAAAGAATTGTTGCGCTAGGCTGTTAACTAAAGAGTATTGTGAATTAAACGTACAAATTAGCTATTCATTACTTAGTGCAGTGGTGGCAAAGCCAATAGTTAGAAGTCCACCACCTCTGACTTAATATGTCAGAACATAGTGACAATGCCTTATACAGTTAAACCAAAACTTCAAATGTTTTGCTTCACCAACAACAAAAATCATTGCAATCAATAGTAATCAATGCAGCGGTACTGTACATTACAGCTAATTCTACTTTATTACTTTTTCCTAAAGTGCAAATGGTATTGCACTAGTCAAACAGAAAAACAAAACATAAATATTGCACATGCAGATCAAATCACTGAAGTGCAGAAAGCATTTGTGCAAACTACTCTTACCATGTAGAAGTATGAGAGACAACAGCCAATGGTCCAGAATACGGAGCCCGTCTTCACTGATTTCACCTAAGATAAAAAAAAAAAGAAAAAGAGCAGAGAATGATACAAAAGTCACAGTATCATATTGGCCATGTTTCAACATCAAATAAGACATGAGGAACCACTATTTGTGTTGCACAAAGAAAACTAAAGCATCACAGGCTACACTCCGTGGTAATGATTTCATGTTCTCCTTCACTTCCTTTAAAAGAAATAAACAAATACAAATGTATAATATGAACAGAGCACAGGCAGTTTTCTCCACTAAATGTTTACTCCATTTATTTTATGGTGCTGTGCTTAGGAAACAGAGTTCCGTTTAAAAGCTTTGTTACCACCGATCTAATGGATCTAAACCTAGGACATGGATTTTTAAACTAATGTAAAATTAACTTATTTATGCTCAAAATGGATACAATGTATAGTTTGTGCATAAAAGCCGTTTAATGATCATAACAGAGACTGCTTCCTGAAAATACAAGCAAGTGGTGACGATGTTTAAAATCAGTCACACACTCTCTCTCTCTCTCTCTCTCACACACACACACACTATAGGTTACGACTAAAAAGCAGGGGAGGGGTGTCAACAGGCTTGATCACGTCAAAGTAAGAATCATATTTATTGAGGGGAAATCAATTACGACTGAACCAAGGTGTTCTCGCCTTGCCCAAATACCCGGCAGTGTGTCGCAGACAGATGACTGGATCAACTACTAATCGATCAGTCACATACTGAGCCTGCTTCATGCACAAATCAATGGTGCTAAGCATTGGTTCTGCTGTGTGTTGGTTGTCCACAGTAAGAAGGTCTGTAGTGGTATGATTATTACTCTCACCTCTAAGAAGATGAAAAATCTGTTTGTGGAAGGAAGGAAGGAAATCACAATGGTTTACAGCCTTGTTGCTGTATTTCAGGTTTTCTTAACAGGAGTAAAGTAAGATGAGATTTGCTGACATAGGGAAGAAGGGGTGATTTCTTATTACATACACCTGGTGATTTCAATTCTACCTCAAGTGCTTATGTGTGACTTTTCACCTGAATACATATTTAAAGGCTAATTACCCGCTGTTTTTCAGTGAACAATATGGTCTTGTAATTTAAGTCCAGTCTGGAGAGACTTGGCATTTTAAATGTCTAGATTTGAGTTTTTAAACAAAAGCTGAGCCTCATTACCTCAGTGCAGTGTAACAACTGAAATGGGAACAGATTGTTAATCTGAGAGTTTACTCATTATGATCAGTCAACTCAAAGTAAAGATAAAATAAGACTTGAAAGTTAATCGAATATGTTGCTTGCTATTTTATTTGCTGGTCTGTCTTTAGTTAAGAAATGTAGTTTTAGTTTTATGTGGTTATATACATTGTTTATACATAAATAGCATAATATAATTGGGGCTGTAAGGATTAAATTAATGTATAGCATGTGAAAATGTGAAAATACAAAAATACACTGGCGGAATTCTTCTATGGTAGGTTTTAAAAGGGATAAAACACTCATGCAAAAATGGTCAAAACCAGAAGTTAACTATAACAAACCCGTAGGTATTATAACCAGGTAATCAAAAACAGCTGTGGAAGGAAAACAATACGTTAGGTCAACACACATACAGTCTGTAGTGTTTATCATTGTCATGAAACATCTATTATTGAAGATGAAGATATTAAAGATAAAGATGCAGCTTCCCCATTGGTGTGCAAGTCTGTGTGATTCTCAATGCATGTGAGTTAGCTAGTTAGTGTATAAAGATTTATGGGTACATTTCATTGTGGGTATTAATGAATTACTTAATTTACAAAAATTATGAATAAGTGGATCTTGTCCATTTGCTGTAGCTTCAACGGTGCACCACTATCATAGCTAGTTTACGGGATGTGGTCCTCAATGCTGCTAAACTGTGCTGACAAACCTCTCATGTGACAGCAGCACAAACGTCCTACAAAATGCGGTTGAAACAACACCGCTAACACATTAAATGTAGGGATGATTTATGGTTAAAGGATGAAAACAAGCCAAACAGACTTACAACAGTAACTGTCCCAACAACTGTGGTCTCAGACAATGTTCCCACTCAAGCTGCAACAAAGCTGTCTATTTAGTGCATGAACAACCCATGTCCAACTGGTGCCTCAGCCTCCAGAAAGAAAGAGAGAGAGAGAAAGATACGAGAGAGAGAGAGACAGAGAGAGAGAGAGAGAGAGAGACAGAGACAGAGAGAGAGACAGAGAGAGAGAGAGAGAGAGAGACAGAGAGAGAGAGAGAGAGAGAGACAGAGAGAGAGAGAGAGAGACAGAGAGAGAGAGAGAGAGAGACAGAGACAGAGAGAGAGAGAGACAGAGAGAGAGAGAGAGACAGAGAGAGAGAGAGAGAGAGAGAGACAGAGAGAGAGAGAGACAGAGAGAGAGAGAGAGAGCGAGAGCGAGAGAGATTGCATGTGTCTATAAATGTTATTAGAAAGAACAGTTCTGGTTCTAAGAGGATTCAATTATAGATTATGGGAGGTTTTGTGAATGTGTGTGATGGGAGGGGGTGTAAACACAAAGATTGAGTGAGTGGAGTAGAGCAAGTTATTAGTGGATAAAATGGAAGAGCTGGATAATGAAGATTGGGCTGAGATTTGATAGAAATGATCTGTGCATTTGTGACATCTGGAGATGGGACCTTGCAAGACCAGGAAGAGAGTGGAAGAAAGCAATGAGCAATAATGAGATACAAGAAGACAGAGAAAGGCAGGAAGAACTATAAAGAAAAGAAAAAAGAGGCAAGAGCAAAACAACAGCAGGGACAAAAAAAGAGACAATTAAGGGGTGACGAGAGAAAAGAAAGATGGAGAGAAGGAAAAGAAAACGTAAAGACAAATGTGGGTAAATGAGACTAATAATAGGAAGCAGTGAAGCATGGACAGGATGATTGTTTTTCAGGAGCCCCTGCCAAATACAACAGAGGATGTGAGTGAAAAAGGATTTTTCTCCAATAGAGCTACTTTGCTGTTGACACATCACCGTAAGAGGCAGTGATAGCACCCGGAAGGAACACCATATTGACCATATACATAAAATGACAAGAAGCTATTAGAATAATGCAAAGCCAAACTGCTGTACCTAACACATCCCTATACATGAGGCTTCATGTGAGACAAATGCTTGGTCTAAAAGTTTCTGGCAAGTTAAATGATGAATTATTAGGGATTCTTTAGAATTTAAAGAGATTTCAGATGAACACAGAATGGAAAAAGGTTTTCATGAAGAAGAAAAAAAATAACCCACCATCACCAACAAAAACAAATAAGAACAAAGTAAAACAAAATAAAAAATAAAAAAAATACTACTAGGCTCCTAAAAACAGAATTTCGGTTCTTCTCATCAGTTCCAAACAAACGCTACATTTTGCTAGAATGTACATATGTGTCTGTCAAGAGGATCTGTGTACATGACAACGCGCATCAAGACTACAGCATATCTGCTAATGAAATATTACTGTATTAATGATTTCAAAGATTTAACGTCCTTTCCCTCCCTGTCTCTTAAGCTAAACCCAACAAACCGTATTTTAGACAAAATTTGCGTGAATCGAGCTTCTTTATTCTCCAGCGGAGGAGAATGATCTGTTTACTAGGTAACCTCAAGACTGACTTGAGCATCACCTGTGAAAGTGGTTACAGTACACAATAAAGATGATCACAGCTGCAGACTCTAAATATACACACTGATTAAAAAAAATTCAATAGTTTTAATCTAAATTTGACTAAAACTAATGTACATTTTTGCCAAAAGACTAATTTACTGGTTGCCGTTTGTGTGGTCACATTTGATAATTTACATTTACTAATTAACATACAGTAGATACAGGTTACCCAGATACAGACCAGGTAACTAACCTTATACGTACATCTTAATAAATATTTATGTGCCGTGTTTTGTTGTGTATGTGCCTCTTTCTGCATAAAATTTGTGGCTGAATCTAAATTTATGTGGAATAATTCCCATTCTCCTAAAGCAATTCAAGGTCAGTTGGTTAAGTTTTTTCATGTTTCTCTCTGCATGAGAAATTACATAGGTTTCTATGAATACATGTTCTCTGTATGTTTAAAGTATTCACACCCCTTTTCTTGTTCTTATGCAGCCCAGCAAAAGCCTAGACATGAACAAGAGCCCTGAATATGGCAACTCACTTCCCAAACTGCAAATGAGATGATTTGATAAGAAGAATGGAATAAACTGCTTCAGAATTTCCACAAAGTACTGAATTAATGGTCTAAATATTTCTATAAATGAGATTCCAGTCTTTCAGTTTTAATGAATTTTGAATAATTTATTGGTAAATCTACAACACAATGAAAAAGTTAAGGATTCTGAATACTTTAAGGCTACTGTAACCAGGGGCACCATCAGCTGTGTAGTTACACTTGCACTGAGCCTGTTGCCTATAATTTAAGTCCCACTACAACAAAGCCAGTCAGCCACCTGGACACTTAACTGTAGGTTATTGCCAGATAAGTGACAGTGAACAAGTTCAAAAATGGGTCACAGTGCTGTCCGCATGCACAGGCACAAGCTTAGTGACTTACACAACATTGAAACCACATCTAGACCCGATTTGACAACCTGACATAAAGTGGGATTGCAGAATCCTTGGATACAAGATGGAACTTGGATAAAAGGTCCCTTCCACGCCTGTGGCATCTGTACAGCCAAGCTTGTTATGCTGTGATAAACAGCTGTAAGGCATGACATGATGAAATACCAACATCACCATTTCTACCTGGATGAAACCCTCCACTGAATAGCATGCCTTTACACTCTAGCAAAAAGAAAGATCAATGCCTTGAAGGAAAAATAAAAAAATTGGACAAATAGCCCATGAGCTACTATTACCTCTCACTGACTGCCTGTGGCATGCATAATCAAAGGTCTTCTCTGTTCATTTACTGAACCACCCTTGTATGAGAACAGAGAGCCAGTTTCCCTGCTCATCAGCCTGTATAACAAGAACCTGCACTACCATTTAACAGACCGAGCATATGAGGAAAATTTGTCTCTCTGTTGGACTTCTCCACTGAGACTTCAAATGACATTGCGGATGTAAAATAATAATGAAAATGGCAAAGCTATAACAAAAATGTGAACGGTTTAAAATTGAACAGTAAAACACGCGCGCACACACTTTCCGTGTTTACTGATCAAACATTTGTGATGATCAGGAGACTATAACTGGTTCAAATTAGGATTCAGAAGTGTAAATCTACTACTGTTGGCTGTGCAGTAACTGACTCCCCAAACTAGCAGTGAAGACTGAATTTATCCTGCATGCTGATACATCTGCATAGCTGTGGGACTCCTGCAGATCTTTCACTGTTTTAAGCAGCAAGAGTGTTTTTTTTTTATTATTGGGAGCTGCAGGCAGTTACATTGAACACTGTGGGTATTAATGAAAAAAAACAATCTAGTTTAAATTAAATTGTGTTAAATTTAGTTTTGTTTTTTTTTATCTCTTAAAATGTAATATGAACCAGATATAATTTATACATTTCCATAAATCCATACAAATATAATTGGTCAGTACTGCATATGTGATTTATTTGCATGAGCTGTGGCAAAAATAATAAGGAAACTGAGCGGCAGAAGCATTGCAAAGACAGAGGAGAGGTGCCATGTTTGGTGCTCCCTTCCAAAGTCCAAATCGGCAAGTTTATGGCATGGGAGGAGATGTGACCTTTGAAGATGGTTATTTAAGCCCTTCTCTCACAAAAGCTGTCTTATGGTTATTAGGCTGCAGTAAGCATCAGTAAGGGCCTTAATTTGGGTTGAGGTTTGTCCTGTGTCTTCACCAACAGCCCCTCACATCCTCCAGCTTTTTATAAACCAGGCCTGTGCATGCCACCACTTGCAAATGATTTCCTTACAAGCAATTTAATCTTTTTCCCGATCTTTTCAATATTAAATTTGAACACTTAAATATTCTATCATATTTAAACACCTGATTCAAGGCTGGTTAACTGTGCAGGTGAACTTTTCTCTCAGTGACAAATGTAATTTCTTAACTGTATCCTGTCAGCTCTATTTTCTGTCACTGCAGTTCAGTGACAGGGCAACATGGAGCAATTATGTTAGGAGAAAATCCATGGTATAGCCTCAATGCAAAGACAATACTGTATTAACAAGGATGCCAACTGTACACTGTAGAGACAGGTGGCTAGTAATTTTTCTATTTATTACTTTCTAGTATTTCTATTGCATTGCGCATCTATTAGTGCCTTTATATTCAAATACATTTTGCTACCAGGTTTCTATTGAAGATGATTACTACATTTTCATTAAGTGAATTACGTGAATCAAGTGAAAAAAAAAATAATAAAGCATTTTGTACTGAACAAATATAGCTCAATACAGAATGTGTAATATTTAAAACTTGCCAATGTCAACTACAACAAGGAAGATAGCGATGCTATTAAAACTGTTTGGAAAACAAACCTTCAGTCTCTCTCTCTCTCTGTCACACACACACACACACACACACACACACACACACACACACACACACACACACACACACACACACACACACACACACACCCCAATAGCTACAGGGGTGTAAGGCAGCTGCTGATGCAACTGAAAGGAGTGGACAGACTGAGGTAAAGTGAAAAGTCTCTTTCTGACATCTTTGACGTCAAAAACCCCAGTCCTTCCATCTATTGTTGAAACCATGAAAAAACATTTTAAAAATCCATTGCATATCAACCTTTTGTGTCAAGGTCTTTACTATAGTAAAAAGATGAACAGGTCAAATAAAAATTTAATTACTGATTAACAATTACTGACATAAATTTTTAACATCTTACAAGGCCATCTTATTGTGATAATACATTTCAACTTGTTGAAAACAATGATGCTGAATTTCAACAAGGTTAGCTGCCCTGTAGGGTATACCACAACCTGCATTGTGCTTGTAGTATTTTGTTTTTTTTAAAAGGAAGAGGGGTGATGGAGTAATTCAACCTTTAACCCAGGATCTTTTCAATGCTACTCCTAAAAGGTCATTTTAGTGTGAAAGATTTACAGTGAAGCTTGCCATTTCCTGAACTCCACATGGTTGGCAAAGATGTAGAGTGCCTTTCAAAGCTCGTGATAAATAATTCAACATCTGAGGCAAAGCAACACTTGAAAATAGGGCTTCTTTCCTGGCTACACAGAGCAAGTCCCCTTTAAACTAATAAAGCATGCTCGACTGTGTTTCAGATTTTGACTTTTTTTTTAGCGAGAAGAGATTTAAAACCTGAATGAGCACATATTAGGACTTTGTCCTAATTCACCACCACAATGTTTAAACTGTCACTTCATTAAAACAACAATAAAACATAATGTCTAATCATTATAGTCACATTACAATGATATGACTGCCTAGATTAATTTGCCATGTACAATAAGATTCATACTCATAGCACCTTTAAATCAAGTGTCCAGTGTACATACCCAGAGATAGTAGGTGAATTGCAGGGCGAAGATGGCGATGCCCTCATTGTCAAAAGACCCCGCAACAGAGCGGGAGATGTAGCCAGGGACTATGGCAATGAAGCAGGCTGCCAGCAGCCCTGCACCCTGGTTCCACAGTTCCCGTGTGAGCAGGAAAGTGGAGATGGCAGTCAGACCACTGAACACGGGAGCTAGGAAGACACAAACATCACGAATGTGGACTGTGATGTGGAGAAGGTTGAGCACGTAGTGAATGAGACCCGCAGTCGCCATTAAACCGGGGTAAACCTGGAGGGGAAGAGATAAAATGGTTTTGAGAAAACGAAAGGATGAAATCAACAAAGAGACAGACTTGTCTACTAGTGGGTGACAAACAGGGACAAAGATTGAGGAACCATGAAAGGTGGCAACAGAAAGTTATTTTCAGCCATCGGCACATTGCCATATGAATGGCAGTGTCTGTGAGTTGATCCATCTGTACAGTGTCAAGCCACAATTTAGCTCGCTCGGACAAAGTTAATCTGAGAGCCGCCACCTCACAGCTATAAGGTCCGTGGTTCAAATCCCAGCTGGCTGTGGCCTCTGTGATGCAGACTCCAGCATGTTCTCCCCTTGTTCCGTGGGTTTCCTCCCACAGTCCAAAGACATGCATGTTAGGTTATTTGCTGATTAAATAGCCCATAGTGAATGCAAGTGTGTATGGTTGTGTGTTGGCCCTGAGATAGAACCCTACTTCTCACACGATGACAGCTGGAAAAGCCTCCAGTCCCCCCGACCCTAAACAGGATAAGCAATTACAGATAATGGATGGACTTTTGTTCACAAATATTTGGTCAAAAACCCATTACATTTCCATCACTCCTAGCTCTACTGACATTAACTCTAATTAACGAATAATAATTTGAATGCTAACATGCTAAACTAAGAAGGCAAACATGGTAACAAACTCAGTAAATATGGAAGTGTATTAGCTCTAGCATTGCACATATAAGCTAGCATGGTTTGTAGACTTTACATTCCTCTTCCTAAATGGAGTTAAGAAATTGTTAAAATTATGTTTGGTTTTGCAAAGAGGAGGTGCATAGAAGATGAGCTCATCAAATAATCAACACTTATTTCAGACTTATTTACACCAACAGCGTTAAAGTCAGTGCTGTGAATTATAGTCATGGCCAAAATCTTCGGAAAAAGATACAAGAGGCTCATTTCAACTTCCTCAGAACTCATGGTAACGAATTGTTAATTTTGCCTTACCATTTGGTCAAAAACAAGACCAATCTACTATTGTACTATGTAATGTTCTTCAAATTTTGTAGTAAAATTTAATTACATTCCTCCACTCAGTTGAGGTTGGGGTCTAAGTTGGCCACATTCCACATGGCCCCGTATTTTACATATCTAAGGGAAGATCCAATTAGGGTTCTCTGCACTTCACTGACTATAGTTGGAGGGAAGAAAAAAAAACAAAACAAATCAAGAGGCTATGTTTAACATTTGAGTGATATCTTTGATGTGTGTCAGTTGTAGCTGCAGTAAATACACTTTGCCCACCCATTAATAAACTTAGGTATTCACACCTCACACCTCTAAGCTTTATCAACCAATTTACTTCGATAAAAAAATCAACCATGTCTTAGCTGTGAGGATTGTACTCTACTGTAGTGGTATCCTGCTATTTACAAAACTTCTCCTGTAATTATTAGCTCTTTTCAACCCTGTGGTAGCGCCCAGGCTCCCAAAAAGTAAGTGATAATTAAGATTCGCCATCATAATACTTTTTTTTTTTAGGTTTTGGCTTGTTGGACAAAAATGTGTCAATAATAAAAGGGTGCACAATTTTTCTAAATTTACATCTAAGAACCCATTACATGGCCTTTTATTATGAAAATATAAACTGGAACTGACTAAAGCCGTTACCACAACTGAAACTGAGTCATTGTCCTTGGCAACAAAGAGTGGTTTAATGGCTAGACAGCACTCTGTTGTTATGAACTGGCACATTAGAGAAGCCTTGCTTCCTTATCTATGGCTCGGGAGAATGAGCAACTGACAGCCGTCCTCTGGGACATGGAGGGTGGTTGGAAGTGAAAGGGAAATAAAAGGGAAAGGGCAGCTGGAGTGGTCCAGGCACAGAGGCACTCAATTGTCACATTAACTGATATTGCCTTATCTGTCTTTCAAACTGTGTGACCCATCTGAGTGCGTTGAGACTTTACGCTATCATACAGAATTAATGAGGACCATCAAGATCATATGTCTGGATTGAATTTAAAGAGAGAAAAAAAAAAAAAGAGGGAATCAGGTAAAGTAAGAATGGAGCAAAGCATGGGGGTAAGGAATGATACCAAAAGAAATGCCAATGAAGACAGACAAGAGATGGCCAAAGATAAAGAGACAGCCAGCAGGTTGAGTTAAACAGAGGCCAAGTTGGGAAAAGGTTTGATGCAAAGGGTCACACACTACCACAAATGATGATAGAGACCAACATCAGTTAAATGCCAACACACAAAAAAGTGTAGAATTCATGAACTGCATTCTGGGCAGTGAAACAGACTATGCATCGGAGATTGACCTAGCACTTGTCCACGCCCCTAATGTTTTAAAAGCACAGGCTACATGCAAATAAGAGCTCTCACACAGTCATTTTGTTTTTTTCGAATGCAGTGTGGGAGTCAACAAAATGCCCTTCTTCCCTGAAGCCTGTCTATGCCTAGAAAATTATCTAGCTCACTCATGCAAACAAGTGGGATTTTGACAATTGGCCTACACAATAAATGAGCAAGTGGTTTTGGTAATCTAGCAACTACCATTATGATGCCTCTGAGTAAGGAACCAATGAATTCCACCTAAGCTTTACATATAAAACATAAAGCAGGTAGTTGCCTGTAAATTGATATGGATCTAGCAATGGGTCCGCTGGTCAGACCTCAAAAATAGCTGTCAGATATCTGTGCATCATTTCCGGTAATCAATTTGCATCAGAGAAACACGTGCATTTAGCATGAACATAGAATGAAACACCCACACCTGCTACTGAAGAGCCAGCAGGGCAGAACTCTAAAGGGTTACAGCGGTCTCTTTCAAATAGTAATATTCCCTATTAAAAGCACTCACAAATTTTACAACATAGTTTGTAGTTTTTAGCAATCATTACTCTGGAATATTTTTTTTCGCTAATGTAAAGCTAAACAATTCCAGCACACTTTATATTGATACCAGCACTGCAGCACTATCCCTGGGCATCTAGAATACAGACAGCATTTTCTAAATGCCAAAGAAAAAGGTGTATAGTAGTTTGTCTTAGAGATACTGGTGTGGATACAAGCATCACCCACAGTGTTGTAAATCATATTACACACTGCAATGACAACATGACCTTCCTAATTGCTTTATAATTGCTAAGAGACGGTGCAAAACATACCCTGGCTAGGAGAATCAGTCTACAAATTATACCAATTGAATCGATCTTTGTAACTACTTAACATTTTCAAGTCAAAAAGATGTGAGCTTCTTCTGCTAGAGAGAAGCTATACTTAACATAATGACTGACCACCCTCAGATGCAATACTTGAACTACCTTGCTATAATCTGCTTCAGATAAATTGCTGTGTAGTTGTTTCTTACTCATACATTTATAATTTGCGAACAAAATAAAGGATAAAATAAAGTATTTAAATGCACACTTATTTGTATGCATGAGACAATGTGTGGTGCTGCCTAGGAATTTTATGAATATCGTGAAAATTAACTTAAAAATGTGCGCCTTCCAATTCTGATTACCAGTCTAATCATGAGTTTCAGATCCCACCCTATGGGTACAAGGCCTAACCCACATTTCCATGTAATGTAACAGAACCAGCACATCCATTATCACAAGACAGGCTTGTCATATGCAATTACCAAAAGCTGATGGTAATTACTTATGACAGATATATGCTGATGAATGGGTTTTGGATTCCAATTCCTTGGGTCTCTTGTGCCATAGTCAATACAATATTCAACCATCAGCATGTAGTGTGGCTACAGCTCCCGCCCTGCACCATCTGCTTGGTGCTGTAATGATAACAGCATCCGATAGCATTTCACAGTATTAACTTGCCTCACTGTCTCAACTGTGTGAAGGACCTCTACAATCAGCCTGCAGGACTGAGAACCATGCAGAGAAATAAAAAGTGAGGGGAGTCAAACTTAAGGCACTGAAGGCCAGCCTCTCAGCTAGACCCAGTAATGGAAGCATGTTGGGAGACATTTCCAGTTATCTGGCACAGAGGACCTGTATTATGTAGCCCTGATGTATCATTAGCTAGTGCAATTACAACTAAGAGAGTAAGCCTTGTGGGCTCATGAAAATTGGTTGAGAGAAAATAAGGCAGGGGGGGTATATGTTAAAGACATGAGGGAGATGGATAGATCAAAAGTACTTTACTCATACCGGCCCCAGAGTTCAAAGGGTGCAGGGCTTAGAAGATGAGGTTGGGACAAGGGATGCGCTGAGGAGGTGAAGTGGGGAAAGGGTAAATATACTGCATGGAATCACCACTTTGCCTTTTAAACAATAAGGGTTTGAAAGTTTCGCAACATTCACCGATGCTGGCAAAAGAGGGTGGACCACAGTGGCTTCACGGTTCATTGCCGATACTGGAACTTAAATCCATGCTGCCCCAGAGGAGTTTTAGAGGAATAGGGTATCAATGCATTAGTTGCATAACCCCACATAGCCCTATCTTACTCTAACACACCCTCATCATTGACAAAACTAATGACAGGCAAAAGATCTACCTTGCATTTGCCTGCATTAACCATAGATCAGAACACGAGTACTGACTACATGTCACTACATTCTTAACTCCCTACAAAATCCTGCCTTGCCAATGAAACAATCTTTGCAACTAAATTGAGGGAAAGGGCCACTCCTTTTTCCAATCCAGCACCTCTGGGTAGAGATGTAATCGCTATATTCTCAGTATTTCTTGGGGCTGGATGAGTCTTTAATATCTGTATCAGAACCTAAAGTCTTCTTAAAATATCTTTAACATATTGCTGTGAATACATTCGCAGCTAATTTTGGCATACTACAGTACAGTATCAGCGGCCCCCAGTATCTTGAATTCCTGCATTGCTTTCCAACAAAACACTCCGCAGGACTAAGTCTTAAGCCATTGCCAGGTACATAAACAGGCTCCTGTCAGCCTATTTAAAATGAAGAGAACCTAATGGGCATCTCATTTCTATTATATACCTTCCTTTACTTTGTAAGAGGTGTTCATCCTAAGACAGATTATACAATTTAAACAAATGAAAAACCATAAAAATGAAAAGTGCATTCATGTGTAATTTGCATATTTTTATATGGTAAAACTTACTGTGCCACCGACAATCCTACCCAGTGGGTACCAGGCCCTTTCATCGAACCAGTTGAGGAACTCGTAGAAGCCATTTGTAGTGAGATGGTGTGTTGATCTATAGTTGAACCTTAAGAAACAGAAAACAAACAAAAAAAAGGTGGACTGAGTATATGGCAGAATACCCCCGCCCCCACAAAGACAACATCCAGTTCCATCTATAAACTATACATCAACAGCTTTTGGGTTGTCTCTTCAGGGATCACCACAGCGGAATGTGTTCTACACATTGATTTGGAATAGATTTTCTTACGCTGGATGCCTTCTCAGGCACGGGATTTGCATCTGAGGGTGGCACGGGATGAGCACGTGGCCTGTGGTGGCTGGGTGGGGCCACACTTGTTAGGGTGGGATTCGAACCTGCAAGCTTCTGCATCCCAACACAAGACCCCCTTCCATCTATAGACTAAATTTGCCAAAATGTTACACCTTTTTGTTATAGCTATTTTAGTTCTACACATTATGAAAATGGGAAGAACGCATAAGCTGCACAGACTTTGCCTTGTTAGAATAGGGAAGATAAAGCTTCAACTTCACTGTCGGCCTTTGTAGTTAAGCCAACAATTCTCATTCCCATTGATTAAAAAAAAAATTAAAGATGAAGGGCTCTCACACTTATTGTGGCATTTTTCAGAATAAAGCTGGCTTTTTGTGCAGATAATTCTAATGAAACCACCGGCATGTGTCGAGGTGACAAAGACATAAAATAGGTCTGGTGTCGAAACAGATGTAACGTCCAAAAAGACAAATCCAAGAATAAATGTAAGGACTATCGCTGCAAACATGCCTTGATTCACACTTGTAGCTATAGTAAGCTGAGGGGCTTGGAGCACTGTCAAGCAGCAGACTGAAAGAGCTGACAATGTTAAGATGGATAGGGCTGCCAAAGAGAACCAAGCTGGTATTGTGTACATTTCCAGAGGCACCTTCTTCACTGTACAGCTCATTATTTAGGGCATGTGCAGAAGCTTGGGCTTGGGGCACAGAGAACCTTTAGCAGGGCCAACAGTTTGCTAAAGGACAATTACTAGTTCTTCACAGTCTTTAAAAAAAGATGTAGGCTATACCAGATGACAGAGGTTCTTTCATTAATAATGCATAATTATTTAACAGTACTGTCAGCCAACATACACATGGTAAGGATAGACTGAAGAGCACAGGATGTTAAAAATAATGCCAAGCTATATTTAGCTGTGATTTGGTTGCAACACTTTTTGCTTTTCCAAAGACCAAATATGGGTGAGTGAGTGCTGCAATACTAATAGGCACATTATGTTAATACTGTGAATTTCCATTTATATACATCAATCATAAACATGCCTACCCAAGAATACATTACAATAACAGTATTTACAGAAATGCTGTATGTAGGCCAGTGCTGGATCTAAATCTGGATCTGCATCAAAAAAAAATGTGAAAGGCAGTCATCAAAAAAAGTACAAATATATTATTTATGATCATGCAACTAATAATATAAAAACAGAAAACTAAGATTTCACAATGTTGTGATTGGATAATTCATAATGTAATTAGTTATGAGCCTTAGTCATTTTACTCCATTGCTTTATAGTTCAATTACCTCCTAACCTGATCCTACGCTGCACTGTTTGAGTGCTGTTCGATACACTGCTGTATTTTTAAAATTGTGGCATTTTACAATTACAAATGAACAAAAATAAGACAGAATCCAGAAGAAAACAGGATGTGCATTGGAACATTAGCTTGCAAGAATCTCTCTCTCTCTCTCTCTCTCTCTCTCCTCTCTCTCTCTCTCTCTCTCTCTCTCTCTCTCTCTCTCTCTCTCTCTCTCTCTCTCTCTCTCTCTCTCTCTCTCTCTCTCTCTCTCTCTCTCTCTCTCTCTCTCTCTCTCTCTCTCTCTCTCTCTCTCTCTCTCTCTCTCTCTCTCTCTCTCTCTCTCTCTCTCTCTCTCTCTCTCTCTCTCTCTCTCTCTCTCTCTCTCTCTCTCTCTCTCTCAAAACGTACTGCAATGTCATTTTGATGGAATATTATGCAGCCCTAGCAGATATAACTATGAGCAAATCTATTTTACTGACATTGAGGCCAACAGAATACTAATTATGGGTTGAAAAGAAACAGGTAGGACAGGCCTTTCAACAGCCCAAAACTGAATAAACAGCTTTAATCACTGCCATCTACTCCACAGTCAGGTGGTCTGGTGTGCCAATGAATGCAAGTGAAATTGGGACAGAAGCAGCAGAACCACCAAAGCTGCTTGTTTGTCAATTACACACATTATCAAGATAGTGTGTTTAAAACTGTTGGCATGAGATGTAGCTCATTTATCACCACAAGGTTTTCTACCGCCCCCACACTGCACCTGAAGCCGGAGCTCTCCACCCTCGTGTATGGCCTCCCATCTTGGCTCTTTTTTTGAGACAGCACATGGGAGCCAAACATTAGTCATTTCAATCCCAATACTGAGATGTGATCTTGTGTTCATCTTGAGCACCATGTTTCCAAAAAACAAACCAAAAACTCAAATCCCCAAGTCAGTTTCCTAACTATTTTCTGGTATATAGTGTACGTTTTTGCAACTGTGTTTTGAGAATATGTGGTACTAGTGGTTTAAATATGACATTATAAAGAGGTGAAGGTTTAAACATTTAAAAAGGTTGCACAAAAACACAATACAAAAATTATATTTAGAAGTTTGACCAGGACATTGCATTATATTCTTTGACAATCTAGTTGTTCAGTAGATTTGAACCTAAACAAGCTCAGTGAAGTTCCCAGGCATTGACAGACATGCAAGGAATTAAGAAATACAAAGCGATCTTGAAAAGCGTGGAGCTGACAAGTGTTTATCCTTGTGGCTCCTCAGGCAATCATATCATATTACTCAACATGAGGCCTGAGGACCTGAATCTGGTCACAGTACAGACTAGGACAAACAAACTATCCAGCTGGAACCCAAGAGTGACCTAGATACAAACATATTTTCATTTTAGTGATACTGAGTTGGGGGGGAAAAAAGGATCTTAAATACAACTTAGTTTCTGTAATCCAAATCTTATTTTACTGCACATAACTTACAGTGGAACACAAAACAGTTGTAAAGACAATACTTGTTCTTTCAATCTTTGAGTCCATTTCCCTACAGAGTGAGTTGTGCAAAGATCAAAAACGTTACAAAGTGCAAAGCTACACAAGCAGCCAGGTCTGAGAGTTTTAAAACACTGGGACTTCCAAAGCAGGTGGAACTGCTCAGCCACATATGCTTCATTGTTCTGCAGCTGTCAAATTGGTGAGGCAGAAACAAAGCCAATTCAAAGAAAGCTTTTAAAAGACAACTCTGTTCACCGCTAAACCACAAAACCCATTTTCCAATGACCTCATGGACAACCAAGCAAGTGCCTTATCCCAGCCCTTGTCATTTGATAGAGCAGATAATTTAGCTCTCCCAGGCACATTAGCAATTTAATGCATAGCTGCCAGTATGGTATGGACCACAGAGCACACAGGGCCTTTGATGCTAGTAACCAACCTCAAACACTAGCAAGTCAGCTTTAAGCTGAACAATACACAATAATACCAATTAAAACATCCTGTGTTAACTAAGATGATAAAATATAACAGGCCTTATATCAAACCCTTAGATAATCTTAAAGCAAACTGAAAATTAAAAAGTGTCATATGGATGTGGCTCAGTTGGTAGAGTGGCCGCCTACTAACCAGGGGTGGAGGTTCACGCCCAGCTCTTCCTGACTTAACCCCCAACAGCCCATCCCCATCCCTCTAGCTGTGTAGTGCTGGTCCCAAGCCCGGTAGAAATTGGGTAGGGTTGCATCAGGAAGGGCTGGATGCCCTTCCTGGAAGGAAAGAAAAAGAAGAAGAAAAAACTGCCAAATTAACATGCGGACAAATAATAATTCGCTGTGGCGACCCTTAACTCAGGATAAGCCAAAAAGGACAAATAAAAAATAGTGCACTTTAGATCATTCGGGGGCCCCTGCATGCAACATAATTATTTAACATCAAAGTCCATTTCACTGATTACCAGTTTCTTGTCCAGACAGGGCCATGATCATCAGCATGACTAAGTGGGGCTCTATTGCTGTTTACAAGCCAGTAATGCCACACCGAGTATCGACTACATAATCAGATGCATCATTGCCTTTTCCCAACTGGTTCACACCGTCTAAACAGACTTTTGGTTCCAGAAGTGTAATCACCACCCTTACTCACTGGCCAGCTCTGTTTAAATTCTGAATGAATAACCTGCAAATGAATTCGGGCCAGCACGTACATATGAAATGAGCATAATATGCTAAAAGACCCAATGTCTGTTGAGCACTGCACTTGTGTGAAAATGAAATCTTTAATACTACATTTGTTGCTAACAGTTTTAGTAATCACTTTTTTCTGATCTTACTAGACAGATTAAAAAAAATTATCTGAACAACTTCGCTTTTATTAGCAAATAGGATTAGGAGAATTGTATGTTTGTTGTTCCAATCTCACTTCACACTTGTTAGTCCTGTTCCAAAATTAATAACCTCGATGTTAGTGAGAAAAGCACATTATTTGGCTCACAGGAAACTGCCCAAGCTTTAAAAGTGCTCAGTGTAGAGCATAGACAAGATGAGGCATCCTGCTATTATCTACTGTATCACTGCATTGTAATCATGGACGTGCATGCGTTCCTACTTGCTCAATCATGCAGTCATTGTGTGGATGGTTGATTGCAACATTACATACACAGGAGAAGGCTTTATGCAGCAAATATGAATTTAAATATTGGCTGTAATTAAAAGACTGCTGGAACACATCGGAAGTTCAATTAGACACTGGGTACAATAAGATATCTGATAGATGTTTACACAAACTCATGGACAGTAACATTTGGTATTAAACAAATTTGCAAATGATTATTGTGCCAGGTGAACCATTTTTATCTTTAATAGAAGAAATATAACTTTATGACCCCAATTTCCAATCTGACAAAACTGAGTGCACAATACACACACAGAAACAAGGCATGTTGAGCAGTACCCTTTTATTTTAATTACAATACTGGACTTTTAAATGTGTTATTACCAGCCGTGAGCATATGATTGATACAAACAAAAGAGCCCCTCTCATATAAACAGACCACTTGTCTGGCAGAAGCAACACAACCAGATGGTTTCTGTATTTTGTGCATTGATAGAGTGTAAATATGCAAACAGCCAAACTACTGACAACAGCAACTAATAAACAAAAAGTGATAAATTACATTGGATCCTACCACTAATGTGTAATAAAGTTTTAACCCCTAGGCAAGTCAGAATTTCTGGTGAGTTCTAACTGGGAGTACCCATTAGACACAGAGCAACTATGAACTGGCACTGTTTATTTGTTCCAATAGCTCCATGTTTTGACAGTCGAGATAAAGATTTGCACATAAAACAGCAAGCTTTCAAAAAAAAATTCTGGTCTGTGCTGTGGTGAATGGGTCTGAGCTTTGTCTATACTTTCACTCATACTGTAACAACAAATGTCTAAAGCTTGTGGCTCTCTGACATTTGTTTAGTTTTAAAAAGTGTTGCTTTTTGTGTAAAGTACTACATTGAAGTAATTCGAAGGCAATTAAACAAAGTAGTCTGCATTTCCTTGACATCAAATTTATAGAGCAGAGATGCTGCTATAGACATGCCAATTATCTTTTTACAGACACATAGGCTCTTTTTTACACCTGTGTGAAAACAGCTTGGCAATACCCACCACAATGACCCAGACATATAAAGCCTTGTGGGAAGGATCAATCTTAAATTTGGCTATTTTCTTAGCCAAGCTGAACAAGATGCTTACATAAGCAATGAGCAGACAGGGAAAGGCATTGAATAGTAAACTATCAAAGTGATCATACATTCAGTAATGGTAGTTCTAGAGAACAATTCCAGAAAAAACAAACTAATAATAAAACTAATGTGTACAAAACTTGGGAAACAGAAACAATAGTAAATATTTAATCTTCCAGCATGAGATGGAAGCCTGCACCTGTTCCTGACAATGGAGGGCACAGGGTGGTAGAAGTCTATTAAGAAAATTCAAATTTCACACTCTATAGTTTACTGCATTTTAAAATTTTACACAGATTTATGATCTAAATAAACTAGTTTCTCACTGTACTCCATCTTCTCTCCTTGATAGGATGATGGAAAAGAAAGTGCTCGTTCAACTGAGACCAGTGAGGCCACCTGAGACAAAGCTACACCCACAACATTTTCTGCCTCCTATATGACATTTCAGCAAGTTGTGAGAAATAGCTTTGGTTTACGTTGTGGTTGTTAAGCCATCCCAGCAGCATGACTCTAGGGAGAGCCTTGTTTATCTGCCTGTTGTTGGTCGGTCATTTTACCTTCTTCCAGACTAGAGCTAGACCAACAAAAAGAACCAAGCTAATATACTGAAAGATTGTTTGCTTAAGTTTTTTTGGTACATTTGTACTATGTTTTGGTATCTCTTTTAAAATGCTGCTTACATCACAACGTTGATGTTAGTGACACACTGAAACACACACAGAGAAACAGACTGATTTTGTCCTTTTAATTTAACTCGGAAAAAACAAAACCCTTTTGTGCAGCATCCACCCTCCACAACCCAACCATATGACACTAAGGAAAAAATAATGTTAAGGATATTATTGAAAATTATCTGAGAATATGGTGTGTGTGAAAAGCTTACCATTAAACAGCAAACTGAAAACAGGTTGCAGTAACAAAGGGAACAAAAGTACCGGGGTTAGCCTTAATAAGGAAGGTCAAGCTTATCAGTACTTCCAAAACTGTAGGGTGATGTGTAGGGAATCTATCAGTGGTAAAACCATTAGGCAACTGTGCTTTCTCTGTTCGATAAGGCATACAACTGGGGCTGGGTTAGTATTGATTAGTAATTACTGAAGATGAGAAATCCTAACCTTACTGAGAATTGGTTCAACAATACAGAAATTACTGTGCAGTAAGCATCCTTAACTAAGTTGGGAGTATAGCAAGATGTGGACATGCAGACATTGTGCAAAATGTAAAATTACAACCTTACTAAACTGAGGTTTCAACAAAGTTTCCTTGTTTATTCCTCAAGTGGTTGCAATCTATCAATCGATAAATAAAATTCTAATGCACAATTGCAGAATTGCATCTCAATCTTCCTGACTTCAAACCTTTTAGTAGCTTCTCCTAGTGTGGGCTGTAATGAAATGAATTCCCCACACAGCTTAGCTTCCCATCTCACAAGAATGTCCTTGAGTGAACATGGACAGTAAAAAAAAAATATATTGTACAGTCTTGAGTAAATAAGCCAAACACTGCGTGAATTAAACCAATGGACTGTAACGATTACATCTGCAAACTTACCCACAGCAACAATTATTCCTGCTACCTTTTCAAATGTTCTATATTTAAATAATTTTTGTATGCTAAAGGTTCACAAGCAGTTGACTACAATTTTTAAAGAGCAAATATATAAATACATACCTGCTTGCAAAGGCAACTATAATAAATGATCATATATTCAAATTTTCCTGCCAATGCTAAAAAACATCACCTGTGTGTGTAAATGGATGAATGAGGAGCAGTGTAAAGCGCTTTGAGTATCAATAGGTAGAAAAGTGCTATATAAGTTGTACAGTAAAGCCCATGAAAGTCATAATTCTCTCTTACATCTTAAGTACAGCCAAGTATCAGCTGAATCTGCAGGTCCTCTCCTCAGCACAAACAATGAAGTTTCACACTATAGATTCATTTGATAGGTTACAGAAAAAGAATAAATGTGATGTCCCCAAAAGCACAAAGTCAGTAAATCAAAGGAACTGGATGAAAGGCACGCCAATTCCATATTTAGCCAAGTCCGCTGGGGCAAATCAGTTTCTTTTATCAAAACCTACTATTACTATTGACTAAAAATAGGGAAGGTACTAGGATTGCAAGCAGAACCAGAAGGCAGAAGTGAGATACAGGTGTAATTACTGGCGCACAAAGAGCTTTGTTGTGATAAAGGGTGGTTATTTAATTGGATATCACAAATACAAACACCGGGGACAAACAGTAATAACTACAGGTCTAATGACCACAGGCTGAGATCTCTATGAAACTATTTCTGAAAAATAAGTCATTCCAGATAATGTACTTGTCTTTGACCTTCAAATATCCTGTCTATGGATTTGGGGAATTCATCTCAAAGGTTTTAAATGTCAGAGTCAGAACAAGATGTTTAAGGAATTTTTTTTAGAGCTATTAAATATTTAACATTAATATTAACATATTAAATACCAAACAGTCAGCAGTAGGAGTAAACTGAAAGCAGCTGCCCACAGCCTCCCACAGCTTAAAAAGCATCTCTCTATAAAACCTCCACCTGCTACGGTCAAGCGGGAAACTGGGAGAAAAAGCTTCATTAAGACACTACAATGGCCAAAAATTAAAACAAAACTGAATGTTAAAAAACACAGCTGTGGACAAAATGTTGCTATTGCTCTGCATTTCAGCATAATGGCTTTGTTATTAGCTATACAGTAGAGTCACTAAGAGACCGTAGAGAAAGCTGGGAAGACATTTAAGCCTCATTGGTTTAAACATCAGTGCAAGACACTCAATAACACTCCAGTCAAGAAGATACTGAGCACTTTACACAGCCCCTCTCTGCAAACCCGACAATCATTAAGGCAGTGCACCTACATCATAACACAAGTTACAGCTGCCCCAAAGCTGCCATATCTGCATGAATGGGCTTGCCACTGTGGTTTTGAAATCCTGTGGGGTCAAAATTTACTGCCAGGACTGAGTAATTATACACTGTCTTTTGTACCACTGCGGTCCCTTAATCATTATTTCCTAACACATGGCTGCCTCTGCTATTTCATATTCTATTCTATGAGATATTGGAAGAGAGCAGAGGGGAGTGATTCTCTCTTTCATTTCTTTAACTTCTCTTTTCCTATAATGGTGACAAAGCAATGATTCATTTTTCCACAGGGGAGTCTTTGAGGAAGTATAGATTCCCAAATCTTATAGCCTCTTTAGTGCATACAAAATACAGACGTGAAGCCTATGCAACATACAACTAAGGAGTTAGCCTGAGGTATGAGCTTTTTTAGTTAGATAAAAATTAAGAGCTTTTCTGCAGTGAGCAGCTGGCTAAATCGGAAATACCTTTTCATGCTGTGCTCATAGGACAGGGTTCAGCTCTCTCTTAAATTCAACAAGTGCTTCACAATGAGCACTACACACACACACACACACACTACTGACCTGTAACAGGTGTTTCATCCTAAACACATTGTTCCGACGGGGGGGGGGAAGCAAAAACACCGCACATGCTTAAAGGGAAAAATGGTATGGAGTTTTGTGAAATAAATTAATGATTAAAAAAAAATGTTTCTATTTTTATGATTATTTAAATTCCCTTTCATAGGGCGAGACAACAAAGCCAACAAAAGAAAAACTAAAGTGTACAAAGCTCCTGTTTGTGCATATGTCAGAATTTATGTTAAACCACCTTTCCATATTGCAGTAACAGAATTTCCTCTACCATTGCCATGACAGTGACATTGACTGACAAATATGAACTTTCTAGCCACAATGGCTCAACCTCTTTCTTCGCAAACAAACATGGAGACATTGGCTTAATTGCTTACATCTTGACATAATGAATACGTTAAGTAAGCCACACTGTGTGGCATGAATAAATTTCAGAGCAATATCAACTATGATGTATGTCACCTTTATGATGACACCTTCTGAATCCTACACTACAAAGCAAATCCACATCAGCGTGGGTGATCCATCTGCTGTGCTTGTTGTAAACAATGAAGCTACACTAATGAAGCTAATAATTGATCTCCTACATTAGTGGTGTTTCTGTGTATGGAAAACAACCTAAGGAGGAGCATGTGGACTCAGTGGTGGCCAAGGCAAGTATGCTTAATTTTGCAAAGATATCTTAAGTTATAATATTATGATCAATGTGCTGTGTTATCCTTCATTCCAATTGGTTGGGTGATAGACAATGTAGGTCATAGAAGCAGTCCTAAAGTTTCTACTGAATTTGAGTTTCATTTTCTTGTCCAAAAATACTGGCACTGCCTGTGCTTGCATGAAGCGTTGAATTGTGGTTGGATAAAGGGAAGACTAAAAAAATGGTGTTAACAGAAATCAATAAACAATTGCAAGCACTTTATGCATTTTAAGCATTAGGAACAAATCTCATCATAAGACTTTTACTAACAATATTAATTAGTCAAATACTCCTCAGAAGAGAAAACATTAAAAGATTGCCTGAAAGACCCACTGTTAGATCAGGTCTTCTTTGTAGGAGTTGAGCGGAACACAAGCAACGTAAGCCTAGTGCGGGTAACCCAAGGAGCACTTGTTTGATGTAGCAGTCTTTAATGATCCACCCAATCTAATGAGCCACAATGTCAACTACAGAGATCACCATGGGGGGCTTCCCGACTTTGTAAAACACAGAAAAAGCTACTTTGTTATAAGTGAGTCTGCATGCATAATTGCACTGGAGGAAGAGGACACTGATTTGTTTAGCGGGGGGCAAATCTGCAGTGGTAATTTCCAGAAAAGGAAAGGCAATAAGCCTATTGTTATTCCTCCAATTAAATGTCACCCCAGACGTGGTAATGCTTGTGCACCTTGGGGCTTCAGTGCCAACAATAAAGCACTGCTTGCAGTTAAATGAAGAAAAATATAGCTGTATGTGCTCTAATCTTCACTTGGATTGAGGCATCCAAATGAATCTCAGCACAGGGATGAGGTTTGTTCAGTGTGTGAGAGAATTGTTGCAGTTCAAACTGAAGTCTAGGTTAACCCAATTTTATTGCTTCAACATGTGGTACCTGCTAAGACAGCTGTTTAACCTGAGAAGAGTGTGAGAGGAGAAGACCTGAAACTAGGTATCTAGTTTCAAATCCCCTGACATGAATGATAAACTAAACTACCATAAATTCTTATATAAAAAGGCCGTATTCAAATAATTGCAGTGTCAAAATCCAGGGACTAATAACTAGTCCAGAACTAATAAATTGTAAATAAAAAAAAAAAAGCCCACTGCAGCAGCTCACATGATCAAGACAATTGACATTTCCAGTGGTAAGAATTTAAAGTAAGCCTCTTTCTATGTTGCTTGTGTGAATGTTCACGGTAATTTCCCAAACTCATTCCCTTCTGTGTTGTCACTATTCTCTTGCCGTCAACTAACTACAGTTTCTTTACTGCCTCAGGTTATCACTAAAATAAACGAACAAAGCACAGGAAAATGATGGATAACCATGACACAACCTACTTAGGAAGCACATCAAAGCTCTGCTTGGCAAGTGGTCAGCACTGATATGATACGAGTATGGTGTCTACAAACTCAGGATGAGCACAGATCTAATCACTCATTTCTCACTGAAAACACATTCTGCCCTAACCCAACTTTGAAACTTCAGCAAAGATAAAAATCAAGCAGCACAAGCACTCACAGATAATGTATCTGTGCGAAATGTGCAGTGATAGCATCTTAGTAGAAAACAGGCCTCCGGGCAAAGAAAAAACATAAAAGCCAACAATAAACTCATCCTGGATGAAAACTCCAAACTCGCTCCCCCAAACCAAACAGAATTGAAGCGGTGAATGAGAGCAAGGCATCCGCTCACCCTCTTGTCTGGGTAGCAAATCTCCAAATCCCAGCCAGAGGGGGAAACAGATCCAGCACCCTATTACAGAGAGCCTGAGAGATGGCACTGCAGTTCATTCTTAGCCAAATTCTGCTTTTGTCTAGCAGCCACCATCAAATAGGCCTTAACCTTTGATGGGAGTGGTATAATGACTATATGCCAGCTCTAGCTGCATCAACTGCAGAAAGGGTGTGTATGTGCACAGGTATCTGTGTTGATTAGATGAGTGAGAAGAAGAAAAGGGACTAATGACTCTTGCTAGACTTCTGTTCAATCAGAAACCTAGAAAAGTAAAAAAAAAAAAAAAAAGCAATTTGTCCCACTGTTCCCCCTGCAAGTTAATGATGTTGATGCCAAGAAATATAACAGGCTGTACAACAAGCACCTTTAAAAGAAACAAATTCTGTGCCAAAGTCCAAGTGCCCATGATGGTCAGACAGACACACAGTGGAGTTAAATGGAGTTTAACACAGTAACATTTCCCTAGCAGGTTTCTGATATCTAGTTAAACCTCTATGTTTGGAAAGGCTCCAGACCAACCGTTAACATTTGGAGGCAAATGTTTGCATCTCATTAGTTTGAAATGTTAAATAGTAAAACAAATTCTTTTCACCTGAACTGAATGGGGGGAAAAAAAGAAACATCACCAGCATCATCAGTTTCCCACATTACAGCACCCTAAGAAAATGTATTAATATGACAATAACATAATTTAGTCCCAGCCTGAGAGAGAGAGAGAGAGAGAGAGAGAGAGAGAGAGAGAGAGAGAGAGAGAGAGAGAGAGAGAGAGAGAGAGAGAGAGAGAGAGATAGATAGAGAGATAGATAGATAGAGAGATAGAGAGATAGAGAGATAGAGAGATAGAGAGATAGAGAGAGAGAGATAGATAGATAGATAGATAGATAGATAGATAGATAGATAGATAGATAGATAGATAGATAGATAGATAGATAGATAGATAGATAGACACATACACACAGGAAAAATACAACGTACCAAAATGAGTGGATTGTTAATGTGTTCATGTGTAAATACCTGACCAAAGGTTTGATAATTTCTGCTGCAATATACACAGTATGTTGCAAAATGTGGCAGCTGTGTCTCAGTTGGTAAAGCGGCCACTCCGCTGACCATGGGGTCGGAGGTTCGCAAGACTCTGGATAGGCAGGGCTGTTGGGGGTTTCAGTCTATTGCCCAGGCACACTGCAACATGTTTTCAGGAAGAGCGGGGGCACGAACCTCCAAACATTCTTTATTCTGTTAATTGTATAGTTAATACCACTTTATCAGTTATACAGTTAAGATGAAAAAAAAAAAACATGCAAATGTTGCATGGTGTGCCTAACCGTTTTCCCCATCTTTCAATAGGGAGCACCAGTTGTAGTCTGGAGTCTTGCTTGGTACCTTTAACACATGTAGTTATTTCACTGGTGATAAGGCTAATTTATTCTGAACAAAATTAACCTATTAACAGCTCAGCTGGACTAGAGCAGCCACACTTGTGCCAGCCTAAAATAAATGTTAATTGCATTGAACCAACTATCCTGAAACATTCCTTCTGAGGAATACACTCAATCACAGAACATCTGGCTAATGGCTTCCTGCTGACCCAAACACTGATCTCCCATTACGCACCCATTGCCAAAGCTTGCCATTTTTATTAGCATATTACAAAACCAGAAAAAAAAACATTTTTTTTGTTAAACCAAATTAACAGCTTGAAAATCTGATAAGCAGTTAAATATAAATTAAATCAAATGAGATTTAGAAAATTGGCAACCATGATAAATGATGAGTAATCGATCAATCAAAATAGCTGGCGAGCACAAAAATAATTTCTCCACAATACAAAATAATTTTTAAACCGTTTTATTAGCCACTTTATAAACCACACAGAGCCTGACACCACTAATAAAGCAAAAACTGGATGGCTATTGGCAGCCAAATCCCATTGGAATTCACATCACTTTATGAGCCAGATGGCATAAGTAAAAACGTTACCAAAAAAGATCTTTAACAACCTTGCTGTCCCACAGACAATGTGGGGTTAGTTTGAATTAAAAATCAGCAGAAAATACACAAAACCATGGTCCAGGTTCATGTGACTTTTGAAGCAACTGGGATGTGAAAGGTGACAGAGCTGCCCAGGGCTAATACGAGAGCATCTTGGTTTTGAAATGACATTTTGCGTAGCTGGGACGACTAGCTGGGAGGTAGATCACAGATTGAGAACAAGGATAACTTGCAAAGTTACAAAGACATACTCATGGGAAGAGAACAGTCACATAAAAAGAAATTGGCAAATCAACTGAGAACATCACACAGAGTCTTTCAGTCAATTTTCCTCTTGGAGAAAAAAAACAAAAAGGACTGTTTCAAGGTCAAGATAAGTCAAAGCCAAGATGAAATTCTAATGATGGTAATAATTGCAAAATTGCTGGAACTATATTGAAAGGGAAATTTCCAAGTCTGAGGTCACTTTTTTCTCCTGAGTGAAATCATATCGAGTGGCTAATAATCTCCTTCATATATTTCAGCGAAGCTTTGGGAGCATTTTAATGGAGAGGTACCATCATAAGGACCTGATTCAGTCCTTAAGTGTCAGAAATATCCTCGTTGACCTCACCAACTAAGATGCATCTGCTTAAATGCAAACCTGCATTGAAGGTCACAGGTTGAGATAAAAAGTAGAGCTGGAATTAGCACTGATCTCCCAATTCAATTAGATTTTCATTAACAGTTCTGCTGAAAAGCTGAATCCCAGCACTTTTCACTTTTATTGGTTCTTCCTCAGAGATAATACCTCTGTTCTAACACATGTAAAGCTCAGAAGAGCGTAAAGTGTCTTCTTTTTTGTATATTACTCTCGCGGACGCCTACTCTAGAGCCACCTTCAGTTGGCCGACCTGAGTCACAATAGTCCCGTTAACTGACCGCATCACGGTTTACTATATTTCAGTAGAACCCTAATAAAAAGTCTTGGAAGAAAGAAGACACCATGACAGACTTCTTCAGTCTGGTTTGCAAATCAAATGAAAAGCAATTAAAAGTGAAGAGAAGAATCTGAATACTTTTCAGAAAGGCAATAGCAAGATAATTGACTATAGCTATATTTTTTGATACAGAGAAGTCTAGGGGTATTTTACAAGATATACACAAGGAGTATACTAAAATGCACACTAGAGTATACACACAAACTCAAACACACACACACACATACATAAATTAAACAAATCCATTCATCCATCCACAGGAGTCCTTCAACAAAGTTTCAGATTTTAGTTTTCATTGAAGCATTTCCAAAAGAGATCAGATATTTAAAAGAGCAACAAAAAAATTGTACTAAAAACATTTTTATAGTGGTCCGAGTGCAGCTGTAAGATGATCGATTGAATGAGATTGATCCAATTCAGTTTTATAAGAACTTGGCAGTGGTGACCCAGCGACTACTGTGATAAAAAAAAAAAAAATACATTAAAAAAAAAAAAAACACCTTTCTATAAATACAACAAGAAACTAAACCTTATCTTGATTCCTCTCACTTTTCCAATGTATCTCTTTCATCACTTGAATCTCCCAGAAGTCCCCATAGAATCTTGAGGTAAATTTAAAGCAAAACTACAAAACCCACTGTCTCTTTGGTACAGTGGCCCTGAAAGTTCAAAGCACTGCAATTTGAGAAAACACATGCAAATATACAAAACCATCAACAATTTGACACAACAAAATTTTGAAAAGTGCTGCAAAACGGCTTTTTCCAGCACTTTTCTCAATTTGGTTGTGTTGTGGCTTTTCCAGCACTTTTCTCAATTTGGTTGTGTTGTGGCTTTTCCAGCACTTTTCTCAATTTGGTTGTGTTGTGGCTTTTGCAGCGCGTTACTTCATTTCGGTGTTTTTTCCCGAATCTTCGGAAAGATTAAGAATGAGCGAGTGTGCGCGTTGATGACATTTCTATAACTCAACTGCCGCTATACTGAAGTGAACCTTATTACGTAATGTAAAGAAAACAGTTTCCCACAGATTACGTTTTATATCAAGTTGTGACTCCTGTGCTCACCGTTTGTCACTTGTGGTTGGGAAATGTGTAAGGACATGAGTGGGATGGCATTTGGGACAATGATAAACATTGAGCCCTTTCCTGTGGAGTTGCATGTCTCAAGGACACATTACATTGTCAAGCTGGCTAAGGAGGGGAAAAAAAACAACAACATTTCATTTATTAATTTCAGCAAATTTGTTCAGAAGTTCTAGAGGAGGCATAGCATCAAAGTATGTAGGCAGAATTGTGTCTCTGCAGGCTGGAACACTGCAAGAGCAGACTGCAAATGGAAAAAGAAAAACAGTGTATACGACTCTAACCTCGACACGCATGAATTACAAAAGGATGTTTTAACAGTTAACACTGTCATGACATTCAATATCCCCGTAAAGCCCGCGCATTCAATTCAATAGGTTGGCCAAAACATAATGCACTGCGAGTAGAATTATCACCTTTCTGACAGTTTCAACCTAAAAACTGAGAAATTATAACACTGTAGAAGTAAAATTCTTGGCAAAGCTGCTGTACTGGATTGTATTAGATTGTATAGGTGTACCTATTAAAGTGACTAGCATGGATTAGGGCAACCTGATTTCACCAGGTAGAGTTCTACCAGAGAATGAATTACTCTGCAATGTACACATACAGTAACCAGGATTTTAATCAGTTTTCTCCAACAGTGTATGTGTGCAACAAAGGACTGCGGACAGGAACAAGCAGCTAAAAAAAAAAAAAAAAAAAGACAGAATGAAACGATTAATGGAGCAATGCAGCCTCATTTTTAAATCAACGTCCACCTCAGACCTCAAGATCAGACATGAAATTTAACTAAGAGAAAGTGCCTCGTGCAGGTCTAAAAAAAGTCTCTATTTTTAATCATAGCATGAACACTGAAAAATAAACTAAACATTTAGGTCATGAACCCTTTTTTGTCAATACAGTTAAAATCTGTGAGTCAGACTTCCAAAATATATCCTAGGCAAAAACCCACAATATAAAAACAGGTTAAACATTTTAAGGATCTTTTACATGTACCGAGGAGGCAGGTAAAGTGTATCCGGTGCAGGTGAAGCTTTCATGATAATTTACTGGTCACAGTGTGGACAAATGTTTTTTCTAGTGTTTTTTGCTGGTTTGCTTTAGTCCTTTAATGAACACACATACTAAGAGGGGAAGCATTAAACTAAAATGCACTGGTTCTCATCTTTTAACATAGACACAAACGACCAAACAATATCTGCAGGAAAAATGTGATGTCTCCAATGTATTGAAAGTGTTCTGATGTGGGTTGTAGATATATTTACCATTACATCCCATCACTTGGGCAGAATTCCACAAACATACCATGGTGTTAACAAGCTCGTTGGCCAACTAACTCTGCAACAGATAAATCAGAAAGATGCATCTCATAGTGGCTGTCAGCTGACAAGGGAGAAAATGACAAACAACAAAGTAGTTGCGTGGTATAGGTTCAGTGCATAAGATTCACAAACATTCACTTGCTCTGACCTGGGGAGGTCAGCTGAGCAGTTAGGTGTGCGGGGAAATCAGGAATTGGTGCCTTGCCAACACATTATATAAACAATATTACATGCTATAAATACATAACATGTGTCATAACTGATTGAGAATATTATCTCTCTTTTTTGACACTGATGAAGAAAAAATGCTTCACACATCTTATTTGGCACAGGAAACTATACCCTGACTCACATTTTTTTATATCACTTTATAAATAGTTGTTTCTATACTTGGCAGTCAAATGCAGTTTAAAAGCAACCTGATATTATAACGACCTTTACTGTCACTGAGCACATATATGTTAGAATTAAATTTTGTCTCTGCAATTAAACCCGTCCCCCTTGGGGGTGCAGTGGGCAGCCATAGGGAGGCACCCAGGGAGCTTGCACTAAGTGTCTCAGTCAGAGACACACCTGGTGGGTAGGCTGGGATTTTTGGGTGGGCTGCAGTTTGATCCCGCAGACTTCTGCATCCCATCCTGCTTCCTATAATCTTCCATTCAAATTTAATAAGGCTTCTTTTTTAAAATCAGAGATGTCTTGAGGCTGAAACAAAATGCGTATCTAATGGCCTGCAAGTGCAATGATGCCTGTTGTGGGTTGCCTTAAGCCACAATGAGTCATGTTATTCTCAAAGCACTCCTTAGACTTTTTATAGCAGTAGGTTAGCTGCATGCCAGCGATGCCCAGAAAATCGGCTCTAAGTGAGTACTCAAATTACATTTTGCCTTCTGTCACTGTGATTGGCATGGACATGATCGTAAGAGACAGGTGTTTACATAATGATCTAAAAGATTCCGGTAAAAAAAAAAAAAAAAAAAAAAAAGCAACCAGAGTAATCCAGGGACCTCTCTAAGAAAAACCAGTGTCAGAGTTGTCAAAATATGACCAAATATGTTTTTCCAGTTGTACAGGGTATGACAGTCTACTTCAAAACAACTAATTTCCCAAAAAATGGATTATGCAAGTTCTTGCTATACCTCTCTCTTTTCACCAGTCTAGTAATCCATTACCAATATAACAGCTTGAACAAAAAGCATACCCTTATCCTTGCAAGAGTTAAATCCTCTCAGGTAGAACATTAAAAGTCTATTATAGATTTCTTTTAGGGGCACTAACTTTGATTAATTTGTTCCAGGTGATTAATTTAGAACTCAATTTCCCTCCCTGTTCTTGTTCAGCTGAAATGTCACCTTTGCTACGCAGAGATCCAGAACTGTCATCCGTCAGCAGAAAAGTAGGCAACAAGGAGAGAGGAACATCTTCATGAATAGAATACACTTGAAGATTGAACAGAGGAAAAAAAAAAAAAAAAAAAAAATGGAGATCCATAGTACCTGCTCAAATAAATCTCAAATCTCTCTCTCTTAACAAGCACCTTCATTCATTGGTTTCAAGTGACTTAGGACTAAAAACAGAAAAAAGACAGATGTCTAGAAAAGCCCTGAGGCAGGACTATGCGCCTTCTCCGCATCTGTGCTCATTTGGAATTTACACAACAAGTTATCTGCTAATCTCCAATCATCAGGCCCATTTAAGCCCTTCCTGGCTCCAACATCCACCTTGGTCCATAACTGGTGCAGTTAGCCTAGACTACCTGCCAGCTGCTCTACTTGATAATCACAATGATATGACAGCCGCCTGGCAGGCTCGCCTTTCTCAGCCATTCAGACTGACAAGCTATTCCAGCTGTCATTCTGTCGTGCTTGACACCACTCCATTCGTCCATCTGTCGGCTCTCAAAGTCTGCCCTGAGCTCTCTTCCACTCACTCCTCCCTTCAACTACTCCTCCATTTGCCCATGCCCGGGACCAGAAGAACGCAATCCTGGGTGGCTGTTGTCTTTTGTCTTGGTGACCTGAGACAAAGCCATGGCCTTAGACCATAATGCTACTTAATGTCAAATGAGCTGGGGCTTGCCAATGGCTATGACGTGACAAAGTCATCCATTCTCAACAGAGTGATGAGACTTAACACAAACAATAGCTGAACAATAGACACATCTGCACCAGGAAAATGTAAGACTGTGTGCTGCCAAAATGGAACAATGCCCACTGACAGACACATAACGGCCAGAATAAACATATTGTCCACTTTGAAAACATAACCGGAAACTTTCAGCAAATCCAAAAAAAAAAATAAATAAATTAAAAAAAAAATAGAGCAATTATTCCCAAAACAAATTCCCTAAAATGACTAACCTGCCTGGAATACTAAAAATCCCCTTTAATGGTGTTAATTCATCAATTATAGGCATTAGGAATGTTAAGCAAAACTGACAACTGAGTCACACTTCGGGTCAATTGTGATGGACATTTTTCTATTACATTCTGACATTCTATAGATCAAATAATTTATTAATAATAAACAAGATTAATATTTAATAGTTTTAACAAAGAATTAAGTAGTTGTTGCCCTTAAAGGATAAATGTAGTCACTTTCTAAATGAATTGTGTAGTCGCAATCACTAGACAGACACTGAACCAACACTGAACCTCTCTACTTATGTTTGGTTAGTTGTCAGCCTTCAGCCATGACACACTCATTTGGTGATGCTATAGACCTGTAATGCTGTCCAAGAACCTTTAAATACACATCAGCCAAACCCACTGCTCTGCTGGATGACATTTCTTCATTTTGAGACCAGCGTCCATACATTTAACAATCATCACACTCTAGGCTACGATTTAGCACTTCCTTGTATTTAAGATGGAATTAAAGACACTAGGTATTTACAAGGGTCTTGTTTTTTGGAATATAGAAACACATTATCCAGTAGAGTGGTGTGTTTAGCTGATGTGTTTTAATAGTTTTTGGACAGACTTCTAGGGTGTCAAAAAAACCAGGATGCAGACTGACAACCAAATGTGAATAGTATGTAAACTTACAACCAAAAGGGTGACTGTGCCAATAAAGCATACCAATATTCTAAAAAGGAGAAGACATGTTTTAGTTTTAGTTTGTTTATTTTCATTGAGATTTATGATCCTGACAAAAAGGAAATCGGGGATATTTCTATATTTTCTGGGATTTTGTTAATGACAATAAGTAGACACATTTAGCAAAATGTGATACTTTCAGCAGTTTATTTGACACAGTTTGGGAAATTACTTAGGTACTGCTGACAATTTGTTCCCCCGACCAGATGGTTTGTATTTTGGGTCTAAAGTAACATTATTCAAAATGAGTTTGAACATTTCTCTTAACTGCTTGAATTAGCATCATGTCATTCACGATGTAATTAGTGTTTGTTATGTCTGGCAAGCTGCTGCTTTTTGTATTGCTTTTTGGCAGAATGATTTTGCTGTAATTTGTTGAGTGTGTTTTCGTGCCGATACCTTCCACCTGTTGTGGACAGCTGACTACCAAAGATTTTTATATTCCTCATATTCCATGCAGTGGTTTGCTGCCAAACCACCTCGGTGCAAGTAAGAATGATCCTTGTCAAGAAATTAAATTTAATGATGTAGATATTGAGGCTGGGGGGGTCTGCATTTTATCTCATGTCACCGTTTGTTCACTCACTTTACCTTTGGTCATTATGAAGCTACACTCGCACAGATTGTAGATCTCACTGTGCACACGCAGCAGTTTATTCTTTCAACCTACATGTAGTGTTTTGCAAACACAATTGATAATCTCAGTTGGCACGCCATTCAAATAATAATTAAGATATTATCATAGAAGACATTTATCGCATACTACCAGCATTACAAAATATGTGCAAGAGCCTTACACAAGTCTTACCGTGAAACAAGGAAAACAAGTGAAAGTCTTTCAATGAAGTAAACAGAATGCAAGGCAATTACGAGGTGCTAAACTGACTCCTGACAACTAATTAGGGGGTTCAGCCAGTGGTTATCACAAAGAATTAAACAGGCAAATCTCAATGTGAAACATGCAATCATAACTTAATATAGCAGATAACATTTTAGAGAACCCAAACCACTAAATTATTACACCAAGCACCATAGTGAAATTACCTGACTTTCATAGTGGCCGTCACTATGGAATATATTTTATTAAGCCAGCTCTTAGCTACCTACTTGGATTTGCTGCTGATGCTAAACAGTGGATTTTCTGCAAAACGTTGGAGGGATTAAAATGAAAGGAGAAAAATGACTCAAGAATAGCTGAGTTGAGCTATTTGAACTAATCAGTAATGCTTTGGAGATGCTTTAAGCAGCTGAACTTATTAAATGGGCTCTGCTGTAAGTAGTCTATCAGCTTCAGAAGACATTTAATTTAACCTGAAACAGAGACCAGGAACAATAAAAACCTGCATTAAAAAATTACATATGTACATGCACACAAACAAACCGATAAAACCATTTTGGAACAATGAAGACTGTTTGGCTCCACTAGCAAAACCTCCCTCAGATTGAATGCCTGGCAGGCATTAATTTCTTCTCTCCTCCTCCTACCATCCTACCACTGTCTCCATCACTACTCCTTTCTTTTCCTCTCACTGTACAGGTGGGCTCGCCCACAGAGCTGCATGCCGACTCCTGTCTGTAAGAGGACGTGCATGTATGATAAGCACAGATCCTCTTTGTTCCCTCTGCACCATTTCCATCCCACCACCCTTTGCCTTCCATCCATGGGGCATTAAGGACCACTTCAAAGGCAACACGGAGAACAGAGGCAAAGCTGAGACAATATTCAGTAACTATCTAGTCAACAATGATCTACAGTAACCACAGTCAGTCACAAGACTTTCATAAAAAGCAGAAAAAGTTTTCTCGAGAAAATACAATTCCCTAGATTTCCCCTTGGGATAAACCCTACTTTAAGGTTGGCTAAACACATGCATCACCTACACACGCTGGTCTTTAACCGATTGTTTCTTTTCATTTTTTAGTCACTGTTCAGACTTTGCATGTCCCTTCCCCAAAATCTAAAGCAAAGACTCATTTCTATAGATGCTGACCAATACCACTTTGAAATTTCCGAGTGTGCACAAATGTAAGAGCAAAGAAATGTCTCTGTGGTGGAGCTGGTGAAATTCAAGGCATGAAGACTGACTGATCCGTTACACACTTGCACTACTGATGCACAGAGCAACAGAGAAAACACAAGAGAACGTGCTCACACAAGCATTCAAAAGGAAGGGTGTCAGTTACAGCCATGCATTTGTTAAATGGACACACCACTCCCTCTGATCTTCCCTACATGAGGAAGAGTTGTGTAGGCTGGGTGGTCATGGAACAACAATCATATCAGAGTGCCCATGACAACACAGAACAAACAGCTTGACAAAAGCTGCATCAACCACTCATCACTGTGTGACACAGTCTGGTGTGAGGGTTTATTCACACAATGTTTCCTGTAGTATTCTCTCTAGATGAGAACACGGGATGACTTTAGTTTTGTTACCTAGGTTTGTTTCAGGCCCACAAAAAGATCAGTTCCCGTAGTGCAAGTATTAGAGCCAACGCTAATGGGAAGTTTACACTGATCAGGCAACGCATTAGGCACCATATTCTTTTAATATATGGTGCCCAAGACATTAGCCACCTCCTCTTATAATGCACTGCAGTATGACTCCATTACCCACTTTGACCTCAATAATAAACACATAGTGAAATTATTACCTTTCTGAAAGTTTCAACATAAAAACTGAAAAATTATAACCTTGTAAAAGTAGAATTCATTACGGAGGCACTGTATCAGACTGCATTAAATTGCACAGGTGGTCATAATGTTGATGATCAGTGTATATCAAGATGTTAGATCTGAACAATACACGTGCAGAAGTTTAGCCTATCTAGTTTTGATACTGTGCAAACAATCAGTGTTCCATTACATCAGTACCTGTGATTAGTGTAAATTATGCCTTATACAAAAAAATCAAATGTGATTACTGGGTCACATTTGATTTGTTTGTATAAGGCATAGTAAATGTAAACATGTTGAAGGATGCAACATGATCATTTTTTCCTGGACATTTCTGAGTGTTTTTGCTATGAACACATGGTCTGAAATTGTTAATTTAAACACGGTCATCTAGTATAGGAACAAAATCTCCTAAAATTATAAAAGCGGAAATGTAGGCCCCATTGTGTAATCAGGTACTTGAATGCTGCCATGTCTGAAAGTTATACGAGTATAATTTCATGTTCAATAAAGGGGGCAAGATTTGAAATACAGAGCTCAAAGTTGTCAGAGGACAATGCTCTTAAAATCTAATTAGCAAATGACTGCCAAAGCTACAAAGAGTGCAGTTGAGACAGATAGAGCTGAGAACCTAATACTGAATGCACTACTGGAACTGATCTTTTTGTGGGCCTAATTTGCAAAGCAAAAAATAACCATTACTATATTGTATTGCAGCCCATAAAAGATGCAGCCTATCCTGAACCTTTCCCGCCCCATTTAATTAAATGTAAAATTAAACAGAGCACTTAAATGACTTCAGACACCCTGTAAACCTTCTAATGTGTAGTGAGCGCACAAACAAATAGTGTTCTGATTGTGCAGCAGAGCCAATTTATCACATTAACAAATTGAGCTAGCTTTCAGTGCCATTATCCTCCATCAAGGCACCTGTGACTCGTTTGGCCTCCGGGCTGCTGACAAAAACCTCTTGTTAGGTGGCAATCTTGCCAACGCATTCACAATACCTCCACCAAATTGGCTGCCAGACCAATTGGGGTTTGAAAATCTAGGGCATCAGCATCCTCAATTCAGATTGAATGACCCAACCCATGCTTTTCACTTTTTAAACTTTTTTTTGTTTTTGTACCATCCTGGCTAACTTGCAAAAAAGCTTAATGCAAACTTTGGAATATTCACAGCCATGTGGATCACCTCAGAATACAGAATATAAAGACAGCAGGAGGTGAGATTATTTTAGCATGTGAATACATAGCTAATCTTAAAGATAAATAAAGCTGTAAAACATTCTGTTAATTAAAAAAAAGTTCTGTTAAAAAATTAAGAAATAAATAAAATTAGGCTTAATGCTATTTTGTACTTGGAAGAAGCTTATCTACACATGGCACAGGTGCCCTGGAACAGATCTGTTGCTCTCAGTCACTCAGGAAGCAAACCTCACCAACTCCCCTAATATGCCTGACACTAGGCCCAGTGGAAGCCTCAGCTTGGGAAATGGCAATTAATCATCAAGGGCTTGACATCAAGCCTCCTGAATTAGGAAAAAGCAACAAATACAAGTTAAGCAAGGGAGCATGTTAGCCATCTTGTCTCCTGTAAGCATTGCAATACTATTCCTGTGGAATATGGCCAGGTCTGAAAGGCTGGAGTGGATAAAAAGGAACCAGTCAAAATAATCATTACCTCTGACTATGGCTAATAAATTGGTGCAGTAACCTTAATCTTTTAAACAAGGACTAATGTCGGTCTAGGAAACTGCAGAGGTGCATCAACTAAAACTTTCCACTGCAGGTAACTGGACACCATATCCAAACTGAATATTTCATAAGACGTTGCATAGTCAGTTGGAGGTTTTAAGCAGGGAATCACAGCTCTAGCCAAATGTCTGGTAGGAAGATCAATCATGACTTATTGCCCATTTTCCCACACCACTGCACGAGCTCAGATGTTGTGGTGCGAACAACCACTCCCGGGATGGCTTAATCTACTATGAGATAGGAATCATGTAAAAAAAATAAAAATAAAAACCTGATACCCCCACTACTTTTGCGGGATTTTCAAGAAAGCTGAGTTGGTAAAAAACAGAACTGAACTTTCTGCAGTAAAGACAGTATTATTAAAGGGGTCAGAAACACAAAACATCCCTTTTTAGGTGTTAAATGATATCAAAGTGGTGTTTGAGACAGAAGAGGGTTGTACAAGGCATCTGTGAAATCGCTGACATTTCAGGTGTTAAATCACACTTCTCTTGTTTTGGGATCTACGATCAAAAGCAGGCAAATATCTCTGTATACCTCTGTTTTTTATATGAAATAAAGTTGATGCCGCCAGAAAGGTTAGAGATTCCCGTATTACCTACCATGTATAATAGTAGAGATGTAAACTAACACCTGTTGAAAGAGACTACAAGAGAGGCAGGTGAAAGAGTGTGCAGGCAGGATGTGCGGTGGTGGAGGAGAAATGAAGATTATGTATTCTGATAGTGTTACAGCATGTTAGGCAGTTTCCAAATGGCTCTTGGCCTGAAAATCTCCTCTTAGAAACAGATATGGTAACTGTAGTGAATGTGTGCACACATACACTACAGCAGCAGATGCCACAAACATTTCAGTTCCAACCACCTCTTTCATTAGCCTATACCCTTTCGACTTATTACAACAACTTCAAGACTTAAACCTATTTCTAATCTTGTGAAGATACGTTTTTGACTTGGCAAGTTACTCATTGTTTTGAACAGATGTTTTACATGATAGGAAATGCCTACCATAGATGTCAACCTCCATGTTATACCCTAAAATTAGAGAGTATAGGCAATTATTAAGAGGATCCCGATTGCCTCTCACCTGGCTGTCACTAGCACTAGAGTCAGAGTATTCTGGTATCAAATTGGTACTTGTCAACAGATCCCCTGAGCTCAGTTAGCTGAAGACTGTATTAAAAAAAATAAACCATAAACAAAACAAAAAAAAAACTGTTAGATTATACATCTTTAGTCATAGATTTAATTTGTGACCAGCTGAAAATTTAAGAAAATGCTATTTGTAATTATATAAAGCAGCTAAGACTAAATAGTTTTTTCAATTAACTGTGACCGGGGAATATTTGGTATTGCTAAGTCCACTGCAACACACCATCATAATTTACGCTTTTTATGGGCATTGTTAATCTAGACCTTAAACAAAGCAAGGTCATGCAAAGCAGCAGTAGTTCCAATGCTGCCAAGTTAAAGAGGAATGTAAAGTAAATGTGACACTGTGAATGTGTATCACTGCGCTTGCTATACCAGAGTATCCAGCTCATTATTGGCCTGACAGAGATACTTATTCTCCCCTCACTCTACTGTCAGAAGTGATTTCCTGACATAACTATGATGGAGAGAAATTTGACTGTATCCAAGGAAAGGTCTGCTACTGTCACACACACACACACACCCATACTCCTTCCACAATAGTTAAATTTTCCCTTCACGAACACAAACTGTACAGAGAATATATATAAATGGAGAAGCAATACATCCTCTGACCAGTCCCAGCGGTAGCTTTAGGAAAGGGATACATTTAAACTTAGCACGGAAAATGAGTTGCACCTCTTTAAGGCAATGTCTCTGCTATAGCAGACCCATTGTCCACAGACAACAGCTCATTAATTTGCTTTTAAAACAGGGGCCAACTGATGTCTACCCAGCTTTATAGCAAACATTAGGAAACAAAAATAAGCAAACAGGAACTCACCTTTAAAAAATAAAAATAAAAGCACAGGTGGTGGCCTAATGCAAAATAAACATGACACTTTAGTGCATGTAAATCCAAACTTGATTAGTCAAAATGCCAGCTTGTTTAATGTATTGTTTAGTTGCATATAATTTGAAGCCCTGCGCACAGGGAAAAATCAATAACAGCATCCAAGCACTGAGAAGACAGCAGTACTAATCATGTGTGTAAGGGAGTGATGGCCATTTCTAATCAGCACCTTATGTGCCTGCAGATGTCTGATTCTACATATATCTTTCCTTGTTATCAAGAAGATGAAGTTAATGTACATATTACAAAAATAAACAGATAATTATTTATTTACAATAGACAGATATGTTTTTAAGAGTCAACTGATAAAACATTTCTTTGAATGTTGTTTTTGGCATTCTTAGCAAAACAGTACTCACTGGGGTCAGGTTTGTGTGTTAATCTATATAAAACTCTAGCACTCTGGCTGACATACACACTGAAGAATTCCTGAGAGGGTTAATTATTGTAAAAATGTAGAGCAATAGACTTCAGCAAGCTGAACAGGATTTCACATGGGAAGGTAGGGTCAAAGGATGGCTTGATGTTGTAAGATTCATGAATAGTCAACTCCAAGTATATTTCTTGTGTAAATCTCTGTTTTGATGAAAGCCTTTTTCCATAGAGAACAGTAATGGTTTGTGGTCTAACACTTCTTCCTAAGCAAAGCATCCAAAAAAGCACTGGCTCAATTTTCCATTCTGCACAGTTAAGCTTGCAACAGAAGGTTCTATCCAAGCACTGCTTTGTTTTCGGGGTCAAAGAGAAATTTTTTGAGAGCAACAGATGTAGACTACTGATGGCTGCAAGGGTTTCTAAACTTCTGAATATCAAAGAATGTCTTTGCTTTCTTGTCTGTGACACGTTGCCAAAGAGCTGTGCATTTTTAGCTCTGTAACTGTGGAAACCGATGCCACTTTATAGCCTGACTGAAGCAAAAACAGCCCCCAATGCTACTGTGAAGTGCTGCAAAATACCACAGGTAATGTATACCAACTGTACTACCACACATGTTAAAATCTAGAGGCTCTAAAGAAAGAATGTGTGACATTAGTGACTAATCATTTAACAGTAGTGCATATTTATTTTAGTGCATTTTTCAGCCTCAAAGCAGGATCAGCCTCATCTGAACCATGATAATCTCTCATAAGGCTAAGCCTCAACCCCTTGGCTATAAAATGTAATCAAGTTATCAACGTAAGTGACGAGGCAACAAGACAAGCACCTGTCCTTGAAAATTAATAAATTAATGCATCAGTCGTGCTGCGTGATTGAATGCTCGGGAGCATGTGGGAGCAGTGAGAGAATGACAGTGCACCGCAACCAGGCGGACACTTGTGAGCCCATGTGACACTGTTACAAAGCGGAATAATCCTACATTGTGCTGACAGACACACCAGACCGGATCATTTGGCTTCCGGGTCTTCGGTTAAGATGAGCAGCTCGCAGCAATTTGGCACGAAAGCCCGGTAGCACGGTGCGCATTTCTCTAGTCATCACTTACAACAGCAAGTTATGTTAAACTCGAGAGAAATCTTCCCGGCGGTAAGGCAGTTCTCGATCAATTATATCGACCATCGCAGAAACGACTATTCTGATTTGGGAAGCAAACATTGCAACTTTACCCGCTTACTCTGAATTGAGTTTTGAATAGATTAAAAAAAACACGGACACAGGACAGAAAAGATGTGCATATGTATTTCAGTTACTCACACTTTTTTATCCAATTTAAACAAAGTTAAAGAGTCATCATACTGACCACTGCAGCCATTCTTTCAGGCTCACTCTTTGGCCAAGGGGAAAAAAAAAATCAACTAACGTTAGCTAGCGTTAGCAGCGTGTCACACTGAGAAGCACATGTATGTGTCAGTGTCCGTCTTATAGACTGCATATAGGGCTCTCGACCCACATAAGTATTTAAAGTGTTTGCACCAAACAATGCAAAATAAAAATAAACACAACCGTGGGTCAGTATGGGAAACATCCAGAGCATGAGGAGCTAACGTTTACAGATAAGTAGTTTAAGCTGTGTTCACTTCACTTGCTCTCATAGTAAGGACTTTTAAAGGGTAAAAATCATACAGCGAGATTCTTGCATTTACTCTTTCGTTACTAAAATAACCCTGGGCAGCGATGGGGACCCCAATCTCGTGTATTTCCATTCCACTTGAACTATTACCAGAGAAAACACCCCGACCTGACAAACGTTAGCTAGCTTACCATGGATCAAACTCGTGGATGATGCTCTCGAACCGGATGACGGCGAAAAGTCTGGAGCTGAAACCTGCGAGGCAGGCCAGAAAAAGAATGCTAAACGAGAGGAGAGACTGCCACCCTGCTGGCTGTGTCAGTCCACCAGAGAGGCCTCCTTTGCCCCCTCCTCCAGCCGCGGTGCCCGGTCGGCTGTTCCCGTGCACCGAGCTCCCGGCACCGGCGGACGCTTTGTGCTTGCCGTCGCTGACTGCGTGGTGCTCCGCCATTTCTGCGTGCTGTGTCAGTTGAATTGCTAGAGCGTCCCTCCTGCCACACTCCCGCGTCTCCCTCCGCTCCGTGTTGTCGTAGGCTCCTTTAGTTTGCGCACGCTCTCCTCGTGTATCCTGTCCCCTGAGTCCCCCGGGTCTGTATGTATATAAATTATTTCAGTTTCGCTCGTCCAAGAGACGGTCTTCACATCCCGAATCGCACACTCATGCGCCACATTACCGAGGCTGCAACACTCAATCCGCTTCTCGATTGAACGCCGGTGGAAAGGGCGGGAGGGACGCGGCAGGCGGGGCGTCACAAGGCGCTGAGGGCCTCTCACAAATCGACAGGTACGAGGGGGCGGGGATTCAAGCCTTTTACCCAATCAGAGAGCAGCAACGGCTAGACAGACAAACCATTTCACCAATAAAACACTAAATTATAGTTGCGACTCATTGAAAGGAGGAATTATCCCCTGTTATATATGAAATTGAGTCAGTGTGGGGTTCACTATAAATAAACCCCTTATTAATGTTCCTGAAGTCGGTTCCAAAGCGTTGAAATAGAGTAAAAGCAAAGATGATGAGAGATGTGCAAACAGCCTAGAATCTATGGAAGGAAGTTGTTTCTTTTCATCCAAAGGCTATACACAGGTGTGTGAAGATAAATGTGCTCTCTGAGTGCAATATTTCTGTTGCCCTTGGATGTTCTTGACAGGGGGGTAGAGTGGTAATAAAGATTGATGTGTCTCATCTTTATTTTGTCCGCCAGCAAAGGTACGAATGCAGCATTCATCATTCTTTTAAATTCGGGATGTACAAGTTTGCCTTAAAGCCTTAAAAGCCTATATTGGAATAAGTCACTCAAGACAATGGACACGTTTTTGATAAGGCTTGGCTTACATTTTTTTATTTAACCATGAGGGTGAAGCAGGAAGCTTTATTGATTTACTACAGATGTGATGTTTTCAAAGAGAGAAGAACAGTCTTCTATTGTACAGTATATGGGGAAAATTTTTCAATTCAAATTCCTCTCACATATAGTATCTTGCATGTAAATCTAAATTACAGCACTGTGGTAACTCTTGGAGCACGGTACAAAAAAAGAAGTAGATTTCTAAACAAACAGTGATCTCATTTAATCGCTGACCCCCAAAACATTGCTTATAATTTAAATTAAAGGTTAATAATGTTTATGCATTGCTCAAGTTTTCAGTTTTCTTTGCTCACCGTCATTGATTGGTGCGTTTAAAGAGATTCAATGTTGTTTATCTGATTATACTTTACTACTTCAGATTGGTCCATTACTGGTTTAATAACTTCACAAACTGACCCAAATAACCACTTTGCACCGACAGTATTACATCTACTCAGTCCCCTATAAGATTAACATTTAAAAAATGCAAATTAAATATTCATGCAGACGAATTGGACTGAAGTTTGAGCTGGCTTAGCACAACTGTAGATTACAGCTATCTTCTGGAGACATGAGGGTGAGATAAGAGGGATATTGGAATACACAGCTGGAGAGATGGGCAGATGGAAGGCAATAATAAGGGGTAAAAGGATGATTATGAAATTGATAGGGGTCATCATGGAGAGTAGATGGAGTGGCAGAAGTGGATAAGAAGTTTGAGTGCATGAAGAGATCACAGAGAACAAAATTTAGTATCACAGAATGTGTCACAGGCCAATGCTACAGCTGAATGTCATTGCCAAAAAAACTCATGCATACACGCAAACAACAGCATACGCACAAGCAAAAGAAGTGTGTAAAGATAGAGTGCAGCCAAACACATGTTATCCTTCATGAATGCATATAAACTTATGCTTGCGGATGAATACATCCTTGTGTATGGACTAGTGCACACACAGCTTAGTGTTCACATATGCATTCAGTTACTTGATCATTCATCAAGGCCTTCTTATCCTACAATGAATACTCAGTCATTTCAACCTTTCGCTTCTACCTCCAAATTTTGAATGCATGACCTTTGGGACAAATAGGAATTCAGCCTGCGAATATCGTTGCAGGCTAAGTCCAAATGAAGGCCAGCCAAAATGAGGGTTGTTGCCATGGCTGAGCAGAATTGCCTTCCTGTGTCTCCAGGAACAAACTTGTTGACTTTCTTTACTTTTGTTTCTACCAGAAACACCACCAGCTTGTTGAGTTTTTGCTTGGCCTTCTTAGGTATCTGCAGTTTGCCAAAGGCCAGTAGTGAAAAACAGCTCAAGATGCCTGGCAAGAAAACACTTTGCACTTTTCTCTGTGTCATTCTCTCTCCATTTTATCTGCATGTGTGAGAAAGTTAGAATGAAGATAAAGAGAGGTGTCATAACTGGCTAAGAAGATTATAGTCATTAAGTCATTTTTTATACTCTTTGCCTAAACTGATGTCATTGAAAACAGTATCGCTAGTGAATCCTGAAAAGCACAAATAGCTATGGTGATATCTAGGAGCAGTATTGACTGGATTTTGGAATTTGTCACAAGATGCAGAATAATCTCAAATCTCCCAATCAATTGTGCATGGTATTATATAAGCATGTAGGACAAAGCAAAGAATCCTCTATGAATTGGTTGTCACTGATGAAAGTAAAATTGCTGAATGTACTTGGAGGAAGGAAGCCTCTAATCTAATGATGATATGAAATCTATGGTCAGAAAGGGGATTTTTAAATGGGGTCTAGGCTTTCAAAGCATGCAGTGGGTTGACGGCAAGCAAGCACAGATTAAATGCTAATGCATCAGATAATTAACAGTCTAATTCATTCATTCACATATGTCTGCCAGTAACTACCTTCCTCTCTTCCAAACTACACAGTGAGTAAATTTGAGACTAGGATTTTAATTATTTTCTCGGTTCATTTACTTTGCATTGCTCTTCACTAATTACCTTGTGCATCATCAATATGTACAATTGAACAAGAGGAAAATCCACTAAATACTCTATATTTGATCAAAAAGTATGGTAGAATAGAATGTTTGCTCGTTCTGACGGTAGCAGGCTTGAAAGATTTCTCAGAGTCTGTGTGATCCATTGTAACAGGACTATTAGTTATTGGCTGGGGATCACCACTGTGAACAGCAATGTGCACCACAATCATTAACCGAAATGAGAGCACTTAAAGAAAACCATTGTTATGAACTCTTTATTTACCTGTAGCCAACAGGGAGTTAAGCAGTCTGTTTTAATACTCTCTATGAAGCTGCTTGGCATGGCAATAATTGGCTCAAGGTCAATGGCTTTAATGGAATTCCTAATTTCTTTTTGAAATTGATGCATTTGGGTTTGGTTTCTATGACAACAGAGTTAAATGAGACCTTGAGCGCAGGTCTCAGTGATGAGTCAGAGGATGAAAAAAATAACACATACACGAGCAATGACCTGAGTTAACCTCTACTTGATGATGTGTCAGTTATGTGCAAAGGGTTACCTGTGTGCCCTCATCAGTGACACACCATTTCACTCTGGGTATGCCTCATTTCTACAACAGTCAGCGGGGCACAGGAGGCCAGTTAACTCTCCTTATTGTGTACATGACTCACTCAGTCCCAGGCAAAATTTGGATGACACTTTACAACTACACAAAATTTTAATAATTGTTTCAATGTAAGGTGCGCTGGCATGGAATCGGCTTTAGGGTTCATCTTGTATGAAACGACTGTTAATCTTAGTCCCCTGTTACCATCTATAGCAATGCATTGCTTAGTCATTTTTATATGCAGCAAGCATCAGCCTTCCGTAAAGAAAATTGCTTGTTGTGATAAAATATGAAAGTGTGATAAGCTCCTATATTTCGAAATAGAATGTGGTGTGATCTATCATCCCAGAGATCAGAGTGCTTTTGCTCAATTTATAAAGCTGCATCTGCCCCAGGATGCTATTGCATTCATTGCGTTCATCTCTCATTTTTCAAAGCAAATAAAAATTTAATTCTCTCTACAGTAAGAGGTTGTGGGCTGCAGACACAATAACTGTTTTGATTGACAATATCTTTTGCTTTTTGTTTACAAAAATACTTCTGTCGAACATTTTTTTAAAAAATGGGAAGAAAACAATTAGTCCAATAATGTTAATGAAGCGCAACTTAAAATAAAAACTACTTAAATATAAATAATAATATAATGCATGTTGGATCCGTGCATCTTTATTTTACTCAAATTCCTTATTTGAAATATTAGCAGTCACAGACTCTGTCATTTTATATTTTAATCAGGCTTTTAATCACAGTAATTATTCCATGAAATTATAGAATAATTATGCAATTATGGAATTAAAAGAAATGCATCTGTTTGTACAAAGCAGGCATAGCACACAGGCAAGAAATCCTTTAATCATTTTTTATGAGAACAACTCACTAAAACATATCAGCATAGAAAATTGCCTGCAAACATTCACAGTTCACCACATTCATAAAGAATGACTCTGACCTGTTGACTCAGCTCAAAGTGCCTGCAGTGATTCTTCAAATCCAATTGACATGGTGAAAAAAAAGTTTATATTAAACTTGCAATTGATAGAGCAAGAAGGAGAGATTGGAAAAATAAAGAAGAGTGAGGTACCAAGCTGTGCCCTACAGAGATATCAACTGTCTGCAGGCAGAATGTCAAACTCAAAAGTAAAGTTGGATTGCATTTCCACCTCTTCAGAATAATAGCTGCCTTATCAATATTTTCATTGGTTTGCTATGGTTCAAGTAGGCTCTGCATGATGGGTTTTGAAGGGGGCTTGCCATTCAGATATGAGAAATGTATTGTATAGGAAACATTTGAACTTTGTCTGACATTATCTCTACGGGAGAGGAAAAAATATGACTCACGTGTTGAAAATTGAAGTATGCCTACCAATTTCCCAGCTGCCTCAGCTTGACAAATGACCCGTCTTTCACTCTCCTGAGCGGTCAACAGAGGCTGTCTCAATTCAGAAGACAACAGACTTATGTGATATTGCTTCAGTGACAGCCTTCAAACCCCTGTGGCAACATTACTGCAGTAGCATTCACAACAAAAGCAGAGAACTGCCAGGGTAACATTATTCTGCTATAGTCACAATGTCGGTCCAGATGTTTAAAGTTCATGCAGAGATTGTGCCTAAAGAGCCTGTCAAAAACATTTTACTTTCTGTAACTTTACATGCTTTTTACAGTGCAGGTTACTATGCAGATTTTGTGTTATAATTACCAAATTCATGCTTCTATTTTTTAAATAAATGTTCCTAATGTATTTGCATGTGTACAAAAGGCTTCTCTGGATCGTAGCAAGCCAAGAGTAGTGTGGTGGTTCATTAACAAGTGTCCCATTGGTCATAAATGCATTTGATTTTCTTCTTCTTTGTCCTTGATTGGTCATCAAAAACTTACAAAAAAGCCAGCAGGCTTTCATGGGAACTAATACAGGAACCAGTAAAAGACAGAATGACAAGAACGCGAGTCGATACTGTACACGACGAGAGATGAGGCATGACCGACCAACAACAAGCAGGAAAATAACTGGGAAAAGGTGACTGATATAAAGTGGATACTGTGAGTAAATAAGGGAAACGAAAAACAGGTGTGTAGGCAAATGGGGCAGGTGTGTTGCTATGAAATGGACAGCAGGTGCACATGCAGTAGACTTGTTAAGGGAGTCATGTGACTAGGAGAGATGAAAATCTGAGGACATCTTCTGGATGTTTGAAGAGTGACAGTGAAGTAAGTCCAACATAAAATCAGTGGCCAGAGCAACAACTGTGGCTGACAGGGACAAAAAAAATGAATCAGTTCATGAAATGATCAGATGATAAGGTGGTATTTTTTTTATGTATATATGTTGAGATATATTTCCAGCAAGCTTAAAAAGCATATACCTAAATCTATGCATTACTAAAAAAAATAGTAATTCCCTTTTTTCTTACAAAATTTAAAATGTGCTCATTTAATTTCATTTACTTGCATCTCTAAAGCTCCCAGACTATCTGTTTTGATTCATCCATGCACAAACGGACACAAAGCAAACAGGCATGAGTGTGGGATTGATCTTCTTATCAAACTCTCCAACTAAGAGTGAAATTACCTGGGTCGTGGCTCATCTGGAGCTTTAATATTACAAAGTAGGTTTTGAAATCAGTGTAAGGGATCGTTTTCATCACTGTAGCTTGTGGCTGTTCAAATACTGGAGCTCAGTAGAAGTTGGGTAATTCAGCAAGACAATGACACTAAATGTCAAAGAAAATCTACTCCAGAATTACTTCAGACAAAGAAAATCCACCTTTTGGACTGTGCCTGTCAGAGCCCAAATCCTAACCCAGGAGAGATGCTGGGGAATGACCTCAAGAGAGGACACCAGACATCCTAACAGTCTATAAATATTGTGATAGTGTCAGATTATACCACACATATGCATTTTTGTATCGTTTTAAAGTCTCTTTCCTCCTCTTTGAGAAAAACAATTCTGCTTTGAATTATTTAATAGTTGAGTATAAAGTGCAAATTGGTTTAGACAGTGCCACAGCAGATATGGTTGGAGATCACCATTGTCACATCAGATTTGTTGCTGTCTCTCATGGAACATTAACTGGATCGGGAGAGCTATCAGTAAATTATTTCTAAATAGACAAATGGATTTGGAACACAGATTAAATGACATACAGAACCAAATTAGTCCCAAATCATCATCTCATCACTTATGCAACTAGGGATTGATTGATGCTGGGAATTCAGTAGACTGTCATTGTCCTTGTCTGCTCAAATGATCAAATCATTTTGGCTTTTTATGATGGTGAAATCGCAATATAACTGCCAAGTTCTGGTCTAGTTGATTATAAGCAAACAAGACAAACACTCCCTAGATCAAACATGCTGTTATTTCTGACACAGCCGTGTTGGGTTTTTCCTATTAAGCACTCTGGGCCACTTTCTAGCCGTGAATATAATGGCACAATAGTTAATTGAAGCATAAGGAAATTAAAATATATCTATATGTTGGAGCTATCAAGTGCACTGCCATCAAAGAAACATTCCTGATAGAACAGCGGAGGTAATGACTCCTCATACAGGAGCAGTGTCATCTCTTTATCTCTGGGCCTTGGCTGTCTGCCGCTCTTATCTTAACGGGCACATCATCCCTAGGATAATTGCTGGATGGGTTATAGCTCAGGGCCTTACTGTTCATTCAAGAATGTGGCTTCTGCTGCTTCCACTATTGCTGCCAGTAGCAAGGCTCCACACCCTAATCGCTGCTTTCTAATATGTCAAGTGAACAACTAAATCAAATGGGTATTTGAAATAGAAAGAAAAAAAAAGAATTGGTAAAACAGCTGGGCTGGTGAGGGGGGAATGGCCTCTGACGTTAGCGGGACCCAGAGAGCTACGAGGGGGTGATTTCGAAGCAAGCAGCAATTTGTCTTCCTTGTCATCTCCTTACTGGAGCTTAAAATATTGTTTATCGCTTTCACCAACCAACACACTCCTCAGCCGCTTTGATTGATGTATGAGGTGTAACCATGGCAACCAGCATGTGGGAATGATAAGTGACTTTGGCAGGAGAGTATCTCCCCCTGGATTATTAAGACCACCTAAGGGTTATTCGAGCGATTGCCTCTGTGTCTATATGTCTAAGCAGTGATGACTTTGTCTTGCTTTAACATTCTGCCGCTCACACGAAGGGTTAATCGGGTTTGAAAGTATCCTGATTAAGCAGCTAACGGGGATACACATGGTGCAGCAGGTACGGTGTTTAACCAGTACTAATTCTTGAACTTATTCTTTTTGATACATTGTGACAGGCGAGTGATTGAAAGTGCTGCGAGGAATGAAGAGGGAGAAAAAGTAATGCTTGCCAACAGCAGCTGTTTAAATGCAATTAAGTCCTACTAGGATGCAAAATGACTAGTGTGTGGTGATTGGTTAGTACCACTGAATATGAGTTGTGATAATGGAAAGACCTGTCATATCCTGAGCTCAGCCCCTAAATTTTCAAAGTACAATACTTTCATTTTTTTACCCTCAAAGTATAAATGTTAGCTCCCTGGATCCAGCACCTCTGCACTTAAACCTTGTTGGTTTCAAAAGGCGCAAATTGTGTTTGGGTGGGTGCAATATCCAGTAGAACCAGTATGCCCTCTACTGGTTAAAAGAAAAAATACAGTTGTTAGGCAGATTCAGGGCAATTTTCTTCTGTAGGTTTGCTGGCAATCAACTGAATAAGCATGCACACGCTCCCTTGCTGCCTTAATTAACACAAATGCTGTGATAATATCAAAACCAGGAGGATTTGCACCAACTCACCGAACAGACCGAAAAAAGAAAGAAACAAATAAATAAGTTATCTGTTCTCTATATTATCTGATATTTCTAAAGCCATAATGGAGTGATTTCATTTTGAAGGTGCAGCAACATAAACTGGCATAGCAGGATTAAACATAAAAGGATTATTGCTGACTGACTCAATGTGCTACATGATTCATGTGTAATTGCTTTACACCTGTCCTACACTGTTAACCAAACTGCACCCAAGTGTATAGACCTTTTCTGGGAATCCATGCTGAGTGGCTCCTGCAATAAGATGGCAAATGCTCAGTTGAATTTTCTACTGAAATGACATTCTTTTACTGACAGTGCTGACATTAAAATTTGTCAGTAAAAAAGGAAGTACTTCGGGAGGCATCCGGAGGAATTTGCTTTTTTTTTTAAAATATGTCCTTTTTAAGAACTTTTTAGCTGCAGGAAAATTGGCATCACATAATTTGATTTGGTGAAATGAAAAGAAATGCTACTTTTGTTACTTTTGACACCCCTGTTGTAATCCATTTATATTTAAACATTATAAAGCATTTATCATGAGCATCCATGTCCCACAGCAGTGTCCAATTTATCTGTAGTGCAACCCACACTGAGTGTGCCTGTGGCATATTTTATGTAAATAGAGCATGTAAATTGTAGGAAGAGCAACAGAAATCTCCCTGTGAGATGACAAGTCAGCCCACTATAACTGATAAATGACTTCACTTCTCTTCCCAAGTGCATTTGTTTAATAGTTCATGCATTTTCCGATGTACTTCAAAACTACACACAGTTAATGTCTTTTGAATGAAATAAAAGCAATTTTGGTGTCTAACACTTTGAAGTAATACAATTTGTGTTCAGCGCAGGGCAGAAATTCTCACCTACCTAGCAGAAGAGAGCTAAATTACACATACAATGCATGTGCTGATACGACTAGATCCAAATATTGTACACACCAGTTCTTTTTCTTGAGATTCTGTGAGCATAGATCTATAATTTATTCTAAATAGTCAGTTTTGCATAATGGACCTGTTTTTAGAGCACTGCCAAAATGTATTCTGGGTGCTAATGGTAAAAATGAAAAGCAGTTGCCTGAAATAAACTGACAAAAATAAATAGAGACAGTTAATAGTGGCACTGACAGGTAAGGAGAGAGAAATGGACATAGTCAGGCACATGCTCTGGTCTGAGACAGTTGTAGGCTCAGGATGAAAGTCCAGTGTTATTCACATGCTCGGTGCAAAACCCTCTAAAACTTTACCTTGGCTGTCGTGTATTCACGTACAACGTGAGTCAGCATAGACACTATCCATCAACAGAGAACTGCCACCATAACAATGTGTGACAAAACAGTCTCCGATTTCCCATATTTCAAAGGATCTTGATGGTCTGAGTACATATATTTCCGTGCTTGAGTGTGCGCGTACCACCGCGAGCATGTAAATTTGTTGTGTACAGACAGATGCATGCGTGATTTGTGCTGATATGATTTATGATTGTATCACACAGTGTGCCAGGAACATAAACTTCCTGTTCCAAGCTTTAGAGCAGCTGATGGGCTACTATGATGATGACTTTAGAGAGCTTGTCGTCCTGCAGGACCTGAAAGGACTATATATTCCCATACTGAAGAAGGTTTTTCAGTACACAAGGCCGACTAGAAGCTAACATATACATTTCTAACATGTCAATTTATAATTAGAAAGTACTATTGCATCTTTATTGACTGGAAATACTGCATCGTGGAAGACATACAGATCAAGCTCAATATTCACTGTTGTTTATAATGGATGAGAATAGTAAAAGAGCACGGCAGAGCAGGCAGCGGAGCACGGCAGACTGAATTCAATGCTCACGCTTGTGTTGTCTTAGGTTTTCATATTGTGGCTTTCTAATAAGCTTTTGAATGTTAAATTTTACTACCATTTGAGATTTTTTACATAATTGTGTTAGTGTGTTTAATTAAGCAAAGGACGTAAGATATTCTTCCACCCATGTCCACTGTGTATGAATACTATGAGGTGGGTGAACACATCCGATCTGTGAGAACTGGGGGGATTTAGGCATAGTCTAGTGAAAAGAAGGAGCTCAAGGTGGCTAAAAGCGGTGTAGTTCCGTTGACTCTCAGTGGGATCAGCGGCATAGGAAGGACTGGCACACTGTAATGCTGTTCTGTAACACTTTTTAATTATGGCTTTAAACAATTATACAAAAATGACTTTAATATACATCTTTTTCTTTTCTGTGATAAAAAGTTTAGCTTGTATAGAGTCCTTTACATACATACAAACACTTTATTCTCTATGTTCGATTAAGTAGACTTTTGTATGAGTTCTCTGAGTAATATACACATTCAATCCCAGACACACACACACACACACACACACACACACACACACACACACACACACACACACACACTCCACCTTTCCTTTCAGCCTGATCTGGCTGTCTTTATTTTACAGTTCATGGTCCTTGAGATTTGGTTGAGCCTTCCCTGCAGATTACTGTCTGGATAGGTATTTCTATTTCTTTGCTGTAGGTAATTTCCATTTCATGCCTCAAGAAATCACACTGCACCGTGAAACTTGTGTCACGCTGTCATCCAGTTCTGGTGACATCTATCCAAGGCCACTAGACCACCTAGTAAAACATAAGTAGGTGGTCAAATGAACTATAGGGGGGTATTAGTGTTATTACTGTAACTGTTGTAATATTTAAGGTTTTTTTACCCCCATTTCTAAATACCCTTTTTTCCTATACCTGAAATGTACTGGCAAAACAAAAGTCTGAATATATATCATTTGGTGTGCATAGATACTGATAAAGTGCAAACAGTATTTGGTATAGAAGCTTAATGATATTTTCCTGCTCGTTTAGGATTTGATCCAGTCTTTGAAGCATGTAGAAGAAAAATCAAGTCAGTCACTTGTGTTTATATTTACTGTGTGTTGGCCCTGATCTTTGGAAACAGTTTACTTTCATCTACATGATTTTCCAGTTTTACTCCTGCATCGCACATCTCCGACGAAGCCATAGCAAACAATGCTTTTGCTTGAAGAGGTTCTTCTCTGAGCTGCTTGGCTGCCATTTCTTAGCTCCCCTTGTGTGGGCTGTGTTTCTTTTGAGCTCTACTTCTCATCCACCACAAAGATTTCTTCAGGGATCTTCTCCTCAGAGTCAGAGCGATCGGACAGCTTGTCCAGGTAATCCATGTCGTTGAAGCGCTCAGCAATACACTGGGCTGTCAGACGAGCCTCTGGATCGTGGTCCCAGCACTCTTCTATGGAGCCACATACAATCTGGATGCCCTGCAGGGGGAGCAGTGGAGCATAGTTATAGTAAATCATCAATACTGACTTTGGGTAAATTTAACATTGTCACTTAAGGCTGAAACAATAAATGTTCATGTAAGTTTATGTGTTTAAATGTATGTATTTATTTATCAATGTGTTTCATATGAGCTAAAGAGGTTACAATAATTGTAACAACAATAATACAGAAGAATTATGGTTAGGAACTCTTCTCAGGTAAAAACAGATCTTGTATGTCAGACTGATCTATTTATGTAAGAAGCTACATTTCCTGATAATATGTACAAACAACTCAAAGATAATACTCGATATGAAATTAATTTAATGGACTTGGTTGTTTATTACAGCAAGTGGACGTTTAAGGTGCATGTGCGTGCGAGTCCTGCCAAATAATCTTCCCAGAAGACAAATAACCTTTTCTGCAATTAAGGAACTTAATTTCCACAGGTGGAACTAGACACTAGATTGAGTTACAATATCTGCCCTGAGGGTATTACCCATAGTTTAGGGCTACTACAAGGGAGTCTGCAATGCTGAATATCACTGATTGGTAAAACACAGACTTGGTATTTATGTCTAGCATGTACCCATGTTCATGAAACTATGAAAAACTTTTTAAAAGTTGCAATAAAAATGGGACTAAAAAGGCCCTGAAGGGAATAAAGGTTTCACACAGCAGCACTTTGTCGCTGACAGCATGAAGAATACTTGTTGGTGCCTCTTACCCTATGAATGGTCCAGCTGCTGGGGATCTCAGGTCTTCCTCTGTCTCTGAGAACGCTGTCCTTCATGCTCTCTACACATGGGTTTTCTCTCAGGTTCCCAAAGGGTGGTTCGTACTCTTTAACCTCTGCATGTTAGAATGCAAAAACAAGATTTAGGCACAAACAAGTAGCCTGTCACCTATCCAAACAATGTGCTTTGGATGTTTTAAGCAAGAAGTACACTTTGAAGCAGCTTCACATCTACTGAGAAACACAGCTCTGTTGAACAGAGAGGCTAGATCAGATGGCAGTGCCCCACAGCGCACACATCAACAACCTCTCAAAGGATTTACTGTGCACTCTAAATTAAAACTGCAGGTTGCAAACTTTAAATAGCACAGAAGGAGCACAAACAACTAAAGGATCCTGTGCTGCTGATAGTGGCTCCAAGAGGGAGATTTGCTGAAGAGAAACACTTATTATTATTACATTTTTACCCTCAGCATCAATGGGCTTAAGGTATCTCACCAACACAGCTCTAGTTTTGTGTCAGCTCTCTTACACACCTACAACCAGAGTGCTTGTCAAAAGCAATTTACCAGCCGAGTTTACCCGAGGCAAGATTTCAAAGCACTGGCCTAGAGAATACAGTCTGGAAACTGTGGGTCAAGAGATTCCAAAGCAAATTCAGCTCTGCATGAATTAATATACTGTATATTCGGAGTAAAATAATCCCGTCACATTCTGATTAGCTTTAAACTGTCTATGGCTTGTGTAAAGTAAACACACATTTCAGAGAATCCGCAGGGAAGTAAAAAGCCTGATGAGGCACACGACTATGTGAAAAATGTTAAAATAAGTAAGTTGCTCCAGAACATTTTTAATAATTAAAAAGATGGTCAGGAGATGAAACAAGACTTTGAGAATCATACAGCATTCCACAGATATAAGCCAGATAAAACTCTTAAACAGAAACCAGACGCAGATAAAGAGAATTCTCCCTTTTTTGTGCTAAATCAAAAATAACAAAATCAAATAACCAAAACAAAAAAAATCAAATATACATGCCGTGAATCAAATGGAGACTAATGGTTTTTGTTCAATAAAAACAGTATAAGTTATTTTTCAGTGATCCTATAGCTGCTATTTGGTGTCTGCTATAAACTTTACAGTATAGACTGTTATAACCTTGGATATTGGATTTAAAGTTTATTGTATCAGGACCTGTTTCTTCTCTTTGTGTTGTCACTTCAGTTACCATTTCTTTTTTCGAAGTCTGCAGATCTGATAGACCCGATGGTGAACTTGATTCATGTGCTCTCATTTACTCCCACTTGAAGCACTGATCATATGATTACTGCTGCTTTAATAAATGAAGCCCCAGATACACACACACTCTGAATATATGCTGAATGAAAGCCACACTGCAGGTTTGACCAGCATTTTTTATGTAAATCTTCTATGTAAATCTGACCCAGTGTTTACAGAACTGGAACAAAGCATTGCCGGCCAGTCATCAAGCCCAAATGTGCTGTCTCTGTAAGTAAACTGCCACATCTTGTATGCTGACTCATATTATATGTTGAACTTTAAAAATCCACAACTATTTGCTAAAGTGCTGATTGGGGTTAAATAGTGCAACTGGTCACGTCTTAGCATACACAGTGTCATTTGTAGGATGAACTATCGTTTCATTTCATCATTACAAAACATGTCGAAAAGAGACTTGAAGGAAGTCGTGTAGGCCGCAGACAAGAACGGAAGGCTTCCAGGACTCAGGAGCTGAAACCTCCTATTTTACACACACAGTTTGGTTTTAAAACTTAAACATAACCACACCCAACCAGCAGATGATATTTAAAAGAAAAGGAGACAGATGTTTCTTTTTCTTTTGACAGGTCTGAGGGAGTATGTGACTGTGTGCTGGACTGCGAATCCACTTTGTAAACTGTTGGACAAACATGTTTGTGTGTTCAGCCCCAAACAATGGGTCCAAAATATATGAATCACACTACTGGGCACTTTGCAGTGTAAACAAAAGTGTGTATTCCAGGATGGAAAGATTGGCAAATCCTGCTCTAAAAGGAAAGATGTTTTTTTTTTTTTTTGCCAGTTAAACCCTAAATTAAACTCCGAACCAACAAAAGCTATTGAAAACACGACACGGGGCAAGATAGGAATGCTGTGGTTTGCAAAACCCACACGCTGCATATTGACAAGATTCCTGCAAAGCCATAACAAGTTCAGCACAGTAACAAAGAAGAAGTTGCACTATGTCTCCTACCACAGCTGACATGTAGTGATGTGGGTTTTTGCAATGTTAGCATATAACGTCTATTTTCCATGCCAGTTATCAAGCATGCCTGCAGAAACTATCTGAGAACCTGCAGCCAAGAGAAATTCTATTAAATTTAGCTTCACCAACAGACTACAGACACTTTGCTATGAGTGTGAGCCTTTAGGTGCTTTGTGAAATACATTGTCCAAACATCATGCAGCCATGAACTGAGGGTTGGGAATGCATAGACAGATAGGAAGATATTCTTAATCCCAAAGGGAAATTCCAGTGTTGCAGTAGACAAAATTTAAATGATAAAATCGTGTAATAATACACTGTGCATTAGCACAAGTTAGATGAACACTAATAAAAGCTATACAGTAGGAAACCATTGTAGTAAAGAGCATGAACACTTGTAATGTATAAAAAATACCTTTAGATAAAAAACCTGGGTGTGCGCACTTTAACTACATGTGTTTTTGTAAATCTGAAATTGGGGAGTACAGAGCCAAATGGAGGGCTACTGTATGTATATGTTTAGATGTCTATGCTCAAATTGTAACAGCAAACCAAAGGGAAAGAGGAAAAGCTAATACAAGCCATATTATTCCAGTCAAGTTTCAAACAAGTGTCATTCAGATATTTTGTTTGATTCTCTTCTTTGCTGCCCTTCCAAGTTTTGTCAAATTTTTCGCAACAAGGCATAAATACTGGAAAAAAGGGAACACTAATCCTATTACCCAATCACATAAATACTTCTGGAAAAAAACACAAACTGATCCAAACAGAGTTTCAACATTTACATGGAAATAAATTAGTAATGTGATGACATTAACATTGTTAGGTTTCTCTGAGTCTGGAACAACAGCTTGACTAATGCAGTCCCAGCCGCCTCTGCTGGTTTGTATTAGACTGCGGTGGCTTTGACACTTGTTTTGTGTTCCTCACAGGTTGTTAACGTTATTTAATACAGATGCATGCATGTGAATCACACAACATTTATTTAGTTTATTTTGGAAGATATGGCATTCACTTACGCTGGAGGCTTACCATACCATTATCTATGGATCATACACACCCTTACATTCACCTAACCTCAATAAAGAACAGGGCCTCCAGTCCTGAAGGGGTTGATGGTTTGACATCTGGAAAGCAGCTGCCATAACCTCTCCTCCTTTCCAGTCTAGCCCAACCTCCCCCTCTAGGGACTGAAGGCATTTTTGTGACTGCAGCTCCACATTCAGCATCATTCCACTATGATACCACCGTTTAGCTCCACTCGCCCGAGAAACGCCCTCGTAGTCTTTCTAAGCCCTAAATCTGGACCAGCTAAATTATACAGGAGAGACATTTAAGGGAACAGAGGCAAGGATAAAAAGGCCTGAGCCTTGAATCCAGCTTTCCAGTTTCCCTTTCACCCTCACTCTTCTTCTATCTTTATAGTCTTGGAAGATAAAAACAGCAAAGTAATAGCTCATGGCTGGCCGTCTGGCGCTGCCGACAGACGGCCGTGTTCTTCTAGCTTGGCAGATCTCAGATCAGTCCACAGCCCCGAGAGCTCTGACAGAGCAGCTATGTGGCTTCCTGCCACTGAGACGCAGAACACTGATCAGACATCTGTCTTCCACAAACAGATACACACACACACACACATACACACAAACACACAGGTGGCATCAGAGATAAGACACACAAGAGGAAACCAGGGCTTCAGCCCAGTCATTAAAATGATGCCCTAGGATGTGTCACTCTGAATTTTTGTGTGTGTTTGCATGTGTTCACATGTGCTCATATTTTGTCTCAAGCGAGAGAAGTTCTCAGGGACACATGAGTGACTCACCGACCTCTGGCGACAACTTCAGAAACTTCAAAAACAAGAGACCAGCAGCATGAAAGCAAGAAACTTTTCAAGCACATTGTGTAAACACATCCGAGAAGCAAAACCAAATTACTGCAGCTTATTCTTTCCATCTTTCCCAGCATCTATCAAGGTAGGAGGATTTCTGTGTTTGTGCAACCTTTCAGCATGAGGACGTCTCCTTGGAATTCTGGCTTAATGAACTACAGAATTCACTTCACTGCTCGTCTCATACAGTTGCCAAATGTAGAAATAAATTGGATGAACAACATGGGAAAAAACACATGAACTAACCCAGTAGCTTCTATCTTTAGCGTCTACTCTGGTCTAAAAGGGTGGGATGGGAATCCGTCTGCTTCCCCTTTGTGCAGTAAATCTATGCTAGCCTGTTTTCAGTCAGTCAGTGCTAACATGAGTAAAGCTGGATGACTGTCTACAGTGTGCAAAGGTGGGGGGGGGGATAATTAACTGCTGTCTCACCTGCCTCAAGGAAGGAAGAAAAAGACAGACAGGGAGAAGGAAAAGAAGCTAAGTTCAGAGAGTCACCTTTAGAGGCAGGTGAATGACAGACTTTCTGTGCCAGTTAAACTGAATCTAACAGTATTTTTTGTATGTGCAGTAAGGGAATAAAAGACCTGGGAATGAATGAAATGGAGGATGAGAGAAGGAGGAAGGGGCAGGATGAAAAAAGCTGTTGTCCCTCAAATCCCCGAAGAGGAAATCAAGTGAAGCCACAGTAACCTTTATCCAGATCCCTAGCAAGATGTATCCGTTCCGGTCCACTCCCAAGAGATATTAGCTACAAGACATTCTCATAGAAAGAAGATGCTCATATTTACAAAGTTAACTTCACACTGAAACTGTGTCGTGCCACGCGAATGTGTTGGCAAAACCGGAAGCAGTGGCTTTTGTTTTCAAAAGGTAAACCCACATGGTACACATATTCTTGTTGTTTAGCAGGAAAGGAATGCAAAGAGATTCTGGGTAACTTGGTCATGTTTTTTCTTCAGGAGTGTAACTGTGCGATACACTACAGGGCCCCTGGGGGGGCAAAACAGGAAGATGCCAAAGTAGAAGCGTTCATGCCCAAACCCGGCTTTCAATCACTGTTCTGACACAATGGACACAGGAGTAGTCGGAGAAAGAAACTGGACCACAGAGACAACAAAAGGGAAGTGAAAACAAATGACTGACTGTCGACATGAAATACTGCCCAACGATTGGCCTTCACATAATCACCCGCTGCTAGTATGTGCACATACCCTGGCCTTGTGTTTGCTACAGTATGACAAACACAAGTAAAGGTAAATTAGTACAATGAGGATTGATCCTTGAGACTTCTACAAGATTGATTGCAGTGTGAGACTTTAAGATTTTGTTCCCACAGTGATTAATGGGACGTGGATGACACAAACACACACACGTGCACACACACAGTCCTGTCACAAAATGTCACACATTTAGTGAGTGATCTCAAGGTGGAATTGCTCACTCTGCTCCTAATTGGCAAAGTCGTCGATATGCTTGTACTCCTTTGAGGTCAAATGAGCTGTGGAGGCCATTTCTCTTTTTACAGTATTTGTGAGGATGTTTACACGGGCTCCACGAAGAATTTCATCAATCAGTACTTATTACTATTGATTTCCTTTGCACTCAAGACCCAGCTAATCTCAAATTTACCAAGAGAAACCCAGGTATCTCTATTATAAACTAAAGATCACAAGCAACATTTTCAATGTGCACAGTGGGGACATTATATAATTGTTAAAAAAGCAGAAATCACTTTTAAAGCAGGTGGATCTGTGCAGACTTGATCATAATAAATTAAATTAAATTGATTAGAATTAAAGGAGAAAACATATAACAGGGGAAGCATCGGGTGGTAAAGAGCCGGTTTACCTGGCTGGTTATGAAAACCAGCCACTACCAAACACTACTCCACAGCCAAGAATGAGAGAGGGATGAGAAATGACCAGTGCGTCCAATGAAAAAGGACTCACTGGAGGTTGTAGTCAGACAGTCTGGGCCTGGTGTGACTCAATATTACTTTATGTTTTGTCGTTACATATATTTTCTCCTTTTATGGTTACATTTCACTTGGTTTGATAATGGGGCTTGATTTTGAATTGGCTCTTTCCCCAGAAGCTAATTTTGTTGCCAGGGCAATGAAGAAACATTAAAGGGAGGGGTATATTTGTTAGCCTGCTGAGTAGAGGTCTCCACATGTCTAGGTAGACTGCCATCCGTCTCAGGGCTGGGCGCCAATATGTCCATTACCGGAGTGAATGTGAGCTTACAGGAATCTAATGAGTTTTGATTCGAGGAGGAATGAGAAGTTGGGATTTCACAACTTCCCAACCGTACGTCTGTGCTGACAGGGGAACTAAAGCTGAGCTTATTTTAAGAGAACCAGTCACTGTCAAAACACTACTGACTAAAGTTGTCTTTTATCCCCCAGAGAGTGTTTTATTGTGCATGAGGTGGGGGTAGGACCCGTTACATAAATTAACGTGTTAGTTTCTATGACTTTGCATTCACTTTGAGAACATTACTAACATTCCAGTATATAGCTGCCTTTCACCTGTGGCTGATTGTGGCATGATCTCATTAACAGATGTGTTTTCAACATAAAGTACAGAACAGAAAATTGTTTTACTGTCTTTCACACACACATTTTATCTTACCTCCAATTGCACTGCACCTAGAGATGATCTCCCACAGTACAAGAGCCATGGAGTAAACATCAGCCTGTTTGAAAGACTCAATGTTTTCTAGGTTGATTCTGGACTCCAACACTTCTGGGGCCATGTACCTGGCTGTACCCACCTGGGAAAAATGCAGACATGGAGACATGTCACAGATATGGCATCGATACTACAGGTGAAGCAAATTGTAATTTATGATTTGTATTATTTGTGGCTTAAACAGCATGTGAAAGGAATAAGGAGCTGGTAAAAATCACAAAATAGGTTGGTAGTTTGTTTAAAAAGCCTGGGTGAGGGGAACATCTTGAGTTATTTACAGCATTTATCGATTGACAGGTGCCCCGCCCAGCCACCAAGGGCAACCTTGGTGACTGTCCCGAACCCGGACCAAAATGGGAGGGTTGCGTCATGTTGCCAAATCAACATGTGGACTACATGATCCAGTGTGGCGACCATGAACTCACAGACTAAGCCATAAGGACAAAAAAATAAAAAATGAAAATAGAGTGGTGGTGGTTATTCTGCTTGTAGTAGGACAAGTTTAAAATAATTGGAGAAACATAGGGTAGCTGTAAGCTCAACAACATGTTGGTTGCCTTTCTATTATTATTACCTTGGAAACCATATTCACTGGTGCTTCCTCCAAATGCATTAAGGGCATTACGGTGCATTAGGTGTGCTGCACAGCAAAGGGTGAGGGCTTTTTATAAGGAGTCATTTTCAAAACACAGTCTAATATGCCTCTGGCATATTACATCACTGTAGTGGGTCCATTAAGAATCAATTAGGTCTTTTTGCCTTGTGACTATAATCTAACGAGAAAGTAAGAACACTTAAAGCACTGTTTCTATCCTTCATTATCTATTTGCAGCCAACATAAAGAGACTGCAAAATATTTAGACATGATGTCCAAAAGTGAGGAGCTTCAGAAATGAAATATTGATTGATACCAAGGCTCTTTTCAGAGTCTGATAAATATCTTCAAAGAAATATATATGGTATAGCTTGGAATGGCCCGTGTCTGGAATGCCAGCACAAATTATAACAGGAGAGGATTTCTTTTTATCTCTGATGGGATCAAAAGCCAGGTGAAGCTAAATAAACCCCCAGATTTAGGATTAGAAAGCCTTACCTGCCCACTGTTGGCCAGCTCATCCACAGACAGAGTGTTGTCCAGACGGAGGGCCAGGCCAAAGTCACACAGGCAGCACGTCAGGTCACCTTTCACCAGAATGTTGGAGCTTTTAATGTCCCTGTGCACGATAGGCACCTTGTAACGACCACAGGGGGTGCGGTCACTGTGAAGGTGCGCCACTCCACAAGCAAGAGAACTCCCAAGCGCACACAGGTCGTGCCACTCGATAATATGATGAGTCAGGTACTCTTGAAGGTTCCCCATTGGCTGGTAGGCTGTGATCAGCCAGTACTCTCTGCGCATCTTCCTTTCCTCTGCTGTCAGGAAGTGAAGCACATTCTCGTGTCTCAAGTCTGCGTCGGAGAAAATTTCCTTCTCATTCTTCCAAGAGGCATACTCCTCGTATTGGAAAATCTTTACGGCGACTGTCTCAAAGCCCTGCTCCTCGCTGACTGAGGAGCCCTGCTTCAGTTTAGCTTTGTAAACTTCTGCAAAGCGTCCTTTTCCAACCTGAACATCCAGATCGATGGGCAGCAGCTCATTGTTGTGGTTGAGGTTGTTGGCGTGTGTGGAGCTGCTGTCTGAGCGCTCCTCATCTATTATGATGGCGCGAATGTCGCTGTAGTCGCGTGGAGGTCCCTTCTTGCATCTGGAGCTGGCTCGCCGCTGACGGTACACCCGGTAGAAGTAGAAGAAAGTGATGACGACAACCGCCACAACCAGGAGAGGCAACAGGCTCACTAAGATGACAGCTACCACTGGGGAATCAATGTCTGAGGGAGCAGAAGGATTAAGATGGTGAAGATGCCCACATGTAAAATATATTTTTTAACCTTAAAGTTGCACTAGTTGCAGTTCTGTTCTCTAATAAACCAGTGTTATGTTTACAACTCATTGTGGGGGAGACTTTGTTCTTCTATCGGATTTTAGTCTGTTTTAGCAAGATGTCAGGCCTATATATTTACAACATAAAGATAAAGTTCAAATTCTGTCTCAGCCGATTGTAACACCATCTACATGTGATAGCAAAGCAATATTGTCATTGTACAGCAGAGGAACCTGACCGTTTCCTGAAGAATGTCTGTAAGCATCAGAAAGCTTAAGTTAGCGTCTGGGCCACAAATGCAATCTACTCCAAACCCTGACCCAGTCAACCACAGATTGTGTCTCTTTATAGAGTATGTCTGATTCTTATAATTTGGGAGGTGGGGTGTCTCAGAGCTGCTCTGGTTTTAGCAAACATTGAAAGTTTATGCATGTGCTGTTTTTGTACTCAAGTTTTTGGAGCTATGGTCATAAAAGCAGAACTATAAAAACGATATCACGATAAATGACACAATAACAACCCCACGTTGCCCACAGTGAGTAGTTAAATCTAATCCTTTACAGCCTATATAGTCTAGCTGCTCTGTTTGGCACACAGTTGTCCTAAACATCTGTCTTGAAGCTTACAATGAACAAACAAACAAACAACAACTAATTTTAGAAAAAGAGGCGTTGTGATAAGCTAAATATGGTTTGATAAGGGGGCAGATGAATGGGGAAGATACTTGACTGCCCAGTCAAGCGTTCCTATGCTCTCTCTTTTTTTCTCTCGACAGGAAACCACATGTCTGAAATCCTTAACATGGCCCCAGACGGTTTGTTTTGTTTTGAGTGAGAAGCTTTTTTCCTCCTCACAACAAACCTGTCACTGTGCCTCCAGGACTCTTTCAGGAAGCTTTGGCCAACTTCCTCACTTATAGTATAAATTATTGAATGTGCTGAGAAAATGTCTGGGATTACAAAAACAGACACAAATTAGCATGTCTTACTACCACCCAAGTTATCGGGAATTACTGGGTTTCTTTATTTTTTGTTGGACCTCCTGTATTACAGAAAAGTCTCATGTTAGTCACAAATGAGTTACAGAGAGAGCACAGACATTCTTGACAGTGAGCAAATATATTTCCATGACGTGGTTTGAACGTGCAGATGCTTTTAATTTGGCTCTCTGGTGCAGAGCCAGGTCTCAGAAATGTACCTTGGTGTTATTATTGCCTGGATGCTGCAGTCAAAATACATCTGAGTCTAGGGCCAATGTTGTAACTGGAGTGTACAAGCCAAAGTCTCCAAAACCTGTTTGTAATCATGTATCTGGAGAGCATTACAGTTCACATGTGTTAGCATTCATGTATGATGCCTTACATGACAAGCTGATAGCAGTATTATATCAGGTTGACCATGACTATGACGTTACTATGTTATGTGGTACAGATGTAAGAACACAGTCCCACTTCTTCTTACATGTAAATCCAGAGGTAAATGAAAAGCATTAATGCGAGATGGTGACTTATGAATCCTTGAACAACATACAGCTGCACCGCCCAAATGAATAATAAATATGTATAATGTAATACTAAAACCTACATTTCTGACACTGTAAGAATCAAACAGCATGAAGTGAAACGCATGATCCATATCTGCAAAGTGCATAAGTAGGCAACTATTTACCACAGAAATTATATGTCAATGTTTTGCTTGTTTATCTGCCCCAGAGCCAAAAAAACAAACAAACAAACAAACAAATTAATAAAATCAACACCACTTTTACTTACAAAGATTAAAAAAGATGCGTTCATTGCATTCTTCCTCAGAGCAGGAGCAGATGAAAAACTGTGAGCCCATCCCCTTCCTTTCTTTCATTTCACACTTGCTATTGTTGTAATCCTCCAGGACCAGGCCGTACAGCTTCTGAGCTGGGTTGTGGCAGACTGTATCAAAGGTGACATTATCATCTTTCTTTCTCCTAAAAAAAAAAAAAAAAGGGAACATAAACATATAGAAAATAAATGTTGTCCTTTACCAGTCCACTTTCAAGAGAGTCGTATTATCGTGTAACAAGGCAATGGCGGGAGGTTACAGCTGTGCAAATAATGCCATGCATTTTCAGATATTGGTAATTGTAAAGGCCAGATTTGTCTGTTTCAGCAGTCCACAGTGTCAGCACTATGTAAATGAATGCAGCACAGGAAACAGCAACATTTTTGAAAGACCATTACAAACTGAAAACAAGGAAAAACCCTGAACCTGCACAAATACACATTCTTACTTTTTCCCCCTGTTGAGCAGAACTGGTTCACCGTTATTAGAGACATTTTAAAGAGGAGCTGCCGTCTATGTGCCGTTAGTTTTTCTGCTAACCTCAGCCCATAACATGCCCGCAACACAGCTAATAAAGCGAGAAACAGCAGCGTGGCCTTAAGCTTTGAAGACCAGCACAAATGTGCTTCCTGCTGCTCCTTACATTCTGAGTCAGAGTCGATGGCGCTGATGGGTGATTAGGAGCTCATGAGCTGTCATAATCCAGCCAGTGCTGACTGATAAAATGTTCAAAGGAAAAGGTCATTGCAACTACAAAATTTAATGGCTTCAGTTCAGTTCCAAATTTGATCAATAAAAGCTGCCCCGGTTTCATCACCTCTTTGTTGTTTACATGCCCTGTGACCTAATAGGTTAAGGTCATAAAACCTCACGCAGTAATTTATGTTTTAACAATTTCGCTTTGACTTTTATTAATATACTGTACGATTGTGGTTTAGAAATCCAGCGTACACTTACCAAATACAGACACACACATCATCGTCATTAGGGCAGATCGATGTGATGTTACACTCCACCTTGCATATTCCCTTCCCATTGCAGCTGGTTGGCTGAACGTCACAAAACTTGCAGAGCTTTTTTACTTTCATTATATTGGCCTCTGAATACAAGACAAGAGAAAGACAAAGGAGAAGGTTCACTCTCAGGAATATAGATGATGGTTATTAGCATCAATAGTACAAAATGTAATTAAAGGGTGGGGGTCTCTTGAAATTTGCCAAAGCACAACATAACCACAAAAAAATGCAAACTATTTCTTCCTAGAGGGTTGGACAGATTTTCTTCCCTGTGAAGTCTGAACAATAAGAGTAGCACGCAGTGGCATCCACCTCCTTTCTGGACTTGTTCAGACTTGACTTTCCTAGCAGGCAGAGCCATATCAGTGAGGGAGACAGGGTTGTGTGAGGAGTGCCTGTGGTTTAGATAATAATCTAAGGAGACAACTGCCAGACAGGCAAGTACAACAAACGAAGGAAACAAGATGCATCTTCTTGCTAAAAAGTCTCTAATTTGTGAAGCCAATGAGTCGGCTCCACATCTACAAAGGTGCTGTGCCAGTTATGTTCATAAACATAAAAAAAAAACCAAAAAACAGAAGGATGATTATCAAGTGTATGAAGGTTTGGAGGGAGAAAGAAATGTGCGCACGTATGTGTACATGTTGGTAAAGAACTGTATTTCTACTGAAATAATATTCGACAGTATGCTGCAGTTTGTTTGAGAACCTCTGAATACAAGGCCAAACCATCCAGGCACATAGACAGAACACGTGAAGCGACAAGGAAGATGAGCAGTCTCTTTTCTCGTGGGTGACATATATTTTAAAAAATAGGAGAGATTCCACCACATAAAAACAAAACTGGAAAGTGGATCTTTAAGCCTTGATGCTAAATAATATTCAAAAAAATGCTCCAGACAAATCTAGCACTGGATCTAGGTGTTAAAGGCATCATCAGGAAAAATAAGAGTAGTAATAGTTGTTGTTGTTGTTTTTGTCATTAGTACATAAAGAATTTGTAGATGTGCACACTCTGTAGATATACCACACCCTGTGGTAATGCATGAACAGAGATGGTGACAAAGTTAACAGAAGCACAGAATACACCTGGTAACAGAGGGTGTGACAGTGTAACGACCTAACCACACTGAAGCTGTATAGTGAAACCATGAGCACAGGAAGTCGAACCTGAGAATGTAGAGAGAAAGTGGGTTTATAACACGCATCCCTCCTTAGAAAATGTTGTAAACAAAATCATTTTCAGTGCTAGCTGGGTGTCTGAAGAGGGAAAGGAGAATACTTAGTTCGCTCACATGACCACATAGTGAGACATTTTACACCAAATGGCAGCCAGCAGACAGCAAAGTCTGTTCAGCAACTGTTTGTCCCTGACTTCACACTGACCTGAGGACTACTCTTAACCTGACACACACACACAAACACACACAAAAAAAAAGTCTACTGAGTCATTTCACCCAGTCGTCTGCAGGGCGGGGTTAGACCTGCAGGCTTGCAGCAACAGAACCCCTGTACAACCTGCAGCACTGAAAACAGCTGCAAATGTGAAGCAGTAAAGTGCATGTTGTGACATCCTGTTTCTGCTGATGTCTTTTCACGTGAAGCTAGCAGGATATCGCAGGCAGACAATACTTGCCGGCCTTGTCTTAACAGAGAGAGACTCCTACATAAATAAAAACATCAAACTGTTCTACTTAACCTACAGACTAAACTGTCTGACAGGGCTATTTAAAACTCTGCCCAGTGGGCCGAGGAGGCGTTTGGAAGTAAATCAGCAGTGAGGACAGAGTCCATGCCTGAGCAGTGGCAGTGGGAAGGTGGCTGGGCCGGAGTAATTATATCATTAGAGCTGCTCCTCTGAAAGAGCATGTCATTTAAGCCCAGGAGGCGGGCAATGGAAGGAATGAATGGTAGTAATTGTCACCCAGGGCTACATATAATTGCAGAGGGGGGGGAGATTAGGAGCAGCCAAAGCCACTTGGTGCCGTTGGGACTGTGCCTGAGACAGATGAAGGTAAAGCAATGTCTTCCTCAGGAAGCCTGTTAGTAATGTGGCCGCACATCAAAGATGGAGATAAAGCATTTGAAGAGGGCTTTGAAAGGCGGCGACTTACAACGGGAGCCCTGCGCGTACACGTTAGGTTTCAGGGATAGTAATACTGTTAGTGAGGAAGTCTGAGGATGGAAGGCATTTAGGGGTTAGTTACTAAAGAAAGCCACGTACCAACGGACTGTGTGTAACTCCATCTTACGTTTGGGAACTTTTGGCATTTGTCAGTGTGTAACACTGTTCGCAGCCGCCGCTTTGACAAAGTTTCTCAAAGAGTAAAGTTGAACTCACCCGCCTCCTCCAGCAGAAAGCTACCGAAGAGGATCGTTCCACACCAGAAAGCGGAAAACCGAAGGAGCTCCATTTACAGACGCACTGCACGCTGCCCTCTTTCTCATTAATTCACCGAAGCCTTGACAGCGGGTTTAATGTCCGGGCCCGGTGGACTTTCTTCGGTCCGCCTGTTGCTCGCCCCCCCCCCTTTCACAGCTCCGGGTAGAAGCAGCAGAGTAAACACACACACACACACACACACACCAGGCAGGACTTGCCATAAATGACTCACAGTACCTATGTGCTCTTTTTCATGAAACAGGAAATCTTCAGAGGGGTTGGACAATTTTTTTTTTCTTCTCTCCCTTCTGCTTCTGGTTCTCAGTCATGCTCATGTGGCTCACGCAGTCTTGAACCTTGTCATTATGAGGCTGAAACCGAGCAGAGCTGAGACTTGAAATGACATGCTCCAGAATAGCTCAACCAGAAGCTTCACCTAAAGGCTCCAAGTACATGCAAACACCCGGATTTACTTCAAAGTGGTCACACCTTTCAGATCTTATTTAGAGCTGTCAGCTCCCGAAGAAAACTGGCTGGCTTTTGCTCATGTTGAATTCTTTTCCAAAAATGATCATTTCTTACACTCTTGGCACCAGTTTGAACTCCTTCAGGTGTCCATTCCGGCTCACTAAATTACATTCCTTTGCTACATATCTTCCTGGAAGAGGCTCTTGGCTTCACAGTTAATCAAGGCTGACGTAAGAAGCGGCCAGGGTCTCTCCATATCTCATGGCGTTGCTTTTTATTGAAGCCACACAGAGGTTAAGTCCACTACAACGCCCGTGGATTACCTGTCTATGGCAGCGGGGGCTCTGTACACATGTTTTTGTTCGACATGCTCGAGCTGTGATGTCAGGTTTAAGTCTTGACCCTGTGAACCCAGAGCTAATAAGTCTCAAAACAGGAAATCTACTCCTTCTTACACCACCCAGCTCCCTCAGCTTTATCAACTGCTCTTGTATTACATGAGAATCATCACATTTTTTAATTTGCCTTCAGTATCAAAAGGATCCAGCGATAGCTGACTGTTCATTCACAGCGCATTTTGTACTGCAATGATCAAAGCTAATTAGGGCTAAATTGGCCCATGGTCTACAGGCTTGGGACACATTTTATTTCTGGCTCTGGGTGGATGTGGGTAGTTGGATGGATGTGTGCCTATATGCCAGACAGCCAATGAGCACTGCAGGACGGGGCCCAAACCACAAGGTGGAGATCCGACAGCTCAGGGAGCCCAAAACACCCGTTCCCCAGCTGACCTCAGCGCATGTGGACTCCCAGAGGCCCGCGGCATCCTGCTCGCTGACCACAACACCCAAACAAACTCCTTTATAACTTTACTTTATCTGCCTCACTTCAACAGGAAACGCACAACACCCCAGTGTGCTCAGAACGGCATATTTAAACACGGCCTTTTATAGTGTTTGTTCCACTGTTACTTTTAGCTTTCCACAGTGTTTCTCTGCCTCTGAGCCATTTTCTTTTCTGTTTTCTTTTTTCTTTTTTGCCCACCTCATTGCTCAAATGCAGACAAACAAGCACCATGCAAACATCCTGTGTGGTATTATTCTCACTAGCAGGTGCTTGACGTTCCTGTACACTGCTTTGGCGGATTGGAAAGACAAACAGAGCGACCCGATGGCAAATCTCTGGACGCGTCGCCTTGAGATAAGACCGATAGCAAATAAGCACAGCGTGCAGCACATTACAAAGGCATTTGGAGATGTCATTCTCTTTGCACCTTTCTCTGGGTTTCTGTAAGGAAAAAAGCACCAGTGTGGTGTTTCTCCCACACACAGGATTGTATGCATATACTGCATGCAGATTTCTGACAAGATCTCTCCCACACACTGACTGGAAGTGTGTCACAAAAGGAGTCGATGAACAGGAATATTGAATCATCACTTGGCTGCAGCACAGTACCTGATGCAAAGTTGGAAAGATGCTGATTTAGTGTCGCAACTGCGACTTAATGGCACTTAAGACATGTGAATAAGTCCAGCTCTAATAGTTAGTTGGTCAGATTTGATTTCACAATTTTGGAAATGGTAAAGTCGAAGCTTGTTGTTAAGGGAAAAAAAATCCAAGTGTAGCATTTGGCCTTTTCAGTCCACACTCTTGGTCTTTAATCATGGTAACACACAGTCACCTAACACCGTCTGTCTTTGTAAACACATTTCAGTCAAGACTTTGTTGCAAAATAAAACGCACAACTATAGCTCACGCCAAATAGGAAAAACATCTTTAAACACTGCTCTCGGCTTCCACAAGCTCGGGCATGTGCAGTGAAAAATGTAATACAACTTGCAAATTGCATGTGAGAATAGTGGCAGAAAACAATTAGGTAATTTCAAATCAGCACATTCTTCAGTTACATTGCACACGATTAAGGTAACTCCCAATGCAGCTGGAACATGAAATGGCTCCTCAGGATTTGGAGGCTGTTTTTTCTCACCTGCACACAGTGTTTCTTTTGGATGTCAATCTGAGAGGCGAATGTGCCTCGGGATGTACCCTTTCAATCCTTCAGATACCATTTTCACCCCAGAGAGCTTACAACTCTTCCTGTGTTGCAGCAACACTGCATAGGTCCTATGGAGGAGCTTTCTCTCGTGTCATCTTCTAAAGATTTAAGATGATGCACATTTATCGTAAAAGAAGGAATTTTCACGGCAAAAGGGGAATTGAGTTACAACGAGAAGTTAAGGAGTGTTTGTATTTTTGTAGATTTTTGTAGATTTTCAGTTTGTACTAATGAGATATGAGTATAAACACAAGTGTGGTCAAGCTGAAATCCATATGGTCTCATGCTGTTTAGTGTCTTCTGACACGTGACCTTTAATTCAGACTGACACTGGACGATGTAGCCTCCTTGTTTTCCGATAATGATTTTAAATTTTGACTCGTCAGGCCCTAGGACAGTTTTCCACTTTGCCTCTCTCCATTTTAAATGAACTCGGCCTCAGAGGAGGCAGCAGTGGACCTTGTTTACATGTGGTTATTTCTTTTACTGGGAGAGTTTTAACTTGCATTTGTGGATGTTCAGAGTTGTTCCTGAGCCCACACAATGATTTCCACTACAGAGATGTGTCTGCTTTTAACACAGTGCTGCCTGAGGGCCCAAAGATCATGGCCAGTCAGCACTGTTTTTTTTTCCTCTGTCTTTTTGTGTTCAGAGATGTCTCCAAATTCCGCGAATGTTTTAATGATAACATGTACTGAAGACGACAAAATCCCCAAATTCTTTGCAATTTTAGATTATTCCCGAGGTGTTAAAGGTGTTTTTTTTAGCTCCTTACTTCTAAAAGATTCAGTTTCTATGCACTGCTTTTTTAAAATACAAAAACATGATACGTACTAACCTGTTGCCAATTAATTTAATTAATAATGAGATGTTTTTTTATTTTTTTGCATTACAGAACATTTGCAAGGCTCCTAATGTAATAACATGTTTAAGACTATTGGTGGCATCAAATTCAATACGAGCCACTATTTTTCAAAGTTACATATTAAACAAAAAAGGAGTTACATGGTAAGTTAAAGTGCGCTGGTGGGTGTTATTCATCTTCTTGCAGTTCTAGGCTCAGGGTTCAGGCATATCTAGAGATGGAAGTTATATTGATCTTCTCATTTAACTCTAAATACTGAATAAACTCGGAATATAATGAATAAGTATATTTGCTGGCGTTTGTATGTTCCCACTGCGTAGGTTTTGTCTGGGTACAGTCTAAAGACATGTTAGGTTAATTGGTGTCCCTCAATTGCTTGTGGTTGTGGTTTGATATCTGTGTGAATATCTGTGTTGACCCCGACATAGACTGAAGACCTGTCCTATGACAGCTGCAATAGGCTGCAGTGTATTCAACTATTGTGAACACGTTCAGGCCAACTGACACCTGCAGGAATACAACCCGTGTACACGCCGAAGTTACTGGTGATTGTTCTGTGAAAGTACAAAAAACAAAGTATTGAGGAAATCTGACTCAACGTAGTTCACATGTGGACTGGTGCTCACCCTCATACACACACACATAAGAACAATCTTAGGGGTACAGATACAGTCACACGTTATAACACACACACTTCCACACAATGATTTGGCACTGTTTTCTCAGAGCTATTTGTTAACCAGAGGAAGTTGCAATGGCCTTCTCTGACAACAGGTCTTCTTGTGCTGTGAATAGGCTTTGTCTCCCAGCATTAAGTCTGATGCTGTGAAGGAAGGAAAGGTTTATCTTAAAAGCTCCAAAGGTTAGGACTTTTGGTTTCACAACATATTAAGGGCCATTGTTCGGTGGCAGAACATCAGTAAATTATTGCCAAAACTTGTTTTTAGAAAGAAACACATTGTGGAGGGATGCAAAGGTGAACAAATACTGCAGTATATGACTCTCATCTCTGTGTGACACGCAACGATATGTGCAACGATATGTGCAAATGAAGTGACATACACTGTGTGAAATGAGATAGTTTCCGTAAACCCCTTGTGCGTATTTATTTGATATAAACCTCGCATACATTGAAGCAATTACATACACCTTTGCAGCAAAATCGGCCGGACAAATCTGATCAGTTGTTGCAGATAAACAGGCGTGACTTCCTCCCAGTCATCCTTCTGCAAAACCTGATCAGTGGAAAGTCACAGATTTAGTCAGACAATCATTGCTGCAAAGGGCAGGTTGTTTTTCACCAAAGTATAGTTTAACGTGCAGATTTGATTTGACCATTACTCTGTGCTGAAATATACGTAACTATTCATCGTTTTTGTGATCAACTTACAACAATTTGACTAAATAAAACCAACAAAAGATAATAGAAAAAGCTTGTAGGTGTTTGGCCATACTGTGCAGGACCTGAAATCCAGTCCCACAAAACACAAACTCTTGTTAAAAATATTATTTTAGATATTATTATCTTAAAGAAAGGAAACAAACGACAAATGAAAAAGCAACAACGGCCAAAAACTCCCCCATTTTCCTTCCTCTACTGTTATCGTTTAGGAAACCATGTCTTTCCCTGGTGCATGTTGCCACACATTTCAGTGGCTTTTATTTTAAACCACAGATGAATCCAAAGTATCTCATTGCTTCAAGTGGGACCGTGCTGTGATCTGTCATCTGTACAGTGTAGCGTTAAACCAGCTAAACCCTCTCCTTCCTTTGGTCCCCAGCCTGTCAGGACTTCTGTGGTGGGAGCAGAGAGAAGATGATGAAGAATGATGGTCATGCCACTTACCAAACACAGATTACAGGGAACAGGCTATTCATAAGAGGGGAAAGATCTAGTTGCCCTGGCCCCAATAAAATGTTTCAGTATGGGTGCCAGAATGTGGCTGAAGATAGAATTACACACAGTGATCTGTGTTGTGAGGAAGTCAAATATTAAAGACGTTACTGCACACTATAAACGAACCATGCAGTATGCAGTATTAAAGAAAGTGCTGAAAATTATGGTACTGGATGCACAATAATACTACATTATACCACAGCATGGGGACACCATCACAGGAGAAAAATAAGCATGTAGACTGTACTTAAGTAAAGCACCTTGGAGCTATGTTAAGTATTTAAATTTTATGCTGCTGTATTTTGTACTTCTGTCCACCACATTAAGGCAACAAGATTTTATCCATTTGTGTTACTGTATGTAGTTTTACTTACATTTACCAGCTTTGTCGTCGATGAGTTATGGAGCTAAAATACCAAGAAAAAAAGGGAAAAGTTATTTACTTTAGCTTTAAATCTGCACATATCATTCGTAAATTTGATGACATTATATGCTGATATTAGTTACATTAAGAATTAGACTCTTAGTCAGCAAGTGCACTGGGCACTATGGAGATTTTTAATGCCTTTCAGCTCTTCATTTTGATTTTACGGCTCACAGATGAACTGTTTTGGTTCCCTCAGACTCCAAAAGAGTTTGGATATACGTACTGTTTAAGGCCAGCATAGAAACAAATGGCACACAGGAACAGCTAGTTACTCACTGGTGTGTATGTTGGACTTCGCAGATAAAGAGCCAGATAGTTCCTCCAGGAGATGAAGAACCAAACTAAGCTAAAAGAACACTAAATATTGGACTTGCCCTTTTGCAAACATTTTTCTAGTGCTTTACACTTTGATAACTTGAGTAATACTTTGGCTACAGTAATTACCTGGAAAGACGTGGGGTAGTGTAGCATAAAACAGAGCTGTAAAATGCCGAACTGTCTAGAAATAAAGATGCATGATATCATAATTCCCGAGATGTGAAACCATCTTAAGTCACGTGTGCTTTATACAGTATGTCAGAAACTACTCAGTGGCAGGTACAGAGAAAGAGGGAATGACAGAGAGAGATGCAAAATTCATACTTTGTAATTACTTTGAACAGTTTAATGAGGTCACGTGTCTTGTAGTCTATCACTGCCTTCTACTAAATATGAGGACTTTTAATTTTAGGCCTTGGGAGTGAAAATGGCAGTGGTCCGCTGAAGGCTTTACTACACAAACAGCATCTTCTGATTTACAGTTGACTCAGTGTGGGATGAAGATTGGCAATAAAGGGAATTGGGCGTATGCAAAGAAAAAACGATTTGCCAAAGGCCGCTGTCCAAATATGTTCAGTGAGCAAGCCCAGTGATCATGGTTTCCCAAGAAACCCACTTCTAATAAACATTCATCATCGCAGTGTTTGAAGGGCAAGTCCTCTTTGGTCTGAGCAGCCCCACAAGCGTATTTACAAATATCTGCAGCTTCTCCCTGATGAGACCAATGATTCTTCTGTGTGCTTCCCATGGGAACGGCTGTGCCGGGATCGGGATGAAACAACACTCCGAGCAAACAAGATTTCCACAATAAAAAAGGTAACACACAGTATCTGAATGTCACATAACACGCAGTATAAACCTGCCCAGGGGTCCTTCTGGACTGGCACACCACACAAAGAAGCAACTCAATTGGTATCATTATATTTAATATTATTATTTGTGATTTTAACAAAAAGATACATTTATCAGGTGGTTTAACGATGTTTTTCTTTTCATTTGAAGCCAAACTTTTTATTATGTTTAGGTCACATATTTATATTGATTATCACAAGGCTTTTAACATAAATTATTTTTATTGGACAATTTTTTCATTTATTTTTCATTATTCTCTGAGTCAGGATACGGTGAGCCAACATCTCAGATGCTGTTTGAGTGGGTTTTTAAAACTTTTTAACAACAACAATTTAAGGATATTAACTTAAATAAATATCACCAGATACTGGTGACTCTTTTTATTAGTCTTCGGCCTTCGTGAGCCACTGGATTTAGACCCTTTCCCCACCTTCTTTCTGTCACTTGTCCACTGATCATAAACACCTTTAAAATCTCCCATTAACCAGGCAAAGATCAAATGAATTCCTAACGAACCACCAACCAGCAGTCAGCATCAGGCTGCCATCTTTGATCTCAGGCAAACAGATGTAAAATATGACTTATTAGCTTAAATACATGCAGTGCATCATGGGGGAAACTTCACAAGCCCCCTCCATTAACGCTTCCTCTGACTGCAGGGCAGAGTAGTTGGGTAAATGTTGGGTGTGCCAGCACAGGAAGCAGCGCTCATCCTGTGCCACCTTCTGCTCTTGTTGCAGACAGGAAATACCACCATGACCCAACACTGATAAGGACAAGAAGCTGAAATATGGCCACGTGGTAAACAATGCCAGACAAAAGGGGAACCATAAACTCTGTGTTGGTTTGTGTGTGTGTGTGAGAGAGAAAGTAAAAGAGAAATTGGGATTGATTGAAATGGGAGTAACAGTCACTGTATGTAGGCAGTCCAGTCATCCTGGTTTCACTTGTACTTCCCTCTTATCTACCGCAGCAACAGTTAAGAAGTAGTTTATGACAAACTATAGTTGTCAGTACAGTGTGAAGACCTGTTTCAAAATGTTTGACTCTTATTGCTGATTGATTAGAATGATCATTAAAATGATCTGTGTGAGGAGCAAAACAGTGTCAAAGTTGCATTTAGAAGCTTTAAACTAGCAGTTTAGCAGACGGTCCATTGATTTCAGGCTTATTTTTCATCTGGGTCATTTCCCTTGTCACAGAGAGGAAGACTGTAGAGATACATACTTTTGTATTAAAAAATAATAGATTTAATAAAACAATACGTTCTACTTTAGAGTTTTGTTAAATTGTAAGTCTTTCCCTTTAGATATAACAATTACGAGGCTTCTGTGAAGTTACAAGCAATTTTCTACATTATTAATGCATTTACTTATATAATAATACACATCTACTGCTTACACATGTTACAGGGGTTAAAATAAACCCAAATCCTTTACACACTTTTATGATATACGTGTAGATATGTACAGCCTGATGCAGTTAGCCAATATGCTCATTCTCCTCCTTTAATCAGCGTTTTAAGGTACAGCTGAGAAGTCCAAACGGATTTAATTTAATGCCTCATTCCATGAGCCTTTCCTCAGCCTAAGCGGTCGTTTTCCTCGCCACTTTGTAAATTCACCATGACTGTGAACAACCATTTATTTGCAGCCACTTCATGGAAATTGAGGTGAAGCTCAGCTCGTGTGGATGACTCTGATCATGGAAAACCCGCTTTTGCAATTTCTTCCTTCAAAGCGAACTGTGCATGGCATAGAGTGAGATGGAATCTTTGTTTGCTCGCTCACAGCCTGTGCATCAACGCAGCATGCAAATGACAAGAAAATGACATCCCTCCTCCAACAGAGCCATTGTAGACTTTATTCAGTACATCTAGTGTATTGCACTTGCATATAGAACATCTAATGATGCTCGGAACGAGCCGCTGATGGAATATTATAAAATATTCTCCAGTGAATACACACTGCATAGATTTACAGATGTCAAGGCCGAATACTGATGTCTGTGCCTTTAGAATACATTAAGTGATACTTGTCATTTGGACAAAGGCATCAATTTCACATTCTCACACTCATCAGATTTAATGCAGTTCACTCTGGATTTTGGAGGCAACTACATCTTGTTCTTTGCCAGATCCCAGTGTGCTTATCCAAACAGGTTGACTGCCAGATTTCTCGCTGCTAGGAATTTCCGTACAGAGCTCTCCCACCACCTCCTGACGTTGGGATGATTTAGATATTTCAAGGAAATCTGATTTAGTGCTCAGTTCTGCTCCACTGCAACCATGACATACTAGAGCTTGTACGAGTATGTATTTTTTCAATTTATTTTTTGCTGGAATTTCATGATAAGGCTAGAATTGAAATATAGTCTCAGTGCAAATTTGGCCAAGAGATTAGGTTGTTCCAGCCAAAACCTTATTCGCCAAACACAACACTGAGCAATACAAGCTTATGAAGTAATTTAAAAAGAGGCTGGAACAGCTCTAAACTAAACAGGAGCCGTGTTTAAAAAAAAACAAAAACGTACCTGGACTTTATTTCCTGGTGCATTCATTTGCCACGCTTTAAATTCCACCTTTTCTTTAAAGCTTTACATCTTGTTGTGGAGGTTGCGTATGAATGAATTATACAGGAAAAACACAGGGAGTGTGCGCCGCATTGTAGCAAATCGGCCTTAGAACATTATCAGCTGCTGCATGCACAATACCAGCACTGTCAGTGATGTGTTGGCCTTTTGTTGACATTTTGTTGACGTAAAAGCTGCTGTTTCCTGTCACTCGCTTGTAAAGATCAGAACTTGAATAAGAAAGATTATTCATGACTTTTTGTAAATGTGAGTTTAAGAAATCGGTGCCGGTATGTTGCACTAAATTTGTAACTTTTCTATGTCTCTTACAGGCAGTGGATCAGACCAGACCTTAGCCATAATGGATTAGCAAAGGGAGGCTTTCTTAAATGTGTTTTCAGTGTGCTAAGATTAAATTCTGAGTGGGAGTAGGCAGAGCTGTCCACAGCAATCCATTCAGGACTATACTGTGTATTTGGCATAATGTGCTCTGCATAAAAGCCCATTTCCTCCACGGCAGCCCATTTCCATGCACGCTGCCCGATGAAAAAATCCGCAGAGGAAATGGACCACACGGCATCTATTTCCAGGACAGCCTCCTTGGTCCACCCTCATTAAAATGCCTTGCCATTATTTCCCAACGTATACCTGAAGCTGCTGCCTAAGCTCTTTGTTCTAAGTGCAGCTGCTAGGCGAGGTGAATTTTTCCCTTCGCTCCTGGACGACCTCGGCACACAGACACATTGTTAGAGCCACAGGAGGTGAAAAAGGTTGAATGCTTCCAATCAGATAAGAGTGACAGAGAAAGACATAGTGCGTGCGTGTCTCTTAGTCTTCATCGGGCTGAGATTTTCAGACTGATCCAACCCTGTCTGCTTTATCTGATCAAAGGCCAGACTACGAGAACAATGATACTAGTGGTTGTTGTATTGTACTCACAGGAAAACCTCTGCTCCTATTGCTGGGCACTGCTGTCCACAGAGGAAAGAGTGTGGTCACCTGAAATCAACCACAAAATTACAACTCACTTCCAAGGCTTGGACTTTTCAAGTGGACCTATTGTGCCTGAAACAATTTGTGGTGCGCTGGAAAAGGAAAGGGGAGCGACAAAGTATGCGAAATATTTTGAAAGAATAGTTTCATGACCATCAATTACAATCTCCACTTTTGGAGCCAGTAGACAGATGTGGTCCTACGTGGTCCCGTGTTAGACTACACACTGCCTTTCATGAGAGTAAACTCAAAATGTCTTCAGATAAATGTGATTAAATGATGAACCCACTTCCAGGTGTTTTTACTGGGCCGAGGCCTCAGCTTTAATCACATTTTCACAGTTGTACTGCTCACATTGTGGGTTTTCATGGCTCTGCAGGTGAGTACAGATGAGATTTAGAGCTGGTAGATACAACATAAGAAAAAAGTTTGTATGTACATGGTAAACCAACATCTAAAACCTCTGTAAGGTTATGAGAATGAGTGGGAATCAAATTAGTGTTTGGGCTAATGTAGTGTAATAATATGTGGCTGTGTGTGTGTGTGTGTGTGTTTAAGAAATCCTCTATGAAGAAGAAGATGAAGTCTGACTGGCTTTGAGTTGTTTGTGTCTAAGCTGGAGTTGAGCTCCTGAAAGCAGCCAGCCTAAACAATGATTGTCAAAGACGATTTCTTCACTTTAAAATGTCTGTGAGTTTAAAATGTGCCATATCAATAACTATCACGTTGTCTTGTTTGAAAATGAAGCAAATCAGCATCGCATCTGACAGCTACTCCTGAACGGCTCTTATAGCTACAGTGCCTCTGTTGTTGTTTTCACGCCGGTAAAATCACATCAATCACTAACTAGCATGTGAATTAATCAGCTGTAATGATTGTAGACGTAAGCAGCACATTTTCCCGTCACATCGTGAAATCTCTGCAGACTAGATTTATTCAAAGTTTTATAAAGACCCTTCAAGTCATCCAGCACTTATTTTTCATCTAGTAAAGGCCCCTCACTCCAGATGGTCTGAGTGCAGGAGCTCCCAACTGTATTTATCAGACGTACTGTACATCACCACCGCTCTTTCCAGGCCTCTCTCATCTCTCTTTTTTCTTTTTTCCCCCCATTCTGTCTCTTTCATTTCCACTTTAAAATTGTCAGTAGTTTAATTGAAAAGCGGTTAGGAATGTGTTGGTGCTCGATTACAGCGTCGTTAGCCAACGGCGAGCCCTTCGCCTCCTCACTGCCAGCTCCAGTCTGGACATCTTAATCTTCAACACTGTGTACGCTTGTTGTCCAGCTGGTGTCATGGCAACGGAGCTGTGTCAGACCTTTGCTATGATATTTGGAGTTAGCAAAAAAAAAAAAACATGCACACACACACACACATCTGGGCAGAAAGACAGAGCAAATGGAAGAAAGGCAATAAAGAGTGAAGATGGAAATGCCAGGTCAGCTCCTAAAGCCGAGCAGAGACATACCGGTGGAAAAAAAGGTGAGGCACTTCTGTGAAGTTCTGTTGGTCTTGGCAAGTGCTGGTCTTGCTGCGATGGTCTTCCTTGGCCAATTAAGAGCTGAGCAAGGGGATGTCAGAAAACACGCCTAAACCTGCTTAAATTATGAAATTCATTACAGCCATGATTGTATAATTATAAGCAAACCTAACTGGTTACGGCAACATGGCCGAGCAGATGTTCAAACACATGGAATAAGACAACTATATAACACTTAAATCCAACAGATGTTATAAGCTCAGCTCTGAGGATGATGATGTGGCCAGTGACAGATTAATGAGATGACGTTTACCATTCTCAGCACTCACAAGGATTCAGCTTTTATTATTTATCTCGGCTCACGCACAAGTTTTCGAGCATGTGACACGTAAATGCACGAGGCCCAGTCGTCAGCAAAGCTCCATTTAGTGTAGGAAGAGTTGGTATTTAAAGTTAGATTTCTGTTTTTTGTTTTACTCTGTGCCTCTGGCTCAATCAGATGCTACTGTCTATTCATCAGTTACTCAATAACTTAAAACCAGATCTGAGATGAAATGCAGAGGTGCGTGATCCCTGTTTGTCACTTCCAGGGGCACCTTCCACAGTGTTTTGATCAATGATAGCTGCCCTTTTAGCAGCAGACAGTGCCGAGGCAGAGATACAGAGATGGCTAATCTCTGCTGGTGGCGTCTTTGTCCTCGGGCCTGCGCACGCACGCACGCATTCTAACGATGGAGAGAGATCATGCATGCATACATTCACAATTAGACTAAATACCCAAAACTCCAATAGTTTTTTTTACAATAATTGCTCGGAATAAATTCAGCACACAGATAGGAGCAAAAGCTGGCAGGCTTGCTCACACACACACAAACACACACACACACACACATGTGGGAGTACTTACAAAGGTCTGGGTCCCCTTCTGAGCCCAGCTTCACCTGAGTGGAGTTTCTTTGTAGTTCAGTAGAGGGTTAGTCTTCTGCAGCCATAACATTATGTACAGTGGCGAGCCATAAATTTTGGGACATTAGAAAAACATTCTGTTTGTCTCAGGAAACACAGTATTGAGTTTAGTGATCTGCCTGTGCACGATAAGTGAGTGCGAGAGGGAAAAAACAACAGGCTGTATGGCTTTTCAGTATATCAATTTCAGTGTGAGGTGCATCGGTGTGGGGGTGTGTGTGTGTGTGTGTGTGTGTGTGTGAGAGCAGGACATGGACCACTGACCCAGAATAAGCAGCACTCGATTCCCTCCTCTGCTTACAGTCTACACCTCGTTCCAGCGTCTCAAATCTAGCACCACCTCAGTCAGTCAACACCGACCTTTCTCAGACTTAGACACAGCACTTTTGATGTATTTATAGTCCGGTACTTCCTCTGCTTCTTGGCCTTAACCAAGACCACCTTCCATTGTTATTCATGCTGCAGAGGGCATGACATTTGTGGTATATGCACCATTCTTTCACTACGCTCTCATAACGCGCAGCCTGGCGAGGGGCAAAGGGTTATCCAGTTGACAGAGGACCTGAACTCCCGCTGATCTGAGAAACAGGACCAACACTGACATGCACAGCTTTATGGTGCAGTATATCAGGAAAACTAAAATAAAGCTCAACATTAAAAGAAAGACATCATCACCCGTTGTACTTTTAAAAGACTGTGCTGTTACTTGTTACATCAGTTTTAACTTGTTTCATCATTATAGAAACAAGTTAAAGGCCGGTTTAAGGCAGACATGATTCCTCAGATTAGCATTTCAGTGACTTAGTTTTGTACTTTGCTAAATATAGAGGAATTACAACGACACATCAAAATTAGAGCAGCACATTCAGTAAAACCATAAGAGGACTTTTCATTTCTATCCGTTTAAACAGCCATTTTTATCCCACGCCCAACAAATCCCACATTTTGTAATCAACAATTTAAAGTCTCAGGCCCCAAACCACAATAACAAGACGTTTCACCTGTTTTCACAGGCAAATGATTTGTTTCCTTTTTGTGTAGAATTGCCGTGCCTCTTTAAGATTCTAAGAATCAACAATTCTAAGAACAATTGTAAGATTTTAATTTCTTTTTATTCGCCACTTTTTATTGACCATTGACTACTATTCAAATGCAAGGGACAAAAAGTTATTGTTGTATTGATTTTAGGTTTTAACTTCTTCAACTTCAAGTTCTTTAATCATGTCATTCGATCACATAGGGTTAATCTGCTGAAAGGTGCGGTTGAAAGATACTTTACCACATTGGAGGTCAAAGAAGAACTTAATATGTTGTTTGCAGGAGGGCATGTATGGCAGTGTAATGTTTGGATAAACCTCATGTTTCTTCCCCTCATCAGGGTCACATCTGGAGGGGCTGCAGTGGGTTGCAGGAGGCCGTCAGATCTAAAACTGTGTTTGACGGCTCCACGTGTTGGTATCTCACAGACAGGCCTGTTACAGTCCCACAAATCTGCAGCACCGAGGCGCCTGGTTGGCCCCGTGGAGCACGTGTGGTCTTTCTCTCATTACTGTGATGGCTGTTTGTCCACCTGCACGCTGTGCAGAGCTTCACTTGGCCCGGAGGTGTTTGTGAACTGTCAGAACTTCACCCCACAAACATTATTCCTATTCTCTTAACACATCATTACCCTGCTTCCTTATGCTGCCATTTTCCTTCATATTTTGCCACCGACTTACTCTCACCATGAAACTACCTCTTGAATCTGTCTTGTATTCTACGCCTGAGAACAAACACTTCAGGTGTGCTAAAGGACGAGTGATTGTGTGTTTGCTTTAGGCTTTTTAGGTGTGACTGTGCATGTCTGATATTATACAAGTAAAGCAGGAGGCTATGGTCATAGATTTTTCACATAGCAAATCTAAATTTAGGAAATAACATTGTCCTTAAAATTAGATTTGGTGAACCGTCATGTGAGCAATATTGTTTTCTGTTAGCGATTTAGCTTCAGTGTAAACGAGGATAAAGGTCAGCTCTTGTGTCCGGCTTGCTGGGAAGCTGCTGTCTAAACATATTGTCACACACACAAACACACAAACACACACACACACACACACACACACACACACACACACACACACACACACACACACACACACACACACACACACACACACACACACACACACACAATGTTTAAACTTTCATTATGTCTAAAATTGGAATGAGATTGGAAATCTTGATTTGTTTTTGCACTGAGTGCTGCGGATCTTGCGTCAATCTGTTGGCTGATAATTCTTGTTTGAACTCTCTCAGTCTGACATTGGGGTCAGTGCCAGAAGATACTGGCATAGCTCATCTTACTGGGCAAAACTACATCCAAATCACACAGATGGGATTAGCAGAACACTTCAGTGAAGTGTGCTCAGGCAGTCGATAAAATATTTCAAATTCTCAGTGTCGATATGTGCGACTGTGGTTAATAGTAGATTATGGAGACCATACAGTTCTTTTAGCCTTTAAAACCAAAAACAACCCTTTACCAAAAAATATGTAAAAAAAAAAAGACGGACATACAAATCTGGACTTTGAATCCTCCCTGTTTCTTCATGCTGCTGAGAAAACACCTGTTTTCCATCAATGCAAACCTTATAGGTTTATTTGCATTTTTTTCATCCTAATTCCAGATACACATTGTAACTGTAAGACACTCAAACAGTCAGACGATCACACAGGTTGTGAAGCTACAATATCCATGTGTGCAAAGCTGCTCAAATTAATAACAACATGCTCTTTGTCAAAGTGATTGGTTAGTTCAGCGTTATTGACAGGAAGTGGATTATTAATGTAAAAGTCATGAGGTGGCTTTCTTCACATCCTCCGCTGACACCTATTGTCGTCAGCGTACTGCGAACAGAGCTGCTCCCTTGGCACAGGCCCTCTGCTGTGCCACCTGGGGAACAATGCCTTCTGTGCGGCCCCCAGGATCTCCTGGGATACCATTGTTCCACTAATGTCAATGCAAACTTCAATAGGCTTTGGCTGTGCTCCCAATTCCTGCAGCACAATGATAGTAATTCATCATGGGAATATTGAAATGGAGCTACTGTCTGACTGAGCGTGTTACCGCTGGGATTCTATTGTAGATGTGGGGCAAGACATCCGTGTTTTTAATTTGTTCTCCTGTCGGCTTGAGGTGCACATCTGGCAAAGATGTTTGCACCTTGGTTTTCAATACGTGCTAAAGAGCTGAATTCGATAAAGCCCAATACACAGGTAAAGACATAACCAGACATAATTACGGCTGCTCTACTCACCTAATGGGTTAGCGAGCTAATGGCTGTTTACACACCACGCTGACAGAGCACTGAAGAATTCATCTGGAGCCGTGTTTCTAATTTAGGTCTAATGGTGTCTCCCCTTCTAGACCTGCTTAGCAGCTACAGTAGCATAGTGCATAGTAGCTGCAAACTATTTGTGTTGATTTTCTTCTTTGCTGAAGAAAAGGTGAAGTTCAACATTTCACAACCATTTGCACTTTTTAAAAAAATATACCGAACAGTAGTATTCAGTTATGATAATTGAAGTCCAAAGGTGGAGCATTCAGAAAATCAAATGGGTTGTAAACAATCAAACTGCTTAGTCAATAATGTTTCCAGAATAGAATAAATCTAATGTGATAGTTAATCACACACTTCCCACGGATGAGATATCCACATTTAGTTTCTTATGATGAGGTTTATTGGCCTAATGTTGCATTCAAATTTACCGAGATTAAGCGAATACTGAATTATCCCTCAAAACACTTCAGATTGCTCTTGGGCATTATTTAGATTTTAGCTCAGCAGTGCATTTCCCTCCTTTGGTTAATTTTGTCTCCCTTAGTAGAGTCTAAGTTAATAAGGGAGAACCAGGTGTGTGTGCGCCTGCTGACGATCACAGATTCTTAATTAGACCCAAAACTGCTTGGACTGCACCTGGAAGCTCAGGATGGTTAAAGGCCCGATTTCACGGAATCCTCTGTTCGAATTGGTCTGGAGAAATCGATTTTGCCCAACTAAGTGGAAACGGAAACCTTGTCACTGCAGAGAGATTATTTGCTGGAGGCTAATTTTGGAACCAAAATAATGGTTTTAGCTAATCACTGGTGCTTGCTTTGTACCATGTGAGTTGTTTTTAATCACATCGCCAGAATTTAGAAGGATGCTGAGTTTTCAATCGTGACACCACGACGAAGACTTGTAGCACGGCGCTGTATCAACAAATAAATGCGTCCCTTTTTCACCATTTTCTCTTTGTTGCTTCAACACAAAAAGCTGCTGTAGTGTTTACTACTATACTGCAAAACCAATACATTTAAAAACACTGGACATTGTATACATTACATTTCTATATAACTTACAGTTGTCACGGTGAATTTCTCTTATCAACACCAAATGCAGCATCCAGACATCTCCTGAAAAAGAGCTTATTTATCAGATGTAAATCACTCAGACAATTTGTGCCTCAAGCAGGACTGATATACCTCAATGCACTTCCACTCTTTTTTCTCACTAATTTTCATATATATTCAGCAGATGGCAAATGTTTCATGGGAAGGATGTTGTCGTGCTGAGTTTCCCCAGTGGAGATGTTCTTGATCTGTATCCAGCAGTGCTGGTGCTGTGTGTACGTTTGTGTGTGTTGGAGGAGTCCTCACTCCTCTGTGAAATACTCACAACAGATAACATCTGTGTTGGTATGCTGCACCCTTGTGGTGCTCAGCTGCTACATCTCTATAAGTCCAGATAAGGCGGCTGCTTGGCTCCAAGGGAGATTGAATCTGTGGCATTTCACTTGATAAAGGATCCTGCTACACTTTCCCAGACTTAACAGCCATACAGTGTGTGGTGGAGAAAACCATGGCACCGTAGAGCAATAAAATGTTTTAAATTGCATGATATGTACCAAACTGGCAGCTATTTCTCTTGAACACAGATGTACTTCCATGTACTCACAGATCAGCAGACGCAAAAAGGAAGCTGCAACAGCTGACAGCCAGGCCATGCACACTCACACAGACACACTCAGCCTAAATCAACCAGTCAATTGTTCTCTTTTTATGTGTTCTTTGTCTTTGTTTTGTTGACTTGCACAGACGTCTATGGCAGTGGAAACTTGGCTACTGTGCATGTATTGACAGTACAGGCGTCCCTAGGAGGTGACAAGGACAGCAATTGATTGGGCCTAAATGAGAGTGAAGAGAAAAATTGATTGCCATCGATCCACTTCTTCCTCCAGCAGCCTCCTCCCTCTTTGATTATGACCACTTTGTGCCCAATCAAGTGATGGGGAAATCCCATTGAGAGGTATTAGCTCCATTTGCAAAGGCTGTAATTATGAGAGGATATGAGGGGCTGAGGTCATTGTGCAGCAGGTGCCATCAGGCTAGAGGATAATAGTAGGGTTTCCTATTGCTTCCCTCTGTAATTTAGTCATATAGATAATAGAATATGGGGAACAAGTTTGCTGCGTGTGTGTGTGTGTGTGTGTGTATGTGTGTGTTCCTGGAGGATGCTTGGTGCATAATAAACGTTTTCATAATAACAGCTCTAGGGCAGGAAAACAGCTAGCTTGTGATGAAACAATCATTTGTGGTGCTGATTGAAAGATAACAGTGCTGCTTGGTGCTTTTTCCCACGTTTTTTTTTTATTGAAAGCTTCATCAGAGAGAAAAAAACAACTCATAAAACCCAAGTTAAATCCTAACATCCACAGATGTACAGATAGTTTTTCAAAGATCACACACACTGAGCGGCGTGTGTGAGGCGTGACCATGTCCTCCTCGGTGCTGAAACACAGAATAGTGAAAAACCAACAGAAACAAGGAAAAGAAGACTAACTTAAAAAAAAAACCAAAAAACAAAAACGCTCTGCTGCCCTAATAAATAGTTCCTGTTTTTATCTAGTATACGAGTCCCGTGCCTAACACACTTTCTGTGCTCGGCTATATCTCAATAATTTTGTGGGCTATTTCCTAGTGATTGTTGGGTTTTGTATTTCTCAGGGAGCTGTTTGAACTCCACTAGAGGTGTGCAGGGCTGGCTGGCTGGCTGTCTTCGCTCCTGGGGTTGTGTGGCCAATCGATAGCTCTCATCAAAGGTAGAGCGAAGCATCAATTAAAAAGCACAAGGCCTCGCTCTTGAGGGGGGTAGTCGGAGCAATTTTTCCACTGCATTATGTGTGTGTACGTGCTGGTCTGTGATGAGTTATTGAGCCTGGGTTTTCCCTTACACTCTGCTGTGAGAGTAACTCTGAACTACTGTTTTCCAAACACATGAGAATCGATGTGAAATGGCCAAAACTCTGTTCACAAAGGATGAATCCACAAGAGCCTCGCAACAAGTGAGTATGACATGTAATATGTGTAATGAGTTTGCGCATGTGGCAGTGTGGAAGCCACACTACATTAATGACTTTCTGAATCGTGTCAGATTTACAGATGGCGGCAGTGATTGTGGGAAATGGTGAGTTGGGGACGGATTTAATAAAAGGCAGTGAAGTAAGCACCTTGCCTCGAAAGACTGACACAGGAGAAAACTAGGATATAGATACAATCTCAAGAGCTGCATTTATCAGGTATTTTAGCAGGCTCACAGAAGATCAGATTTACTTTGTAGAGATTTATGAAAAGAGGACGGGCCGGGAATCTAGTGCTGCTTTTCCCCACATTTTGCATGGATGCACAATATTGCTCCTTCTCCCATCATCAAACAGTAGTGAGAAATATTTGGTTCGACCATCTTGGGACAAGAGATGAGTGAAGTTTACTGCATTACATCAAGTTTCATACTGTCAGACAAATACTTTTTTGATTTTTTTTTCCCCAGGTAAAAACAGCAGATAACAAGATTGCATAAACTTTAATTGAACTCTCTGGCACTACGGCAGCAAACAGTTTCATCCTGACCCTTAAGTAGGGCCCAGCGATGCTCATCAGTATGAATTACATGTCAACAAGGACATTAACCCTCCAATCTTCTGTCCCTGCTGAGTGACATGGTAAAAATGTGTCTTTTAATCCAGAGAAAAATGTATTATAACAATATTTGCAAGCAAGTGCAGTAAAACAGGGACCTGGTGGCAGAATCGTTTTTCACAAATGATGCTGACTGCTTACATATTTGTAAGTCTTCTTGCATGCCAATGCCTGGATTGCAAGTTGGATGTTTGAGTCGATTTATGAAGCATCAAAATTAGACAACATGATTTCATGTTGCAAACTGCAGCTTGCATGTTGCAAATTGGGTGAACTGGGCCCCTGGATTTCTGGAGGCTTGTCAAATAAAAACATAAGAATGGAAGGTGTGGAAAATGATGAGCAACTGTATAGAAAATAAGAGGAAATTGTTCTAGGTTTAATTGTAGGAGAAAGGAGGAGTGTGTGTCAGTAATTAGAGAAGGGTCGAGCGGGGCCACCTCTTGGAGTCCAGCACACACACAATACTGCTGCATGAAGACAGAAACTCCAGGCTATTACAACTTCTGCCAGCCAACGGGAGTTAATGAGGCCACACACACACACACACACACACACACACACACACACACACATACACTCTCTCTCTCTCTCTCTCCTGGTTTGTGCTGACACACGAGGTGACTGGGAGCAGAGGGTTTCTGCCTCAGCCTCCTTAAAATTGCAGGCATGCCTTATGTGAACGTCCACAAACATATTGGTATTCTGAAAAAGTACATTATGCCATTGTGCTATTAAGAAAACATTTCTATTTGTTCAGTTGGGTAATCTTCCAGATCTCTGTGAAACATTGGTACCATGCACGAAACACCCTCCTTAACATCTATTTCTTTCTTGGATCTCCATTAGCAAAATAGAGCTGATATTCTTGTGCATTTTTTCCATAATCTCTTGGCTGTTTGTGATCCTATTTCCTATAATGCTGTTACTATTGAATCTCAGGCTGTTTGAGGGACGCTCTCTCTCTCCAATGTGCAACTCCTGCATTATGAGTTCTATTAAGCTTAAAAAAAAAAAAAAACGCTGTCTTCTGTACTCAGTTATAAGTAGCTGAGTTACAATAGAATTCAGTTATAAGTGTGCTGTATTTATAACCTTGCTAAGAGATAAACTGTTGAGTACAACAATCCTAACACACACACACACACACACACACACACTGTTTAAACTTTCATTATGTCTAAAATTGGAATGAGATTTGAAATCTTGATTTGTTTTTGCACTGAGTGCTGCGGATCTTGCGTCACACAAATATTAGCTTAGTACTGGTGGAATTTTAGTGTAATTAGGACATTAAATTAAATGAATTAAAACTATTAGTTTATGCAGCAGGGACGAACAGAACAGTGAGGGAAAGACCAGGGAGCTCTAAAACCTAACTTTCATCAGGTAGACATTAAAAACTGTAACGTGGCAGAGACCTATTCATCAGGACAGAGCAAATCACGGCCTAAAGGCAAGTCACAGTAAATGCTGAGGGGAGGATCAGATGAAAGGAAATAAACAGCTGAGCGTTCATTGGATGACAGTTTGAGGCACATTTGTCTTTTGACCTCCGTTGGTGGATGGAAGACAAGTATGCGCAGCGGGTATTTACAGTGTGACAGAAAAAAGCGTGGCTAGCTTCAGGAAACCTGTGTCTTTTGTGTGCCGTCAACTGGACAGCTGGCCTGTAAGGTGCGAGCGCAAAACGCTCGGCGGTGGCTTAATCATCATGAAGATCAGTGAACGCAAACGAAGGCACAAGGCCGGGACAGCTTCTCCTTTTAGCACCATAGAGTAACTTTGATATTGTGTAGCATTTCTTAGCAGAGTTCCTTGACAAATGTTTCCATGTGCTTTCCTTTTTAAAAGGCACTCAATGCACAATCTGAATGTGTCATACATTGCAGCGCTTGATGACACAGCTTGCTTGTAATGTGCACAACATGCCATCATCACACAAAATGCACTGCTGGACTTTGATTTGAATGAGTCACATGAACCACAGGAGCTCAATTGCAATTGTCACCAAACAAAAAGCCCCCTCTCTGTCTGGAAGAAAGGGGTCTTTTGAGGGACACTGGAGTGGATCCTATTGCCCTGGAGGGAGACAAATTGGGCCCTTCAAGCCTCATTGCGAGAGTGACTGAAATTGGTTTGTGGTTCTGCTTCTGCACCATCCAATAAAGACAAGAAACCTCAGAGAGACGGTGCAAAAGAGGGGAAAGAGGGAGAGAATGACAGCGAGGGAAAATGAGAGCAAAGGAGCCTGGCTCGGCCGTGGCACATTAATGGTGCCAGTGAAGCAGGGAGAAAACCGGGTCTTTTTAGTACAGTAGCACCACAGTCGGAGTAGAGCGGGCAGGCATGATCGAACACAGCATACACACAGTGCTCCTGACACACACAGGCTGCTGTAATGGGGGCAGAAATGGCTACTGTCCCACAGGCAATTTCTTCAGGGACAATCCTCAGAGATGAAGTCACTGAAAACCTCACACAGCTCTGGGATGGAAAGACGGGATGAGATGAGATGGGACTGACACTCGGTGGTGGGGTCGAGGAAGAGGCTGCTATCATCTTGTTAGGACTGGTGAGTAGCCTAATTAGTTCCTACAGGTGTTCTGACACCACCACCCCCCGCTTGAACGGGCCAAATGGTCAGGGGCATGTTCAAGAGAGACGAGTCCTTCTGTAAACTTTAATCACAGTTCTTCCAGGCCTTGTTAGTGTCACAAAGGGATGGCAGTTAAAATGCAAACCGGAGTCAATTTAGCTTCTCTTCAACTGTGTTTTAAAAAGAACAGTGTGACATTTGTTCACAATAACTTCCTGGTGTCTCTGCAGGCTGTCTATTATCCTCGCAAAGACGGCAAGAAAGTCACCAGCAGACATCACCTCATAAAAGCACAAGGAATCATTTTTACACTTGTTTTTCTATGGATTAAACAAACCACATTCTTATACACACACAGACATCCAACAAACGGCTGACCTTTCGATGTACTGGAAGCATTTTTCTGTTACCTATAGACAGAGCCAGTCTAACGGTTTCCCTGTTGTGCTATGTCAAGCTAACCAGCTGCTGGCTTTACAGTGGCTTCATATTTACAGCCCCATCCCCACATGAGACTGATATTGATCTTCTCATTTAACTCCCGGGAAGAAAGCCAATCAGCGTACTTCTCAAAATGTTCAAGTGTTCCTTTCAATTTCCACAACTTTCTGAAAGAGATACACTTTTAAAGACACTTTTGCTGCCAGATACATTTGATCAGTGCCATAAAGTTTATGCAATCATTGCTAAAGACTTCAAAGAGAGTTTTGAACAGTTTTGTATGTAACTGACAACTTACCGGATGTAAAATATGCAGTAAACGCCACTCATCTGCCAATCTGTACACATAAGTGTTCAGAGTTACCTAGGTTTGTTTACATGACCAACTAAAATGAAATCCAAAAGCAGCAGGGACTCCGCTCTCAAGCTCAGTATGCTGAGAAATGGCTGAGTTAGTTGTGGATGAATTAAGGAGATAAAGAGACAGAGGACAGAAATCACTACGGAGATGAAGCTGGAAGCAATGCAGTGACAACCACAGAGCAAAGCAACAACATTCCCCAATCTGTTTCCTAAAGTTTTCCCTGCAGGATCTGAGAGAGAGAGACAGAGAGAGAGAAAGAGAGGGAGGTGGAATGCACCCACGATGTGTGGAAACATTAAAAAAGTGATGAGACAAACTGCATAACAAAATGTAAAAGACAAGAAGAAGAGGTGAAGAAAAACTTTTGTCAGGCCACCGGTTGCATCACACATTTAAATACTGTTGTTGTGATGTATATGTGTGAGTTGTAAGTGTGTAAATGTTTAGGTGTGTGTAGATATGCATGTGTGCGGTGTGGTGTGTGTGAGTGTGTGTGTGTGTGTGACAGCTTGAGCAACCGTGGAGAATTAGCTTAAACCCGGTGAAAAGAAGATGTTGGGAAGGATAGTAAGGACTGGTCCGGCCATCAAGGTCGAATAAAAAAACAACAACAACAGCAACAACAACAACATCAACATTAACATCAAGAACAACATCAACATCAATAACAACAAAACCAAAGTGAAAATTTTAAAGGAAAAAACTAAACAAAACTCTGGTTCAGAGTGTCTCTTCATCTTTGGTATAAAAATGGCCATCCATGGGCTGCATTTGATCCACGACTAGGAAAGACTACAGAAATTGTCAACAATTTCTTCTATTGCTTTTGCACTGATTGGTTTAAACCGTAAGCTCCTACTGAATCTACTGTTTTTTTATTTCATTGCCAGATTTTTTTTTTTCCCCCCACAGTTTTTAGTTTTTTTGTTTTTTTTTTCTTCTTTTTGCAGTGTGACAAGCAAAGCGGGCTAAAAACATCTTAAAGCTCATAAAAAAGGTAAAATGTGGCAGATAAAAAGCACTAATGTCATTGACAGCAACTTTGCCATGTAAAATAATAATTATGATAATAAAAAACAAGTTCAGCATTTGCAACAGACTGCATCCACAGTGCAGCATGTTTTCTTATGTTTTTCTTTTCTTCTCATTGTGAAAAATCTCTTCAGAGCATCTTCCCCCCTCGAGTCTTTTTTCCCCAACAGACATTTTGTTTTCTTCTGACACTTAGTTACCTCTGACATAATAATTATCAAAGTTTTCTTCTAATGAAGAAAAGAAAAAAAAAAGCTCTTCTCTATTAAATCTGTACAGCTTATGTGATAGATTCTTTTTTTTCCTCTTTAGAACAACTCATCCCGTGTCTTGTACCATCCAAGTGGTCCAAGAGACTGATTTCGGTTGCTTTTTTCCCCCCTAACCAGACGACAGATTTTAACTCTGTAAAAAGATTCTGGCGCCCTTCAAATTAAGGCCATGAAGATTCAAGAAAGAAAACAAAAAACAAAAAACAAAACAAACACTTTTTGAATATATCTAGAAAACTAAAATTTAACACTACAACTTAAAAAAAAGAGTGAAAGGAAATTGTAGCTTAATATCTGAGGAAGACAATCTCTGTGTATCTCAAACTTGACTCCCCTTTTCTAATTACAAAATAAACTTCATCACCTACCTGCACATTCAACCTTTTTTTTTTTGTCGTCATTTTTTAATCAGTTTTTTCCTCTTTTTTTTTAAGTGGTTGAGAATTTTCTTTGAGAAACTTTTCAAGCTTCAGCCCAGCCCTTCAGCCAGGTTCCCAGACTAAACAATTTCACTTCTTTGCACTGTGCCCAGCAATTTCCCCATCCCCTTCCTCAGCACTGTTTGCCATCTTCTTGTGTTTTTTTTTTTTTTTGTTTTGTTTTTTTTTTCTCGTAGGCCAGGTAGGAAATGAAAAAAGTGTCTCTTTTTTGGTGCCTGGGCAATCTGGAAGCAATCTCTTTCTTTTCTCTTTTCCTTCACATTCACAGTGCAGCCACCTTCTGTCTCAAGGCAACGCTGTCACAGGAACATTCGCTCAGGCCATTGCTATCTGATGAAAGAGGAGAAAGAGGAGGGGGTGGAAGGGAAGGAGGGCGCAGTTGTAATCAATATTACAATATTACAAAAACAGATGAGCAATAGAGTTGACAGCTGACATCCCAGAGAAGAGACTGAAACAAAATGAAGCACGTTAAAGAGTTTTGATCAGGTCAGAGAAGTAAGAAATTTGTTGTCGAAATGACAGACGAATGACAGCAGCTGTCAGGAATCATTGGAGTAATTTTATAATGGCAGTGCCTCTCTTTGTATTTTCATTTTACTGTCAGTATTATCAGTAAGTAAGTAAGTATCAGTAAGTATTAGCCTGCTTAATGAAACCACATTTGTCAAAGAGAAATGCATTACAGTTTCACTGACTTTGTAACAAAATCTTGTTGCTAAATTAATTTGAAAAATGGAAATGATCTGCTATTGCAGCATATATATATATATATATATATATATATATATATATATATATATATATATATATATATATATATATATATATAAATAAATGTGTTATTGTATTATAACAGGATAAAATAACCAGATAGGAATGTCTGTTTTTTATTTGCTACTCAATTGTGCAGATAATAATAATAATAATAATAATAATAATAATAATAATAATAATAATAATAATAATAATAATAATAAATAAAATAAAATAATAATAAAACTAACTCAAAAGAATACACCCCATATCCCAGAGGTGAACAGTCTGACTCACTTGGACTGGTATGAGTAAGCAGGAACATGGTCAGCAGCACTGTCCACCTGCATCTGTTGCTGCTGACCAGCCACCTCCTGTGACGAGGGAGCCACTGTCTGGGGGGAGGCGTCTGTCACCACTCCCTGAGGACACACACGCATGGGAAGTGTTGGAATTTCCTGCTGAAGACTATTTTATGTAACTGTACAATTGTACTTCTGTCCACTCTGTTAATATATATGTACAACTGTCCTAAAAGAAGAAACTGTACCTTGTTGCACTTCCTGTTTTTTTTTTTTTTTGGTCCATTGTTGTGTAATTTAAAAAAACCTGTGGCTTTGGGGATAATCATCATGTGGTGTAGAACATATACAGATTTTAAAACCCTGTGAAACAAACCTTATATTTAATGAATAACATATATTTGAATAAATAACATATATTTGAATATTATTTTGCACTCTACAGAAGATGTACCAACTGAAACTGTGATTGTTAACATAACCTGTGAAGAGTCCATCATGGAAAATGTAAGTTGTGGGGGCCAGAATGTCTTACAGTCAGTTACAGTAACTTTTCCAACGTCAGTTCATATGAAAATGCACTTTAAAAAGGCAAAAATCTATCTTTATTTTAAATGTTTACTAAAGTGTGATTAAAATGGTTTAGTGTAAACCTCCATGTTGGAGGTGTGTAGTGAATTTATCACAACAACCCCTCAGCCTTTTATGCGTCTAGTATTAGTGACAGCCCCATCGTTGAGTCATCTCAATCACCTTTAACAAGCTCTCAAGGATACTGCGTCCTGCCCATACATCATCCCTCCAGACACCGGCAGATATACACCCCGCTGCTGACGCCGGCACTGACAGGACGACAGTGAGGATGAAACCGCTAAGAGGCGCCGTGGGCTACACTACAACTACATCTCTTTCCTCCATCCCACTCCTTCATGAGGAAGCTGGCAACTTTCTGAGGTGGGGGAGTCTGGGAGGAGGGGGAGGAACGACTAATGAGTCTGTCAGGGGAAACTGTCATTGTCTGTGGCTGGTGGGCTAACCAGAGCTCCGTGGCTGACGGATGCGTGTGTTCCGGATTCCTGCCTGCCCAAACTGGCCGTGGGGGGGTTGGGGAGAGAGCGAGAGACAGCACCGCCGGCACTGTGTCTCACTTGGGCTCCTGTCATCTGATACACGGCCGATAGTCCATCTGAATACGACCACACTGTCAGCCGCCAGACAGCTGGTCCGCTCTCCTTGCGGGCCGGCCTGCCCGTCCTCTCCCCATGTTCATCATTTCTCAAGCTGGACTGCACGAACCTGCCAGGAGCTCCGACAGCCACTGAAGAAGTGACAAAGTCTGCCCTGTACTTCAAACGTCTTTTGCAAATACTATAAAACTTCTGACTCATCTTGCTTTGTCTGCAGTTTTCACCCTTGTTATTTGCTGGTGGTGCAAGGCCATTTGTTTAGAGAGAATAGGAGCAATTTACAGCAGGCTTCAAATGTAATCTGTCTATTTAATGACTGTTTTGGTCCACTGATCTGGTGAACAGGTTTAGAAATGGTGGAGTGAGTGCTTGTGGGTGTAAGTGAGTGGGCTGTCAGCAGTAATGATGTCCTCCTTTGGGTAAACATCAACAGATTTTTGATGACTGGTAAGTACCGTGTGCATGCGTGTGAGTCTTACTTCGACAGGGACGGCTGTTGGAGGCACAGGAGTGTACTGGGGAATGTAGGTCCCTTGCATAGGCGCTGCGGCAGCTGCAGCAGTCATGTACTGGAACACAAACAATAGACACACACATATCAAAAACCCTGCACATGATCCTGTTACACACATTAGAAAAAAAAGTCTAAATCCCATTTTAGCCAATAAATACTGAAATCTCAAACCCTGACATCACAGTTCCCTGGAAGTCTCACTCTGCAATCATCCCAGAAACCATTGTAAAATGAGCTTGTTGTACCAACAGTGGCCTTTGGGGGGCGCTGAAAGAATATGTGTGCATGCTCAACAGAGCAGAGCAGAGCAGGTCATAAGAGAGAGTGTGTGTGTTTGACAGAGGAGGAGGAGGAGGAGGAGGAGGAGGGGGAAGACATGTCCTGCTGTTCCACTAAGACATCACAGGCAGGGAAATGCACCAGGCCACAGCTGAGAAAAAGATGAAAAATAAAAAAATAAGCTAAAGGTACTGAAGAAGAGTGAGGATAGAGGTAGCAGGAGTTCCGCTGCCTGTGGCCTATATTCCTTTAGTCATGCCTGCCCCGGCTTTTAACCGGGTGCTAGCTGACTCCATGATGGCCATTTTACACATCTGACACAGGTTCAGTTACATGACAGCCACAGAGCTTTCACATGCAATATAAATGAGGACACGGCACTTTGTGCAACGCACTGGAACTTGCTGTGAATGCTTGGTGTGTGTGTGTGTGTATGTGTGGTGAACATGCGTGCCAGTGGAAGCCTGATTTGCCAGTATGTGTGCTTCTTTTTAATTAGCGCATGCCTGTGCATAAAAGATGATTAATTTGTCTGTCCATTTGTCTGTCCAAGTATGCACGCACTCGTGTGTGCTCTCCTGTGTGCAGCTGTACAACATACATGCGTGTCTGTGTGTGAGGACAGACAAAGACAAAGAGGCTTGGAATGATAATGCTGCAGTACAGCACCAACAGATGTGATCTCAGATAAAAGCCCCAGACTGCCTCTCCTCGCCTTCCTGCCACTTTTCCGGACCAAGGAAAAACGGAAGTACAATCCCCTTCTTTCTGTCTTATTTTTGTCTTCGCCTCTCAGTTCCCCTGCTAGTGCTAAAAAGCGTGGCGGCAGTATGCAGTAGGAGGCAGTAATGGAGGGGCTGTGCTGGGCTGCGGAGCCTTTTCTTGGCCGTGGGCCCGGCGGTGCTGGTGAAGTGTCATTACCGGCAGCGTTGCTAATGGATCGGGTACGGCTCCACCGCTCACCGCTAATGAGAGCAGCTAAAGGCCATGGACATGGGTGATTAACTCCCCCACCATCACTACACATGGCCAGGAGGATGCCCCGGGATGGATGTTAGTGTGTGTTCGTATGTGAATGTGACTCTGTGGGTCTCCATGTGTGAATTTAAGGTTATCACACCTTCAGAGCTGCAACACTCAGGATGGGGTGAGGCAGCATACCCAGACTTCCTGACACATTACCACATTACCTCTGTGTGTCATCCCTTCTTCCCTCTCACCTAACTGTCACTTCCCCCTCTCTCACCCCCTCTTTTTCAACCTGCTATCGTTTAAAAGGGCCTATCAGATTGTTGAAGTGACCTTCTCCCTGGTGAATTCAAACCATGCATACCAATTTTCCTCAGGTCTGCTTGTCTTCCCATTAACTTATTCAGCCAACTCACCTGTGAGGGCTGCATAAAAGCAAATGAAGGGAAGCAGGAGATAATTAGCAATATCAAAATCTCCCTCTTAAAGGGAGAATGTCCATTTGAAATGCTATATTTCTCTGCAGGATGGCACAAGGAATTTAAATTGGATTTAACAAGAACATTTAATAAGATTTTTTCTTCTACCATAACCATTAGTTAACCTATTTAATGTGGCAGGTTGAGCGGGGCATATTTCTGGAGTTGCTGCTGTGGCAAGTCAGGAGAATGTCAAGACTGGCTACAGCGAATAGGGTTGCTATGGTGATAAAGATGATTTTTGTCCAATTCAACTCTTAATACTTCCCTGTCCATAGTCAGGGGACAGGTTTGGGTAATGTAAAGCATCCCTAATTGGCAATAAATGGTGTTTGACTCTAGGAGTCACACACACAGCCACACATATACATCTGTGCAGATGAACACACACGTGCGCGCGCACACACACACACACACACACACACACACACACACACCTGTGTCTGAAGCAGATGGCTTGCGCGTACGTTTGATGAACGCAAGGCCTGAGTAGCTCCTTAACGAGGGTGGTGTGAGTAGCCTGCTTAAGTCTCTTCTCTGCCATCACTCTCCATGACATACACCTATATTAACTACAGTATAAAGTCAGACCGCAATGCAGCAATGCCAGGATGAAAGTCTTGGACAACACAGACAGAACCACTCTGGGCCTCTGCACCACAGTGAAGTACGGTATAAGATAATTTATGTGTGGTGAGTATTAGGATGATGGGGTAGTTCACTTCCTGCCATCAGTTTTCCACACCAACAAGAATTTCTTTCTAAATTCTAACTCGTTTAAATGTTCAAATAATTCATCAACCAACTCTCTGTCTCTCACTCAGTCTCAGTGTCTATTTATCTTCTTCTTGTTGACACGCTGTTCTGTCTCATCGTCTGCAAGGTGGAGGATAACAGTTGGTCAAGGCAAGAGCATCCAGCTACTCAGTGCAGGTTATTAATGGCAAGGCAGCGTCGGGATGGGCTATGATGACTATTGATCTTTGGTGTGGGGCTCCAACACAATGGGAACCACTGGAGTTTCACACCAGCAGCTATGAATCATTGTGCTGTACCATTTCACCATGAGAAGTTGTCGATGTCTTGGCCCCTCGGCTTTTTAGTTGGCGGTAAAGTACTAAAAAAATGTAACAGTGTGCCAGCAAAAGGTAGGACAGGAGAAGTCCATGTTTAAAAATATTGTATGAGGAAAACATGCCTTCAATGAGGATGCACATCATACAGTATAAGAGGAACTGAATCTAAATCTGAATTTCTATGAGGTGTTTACATGTGGTGCTCTTTAAGTCTAATAGTTTTTTTTTATGTAATTATATTTTTGTGTATTTAAATGTATACATTTTAAATGTGAAAGGCAAAGTAAATTTAAGCCATTTGTTGCATTCATTGATTTTTCTGGCCATTAAGGGGCAGAGGAACAAGCTGTAAACACTACACTGACATGTAATCACCTTATAAAGTTAGAAAATGTCTTAGCAAACAGCTGCCTACACACACTCAGGAGATGTGCGGTGAGACCAGCATTAGCTTTAGTCATATCTTAGCTAACCGACTAATACAAGTCCAATATTCTCTGTCCTTTTAGTCTGTTTGTAGTTTTTCTTTATAGTAAATATTTAGAGTGCTAGGCACAGGATTCAATGCAAGCTTAAAATACAATATAAAACTTAACAAAAAAGAGTGGGTATTCTTCCACTGTAGCTCTTGGCGACAGGCTCTTAAACACGTTGAAAATTCTTTGTCAAATTACCATACAAGCTTGCTTCTTCCTTAGTAACTGTTTGCTGCTACAGGAAATCACACCCATGTGTCCACATGTGTTACTGTTTGAATGTGATGCTTGCTCAGTCAACTTTCATGGGCGAGTAAAGGTTAAACATAGCCTGCACAGTAATGGAAACAGAGAATAACATGCTCTACTTAGACGTCCCAGTAAAAAAACCAAGGGAAAAGGCTCAGATAATAGAGGAAAGCGCTTCACACAAATCTGTCTTCCAGGGACACTGAAGCTGTCAATCACCACTGTCACCATGACGACAAAGTCCTGGGTTCTACATGCAATGACAGCAATAGGATGGTGAACACAGAAGGAAGGTCACCTCTTGTCATGTCTAACACTATGTCACTCACACACGAATGCAGACACTGACGTGCCTGAAACACACGCAGACACTACCACTGAGATGACAAATAGAACATGTGCACATCCACACATGCTCAGTAACTAACAGGAACTAGCAAAGCAAGGCATGACAGATAGGCTCCTGTTAAGCAGCAAAAGCTGTAACATAGTAGATAAATCAGTAACAGAGCAATATGCACCAAACGTGGTAAAATAAATCAGTGCAGAGCATGGACGGCATGTTTATGTGTGCCATCTATAAACAGTGAGCCTGAGGTTCTTCGGCATTCTGTAATAAAGTTGTTCATGACGCAGAGACACCAGACTATAGTAGTTGTTCAAAACAGAACATTTCTGGTGAAGCAGCTGAATTCCAAAGCAATGAGCATGAGACGGCACTGATCCATGTTTCCTCATTATGAGGTGAGGCTTTTCTCGCCACTCCTTTTTAAGTGGCCCAAACTTCCGTGCCGATCTACACTTTCAATGATGCAAAACAACACAGCGTTCTCGGAAAGCTATAGTCACCACACCAGAGTAGCTTGGGCGTAACCGGGAACATTTGGTTCTCTTCTTGGAGGAAAGAAGAAAGCCACAGCCATACACAAACAGCCAAAGAGTCTTGGAACAACCAAAGGGTATTCTGAGGTGTGGCTTCTCGTTCAGCAGCCAGAGCCAGTCGTAAGAAGTTGTTGACTTTGGAGACAGTACTCATGGCAGGTGCTCATCTGTGGCGAAGGTTAAGTCAAAAAAACATAAAAACATAAAAACAACTTCACCACATGTGTATACAAATGAGGAATGTGCACTCAGAATTTTGTGGTGTCAAGTCCAGTTTACTAAAACTGATTTCTAAATCTTTTTTAATCAATGGGGGCACTATTGTAGGTTTTTCATATCTGGCTAAAGAATCTGTTTTATAGGGAGCATGTCTTAATTCTGGCAGCACGGTGGTGGGTTGGATTCCAGGTTCCCCCCCACAGTCCAAAGACATGCATGTTAGTGTAGGTTAATTGGTGACTAATTTTTGCCCATAGGTTTGTGCGAGTGTGTCTGCCTGTCTGTCGGTGTGTCTGTCTGTGTTGGCCCTGAGGAAGACTGAAGTGCTGTCCAGGGTGGGCCCCGCCTCTCACCCAATGACAGCTGGGGTAGGCAGCACCCCCACGACCCTGAACAGGAACAGGTTAAGATAATGGATGGACGGATGTCTCAATTCCCATAGATGATCAAGTGTGGCACGCCATGTGTGCAGCTCAGCCATACAGAAGTTATGCTACACAGCACATCGCCTCAGGAAAGCTATGCAGGCAGAAAGGCAGTTAGAGTAAACCCGAAACGAAATAAGAAAAGAGCTTTAGCCCACTTTCTCCCATAACACAAGCCATCAAACATCAGAGGCCATCATCATAGATTAGCCTGTCTCTAATCCTGGCTGTTAGCACAGCTGGGACAGATTAGGGAGGGGCCATTCCTGACAGAGCCAACATGGCGTCACAGTTGCTGACAGCTCACCTGGAAACACATGGGTATCTGTATAATACAGTACTGTTTCAATCATACACACACACACAGAGATCAAACGTGCCGGCTTGCCTGCCCCCGGGCAGTGGGGTTAGGGCAGGAAGTCAGGCTTTAGAACTGTGTGACACCTTTAAGTCGACTTGATCCTGAAACAGGGGGGAGTTCCTGGTTTAGGGGGCAGTAAATGCGACTGTGACTTTGTGTGGAATGAAGAAATGTGATCGTTGATCGCTGAGTGACAGATTTGACATGTAATTTAGAGAGTGAGGGGGAGAGAAACAGAAACTAAAGAGTGAAAGTAAAGAAGGTGGTGAACAGAGAGGCCTGTCACACGGTTAAGCTTCACAGGAAATCTGTTTAATGTGGAAGATCAGGGAGGAAATATGCTCTCTCAATGTCTGGCAGTGAATGCCGGCAGTGTAAAACAAATGATACGGCATCTCCGTGGCACAGCACATGTGGACGACAGCCTAAGAAAGTTTGGCTTTCATAAAAGGAAATGTGAAATCCATCCCAAACGCCATTTTTACTTGTTTTTTGAACTAATGAATGTTGCCTAAAGATAAAAGGCACTCGGTCCTTTAACCCACAACTATGTGCATGTTAGACACCCGGTGGTTTTTTTCTCATGTCAAATTTTCTTTTTCAACTGACAACATTTACATGCTGTGCATTGATGAAAATAAATAAAAAGAAGAACAACTAGTTATATTTAAATACATGGATTGTAAGAAGGTATTTGTAGTTTATAGGCCTGAAGAAAATACTCAAACCACTTAAAATGGTATTTACTACATTTGTATGACTATATTAACAACAGCATAAAGAACAATAACTCCGATGTTCTCTCTCCTGGATTATGGCAACTACACAGGCTTGTGTATGGGTGTTTGAGTAATGTGTGTAGTTCATTTTAACACAGCATGGAGTACTCACACTTCCTGTAGTGCCCAGGGACAGATGGTTCATCTGCTGAGTGAGAGGGCCCATCATGCTGGCAGGCTGCATGGACATAGTGTGGTCCATGGCTGGCGTGATCACTGCACCCTGGTGGATAGAGGAAAAGCAGAAAAAAAAAAAGGTGAGACATACAGTAGGAAGGTTGTGTACATTTGATTCCCATTAATATTTGCAAAGCCAGTCAGTGACTTTGAATGCACAATATTATGCAGTACTTAAACCTACGATGCCACAGTTATTTGATTATGCATTATACTTGTGTCTTAACTGCTTAACTACCAGAAACCCAGATATAGGAGAAGAGATGATATCATTAAAAAAGCAGTATATGTAGAAGCAAAGAAGAGTCAGGTGAGTGTAAAGGTAACTCAAGGGCAACATAGCCAGAGAAGAAAGAAATAGTGTCAATAAACAGCACCAGAACACAGGGACAATTTCAGGATCAATACAATACTTTGGACCATCAAACTTGTCAATATCTGATGCTGATGTATCAAGAATATGGGCCTCTGTGGTTCATTGATTGCTGAGAGAAGATGCTCTCAGAGCACCTGCCATCTCTCTGCCCGTCCCTCTCTGCCTCTCACTCACTCACTCACTCTCAAGCCTCCCCTCAGTATAATGCGCGGCATGTTTTCCCTAACGGGCGAATGAGAACGCTAGAAGCTTCTTTTTCACGGTGCAGTGGAACATGAGGGAAAGTGATGAAACCATTGTTGCTCTTTCATCCCTTGTCATGATAGCTCCATTTACCAGCACTGAAGCCTCGGTAGGAACGCATTCAGAACCAGGCAGTTTTCCTCCTCTCGGCTTGCCTCTCTTCTCACTTTGTGTATCTATGTGTGTTTGTGGATAAGCCTGCATCACACTGTGTGTGTAACGGCCTGACAGTGTGTATGTGTGAGTATATGAGTGTGCAACTCCGTTAGTGTATGTTTGCAAAGTGTGCGCGCACATGTGCGCAACCCACTGGTACCTATGTGTGGGCCTATTGGAGAACAAACTGTGCAGACACAGTCTGTCAGAATCGCTCTGCTTGTCTACTCCCTGCATTCACAACACAGTCAGCTAAGTCGCTCTCTCCACTCCTCCACTGCTCTCCTCCTCCCACTCGGGAAGTAAAGTTCATGTGATCCTTCCTGCAGTAGCACCGCCAAACAAAAGGGAACTGGGTGTTGATAAAATATATTGATAAAATTATATTGATATAATTGATTAAAAAATGTGTTTAATTAATAATACACACTGGAAGACACAGGAGCTGAAGCAAAGCATTTCCATCATTTAAGCAGATGAGCATAAAGAGCCACAAAAAGATAATCACTTTGTTTGAATTGGAAATCATACAACCTTACACTCCCTGAATAAAACATAAGCCCTAATTTATGCATACTATGGACTCTTTAAGTTGGCTGGTAGTTACTAACAACTTAGAAAGGACTCGCATACAATCCTGATATCATGGTCCTATTTATAAGCTGAAAAAAAAAAAAAAAAAGATTATCAGCCTTCAGTGTCAGAAGTGGGCTCCATTAAGGGCGAATGTTTGAAGGTTGGCGTTACAGAGGAATCAGGTTATGGTTAGTGGAGTCATGGTGTGACATGAGAAGTATGTGACAGAAATGCAAACCTGTTGAGGAGGAGTACAAAGGAGGATGGCTTGGGATCTGTGGACTCAAAAGATTCTTCAATCTTCCTCCTGGTAAAGGTATTTAGTATATATGGGTTTCTGTATTTCTGTTAAATTAAACAAGCTAAACACAACTCTTGCCAATAAAGAAAGCCATTGGACACAGACCACACAGACAAAGGAGTGTAGCGTAGTGGAGTAATCTCCAGGAGTCCAGCATAGTTGCTGGAGATCGGTCACAAAAAATTACAGAGCTGAAACTTTCAGGTAACATACAAGATCCGGATATAAAAAATGTTTAAGTAACATGATCATTTCTGTCTTATTATATATTAGATTTTTATTACTGATACGTTAATGTGCAAGTAGTATTTTTGTGTTGTAGCTGCTGGGGTCTACTTTATATGCTGTAGGGTGTTTTAGCGGAGTAAAAAGTAAAATCTCTACCTGTTATATGTAGAAGTACAAACAAGCACAAAATGGACATCTTCTGTTCCACCACTGGCTGTGATAGAGGGGAAAAGAGGAGAGAGAACGAAAGACAGTGGGAAGAAAGTGGAGAAATGATTAAAGAGGGAGCTGATGGAGGTCATGAGGAAGACGGGTACAAGGACAGGGAGGGGAGAAAGTTGGGGAGAAAGGCTGGGAGACACAGAAAGAAGCCAAGAGAAGCCAAAGAAAGATGGAGAAAAAAGAGAAAAAGTGAGGAAGAAGGAAGGAAAGATGGGAGAGAGGGGGAAGCAGCAGGAGCGGTGGCCTACCTGTTACAGATTCAGTCTCTGACAATGCCTTTATAATGGGAAAGAGAGAGCAACGGAAAGGCTTAATTCACAGACGTGTCAGGGAGAGTTAAGCCGATTTGTGATTTCGATTTTCTGTGTTTGTGAGACTGAGTGTCTGTGAGAGAGAGATGGTTTTAGTGTGTGTGTCTGCCTGTCTGCGTGTGTGTCTGTCCACCGTTAGACTAGAGTTGAAAGAAAATGAGAACTATATGTTTGGATTTGTCTTCTGTGCATGTGTCCATCTGTGTGTGAAACAAGGTGAGAAAATGGATCTGTTGCACACAGAGGTAATGTTCATCCCAATGTATGGTATGAACATTTTTTGCTGCATTTGTGCGTTTCTGTTAAAAAAAACATGCTTAAGATGTTATCGATCCTGCACAAGACAGGAGACAAATGATGTCAGGTCCCAGGTTTTTAAATATGTTGATTTACGCTCAATGACTGAGATCATTTACAGTAAATACGAATTGTTGTAAAAATCTTACAACCAACAGTGTCTTTTAATGACGGCTCATTACAAGTAAATAGTGAATCTGTGACTGATGGAGAGCTGATCGGTATCTGCTGATATTTATTACTTGGTCTGCCCATTTAGTGATCAGAATTAACAACAGGAAAATAGCTGAGGCAAATACCTGTGTCACACAGACAGTGACCATTTTTACCACCGGATCCATTAAAACTAAAGCATCTCCACCACAGGCAGAAGGCTGTGAAGGTAGTTTACAATCATCGACTGAAGATGCAGTCAGGTGGGCAGTTGCTGCTCCTAGCATCCAGTGATGACATTTTAAAAAAAAATAAAAGTCCATTATTTCAAATGATTTTAAGTAATGCATATTAGTAGGATTGTTCCCGAAATAAATTGAATGTAAAATATTAAAAATAAAGGCACCAGGAAAAGTCCCTGTTAGTGGTAATTTGTTATTTATACCATTATTGGTGAGTTAGCACATAATAATGTTTAGAAAAAAATAAATAAATAAAAAGAAACACTACATTTCTCAAGCTGTGTGTTGTGTATAAATAATTTCTAGCCTTTAAAACAACTGTAGTCATGTAAAAAGTACAATATGTCCCTCTAATATGTAAAGTAGTGGTGTAAATTTGTAATCTAATATGAAGCTGAAATACATTACTCATACATTGTACAAGCAGTAATGTTTTTAAGTACAATCAATGACTACAGTACCATTAGTTGGGGAAATGTGAGCTAAAGGACCTTATTTGTACTAAACAACACTGAGTATTAGAAGATGTATTAAAGCCTTGCTCATGGTAAGTAGCTTGGTAGGGCTGCTCTGTCTTCTCACATTGTGAAAGGGCTGGTCTGTCCAAAGTTCACAACCACAAATTCATAAGTGCATTTTCCCCAAAAAAAAAAAATAAAAAAAGAGAGCTATATGTCACCCCAGCTGTGTTTAGCAGGTTTGCCCACCTGAAGGATATGATACTACATCCATGAAAAGCACGTTTGTTTCTAAAAGGTAGATACCATCTGTGCTCTACATATGTTCCAGCTCATTTTGAGTGTTTGACTGTGTACTCCTTGTTATCTTGTTCTGTATTTCTGTAGTTTAAGTCGCATCACCGACCTCAACATTTTCCATTTTTTTGCTCTACCCTGAAGCATCAATCCTTCCTTAGGGCTGGCTGTACTGTTACCAAAACAGTCTCCAAGACACACTGCACCACAGACTGAGCCACAACGGTGAACTCTTTATTTCTCTCGGCCAAACTAGCAGAGAAATAGTAGTTCACACTGAAGAGCAGCAATCTGTGAAGCCTCACAAGTTGACAGTGATGCAGCGGCTTATCTCGTCCTCTGCCGTCACAGTGAAATTTGAACTCTCATTTTTTTTAAAATGGTTTTGAAAAGCTTAATTGCAAACATGAGACAGACCTACAGGGAACAGAGAATCATTATTGTGAAAACGAAGCAGATAAACGGGCCACAGCAATAAATGTTAACAGATTAACATGTGGAGCCTAAAACCGATGAAGGATTCATCACCTCTGGCAAAGATGTTTATCTATTGTGTGTCTATTACTGTGTATCTATAGTGTGTAACTATCTATTGTGTCTCTATGTATCTGTCCTTCACAATGAAATGAAAATGAGAGTGATGATGGATCGTCCACCTTGCACTTATTGATTAATTTGTCTGTACATCCTATGAACTGTCTCAGAGGAGATGGATTGAATTACAACCAAATGTTTACCACTAATATTTAAAAATGACACCAGCAAAAATGTGAGGTGCTGTAGGCTACAATTAGAGGCCAAAATGGGGACGTATGTTACTAATTGGGCTTGATTGACATTATTCATGGTGAGGCTATTGCTTTGTCGTGTACATGCGTGCTTTTGTGTAAAGAAATCGAAACAATGAATTTCAACACTATTATGACCATATAATGCCTACTATCAAAAAGAAAACAATAACTTGTGCTCAAGTCGTGTGTTTGTGTGTGTGTGTGTGTGTCTGTGTATAAGAGGATAAAGGCGCTCGATGAAGCATGTAACAGTATTTGTCATGTCTTCATGGGAGGTCCATTCCTCTCCACACATGGACTGCACCAGTTTATCAGCTGTTCTCTGACTGTCTTTTGTAGACAAAAGGATCATTTCTCACACAAGCATCTCTCCAGAATATTTACTCTATTTATAAAGCACAAAAAAATGAACAAACAAAAAAAAAAGATTAGAAATGCAATTAAAAAAAAAACAAAAAAAAAAACAAAACAGTGAGCTAATAAAGCCTGTCCACCAAAGCATATCAGCTTTTGTCTCAAAATGTATTTTTGCTACTATCGCAAATTTTTCAAGGCAATATCCAAAAGCTTATACGGAAAATGCAGCAGCTCAATCTCTCTGTCAGTCACCCTGTGGCACTGCAACAATATCTCTCTTATATGAATGAAACTTTAACCCTGAACAGATTATTTTTTTGCTGGCAATGGCACAGTAGTTGCAGTTGTACTCTGAAAAGGCAGTGGAAAATACAGAATGAAGTGAGAGACAGAGAGGGCGATGTATGGAAAGAAAGCAGAGGATGCGAGAGAGGAGTGGGAAATAGCGGGGAGAGCAACTCAAGGACGACTGTCTCAAATTCTGCCTCACTAGAGGAATCCACGAGACCAACATAATGTCCCCCCTTTGAATCTGCACAGCGTTTTTAATGTCAAGCGGGGAGATGAGTATCACACAGTGCACCAATTCACCCCCATTCGATGAGGGCAGATAGTTATGGTTCAATTCTAAGAGGCCCAGTGAGCGTCTATTCGAAGCGAGAGCCAGGGAAAACTGGCTGTGGTGCAGCAGTGAGGAATTCAATAATTCACCTTCAGTACGTAAGGGCCAATGCACTCCAGAAAATACACACTCGAAGATCATACAGTGCAGACTGAGGCAAAGGGGAAAGACAGCAACACCGCGCTTGGCTGGCACGGCAGCCTCTTTGGCAGTGTGAAGTAAATTTGAGAGTCTGGGTGCGTGTGTGATGGATGATCTGTAGGTAAGTGAGATTTACCATTAAGAATGTTTTTCTGCACTCAAACAATATGTGTGTTTAGGCATCTGCGTGTGAGCTGCGTGTGTGTGTTTGTCTCAGTTGTCTCCTCTCCTGCAAGGTCTGCTGACTCGTGTAGGGCTGCCCAAAGAACAGAGCACAAAAGGCAAGCGGTCACGCTGTTCTGACATCGCACGACTAACTGGCAAACAGAGCACAGTATTATCTGAGAGACCGGGGGAGACAAATGATAAACAGAAGAAAAAAGAAAGAACGCCTGGAAGAACAAACATTTATCTGTCTACTTAAAAACAAAACACTTTCTATCAAGTTCCACGCTGAGTGCAGCTCACTCATTAATTGGGGATAAACAAATTTTGAAAACTGGCTTCCCCCCACTCTCCCTCTCACTGCTAACAACGTTCCACCTCCTTTGTGGGATGAAGCCCAGTTACGTATAGGTGGACTCGTCAAACTCAATCTAGTCAGATTAATCAGGTGAAACCCCTTTGCAAAAGTCCTACAAGCTGCAATGTTCTTTAATTACTATATAATGAGCAAAGACTTGGTCAAGTTTGTCTTGGTCTCAACTTAAACACAGCTTGATTTACTAATATTAATTTGTGTAAATGTTTCCACCCAATTAGTGTTTAACACTTTTTAAATTAAGTTAAACTTTACAACGGCAATTGAAGGTTGAAAAACAGCATAATAAATTAAGAAATCAATGCTGTAACACAGTCTCAGCAGCAGCTAATTTAGTTTTTTTTTAACATTATGTAGCTTAACTGACCCTTATACATCATCTACATCTTTACAAACAAGCTGAATTAATCTTATTGGAAGCTATTGCACTTCCACTGTAATAATAAAACCACCAGTCTATACTTAACTCTAGTTGTCTTGCTGCTGATTTTCCTGTACTAATATAGATTATTTTTAGCACACACAAACATATACCCATAGATTGTGACCACTTTATTCCATACTACACAGTTTGACTGGTTAGTAGTGACCCCTTTCATGCTCTGCTGCCTCCATATTGCCTGGACACCAAGAGTACCATTGCATGATGCTCCACTGATTTAATGTGCAACACGTGGCCAGAGACGCCAAATTGCTGCACAATCAATTGGTTTTTAATGCTTTGAGAAGCCTCTAAGCTCCTGAAGCTAGCACGCTTGGCTAATTTGATGTGATTCATTGAGTTGGTGGCCAGCTGGGTGTGTAAGGGGTGGTCTGCTGTGTATGTAGCCGGTAGCATATATGAGCGTGGGTCATAAAAGGAAACAGATTTGTTAGCTATGATCCACTGACAGCTTTGACAGCCCTAGTTAGCTCCTAGCAGCCATTTGGTGACAGAACCACTGGAACTCAAAGGGGATGGGTACACATGTTGACAGATATGGCTACATGGCTGCTGTGAGCATTAAGGCATGATGAGATGCACACCACAGTACAACGTGGCTAGTTGCTACTGCCAATGGCTTTAAGAGGCTTGATGGCATATGGCTTGAAGATGGGAGGCCATCAGACAGCCGTATGGGCTGCTTGGAAATGGCCAGTATGACCACACATATGGCAATACAACACATGTGTATGTACAAGTGCACACAAACATTTATCAGGCAAACACAAGGACAAACATACTGTAGATGATGGGGCTGTGTATGTAGTCTATCTGCTGAAAGACAAACCATAACAACACATGACAAGACATCCATAGAAGATGGTATGCATATTTAACTAAACACATGCATTAATATAATCTAGATGCTGCTGCACACATAGACACTTGTTCATGGGCAGACTTAAAAAATCTCTGTCACTCTTGTCATTTATCTTATAATGTAGAAGAAGCAGCAAAAAATAACTTAAATAGGTTTTAGTATCTTTAATCCTGTAGCCCTGACTGCAAAAGGTTCTGTGCCAGGTAAGAGGAGGCTGGGTGAGTTAAGATGCTTGCAGAGAGGGCAGGAGGCCATGTGGCTAAAAGGCAAAGTGAGTGGCTTGGAGGGCAGCTGTAGTTGGGTGGGGTGTGTGTGCCTTGCTGGTGGCCTGCTGTGACCAGATTACATGTTCACTGTCCCACAGCAGGAGTGGAAGTGAGATGGGTAGGACTGAGTGGTAAATGGCCACAGCAGGGTACCATGCGGCTGGTTGAGCACTCCTTCACTGACTGAGTGCTAGACCTTCAGCTCTGGAGTACAGTGCTTCCCAATTTGTTCACTTACTTACTAGTGGTTGTCTCCTTGACTCAGGTTAACAACAGTACTGTCAATTTCAAGTCAAACAAGATTTTCTCTTGGCTTCTTGTTTTCCCCTCACTGTTACTTAAATAGCATTTTACCTTAAAAAGAAACATAATAAACAGCTGAAGGACACACTTATTAATGCAGGAAACTGCACTACACTGTTGTATTAAATAATATTATTAAGTATATTATTATGAGTGTGAAACATTTCTGGATTAGTAGTTTCATTTACTTAAAATGTGCTGCACTATGTAACTTAATTTTAATACACTGCAGAACCAAAACTTCCTAAACATCTTGGGTCATAAATCCTAAACTTACAGTGCTGCATATTTGTATGCATATTTATTAGCACAGAACAATGAACTTTGATTCTAAAGAATAACATTTTGCAGTAGTGTGATTCATTATAGGTAATTTATTTTAAAAAATCTTACTGTATCAATTATTTACTGTATATAATACATTTCATAGTAGTACAGTGCAGCATAGTTCTACAAAAGTATGCTTTACTTTATGAAATACTCAAGTGCGGCAGGTATCAAGTGAGTTTATTAAGTATTTCTGTCTGTGAAACATAGAATCTGGTTCATGATTGTAAAGAACCAAAAACGTCCTTGGCTGGTTCCCAGTCTCATTTAGTGACTGAGATGAAAGTAAAAAAAGAACAAAGTACAATGAACGTGCTTCAGGGGCCACAAAAGAGCCCGAGCAAAAAGCCTCTGGCAGAATGACTTAACACCTCTCAGCAACAGAATGTGAACGCTTATGGTGCTACGATCAATTAAAGCCGAATCTTTAAACTATTTACTTAACTAATCCTCTTTGTTGCTTTAACATTACCGAGGTTACTCTGGGACATAGTCCAAACAAAGTTGTAGGTACATCACAGAAAATATGAATGTAAAACATAATATAAAAGCTATTTGTGACTCTAAAAACATAATTTTCTGCATGATTGTTTGATTTGGAGTAAGAAACTGAAACATCCATCAAATCACATCTAAAGTAAATTTTGTTTTCTCTAATAGAAGGAAAATTAGATTTTGCCTGTAATTAAAATATTAAATAACTCATTTGCAGACAGAGTGACCTAGAAAAACAAGACTCTGGACTAATCAAACTAATGTTCTGTACTATTCCACTAGGACTAAATACCACTGGATGCAATTGACTACCTTAATGTTGTGTTGTTGGTGAGCTCAATCTAATTAATCTAAATTCTCTGTGTGCTGTCTGGCCCGGTAACTCAGAACAACAGTCTAACAGCCTGTCTGTGCTGTGGTCTGGTAAATGACACTGAATGGTTTCCTGGCACAGCTAACACCTATAAACTCAAAACCAAAAATAAAAGAAAATATGGTTGTATACTTAATAAAGATGGAAACATGGTTATCGGAATGGGATAATATACTTTTATAGAACTCAATATAGTAGCTGGGTAACAAAAGTGGTTTAATCATTTCGCTATCAGAAAATTTTATGTGGTACTGTCATGTGCATATTTTTAGTTGGTTTAACATTTGACCCGCAATAGAAGAATAATGTGCCTTAAATGATTTCCAGTCAGAACTAAAAGTAATACAAATTTCTTTTATCAAGGTCTCCTCTAAAAACTCTCAACAACTTCACATAAACACTGTACAGAAAGAGGAAACTAGCTTTTCAAGGGGGGCCCCAGTGGGGAGTTAAGGACTACTGCAGGTGAATGGTAGACTACTTACTGTAGGTTGCATAACATATTGTTGATGAGGCATCCATGACGTACTCTGGACCTGAGGAAAACACATAAAATGTAAGATGACTGTCACAATATAAGTTGTCCTCACTGTTAGTCAAATCTAAGAAGTATCCAACACAAAGCATTAAATGCTGCTCAAATAATCACAATATGCTCAAATACTCTTGAGTCTGGAGGTTTAAAAATGACTGCATTGGTTTTAATGCACCAAAATGGCTGAACTTTACAGAGATTAAGTTGTGCCAAAAAGAATTTGAAAGTCTGGAGGCAGCAAATCCCCCTCCTGCCTTCTCATTATTGCCAACTGAATGACTTGTGCATAGAGCCCATAAATTAGGTTCCTTCCCTCTTATAGTAATAAAATAAATGCCAAAGCCAGTGATGTTACAAAAGGGGTTAAAGGTTTTTAAAACTCTAGGGACAGATCAGTGAGAGAACACCACGTATTCCAAGCAGGATACATTTTTAAAAAATCTAAAAACAAAAGGGAATTTTAAAGCAGTGGACAGAGCTTATTTGTGTGCCAGAATTTAGACGCATGCCAAGCTATTGTCAGAGGAAGTCACATGCCGACATTTTACATTTTCCTCATTCATTTATGTGGATGAGAACGGTAAACTAGAGGGTGAAACAGTGGCGGAGACAATGATCAAGAGACTGGAGGAATGGCGGAACAAACAGAGCCTTTACATGTTCTGGAGAGAGGAATTAGACAGCTTGTCGCAGACAAACAGACAGGCTGGCCACTGATCCTCGTAAAATGATTAGATTAAACAAAGACAAACATGGAATAATCTGCTATAAGAGCAATCAATCCTCTGAGCCAACCCAAATGCGTGATTTGGATCCACACCTAAACAAGCTTGATATTCTATAACATGAAGCCAAGGCTGTTTGTTTGTGCTTGGCAATATTTGTCTTCTCCAGACAAAAGGGACAGCAGATAGACACAGAAAAAAGCTCGTCTTTAATCGCTTATCTTCAGCATTTTCTAACTAAGGTTCTACATCATCATCATGTGATTTATTTATTTTAGAGTACGACCTACAGTCAGACTTAGGCTCCATTCACGCTGTTCCTTTGAGTTTTGGTTGTCCTAGAAAAGAGGAGATGGAAAACTGGAAGAGAAATTTGGTCCAGTCAATCAGAAATTGTGGCCTTTAATTGTAATGTGAGACAAATTTGGAAACAACCAACTCCACACTGTGACTGCTCCTTTGACCCCTGTTTATTATTCCACACCTTACTTTCCTATGGTTTGCTGTTAGTGAATGGAATAATGTGCATGACCTATGAAGCTCCCCACCTCTGGCTGAACTTTGCAGCTTGTGTTACCGTTTAGAACAGCCTGTCAAGACAATAAGCCAAAAAGCCGGTGGATCAGTTATTCATCCACGGTCACCCAGTTGGCGCCGCATCCAACCAGTCGCAAAAAAAACAAACAAACAGCCAGCCAGTTAGCTAGTTGGTAAGTCAGCCAGCCAGCCAGCCAGCCAGCCACATATTTAGTCAGCCAGTGAGCCAGTGATGTAAACCAGGCCACGGCTGGCTGACGGCACTGGCTGAGATCTTGGTAGTGATCTGGCTTGGACTGGTTCCCGTCTTGTGGATCATCAAAGCAGTTTTTCCAGGAAACAAAGCCAATTTTCACTCAAGCTCACCAGAGACAGGCATAAAAGAAGAGCAGCACACTGCTGCTGGTATGGGTCATTTGCAGATTTGATAAATCAGTGCCTTCAAAATAGTAGCTCAAAAAAATATCCACTCAACATAAACATAAAAGAAGAAATGACATATACTGTCATTTCTGTGCACCTTGCGATTTTCATTACAAAGGTGATAGTTTCCATCATAAAAGGAAGTGATTTCCTTTTGTCAGGAATATATGGCTGCCTCGCCTGACTTCTCTTTTTCTTTCTCCTCTGCCTCTTTGTACTTGAACAGAAGATGAAGGACTCACCTTGCTGCCGTGACTGGCTGAAGGGCAATATTACAGGAAGCAGCGGCAGAGCTGCCCGATATTGAAACTGTGAGGATTAATATTCCTCAAAAGCCTGGCCATTGTTTTTGATAAATCAATTTGGGAAGCCTTCCGAGAGCGGATTAGAAACACGCCCTGGCCCAGTTTTCTCTTACCCCTCCAACGCAGGTACTAGACCAGAGTTTTAATCAAGTGCACCTCAAAGACGGGCATGGCAACCTTCAACAACAACCCTCCCACTCAAGCCATCGCTATCATCACCCGTTCTATCCCTCATTCTCTCCCTAGTTGTCTCTCTCTCTCCATCTATCCCTTTTATTTTCTCATCTATCCTTCATCTCCTTCTTCTTGCTCACTATCCTTATCTGTCAGTCTCTGCATACCAAACAGTGCTGATGTTAAACAATAGTGTCTGAGCGAGAGGGCACAGTCAACGTGCCTGTTGATGTTTTGATTTGGCAAAGGGTGCTGCGTGAAATGCACGGTGACGGAAAACGGTTAACGCTCTTGACATCTCACACAGCCAATTTTAACGTTCCTGTTCTGTTCTGTTTCATTACTCTGCAGATCACAGCCATGAGAAATGAAGAAATTCACTTTTGAAAAAAGGAAGCAATTTTATCGAAGTTAGTGAATATAAAATAAAGAAAACACTTTACTGCATTAGCAGCTGAAGCACAAAAGAGGTCACAAGACTGGGAGGGAAGAAAGTGTTTGTTTTTCCTAGACACTTTCATTCTTCATGGGTGATTTTCTTTTTCTACCCTGTCAGCCTTTTTTAATCCTTTTTTGGTGGCTTGTTTTCTGATGCCTGTTGTGTTTGCCGCCTACGAAACAGATGTCATCGAGCACAGCTGGAGCAGTAAAGAAATGATGAGGGAAAAAGAGAGAACCTCACGCTGGGTCACTGCTCGCCCCCATTTCCCTACACAAATCACACCTTCCATTTAGACATACACACATTCAGCGTAATGCACAGCATTATGGCCCACCTGATATGTGGAAACTGGGGAAGCAGCGATGAAGGGCGTGATGGAGGTCTGTGCGATCATGCGGTTGGTGGCGATGCTGTAAGGCGAGGAGTAGAACCTAAGAAAGGAGAGAGAAAAACGAAGTAACATTTGTAAACAAAGAAAATGTCAAATTTAATGAAGATCAACACTTTTAAACTAGAATATACATGAACACACATACACATGCTATGAATTTATCTTGTAGCTTGTTGTGAGGAAACACTTTGTACTGTGAACACCACATAAACATTTCATTAAGTGTCTCACGGTGTTTACAATGGAAAATAGGATATAATGACATCAAACTGAACTTGATCGTTATTAAGGCTACAATGGCTTAAGTAGCATGTTTGTGCGCTGAGCGTGGAGAGAACTTTTTCGAGACGTTAAGATGTGGAGAAGTGAGGTGATTGGCTACTTTTTGTCAGTGCTGGAGGTTTATAGACTGGTGACCTGTATCTAGCATCTTGCCCAATGACACGTGGGAAAGGCTGCAGACCCCCTGCAACCCTTAAGCCAGGATAAGTGGTGTGGACAATGGATGGATGCTCTGTTTGGATTCTTACAAAAAGAGCTGCGTGCTGAAAACCAGGGATTTGTTTTAATTGTTCAATCTAGAATCTGTAATTTATAATAACAGTACTTTTTATAGAACTACTTCCAAATCCCGCATACGTCTACTACTGAGTATTTTTGATTGGGGTTTTTAATAGTTTGTTCATGAGGGGTGATATGGGCTATATACAGAGCCCTCCTACCCTGATTTCAAAGAAGACCAGAAAGGAAAAGTAAAAATATTTGAATAAAAAAGTTTGTGTTTGAATTACAACTACTTTTTAACAAATTAATTTTCATATCAAATTAATGTTCACAAACACATACAAAATAAAACCTTTTTTACATTTTCTTAAATAGCATATATATCTCATGGGTAATATGCATTACATTTATATTCAGTAATCACAAATCTGCACTTGCTCTTTAATGCACTACTAGGCAGAGTCTGACTAATGTGACTTTCTTTATAACGTTTTCAGTTACCGTTCAACTGCATTATCATTTTCTACTTTGCATTAATAAGTGGAATGACATTAACACCGTATTTTTTCTACACAGTGCGAACACTTGAATAAAGTTATACTTTTACATTTTCCCATACAGAATTCACCATACATACTCTTTTCTGGAAAATAATCATCAGGCTAATTTTCTTGGGGAATGTGTTAACAATGAATCATTCCTTTCCTAGCAGGTCTGTTGCTTAACACAAATGTAAGTGTGATTGTTATTTGGAAGATTAGCAGCAAAGCAGGCTTTTACATGGCAGGCTGTGTGTAATGAGGGATGTTATTCATCCAGTTTTTTGGTTGAGATTGACTTAAAGTCACTGGGGGAAAAGTGGTTTAGGAAGCGGGGAGTTAGGAAACTGAGGCCAGAGGAAGATAGAGAGGAGCCTCTGAACTCTCCTTCCTGTCTCAGTGCTGCAGGGAAAAATAAAACATGTTGCCGGGTCATTTATTTCCATGGTGCCATTAAGTCATGACATTGAGACGCAGAAAACACAACAACACACACACACAAAGACCTAAACACACATAATCACACACAAGCTCACTCAGCTCAAAACCGATATTTGAAGTCCATATAGATTTCCTTAATCAAACACTAACAAAGTGCAGACACTACATTAATCTTTATGTATGACAGTGGTATTGACTAGGGTCCTATACACCAAGAGGTGAGTGTATTAGATGGTGCCAAGTTCTGGAGTCAAGCTCTTACCCATTCTGCATTGCAGCGGGATCATATGTTAACGCCATCCCAGTCTGAAAAGAGAGAAAAATAAAGAAACATGTAGGATTAGTCTCAAATTAAGAGAGTTGGGTGAGAAATAATTACATATCAATCTTTTCAGCTAAGTAGGAGAAAGGAACTGGAAATTCTGCAAATTTTTTACATTTATGACATTTAGTTATAACAGTCATTAGACCTTCATCGGGTAAAAATAATATATTATTGGCATAGCATATACACTTTGGAGACATACATGTGCATTGGACTGCATTCTGTTGCCGTCTACTGTCTCTGGGAAATTTGTCAATTTGTTCCTGCTCCAATGTAACCAAGATAATTTGTTGTACCTTTATTGTACTTGGGGAATAACATGATTTAGACCCTGATTCTTTTTGTTCAAAATAAATTAAATCAAATCAAAATCAACTCATTTCAAATTGGAAAACTGACAATTGACAAAGCCAATGTGGGAGAAAGCTTAGTCAATAGGATAAAGTGAATTACTATTGAGAGTGCCTCTTTTTCTATTACAATCACGTACAGTACAATCATGTTTTTATGAATGAGAGGAAATGAAGAAATGCCCTTTGGAGAGAAAAGGAGTGAGCAGAAAAGTGAGTTCTTTGTCTCGTGGTGGTGTGTGTGTTTGGTTTTCAATATGTCTGTGTGTGCACGCGCGTGTGTGTGTGTGTGTGTGTGTGTGTGTGTGAGAGGCCTTCTCAGAGACCAGGACAGAAACCTGTGCACTGCAATCCGTCATCTGCATTCCTGAAGGTTCTCTCCCGGAGGAGAGCTAATCCGATTCTTTTAACGGGAGGCTGCTGAGGACGGCAGATTTCATCAGCATACACACACACACACAGCCACACAGTCTTTCTTGCCTCTTCCTCTTTCTCACTTTGCTCTCCCTCCTTCTCCTTACTTTCCTCATCAGTTTGTGCTCTCATCCTTTCTCTTCTTACCTCTTTCTCTTCATCCCTCACCTTCCTCATCTCTTAATCTACCCCCCTCCCATCTTTCTGTACCACTCTTTTGCCCTTGTTCCTCCAGAGGGCTACCTACATTAGGGGAATAGTGGCTTAGAGAAGCAGGGAGGGGGGGATCAGTGAGCCACGAGAGTGAGCCAAAACAGAGAATCTCGACGGAATAATAAGTCCTTGCTGGAACAAGGGATTTGTGGACCTGTGTGTGCATTGTGGTGGTCGCTGTGTAAAGTTTTATATTTGCACCTTCATTGTAAATTAATGTCCTATTTACTGAGACAATTTGTGCAAAGATGTATTTACACAGTCTCCTTACGCTAAATGTAACATCAAGAGCATCTGTCTGGATGTTTGTGTGTTCTAATAGCAGTGGCAGACATCGAGAGTTGTCCGGTGAGGCTGATAACTCCCTCTGGGTGCTGCACTTGGTTCCATGCACTGATGAATTCCACAGCAGAGAAGCTCCTGACCAGGGACCCTGCATGACCAGTGACTGATTACTGATGCAGTCAGCTTTTGGCTCAGCTGCCTCCAGGAGGAAGGAAAGACAGAGAAAGTTTGTGTTTGCTTTTGTCTGAGCTTGATCCAAGCCCAGTTAAAAAAAAAAAAAAAAAAAAAAAAAACCTTGACTATGTGCTGTGCTTGGCCCTGAAAGGAGCTGCCAGAAACAGACCTTGCTTTTAAAGTTGGAGTAGCTACATATCTTTAAAATACATGTTAACTTTGTCACACATGTTGGAAATATACATGTACATATTTTGCATAATAATGAATACAAGTGTGATATAATACAGAATTTAATGTAGCTGAAAATGACTGAGTTGCTGCTCATTGCGGTAAATCAATCAAAGTTTATCAAGTTGTGAAGAATTATTTTACATAATATTTAATTTGTGCTCTTGGGTGTGCAAAATTGATTTTGCTTTACTAATGTATTTTCAGTGCAAATGTAAATGTATTTTATCATTGCCATAAAACATCTTTTGTACATTGTGTGCACAACTCAATGGCTTCATTTATTTAAAACACATATTACGCTGTACTGCTACTGGAAAACTGAGCAGAGCCATCGTTGTGTGTCCTCATACCCCCCTCCCCCTTTTATTTTTGCCTTCCAAACGCAAATTCACTCTTTTTGCCTAGTGGCCACACACACACACACGCACTCACACACACACACACACAGACATCTGTCAGGCTTTCACACAGAGTGGAAAACCGGATGTTTTTTTTCATCTACACTCATTCCCCTAGAGTAGGTGCTTGAGAAGTGTGACTTTGAAAGTTTTTTGTGTGTAGGAACGTGTGTTGGTATGACAGTGAGGAAGTGAAAAGAGAGAGAGAGAGAGAATGAGCACCCATGGCGCTTGGGTCTGAGTGTGTATGAGTTTGTGTGTGGCAGAAAAAAAAATGCAGTGACTAATATGTTTGTCAGCATGAGACGAGGAGAGACAGCACTTTCTAGACTCCCGAGTTGGGTAGTTTACAAGAAAATCTGTCATATATTTCTCCATCCTCACCACCAGCCACCCTGCAGCACTCAACCCCTTGTAACTCCTGACTGATCATGCAATGTGTTCCCTCTCTTTCCTTGTCTTAGTTGCACACTCTCTCTCTTTCTCCATATGTTGCTGTGGGATCTTGGAAGACTTCAAACACAGTGAAGAAGCGACAGAGAGACATGGTGGGAGAGAAAGAGTAGGCAAGAAGGAGAGAGTGCTTAAAAGAAAACAGAAACCAGAGGAGAGTGAGAGAAAGAGCTACAAGCAGGATGAGATGTATTGTAAAGATAGGCAGAGGAAAAGGTAGAGAGACATGTAAAAAGAGAGATAGAGTAATAGATGTTGTTGGCTGTTGCTTCGCTTCATCTGCCTGCCACAGGGAGCGAAGTGAGGAATGGCCCCAGTTCTGATAAACAGAGGAACATGTGATGCATATCTCCAATCCCTATGCCTTTATTGCTGATACTGCTGATGACCACACACACACACACACACACACACACTACTGCATGTTTAGAAGGGGTGTAACACTGCTGATGCTACAGGGATCTCCAGACTTAGGCTCAATTCATTCACATTATGGATAAGCTAAGCCTTCAGTAGGTCTTAATCAGGGCAAATCCCAAAGCTGAAAATGATGCCTTTATAGTTTTTTATAACCTTTACCAAGGGTCTCAATGAGCAGGACACCAAAGCTTGTCTTATGTCTCCTTGTGTGATAGCCCAAATAGCCCACCATGTCCTCCTCAATATAATATCATAGTTCCAAAACTACAAATGTGTTGTTGGTGAACTCAATCCAGGCAATTATATTTCCCCTGGAACATATTTTGTAAAATCAAAAAAGCAATGTATAAATATATTTTACATTTAACCAGTTGATCTGTGATGTATTATCAAGCTTAGGTCTGAGATGTGTTCGAATAATGCAATCAGTAAAAGGGGTAGAGATCAAAATCAATAACGGAGGACAAAGGTTGTATCAGTTGCGAAAAAGGTAATAGCACTATTTGCTGTTTCTTGCAGCAATTTCTTGCTTCTCTGCATAAATTGGTCATGCAGTGTGAGCTGAACTTCACCAAAGTCACAAGTTTTAAAAACACACATTTCTAAGTTGTTTAACCTCAAATAGTCATAATCTTTCATGTCTTTATTGAACACACATTAAATATTTAAACTGATGGTGAAAAAGGTAATGACAACAGTGCTTTAATAACTAAGAACTACCTCACCTGAGGTCAACTGAGCCAACTTTCTCAATGTGTGGGCCTGAGAGGAGAGGTAGCAGTTTAACTGAAGTTAAATACGTATGGTTTATAGGTGTTAGGGCTGCTGAACATGTGACGGACACCCACAAACCCACATCCACCACCCACGCAGACACACAGAGGGCACGTATTCTGAAGAACAAACATTTCATCTTTTCTGTTTCCCCCTAACTTGCCATTTCAGCGCAACTGTCAGGCACAGTAAATTTGTGTATGTGTGTATGAGTGTGCATTTACTCTCCTCTATATAGTCCAGACTGAGGCACTCCTCTACTCGCCTCCTCTGTGTGTCCTTCCCAGTATAGCTGGTTGGTAGCGTATTTAGAGACCTTAACCTTGTTCCCACATGTTGCAGATGAATAGGTTACCATAGCACTGGATCCAATTTCAGCTTTCCCAGCATTCTGATGTATGGCGGGAATATATGTGTTCACCGAGGCGTTTGGCTTGAGATGCAATTTACATGACAGCACCTATACATTCGGGGGCAGTTTGATCAATATCTAGGGTATTTTTTCCTTTTTTTTTTTTTAAAAAGCCCCATTCATTAGAGTAAATACAAATGACAGGCAGCACTGGTTTACATAAAGCCAAATGTCATAGCCAAGTCTAGGCGGGTTTGCGGGCTGGGTGGGGCCTGTTTTTAGAAATACCATTACGTCAGAGGCAAACGTCTTATTTACAGTGTCATCTTGTTGGAATGTAAAGAGTTTAACAAAACTGACTGGTCCTCGGGCCCCACATGGGTCCTAGCATTATTAATTCTTCCACTTAAATGTAGTCATTTGGCAGGCACTTTTATCCAAAGAGACATACAAAGTAAGCAATCTCGCTAAGTCAGGGAGAAGACACTAAAAGCAAAGTGCAACGCACCATGGGAGGAAATGTTGACTTTATATGTAGCAGTTCTTATGACAAGATACAATTTGGGAGCTTAAACTTCAATTTGTTTCCATCATCAGAAAATAAAGTCGGCATAGCTGTCGCATATGACTAAATTAACATGGAAGTTTTAGCAATGTGGTCATTTCTGGGGGCTTGGTTTAAACCCCCATGTGCAATATCCCGTCATTGGTCGACACAACTACAAATAGTTACTGCATTGGTTATCGTAATTTTTGTGTGATGCACTTTTAAATATCTCTTCAGGTGTGTGGTTTTCCTATTTGAGAGTCAGGGCTTCTCTCTCAAAAGGGTACACACTCACTTTCACCCTCTGCAGCATTTTATTTGAAAAAAGGTCCAAATGTCAACCTGTTTTCTTGAGCAAAGTGCCACAGCAGCTATTGGAGTTGTGTTGTGTTCATGACTCATGGGGAAGATGATTTTGACGCAGACAAAGAAATGTGTTGCACAGCCATCCAGTGAAAGGACATTTGGATTATGGATTGTATAATTTTGTGTCCTCTACTCTTATTTCACAGAACTCTTTTTTAGTAGCCTCTATTTTCATCAATGTAATTGTTGGAATATTTAGTCAGTTACTGTTTTATGAATTCAGTTTGGTTTGTCATGGAAAAAGGTCATGGATCAAAACTTACTTCGCCTTCTCTGTGCCACGGCCTTCCGTTCTGAGGGTACTTGCTCTGGCTCTGGCGTTTCTTCTGCCCTCCATCAGCAAATTTGCACAGCAAAGGCTCCGTGGGAGCTGTAGAGAGAGGGAGAGAAGACAAAGTCTTGTTAACACAACTGCATCATGTAACCCCTCTGAAGGACTCTGTCGCATTTCTCTTCTTCTACAGTCTCAGTCTCTCCCTCCTCCCTCCTTTCTACCCTCCTATGGAGCTCCTAGACAAATTCCCAGGGCGACAATGTTGGCAGGCCCTCCCTACCCTGGCCCAGGCTGGCAGCCCATGAAAGAGCATTGCAGGGTATTGTTGAAATAATAATCACAGTAATCGCTCTTGTAAATACCTCTGAGATGGTAATGCGGGACTGCTCTGTCAGCCAAAGCTTATTTCTAGAAGGCGTTCCTGTTCCTGACGCATAATCCCTCTGTGTTTTACTTTAACAGCCATCTTCTCCTTTATTTGAAATTTTGTGCCTTTTTTCCCACTCCGCAACCATGAGTGCAAGCATCTCACTGGGCTATGTCTTTCGAGCAGAGGCTGTCACAGATACTGCTGTTCTTGGAGTTAACACCAGGGGCAGCCTTAACATTTTTGATATAACCGACAAGTACACTGTCTTTAGAGCGGGCAAGCGTCAACCATCAACCTGACATGAAATAGATGACATTAAGCAAATTAAAAAAGAAAAAAGCCCTCTGTACTGCAACCTCATCTACTGTAATCTGGGTCTGTGTCAACAGCTCTTTGTATGCATAATTGCCAATAAAAGGTTGATGAAAGTGTTGATGACCTACGTCAAAATCGAGATAACTTCTTAAAGGGCAATTCCTCACAGTTGAGCTGCAGGTGAGCAGCAAGAGACACAAAAATGGATTCAGGTACACTCTCTCCAGATGAGAAAGAGAACAAGTCTGAAGAAAGATAGGCTCAATGAAAGAAGACGGTGAAAAGAAAATACCAAAGGGAAAAAATTTTCTCGTGAGAAATGGGTGGCTCCATTGGCTAGGGATCTGGGGGTCTTAGCGGTGTCCGTCCCCCTTTTCACTCTGCGTCAGCGAGATTGGAATCTCTTTAGAGGCACATTGTGGAGATTAGAGAGGGTGAGGGAGACAGTTGGACTAACTGTGAAACGTAGTGCAGGCATAGTCCAAAAAAAAAAAAGAAAAAGATAAGGGAAACGAGTGAGTGACCGAGAGAGAAACAAGGGTAAAACAGAGGGAGAGTGAGAATCTACACCAGGAGCCAACAATTTTTCTGTGAGAGGGCTGTACAGTTCAGCAACAGTACAGTACACACTGAGCCAATAGGCTTGTCCAAACACCTGAACCACAGCTGCCCTGCACCTGGAGGGTGAGAAGGGAGCTGATGGGTCTCCTGTCATCACATTCACATTACAGGCTTGGCAGCTTGTGACGCTGCCGCCCTGTGACAACACAGGTCGACGATGGGGGCTGTCTGCAGGAGGTGAGCGCATTTCTTGATTCTATAGCAGCATAGAGTTGCTGGTACTCTGGAACCAGTTATCCTGGCCCATAACCTGTTCTTTTGCTGTTGAAATGCAAAGAACTGGTTCTAAAGTAGGCACTGGCTTTGAACCAGCTCTGGAAATGGCTCAGTGGAAAAGGGGTAGCTGAGAGAATTGTTGATGCTTTAATCTCCACTCCCAGATGTTAGAGGCACTTTGGCCTTGAAAGTAATTCAGCATCACAAGAGAGGAGAAAGAACTCATGATGAAACATCTTATAGCCTCATTGACTGAAATGTATGGGTATTAATGAGCAAACACTTTCCGTCATGTCACTACAGTAAATGCTCCCACACTTGGAAGAAACTATTTTTTCTTACGACGAATATCTGAGACGCAAATAAGAAGATTGTTGTGTATTCATTTTTAGAGGGCTGCTATGGGGTTAAACACATCCAAATTTGTCGTAATAAAAACACTGTATTACTGTGTTCTTGTGGCCTTAGGGGCTACTATGGGACCAAACTTTTTTTGTAGCCGGGAAAGGAGAGCGAGAGAGTTGCAGCAAAAGAAAAACAACAAAAGTGCTTCGAAACCTCTCCTCTGGCACTCTGGGAGATAATTAGCTATCGGAGAAATTTGGAGAATCTGACACACAGCTTGCTGATGTTGCCCCCAGTGACTAAATCCCCAGTTCCCACAGTGAACTAGCCAATTTGTTTAAGACTTTAGCCCAAGATCAACAGCTTCACACCACCCCACCCACCCTGCGAACACACTCACCCTCTGTAGCCCTGACACACACACACCATCTTTTTACCCTTAAAGACTCTCTGTTACAACCCTCAAAACAAACCTACCACTACAGACACATACACACAATACAGACTGCTGCCAGCCTGAAAGCCCTTGTTAGACCTCCCACCACACGCCATCATCGGTTGCACAGCCCAGAATAATCTAGGCCACTGGTTGTACATACTTGTTTGCTGATGCTACGTCTTTAGTTCATAGGCTCTGAGTACAACACGTTTCACAGTCTTCCAAGAAGAGTATTTGCTATGGAGACAGCTTGAAAAAAAAAAAAGTTGAACAAATTTGCTGCTTTTTAATGATCCTAAATCATGGGAAAATGACATAAAGTGTTTTTGGTCAGAGGCCAACAACTGCTGCTAACAAGGTGCTCCATGGGAACTCCTAATTGATTTTTATGTGAGTTGCCATAGAAACTGGTAAATACAATAATGAGAGTGACCACAAACACACTGTATGCACATACATTTGTGGTTTGGAATATTCACACCAAAGACCAACCACACTCGTACACAAACATACACACAAGGTCATGAAAAGCAGTGCTAGAAGCAGTTTAATGAGAGTAAGACATCTGCGTTACTAGCCTCATTTGATCACAGCCTCGGCTCAATCATACTCTGAACTGTGCATTTGGCTCTGAGGAGATAGTCATGGCTTTCTGCTCATCAATAGACACATTACCACCCAGTAAAATGAACCAATAAGTGCATGCAGATGTACTTCTGTACGATAGACTACAATTACAATAGCCATTTAAATTGAAGCTTGTTGCAAGTTTCACTTATTAGCACAGCGTGCATAAGTAATTGTTGCTGTTACTGTTGTTTCCTATGAGTTAGCATCTGGGGGAAATCAACCCTTTGTCTGCAGAGTAACAGGCAGCACAGCGAGAACACACAGATCTCACCACCACTTTAATTTGCCAGTATATATTTATTTCCAAATTCCATGTTATCATCTCGCTTAATGTAAAAAGTTGCTGTAAAAAAGTTATTTTTAACCTGGTCACAACATCCATGTTGCTTTGCAGGTATGATTACATTTATTCACGCTGTTATATTCTTAATTTTGTCTTTTATGTTGCATTTTTGGGAAGCTAAAAGAGAGACATCCTTTGTATGCTTGCATGCTTGGCTAATAAAACACATTCTGATTCCTCGTCTGATTCCTTCCAATATATGTGGTAAAAGAGGCCTTTGCTTGGTCCGGATGGTCTTGCATGGCCAGCAAAATAGCAATCTGTGAATGCAAATCAGCACATGTATCATGATACTTCACTGCCAGCATGTCATATTCACCCGCTGCTCAGACTTGGGATGTACATCTGTTTGGCATGAATGATGAAATCAATGCAGGATTGCCCCCCAAGCTGTAGAAGGGCTTGGTAAAAGGTTTTGCTCAGAGAAACAGACAGCTTTTCACCATCAAGACAGTTACAAAAGAGGCCTCTCACAAGGGCTTGGAGTCAAACTGGGCTGGCCTTGCTTTGCTCAGAGAGCACGCAAAGCCCTAAAGAGTGCGAACAGAGGGAACTCGTTCAGCCACTTGTACCAAAATATGTCACTCTGAAAAGTGTGAGTCAAAGGACGCTTTCCATTTCTCAATAACAACTTTGGTTAAAGGTGCCTACGGGTTCTTGGTTTGAAGTTCCATGAGCTAAACATATCTGAAAACTCACTTAGATGGCTTGCCGTGTTATACTGCAAGGACATATTTGGAAAGAATAAGGAAAACACAAGAAAGAGGACAGTATTTATTGGAATTCTGCTGTATTCTGGTGCTGCTCGAGGGGATCTCTAATTGGATCAACAACTGTCTGATTCCCATCAGCCATCTTGACCTGTCTGCCCAGACTGAGGAGGCAGTCTCTTATGGGAAAGCGTGAGAAAAAGAGTAGGAGGGAGAGAGATTGAAAGACAGAGAAACACAGGAAAAGAAACAAAACACAAGGGATATTGTTCTAGAAATAGTTGAAGATGAAGAAGAACAGGCAGTAGTTATGAGAGAAAAAACATACAACAGGTGGGACACACAAAAAAGAGAAAAGACATGGACCAAAACTACAGCTGTATAGCTTACATGTCGCCATTTTTAGAGTCAGGCAGACAAGCACAGAATGGCCGCCAACCAAGATAGCAAGCAGCAGCTTTCCTACAGGGAGGACTTTGACGGATCCCAGTCGATAGCTCTCACAACTGCCATGCTGGCCTCGCATCCTTCAGCATGAAAATGAAGACAGTTTGCCAGCCGTTTTGCTGACAGGGACGGCACACATGGCTCAATGACACGCCCCGATAAATGGAGTGGACGCTGAGAGGAAAACGCAGAAGAGAGGGAGACAAAGAGGAGAGGGAGCAGGCAATAGATGCACAGACAGATACAGTGTCACAGAGAAACAAAAAGACAAGAAGAGCTGGTAATTCAGCAAGGGTAGAAGTGACAGACGCAGCCCACTTTTCTCTTTTCCTCAGTGTATAGATGAGTGACGGAGATGAGAGTTGGGAGAGGGATGTCAACAACCCCGTGCCCCACACCCTGCATCTGCTACACATGCTCTATGGCTATTGATCAGTCTTTGCTCAGACTTTCCCATAGAGGGCTCATGCAGCATAGCAGGCGGTTCAGGCCTGAGATGATATTATGGATTACGGGAAGGGAAGTGGAGGGAAGGGGCCTGAATGCGGGCGGTAGAAGCCCGATCGATGAGCTATTGCACACTTAACAAGAGTAATGTTATGTAGGGAGTCTCTGACATGCTAATCCATCTCTCATTCTCTCCATCCAATCGCATCTCTGTCTGTCATGGTTATCTCACATCTATCTTTTCTATCTATCTATCTATCTATCTATCTATCTATCTATCTATCTATCTATCTTTTTTCTATCTATCTATCTATCTATCTATCTATCTTTCTTTCATTCTCTTCATGCACCACTGAACAGACACAGATCCCAGACCACATTCAGGCAAATAAACAAAACTGATGGATGGGATGAGCTCCAGTCAGTCTATAACACAGCCGACAACTACAATGAACTAAGAAAATCTTATGGGAATAGGACTGCTGAGAAAAGCATCAAGTTCATATTTCTGCGCCTAACAGACAGTCTGAAATATGGAGATACTAATGTAATTTGATCTAAGAGAAAAAGTGAAGTATATCCAGAATAAATGAAGTATTTTAATTATTTTAGCAAAGGGGAAATATGGGTGGAAATGATTGCGCCTTTGAATAGTGGCTCTGAATTTGTCTACCCATACACAAAACATGAGAGCAGCAAGTGCAGTGCCAAACAGGCGGTGGGGTTTTCGAGTTGCTAGCCAACTCCCCGTGAGACGAGCTCTGTGGCACCAGTTAAACAAAAACTTCTTTTTAGCTTAATCAGCTAATTCCAGTTATGAATCTTGGTGCTTCGGTTGCCATGGTGAGGAAAAACACATAAAAACAACAACAGAGTAAATGGAGGTGTGCAAGCAAGTTGAAGTTACTGTATGTGTTTGCCAACTCTAATGAAGGGCTCACAATCCTGCATCAATATATTAAAATAACATTTAGAGAAGCAGACGCTCTTCACCACATTCATTCCAAATGGTACAGCTGAGTGTTGCTGATTCCTGTAGTCAGTGGCAATTTTAAAGGGGCATGGGCAGATGTTTTCAATGCTGTAGCCACACATGCTGCCTCACACTGCCAACATCTTTACTGCTGCAGTAGGTCTCACTATCAGTGGCTGCTTTACACAGCTGGCCAGGGTGGCAATTACAGTACAAGTGGCCGCGTTGTGGTTGCCGCAAAATTGTAAGAGTATAGCATGAGATTGAAAACACTATTTGCGGAGCGCATCCCGAATAAAGTCCCAGCTAAGAAAACACCAGAATGTGCAACAGGCGAGCCAACGCACTGCAGATGGATCTAAAAGTTTGAGCCAAGCTGACTTGTTGTTTGGTTTTAAAGACGTAACAACACTAAACCAAAATCCTCCATCTCTTCTCCACTGCTGAACTAATTTGGCATGCATCTTTAAGACGACAAAATGTTACCCACTACTTAACAACCGACTTGGTGCCATCTTTTTGGCGTTTTTAGAGATCGGCCATGGTGAAAGGTTCCAATTCATTTTTACAAAATACAAAGGGCAAAATCATGCAAACAACAAGTAAATATAGAATGAATATGTAAGTAAGGAAAATGCATGAAAAATGGAACAAAAGCGAAGATTAAGCAAGCTTTGGCCCTCACTGCTTCTCTTTGGCCTTGTCGTATTAAACTGTCTCTGGCCAGGAACTTAAGAGCATCTGTTGGTGTGATTTGCTTGTGGTGGATGACTTGTGCTGCCACTGTCCGTGTCACTGCCTGTGTGGGCAGACAGTGAAGATAGCTCTGTCCCTGTTAGCAGAGTATTATAACACTGCCAACGCCTCCAGTGACCCATGAAACCTCCCATCTATAGAGATGAATCACACAGATGGGAGATTTGTAATTCAACCGAAATGACCAACAACTACAGCAAATATTTTCCAGTACATGTTTAACCGTATAAGAATAAGAATTAATAATTTTTAAATATTGCATCATCTAAGATGTAGGGGCAATGTAGCTTTAAAAAATGTTTTTGGTTCATTATAAAGGCATCATTATTTTATATATATATATATATATATATATGTACACACACACACACACACACACACACACACAGTTTCCACCAAGGTGCAGCAAAATTATTTAGGTTTATTTATCAAAGTGAGATTTTGCTGAGCATGCATGGTATTTCGTGGCACCGCACTTGCTTGACATTCATAGAATTGCACAAATTCACACTCAAGGCACATTATAAACAGTCCTCTTTTGTCGGCCAGCATGGAAGTCAAAAGAAAAATGGGATGTTAGGTGCACTGCTAAATGGTAGTGTACTTTCCCAGATGGCCCAAGGATTCAAATGTATATTTTTCCTGTGATAAGTAGGGTTATCAAACCTTTAGGCTACCGTTGCCTGACAATTGATAATCACATTTGAACAGAGATGGAAAATATGCTTCAAGCTGCAAATACAAGAAAGCCACATCAGTTAAAGGAGCATGGCAAAGCATACAAAAGGCTGTGTCTGTTAACTAGGTTTCCACCATAGGGGTTTCCAGTAACAACAATATGGACAGGAAAGAAAATGAAATTACAGCACAATAAATGAATTATCAATAAAGAGCTCTCAATACTGTATCTGAGGGCGATCAATATGCCACAGCCAGGCTGCAATGTGGGCCAAAGGCTGAGGGCAGGCCTATAGCTGAGGCACCAGCGAGATCAATAATGTCACTGGGGCTGATTGACGATCGATGCTGCCAGTGACGTTGATTTATGATCAATGAAAAACGGACACCCAACTAATAAGGGGGAAAAGGGAGTGCGGGGGGGGGGGGGGGGGGGGGTCCATAGTGTCCCTTTACTGTAACTGATTGAGGATCGATGAAGAGTGGCACTGTGGCTGATTAGGGATCAGGCGACCCCGTGGCAGAGGAAGGCAGCTATGTGTGAGAGGATTTGGTTGACTGCGTGGAGACTAACCTTCCTGAGCCAAGCAGAGCTGCACAGACTGTAATTAAAGCTGTGCTGAAAGGAGCTTTCCACTGGTTGATAGAAGCTGCAGGTGCAGCTCTCTTTGCTCTTTCACTTTCAAAAAAGCAGCCACGCACACGCACACACACACACACACAAACACACACACACACATGGACAGATGTATACACACAAACACAGCCCAGGAAGAACTGGATGTTTTTTCTACATTCTCCCTTGTAAAAATCTATTGCTCTCATTGGCATCTGCCTTCTTTTTTTACTTTGATTTCTCATAATCTACAGCTTTGAGAAAACAAGTAAGACCAAAGGGAACCACTCTCCTTTAAACTACAACTCTCATTTATGTTTTACAACATTAAATATAATCTCTGCAGCCTTCTGGTTTTCTCATAAATGCTGATAACTTGAGCAGGCACAGATGTGGTTATGAATTGGATGGATTACTCATGCTGCACAGATTACCACGGTGATCCACATCCCCAGCTTCATAAGACTAAAAAGCCAGAGTTAGGTCAAAATTTAGATGGCTAACCCCTTCATGTGCGCTTTGGCAGACAGACCCATGTACGTCTGAACTTCAAACAATGCATCAGACATTCCCAAGGCTCATTATTCATTCATTTTTTTAGGTATTCTCTTTGTTCTTGAAAGGCCTTGACACTAATTTTCCGTTGTCTTTCCAAAAGAAGTCGCTGACAAAAAAAAGTGGCATCTTTTTTGTGCTCTCTGAATATATCTACGTTTTTGTAAAGCAATAACAAGATCTCCTGGCTTCACTAGGTAAATATTACTATATGATTCAATTATGCTAAATTTTATAAAACTGTTTTTCATTGTCTTGTGTGATAACTAGGGAAAACAAACACCTAGCAAGTTCCTCAGCAGTAGTTTCAGTAGCTATGTCCCTTCATTCCCCTGCAATAACAATACTATAGAGCCACAACCGGAGAAAAAGGTCGACCTGTGGGGAACAACTTTGAGTAAGTCCTTGACTAAACATCTCAGATGTGATGAAAGCCTTTGTTTTTCTCAGTCTGTCTTAATGGGCCTCAATCGATGAGGGAGAGCTGTGTTTTTCCCCCCATATGTCCTGACCCTTGGGGAAACACAGGGAGGTAATGTAGGAGGAGAGAGAAATTGATGCACAGCATCGATATCACTAAGATTCACAAGCAGCAGAGTGGTGAAGGTAACTCCTTCTTCCTCAAAGCCGGCTATCAGGGAGTCATCAATGCAGTATTGAGGACACAAGGCATGTACAGTAAGTGCACCTGAGTGTCAGTGTGGACAATAAATTAGCAGGTGCAGTATATACAGAAACAAACACTGTTGTTAGACTGATGTTATTCATCAGCACAGACCATTTTTCTCCAAAAGGACCCACATGTCCCCCTCCACACACCCACACACCGATGCTATTACCTAAACAATGTGAGGAATGTAAGGCAGCACAGCACTGCCACAGAGGCAAGCACACTGCCCCGTCGACTCTCATCTGTCACCAACGGCAACCAGCCCGCCAGCCGCCATGATGTGCGGCTTAATTGGGGGAGCTGATGAGGTCTGATGAGGCTCATACTTATTGAATTCCCCAGCCTGTTATTTGAATAACGCTGGAGAGGAGCAGCCTTCCTCTTCTTTCCTATTCTCATCCATTCACTGTCCCAGCAGGAGGCTGCTGGTTAATCCACTCTTATTTGTAATGGCTGTGCGAACCGAGGGGATTTGGACACGCTCTCCCTTCACTAGCACACATCTAACACTCTCCACTGTTGATTTTACCCCATAATGGGCCTATTTGATGAGTTAACCAGATCCCAACGTTCATCTTGACCCCCTTTTGCTTTCTTTCCTTCTCCTTCTTTGCGCGGGTATTGTCGAACAATTAGACACTGAAGGAATGGTCTCCCTCTTTTCTCAGCTCTTCCAAAAGCCATTACTGAGTTTCAAATATGGGGCTGTACAGTGGTTCACTGTCTGTGTGTGCATGAGTAAAGAAGAGAGGCAAAAGGTGTGAAAGAAAGTGTGATGGGGAGAAAGAAAACAGTGGAGAGAAGTGGTAGTTGCAGAACAGATGGCTAAATGGCAGGACAACAAACTTTAATTCTGTGCCTCAGACTGGCGACGGAGATGGAAACCGTGAAGCCACAGAGGGGTGCCAAGAGTGGTGCTCAGTATGGTATGGCACATCAAAATGCATTAGAAGTGATGAAAATGCCTGTGATTAATGCCTTTGCTCCAGAGAACTGTAAAGATCTGAATTTCAAATGTAAAGTTTGTATGCGGAAAAAAAATCAACATCTGGGTGGTTAGACATTCATCATCACCAGCTGTAGTGTGTAGAGGCTCCAACAAAGAAAATATACTGACTAAACACCAACAAAGAGTAAACATCTGTTCGCATGAGCAGCTTAAAACAGAATCTCTGAAACACTGTCATTAAATGTGCTTGCAGTGTCTTTCCTTCTGGAAAATGTTAAAAGGAGCATTTTTTTATGTTTTAACATATCCAACAACACTAGTTACATCATAACTTTGTAACTACAAATTATACTGAACCAGACTTATACTGTCCTGAATGGAATGAATCTTAAATGCTGGTCCATGCAGTATCCGGTTCTACAGAGAAAAACAAAAGCCATATTTATAGGGGTCAGTTGGTATGGCCTTATAGATCGGGGGGCGATACTGATGAGAGGGATCAGCAGGGCAGCAACATTTAAAAACACACATGGAGAGGTACAACCCGGAGTTCAGCAAGAGCACAGCGAATCAATATCAGCTCATCTTAGAAATCTGCTGTATAATCCTTGATCTCCAAGGCTATTTACTTTGCAGTCTGAAATTGGATACACCCGGCCTGCATCCCCCACCCAGCCCCCGCTGCGCAGAGCCCGCTCCTTGCTCTGCAAATAAGACATCCTAAAAAATTGATCTGGATGCATCTGTGGCAAGATTATGGCGAAGCTAAAAGAGAAATATGAATAGTTCACAGTAAAGGCCAAAGGTAAGCGCTGCTATAGACTAAAAACCTATTTTAAACATGATACTGCAGGTATAATTAACAAGGACAAAGGGAAAATAAGTCATCTTTGTTTATTTTACCTGTAAGCAACAGCGCCTTTTGTAGTATAAATCAATTCCTTTGATAAATGGCTTGAGTTGCACACTACAGTACAAAAACCGCATTATTCAGCCACATCTGAAAAGGAGCCTTTTGCATGTTTTTGCTCATTCTTTACTAATCCTGCTCTTCCCACTGCACTGGTTTTAATGCAAGAAACACCCACATTTATTTGATCCGTTTCATAATAGATATGTTTGCTTAGAGTTTTTCTGAAATAATTTTTCATGCTTTATCATTCAACGATTCAGTCTTTTCTTACAGTGTGGTTCATTCTAGTTGGGTGCCCTTTGTACAATAAAAAAGGCCATAATTTGACATTTAGTTCATGTTAAAATTTACTAACCTGCAAAGTACAATGGTGATGAGGTAAGAAAAAACGTTTAAATAAAATGTGAACATAACAGAACAGGATAAATAATATCCTCTAGGTACAAACATAGACAATGATCTCACTGTAGCTTGTGGAAGCCATATGTTTGAGAGCTGTTGCACAAATGACTAATCTTGCAACACTAAAGTAAGTCTGGCAATATGTCACTAATGACCTGTGCTTCTTTTTCTATCCACCCTGAACTCAGATACACTCAGATTCAAGAACAATTCCTGAAAACAAAACAAAAAAAAAGTGTTTATTCACACACAGCAGAAGAAAAAGCTGTAAGTAAAATCCTTATTACAGATCATTGCCCTTATAGGGACTGATATTTATTTGTGAAGTGATTTCAATAACTTTTACTATTCAATATTATCATATTAGGTCTTTATGTGGGAGTCTGCTTTTATTTGAACTTTTACAGTTCTTTTGGACCTCTGTGACATTTTACAGCGTGCCCTTTCTAGCAGGTGAAACAAAACAAACTAAACATTCCTCTTAAAGAAGGACGCGTAGCACAATAACAGCACTTTGTAAGGTGTAGCAAGCAAGACAAGAAAAAGAGAGATCTGGGGGGAGGCTATATCTTTAGGTGCTTCTCTCCTCTGCTACTGCGGGCTGCCTGATTTTTTTTTATTCCCATGGTGGTGTGTATTGTTAGAGTGGCAGTTGTTGGACACTCTAAGGCCTTTAAGCGCTCTTGTTTTCCCCCTATTACTGGTGCGCAGTGGGGGGACAGACAGTAGTAGCGAGATGTGGTGCAGCGCAGCGGGGGTGGTCCCCAGACACCGCAGATTCATACTTTCCACCTGACGCACAGGATAGAGAACAGAGAGCTGGCAATTACCAGACTTCTCTCTATATATACTGCAATCCTGGCCAGCTCTGCTCTGCTGTACTCCACTCTGAAGGCTGTCTCAGGGCCAAGCTGGAGGTAATGAAAGCAACACACACCTAATGGACTATTGATGTGTGTATTTGAGGGTGTGTGTGGTTGTATGAGAGAAAGACAGAGAAAGTGAGAGAGTTCTTTGAGAAGCTCAAAGAACAAAGGAGGAAAAAAGGAAACTGTGAGAAATCATTGTGTTTTTGCAATGTCAAAAAGTGTGCATCCCTGTCTGTAAAGCTACGGTAAAGTATATTAGCTGAGTAAAAGCAGCACAAATAAACAAGTGTGATCCAAAGTCCATGTTGTGCTTTACTCTCAGCCAAGCAAAGAGAGACAGAGAGACAGTGTGTCTGAGACATGAGGTCAACCCATAACCAGGTGTGTTTCCAGCGTCCTTCAGCTCAAACACCAGCAGGCAGCTCTCATATAAATACACTCAGACAGAAAAGGACACAAATAGCCCCAGGTGACAAAAAAACCATTGGCCATCCAACTCGAACGCCATCGCAGTAAGTTTCACCAAATGGAACACATCCCACTCCTACGGGTTGTCCATTGGCAGAGCATGTAGGTGTGCGTGCACTTTTGTTTGTCCCTGTGTGTGTGTGTGTACTCCACCCCGCTGGCAGGCAGTCTGCAGTGAATGAATTGGCGTCCGCTCCTGGGGGTCCGGTGGCGCTACTGAAATAACTCTGCTGACCACAGTGACCTCTGCTTGTTCCCACACAGCCTGCGTCCTGTTCTAATGGAAGCCCGTGCTCTATTTTGGGGGAGCAGTTAGATTTATCTCGTTGCCCTCTGTGTCCTGGGACGGTGACAGTGACGTGCTCGAGTGTAACTGATGCCTGCTTTATTTTCTTACCCTGCTTCCCTAATGCAGGCGTGCACAGGATGCAATCAGAGTTTAGGTCAGTTCTGGTCAGTCAGAGGACCTGGCTATATCTCGCCTTTTCTTTTCGCTTCCAAGTTTATACCCCAAAACAGGACAGCAACATGCTACAGTGGAAAAACAATAACCTGCAATTGATTAAAGATAACTTTCTGGTTCTTGAACCTAGGTGGTGGCTGATAGCGAAGAGATGACCAGTGAACCACTGAAAGCAAGCCTGCCAAATTGCTTGCATACCACAGAGGCCTTGGAGTATGATTATCCTCCTCAGCAAACTTAATCTTTATTCTGGTCGACGGGTGGCCTGGCCAAGAGGCTATGAGCTCAGTGACCTACTGTATCTGCTGAGAGGCTGAATATTATTCTTTGCAAAAGAAATGCAGTGCCTCAGGTCCTGTATTAGATTAGGCTGACTGATGGCTAAAACCTGGAATCCAGGGATCCGTGAAGACAATGTGCACATCGCAACACTTCCTAAAGTAGTAGGAGAGTCCGGTTAGATCTGGGGAGAAGTACATGATTCAAAATCTTCACAAAAGTATATGAATTAGAGCAGTTCATTATGGCCTCCAGCTCTAAAGCCTTGCTACCAGCTCTGTGAAACTTTTCAGACAAAGAAAATGCGTGAAGAAAACATGGGGGAATGCCTGTATGTGCTTTGAGCTAAGTGCTAACGTTGGGATGCCAACAGTCACAATCACAGTGATAACATGCTGATCTTAGGTGAGCACAGTGTGTAATATGATTTCTGTCTTACTTTCATGTTCCAGCTTGCTAACGACGACACTAGATGTGAGGTTGTTGGTGGAGAAAAATTTAATGGGTTATAACAATTTATTCAGGGGACTGTAAGTGCATTACAATTTAATGTCATCCAATAATAGCACCTGCCAATTGATCTTAGAATCGTGCCATGTTAGTGAATAAGATTTACTCTAAATCAACAGGCAATCAAGAAATAGGTTTTCTGAGGGTTGCATCATAGAAGAGCAAGATGGAGGCAGGGCCCATAAATGTAGATGTAAAATGTAGAAGAATTTTATGACGGGAGAAAATTTATTTCCGAGGTGGAAACCAAAAATTGCCCCATTAAATGTTTTAGGTTAAGTTAAGGTTCATTCTCGTTTAATACAATAACTTCAATGCATTAGTAAATTAGGAACATCATTCTTCGTACGCAGTGATTTATACGCATATTCTAATATGGCCGGGCCTTCATTATTTGTGCATATGCATAGTTAGAGGCGGTTTTAAATGTGTTTGCAGAGTACAAACACACAGTACAAACTCAGGTAAGTAAAAACTGATAGATCCTGGATTTGTTTAAAAATTGTTCGAACACATAATTTAATCTCTGGAGCCACAGAGCACAGCTTGTTTTGCAATGAGGCGAAATGTGATACAGTGTATTAGTAATAACTGGATGCATTATAAATTAATGTGTATTTTACAGTCAGAATCATATTAATAACAAGCCCCCAACCTTGATGCTGATCCAGTTTATTGCATACAAATGTTAAAACTACAAGGACGATATATTAAAAAGAAAGAAAAACTGAAATAAAAGAGCATGGACAGCTGTCACAACTATCAGCTGTACATACTGTGAGTGAATCCACAGCATAGAAGAGAAGCAAACACATGTCAAACAAAGACGGGGAAAAAACGTTCTTCATAAATAAAAGCTGCCTCAGGTGCTTGTTGTGCTCACACTAATATTGTGTGCACTCAGCTATATCCAGTGACATAGATGAGAATTACAGAGGGATGAGCAAGAATGTGCGTGATGCATAGAGTGTAGCGAGCAGAAAGGAGGTGAGGATGTGCAGAGAAAGCGGCGATTCGGAGAGAGAGAGCAGTGGATGAGAAAGAGTATAACGGCAAGGACGGCAAAAAGTGCAACGAGAGATGTGAGCTGGGTGATTGGGAGAAAGATAGAAGGGGATCAACATGGTGGACATCTGGGCCTGAGTCACTGGGGTCAAGCTCAGGAAGCGGTTACACAGTCAATGTCATCCTTTCATCTTGTCTGCTGCAGATGCAGCAACCTAAACTTTTCTCAAATTTAACCTTCAAAAAGCACAGGTTGATCCAACTTTGCTCTCTTTTCTGCTTCCCTAGGCCACCCATCACTGTCTTCCCCTCTCTGCCCCTTTCCATCTGTTCCCTTTTATCTCCCCGTCTTATTCCTGTCACATTTCCTCATCTCCTAATCTATTTCTTTCCATCGCACTCCTGCTATATTCCTCTCTATTACGCCGCCTCGTTATGTATCTTTTTCTCATGGTAACTCTCCTTCATTCAGTCCCTCTCCACATTAGATGTGGTTGAGTGGAGAGCAAAGTCAATCGTTCCTGCCTAAACCCCTCCAGGAGCCAGAGCTCCTCTCCTCTGCCTAAACAAACTTTGAAGCCAATCAAAGGGCTTATATTATTTTGTGTGGAAGGGCACTGCAGCAGGTGAGTACTTTATATTTCAGGGACAGAGCCACTCAGAGTGACTCCTCTCTCTGCTCTCTTCCTCCTCTGTCTGCTAACTGCTGGCTTCTCTCTTGATTGATACAGTTCAGTGGCAAAACAAACAAAGCGTGACAAATCCAGATTTTTGTCTGTGGGCGAGATAAGGTTATAATGAGAAAGTGCATCAGGGGAAATTGATCCTTTTTCAGGAAGCTGTCTGATTTACTGGGGATGCCAATAATAACTTCCTGTGTGTCCTGCCTCTAATGGGAAGCGGGTGAAGTAAGGTGTGGGGGGTGGAAGGTTGAGGGCTAAGAGGACAGATTTCATTATGATGCAATATCCTGAGAAGTGCTTTTTAAAAGAAGGTTTGGGGTCTAATTATTATCTGTGGCAGTGTATATTGAAAAGCTGTCTGATTGCCACCGAGGATGACAGACACAGAAATATGGCCAGTTTACACAAGGTGACAGCAGGAGTAAATTAATTATCAATACTTAATAGATTTGACATTTAGTTTCTGTCAATGGGTAGAAGGAAAACATTAGATATAAACAAGTCATACTGTAGAGCAGCACATGTTCATGACACTCAGATGCATCATGGGAAGACCGTGCTTTGCTGTGCTCGGAGAAGCAGCCAAGTCTGAGATATGCTGACAGCCAAGCCACCAACCTACTTGGCTGCACATTACATCTACACGCCATAGGGGAGAGAAATGGGCCTGCCGACAGGCCAGTTATTAGCCAGGGGAATGTGGGAGGGATTGCAGAAATTAATATGGATTACTCAAGTATGACTGACAGTTTCAGAAGGGCTTTTTGTGACTTACCAAGTGATTTGGGACTTGCCTTAATTCAGTAAGGGACATTTTAATACTGTGGGCTGTCTCTGCTATCTTGGCACCGTTGCCTGGGTGAGGGTGCCAGCAGGGAGGGAATCTTTTTTAGCGACAGCACCCTCAGCAACAGCCCCCTCCCTCAGCAGCACAGGCCTTGTGTTCTTCAAATAATGACAGAATGTGCTTGGGGGCCAGCACTTAGGATTCGGCACTGTCTTTTGGACTATGCCACGTTTTGTTTAAAAGCCCTCTCAAAGAGTGGCAGCTATGAACTCTGTTTGGCATAAGCTTGACAGCTGCAGCAGTTCAAGAAAAGCCTGGGTGTCATCTGAATCTCTAACAGAGAATCAGAAATATTGAAATTTTATTGGGATTTTCAGATGCAATCTCATTCATATGTGGGGTGGGAAACTGCACTGATGATTTCCATTACTCTCCCTAAAGAACATGGCTTTTACTAAACTAAATGAACATTTTTTTGGTATACACTAGAACAGAGTACTATTTTGGTGTATACATAATAGAAAGTGTAATTTCTTTTATTGCATTTTGAATAGACATTGTGAAAATGGATAAGATTAGGGAGACAAATGTAAAAAAGAATTGAAAAAGAGCTTCTACATATTGCATGTTTCCGTTTGGTCCCATCTCCCAGGGCCACTGTGGCTGCTTCCTGATGTGGTTTTCATTATTTATCCAGCATCTATTGGACAATATTGGAGTCGACTCTTAGCTCCACTGCCATATTGGCAGCAGGACAATGAAGCGAACAACAACAACGGAAGTGAAAAGGAAGAAGCTGCACTGTTACTGCACATTCAGTCTGGACTGAATCTCTGTTTGCCGAGTTAAACATTCATGAGAATGCTGGATTAATCAAAGTCTTCTGCTGTCATTTGGCAATGCTCGCTGAGACCTGCATCTGGCCCTTCTTAAAACACACCTTGTTTATTTAGCTGTTCTAATGTTGACAAGAAAATAAAGTTAAATTGCACAATTGTCTGCACGATATGGGATGTACATGAGATTGCTCACCTGCCAAAGCCAAACAATGGCTAATGTATCTCCGGTTCGATTACATTTACCATAGGGTGTCATCTCTAAGCTGTTAATGCATTGTGGGATGCAGGGCTTTAATCAGCGAGGCTCAGTGGAGCCAACGGATTAAATCACATTTTATCTGCGCTTCCTTTGACTTTCCCAGTGCTCAGAGTTGCACTGTAAATCATAATGCATCCCTGTTGGGCTCACTTCAGTATAGTTTATTGCTGTAGCTACATTTTATAAATTCAATTTATTTTGTGTATTGAGAAAATCCACATCCACTGAAAAACAAGGATAACTCTTAATTCTAATATCCAACTACAAAGCTGAACATTTGTCAGAAAAGAGGTTATTGTGTCTAGTGTACATTAGAGGAACTGTTGGTTTGTGTACTGTTGCCTGTTGCACTGTTGCCTTCATGTCCATGTACATATGTATTTTGTCATATCTGTACTTTAGATGAATTAAAGAAGGGCCACACACAGACTTGCTTCTTTTGCACTTTAACCAAACAACATCATGTTAAATGGAAGCCGTACATATTAGCTTGTGCCTTCATCAGTATTGTACCCGCATGGCAATTTGCAGGTAATGCAAACTATGTCTTGATGCCTTGCATGTGGTCTGAAAATGTATAGTAGAGTTGTTCCCTTTTCGTTCTTCTTGTTTGGCCCAGATCAAGGCACAAGCAGAAATGCTGGGCTTTAATTTAACATGATGTTTTCGGAATTAAAGTACAAAAGATGTAAGTCTGTGTGCGGTCCTCCTCCTTTGGTTTAAGAACTCCTGGGTTATCTGCACCTTCACAAAACTGATGGAGTGGAGGTGCTTCTTCAATCGAAATATGTACTTTATCCACATGCCTGTATTGACTATGTGCATGAGTTTGTATCTGTGTGTGAATGTATGCATGCTCAGCGACAAGGAGAGTGGTTGCCGCATTGCACTGAATAGCTAAACAGCTGTAGCGCTCCATCAGGGCTATCGATCATGTCCCTCTCCCTGAATCACAATCAGACGTGGGCAGAGCAGAGCGGTTGGAGCAGGCCTCTGTGACTGGCTTGTTGGACGTCTGCGACGTACCGCTCATATAAACCAGGCCTCTCCAAACAAACCTGACCTGGATAACTGATTAGATGCATTTATATGCGAGTATTGTAGTACTTGTTTCTGTAGAACTTGCTAGAATATGGGGACAAGTATTCAGTTCAACTACCTGGCAAGCACCCCCCTTATTCCAGTACTGTAGTTGTGTTTTATTGCTTGTAAAGAATATTACAGTGTCTATCATGTTCAATGTACTTACAGTTGTATTTAAGTTGCTGTAATAAAGGATGTCTGATCCCTACAAGCACTGATATAAAACCTTACATACTGTACATACTCGCACAAATCAAAACCACATTTAACAATATATGGTATCTACAAAACACATGTAACCACAGAAAATTGCATATAATAAGAGCTAAGAACAGTAAGAATAGGGAAGCTGTTTAAGTATCATTAGCTGCCATCTGCTATCATCTCCCCACAAAGTGTATCAGCTCAACATCTCATGTAATCACAAGGAAGTTAAATACATTAAAATTTAAACAGGAAGTGTATGGAAGCTGTCTATGGCGCCATTAGCTGCCATCTGTTGGCATCTCCAAAGTCCTCTGTTGTGCTCTGTACGTTCCTCCTCCCCATGTCCTTCCCGTTATCTTCAACTTAAAGTGTACTTCCTCCCAATATGGCAACTTCCTTTCCTTTCATTTTCCCATGGTCACTTGAATTTAACAGATGAACAACATCCTGAGATCGACATATTTACTTCCTGGTATGGGACAGAAGGGTTACAGCTCCATATCCTTTTTTGTATTGCTACTGGACAGACCTGAGTAGGGGAGGGCAGCTGTAACAATGCCAACCACACCACACACAAAGTAATACACACACCCCCAACTCTTGACGCAGTGTGATTGAGTGGCTAAGCTGCAAATGCAGAGGCTTGTCAGATATGGGCTTGAGTGGATTGGTGACGGAGCTTTGTACATCCAGAAAAGTGTATGGAGCACGTGCATGCCATGCTTGTTAAAAGGGATATGTGTACGTGTGTGTAGGAATGTGTGTGCATATATTTACAGCCGTTTCAGGTGTGTGTGGGGTTTGTTTCAAATCCTAACTGGTGCAAAAAAAAGGGTCTCATTAGTAATATAAGGACGCTGACATTTCATTCAGGTCAAAGTTAGTGATGCATGACTACACCTGTGCTTATGTGGTTTGTGTGTCAACGCTCACAGTGTAGTAGTCATGGCTGTCACACAAACATAGCCTTGCATGCAACACACACACGCGCGCACACACACAGATAGCACCCTTGGGAAGTGCCGCTGAGCTGTCAAAGCAGGATGGATGAAGAAGCTGCCCTGCATAGCAAGGGGCTCTACCACCAACATAATACACGCTGACTCTGTCAACACACAAATACAGTATATATACGTGTCCCCACATACAATGCATACATTTTGCATGTGCACACACAAATCCGAACATAGAAACTAATAAAAATGTAGTGGCATAATATGCACACTATTCACATATGCACAAATACAAATCTACCGAGGGTTCTTTGTTATTTCTGTGAGAAACAAACAGTACAGGGTCCACACAGGCTCATCTGAGTTTGATAGCAGAGGAACGCCTCCATTTAAGAGCCAGCAAATCAACAAGGACAGTGTCAATCAGGGGGGAAAAACACTCAACCACACCCCACTTTTGAATTGAGACTGTCAGAAAAGTATCAAAGTAATAGCAGAGTGAGCCGCTATCCATTCTTATTCAGTATAGGACTAGGGGGCACCATTATAAAACCTGAAGCATGAACACACTTAATCAATTACTCTTTTGTATTGTGTTACGTTACACTGTAAGTATAAACTTATCCTGTGAGACTACGATGTGCAACAACACCAGGAACAATAACAGCTTTTGCAAAAGCCGTGTGCATATTTTCGGGCTTACAGCAAAGGAAAAGGGAGATTTCATGAACCCTTTAGGAGGGACCAGAGTAGCGCCAGACCAGAAGAGACCCTGTAAACTTAACCATTCTTAATTCCACAGAAGGATTTCCTTGATCAGGGCAGTAAATCTCCATGCTTGGCACAAGCCTGAACAATCCATTAACAATAATAAAGCCTGAGCGGCTAGGAGATGGACCCTTTAAGGGGAAGGTCAGCCTGATATTACAGCTTTAAAGGTTTCCTATTACGGCTCAACTTCAATATAACCGCTCACCTTGCCTTTAATGGCTGCTGGCTATACAGTGGCTGAGCATATATGGAGATTCTAAATCCAGTCCTTCTGAGATATTACTGGATAGCAGGGAGCGATTTATGGGTTCTGTTTCTGTGCCGCTGGTTGTAGGTGTGAGTATTTTTAATAAAATTGCCAAAGGGGTGAAGGAGATCTCCTTGGTATTGCCCTGTCTGGCCTGTACGTCCTACTGGGCTTTGAGCGCTGCAGCACCTAGCCCCAAAAGTGCCTAGGCAGCATTTTTTTCATCATGCATGCTTTCCCTCTGACTCTTTCTTTCATATCCTCGCTGTACTTCACCTCTTTTTTTTTTTTTTTTGTTGCTGCCACCTTGTCCCCACTACTCCCTAAGAGACTTGCACTGTTTCTGACATTTTCAGTGCTTTGTCTCCTTTTGTTCAAAACTTTTGGGACAGTGACAGAGACACTTTGGATGCTGAATAAAAGACAAATTTCTGTGCTAGTGCACAATGGGATCCAATCTTGTCTCTACATCTGTCTCCATTTTGTGACATTCTTTCTTTCATCCTCTATTTCCTTTTTGCTCTGTCCTTGGCTGCAGTTCACTGTCTAGTAGGGTGACTGCATAAAAGAGAGATGGGAAGGAGAGCAGACACAGCAACAGAGAGCATGAGCCTGAAAGGAAAAAGGGGAGAGTGCAAGCTCTTAAGTAGATTGCAAAGAACAGCACAGAGGCAGGAGTGTAAATATTAAGAGGGTTTTTTTCCTGCCTGAGAAGTTTCAGCCTGCAGCAGCAAGAGCAGTCTCACCAGGGAGAGAGAGAGAGATGTGACAGAGGAAGAGAGAGAAAGGAAGAGAAAGAATCCTACGCAACCATCAGCTATTCAGCCATAGCTACGACAGCTAGCTTCAGGTGTCAGAATCACCGGTGTACACAATTTATCAAGCTGTCCGGCAGATCCGAGATGAAAAATTACTATAATTGAATTAGAAAGGAGGTTTCTCATTGGAAAAGGGGAAGATTTTCCAAGAAAAGAAAGGAAAAATGTGATGTGGCTGTGTCAAGCAATAAAGGGGAGACTCACCTGGAATGCCTGGCGGGGTTTTAAGGTATTTTCCATTGAAATGCTGGATCACTACTTCACACTTTTCTGTGGACTCCATCCTGCAACAAAAGATGATACATGGGATGTAATTTAAGAATATTCACTATGTTTGACAAATAAATCTACACTATACAAAGGGAGAGTCCTTGTGGTGAATGTAGGCCTACTGATTTGCTTCGTGGTACAAATGGTTGGTTTATTTATGACACAAAACAGAATGACATCCAAAGGGTCACCACAGAAAACATATATCAATGTGTGATACTCCACATTGTGGTGTCTGACGTACAGTAAATACTGCCTCTGATACTCACCTTAAGTAGTCTTCTAGTCAGATGTTCCGGACTGGCTGGGTTTTATGTATGGAAGCATTATTACTTTAGAATACTAATAATTCACTGTATGTTGGCATGGACACACAGCAGAGCAATGCATCAACTTTCACTATCTAATTCCTTACTTTTAACTCTATAAAAGTCACTGACGAGTACACAAGCCACGCGACACACATTCCTATACTAAGATAAAAAGAAAGGCCCTATTCACTTTCTTGCCTAGTTTATATGGGTTAGTGTGCTGGACTATTTATATTGCTGTTTGCAGTCTCTCCCTACAGCTTTTAATGGTTACCCACCAACCTCACTGAGATAACAAGAAACTAGGAATTTAGTGCCCTGCCTACGCCCAGTGAAACTAGGACTTAACTTCAGCTTTTTGGATGTTATGCCCAAATTAAATGGCTGATATCAGACTGTAAACAGTAGGCCAGAAGGTGCACATCACTTGACAATGTTATAATTAGTCTCCCCCTGTTGGCTGTAGTAACTCTAGCAGGAGCAAAACTAGTTGTGGCTGTAGTTTATTTTCTCTAAAGAAATATTTATGTGGAAAACATTTCAATTGTGTTACAGTAACATCAAACTACACATTATGTGCACACACAGAACATATGTTAGCAGATTCTTTAATATATACTCAAAATAGCATTTAAAAAAAACGCAGGCTTGAGCGATTGCTACACCTACATGGTAATGTGCTCTTGCAATGTGCAGAATTCATTGCTTTCCAGATTTTTTTTATGCTTTTCTCACGCTCACCTCCTAGAATACTCATATCATCCTGTCAGCCTCTCACTTCTATGTCCTCCGTCTCTCATCCTTCTGCTATCTCTGCCTTCTTCCTTCCTTCCTTTTTTTTTTACCATTGCTTCTTTATCGCTCTCTCCGTCCCATCCATCTTACTCCTGGCCTGTCTGCACCTCTACTTTTTGACGTCTCTCTCATTTCTTCTCGTCTTTCAACCTTGGTTATTTCCTCCATCTTTCACAGTTACCCTCACTCTCTCCTGCCCCATCTCTCTCACTTTCTTTGCCCTCCTTTCCTTCCCTCTCCATTCCTTTGTTTCTCCATTTCACCCTATCCACATGAACATCTTTCTCCTCTTTCCTTTCCCCATTTCTCTTTTTAGAATATTTAATCTTCCACACTTCCTGGTGTCATCCATCTCTCACTGACCCAGTATCCCGCCTTCTCCCTTTCTTTTCTTACTGATTCTAAACAGCCAGTGTGAATCTGCTGATAATATACCCATGACCACTATTAACTGATCTTGAACACATAAATATATTAACGTACTAAAATTTATTGAAATGAGTTTTGTGTATGAAATGAGATTGAGACCAACTTCTCAAATATTGTCTGAACACATGCAGCCATGAGTGAACTGCACCTAAATAAAACAATAAAACTTGTAAATTAGGATTTAATCATTTCATTATGAGTTTTGTACGTGTCTTTTAGTCTGTTTCTGCATAATGCATGCTTTGGCAATATGTCTGGATGAAAGCATATCCATATCCAACCAATAACGCTGAATGTAACAGGAGTGTATAGTACAGTGCGTTTATGTTTATGTGTAATTCGTATGCATGCATGCATTTATAATAAGCTCCTAATGCATGGTCATACACATAAATGCACTTTAACACAGTTACACAAACATGTCAATTACCCTTCCACAAGGTTTCGGGAGGCAGGTTAGCAACACACAGAGGATCTGCATGAAGCATACTCATGGCAACATACTCTAAATCCCGCAGACAGTGCACACTCCACTGAGTGCTCATAAAACAATGATTTATGCAGTTTGGTACTGCATTATCAAAACCCAAACTGTTTTGAGATCAGTTATTGGTATATATTTGCTGCTTATTTTAAAAGGGGCTGAACATGAATCTGGGTGCGTCATCCATACCCAAAGCTTAGTTTCTCTTGCTCTTCCTATAGTTTTCTATATCCGTCCTCCTCACACTCCATCTAGCTCTTCACTGTTTGATTCCTCCTAAACACCATCTCTCCTTCACTCTTTCCAGCAGTACAGCAGGTGGGTAGACAGAAAACAGGTGGGCAGACAAGGAGTAAATAAGGCAGACGTACCATTAGGCAATCACAGAGAAACAAACCGGTCAGCCAGACTGTCTGTTGGCGAGTCAGGCTTTTGGGGCAGCCAGTCAGTCATTGAGCCAGCCAGGTAGGTAGTGAGGCCGGCTGCCTTTTCTCTGTGTTCTCTATGTGCTGCTGGTTAATGGCATCAGGTGCTGCTGTCTGCAATGATTAGTGCTGGGGCTGGAGTAATGGGCTCTGATAACAGTAATGGATCAGCCCACAAACACTTAGCTCAGTTTACTCTCTCTAATGCCCCTCATGGCCCAACCCTCAGCAGCTGTCTGTCTGTTGACACAACTAACCGGAGCTCTACAATTTATAAAAAACATTGATTCTTTTATTTTCTTTTGTCTTGGCATCTCTCTGGCCTTTTTTTCTAAACTGTACTCATCAATTACCAACCGTTCTGTTATACGTTGATCCACACATGGAAAAATTAAACCTGCTCCACTGTATTTTTTTTTCAGATGTACCTTATCCAAACTAAAAACACAACTTATTCACCTCTTGTATTTTCGCCCATATTTATTCCACTATCTATTCCTCAGCCTTCCCCTGTCTTATACAGCTTTCTCCTTCCAATCACCTTCTCTTTCTCTTTATAATAACCTGAATGATTACTTCTTTTAACCCGGCCATTGTTTCACACTTCTGTCCCTTCCTTTCCTGCTGTCTCACTCTCCCTTTCTATCACCTCTCTTCCTCCTCCTGCTGATGGCTCTTCGAACAGGTGGCCTGTGGCAGGTTGTTGCTGTGCTCTGCAGAAAGCTGCCTACCTGTCTGTGTGTGTGTATGTGTAAAAGTCTGCTTTTGAGTGTGCGCGTTGGTATATGTGCACATGTGCACACACAGTGTGTGTGTAGGTATGTGTACATATCGTCCATGCATATGCTCATGTTTGTGCATAAACACACGTTTGTTTGTCTGGTGTGTGTTTGTCCTGCTGTAACCCTTGGTAATAGAGCAGGGAATAGGAGAGGAGTTCAGCAAGAGCAGGTGATTAAGAAAAATCCCTGCAAGATGGCGGTTCTGCAGTCCCCTCTGGGTAAACAAGGAAGGAATGTGTGGAGAGGAATGAGAGCCTGGTCGCTGATGCTGAGGACAAGGACAGAGCGGTTTATGACTTTGGGGGATTAACAAGCTGGAGTGGAAACTTTTCTAAGTAGAAAAAGAAATAAACTGTTCAGTGATAGGCTGTGGAAATTTAGCAGCCCCGGCTATACTGTAAGGACAAGGGGATAATGGCTGATATCCATGAATGCGCATGCACAATCACAAGCATCCATTAACAGGCATGTATGCACATACACACACACTCTGGTTTGCCAGCATGAACAAAACCAAACTCGTCCACTGGTAGACACACTGTCAAACAGGCTTGGGAAAGAAACAAATCACCTTTTAAAGTTTAAAGGAGGATGGATTTTTCTGTTAAGAGACTTTTTAGAGTGAATGTGCGTATGCCCATAATACACAAGTGTGTGTCTTTAGTGCATGTACAGTATACACCTGTGTCTTTTTACATGCACTTGCTTATGTGCACACACATCTACAGTATAGGCAGTAAGTGTATGTACGTGGTCAAATCCATTTGCAAAAACACCTTTCTCACTGTGTCTGCCTGCCTACCAGACAAGCAGGCACACTTTTCTTAACCATATAAAATAGATATATGTGCAGTGAGTATTGAACAGCCTATTGATCCAAACAAGGTGCATGGACACTGTTCTATACATTCGCCACTTAAAAAGTCAGTTAATACATTCCTACAGGCACCAAGGAAACATATTTAGAGTTGGTAGCATCATCATCATCGTGTACCTGGCGAAGCCGACTCCTCTGCTGACTCCGTTGGCATCCCTCAGTATCCTCGTGGAGATGACGTGACCCAGAGGCTTCAACATGTTCTCCAGCTCCTGCTCATCCATTGACACCGGCAGGTTGGAGATGTATAGGTTGGTGGGGTCTTGCTCTTGTTGCTGTAAGGCCATGATATAGAGAGAAGAGGGGAGGAAGAGGAAGAGAGAGAAGCTGAAATGAGAAACGATGCATTCCCATCATTCTGAATACTGATATGCATCAACTTAGTGATGGTTCACAGTGCAACCAAATTCTGGCTGAACTTACATGATGTTTAGCCATGACAATTTATTTATACACAGGCAAAATGGATGCTTGTTGGCAAAAGTTAACAGTGCCTCTGAGTGTGTGTGTATGTTACATTTTGGGTTTTTGTAAATGAAAAGTCTGATGATGACGCATGATCTGTATATAAATTTCTAGCATGCATCCTCTGGGTATGTTTCCATTTGCAAAGTACTACATTTAAAGATCAACAGACAGAGGCAAAAAAACACAGACAGTGAAGTTGTGTAGCATGCATTGTTAAACAGTAGTGTTTTTGTAGTGCCCAGAGGCTGTTGCCAGGTAGGAGGGGCTGCACAGCTGGTGGTGGGTTGAGCCTGAGGTAGCATAGGGCCCGGTGAGAACTACAGTAGAACAGCTGGAAACAGCAGCCCAGCCCCACCAGTCAATCAGCCACTGAGCCAGTCAGCCACAATAAATGTCATTATTTCATTCTTATCTCTAATTGGGCATCTTTGTGATGTTTCTAACATATTAAATTACATTCAATCCAGCCTCTCATGCAGGTAGTAAGTAAGCTATCCAATCAGGCTGCCAGCCAGATTCTGATCTGCTACCAGCTCACATTCATCACTTCTGCTTCCTATATTGAGCTTCCACATATCTAATCCTTTCATCCAAAAGCAGCTAGGACCATCCTGTGTTAAATCTATTGAGAGGAAAATCAAGATTACAGAAAGTCATCTGTCATTGGTGGCCAGTGTAATGTGATGAATGAATGAACACAGCAACATTTAGTGAAGATTTACATCCAGTTCACCTTATAGTGATGTGACAGAGGGGGAAAATAACTGTGTCCTGGGACATTGTTAGCAAGCTGAGGACACATTCATCAGTTAAAACACTTCTTATTAATTGTATATGGGATTGTATGTATAAAGTAATTTATTATAAGTCTTCTTATTCGCAAGCATTGCTTTTATCGGGCTGCATTTTAGTCCACCAACGTCTGCAAAGGAACACTCCTGAATGTAGTAAGGCATACATCTATAAAAAGAAAAAGGAATATGATATTAATGCTAAAGAACAGTGTGTTCCATAGGTTCAGGAGTGGCTAAGTTAGACCGGCCAAGTAAAGTCTCATAAACTTTATGAACTGGCACCAAGACAAGAAAAGGAGAAGCAAGGACAAGTAGGAAAGGAGCCAACTGACTTTCACCAAAAGAAAATTAAGACAATGTGCACATAAAAAAATTTAGCATAAAATATTATCGTTGGTTTTACATAACCACAAGCATTCTTGAATTTCATCAAAGGGCTGATGCTAAAATAAGTTGATTTGGCCTCAACAAAGATGCGAAACTGGAATTTTCAGCGATCTGCTTCACACGCATACACAGTATTGTAAACAGCATCTTCTAATAGAGAAGCCTGTCTTCTTCTCAGCTGGGGGTTGTGGAGATACTTCAGTTGAAGCCTGCATTGTAAACACTGCCTTTGAGAATCTTTACAAACTCTCTGCGCTTTGCCACAGGCAACACTGTCTTGTTTTGCTTTCTGTTGACGGAAGAGGAAGAGGTTAAAAAGGAGGAGAGGATGCGCCACCTCCAGCGTCCTGCCTCCATCTCTCCATCTGTCAGAGGAGAAGGCTAGTCCCTCCCCTGATTAATTAGCCGTCTTATCTGACAGGACATGTTTGATCTGATTAAAGCCTTTGGGAGAAAGCCGGTTCCCAACGAGAAAGCTGAGAATCTGCAGTTCTTCCTCTTTCAACCAGAAACTCAATTACCTTACTTTGGGGCACACTAAAGCTCTCCTTCATTCCAGGTTTGTCACATTTATGCGTTTTAGACCAAGCAAGAAAAAGTTTATTTACCATAGGATTTGGCAGTGAATGAAGCTTAATTAAATCTGCCTGTAAAAATCAACTGTACACGTGGTCACTCTTCTTGTGTATGTGGCCATGCAGCAATGCTTTGCTTTGGGTTTCATTGGTTACGTGAGGCAATGTTTTTCAGAATTACGTCAAACAGACTTCATATTCCAATGCAGACATGAGTTGCAGATCAAAGAAATAACTGACTGATTCTCTTACTGCTCTAAGCCAATCAAATCAGGGTTCACGTGCGCTCGTGTGTATGTTGCACACCATTGAATAGAAGCACTTTCCCCTATGCGCATGTGACAGCACATGTGGTCAAAGAATGCGAGAGAACATGAAGCGGTAATGTATGTGCATGAGTTAATAGTAGAGGGCTCAGTTTGCTGGGGGGATTATCACGGGGAGGCCTTGTCTACACACGGCCACCTCGCCAAGTTTTCTCTTTGATGACGTTCCGCGCCACAAAGCCCTAAATACCCAGATGAGAAGGTTGCAGGGAGAAGTGGAAATGGGAGCATTTTGACGGGAGGTGAGATGGGGTGGCCCATTCTGCAAGGAGATTTAATTTCCGCTAATGCCAGCCATCACGTGCGCTCTGCTGTCAGGCTATGAATGAAACTGTAATTGAGGTGTGTGGGGGGTTGCGTGTTCCTGTGTATATCCTGCCACAAAGTAATTATAAGTGTATGTCAGAAATCCATACTGTAATGCTGTGCCTATGCATGCATGTTTTTCTTTTGTTTGTTTTGCTTGCGTATTTCCCAGAAGCATAAAAGCATGCCGGCTTCTTGTGTGTTTGATGGCAGTTGTGTCTGTCCCCTTGCCACTGACCACTGTTGCAGAAGGTTAATGGAAAGGCTCCAGGCTGCGCTGGGCTTTTGATGGGCATAATTCCTTCACCTTGCCACCAGGAAGACAGGAGGAATCCAACTGTGTGTGTGACAGGCGGGGGTGGGTGACGTGTCATTTCCCGCTGACGGATGGCCCCCTTGCTAGAACTGACAGCCCTGTAGCAGTTATTTCATTTCGACACCCGGCTCTGTTTACCTCACTGTAATTTCTGAGAACATTACCATGCTGCAGGGAAGGGGGGAGTATTAGTAAAAAAAAGAAAAAAAGAAAGTGAGCATCTGGGTTAACCAAAAAATAAAGAGAGAGATAGGATTATGGTGCAGAAGGTGAAAGAGACAAAAGGTAAGGAAGCTAGAGAAAAAGACAGAAACGATGCAGCTGACATGACAAGCAGATATAACACATTAAAGAAGCTCTTGTTGCCTTTTGACAACGCTTGAGGGAAAAGAGACATCAGCCGTTAGAAGTGTCATGTTCTGCCTATGGGGCTCTCCGGGCTGTATCCATTTAACTGATAAAAGTTAGACAGATAGATATGTGTCTTGACTAGGGGCACTGCATCTAACACTGTATAGTGGATCAGAGATGCCCTCAGTCTCTTGCCAACATGCATTTTTTTCCCTCTTACTATAATTCCATTTATTATTCTCCCCTCTTCGTAACACTGACCTCTCCATAGCCCCTTTCTGCAACTTTTCATTTCCTACTCCCCCTTCTCTCATTCATCAGGCGTTTCTTTTCTCAACAACCCATTTCTGTTTGTCCTCCCCTCCTTTCACCATCTTCCATATCCAACACCCTTTATCGTGGTTTCTTCCTCCTCTCATCTACCTCTCTATCCTTTCAGCTTGCTCAAGAGATTAGAGCTGTATAGGTAATTGGCTCTACAGGGGTTTGTGGCTGCTCCTCTAAACATAGAAACATGCTTGACGAGGGTGTGTTTCCTTGTGCACCAGTGTGTATGTGGTTGACACTGTACACTATACATACTATTCATCTCCCTCAGGTATGTCACTCGGGCTTGTTGTGTGGCTTACCAGCAATCTGAAAGAGCACAATTAAAGCAAACAAAGGTGCGCCATGTTTTCTGGTTGGAGAAAACGGCAAGAAAGCAGTAGTTGCCGTGTTGCTTCTGTTGTTAGGATGTGTTGCTGACAAGTTTGGAGATGCCAGAGGGAGTCTTTCTGTGCCCCTGTATATAAGTTGAGTATCTCTACTAAGATCTTGCTGTGGGCAAGAGTGTGAGTCTGCAGAATGTGCAGAAAAGACCAACCTAAAAACTTGACATTAAATTGAGAGGGACTACAAAGAAACTTTGCCAGGCAACTACCAGAAATAGACCAGCATAACTGGTGGGGCGCTTGAAACTAAAGTGTCACAGTGTTAGACTGTCAGGGTCACAGTTTGGTGTTACATTCTGATTGTGCAAGTTGCAGCCTATCAAGCAAACAGTAACTAAATTATTCTGCCCTGCATTACCATGAAAGCCTTTTTCATATAGTGTTCGTTACAGTTGCGACATGCACTGATCAAAGTCAGGTTCTACAGACAGATGGTGAAACTTTGTAGACTTGTAGACAGTCTCTTTCAACCTAATACACATTCTTAGAAACACGCTGAGATACACAAACGCACATTTCAACCAAACATATGTACGAATGTCTTCGACTTAGATGCGCTCAATCACAGAACAGCATGGTATGGAGCAAAAGAAAGACGACGAGAGCGCAAGCTGGTAATGCATGAGGTCCTTCTGCTGCTCACTGGGAGGGGGGAGGGCTGATGAAACCCACATTCCTGATTCAAACCTTCTGTTGGAAACAAAGGACTGAGGCGAAGGATCTGTGCCATCACCCAGAGCAGCCATTTTCAGTTCAATTAACATATAATGTCTGAACAAACAGCATAAAACACCTGTCAGCTAAACATGGCTTTAACAGCACAGTGATAATAGGGTATAAGCAGGGGTTTGGGATGAAGACAGCAAAACCAAGCAGGCATACAATTATCAGAGTTTAATAACCTGAATTAAACCTAGTTATTATTTTTTTCATTATTTGAATCACCTCAGCAATAGTACAATTACTTTAGCATGTACACTTCAGTATGTACCTCGTGTTTCTATTAAGTTTCTATCAAGTCCACATTACAAAAAAGATCAACGGCTTTCGGCTTGTCCCTTCAGGGGTCGCCAGAGCGGAGCTTGTTCGCACTTTGAGTTTTTACGCCGGATTGCTGCCACATTTTATCGAAGACGGCCTTTGGACTGGGCTGCGCAGCTGGGCATCTGGATGGGCTCTTAGGGGTTCAGTGTCTTGCCCAGGGGAACTTCGACGTGTTGAGGAAAACCGAGGCGGGAAGTGGGAAAGGAGCAAAAGCAGGAGCTGCAAAGTCAACATATATTTGGAAAATCAAAAGCGTTTCTGCCGACCTTTGTTGCATCTTGTCGTTTTAGAAATACCAAGCTTCCTACTGTACCGTAGCCAAATTTCGATAAATTGTATAAATTGTAAGCTGCACAGATTCAACTTTTCCCCCCTAACTCCAATACTAGCACACTCCTTGATACAATCAGCGAGACAGTTTGCTTGTCTGATCTGCCAAAATTCTGAATGTAAACTACGAAGGTAATCGATCATGTTTGAAATGAATTAAAGGTTTGTAAAAAGGCACAAGATTTAAGAAGATATGTTTTTAATAACATACAAAAGCGAAAAAGAACAATATATGTGTATGAGCCAACCAGGGTTTCTCAGTGAATCTAAGGGAGCAATAGATTAGAGGTTCACCTTGCTCACGCAGTGTTAAATTGGCTAGAATACAATGTTACCTGATTAAATAAAAACCTTAAAATTACCATACATTGCTGCAGAGCACAACTTAATACATCACATTATTCAGCTACAGAATTCTTCCCATGAGTGCAATCCAAGCCAATGACAACAAAGTATGTCCTAGCAGCCCAGAGGCACCAAGGTGTTTAGTTTAGTTTTAAGATCTACACTTATTCACTCACATAATTACATACAGCTCTCCTGCACAGCAATGCATCTCATATGTGCACGCGCGCGTGCACACACACACACGGCTTTATACACACAAACATGCACATGTTGTCAATCTTTGTCCTATTACTGCTCATGGAAAATGGCTTTCTTGCTACTCTGTATTATGCTGAGATGATAGATGCTGTGTAAGGAACAAAAGTGGGTGATACATTATGAAGCCTCTGAGTATGCTAACACAGTGGTGGGGCTATGTTTTACTCTCTCAGCTGAACCTGCTCAGTGCTGGTGTAGCTGGTGTTGTGTACATACTGTACAGCATAAAGGACAGGGGGTGTTATGACACAAACCTGGCTTTAATAAACAAACCCCCGAAAGATTTTATGCACAGGTTTTAAGTTAATGGAGTTTTTTTGACATCAACACGTTCTCAAAACTCTATAAAATATATCAAAAGTCTATAACCAGTGTATGTTCACTTTAGTTTACAACTGTGGCTTTAAGACAGATTGAGTGTCCAACAGCTTCTAGCACTAAAAAAGTTAAAGTATAAAACTATTTTGAAACGTATTTTTTTTTAGGTACAAAATAAAGCTGTACATAAAAAACGTAATGGATTAACTCCATGACTTCCATGTAATTCACACACTTTATCTACTCGGAATTCACTTTAAAGGGACACATTTCTTATCAACATGGTTGAAGTTAGTGAACCAACAACTGAGTGAAAATTACTTATATCTCCAACAGCAAAATCACATAGAATCAATATTTACCTTGATTTAATTGTCAAATCTTAACCAAATAAATGACAGTTAAATAAATGTTAAATTACATTAATCACTGGGTGATGAATTGAGAATATAGAAATCACTCACTATCACTCACAGATTCTCAGCTCTTCTCACTGAAGGGCAGAGACAGCTGCTAGAGGGAAGAGACTGATAGACTGCTACTGCTCAATAACTAGATTATGTAATGTTTAGGGTAAATGGTTAGTGAAACATAGAGACAGCTATTGTTTTAACATATTCTTAGCAAAGCCAGTAAACTTACTATGGTTATATCCACATTGGAATGGAGATCATGGGAAGCAGGTTGCAACTGTGCTGTGCTGTGCTGTGTGTGTGTGTGTGTGTGTGTGTGTGTGTGTGTGTGTGTGTGTGTGTGTGTGTGTGTGTGTGTGCGCAGAAGCTACCACGCCCTTTGACACAGAGAGCAGTCAGCAGAGAAAATGAATCCTAAACACAGTAACTACATTATCTATGTAACTTGACTTCTGCTAATTCCACTTAGTGCAAACGAAGTTTTAGTTTACTTTAAAGGATGACTTCATCAACTTTCATCTCAACTTTCCATGGCTTTAGTTTAGGCAGTGTAAATGTATTTAGAATTTAATGTCCTTATCCGTATATCAAAATAAGAAGAGTCTTTCTTTGTTAAAAATTCAGATAATGACACCTGGAGGAGCTTTGGAAAAGCAAGTTGACCATGATTACAACCTTCATAGTGTGAGCAACCAAATGTCATAATCCCGGCATCAAAAAACATTTGTGGCATTGAATGGAATTTGAATTTAATGCAGTGAGAGCCCTAGTCGAAATGCTTCCAAGGCTTATCTTCTTGTTAAGTCGTAAATCAGACTCATTGAACAGCACTGTTAGCAGTGAAGAGACATTTCTACATCCTTCTAACTAAACTGTGAACTACAATAATTTTTGCTTGATTAGGAAATTTTGCCTCATTCTTAATTATTTTAATTTGCCAATGGCTAATACCTGGAGGGCTGTGCAAAATGTACTGGAGTGTAACAGGAGGCAGAAGAGCATGGCGTAGCAGGGAGAGCTAGATGGAGCAGAGGGGACTGAATTGGAGTCTCATGCTAGCACTACTTTGTTGCACGATGTAGCTTCAAATCGTGATGTTTATGTATTTTTGTTATTGCCAAAAATCCCATTAAAAGACCAAAATCAACAAGGTGTGAGTTTGTCTGGTATTAGTGTGTTATTCTGTTTGAGGCAGTCCTATCAAAGATATTAACCTTTACAATAAAATGTCAAAGAAATAATTTTTAAACTCATTTCCTGAAACAACTAATGACAAACTGACAATCGAATATTGAGGACTGGTTCCTTTCTGGGGAGAAGCTGGACCCTCTGCATGTAGGGGCGAATGGCGAGAGGAGAATATTGTCCAAACTCCTCTCAGTCCTGGACAATCCCTCCCACCCACTCCACTGTGTGCTGGCTGCACTGAGGAGCACTTTCAGCCAGAGACTGATCCCAGTCAAGTGCTCCACAGAACAACACAGGAGATGCTTTCTACCCATTGGCCATTAAACTGTTCAACTCATCCCCCTTCTGTAAAAAGGAGCGGACTAAATGGTCAAAATGGACAAATAGTTTTGTTTTTATTTAATTTATGTTTACTCCTTTAGCTGGGTTTGTTCTTACTTACTGATCAGTAATTAGTACTTGTACTTGTGTATTGTCTTGGTTTGGTGGAAAGCAGCTGAATCAAGGCAACACAATTTCCCTATGGGATCAACAAAGTTGTTTGATTTTTGAATTTTGAAACAGCAAAGTAGTACAATTTTAATTTAGTTTATTTAGTTGCGAAAAAACTGCTTTTGTTGGGGAGTATACTCAGCTCTGTATTAATGCAAACTTGTTTTTTTCCCCCACAACATCAGGATAGTGGATGAATGACCTGCCGTGACTGTGTATATCAGGAGGTAAAATGTCAAAACATTTTGTCTTGGTAGTTTGACAAGGTAGGTGTTAATCAGTAAAAAAACTATGTCAGGTTGCGTCTACACAACCAATACTTGTGAAAAGGAGCACTTTGTTGTTGATCGTGGCATTTCAAGGGGCTTGTAGATAAGGAAGCCACACAGCAGCCACATTCTAAAACATTTTCAAGCCTCCGAATAGTCTCATCTCCCACATGAAGTGTCATTTTCAGGCTTTTGCGAATGTGTGAGAGCAGAATCACACCTTCACATTACAAAACTGACATAGCACCACTAAATTATGTCTGCCATCAATGTCATGGCTCATACACTTTGATGCCAGGTTAATGTGAATTTAAATGGGTCCATATGCGCTTCACCCGCTTAATCACGACCCCCTGATTTGATTGTGTATCTTCCTTGGTGAGCTAATATTCCAGAGATTAAAATTTCATGTGGAGCTTATATCAAAAATCCATTATTAACAAGGAAGATGAGCACGACGGCCTTACCCCTGTGCTCCAGCAAAAGGAGACAAAACTTATGCACACATAGCATAAGTGGAAAGACACGTATGCACGCAAGACTCTTTGCTACACTCCCTGAGGACTTAAAGACACATTCATTGTGCCTTTGTAGAAATATTGAGGAATTTTCTTATAAGCTGTGGTTATGTCCTCTGTCCTGTTTCCTCAGCTCGTGAGTAGACGACCACCACAAATGTCTCCCTGGTTTCATAATACATTTTCATCACTGTATTCGACGTATTTTTCCATTACAGGGTTTGCAACAACAGCTCATTGTGTTGTCGCCGGGGTAAATGCATTCTTCCATCTTATGCATCATTCATGATATCATTTCTGAGATTGAATTCCTCCTGGCTGGCATCATGTGGATGCAGAGATTGCTGGTGATGGTTTTGGTTTCGGAGATGATGGGGAGGAAAGGGTGTTAAAGGAAAGGCTGGTGAGCCGTTTGATTTCCACTACTGACCAACATGAAAACTTCTGTGGGCTGAGGCAGGAAACCTACTGTATCAGTAAATTCTGACTGACTAAGTTGGTATTAGAGCTTCACTTAATTTCTTTCCTACCTCTTTTGTTGATTTGTCTGTTCACAACAAATCGTAGCTTTCCAACCTTTCTTTTTCATACCAGGATAGTAATTTTGTCTTTCTGTATAGTGTAGTAAGTTAAGAAAACTTTTACTTTTACGTTTGACAGAGATGACATAGAACAACAAACTAAACACATGAAATCCTCTAATTTTCTTATGCGGCAACTTGGCATAATGAGACTCTTATTTTTATAGGCTTTAACCATTCACCCAAGGAATGTAAATTCAATGGTGTTTTTCAACATGAAAGCACAGGTTGAGTTTTTAGGATGTAAGTCAACTCCACACTGAACATGCAATTACTGTTAGGTGAAGTCTTTCCAGCCATTTGCGGAGAATCTGTAATTCTGATTGTTGAACTATAAAGGGGAGAATCTAACACAGCTACTCAACAAATGTTTTAAATATATTTGCCTAGGTACAATGACTCAATAAAGATTTAATTTTTGTTCATTAACTGTGAAATTCAACATGGTAAACCTGTGACTAAAGTATGTGTGATCAAGCTCACTTGCAAAAAGATACTTCTGAAATTCTGAAGAGAAGGTGGCCTAAATGAAAGAAGAGGTGTGCAGGTTTTGACATTCCAAATTTAACTAATTTTACTAAAATACAACAAATAAACATCTGAACTCCATCACAGCCACTTTCTTGACCAAAAAAAGAAGAAGAAAACGAACAAATAACAAAAAACTTTCAAAAAAATTAGTATGAGTTGCTTTATGGAGAATATTTGACTCTGTGTTACAAGGCTGTGAGGGAGAAGAAAGTGCAGAACCACTGCGTCAGGTTCCCAAGATCACAAATATGCTCCATGGTCAACAGTAAAGAATTCCAATCCCATGTGATGGCAACATACGACAGTCATTTCTCCATGATAAACAGACTGTCCTATTCAGTGCATGCTGTTCTCAGAGCTACCACTTCTGATCCTCAGAGCTCCCCTCAACGGGGCTCACCGCATCATAAAATGGTCATGCGTGTTTTCTCCACGGTGCATGGGTCAAATGAGCCGTGGTGGTGGATGTTAAGTGCCTTCAATAGGCCGTATCCAGGTGGGCCTGCTCCCCTCTGTCTCCCCAGAACATGGCTGCATAAAAAATGTGCTCACAAAACCTGCTGGGTCGAAGAATTAACGGACACAGAAGTGAAATCACATGCCTGCACTTAAACATGCGCAGAATGCCGTCTCACATTCCAATCACAATAAGTTTACAAGCACTCGCAATTAAATGCACATAGTTGCAGCTCTTAATGAATGTGGTTAAAAAAAGGCCGACATATACGTATGTTGACAAATCGGAATCCGTGTTCAGATGAGAGGCAGGATGTGTGAATCTTTCAGTAGAATGGTACCACATCACCAGAAAACAGGAGAGCAACAATCTCTTTGTTTCCATCCGCACTCCATCACCTGCTCTCCAAATGGTGGCACAATGCAATTTTCACTTATGAATCTACTGCAAAGCAAATAGCATATGCTGTTTGCCTGCTCCACAAACACACCCTGAATAACTACCGTGGGTCATGGACTCATTTGTTATTCCTTGTGCCATGTGCCACTACTCACCGGGGAACACTAAGGCTGCCACGTGAAACTACACAGCGATGTGAGCATCATATGTCTAACTATGGCAGAAATACCTCGCCTTGGTTCTGTCACATCTGTTTAGAGAAACGACATCACGGCAGGGTCGAGAACTGCAGTATTATTGAAATATATATTAAAGAATTATTTCTCAATGGAAAACAGCAACAATGAAAGTAATAAAAAAGCAATAATGGAAGTGTTGTGTGGAGAAAACCACTCAGAACAAATCAACATTTATGTGACATCAGTCAGGTTCAGTGGTGGAACTGATGCAATGATTTTCAATTACAAAACTGTGATGTGGAGTATTATTAATTTCCAGCTACAAACACAGGTTCTTTAGAGCTGCTAGAAAACATGTTTTGATGTCAAAGAGACAGTGAGGTAAAGAATACATAGATGCATACATACTGTACCGTATATAAGCTCATTAATTCTTTGTTGTGTGTGTGTACAGAACGTAGTATTAGAACGTAGTAAAGAACGTAGTAAAGTATTAAATTTAAGATACAAGTTGATGGTTTTGAACAGAACAAAGCAAAGCAGATCTTATTAATCTCCCTTTCTATCTAATACATACCATTGGTATGTATATAGAGTATTTAATTGCACATTGAATGTATTTCCTTCCACCCAAATTGTCATAAGGAAAACTAGTCTTAATCCTAACTATATTATTACATTTGCAACAAGACAAATACAATTTCTGTCATCTTTTACTCTAATATTCCCTAAAACTCCTTTAATTAAAGCTAGACCAGATCTCCTCGGTGTGTATTCACTAAGGCAAATAATGTCCAAAATACATGCATCTTCTAATTACCTATGTGTTCTTCACAAGAATTATTTGGTTGTCCCCTTTGTTTAAAGCTGCCTGTGGGTCCTAGTTAATATGCATACATTCACATCTGACATTCAACATAAACATTTTGATGCAGATGCAGTTAAACAAACTGCAGGGAGACAAAATGATTATCAACCTTACATATCAAAATTTGAAAGTAAATTACAATATTGAGCTTGATTTGTTATTTAGCGGTCAGAGTGGTCTCCGTGGTTTCCAGCTTTCCACATAAAAAATACAGTTCATTGAAGGAAAGTGTTGACCCAGGAATTAAATTCAGTAAAAAGATATGCTTCTTGGGTATACTGTAAGACAGACAAAACTACCAAAAGCCCATGTATGCCAAACCTGCAAAATTACACAACATATTTTAGCAATGGTATTTCCCATAGCTAAGTGATTTTGTTGACGTCCCTAAATCAGTGCAGTTTAAGTTTCAAAACACAAACCAAATCTCTTTGGTGCGTATTCCAGTGAAAGCATCATTAGCAGTAGATGACCTATATAAAGGGGACGGGTGCTTGTTACAGTCTAATTATCACCCTAAATGGCCTGGAAGAGGGGTGGTTCAGCAGGGGATAATGTGTTTGTTATGGGGACATAATAATACAGTGGAAGCAAACTAACGAACCACCTTAGGTGTCCCACTGAGTTCAACGGCTTCATCAATCCCATTGTACGAAAACTTAGATCACTCACTTTAAGGTGGATGGAAGTGGGAGACACAGAGGAGGAAGACTGTGAGTTGCTGAAGCCACAAAGAAAGAAAGTAATGCCAATAAAAGGAAGGGAGAACACATAACAGCTAGGATTGCTTTTATTGATGCTCAGTTGGAATCTCCATCCAAGAAGAAGTTTAAGAGAAACTGAATCTACAGTAGTGCTATTTGTTTCTTTTCGTAATCTCAACATTATCAATAGAGTAACTTCCTTGTGGGTTATTATTTTTATCAAAATCTGATTATGCGCAGGTGAAAATGAAGAAGCCACCAGGGGATTTTATAGTGTAAGAGACTGAAAGTCGGAGGCAGGAGTAAAAATATGCAGACAAGGGAATGACTGCTGGGTAATCAGGACGGGGAGTCCCTGAGTTGTAAGCCAACGGCACAGAAGCATCCAGACAGATGTCAAGGGTCTTGGCAGCAGAGGAAGGGACATCAGTGTCCATATGACAGCAGGTGTGAGTGGGTGAAGTCTGCAAGAACAGAGACAGAGGAATACAGATAGAAGGATGCAGACCCTGCAAGATGGAAGAGTCACCTTTCTCAGAGGTCATCACGGGTTTAAAGTGAGAGAAGAGGACAGTCGCATATGAGGTCACTTTGAATAAACATCAGTCATCTGATGTCAGCACCTGCTTTATGTCTCCAGGTAATTAACTATCACATTAATCACTGTCATTCAAGAGGACATTACCATGGCCACTGTCATCGTCATTACAGCGGCCAAGATCTTTTTGCATCTTGTTTGCTGTGAGGCATTGCCACAATCAGTTAATAGATACTGAAAACACAACAGCAAGCTTATAGGAATCACTGCACAGGACTACACAGTAAGCCACAGAAACATAAAACAGTTCACTTCAACAAACCATATCTTAGCTCGTCAGCTAAGATTTGGTTTGTTTGGTTTGTTCAGCTATCTGAACGGCAGCTCCAATGAGCTCTTAATTTGAGTGTCTGCATCATTAACGTATTGGTGTTTGATGCCATAGACTTTCATCCCAGCACAAGGACAGGAAATGTGTGGAGTCTGTATGTGTGCATTTTTTAAAAGGATGTTTACACATCATCATGTCTCGTGCAACAAACATGATGACAACCACGAGAAATGCACGTGCATATTCTATGGCGTATAGTGTTGCGGCAGTTATCAGCACAAAGGCATTTGAAGATTGTTGTACAGGTAGAGACAGGGGAGTAACGATTGAGAGAGAAGGAAATGTGTTTACCATCTCAAACAAGTCTTTAAAAACAGGGCAGACCAGCGCCCTGGCATCTCCTCCTGGGCAGTGGGCTGTGAAAACAACCCCAGTGACCCACAGTGCTGGCAGCTTGATGGTGCGTGAATGGTATCGTTCTGGGTAATGACATCAGGGATTGCAACGGGGGCCTGCAGGTGTCAAACATGACTTAAAATCAAGGGGATTAGTGCTCGTCACGTCATAGTGTGATTAACTACACCCATGTCATTTCATTAGCCTGCCCATGTTAAGTGTGTGCGGTGTGATTACAGGGTCTCTATCAAGTGTTTTGACCATTACCAAGTACTGTGAGCATTTACTAAAATCTTCCCAGCTGTTGCTGGGATGTTGTAAGCAGTTTTTTTCTGTTGTTGGTTACTGTTGTTGTTGCCATTAGTGTGCCCGTAAGGCAGCCCAGCTACACTCGTGGTTCCTGCACTTATGAGGCTCACCATGTTCTACTCCCTCACTCCATTTCTTAGGCTCTTTCTCCCCTCTCTCACTCACATCCCTGGCTGCTATAATTAGAGTAATTGGAATCAGATGATGTTGGCTTAATTGAAAAGGAATGCAGACGGGGCTACGGGGCTTTTCCGCCTAGGAAAATCAGCTGCGAGAGAGAACACGAGACAGGCATGGAGAAGTATGAGGTCCGCAGTCACGCATTTGGCTTTTCTGGCTTTAATAAAATTGGCAAGGTTCTGTCGTAAACACACAAACAAATTACAAGGCCTGATGGAGTCTGAATGTTGTCAAATATTGGCAATACTAGAAGTATGATGTCAGAAAAAGCAATACATGTGAACAGAGTTTGGCCAAACATTTCAAATTACAGGAGCATGATTTATGCATAGTAACGCGTCAAAGCTGAAATTCTTGGACATTGGTTAAAGCAACACACAAACATTCCATAGTGAGGGTTCGGGGGCCACGGGATGATAACGATAAATATTGCGTGATGAAAGGTGGAGATAGACTTGCCAACAAAGTGCCAGAATATTAAAGGTTAGAATCCATGGTGAAGAGGGCAAGTTTCATTTAAACAGAGCCAGAAGCTAATTCTCCCTCCAAGTTGAAAAAGACTGCAAAAGAGCAAGTAAAAGTGAGATCAGGGGAGGATGGCAGAGAGGGAGAGAAAGAGACAAGGCTGGTTTCATTCTGCTGAAAGTCACAGTTGAAAGTCAGCCTGATTGTTTGCTGTTTGTGCGCTGTGGCCACTGATGCGTGGGAAGCGTGTTAGATTCCCTGCAGGCACGGGCAGCTTAATGAAGGAAAGAGACACACGCCTGCTTCAAGAGCTGGGACTTCCTCATTTACACGGAACCCTAGGGGATCAAATGCTGCAGATGGACTCCTTAACAAAAGGGGGCAGTGTTGCCTATAATGTGTTTTTTTTTTTTTTTTTTTTTTGTCCTGGGAGAGATTCCATTGTTTATCTAGTTAAAGAGCTGGAACAGTATGAAGCCAACGAATTTTCTACCTCTGGAGTCGGTGTCACGTGTCTGGTGAGGCCTAATAGAGTGGCTCATTCGTCAGGTTCAAGCTCCCTATCTCCAGCTACATCTCATTACTCTTAACATGGGGGGGGGGTCTAACCAGGGAAGACGAGGGGAAAACTGTGAGCATGCCTCCATCTCTCTGTCTATCACGCTCAGTATGTCCACGTGGGCTTGAAATGTGTGTATGCAGCTCTTTTGTTTTGCCCGACACTTGCTGCTGGACTGCTCAGAGCCTTTGTCTTCCTCTGATGCTCCCAAGATCTCAGTTCGTTACAGAGCGTAATTAGCGTGGCGCGAGCGGCCTCCCCAGCAGACACACAAAACTCATTAAATTCCACTAGCCTGCTTTTTCGCTGGCACGCTCTCTTCGCCCCATATTAATCTTGCTTCCAACACAAACTTTAATTCTCTGAGAAAATGTTGATGGCAGGAATAACTGCTTCCGCTCTCACATGCAATAACACTTTGTCTGTTTATTGTGTTTTTTCCCCCTCTTAAATCCAATGCTGTTTTGTAATGTTGTGATCCAAGGTCAGGTCTAATGAGTGCGTGGTTAATCAGATGCAAGGTGCAAGAGTGCACCCCTGATGAGTGTAGCAGGTTGAAGATGAGACCACTGCCCTCTCTCTCTATCCCCCTATTTCTATCTCTCTCTCTCTCTGTGGCTGCCTACATCTCCAGACAATGACCAGACTCATTTCCAGGCTGCCTCCTGCAGTCTCTCTCACTACTAACAGGGCCACACAAACAAGGTCATTCAGACTGCTGTAAGAGGAAGATGTATCATTTACTGGGAGATGGATGACATGATGTCTCCGCAAAAAGCTTTTATTTTGACCAGAAGTATTACTGCAACCCTCCAGCTCTCTTTCCCCCTCCCCTCTAATTGAACAAGGAGGCAAAAGACAACTGCCACTTGAGCTGCAAAGGAAATTGCCTCTTCAGTATGGTGGAAAATACACAAACCATTGTTAAAAAAACAAACAAAATGGGTGTAGCCATTCAACAACCTGGCCTAAGAGGGCTGAGGGCAGAGAGAGCAAATTGGAGATGGACATTCTTGATGACCTATCTGGCCAATGGTGCAAAGGGCAGCAAACTGCCCCCTATTATTTTCCCATTTGGCACCATTACACATCAGATTTCTTTTAAAAGGCAGCAGTAAAGATCTCTCTAACAGCAGGGTGAAGTCTCGGTTCTCTTTTTGCATCAAATATCTCAGTGTTGGTCTCTGCTAAGCCTCTAATGTCATGTAGTAAGCTGAGTAGTCTGACAGCAGACTACAGTGTTGCACAGTGCAGTTCATTGTAGTGCTGTGCATTGCCTTTTTGTCATTTATTTTTAACACTTTTTTTGCCACACTAGTAACATGACTTCAAAGATTACAGTCCATCTTGGTCACTCAACAGCTTTGATCTAGACTAAAATAACTATCCATCCTAATCCATATGCTGGAAGAGTGACTCAATTAACAGGACTAATTTCAATTTCCAGTCTGTTGTGGTAAAATGTCGTCGATTTCATTAGTTAACTAGAAAAACACAACTTGTTGATTTTTGATTACATTACTTTTGCATTTATTTAATTTCTTGGTTGGAAACGTGTACTATAACATGTACTATAATTTAGCTCAAGAACTGCAGGTCATATGTACAGTATTTGAGAACAAATTGAAGCAAGCATACAATCTTTTCTTATATTTCACGTCATTGCTAGAGTTTTAGATATTTTCTTCTAATTCTCTGTACATATAATGTACACTGTATCTGGTTATCTTTTTGTACCTACTGCATTTCAATAGTACTAAAACTTTTAATCAATTAAGCACAAACACAAATCTGTACATGGTGTCTGACATCTTATCCAACCCACATATGATGCTGCCTAATTCTGGTTTATGCAGCTTTAGTCTGACTTTATATTTACTACTGATTTGCAAATGTTAAACGGGTGCAAACAAGTACTGTACCTATTAAATGATATTTAACATACATATGAAGATCCAATGTAGTGGAGCACAGTCTGTAACAGTAAAGTGTTGTGTGTGGTATGACTTTGAGGTCGACATCAGTGCTGTTGAGGTAGAAAGAGCAGTGATGTAGCTGAGCAGACTGACAGCTCCTGCAGGGCTCTTGGGCCAAACGAGTTCAGTCAGAGCCCCCGTGGCTCCAATGCCTGCCAGATGTGGGAAGTGAGCGGGTGACAGTGGGGTATCGGAACCCTTGTACCCTCCTCAGCCTTCCCAGAAAGAGAAACCTCACCAGGGCTGGCAGACAGACAGCTACCACTGGGACTTCCACACCGCTACCGAGCATTTAATTTTACCTACTTGATGGGTGACTGGCTGCATTAAGTTGACATTTGCTTCTGCACATCACATCAGTTGGCAGAGGATACCAGCAAATTAGCAGCACCGTCATAGTGTCAGAGTTTTGTGAGTTTTAATCGTCTATATATATATATATATATATATATATATATATATATATATATATATATATATTTTTTTTTTATTATATTATGTTTTCATCCAGATGATGACTTTTTAATTAGCCATAGAATTATCTGCATCAGCAGCGATGCCCTTGATGAAAGGGCAGAGGCTGATAACAGAGTTGAAAGATGGAGTAGAATCGAGTACAAAAGTGAGATGTAGAAAGTAAACAGTGCTTAACAATGTACTCAGAGTGTAGCTTACTATTGAGTCTACATCAATGGAGACATCAAAGCAAATATTTAAGATAAACAAAGTTCACACTCCTGGATGTCATCTTCCACAGCTCCCACGGCACTTGTAACCAAGTCAAGTCGATTCAATCCCATTAGCACACGGCAGATTTTGCTAATGTCTAAAGCTATCCGGCCAGGTAGCAGTCCCCAGTTATGGTAATGGTTTCACCCAACTCTTTGAAGCCATACTGGCTGTAATGGCGTCTGAAGAGAGCAATTGCGGGGTACAACCCTCTAGGGACTCATTAGTGAGGGCTGGAGCTATTTGAAGAAGGCCGTGTATGGGAGGGTGCAGGAAGAAACTGTGTTTCCTTTTTTGTGGACATATTTTTTTCCTGTCCAGAGACAGGAGTGTGGAGTTGTACGAGGGCAGACTGTGACAAACTGGATGACTGTGCTTGCTGTGGGCAGCAGAAGTTGGCAGGGATGCCAGAGAGCAGAAGTGGCACCATAAGCCACAGGAGGGCAGCCGGGATAAAAAGGATGTGATGCGTTGGCAGGGTGCAAAAGAGACAGAGGAAGTGGGGGATAGCCATAGGATGCCATCTTTAACTCTAACAGAAGCTCACAGCGGGATTCTGAGCGGGGCGTCATCACAGATGTGCTGGGACTGCACACGCTGACAAGTACATTAGGCTTTGGCTCTTGTTACATCAATCCGATCTGTAATGACATAGTAACCATGACAAGAGGCTGCTGCCTGCCTGAATAAGATGGAGGCATCTTGAAATATCTCCGAAGCTCCTACTGCACCTTAGTGAATTTGCAAAGTCTTAAAATTAGTCAAGGCTCAGTTTTGTTTTTACACAGACTCGTCTGTAATGCACAAGCTCTGGGGACCATGGTAAATTCAGGGACCAGGGTCACCTGTTCTAATCCCATACTTACCATACCATTATTTTACCTCTACCACTGTTGTACACGTCACACACAGAAGAGTTTTCAGGAGAAATGGACCAGGGAGGAAGATAGTTCAGCATGTGTCAAATATCTCCTAGAAAAAGTCAGAATACTGTTTTTGTCTCAGTCTGTGTCACAATATTTCATCAACTTCAATTGAGCCATATCCATACAAATGACTAAAAAGACATTCATGAATCCATTTTTCATCCACATTTTGTCACATGCGAAGAAAAAAAAATGAATTCAGTAGTGTAGAAAGTGCCGGAGAGTGAGGTGTTCGTTAACTGGAAGATCTCTTCCTTTAAAAAGACCCCCAGCATTTACATTCCCCTAAACCCTTGCCTTTCATGCCAAGCCTGCTTTCAATATCAAAGCTCCTTTTGAGAGCCTCTGGTGGAATGATAACAGAGAGAAGGGGACTTTTAGTGAAAATGTAAGATCTTGAAAAGAGGGAGAGATGAGGAGAAGAGAGGAAGAGAAACAGAGGGGGAGGGTGGGTGCCTGGAAGACAGCATATCAATCGCCCCTTTAACTGACACAACCATTCTGAAGTAAGGTGTTTTTTTTAATCTTTTTTTAAACACGCAGGGAAATGTGAACACAATGCCGAGAGCATGATAAAACATCATTAGGCAAGAGGCTCAGAGTTTTGGTGACAATAGGATCCATCTGTCAGATGTGGTGAGGATTACACACAGCAGCAGGGTGAAATGACTTCTAACGAGGAAGAAAGCTTCTCTTTTTTTGTCACTTGGATGACATGAGTATGCTTGTATGTAGGCATGCGTGCGTGTGTGTGTGTGTGTGTGTGTGTGTGTGTGTGTGCTAGCACTGCAATGAGTACAAGCACGTGTTTGAGCATGTGTGTGTGAGTATGTGTTGTTTGTCTTGCAGGAATGCGCACTAGCTGAGTAAACCTAAGCTGTTTCACGTTTTAAGGATTACTTGAGACAGTACAACATGCATGGTAATGTGCACACATACATGCATTTGTGTGTGAGCATGTGTGCTCTGTACACTTTTGAATGTACATACGACAAACATTGAAACCTTCACCCTACAGGGTAATATAAAAACTGCACAAATCCTTCAGAAAGCAAATTAATTACAGGCTGTAAATAATAAAAACCTTTTCTGTATCATCGTCAGGCTCTTCCTGCACCGTTTATCCCTTTTTTGAGTCAAATGCAGAACTGGTAACTGATGTTAGACAAAAAACACTATGCAACCACATGGCTGTGTTTTGTTTTTGGCTTGTACTTTGTTCTAATCCACTTTGTTCTTGTTGGTCCTGTCCAATCCGATCGAGTTTCTCTTCAATCCAGCCTGCCTCTATATGCTGACGCTCCTGCTTTCTTATTAGTTTGGTTCAAGTCAAATTGCTTTCATATTTTTAATCCCAAACTGTAGAGGACTGTACAACATATCTGCAAAAAGCTGCAATCCTTAGACCTTTGAGTTGGTAAGGAAACAAAAAACTTAAAAAGGAAGAAACCTCAAGGAAAGAAACAGAGGACTGACAGCTCCTCCAACACAGACAGGTATTGCAGCAGCAGGAGTAGGATAACAACTTGAAAAAAGAAAATTACAATACAAAGCCGGCAATCAGAGATTTTTTAGCCACTGGCAGGTGGAAAAAGTGAGATAAATCAGTTTTTGAGTTTATGTGAGAAAGTTTTTGCATTCTGTTGCCTATTTACACATCTAGAACATACAAAGCATTACAAAAATGTGTTTAGAGTTTCCGGCCACATGGTGAATGCAAGTTACAAAAGTCACTCTTCTTTAACTTGCATCTCGTATCAAAGATATGATAAGATAAACCATCATTCGTCCCACAGTGGGGAAATTTCCCAAAATATTCTCCTCCTTTGAGACCTAAGGATGTCTTTGAATATATTTCTACAGTCCTCCGCTCTACCCACTGAGCTATCGAAGGCGATGAAATGTTGAACTATGTTCACTAGCTAGGAAATTACTTTTATCAAAAGAACCTTGGAAGTGAGGGTCACGTACACAGACACCACCAACTTGGGAGTTCAGTGTCTTGCTGGAGGGCACTTTGACATGTGGACTGGAAGAGCTGGGGTTAAAACCAGAGATCTAGTGGTTAGTGGAAAACCTGTTCTATACCTCCTGAGTCACAACCGCCTACTGCAGTCACTGTCTTTCCACGCATCCTGTCATCTTTTACTCCCACACTGTAAACATCACCCTCCAGATTGTGGTACTGATAAGGGGACCCTCCTACCAACCTGAGGAAGCACACCACTACAGTGTGATGTGTGTGTGACAGCGAGTAGGAGTATATCACAGAACTGTAAAGCTTTAATAAATAAATAAATAACAATCTGTGCTTGCATCCGTTTCCTTTACATTGGCTGTTTTATTTTTATTTATTTCATAAAAACTTTACATGCAGCAAGAGTTCATAAAAAAGAGAGAAAATAATGAACACAAAATAAATACTGTGTCAGCAGACTAGTTTCCTAAACTCAAAATTCAAAATCCACCCCCCAGAGTGTTCTTGATACAGTAGGACCTCCATAATGGCTTCTCCCGCTTCTCCTTTTTCTTTCTACTCTCTGTTCTAACTCTTACTGTGCCAGCACAGGTGGTTTGACCCCAGCGTGGACCCTGGCTTCCTCGGTGTTTCCTTGAAGGCCCTGGATAACCGGGCAGGTCTGGAGAGCTATGACACAAGTGTATACACAGCCCACCATGAAAGACTGGTCTTACACCCAGGCTTCTGAGATGCTATCTGCTGCTATTTGGAGGTAAGTCTGGGAAAAAATCCCCAGCACTTCAAAAGGATTTTTTCTTCTCTTTTTCTAACTCGTTTCTTGTAATTTTCTCACTTCCTGTCTTTCTGAGTTATTCTCTCCTTACCTTTCTCTGTTATTTGGACCATGTGGATGCTTACTCTAATGCTGAGGGACTTAACATCTGATTTTGAACTCAGACTATTTCAGCTCCTGTTTTTCTCCCCACTCTATCTACTGCTTCTGCTGCACACATACGCAGCGAGCAGGCAAGAAGTGAAAACCACAACAAATCTGTCAATTTTCTGCAAAAAAAACAAAACCCCACAAACAAACACAGTATCAGAATCAGAAAACAGTACCTCCTGAAGCAACACAATGGCAATTTTCTTCTTTTGTGTTGCTGACAGGCTGTATACCCAGGAGGGGGAAAAAAAAAATAAAAAATGGAGGTTTCCCTTTGGGAGGGAGTTAACGACACGCTGAAGGCTTTTCAAATGGAGGAGAGCCTTGGCATGTGCCACTGTAAACAAGCTGAAGTGCTGGGAAGTTCAGTGAGCGAGCAGTGCCCCGAGTAAAGCTGCTCCAACATGACACACTGCTTTTGATGTGCTGGCCAAGTTTGTATTCTCAAGCACTACGGCACTTACCCAGTTGTACACGAAATCCCTCGCCCACACAAGAAAACACACAGGCACAAACAAAATAATATGTAATATGTGCAGATGTATACCATGTAGTCACACTTGTGCAATAGGTGTGGGTTCACTCATGAAACACATAGTATTGACGGGAACGCAGCCTGCATAAAGACTGTATGGGTGCTACTTTCCCGTCAGATCTAACAACCAACACTATTTTGAGCCTCAACTGTTTTGCCACCCTTGGACTGGCAAGCGATGCCACTGACAACTAAGTGTTTTTCCATGTTGCTACCAGTTCATGCTCTACATTTTCCAACTGTTGAATGGATGGTGGAGCGTTATAGCAGTAGACACATTTGATATTGCAGCGGTTCGTGGCAAATATAAAAAATTCTAAGAAAGTAATCAAAAACATAACGAATAAATCAATTGGATGATTCTCACGATGGAGGAATTCAGTAAATATATCACCTTGGCAGGTACCAACCACTCAGGAATTGGTCCAAACTAAACAAGGAGCTAAGAAAACTGCTGGGGGTTGCATTTAATATGTTTTCTCCACCATCTACACCATCTCCTTCCATCCACATCCAATTCGCCTTCCCTCTGGCAGTGGTTATATAGAAAACTAGCCTCAACTAAAACATGATGAGCCTACAAATCTCCTGCGGCTGACAGAGGGAGATGTCTGGTGTCCCGTGTAGGAGGAGACCAAGATTTGATTACACTCTGTCACAGAGCTCTTGGATGAAAAACACAGATCTCTGCCAGAGCCAAAATGGCGTCTAGGCTGAGAAAACAGGCCCCACACTGTGACTTTGAGTACAATCCAAAGCACAGCAATGGAAAAACTAAGGAACATGGCCCTTTCAAAGACATCAAAAAGTCAAATTAAGACTCAAAAATGCTGTGTATTTATTTTTTGCCTCCAGCTGGCAATAGTTTAAATGGCCTCTCTTCATTTATTCCTTATGTACGGCTTATTCTTTACTGAAGATGTCCTATTGCTCCCTAAGCATTCATTAGTTGCCTTACAACAGTGATATATGTGCCTGCATCACATGGATAATGGTCGCTCATGGTATAAAAATGTGCATTTATTTAATAAAAAAAAACTTAGTCAAACTATGACTGCTGCCCTGGATCACATGGACAAGAGAATATCTCACTAAAAACAGACACAAAATGAAAACTCTAATCAAAATGAGTCTTTAAGCTGTGATGTTCATCAAAAACACTTGTTATCCACCAAAATATTCCTGCAGGAAAAACCCTGATTCATCTTTGATTAACTTTTGAAAACTATTAATCCATATTTTGTGATCTCTGGGAAATGTAACATCTAACCATATTTCCAACTCTATATTTATAGTACATAACATGTCAAACAGACAGAGATACAGACAGACAGATACAGTATGTGAATCATTTCTGCCTGCTTGTTCAGATAATTTTCTAGCTGCCACTGGCAGAGCTGAGAGCAGTGACCATCTGGTTTCACTGTCTATACTTCTCTCTGAGTTCAGTTTGAGTAATGCAGCCAGATTTCAATGGGAGACACCACAGACAGGCCGGCTTTAAATCTCCACATCCGAGCATGTCATGGACACATTTGTGCGTTTGTGTTTTTTTTTTTTGTGCCTATCTTTAAACATCCATCCTGATGTAGGATCCAACAGGATCCGATGAAAAAAAAGAAGAAAAAAATGTAGATTTAAGGACATTCTCCTTTCTGGTTATGTTCTGCTTGAGTCAAATCCACAACCCCGGAATTCACCCACATTCACCCAAAGATGAGAATTGTACAGCCAGTTCAGCACATGGACAACATGCACACACACATCTATATACATATGTACACACAAAAACACACGGTCAGTACTTAATCACTCCTTTCCACATTTGGATTGAGTTAGTGGGATTAAAATACATCGTTTTGGTAATTAAAACAGCAGATGTTTACACAGCCAGCCATGCTAGGTGGATTAGCTGGGCTGCTTCTAGAATCCCAGGAAGTGCAGGACAAGGTCAGCCTGCCAACCTGCCATGTGATGTGATGCCTCCATCTGACAGTTGATGATGCACACACTAAGCTGCTGGGTGCAGCAAGCAGTTGGGAAGTGGAAAGGGGTGGAAAAAGGGAGGAAAGTAAGAGAAAGAAGGAGGCTGTAGCTAGCATATGACCAGATGTAGATAGGGAAAATGTCAGCTGATGAATGGAAGAGTGGTATAATATATGTTTAGGAAGTATATGGGTAAGGTAAAAAAGGATGGAGAAAGATAGGGCTCCAATTGCAAGTCTGGTAGGGCTAGAATTTTAATGAATCCTAAAATAAATACATAATAAATAATAAATAAATACATTAATAATAATAAAACAAATAATAAATTGTTACTTGGTAGCCAAGGTCAAAATGTAGCATTACTGTTGCAAGTGCAGTGATATGGCAGTAACAGACTTTATGCATCGACCCTGATAGCAAGAGCCCTGACATGATTGTAAAAATAATCTAATGAAGGAACATCTATAAACTTTAAGGACCAGATAAGCCTCGATAATGATAAAAAAGTACGTAAACAATGTCTTTACTGTGTGTATGCTGCATGAAGTGTTTGTGTGAACTGAAAGAACAGTGTATATTTTTTCTCTTGTATCTGATACGTAGTTTATAGCTTCTACAGAAAATGATTTACCAGTAATGACGAGAATGACCTATATCTCCCTGGCATGTTGTCCATATTTGCTGTAGTCATTAATCATGACTGCTTGGCAGAGAAAAATATTGCTCCCTTCATTCAGGACTTTAATGAGAAGTTGAACATTTTCCAGCTTTCAGGGAGCACACTGAAGGAAGCTTTGTGATGAAGGCAGTGAGTGGCGCTGACACTTTTTGTCAGACAGAAATAATGAGTGACACAAACAGACAGAAAGCCAAGAGAAAACACGAAAAAAAACCATTTGAGTCACCAGAGCAGCACCAGAGTACCTGGTAAAATGGCAATGGGCACTGAGGCCTAATAATTGGTTGGCCTTGACGGAAAGTCGAGCCCCTGCCAGCCTGCCAGTGATGAGGTCATGGGACTGTGGAGCTAGTGGCCAGCCAGTTAGTCATGATCTTGGCCCATCCATCAAATTTCTTACGAGAATAAATCTAAAGTGACAGCCATCATAGGCTAAGCTTAGTAGCGTGGGGCTGGTCAGTACAGTCCAGGCAATAAGATGTGCAGGGTTTTTAAAGCTTTTTGAGTTGGAGAGAGCGGGAGAGAGCCCGGCCTGGGATGGTAATATTTTACACTGAGCAGTAATTCCAGCTAACGGCAACCATTAAGATTCTGTTTACTTACTGAGAAAAATTAAGATAAGATTAAGAGGCTACAATTCCCTCTTTCCAGATCTTTACCATCTGTCTCCTTCTATATCACTGTGTGTGTGTCACTGTTATGTTTCTTTCTCTTCTATTTTTTTTCCCCTTCTCATTGCTTTTTGTTCTATGTAGGTGTCTGTGTGCTGCTCTTCCCCTATCACCAAACTAATGTGGCTGCCCAGTCTCCAAAATCAAGACAGAAATGGTCTGAGATGTAAACGCTATAAAATTCCACGGTGTGAGGTCCCTTGTGAGAGTTCATCAGCTTCTGAGCATTCAAGTGGAGAATGTATCATTTATAGATGGTGCTTATGAGGCATTAAACTCTCCCAAGGCTGTTAAAGTCTAAACAAAGAAGATGAGGTACGGGTGTCCCAAAGGACATATGGCACTGGGCTCTTTAATGCCACCGTGTCATCCGTGTGCAAGTGTTGTCTGAAAAAGTTGAATGCTCTATCAGCAAAGAGTGAGCTCAGGGAATTGAACTCTCAACCCCTCTGGTAATTTTGTGAAGTATGCAGCACAATGACTGTATCGCGTTGCTGACCAAAAATGTCACCTTGCCCTTTCCCTCTTGTCAGAAAGAGCCTGTCAGAGTCCTGGGGGCACTAACTAATTACTGTTCCCTGTGCTGGATTGGGGATGTAGAAGGGGTGTGTGTGCCCCTGTGTGGGTGTGATGTCTCATGAATGTTTTGTGTAAGAGAGACAGTGTCTGTGTGTGTGCGTCTACTTCCAAATGACAAACCACTGCTGCTGTAAGGTCAGGCACAACTTGCGTATCAGCTCCTTGGTGAGACAACAAGCAGATGTGTAACAAACAAGTCAAGCAGCAACCGCGGACGAACTATGACAGAAAGCGAAAGTTGACACAAGTAGAGATAAACAAGGTAATATGGAACATGTCTTTATAGGATGAAAGAGACCGAAATATACCTACACTTGCAATTAATTGCCACCTTGGGGCCTGAATTTCACTTTACTCAAGTAAATTTATACCCTTATTACTATATATTTAAAATACTTAATGAAATAACTGGGCCCACAGCAATATATATTTTGTGGTGCCTGTAGACTGGGGCAATTCCCATTTCCTCTTGTTCATGTGCTGGAGTGTGGAGATGGCGAGTAAAATGTTACCATGCTAATAGTTAAATTGAGCAAAATTATAAAATAAAACCAGTACTGGCAAATTACACAATTCCCCTTTGCTAAATTGGACAAAATTCCTCTCTTGTATTATAATGATAGAACAAAGAGTAATTGTTTTAGATTAAATACTGTGCAAACATACAGTAGTTAAACAACCTGAGCTTTCGGGGGGAATGACAATGAATCAACCTCAACTATTGTGGCCTAAAAAACTGTCCATACAGATTTTCAAGGGAAAAACACAAGAAAACACAACTACCACAGGACACACCTGCTTCAGCATTCACACTGTGCTTCAGACTTCTCTGGCAGAAGAATCGAGTCATCAGCAGGTTATCAGCCTATGTGGACACAGAACTTCATTAGCACACACACTGCGCGCCAGCTAACGCGGCATAATTTTACACCCCCGCTCGACCCCAGTGCGAGCGATTCTGTTAGCATGTGTTCCGTGTTGCAGAGTTTTTAGTGTGTGTACAAATCTGTGTGAACGTGATGAGGTGATGTGGACGAATCTGATCTCAGCCATCTTTACATCTGTGGTAAAAAGGTTTTATTGACCTGTACACTTTGTGAAACACAAAGATGTTGTGTGTTATGATATTAATGGAACTACAATAGAAAATTCCAATATGATAAAATATTACTTATTTCTTATATTTGTGCCCTGTCAGGACATAATACATGAAAAACTTTGTTTATTCATCTAATAGTCACTGACATGGCTGACATGTTTGGATATGACTCATTTTGTGTTAGTAAGTCTGTACAGCTATAATGTATGTTGTATTGAGTTGGCAGGCCAAGGTGATTTAGGAGTGTTTGTGTTCGTGTGTGTGTGTGTGTGTTTCGGGGGGAGAGGCATGCTAGTCAGCAGAACAGGGTTGTGGCTCAATGTTTGTCTCTGCAATGTGTTTAATGGGCCTTCCACACATAGTGCCTCCTTGGTGAGAATGATGCTAATTACTGTACAGCACCTTGCTACACTCTCCTGCTGCTCCCCCCGCCTCACAAAGACACACACCAAAGAAGCCTACAAAGATCCACATGAGTAAGCAGGTACACTGCAAATGCAACCACAAGCAAATAAGCTCACACTCAACTAGGCGTGCGTGTGTATTCATATACACGAACAGGTTCACACACATGCACACACACTCTTAAAAAAAAAAGCACATACTCACAATACTCGGCACATTCCTGCCCTTAGCCCACTTTTTCATTGCTCTCCTGCTACTTCTTCTAGCTTTTTTCTGCTTTTCTTTACAAGCACAACCTACACTGTTTCTTCTCCCTTACTACATGTTTTTTTGTTCTTCCCAGACACACATTTACACATTAACGCATATTTCAACATCAACATTTCGACAAATGAACTCCTATTTCTTTCCCACTGTTTGCCTCCTGGAGGTAACTCTTTAACCTTTCACATAAGCATCACCTCCTCAGCATCACCCCTGACACGATTCCCAGGATTATCCGAGTTCACAGGTCACGCCCGCACATTGATCCAGAGGAAACGAATCAACATCTTCAGTCATGTAATCTCAGCTTCTCCACAATCAGTCGTCCTTGAAGTCGAACCAAGCAACCATTATAAGCTTCTTATTCAAATAGATGCAAGGAACCAATGCTCAGCTTCAGTATGCAGTGAGGCAGGCTATTGCATGTAGGCCTGCGTAGATATGGTATATGTGTGCATGTGTGTATCCTGCATGAGCAAATATGTGTGAGTGCACATGCATATCATATTTGAATTTGAATGTTTGGAAGTGTGTAGGTCAGAGACAGAGATACACATTAAAGCACGCACACACACACACACACACACACACACACACACACACACACACACACACACACACACACACACACACACTAATAGGATGCATAAAGCAGTATGAAGCTTTAAAAGAGGGTATGGGTGAGTGTGTGCTGTCCACGACTGCAATCAATTACAAAGCATTGGGGCTGCATGTTCTAATCAGAGGCATAAATGTCAGCTCCTTTCCGCTGCACATGCCTCCATTTGCATCCATTAATGCAGAGTGAGAAAGAAAGAGCGTGAGAGCCAGTGAAAGAGAGAGAGAGAGCAAAGCTGGATGGTGTCTCATATGGAGGAGGTAAGATCAGGCCGGATGGTGAAAAAGCAGCAGAAAACAGGACATCTGAGCAGTACAACTAGTGACAACACACCAACAAGATAATGTGGAAGGCCATTACATACATACAGTTGAATACATACAGTATATGAATACAGCATGACCAAAGGTATGTCCGTCATTTTGGGAGTTGAAAGACAGACTGTCAAGACCCTGGAGGTAAATTTGGTATTTGTGATAATGGGGCTAAAGACAATTTGACTTTAAAAAAAGAGCAATTTTCATATATTTTATTGATCCCATACGAAAATTGTGGCCAGCTACTACATTCATGAAGCTACTAGGTATAAGTTTAGTGTCCTGTTCAAGGATACATCAACATGTGGCCAGAAGGAAATTGGACGACTGCTTTACCAACTGAGCCAGAGGTGCCCATAAAAAATGCACACATAATACAGTAAGAAAAAAATAACAACAACAAAAAAATAGAGCGAAAGGCCTGAGGACACACCGAGTACCCACAGCAAACCCAGTAGTTGCAGCTGTGATAGCAATTAGCCCCTTATGTATTAAACATACCTTTGTAGAGAGCAGGGAGGAGACAGGAGAGGAAGGGAGAGAAATGGAGAGAAAGAGCTGGGTGAATAGTAGCCAGCGGAGCATCTGAATCATATCTCTTCCTCTCTTCCTTCCTCTTTCCCTACTCCCCTGCCTCCCTAAACAGAAAAACAGTGAAAGCTATTCCCCACGCTGCTGTACAGCGTCTCGGAAGGTTCCGAAGTGATTAAAAGTCTGACAGCGGACACTTGTATACATCCACACAGCATGTAAACAGCTAACTCTCCCTTGTGCTGGCTACCATTTTGCCTTCCTTTCTCTACCTGTCTCTTCACATGCCTATTGCTAGAGAACAGGCACTGGGTTCACATGACTCACAGTGCTTCTCCTCTCCATCCTTTTGAAGACTAATCGACCCTTCACTTGAGCCTAATTGATGCTGCATCGCTGAACACTGGCTCTTGGATTATTCAGTCAAACATGTTTAACTGGTTCTCAGACTACAGGCTGGAAAAACATCTTGACTTTGGTGAAGCAGACAATATGCATTTACGTACAATATTATTTTAAAAACAAAGTTTTAGCCACTTAAAATACATGTCAAGAAGCTCCATGTATGTAACACGCACACATCATGCTGCCAGGGATTAATATTAAGTATTGAAAATATTAACAATTAAGGTGCACTGAATAGTAACATGAATATAATATTTCTTTTTTCTCTGAAATGTTCAATCTGTTCTTTGCCACCTACAGTGTCATCACCGATGTCTATTGTATAATTCATAAAATGCTATCAATTCTGATGATTACTAGCTAAAAAAATGTATATACAGTATGATAATGAAGCGCCCTGATATTCTAATAGTTGCATACTATTGCTGCATACTGCATAACCACAGTGGCCTGGGTTCAAATTTGGCTACAGTACACGTCATAATCCATCTATCTTTATCTAGTTCGATAATGTTAGGAAGTGTTTGTTTTAATCAAAACTAGTGATGTTACTGTTAAATATCTTATTTCTCAAGTGACAAGGACGTTGCTATATTCAATGCTACACAATAGCATTGTCACTCCTTTCCCACTGACAGTCTAATTCAAATGTACTGGTTGTTTGCAGCACGCCTGATGGAAGGGCCATATGTTTCATGAGATGAGGTTATTCATAGATTGGTGTGTTAACCAGGAACACTGCTGAACCTGTCACTTCCTCTTGAGCTGACAAGCTTTATTAGAGAAGGGGAGGATGCTCCTGTTTATTCATTCACGGTCTACAGCACGTGGCATGTGTCAAACTAGATCCACCATGCATAAGCTTGTTACATTTGTTCAACTAGTGCTGTATTGGTACAATGGCTTTAGTCAGTCAGTTGTGATGGCATCAGATTTGTTCCCGAAAACAAGTGTGTGGGAGAACAGGGACACATGCCACAATATTGCGAGAAGGCAGATTGCCAGCACTCTAAAAAAGGGGTGATTGCTCACTTTTGGATACTTGCTGTGGTATCACAACAATAAGCCATTTTTTTAACAGACGTCTGACTATCACACACAAATAAGCATATGGCTGAAATGAAAAAAATATTTCAGCCCTCCCAGTTGCACATAGACACAGATACACATACACACTTCAAAACCCCAATCTGTTTGGCTGCTGTTTTTGTCAGTTTATGACCTAAACCCCCCATTGTTGAATTAACCGCAGAGAGAGGGGTGGGTGGCTGGAGCCACAGTGCCAGGGCTATGCTGGCCTAGAAAAAAGCCACAACACAAACTAAGTCTTGGCAGGGGATAGAGAGGCAGTATTTTTCCAAAAACTGATTACCTTCCCTCTCCCCAGTGCTCCCTCTCTCTCCCACTTTCTCTCTCTCTGAGACAAGCTGTTCCCTTGGCAGCTGTTTCGACAATGCAGATCCCCAAGCGCAGGGGGTGGTTGGAGTGTATATGTGTGTGTGTGTGTGTGTCCACACCATGAGAGGGGGGGATGGTGGGGTCACTAATTTAGCTACCCTCCAAATGCAAATCAGAACATAAACATGCCAGGCTTTTTCCCTCTGAGCCCACAGGATGCTGAAACACAGGAGTTCGACTAGCACTCAACACTAGTGTCAGATGCTGGAAACCCTGCACTTTCTAAGGGCCAGGTCTTTAGTTGGATCCCCTTCTGTTTAATGTCTGGCCTCATTGTCAACTTTTTCCAACTGTAAGCTCTACTAGAGAGGTGCTTTTACCCATCGGACCCAAATTTGCTGGCCTCATAGATATTATACTAAAGGGTAATAAAACAAATTCTACGCATTACAGGCTTGCCGACATACAGCTTTGGCATTTTTGAATAATATTATATTTTATACACGCACACAAAACTATTATAGGCAAAAATAACAATATACTTTCAACAATGCTATTCTGGCAGGACTCATTAGAGGATAGATGATCATCCTCTACCTAAAACATGAGTCACATGTGGCCAGGGAGCCCATGGGCAGGAAGCAAACACATCATAATCCTCCGCTGTAATTGGGCAAATGAGAGATGTTGCCATTGGACAATGGCACTGAAACAGATGGTAACATAGTGGTAAAGTAAATACCCCACTACCCATATCCTGGTTCTCTCTTTCTTACAGTATTGCTCCAAAATGAAGAAGCAGGCATTGTTTCAACAGCCGCTACAGAGTGTCTGCATCTTTCAGACTTACACTCAAACACACACACAACTCTTCCACCATAAGTGAATCTCTCTCCCATCAAAGCACCTTTTCCTCCAAGACCCCCCAATGTGCATGCTCGCTAAGAGCCCTCCTTTAAGCCCCTAATGCACAAGCAATCAGATTAGGGCCGTCAATGTAAGCCTTGAATTACTCACATTATGACTTGATTGGCCAATAATTTGATTGGAGTCACATCTCTACTTCCCCTGGTTCTCCATATCCCATCTTCCCTGTCCCTCCCTCTCCTCTCTGATACGTCTTCTCTCTGTCTACCTCTCGCTTGAGGCAACAACAACAACGAGTATAGCTGTCAGCTTTTGAGGCAGGGTGTGACCGTTTCCATGGGGATTGTAAAACGGAATTGTCAAGGGAAAAGAAGCCGTCTTACTGTAAGTCAGATGCAACGTTTTAAACCCTCAAACAAAAACATGTAATTCTCCTGTGACAACAAAGCACTGACTATTCTATATAAGGAGACTAAGGATGAATATTAACATTCAATTCATATAAAAAGGCTATAAAACTATACGGATAATTCTAGGTACTGTGTTCAGATACAAAGTTAAATCGAATGATGTAAAGTACTATTAAAAAAAATTAACACCAGAAGGATTTTTTGTTTTAAATTTATTTTTGTCCTTACGGCTTATCCCGTGAGTTCAGGGTCGCCACAGTGGATCATTGTTCGCATGTTGATTTGGCACAGTTTTTACGTCAGATGCCCTTACGCATGCAGTCCTCCCCAATTTCTACCGGGCTGAGAGCGGCACTGCACAGCTGGGGATGGGAATGGGCTGTTGGGTGTTCAGTTGCCCAGAGACACTCGACATATAGCCAGGCCCGAGGATTAACCCGCTGACCCTGTGGTCCATGGACGACTGCCTTACCAACTGAGCTACAGCCCCACTTGCTAATAACTCATCTATAGAATATGAATTTTACTAGCTTCAGTGGAAACAAAAACATACAATAGCCATCTAATTCTAATCAGAAAAGACAAAAATGGAATAACAAAACAATCACAAGCTCAATAATTATGTGTGACTGTATGATATGTAGTAACACCACATGGGGATTACCACCTTTACAGATGGAAGCAGGTAATTTACATGTTCATTCAGTTCAGTGATACCGCCCTGTGAATTCATGTAACAACTAACAGTGGGCGGTAAACAGGTAGAAATACTGGTATAAATATCAGGATAAATCACCACAGAGGTGTAAATGTGTCCAACTAGCTTTTACTGAATGACCCAGGAATAAAAAAACTGTTCTGATTGATAGGTGTTAGATAAAGTTTTGAGTTTATGAAAAGGACTTTCAAGGAGTAAAGTCCTGAACCTAAAAAGTGTGAATTTACTGGCCAAAACTGGTAACAAAGAAAATAGCCTCCATGTAACGCTTGATAAGCACAGTGGTGCGTGAAGGCGTGAGAGTAAAGTTACATAATTGCCCTCCCAGCCCCCCCAAAAGAAAAAAACGTACATTACTCACCCCTAATGACAAATATTCATCAGATCTTCATGCCAAAAAGGTTTTCTCTGTGAGTCGTCCCAACAATATCCAGCTGACTCAGGCGCTTCTCAGTTTACAGAAAACATACATTATCAAAACGGAAGGATCTGGAGCAAACTGATATATTTGCTGTTTACTGGTGCAAACAATTGGCACGTTTTAACACACTTGTGTCTTCATCAGAGTCTAATTCCTTGGTAGATAACAAACATTTATGTTTTTCATAAAAACCTTTGGCAGAAGGTACAGCATTAGAAAAATGTTTTTTGCTCTTTAGAACATTTTTTTAACTATACTTCCTTTTCAGTTTGTATGAACACAGACAGTCCTGATCATGGGGCAGTCAGTCCTGATAGAGAGTAATGAGATGTAGTAAAAAATAAAAAAATAAAAACATCCCTATAAATTAACCTAATCTCACAGAGGGGCCCCCAAAGAGGCTTATTATTATTCTGCATGGCAGTGCCTCCACACCAGCTAGCTTCACAGGGCTGTCTCTTCCTTTTTTTCTGACAGTTATGAGGTGTACATACTCTTTTAATAAGGGAATGCTGATTCTGTGATGTGGTTCAGCGGTTGCTACGCTGCTATAAGACATATGGCAAACAAATCTGTTTTTTTCCTTATGAGAACTCGCAAAGACTAAGGAAGCCAACAGGTCTTTTATTTAGATATCCGGCAAAGGAACTTAATAAAACATCACAGAATGATGTAAACCTTACTGTCAAACAGATACCACACATGAGGGGCAAAAGGGAAGGAAGAGAGGCATTAGTAGATCAACTGATCTGCAAACAGCCTGGAGTACATTTTAAGGAGTCTCCATTCCTATTTCACTACATGGAGGGAAAGCAGCTGATTCAGTTTGACTGCTAACTTCAAAATGAATCTGTGAAGAGTGTGTACGGCTCTGCAAATTAGCCTGGGAGACATTTTGTATCTATGTCACAAACTGAGTAGAGAGTATAGGGATGGATGCTCGCTCTACTGTGCTGATGGTTTGATGGTAATCATGTCCCTGATTTTTCCTCCCTCTTCCATCTTGTCTACCATTCGCAGCTTTAACTTTCCACATGTCAAACGCCTCTGGAAGGCGGCAGCCATCTGCTATGAATTATACAATGTTCTGAATCAAATGTAACAACACAGACTTGCAGCCATGTAAACACAGGCATACGCAAATGATGGCAGCAGACAAACCACAGTCACTGGCAGAAACAAAGATATCCCAGGGAGCTAACCATGTTTGACGCATATGAAGATGAAATGTTTTCTTTCTTTTGAGAAGGCACACACAGCAAGGTGCAGACTAGTAAGGGGCTCCAAACAAATCCATCGAAATCAAAACGCAAACTTTATTCACCAAAGTTTTTGGTTGTCAGGCCCTTGTGTGCTAACTAAAGTTTGGTAAATGGAGAGAGTACTACTGTGATGTGTTTTTATTTTGATGCATCTGAAAATGTAGCCATCCAGAAGAAAGCCACATACCATGGGTACAGACGAAGAATATTTTGACCCCCCCAAAAAAGAAAAGAAAAGAACACACACATACACACACACACACACACACACACACACACACACACACACACACACACACACACACACACACACACACACACACACACACACACACACACACACAAAGAAAATGAGAAGGGTGAAGATAGGGTGCAAAATCTTTAGGCTTCCAATTATCATCCACAGCAGTCAGAGAAGAATAAAAGAAGCAGCTAAGACATCCCGGAGTATTCCAAGATGCTGTCAGACAGACAGGTCACCACCTTGATCACGGCGTATGATAGCACAAAGCCAGTAATGCTGCGATAACCTAAAAGATATTGCAAAGGTAAAGCTAGAGATAGCAGCGAGATAACCCCCACACAACACAGCTGCAACACACCTCAGAAGAATGCTGTGATATCACAAGCAAAGCAAAACAAAGCAGCACTCGGGCCGAACATCAAACATACAGTAAGTGAAGGAGACAGGATAACAGCTTTTTAGGGAGGAGTGGAGGAATGAGAAACAGCGACAGAGCTAACAAAGACAAATGGAGATAACAGGGACATCGGAAAGAGAGACAACACAACAAGCAGGCATGCAGTTGCACACCAGACAATACGATGCATCCAGACAAAAATATTGATGCCGTGCAGAGAGAAAAAGGGGCAGCAGAAAATTTTGTAACTTCCAGATAAGAGATGATATAAATACTGTACATATGCAGAAAAAGCACCATTTGTATGACAGATAGCATTTTCAAATAAACAGTTTGATGAAAGTACACACTGAAACTGTGCAATGCCAAAACAACACCACTGATAACATTTTATTTACTATTTAAATAATAAAAAAAAATAAAACAGCAGCCATTGTCAAGTTGTCAGAGTGAGTTTCCTGAAACATGTTGTCATCCATGGCATTAAGGAATGGTTTGGAATGGAAAAATGTTTGCAGTAGAGGTAGTGTTCCTGACATCAATTCACCCACGTGCCAAACGTCTTCTCCTCTCTCGCTTTCTCCTTCTAAAATGCTGACCATCTTTTCTTTCATCTGAAGTCTGCAGGAATAAAAACTGTGTAGTGCAAGATCCTTGTCACCGTTGCCTAAGCTTAACTCTTTTTTCTTTTCTCCTCCATGTTCATTCCCTCTTCTCCCCTGCAACTTGGTCAAAGTGTACTGTACCTACAGGAAATGCACCCCCACAGGGTTAGAGGTCTAAACTACACTGTCCTTGACTTTTTAGAGACAAAGCTCATCATCTCTTTTACCTAAAAAAAAAAAAAAAAAATAGACCCGTCATACTGAAAAGAATACTTGTATTGTTTTGATGTTAATCATTATTGTCTTTATCCATCTCATCCACGGACATGTTCACAAACTCATGGGAGCGCTGTCAGTGAGATAAAAAGGAACCCGTTACTCTTGCTTTCCTCTTCCTCATTAAGGAGAATGAGGGGCTGTTTTGGTGTCAGAGAGCTGGTCAATCAACCCTTAGCAGGACAGAGCTGCAGACCTGATCTACCCATCTCTGCTCTCCCTGGACTTGCTGCTCCCTCACATATGAATGGGGCTACTGGAAAGTCAAAGACAAAAAAGATTTGCATGGAGGAATGAATATGCTGTTTATCATTGTATGAGTGTGTGTGTTTTACATATACACTGTATAAGAAACAAAGTATACTGTATGAAATACAAAATGTTATTTTAGTATATCAGGAATTGCTCAGCTATGTCTGGAAAGGTGTTTAAAGTGTAAGAACTGAAAGACCATGCCACAGCATCAAACATACCATTTAAAATAATCCACTTAGATCAACTCTAGGTGTGATGGGCCCATAAACTCACACAAGCGTGCAACTGGATATAAGCAGTAGCTTAAAGTTGGCACGTGAACTTTTGTGGCTGCTGCTGAAGCGTTACATTAATCAAGGATCATTTTATATGTGTTTAAAGCTTTATGTTTTAATCATGTCTGTATTAGCACTTGATAACACATTATAATGCCTGTTAAGGTGAATTTTGTTCCAGAAACACATCGTTTTCATAATTCAACACAATATTAATACCTAAATTAATAGCATAAACTGCTTTTTTTGGGGGGAGGGGGGTTTGTCCTTTTGGCTTATCCCGTGAGTTCAGGGTCGCCACAGCGGATCATTGTCCGCATGTTGACTTGGCACAGTTTTCACACCAGATGCCCTTCCTGATGCAACCCTCCCCAATTTCTACCGGGCTTGGACAAGCACTGCACAGCTGGGGAAGGGAATGGACTGTGGGGGGTTAAGCGTCTTGCCCAGAGACACGTATAGTCGGGACCGGGAATCGAACCACTGACCCTGTGGTCCATGGATGACTGCCTTACCAACAGTGCTACAGTAAACTGTAACAATGGAAAATATTCTGAATCTGAATTCTATTGTATTCTTTGCAGACATCACAATATCAGAAATCATGCACTGAACACGAGTGTTAAATATTAAAGGATTTTTAAGAGTGTATTTAAATCTAATTTTTTTTTTTACTGTTTGCTTTGGGCACTTTAAGAATTCATTACTGCTGCATTCACGCATGCTTTTACTGTAACTTCAATTTAAATACAGCATATACTGCATGTTAGGGTTAGGGTTGTCATAATGTCAGCATTTACTGAGAGGCTCTATACAGGTGTGAGTACGTACATCATTGTAATTCAAAATCACTTTGCCCCAAGCAAACACAGTGCCAGGTTTGTACATTTTCAAATTTTAAGATGAAAAATGCTGTTTTTTTTAATACTTTTGAGGCCAGACAAAAGCAACAAAAGGAAACTGACAAAAAACAGGCTTCATGAGCACTACACTCAAGGTAAAATTACAGTTTCTTGAACTAGAGGATAGCAGTATAAGCAGCCATGAAGTAGTATTTCTGACACATACACAATGAAAGAAAAGTGTTTTCTTCTTATGTAAATCAATAGTTGTTGAGGTTGAAAATGACAAATAAATGGAGTGACAACACTGCACAGCAGAAGAAAGCAGGGGTGGACAGAGGATTAGATGGAGAGATGGTGGGCACAGGGAGGACTGGGGTGGCTGGCACTGACGAATCTAATCCCCGAGTTAATTGGTATGACTAATGAAGACAAATTGAAATGGGTCAGCTGTATCAGGAAAAGATGAAGGGTGGAAGAGATGGCTCATTGTGTACAATGCACACGTAGTCTAACACAAAAAGACCTGGACAGGTATTCAGAAGAATTATAGACTGAATTTGACATACATACTGTATGCGGAGTACAATGTGAAACGTTTAAATTGTTGCCTAGTTAAATTAAAATTAAGTCCGTGACAGTGAGAAATGAAATTCTACTAGTAAAGGAATCTACCAACATTCTTGGCGAAAGCTTTTCTTAACACTGAAACTGCACCATTGATTTTCCAATATTCACATTTTATTCACAGGACATCTTCTCGGGGTCAGCTGAGAAAATGAATGCAAAGTGTTTCACCTGGTCCATTTGTGTCAATGTTGAGTGTGGTAGCCCAGTCCTTTGAACGTTGTCTCTGCTGGCCTGCTAATTGAGGCAGATCAATTCACAGACAGCGAGCAGGTTGGCACAGTTGCCACATCAAAGAGATCCTAATAACTGCACAGTGTCCATTACCAGGCCTGAAAAAGCCCTATTTACGTTTGCTTCAAAGCAAGCATGGCAGCATTGTATAAACCCAGAATACAGGCCTTCCCTGTTTTTTTCCAACCCTTCAAATTAGGCACAAGGCCATTTTGAAGCAGTCGGGTCCAGAATAGATGCTATTCACACATACATAAATACAACCACTCCAAGTTGTATGTTTGTATGTATGTTTTTCTTTGCTGCCAGAGTAGAACCCAATAAAAACACATGCAAAAGAACCTATGGTAGTCACTGTGAAGAGAACGATTCCTCTGTTTCACACAGCAGTATGAGGCTAATGCTGGCTATGGCAAGTTTTCCCTCTCCTCCTCTTACTGTACCTCTCAACTTGCAGTGGCAAGAAAAAAAATTTGGAACCTGCATTAGTATACAAAATGGTCTCATAATATGTCCAGAAATGAATCCATTGTCATGTGTCAGTCTATTTTTGGTTTAATAATAGGGGTACAGTGTATTATTTGGATGTTATAATGTTATACGTTGGTAAGAATCTATAAGTTAAGAATATTCAGGTACTTGTTAAGTACTGCCACTTTAAAAAATCAGGTTCTCAGCTACACAGATGAACAGAGAGGTTGGAGTTATCTGTTATCTGTTATGGTCTAGTGTGGATGTACACGGTTTCTTACTGTGTTCTGTGAAGTTTAGGTTGTTATGCTGGGAAAACTGGAATTTATTTAATACTGTAAGTGGTGTGTTTTGCTCTATACTGGAAATCACTGGACAAGCTTGCATTTACATATATTCTAAAAAGACACACAACTATGAGTTTATGAGTTGTGTTGTGTTGTAGCTGAAAATATCTGTATCTATAATAAAAAAGAGCAGATTAACCAATCATTTAGAAAAACTAAAATTCCAAAGAGTTGCCATCATTTTTCTTATGGTGATATCTTTCTCACTCAACTCTTCCTGCCTTAGAAGTGATAAGTCGGTAACTTTGTTCATTAGTGCAGGCCTGTCTCCTGCGGAACAGGCTGTCTGAGGTGACATTATGGCTGGCAGGCCTCTCACTCTTCCCTTTCCGGTGCTCTATCTATCTGCAGTGTTTCCCACTTTTTGTCTCCCTCTCGACTCACTTTTTCTCACACTCTTGCCTAACTTTTTTTTTTTTTTTTTTGCTTCATCTCTTTTCACTGCAGCTCTCAATGATTTCCACTTAGTCTCACTTTCTTAGTCTCTCTCACGCTCTTAGCTCGGCACGTCTCCACACTGCTTGGTGAAATAATTTACCGCACGCAGCGTTCCTGCAGATGATTGAAGCATAATTAGACGGCAAAGACAGTGGAAGCCAACAGAGGTGCTTGGGAGCCAGTGCTCGTCAGATGGTCCGTCTCACTCTTACTGGCTTTGCCCTTCAAAACTATCACTCCTGCATGAGGAGTGGGAAGCGAATGGTGTGCTGAGAAACACCGCAGCTAACTGCAGTGCAAAAAATGACACGCTCACAAGTGACTATATTTTTTTTATGAGCAATATTATCTCACTGCACTGCAGATATTTCTATAGATCAACATTTCCATTTTTTATTCATGCCAATGTAAAAGTATCATCTTCGGTGTAATGAAATAACACTGAAACCACTGCGCATTACCATGGGATAAAGTTCATAAACCTATTTAAAGTGGCAAACATATCTGCCATTTATTGAAAAGAACACTGCAAACAATACACTTTATCGCTTTAAAAGTAAAATAAACCAAAGGTATAGAGACCCAACATGATGCTTAAGTGCATCATCGTACATTCAGGTGAATGTGAGTGTAATTGTAAGTGTAGAGAAAGCTCTGTGCCGCAGAGTCTGAAAGCCGAACAGTCACCTTGGCAGTGTACTAAAGCTACTAAAGCTTGCTAAGGGATAAAACTGTAAGTGAAAACAAAGACGTGAAGTACTGTATATGCACAAAATGCTTATGTGCTGACTAAAATCATTCACATCCTTACACACTTTATTGAAATATGAAGCACGGTAGGCAAAAAATATGGAATTAAATGAGCTGCTGTGAGTGACTATAATCATAAGGATGTCCCTGTCGATGGAAGGTTCAGGTAGAAAGTGCTGATAGCCACAGTGCGTTCTGTCACCATATGCTCTGCGAACAAACACTGTGGTGGATGTCGAAGGGGAAATGGTATCGCACTCAAGGTGGCATACATCGAACAGAGGGGTGAGTGATGCCGCTGAGTAAGCACCTGTATCCCCAAAGTCGGTCCAATTATCCTGCTGTATTCACAGTGTAATGTATTAGGCCTACATTCTCCACAGATTTAACCCACACTTGGGGAAAGGTATGCTACCCCGGACTGGCTTTTGTCAGCAACCAGCTAAATAACAGCAAAGTCAGCCACCCCTCTGATTAGCACCCAGAGGTCATGCTGTGTTGAGCCAAACTGTGGATTCCTGGGTGTCATCGGAGCTAAGACGTCCGAGGAGTCACCTTTAAAAGATAATAAGAAGACTGCTGACTGACTGCAGACCACCCAAAGTGGGACCCATGCTTTTCGCATGAATATAAATGTGATATTGACAGGAATTATTCCCCAGGAGAGAGAGGGGAAAAGACAGCAGAAGAGATGGAGCTAGTGAAAGGGTGTGAGAATAAATGAGATACTGAGAGAGACAGATAGAGAGAGCAAGAAGACTTAGAACTCCAGTTCGTTTCACACCGTTAAACCATCTGAAGATGACTGGTGACTACTGGTTGATGGGCCGGTGCGAGTACTGTGTTATCATAAACATTTGGGATTCACTTCATGGAGGCACTTTAATGAGGCTTTTGGCATAATTCCCCAAGGGCAAGCAGCAACTTTCTGTCTGCCTGTAGCTTTTGTGGTCCTTATACCTTATACGTATTGGAACAGGGGTAGTGATGGCTTCACACTGCAACACAGGCAGGTTTAAAGCATGGCATGTTCAAACTCTCCAAACCAATATGGTACCATTGCTTTGTTTGTCACACTGTTTATTGTATTATAATTTCTGAACAATCTGTATCTTTATATCTTTACAGGTATCATAAGATTTGTCTTGGATTCAAACAAAGCAACTGCTATCCTCTAGTTTAAACTGGCTTTAGGAATTATTTCAGTGCACTTTGTACAATGTCAGACTCCGTAGTAAGTTAGATCAGCTTTACTTATTTTAGGCTGTCCATACTGAGACAAAGTAAAATAGTAAAAAGAAAAAAGAAAGCAGAAAAGGATAGATTTGTTTTCATCTGGGCTGTTATCAGCCGAAGCCAACTGCAGCGAGAATAGTAAGGGATGATTTCCATAAAGACTGGCTGTTGTCTGAAAGCAAGCAGCTGTCAGGCGGAATTACCTCTCAGACACAGACACCACAATCGAGGGTGCCCTTCCCATAATTCAGTCTGATTGGCTCAAGGGGAAAATGGCAGCCTGTGGAGAGTGAGGCGAGCGGCTGGTTGACAGGTTTGCATTTGCGAAGCTAGACGCGGCGTTTACCTGTTATCATTCTGTCTGCTCAACATGTCAGTTTTCTGAGTTCAGAAAGCTACCTGAACAAAGTGACACAGAAGATAAAGTCTACGATGTGACGAGGCAAATACGTGCCTATGCTATATTTCTCTCTCACACACTCCTACACGAGATGTGGGAAAAATGATTGATATCACAATAGATCATGAAGTTATCAAGTTATGTTGTGATTATCAGCATACTCTCTAAAGAGTCACAAGGTGTAGCTGTTGTAATTAAATGTATTTGATTGATGGATTGTGATATTGTTTTTAATTATAATTTGTTCAAAGACACTGTAATTCTGTAAGGGGTGTAGCAACAGTTCAGTGAGGGCACATCTGTACATGATCTGAAAGCACAGACAATTCTTACATTTTTGGAATTCTGTTGCACTGAGAAAACATTTTAAAGCAACCAAGGAATTTACTTGGCTCTATACATCTTCTTCACATACCCAGATATTGTGGCATAATATTGAGCAAACTGTGTCATATCACTGCCAGGTGCTTGCAATTACTGTACATACAATTAGAGAATAGAGAATTTAGTAGATGCACCTACAGTTTTTTGCTTTTTGCCAACTGTTAACATTGCTTCTATCTCCTAACAGTTTCTTTAATGTTGTTTAATTCATTTTTAATTTTAATCTTACAGCTCTACCTTCTATTCCCTGCACAAACACAATGCTACCATCTCATCCAAGTGCTTGTGTGAACAAGTTAAAGCACATTTCCAAACCTTTCAAAGATTTATTTTAATGTAGGGTTACTGTACAATATTAAAAAAAGTCAATTACACTTATGGCACTGATAAATAATCTATTCTAATGCTTTGCATAGATCTGAAATGATATACATTACCCAGAAATGTGAAATAAAAATTTTCTGTTATCTTCTTTTGTTTATAATACTAAAACCAATGTAATAATACTGTCATAATACATAAAACTAATAAAATGTATACTAAAATACAAGAATGCACATGAGTATATATGCAGAAGCACAGACACACTCAACCACAGATTCACACTGTCAAGTTCACACACAAACTTGCACCCACACAGACACACAAACATACTCCATACTTATGCTAAGTGCTCTTATCTGTGACTTGTGTAGAGGTGAGTGACAGGAAGGGAGGCGCAAGGGGGGAAGTGTCCTTTAGGTGTCTTAATTATGGCTCCTCTCCTCCCTCTCGCTGTCACCATCCCCAGGGGAGGGCAAGACAAAAGGAAGGCTATGTTTCATCTCTGCTGCCTTGGTATTTCAAATTCCAAGGGGAGTAAGGGGAGAGAGACAGCAGGCTGTTACATTGGAGGAGGAAGAGGAAATCAAGTGATGCTTTCCTCTTCGCTCTGTTTTCTCTTCTTGCCTCCTTCTTGCAGCTGTGTTTAAAATAAAGCACCTTAATAAAAGCGTTTTAATGGTGTCAAGGCAGGAAAAAGGCGCAACTTGATTACTGTGATGGTTTTATTTAATGAGCTCAAAGCCTCCGGCTCTGTCTTTCTGTTCGTTTATTACTTTGTTGTGGAGAGATATACGTGACAAAATGGAGCAGAGGGAGTGAGAAAATGAGCCTGAATGCTCTTATTGTGGAAGTCGTCTAGCGTTAGCAATCGCCTGTGTGATTTACACCTTCATCAATGCTCACCTGGGTTCTTCATCTGGCTCTGCCAGGGGAATGCCGCTCCGCCATGAGACAGCGGAGGATGTCAGAGGCACCTTGGCAGGTAGGCAGACACAAAGACTGCCTGCTGTTAATTATTGATGGGAATAAATTCTAATCATTGGATGTTTGGCAGGGCAACACATGGTGGATATGAATACAAATGTGCTTATGAATGAATGAGTGTGTGTGTGCTGAGAAGAGAACATTACGCAAAAGAGAAGCAGGTTGGAAAAAGAGAAGGTGGGGCAGAGGAGGAGGAGCAAATAGAGTGATGGTTATGATACTTAGTAAAGCAACATTAGAGAGATGCACAGGGAGTCTATAAAAGCAAAGTACTCCTTAATGACTCTTACAAGTGTGATAAAAGCACATAGCTGCAACATAGGATTCAGGATTTTCCATTTGTGTGAACAGAACAAGGGAACAATCAAAAATAAACTATTATACACACATGCTAATAGAAAATGAATGACACAGGGAGACAGAAATTCTTAAAAAGGTCAGCTCTTTTGTCCTGGGACACAAGACCCCTCTCTTGATAATACTGAGTGACAGAAAGAGAGCAATGCAAAGTGTGGTCTTAAAATGAGATGGGCAAAGAGCTTCTTATCTGTATTCTGAGAGCCTGCCCTCCTATAAATATTGGAAGAAGGACACTGGTGGGAGAGGAAACGGCCAAACGGTGCATTTGAGAAATGGCACACCTGAGCACCGCACGGAATATCATCTCCTCCTGTCAGATCTCATCCCATTTGATCAAAATAATTGCCACCTTCATGGTTATCATCAATTCTGTCATCTTCACTGGCGCCATCACCATTCTCCATCTCATCAGGGCTTCTTTGGCTTCAAGGGGGGTGAGGGGGTTCTGGACCCGATCAAATGTAGAACATCCCATCTCAGAAAATCACTCACAGTGTACAGTACCCTCATAGTCACAACCCTATTCCTTGCTTTAATGCTACTAACATTTTGTTCCCCTGTTTAGACAGGACTAGACTAACACCAGCAAATCCTCAGCTGGCACAGAAATAGCCTGGTTTAGCTTGTCTATCATGGGTTCCTGCCCCTCTCTGCTAAACTTCTGTACAGTTAACAAGAGAATGAAACGACTTTATCTGCACTGAGGGCTGTTGAGGTATAGCTACTGAGCCAGTTAGCTAAATGACAATCTGCTAAAATTGAGACACAGCTAAAGACATCATGTAAAGATGTACATTCAGTGGCAATCTTTAAGTTATAAAGAATTAAATACGGTAAGGTAAATGATGAATATGTGTTTGTTCCTTTAAGCCACATCCTCTCTCCATGTCTGTCAACTGGCTCCGTTGTGCCACTTCACTGTGACTGTGGTGCCAATTCAGGCCACCTTTGTGATACTGAAACAGTTTATCTCATCTGCTTCCACTTCACCAGGCTAATAATACTGCACAACATAGGAGAAGCAGCTGGGTAAACTTCAGTTAAAGAAGGGCCAGATCACACACCAGCAACTATACTATTTTGCTGTGCTATGATGAAACACAAATATATTCTTATGCATAACCACATGAAACAAGCCACCCACAAATGTACAAGCAAAGCCTTGATACTGGATCTGAGACTACAGTCGTGCCCTGTCACAGAGGGAGTCAGTAAGAAAAAACAGATCTGCGTGCACCACGGTTCCCTCTTAACTTGTCATATAACAACAAACACACAGGAGGAATGTTGTTAAACAACAAAGCATTGTGGCAAATTATTTTATAGTAAAAATGGGTTTATGTAGGAAACCAGTTTGCATGTTGGAGCTTTTAGATCCATCAACATATATTAGGTGTACGGTTAAATCCTTGGAGGGAGCTGAATGCGCAATAAGGTGCTAACGATCATTTAAGAGGAAGAGGCAGTGCAACTTGTTTTTAAACTTACCTTGGCCATTTGGGCCTGCACCCCAGTGGCTTTGAGAGATGACACGGCCTTCTGTGCTGCAGCTGGGCTGTCAAAATCCACAAAGCCATAGCCTGGAGAGAGAAAGAAAAAGTGGGAGGGAGAGAGAGAGAGAGAGAAAGAAAAAACAAGCATTAGTAAAGAAAAAATTGTGGCAGATGACTAACAAGGAGAATGACAGGCACTTGGTAATTGTAGCAGTAATAGGTTGGTAACATGACTACAGAGGCTGCCAGTTCTCATATCTGGTGAGCACTACATTGTTTGATAATTAGCGACACTGACGTTCATAGGGGGATGCTATGCATCTTAATTAGTAGCATGGATGAGCGATTTAGTAATAACAAACCCCGGCACCCTGCCCACCTCTACACACAGACACACACACACACACACAGTGATACACGTATGCAGGCAAACACACAGATGTACGCTTTGGTGCAAACCTACACAAACGAAAACACAAAGGTGCAGAGTAGGTTGCAAATCAAGAATAAATGTTGCCATTGTCGCAATACTGTTGTCTGTAGTTCAACAAGTGGAATAATTAATAATTCTACTGTATAAGTAAAGGGTAACTTGTAAAAACATATAAAATAAAATACTACACACATATTAATCCTTAAGGAAATCACGTTGTTGGTTTAAACTTTTTGATCTTTAAAGACTGTGATGTTAGCTGGCCAACATCTTGTTCTTCAACTCCCAGCATACAAACACAACCCCATTTCACAGCCTCCATAATCCGGTTCCCTCCTAACTAATTTTTCAAAGGTTGACAGTGTACCCGAACTGCTACAATTCTCTCTCCCCCTTTATTCAACTCCATCTCTCTAACATAGACATAAACACACACATTTTTCTCTCTCACAAACGTCGCCTTTATCTGCTTTCCGTCCTCCTCTGGGTCACTAACACACTCTCTCTGTCCCTCTCTCATATTTTTTCTAACATTAACAGCCGCCAGCCCCCATCCTGAAATTCATCAGCAGACGAAAGTGGAGGGAATGAAATCTGTGATTGTGATTTATGAGTTATTGTGATCCCGACGTTCTTCGGGATGTATCGGATACGGGGGTCACGCCTGTGTTAATTAAAATTTGGTGCCGGATTAAAAGCAGTCAATGGTGCCCTATGATCCACTGTTTCAGAAGGAAAGTGTAATTAGAAAAGGATAATGGGTGTGAGGCGGGGGGAGACTGAGCTGGTGTGCTTACCCCATCACAGCAGAAGCAATCATTTACAGTAGTCACACATACACACAGAGACTAACACCTTACTTTCTCAATATGAATGTGTGCAGTTCAGTTGATATAATCAACAAGCATCTCCCTTCCTTAGATGTGTGAGGTGTGTTTCTGTGTGGTGGTTGTGGTGGTGAGGGGCTGGGTGATAAGGTCACTTTCCTGTGGGAAGATGGTGGTGAAGGAGTGTGGAGTAATGTGAAAATCATAACCTGTGGCGGAAGAGAAATTGAGCGCGAGGACAGATTAATGGCCAGCTGTTAGAGTAGGGCTGGGAGGGGTGGGTCTTTAATTGTGAAAATATGAAGAGCCAGAGTGGAAATGTTCACATCCTAATACAAAACGGACAGAGTAACCAAACCTTTTCTTTAAAAAAGTTAATATTATAACGGATTATTTTCTAAAGTGGCTGCAAACAGAAAGTGTAAAAAAAAACAACTATTTATTTAAAAAAATCTAGAAACCTACAATTTAACTCAGTATTCAAGACAGCAAAAGTGAAGAGCTAATAAAAATCATTTTAAATTAAAGAGCTGGTTTAACCACTGCACAATAATAAAACACAACATTTCTTTCTTGTCTCTAGTGCCACCTAACCACATGCACAGAATGAAATTCTGAAATATTTGTCTCTGTAATTTCTCTCTACAGCACAAACACAACGATGACAGAAATCGTGTTTGTGGTGAACATTCATGAAATTCAAATGGTCTTTGGGAAACCACTTTTTCCTGCGACTACAGATGGTACCAAATGTCAATGAAAGATGAACCATTAACACAGCTTCAATGTGCTTTGGCATAGACTACAAGTCTCTACAACTCTATTTTGGTGTTTTAACAGTGGTTTCTTTACACTTGTTCCTCTATTGTCACAAGCTCATATAATGCATTGTGTGTGTTGTTTACTATAACTGACAGTGACTGCGTTTGCACGCATTTAAGTAACCGGGTACTCAGACATATCAAGTTTCTCTGATAATTGGGGAATGACGTTGACATGCACTTAAAAAACAAAGTTACTGGACATCCTTGTACACATGCAGAAGGAGAGTAACCTGATTTCTCCTCCACCACTGACTTATTTTGGAAGCCTGGTGCACAGATTTTAACCGAATTGTCACAGAAAACTACAGTTTATCCAGAAAGTATTCACAGCACTTAACATTTTCCACATCTTGTTGTGTTAGAGCCTTATTCCAAAACAGAATAAATTACTTACATTACTCAACATTCTATAAGCAATACCCCATAATGACTATGTGAAAGAAGTTAGTTTGAAATCTTTTCAAATTTATTACAAATAAAAAAGGGGAAAAAAAATGTACACGTACATAAGTATTCATGGCCTTTGCCATGACACTCAAAATTGAGTTCTGGTGCATCCTGTTTCCACTGATCATCCTTGAGATGTTTCTATAACTTGATTGGAGTCCACCTGTGGGAAATTCAGGTGATTGGAGATAATTTGGAAAAGCATACACCTGTCTATAGGTCCCACAGTTAACAGTGCATGTCAGAGCACAAATCGAGCCATGAAGTCCAAGGAATTCTCTGTAGACCTCAGAGACAGGATTTTGTCGAGGCACAAATCTGGGGGAGGGTACAGAAAACTTTCTGCATTAAGGTCACAATGAGCACAGTGGCCTCCGTCATCACCAAATGGAAAAAGTTTGGAACCACCAGGACTCTTCCTAGAGCGGGCCGTCCGGGCCAAACTGTGAGATCGAGAAAGAAGGACCTTAGTCAGAGATATGACCAAGAACCCAAATGTCACTCTGAAAGAGCTCCAGCATTTCCCTGTGGAGAGAGGAGAACCTTCCAGAAGGTAAACCATCTCTGCAGCACTCCGACGATCAGTGTGGTACATGTGGTTATGTATAAGCCAGAAGGAAACCACTCCTCAGTAAAAGGCACATGACAGCCCATCTGAAGGACTCTCAGATCATGAGAAACAAAATTCTCTGGTCTGATGAAACAAAGATTGAACTCTTCTGCCTGAATGCCAAGTGTCATGTTTGGAGGAACCCAGGCACCGCTCACCGCCTGGCCAATACCATCCCTACAGTAAAGCTTGGTGGTGGCAGCATCATGCTGTTTTTCAGCAGCAGGAACTGGGAGACTAGTCTAATGTGCAGACATCCTTGAAGAAAACCTGCTCCAGAATGTCCTTGAGTGCCTCAACTAGAGCCCAGACTTGAACTGATTAAACATCTCTGGAGAGATCAGAAAATGGCTGTGCACCAATGCTCCCCATCCAACCTGATGAGCCTGATGGAGAGGTACTGCAAAGAAAAATTGGACAAACTGTCCAAAAATAGGTGTGCCAAGCTTGTAGCACCATACTCCAAAAGACTTGAGGCTGTAATTGAAGTAAAGGGGCGGTGAATACTTATGTACATGTTTTTTTTTTTATAAATTAGCAAAGATTTCAAACATGGATTGGAATAAGGCTGTAACATAACAAAATGTGGAAAAAGTTTTGTGAATACTTTCTGGATGCACTGTATAAAAAAAAAGAGTGAAATAAAAGAAAGGGTAAACACACAGCTGATCTACAATGGGGACTTATTTAGACTTCTGTGAAGGCATTTGTGTTAGTTAAATTTTCTGTCTGACTTTAGGTCGTCTTTTTTTTAAAAAATGAGGCCGTTAATGATCTCTCCTATCATCCTATCAGTATTTCATTCTGCTGCGTGTTCCTGTTTGCAGCCTTTTGTTACACACATGCACAGTTGGAGAAAGCCATTTAGAAACCTGGTTACATGTATACATGGTGAAAAAAAAATTAAAAAAAATCAGCGTTCTCCGACAGAGTACAATGTAATTCAAATTACAAATTTTGTAGCCACTGATTTTACTCCTTAGTGACACAGTGGATTTAATCTGGTTCTCCACTCATAGTGTTCTCTTTAATTTGCCACATATCCCTGAAGTGGCCATGTGGACATAGGAGAACAGGTTGACCACTATACAAATTTAGCGAGAAAGGGGTTGTGAGACAGATAGTCCTGTGTTGTAGCAGTGGACTGTTGCTTTAAAAATGTAAAGATGCAGCTGAAAGGGTCAGGAGAAAGAAGTTAAAAATCTAAATGATTCAAATAGGAGACCTTGCAGTAGTAACTATGTAGACAGCAGAGGGTGGAAGCAAAGCAGAACAAGGAATTTAGGACCACTGCAACCAGACAGTCTGGAAGCCCACAAATACTGGTCACATATTATAGTATAGCGTTTGGAAAGAAGACAACAGTCTGTGTTTGTTCAGTAAGTTAATTTTGTAGCACAGAGTTTCCTCTGATTAAAGTACTCACAGTGTCTGTGATAGGCTCAGACTTAAAGAATTTTATTACAGAAGGATCGAGCAAAGGTAGAAGTGTCACTAAAATTCTTGCGCTGAGTTTGCTGAGGATCCTTTTCAGTTTGACTTGTAATCTCACCTTCTATAGCTGAATAACTTCTGGCTGTAGACAGTGTAAATTGAAAGACTGAAATGCAATAGGACACAGAGCAAACTGAACAGCGGATTTCAAGTAATTTGAACAGCATAATGTAGAATGTGTTGACTCAGTTACATGGTCATTTTTGAGACTAACTACTTTGCCTTTGTAGAGAACAGTATAAAATGTGTTTTAATAACATTTTTCTTCACATATTCCACAGATTCCATTCTGTTTTGGTAACCAAGTCTGAGTCAGAAGTCCTGTTACAATATGCCCGTTTCCATCTGTTTAGATGTAAGACAATGTTAACACCGTATTTTGAAAACCATACAGACTGTTACTGAGTCCCTTTGGGTAATGACTGAGTCTCTTTAATAATGGGAAAATTCCAGTGGTGGATACTTGAGACCCCCATTTACAAATTTAATATTCATCTCACTACCACCTGGAGTGCACTTATCAAACTTTCAGCAGGTTGAGGATCTCAGCGACTGCTGACCTATATACAGACAGCTCTGAATGGAGGAAGATGTGAGCGTAGAGCCGCCAGAAAGAGAGCAAAAGAAAGGGTGTGTACAAAAGCAGTGATAAAGGTGGCTGAATGCGGTAGAGATGACTAAATTGACATCAAGCTGCCGCCAGTAAAAGATACAGTTTGCTCTTCCACTGTGCAGTTAGTACAGCCGATATATGCATAATGATTAAAGTGGAATGTTTGATCTGTAGCCCCAGGATACAACCATTAAATATGTGTTTTGCTGGAATAAACAACTGAGAGACATGGAGATGTGTCAAGTTTTGATGCTTTTGTCAGGCAGAATGACTGGAGAAACGTGTGTATATGTATTTGTGAGCTTTTCTGCTTTAAGTTTGCGAGAAACAGCTTGCAGAATTAGAACACTGAGGCTTTGTGTATTTAAGTAAATACTATCAATATGTATTTCCATATAGGCTTGGAAAGTGCAGACTGGTCACCCTAGCTACTACTGTGTTTGTGGAGACACAATGTTACTGTACAAACAAAAACGCATACATTATTACCTGTGTATTATTAGCATCGCTAAATAGTAAAAAGTTGATTAAGTTGTGGAGAAGCAGCAGGGTCAAAAAAACCTCAAAACATTATGTTCAATTTTGACAAACTTAAACGACAACTACACACCTACACGCAGATGCATGCTGATCCATCTGTGTGTAGGTGTGTAGTTTCTTGAAGAATGTATTTCTGAAGAAAAGTTCATTCTGTACCGAAACTGTATTCAGTGCGGGTACTATCTCAGAGTTACTATCTCAAGTGGGATGCAAAGGGCAAGGTGTTGCTTTGAAGCTTCTGAAACAACACAAACATCCAATCAATAGCTGTCACTTAAAAGCAGCTCAAAGTGACTACAAGAGTGGTTGCTGATAAAGCTGCAAAGCTGCACCCTAATATGCACACACACACGCTGAAGCACACATGGATCCTCCCAAGCACTCTGGGAGGATGACAAACACACACGCACACACACACAGAGTACTGTATATGTGCAGACACACAAGACGTCTCTCTGACAGAGAACATGAGCTGCCATATCATATTTCCTGGTCTGGCCCTAACAGGGAGCCTGTCAAGATTAAAGGACCTCCTTCAATCAGTTACTAGAGGATGCGGCTATAGTATGCCCTCACTATTCCACAGTAGCCTCAGTGGCCGTGCTTGTATGAATGTGTGTGTATTAAACAGGATACTCCCTTACATACAGCAGTCCCCCTGTGGAAGTCTAGAACTACACTAGATGCCACCTCGGGCCTCACTACACACAAAAGTCTTCTGTGGAGGGGGGAGATAAAGCGCTCATTACAGTACACGTATCGACATATCAATCATCCATACATCATTCATGCATTCACTATCAAATTATGCTAATCCTAATTACTTCTGGTGAAATTACCATTCTTTATCTGCTAATAGTCAGGATTGTTTGGGGTTTCCTACCCACTATATCCACCACCATTTTCCCCAATATTTCCATTTTTCACATTCTCATATTCAGCGCTAATGATCCCATTTTGCACTGCATACAATGGAATAATAATGCCCTAAGTATGAATAATGAATCAACGACAAGTCACTGAGCATTACAGGGCAAACAGTGTAATTGTTTATGTCCTTGTGAGCCATCAAGAAGAGCTCTAAAGCTGCTGTTGCACATGGGTAATTAATCATTGTGGTTACACCTATGTTAATAATTCGTATTTGCATGTATAAAAGTAATTATGGTTAATGGAGGAGATAGATGGTCCACTCCATGAACAAATATGCATAACAATGCCTGTAATGTGATTCTTATGATTCATGGTATAGCTTTAATATCACATTCCATCCAAAAGTATGTACATTGACCACAATCTGCCTTGGAGCTGCAGCTACAGTATACAGTGGCTTCACAAACTACTTAGATACTTTTTGCATTCTGTATTGTTTTGAGGATTGAAAATGTAACCTGTTACACACCTGTGCAAGACGCAGTGCCACTTGTGAATAATACAGGGCCAACTGAGGCTCAAAACAATGTGCTCTTGTGTAATACAATAAAGTAAATGTTTTTGAATGGACGCAGTCAACAGAGTTGTGAGGCTTTGCTAAAATAGGATCACCTAGCCATTCTACCATATACACCTGACTGATGTTGTGCTGCTTAGTTGGTCGTCCTTTTAGAATGTTGAACTTCTGAAGTTTGGCCAAGTCTCTAAACAAGGTGCTTCTTACTCTGATGCCCAGTTTGATGACTGTATTCCCGGGTCTGGAAAACTTCATGAAGCCATTTTATGTGTGTGAAAATAACAGTTTGTAACAAATTTGCAAGTCTATGCTGCTATAACACATTTTTAACTAACAAGTAACTAAAACAAAGTTTAAAACAGCTTACAATGTATTTTTCCCTTTTACCATTTATTGACAAATGGCATGTTGAAAAACAGTCTCAATAAGCAACTTAAAAAATGTGATTCTCTATTGTGTGTAATCTATATCACTTACTGATTAATTTATTCATCTTACAAAATTAACAGAGGACTTCATAAAAACACAGCTTCTCTTATTGAGAAATTGGTTTAGTTAATGTGACACAGTTGTAGAAACCATTTAGGAAAAAAGCAGCAAATACACTACATTAATCAGAAAAAGCCAGTGAAATATAGATTGTTTGTCCTTTATAGATTTCCTTAGACCAGTTCTAGACAGTCCGTGTACAGCAGTGAGGGTTGGTAGTGGTTTTGGAAGGTTGTGGTAAGAAGTGCAAACATTGAGGGTGAGCACAAGGGTTTTAAATAGCGACATGGCATCCATGACTAAATGTGGCAAAGCCAAGATCGCCTTGGTCACACTCCAAACCCAGAGGACAATATCCTCACTGGGACTGCATTCCTCTGTGCTCCTGCATTTATCTTGCCCCACCAGTGGCTGACTGATGATACATTTTGTGGCTACTCTCCACTAATCCACGTGGTAGTCCGCGTGGGTGAATGTGCGTCCCTGTTCTTGTTTGTTAAATGGGTGTGTACAAAATGCTTGTGTGTGTGTCCTCTGACCTTATTCGTGTCTGAATAGACGGGAGGTTCATAAATCTTTCAATCCCATCCCATACAGAAACTTCTGCAATGGATGTTTGTTTTTTAAACACAGTGCATAAAAATTTTAATTTCAAGGTACCCCTGACCACATTGGAGCAATAACACTACAAGAGAGATGACAAGTCATAAGGCAGTACTTCATCATCATCATGTAACATATTATAAAATAAATAACAGCTCCTTCTGCACACATACCGTAAACAGAAAGACACACTTTGGAGAGCAGAACATTTGTTAAAACATGCGATCACAAACAAAACGTTTGAAGTCATTTTCTGTGTTATGGGCACACAGTTCTCAGAACTAGTCCGAATAAAACATTTTTATTTACTTGTCCAGTGTCCCCAACCAGCTGCCTTGCACTTGGAGACAATACCCACGTATTGCAAAGTAATTCTCATAGAGAGCTCTTTTATATTAGACATTGGCAAGAAGATAGCAGTACAGGCAATTAACTTATCAACCTTGCAACATGGATTTATAGCTAAGGTATTCGTCTTCGGCTGAAGCAGCGAGCCTATTGGCTACCTTGTATTTCTTGTCATCTTGTCTCTTACAGGTGCAGGAGTGTCCTTGTCAGAGAGCTGCAGTCGGAATTTGCAGAGGGCAGAGTGCCAGGGCCTAGGGCCAAGGGGGCCATTGGTAGCTCATTGTGCTGAAGACAAACTGAACAGGACTTTGAAAAGAAGGAATTCCTCACCCAGTGCTTGTGCAAGTATTCTAAATGAGTTTTCTATAACAGCAATGCACCAAAAGAATATTGCATGTAGCTGTGAAAATATTGGACACCTGTGAAGGATGAAATGCTTTAACATTCATGCCCACCTGATGCTATTGATGTAGTTGTTCATGTTGTGGGATCTTTCTAAACTAATTTTATACTGAAATATTTTCTTCATACTAAAGCAAAAATAAAATGTAAAAAAACTGTACATTTAAGGATGTCTCATGTCAAACATTTAAGTATTTCAACATATAGGTTCAAAAGAATCATTGCTGTCCTATCTCATCCTTAATTAACATCCTTAATTAATTCATATCTATTCACACTCATTAACTACAGCACACCACCATATGGCTTCTACTACATTTTTAGCTCTAAATTCAGCATGGCAGTTTAGAAACTATTTAAAATACGTGGGTTTGGTTGCGGAGAGGCCTCTAGTTATGTTACAATTCACATATGGTGCTAAATATTGTAACAATACAAATAGAGCTTGATTTCAGAAGACCTAGTTTTTAGGATCATCTCCTTAGTTGTTTTTAGTGAATATTAACAAGAGGCATTAAGGAAGCAAATTCAGAAATTTAAACAATATTCACTTATTGATGTAAGTCACTGATATGTAGTTGCAGAGAGTTTTGTGAGAAACATGCAGATACAGCTTGGTCTTCATTCAGATCTGTAAATAGCATCACTGCTCAGTTCCCAGTAGCTCCATCAGCTTGCTACCTTAATATCTAATCCTGATGTGTTTAGTGCAGTGTGTGAAGAGTACTACAGAATGGTTTGAGACCTGAAGGGTGTTAATTACTTGTCAAGAGGTTGTTAAAATGAGACCTGTGGCAAAAAATCTGAGTGGTTATACAGAGCCCCCACATGGATATCTAAAACACACACACACACACATCAACATGTACAGTATATTCACACAAATCCACTTAACACAATTAAGCACTATTACAGTATTACAAACTGGTAAATATCCACACACACACACGGCAGTACTCACATGTCCACACGTTACCTCAATGTCATAGCAATAAGTGCATCTGCATTCAAGGTCTTGCTCACACACACACACACACACACACACACACACACACACACACTTTCTCAGGTTACAATGTCAAACAACCTTGAATGGCTGCTCATTATGGTACCTGTTGATGTGAAAATGCCAAGCACAAAGAGAAGGTGCAGTCCTCCTTTTACGCTCCTCTTTCACTTCACCTATAGACTGTATAAAATTTGCCGCTGTCTCCTCTTTCCAGCTGAAGATGGAGATTACCCATTTTGGCATTCATGCCAGGTACCATCTTGTGCACCACCACAATATCCCCATTTGAGCAGCACTTTGTAATAAGCAATGTAATCACGTCAGGTAAAAGGCCTGAAAGCACCACCAGCGAGATGGGAAGATGGGCTAAATATTTGTACAAAGCTGGATCAATGAAAATCAAGTGCCCTCGGAACACGGGGAAAATCTCAAGGTAGAGAAAGCATTAAATTCTGGACAGAGACGAAGTGTCCCATTTCTCAGAGTAACAATGCAGCCCATTTCTTTTGTCTCGCATAAGTTAGTTAGTCATGAGGAACAGTCTGCCCATCCCCGGCTAGCCTTCCTCTTCATTGCAGTTATGATTTATGCCTTTCTTAATTAATCAAAGTTATGATCATTAATCCAAGGGATATTCAAGGAATCAGGGTCTTGGCAGGTTAGTGGAAAGCCATATTTCTCATTGTGGATCCCCTGCTATCCAAAGGTTAGTTCTGGAATAAGAGATGATGGAGGTTTGCCTCTCACCTTCAAACAGTGCTCTCCAAGGTATTTGTCAACAGACAAGACAAGGAAATGAAACCAGGGCTGAGCCAAGGACTTGAGAAAAAAAGCCATGATAATGACAAAAATCTGCAACAGGGATCGCCAAAAGCCTGTATGTGCTGTGTTGAAATGTATTACAGATTTTTCTGTCTGTTCGGATTCAGAAGATAGGCAGCACACCAGAAGACCTTACAAATGAACAAATTCTCCAAATTACTATGCAAAAATGCTCTTGGGAAACCAATATCTGTTTTGATATGCAAGTCTATGGCTCCTGGATCTCACCTCCCCATGACCTCCACTCCACACGCACAAGCATTATAAAAACACACACATATAGAGACAACGACCACACTGCATGCAAAAACAGAACAGGAAGTGGAGAAGGCACAAAAGGTCAGAGCTCATGGAATGCAGCTCTGATGGCCCGCCTGCCCCTATTTACGTCAAACTTGGCCAATCAGACTCCTACTTGGTTAACAGCCACCTTGGAACTTGCTGAAATGGATACTAGGAGAGACATTTGATGAGAGTGTGTGTGTGTGTGTGTCTGTGTGTGTGTATGTTATTGAGAGGTCCCGACAAAGACGACAGGTCTTATCCAATGAGGTTTTGGATGCTGGATATGCCCAAATCAATGTGATTATGCCTCAGCTATTGCTAATTAGAGTCATTAATACGCAATGCAAGGAGAAAACGGCACATACTTTCGCTCCCTCTGTCCTTCAGCCAATCTCGCCTCTTTCTGGAATGGCTTTGAGGGAACAGAGGCATTTGGAAAAGGTCTGTTGCTGGCCACACTTCAGTCGAGATTCTCATCTGCACATAATTCACTTTCAAAGGGCAGAGGGGGCGGCAAAGAGAATCCTTAATTGCGCCGGCACCGTGTACAACATAGACAAATGTTTATATCTCAGCCTTCTAATGAGAAACCAATAACGGATGCAAAAAAAATAAATAAAAAAAGCACTCTATTCTCCCCCACCCCCGCCCTCGCTATACAGCCCTACCCTAAATACGCAGATACACATGCACATGACAATGAAAAACAGGCCTTTTTGGAGAGTGCCACCTCATTCATCAATAGCCCTTACACTCCAAGTCATGCAATACTACACTCAGACACTGATGCAGCAATAAATCTGTTTTTATAGAATGTAACATTGCCTTTATTTCCCCATTAGACTGATCCCCTTTCCCATGCTTCAGACTGCAATGGTCAAGCTTCTGACAGGCTTTTAAATTGCACCATACATACGCTTCGTGTGCAGTACAGCAAGGCAAAATTGATGGTTAAGTAGGCTCATATTTTCGTACATTTATGTAAAGTTTCTGCTGTCAGATCATCAGTGAATGGTATTAAATAAAATGTATATGCTGCTTTAATCTACATCAAATGTTGGTATGGTTTAAATTTGTTGGGACAAAAAGAAAGTTAGCAGGTTTGAAATCCAGTCACCCACATAATAAAGGCAACAGTAATTCTTGTAAGATGCAAGTTTATGTAATGCCCCTGTGAGTTTTTAGCATCCTCATACAAAATGGATGGTAAGTTACAGAGCAAAGAAATGAACAACAACAAACTGCCGAACACAACCACAAGAGACTATCTTCTCATCTCATCAATCTCCCACAATTCAGTGCGGTGGGCCATCGCGGCAAAGAGCCAGTCAGGCCGGTGAATCTCGGCACAGTCTTATCTCCCAGCGGCGGAGAAGGAAGCAGAGGTCCTTTAAAGGGCTGAGGTCATTTCCTCTGCCTCCGGGCTCTGGCAGGGAAAATAAAATGTCTCCATTCGGTCAGCCCTGCTTTATTTCAAATGCTGCTGCTGCCTTTTAAGAGGCCCTTGTGGGCATGGATGGCAAATGAGCGGTTTTGGGTTCTCGCAATCTATTCCTTTTTCTCTCTCCCTCTGCCATCCTCAATCCCCCACTCTGTCTGTTGATGCAAACCCCAAATCTCTGTTGTATTTCTACAGTAAATGTGAAAGTGCAGAAACAGATATATAGATAGAGTATGAGAGGGAGAGAGTGAAACAGAGACAAAGAGAGAGGAAGAAGCATGGTGAGTGTGTGGAGGAGCATGGAAGAGAGAGAGAGCGAGAGGGAGAGAGATGAAGAGCTGAATGCCTCCTCTTAACCACAGCGCTTGACAACCCTAAAGCCCTTTCACAACTTCCTGTTCTCATTTCTTTCTGAACTGGGCTACATCCAAAGCATGTGTTAGTGAATTTATAGGCATGCACAGTTTATATGCATCTGTTGTGAACAATTGCAAAAGTAGAAATGTGTGTATGTGCCTGGAGGCTTGTATGTGTGTGTACGTGTCATAGAGTAAGGAAGGGAGCAAGGGAGTGAATCAGTGCAGGGGAAATAGAGGGGCTTCATTGAAAGGCCTGCGTGGTGCGATGGTAAAGGAGAGCAGCCAGAACAGGCAGTCAGGCAGGCAAGCACACATGCTGTGATGTTAGGAAGAGGATTGATAGATCTGTTGCATGACCACTGCTGCTGCAAGAGCCTAACACACCTCAGGCAGATGGATGGGGAGTGTGTGAGGGAGTACGATTAGTCTTTGTAAGTGTGTGAGTGTGCCCTTTGTTTTTCAATGTGTGGGTGAGGTGTATTACATGGCCTTAGTGTGTAGTTTTTGTGATGTGGCACTTCAAACAGAGCTTTACAGCAGCACAGCCACATTCGTCTACTGGGGGCAAATGTTACATGTTGAAATACAGGCCATCATCAAAAAACTCTTACAACTGCATATACAGTATGGCATCTGGATGTCTCAAAAACCTTTCAGCAAAGTGTTATCTCAGTTCTATTAGAACTAAATGACTAAACCGACAACTAAATCTTCAAGCATGTGCTTGGGAGAAATTATATATTTTCTGACACTTTGATCGGTTTCTGGCCGAAATTTAATACGCACATTTTTTGAGCAACAAAACGGAATGAATCATATAGCACTTTGGAAAAAGATGAGCTATTTTCAATTTTTATGCCTCTGCACCAGCCACAGCCATAGCTGGAGGCATAATGTTTTCTGGTCGTCCATCCATCAGTTTCACATAGTCTCGAACACCTTTGGAATGCCCTGATGAAATATCTCTTCGATTTGGCACAAATGTCCACTTGGACTCAAAGAGGACCTGATTAGATTTTAGTGGTAAAAAGTCAAGGTCACTGTGACCTCATAGTCTGTTCAGTTCTCATCTATACAATATCTCAGAAAGGCCTGAGAATGTCACGACGTCTGGCACAAATGTCCACTTGGAGTAATGGATGAGCTGAAAATGAGTCTAGTCTTGCTTCCAGCATGTGTCTTTTGCAGAGCCCTTTGCATCGCTACGGCCCATCGGTGGCTACAGTAGAGTGTGCATGACAAAAACAATACGGCATAGGATCGTCGTAATAAACAATATACTGTAACAATACAACAATGGCACTGAGTGAAAAACACAAGAACATTTCAGAAAATACACTGAAAGAAGAGAAAAACAGCATTTAAAATGACAATAAAACCATTTTGGACACAGACTTTATGCACTGTATGTAGTTCATACTAAAAGGATGCGGTAATACAAAAGCTCGGCGCAGAGAATCCAGGTGGATATCTCTCAGTTACACTGTAGATTTATTAGATGCACCTGGAGTAGTCTCTCATTTTATTCAGGCACTCTGCCCCAGAATCAGCAGCATCATTACTGTGGTATAACACCAGGACCAGCTGATGATGGATGCCAAGAAACATGGAGTAGGCTTAATGCGCATTAGGAAGGCAATATACAGTATATAATTTCAGTTCTAGAAAAAAAAAGCATAAATAGATAATTTTAATAATTTCACAAAGCGTAGGAAATTCCAGTGACTCAACATAAAAAAAAGACTTTTCAAGGGTGTCTGGGTATTAAAAAGTAAGAGAAAAAAACCTAAATCGCCAACTGTATTTCTCAAATTTAATACGTTTGTCATCAGTAAAATTTGGCAAACCAGAGTGTTTGTCTTCTTTCATGAATCCAGTGTAAATATTGAAATCACTTTAAACAGATGGCATGTCCATAAACATGTGCTGCTTTGTCTTGCTGTAGTAAACAGCCAAACACACAATGTACTGTGTTTTGACTGAAATGTAACAAATGGGTCTGAATATATCTATGGTATAATCTTCATAGAATCCAATGGCATTTACAACATGTCTGAGAGAAAGACAGTAAAAACACTGTGGTGCTGCCACTGTGGGCATATCTGCACAAGCAGTTTTTTTTGTCTTGTTGCGTTGTCTTTTGTGTTGTGTTGCATCACCACACAATGCAGTATAATTACAGCACATTACTAAAATATGCAAGGACAGTTTTTATTATATAAAGTCAAAGCAAATCAACATATTTAAATTAACGATAACAAAACTAAGAAAACAGCAAACTAGAAAAGTGGAAGTAATTCATCAGTGGGTGCGAGATGTCTTAGCCTTTTATTATCTGCAGGCTGATTGTGGATCTTTTTCTCTCACTGGCTCTCTTAACTGAGATGACTGGTTCTGACCTCTTCTCAATCCCATTTTTCTCATGTTGTTTTGGCAGTGCACTCACTGAGCCGAACTAAACACAAATAACACCAGGGGGAGGAGAGGAGGTGGAGATGGAGAAGAGATGGAGGGGAGGTATGCTCGCTGTGTGACGTGGCACAGCAGTGATAAGCCTGTGCTCTGACATTTAAACAAGTGTCAGGGTCAGGGGTCGGATGACTGGAAACAATGCGTGACTGAGATCAGTGCGATGTGCCGATTTTGCTTTGTTACCAGGAGCCCAGATGCGTGCCAGCCCATCAGGCTTTAATACACCTGCTTGGCTTGTTTATGCTTTGATACAGGCTCACCTTCAAGGAGACAGTATGGGGATCCATATGGGGAGAGGGGTGTTGCTGCTGCAGAAGAATTTATGGTTTTGTGCAGTTTGTTTTCTCCTCAACGTGTCTTTCAAACACAAAAGAATTGTAATTTTTCTGCCCAAGGTTACTCAGCCCTTCTCCTCACACTCTGTCTTCCTCCCTGTCCACCACCTTCCCTCTCAAAGGGTGCAGACCTGGAGCATCCTTTCCACTCATAAAATACGTCCGCTTATATTTGCTTCTTGGCATCTCAGCAGCACTGCGTTCCAGGTGGGTGACTTATGGAAAACAATGTCTCCCACACAACACAGTGCTAAGCTGAACTCATTTTGTGTGTGTGTGTGTGTGTGTGTGTGTGTGTGTGTGTGTGTGTGTGTGTGTGTGTGTGTGTGTGTGTGTGTGTGTGTGTGTGTGTGTGTGGTGCATAACTCAGGTCAGCTGGATACTGAGAGGGATAATATGTGATTGAGCACAGCCTATTTATTCAATTGCAGAAAAATGTAAGTTTTTGCCTTAGCTATTTTTCCAGTCTCAATTCGGCTAACCTCCCTCACCTCTGTCATTCTGCTCATTAACCTTGACATACTGATACATACTGTACTTGCTAATAACATACATCCACTGATGTTGTTAATAGCATGAAAGAATCACAACAAAGGGTGTGTTACAATAATTCAAACCTCTAAAAGGCAGAGGTTCTTATGCTCAACATTTTGACCCAGTGTATGCCTCACAGGATAAATTGAGGTGTAGGGCAGGGTTAAGAAGGCAGCTTCAACTTGAAAGGTCACACTTCAGAGCCCGGGAAACCACAAAAAGCAATTAAAAGTATTGATGGAATTTCAATAGCTCTTAAACAGGGCTGCCACACACCTCGGTGCAAGTAGCACACTTTTTTTTTTGTCCTCCATCACTCTGTTCTCCTCGGTGTCCCTCTGTCACTCTTTCTTCACTAGGACCAGGCTGATCTTTATCAAAACAAACTAAAATAAAAAAAGTGTGCGAACAGTATTTACAGCCATGCAGTGCAGGTGGCTGGTAAAGGAGGTGGGCTCTGAAGATAAACTAAAGACCCCAGCAAGGTGCATGTGACAATGACAGTAATTAAAATTCATCCAATCCCAACAAGCTTGTTAGATCTAATTGCTCCAGCGTGCACGTTCAAGCATAACTGTGTGCAGCATATGTGCTGTAGAAATCATTTCAAATGAGCCACTGAGGTCATAGCTACATGTGCACACCCTTCAATCTTCAGACACTCAGGGAAACATTTTCAAAAAAGGCTTCCTTCCACATGACAAAAACAGAAATGAAAAAGGAGATACGGACGAACTGAGACAGCGGCCATCTGCCTGCTTATGCTCTGAAAGAGGTTAGTGCCTTCAAAGAGCAGGTTGTTTACCTGAAGCCTTCCTGCGGTTTGCTGATTTATGGCACATGGTTTCCTCGGCTGATATCTAAATTTACAAGAGCACTTGGACTGCTGTTCTCGTGAAAAGATACGATCTACAGAGTGATAGCTGTTGTGCTAAAATATGGTGTGTGTTCAAAACACACAAACTGATGACTTACCTTTGCACTGGTTGGTGTTCTTATCCAGAATGGCCTTGGTTGACACTATTTTTCCATATCTGTGAAGACAGAGAAATTAAATTTAACATTTTTTGACTAAGATTGACCTACGGTACATGACCCTTGACTAGTGGGGCAATTTACTCAGACTGTCGTCCTGCGGCTAAAGGAGATGTCATATTTTTCCATACTCTCTGCCATTTAGTTGCAACTAGCAATTTGAAAAGTAGCACAAATGTCAAAAGCCATTGGAAAGAGAAATCACTTGAGGTTAATAACATTATGTGAATGGCTGACTTCAAACGAATGTGCAGCCCTTTGACATTTGAGAGACTCGCTGAACATTTTCAAAAGGTCTAAAAGCACACAGCATAGTGGACAGCCCTAAAAGGGAAGTTGTTTTATAAGTGAACAGCACCAAATAATAAATTATGATCAACTCTTCATTCTACAAAACTACAATGAACAGAAAGCCGTTCTGCACACGTGAGTCATATATACAGTAATTAACATGCCGATCAAAGGTGTAGTTTGGCGGATGTTGTAATCACGAGACAGAGCCAAGCTAGCCAACAAGCTAAAGGTTTGCTTACTCTACACAAGCACAGTACAGTCATCGGCTACGTGTTGTTGGCGTGGTTCCCTGCAAAAGTAAAATCTGTTACATTTTTTATTCCGCTGTTCTATGTGCACTGTGGGTTGCTATGGATGTTTTGGAACTGAAAGACTGACCTTACTGAATGACAGTTATTCTATTTGCTTGTCTCAGCTAAAATTGTAATATTCTGTATTTGTGCAGGGCAAGAAGTACAGTTTGAGTGTGTGTGTCAATCTGCATGTGTAGATACTAAATAAGTGTGTCTGTGTCTGTGTGTGTGTGTGTGTGTGTGTGTGCGTGTGTCACGCACGTATGTGCTTTTGCTTGTAGTTAAACCTGTGTATGTGATTTGTATACGTGTCTGTGTATAAATTCATAAGTGAGAACAATTCCCTTTGTGTTGAATGCACATCACAATGAGTGAGCAGAAGAAAGACAGCTACAGGCACACACGCATGCACCCACCCACCCACTCACACACACACACACAATAAACACACACATTCTGTAGGGAAGAAGCAGTGGTGCATCCTGGCCCATATTTCACCAGCAGGAGATAATTGTGCCATTTCTCAACGAGTGGCGGAGACTCTATTTACTGCATGCTGCGGTGGGGTGGGTGGCGGATATGAACTGATGAGCTCTGAGAGGAAAACTACTAGCTCGCACACACAAATACAGATAGAGCATGAGTGTACAGACAAACACACACACAAATATGAACACACAGAGACAGCACTAACCAATCAGCAGATTGTCTCTCTTCAGCAGATAAACAGGCCATTTTAGCTATAGGGATCCATAATCTACTGCCACAGAACAAGGCTAACGTGCAATGTTTGATCACACTGAGACACTCTCAAGCATAAATACACAAGATGAACACGGAACAGTGAGTGTTCATTTGATTAAAGAACATGCAGAGCAGGGTGGGTAACAACACAATTTAAGTATTTGTTAAAATTCAAACTGCCCAGAAACTTACAAGAAAAAACCTTTAAAATGGACAGAAATTGTTTGGGGCCTGGTGGCTCAGTAGTACAGCATTGGGTTGGGATGCAGAAGGCCGTGGGTTCGAATCCCACACAACCAGGTGTGGCCCCACCCAGCCACCAAGGGCCACCCTGGTGCCGGTCCTGAGCCCGGATAAAATTGGAGGGTTGCCGTACTAAGGGCCAAATTAACGTGCGGAACAAGTTCCCCTGTGGCGACCCCTGAAGGGATATTTGTTTTTTAACTTCAGCCAAGAAGGTACAGTCTATGTTGATAGAAGAGATGGTAGTTAATATCACCAAGTTAGCAATAGGTGATTTAAAGAAATGGTTAGGGGTTAATTGAAATAGATCCATATAAATATAAAACAACAGTAAATGCTTATTAATCTTTTCGTATTTGTCTAAGCTTAAAAACTCTGTTAGGAAATCAAATCATCTATAACAAAGTCCTGAACCCAAACAAACGAAAGGATATAAGATTTATGCCAGTATCATGCAACATAATGATTTAATGGTAAGCCTCTAAGCTAGCTAGTCCATTTGCCTATCTTTTTATTTGCACACAGGTCTATGCCCTTCTTCAGTTCTTAAATACAAAAAAATGTGTAGGCTTTCAGTCCGGGAAGCAGTTAAAAAGCTCAGTGCTTTTGGCACATATTGGGGGAAAGTTCTCATTAAAACTTTGTTTAGACTCTGGGGAAGCAGAAGACAGTAGCTTTCCAATGCCAACTCATCACTGTTGGCCTCATTAAATGTTAAAGATGGCTCATCGATGCATCCTAGCCATGGTCCAAATGCACACACAAAGACACTGCGGCGAGATGAAATAGGTAAAGTGGAAGGAGCCAGCTCAGTGTCCATAATGGAGTCATATTGGAGATGGATGGAGGATGTGATCAGCGTGTTCATGTATGTGGCATGTGTGTGTGTGTGTGTGTGTGTGGCTATGGATGACCCTGCTGGCAGCTCCTTCGCCTCTCTGCCAGGCGGGCCTGGGGAGGCTTTGATGTGACAGAGGCAGTCCCTGTGAAGCACAGGTTTAACACTGTGATGCTGTGGCTTGGATGCAGAGCCTGTCTCCACTAATCCTATTTCAATCACTCTCGCAGCCTCTTATCTCTGACTCCACTGGCCTTCAGCCCTCCCCCCTCCTCACAAACCTTTGCCACTCACTTGCTCTCTCTCTCTCTCTCTCTCTCTCTCTCTCTCTCTCTCTCATTTAACGCCCCTCAAAGATGCTCTCCATTCCTCTTTCCTACACTGTATCCTTCATTTCTCTCCTTTTGTCTCTCTCTTCCTCCTCCCTCCTAATAAAAATCCCATGGCAGTCATTCTGATGCAATATTGGATCAACCCAAAGAAAAGAAGACGCCAAAAATCAAACCGCCTATTATAAAAAGACTATTTTAGGCTGATGAAAATGCTCAAATTGTGGTGGTTGTAAAACATGTCATTCGTTTCACAGCTGTCTGGGCACTGAAATGTGATAAAATTGAAGCTGAGCCGGAAGCTCGGCTATGTTTTTAAGAAGGCAGCTGCATACACACGGGTGACATCCACCAGTGTTGCATTTGTTTCCTTTCTCACTCTCTTGCCGTATGAGACGATATGGGCTTATTCCATTCTCGTCATCAGCTCTGGGAAAGTGGCTTTTTGCTGCACATGGGCAGAGACAGACCGGGCCAGAACCACATATTGCTTTACTGTGGTACACAGGAAAGCACAGTGCTGGAAAGAATAGATGGACCACCCAAGTGTTCCGCTAGGATGTTGCCCTTGGCCTCTGGACACATTCTTCAAAAGTCTGTGAGTGTTGTGCATGTCACGCTCGTTCGCAGCATTGCCTTGAACACAGTGGCTATCCCCGACATAGGAGAGGGCTTCCTTGTAGCAAGAAGGGGTCACAGAAGTTGTCTTTTCAAAATATGCCAATATGAGTGGCCATCACTGGCCTCTTTTTACAATAATGTCCTGTGTTTGCCTCCTCTGATGGAAGCCTACACTTCTACTTAAACAGTCGGTAGATGAAACACGAACAAGGATTTGCCAACATCTGTATCAAAATATATCTCAATATACAGTACAGTAAGCTTGATGGTGTGATCTGCAGGTAAAGGCTCCTATAGATCATATTTACCACTTGAGTAAGCTATCCCACTTTCTAACAAAATGAAAAGAGAAATAGAAAAAAGAAGCACAAAGAATGAAACACATGCAGAAGGAGTTGGGCCCAACTGTGTTCAGCTGCGAGACTGAATTGCATAAAAGCTGAAAAGCCTTCTTCAAGCCTGCTCAGCACCTTTGGAACACCTGTGCAAGAGGATGGAGCAGGTGCAAAAGGCACACTATAGAGAACAATGACTTCCATTTATCATCCCTTGTAGGCTTTTACACAAAATAATTAGTTGAATGTAGATACCGCAGCTGAAAAAAGTGAAAGTGGCAACACTGAGAGTTCTACTTATCCAAATTTACTATTTGCTCTGTGCAGAATATATTACCTAGAGGGGTTTCATAAGCTTAAGAAGTAAACTGTTTCACTAAAAAAACGTGTTACAGTTACAGACTAATTTCTAGCAAAACAATAATACCTTTGCAGATTGGCCAACTAAGGTTTTATTGGTTACAAGAATACTTATTTGGAACGATATATTTTAGTCACAAATCAGTAAAATTTCAGGCTGACCAACTTCGATTTTCATGTCATTAAAGATTATAGCTTGTGTTTTCCAATTTTTAGATGTGAAATGTTTATACTGATTATAATGCACACAAAATTGTCTTATTACAATAATAATCAGTAAAACTATGCTGTACTAACAATTCCAAATATTCCTGTAACACTATAGCTGACCTACAACTTAATAATGTACTTTGTTTAGTTAAATTTCTGATGCTAATGCATTAGACAGGTGTCACTAAGGCACACAAAGACGACAAATCACAAGAAAAAAAAGTCAGGAATGTGGCTTCTATAGTTGTATATCAAAGATTAAAAATGAAAATCGAGATGTAACAAAGAGACAAAAATAGAGCATGTCAGATTAAAATGGAAAGTCTTAGAAAAACAGGATGTACACACAAAGGCAATCACACACAGCATGTAGCAAGCCAACTTTATATTTTTTGTGTATGGGCATACTGTGCTGTGGGTCATAGTATAGGAATAGTATACATATGAGTGTGTGCATTCATGCCTTGTCACTGAGAATGAGTAGGAATCATCTTGCAGAATAAAAGCAGTGTGTAGCAGCTGCCCTTGACTGTCGTCCCTTCTCTTATAACAGCTAATGTGTTCCACAGTTACTGCAGCATAGCTCTATAGCTCAGAGGTCAGGTCTTCTGTACACCAAGGATCGTTTTGAACATAAATAATAAACAGATGCTTTTGTAAAAGGTTGTTTCTGCTGCAGTTGCTATGCAACAACTGAAAAGCTGTTTGGATGTAAAGGTAGCTAATCCCAAAATTCAAAAATATATCTGTATAGTTGTTTTCATTTGGTTTTGCAGTGTGTGCTTAGGCACATGGAACTGACAGCAGTTTCAGGGACATACAACACAAACACTGTATTTTACTTGAAGTGTTATCTATCAACACAATTTCAAATCTCAAGCCCAGTTCTTTGGGTAGCTTTTATTCAAGTACTTTCCTGGTTCAGAACTGAAAATGTCTTTTGGGTAGCAGGAATCGTAGCCAACTGAATGATGCACAGTTTGTAATAGAAATATTTGGAGCTTACCAGAGCAATAGATGAATCTGCATTTTGAGAGTAGGAAAGGTTTAAGGGCACAAAAAGTGGCACAGGAAACAAAGCTTTCACAAATAAAACAGGAAGGCGCCTAAAATAAGAAATGTGGTACAAAAAGGTAAGAAGACAAAGAGAATGGGACAGAGAAGACAGGGAAAGGAGGAAAGACAGACAAATAAAAAAAGTTGAAACCAATAAGTGACGTGAGAGAGGCAAACATGGGACAAAACAGTCCTGATGGACACCTGGTAGAAAGCACAGCAGCACTACTACTACTACTACTACTACTACTACTACTACTACTACTACTACTACTACTACTACTACTACTACTACTACTACTACTACTACTACTTATTGCTGGACCATATGGGTCTAAATTCTAAAAGTATCACAGTGTTGTAAATATCAAAACATTGTGTTGGCAAGCTTGAGCGGCAATAAATCAAAACCCTTCGAAATTTAACAAATTGGATAATCCTTCTTTTGGCTATACTATGTTTTGTTGGCACATTTATGGCAAAGAATTCTTCAACTTCAACATCTCTAAATGGGAGAAGGGTAATTTAACCAGTCTTCATTTATTGTTTTATTTACTTTTTGTTTGCTTGTTTGAAAAATGTGCATTTGGGAATCTACAGTAACTTAGATAATATAATGTGCTATACAAAGACAACAAACAAAGCAAACAAGCAATGTGAAAAACAACATGTAGCTTGAAGTCTATTAATGTCCTACAGAAATTAGTGTCATTGCACCAGTCTGTTGAAGCACCCTCTGTGGTCATAAGCTGTCATCAGCTGTAATGATTTTAATTTTTCCTCATTTCTCTACTGATGTGTTTTATTTTCAAGAACATTAATTTTACCTGGCAAGTGTGAAATGGATGACAAAATGATGAGAACAATTCAAACTTTGCAACCTCCCTGTATAATAGGAATGGATTATAGCATCATGCAGCAATGCACCCACTGGGCTCCAGTCAGGCCATTTATAATGAAAAAGAAAGTGATTTAAAAGTTTTTAAATGTGTTCAGAATTCATCGTAAGAAAGTTAAATAAATAAAAAAACAAAACAAAGTGCCATTGTGAAAGAAAATAAATTTAAAAATTCAGAGCATCAGGGAATTTCTTATACAATTTAGTCAATGTCACTGTGGATATGACTGAATCAATAAGTCTGGTTCATTTGTATTCCATTAAATGTATTCAGTTTATATCTTGCTAGGTACCTTTCACATTAATAGTCAATTGCTTGTTCTTGATTATTAAATCAATACAAAAATCAAAATTTTGCAAAAACTACATATTTTAAGTTAAATGGATCAATTTTACGCACCTTCTCTACCTGATGTTGAGTGAAAATGTAGTTTGATAAGAATTGCCTTTATTATTGGGAATACTTTTGCCTTAGGACAAATCCAGGCAACATCTTTAGGTATAGAAAGTTCAAGGGAAAAAAATGTTTGAAAGGCAGGTGAGGGAAAGATGTTCAATACACAAACACAAAGTGCTTCCAGCTGAGCCTGTTCAGGTGAACTACAGACTTCTTGTGTGCATCAAGAAAAGTCAAGCGCAATAGTAAGTGACGGCAAGAAGCACTAGCCTGTTGTTCTGAGTGTTGCTAGTTATAATCTCTTCATTTCACACATACACACAAACTGGCGTTATTCAGAGAAAGCCTTGCTGAATAGCTCCTGTTTGTTTAGAAGTGTCCAACCTGTCAAACCCACATGCTATGCACTGCTGTCTGACACGCACAAATGAACACATCTCATCTGTGCTGCTGCTGCTGCTGCTGCTGCTTTTTCTTTCTAGATACTGCTTCAACTAAAAGGGAAAGTCAGTGGAGGGAAATGCAGAGAGCAGAGAAGTCAGGAAAGACAGAAGGATAGAGAGTTAAAGCCAGAGAGTCCAGAAACCAGAGTTTGTCCCTCGTGTTGGGTCTTTTTGTAGCAAAGACTGCCGCTTCTGTTGGAGCTTGGGAAATGTCCTCGGTTGTACATGTAGATTCAGATAAAGTGCAGTAAAATGCAAAGAACATTACAACAATGACTGGTTGGGTCGCTATGGTTATTGATATGATACTAGTTCCTTGGGGAAAACTGAGGTTAAATGCAGCTTAGTACCTTGAAACTATATTTTTAAAAGACAGTGGATATTTGAAGTGAATTTATCCCCCAATTACATAAAAAACTGTTATGTTCCAAAAATGGTATTTAACAAATCAGTGAAAAAGTAGAAGACAAGCTCATTTCAGACTTTGAATAGGCAAACTTCCTATATATCATGTACAACAATGTTTGGATAAAATAAAATAATATAGTAGGAGAATGTGTAAAACCAAAATTTCAGAAGGTTGTAGATGCACATGAATCCATAAAGAACTTTCATACTTTCAACTTTCAGAGCAACTTTCATATGTGTGAATATGACCAGTTCTTATAATATGTCTAGGTAGTGGACAGAAAACATGGGAAAATTTAAATGATGGCCATGATCAACAGGAGTCAGAGCACACACTGTATCATGGTACTGTGTAGCCATGGAGTGCCATGCTGACCCTGTCCACAACAACATTAATGTTCTGGCTGATCAGTGTACACAGTAATGGGGAGATAAATAATTCAAAAACTTAGCCTAAGGCCAGATCAGCTTGTCCCCTTGCCCTTACTATAAAATTGATTTTTGTGGAGGAAAAAGGCACTGCCTTTTAGCTGGTTTGCCCGGGCTGGTGAAATGACTACAGCACCTCTGCTTCAGTGAAGAAGTCAAGAGATTAACATAATGATGTGAGGAGGGAGTGGATGGAAGAGAATAAAAGAGAGAGAGAGAGAGAATAAAGGAGAATTTAACTTAAGATAACAGTGAGAAGAGTGAAAGGACAGTGAGAACAAGGGAGAGGCATTTACACACAGGGATCTGGTTGCAGGAACAGCAAATGCTTCTACTCAGCATAAGGCTGAAGCTGTAGGAGTTGCTTAGTTTGAGCATTCCAGTGGCTGTCTCACTAATTTCCAGAGGTGAAACTTCATGCCCTGAGCAAACAAAGTTTGAAGCTCAGAGAATGAAAAACATTCATGTGATTAAAAACCCGATCAATGTAAAGTTCTGAGACTGACAATAATATTAATTGAGGAAGCAAATTTTAAGCAAATATTCTCAATAATAGTTGGCAAAGATAACAATCAAAGGTTGGATTAACAATTTAGAAACACTGGTCCTTTCCACAGCAAACTGTGTTTTTCTGGTGTTTAGTAAGAAGGCTATCTGTAAGATGTTTCATCGTTTTGTTGGCCTCATAGTTACATAAATTCTATTACATTTGAGAGCTAGAATGAAAAAACTACAGATTTACAGTATCTGTCCTTGTGCAGTTGTATTGGTGGGTGGAGTGATGGTAAATGTGAGACCAAGTAGCTGGACTGCAACGCCTCGGCTTACACTTCCTCTCCCCTCTGTCGGTTTTCCAAAACACAGCTATAGGACAGGCGAGCTCTGATAGCTAAGCAGCTAATGTCAACAGTAGACCTCGGAGAGTCATTAGGGATAATGTGGCACTGCTGAGCGCCTGGGCCTCTGCTCCATAAAACAGGTGGTACCAGGGTCACCCCTCCTTTTTCTTTCCCTAACCTCCTCTGTTTAGCATACCTCATGGCACTGTTCCTCCCTTCCCCCCCTCCCTCAGCAGAAACTGGAAAGGTTATTTGGACAATTGGTGGTGATTAGCTCTTGATTTGGCTCATTCTATTCGTTTGATCAGATGGTGGCATGGAGGGGAAAGCCAGTGTGAGTGAGGGCACAGCTGTGGCTAAGGTATGACTGAAAGTGGGTCAGGAGAACCTGAAGGAGAAGGAGGAAAAAGGCAAAAGCAGACAAAAGGAGGTAGGGTTGAGGAGGAAGAAGAGGCGAGAAAAACTGGGGTTTTAGGGACCTCTAGAGCCCTTTGCTTTCTTCAGTTTGAGTTATGGATTTGGCCTGCTGGCAGAGAAAATGTGAACTGTTAGTCCCTATTATTCCAAGTGTGAGTCCTAGCAAATAAATAAAAAAAGAAAGATAACTGTCTGTTTCTTCCTTTCAATCTTACATCTGACAACCTGCTTTCTGTCTCTCTATGCCTCTCCTGGTTGTTGGATTGCAAACAAGAAAAATGTGGGTGCTGCCTGGTGCATCAGGTTATAAAGTGTACATTGCCCTAAAATGTTTGGGGGCTATGTTGGCTTCTTGGCTTGTTGGATGTTCTGGCAGCACTGAGCTTTGGGTTGGCTGGGGTTAGTGTTGGGCTTAGGGTTGGCCCAGTGCCTCAACCTGGCTAGTTAGGCCAAGGAATTTTTCTCACAGCAACGGCTGTTCTATCCACCACTCCATCCATCCATCTCTTCATCCACTCATACAGCCAGCCAGGCAAGAAGGAAGGCCTCTCACTATCTAGGGTGTTCAGCCAACAAATCCCCACTCCACTCCTTTGGCCTCTTCTCTACGCCCATATATCAGGCTGACAGTTGCGGAGAACCCGACATCCAGCCAGCTGAATAAAACGGAGATTAAGCACCCCAGCAAATCCACTTAATTACTCGTTCAACAGCTCTCGGCATGTAACTCCAACCGCTGCGAGAACTTTGGTGTTCTTCAGTCTTTACTTTTGCTCCCAATGGCCACAGAGTTGTTATAAAAAGTGCTCGGTTGAACTGAAATCCCAGTCTTAATACCAAGAAGAAAACAAAAACAAAAACAAAAACAATAACAACAACAAAAAACAAAATACCTAAACTGAACATTTAGTGTAAAGTTTAGTGCTGGAGCAGGACATCAGTGTGGACATTAGTAGATACAGAGCTTTTATACCGGCAAGTAAAGTCAGCATCATGATACAAATTGGCACCAACACCAAAGTAATTACTCAATTACTGTGAGTAATTGTGCTCTTGATGAGCTAAGCCACTATTAATAGACTGTTGTAGAACACGCTTTTTACTCTATTGCATTATATATAATAATTTTGCAATACTGTTCCATTTTTACAAGAATAGGATCAGCATTGACCAGAATTAAAAAGAGATTTGATGTCTTTTGTTAAAATCTGAAATTGAATCTTCTGCACTTCTGTATTTTAAGCAGGAACACAGAACTTAGAGAAACGTAATAAGGGTTACTGCAAGTGCGACAACATCTTGGCAATAAACTGTTAGAGGTCAAAAGAACGGGGTTACAGCCACAGTAGAAAGCATTTATTATTTTGGCATCTCTCAGGCGGTGTGCAACAGCCTCCAATCAGCAGCTACAATATGGCCTGTTGTCAAGAATGCATCAGTTTGGTGGCTGCATGTTCGCTTTTGAGATACTAGTGAACCAGGGCAGAAAGAACTGCATTTTAATGTGTGTGACACAACAAACCCAGGCCCAAGAAATGGTTGTTTCAGTGCCAGCTCTTATAAGGATTTGTGCAAGAGTACATGCTCAAACACACACACGCTTGGAAACAGTACATTTTAAGAGCAGGCAGGCCTAAGATACTGATGAGAAAATATGCATTATTCTGAAAGAATTTTTTTTTTTCCATTCCTAAAAAAAAAAAGTCCCACATCTAAGGGTGCACATGAATCAGCCACAACATCAACACCACCTGATGGTTTTAATGTTGTGGTAGCCAAGGGTCAGCATGGGAAGAATGTAACGTTAGCCCTGATTGACAGAGAGCAGAGTTTTTAAAAACACATTTTCTTCATATGGGGCTGTGTAGCCACAGACCAGTTTTTCAAAACATGAAAACATTAGGTGGTGATAATGTTTTGGCTTATCCGCCGATGTCTAACACAGTGTCTCCATGAGAGAGCTGACGGGACCAGGGCCAGGAGAGGAAGCTCTGGGTGTTGGAGGGAGAGTGAGCGTTTTGGAAAAAACCTGAGGGGGACCCAGGGTGCTGCAGACTGCAGAACAGTCGCATGACCTTTTCTAGAATGCTGCCACCCGCCTGCCACTGAAACACAGTCTGACTAATTAAAGTTTCAGTGGCACTGGATTTTCACTGGCACAGCACACCTCAGGCAACCTTGGGGGCTCTTTAGTCAGGTGATACACACAGAGGGAAGGATGGGAGATATAAGAAAAAAAAAGAGAGCGAGTACTTATGGAACCAGATAAAGAAAAAGACAGCTTGGCAGATCCAAGCAATAATATACAAACTCAGAAGCTTTCAATAACATACTGGAAGAAAAAGCCATATATTAGAATGCAAATCTCCACAAACAAGCAAACTCCTCGGGTTTTTTTTACATAAGCTCTGACGTGCTTTGCCCTTCCGAATACTTGTGCTCAAAACATTTAAGATCATATGGAATTAGAAATGAAATTGAGACTTTCCAATTCTGTACAACTGGGTTAATGTAATAGCTGAGAGAGAATGCTGAGTGCTTTTTCAAATCTTATCGGCCCGCCTCTCAGGCTGATGGAATTTTGATGGGTCAGTGTCAGGAATAAATGTATGACTTATGACATGGCTACCAGGAGCATTACCAAATATACTGGACAGTATGTTCCCATCTCCAAAGGATCATTTAACAATTGGCCGTGTTTGACCAGCACATTTCTGAAAATATGGCCAAGAAAAGGTTATGCAACTAGACAGACTTGCTCATGGCCTGTATTTCACAATCTGCTGGTTTTGTCTCCATTAATGATCTTGACCCCCTTTTCACCATTTTAGAAATGAAAGGGCCTAATGGAGCTGAACAAAGCCGCTTGCGTGTGTGTGTGTTGTGTGTGTGTGTGTGTGTGTGTGTGATTATGTGTGTGAGACAGAAACGCAGAGAGAAAGAAAGCCCCTGTGACTGTGTGTTACAGCTTGATGAGGTCTTGGTCTGTGATTCCTCAGGGAGGTGGTCCAATCTAAGCTTTATTAGGCCTTATTGAGCAGGTGCGTGTATGTGTGTGTTTTCTCTATCTAGAACATTTGGCAGAGGTTTATGAGTACCTCAGTGAGTGTCCCTCAAATATACTCAATTGGTAGCAGTTTAATGGGGTGTGCAATTTATTGTACATGGACCCCTTTGATCAGTTTGGCATTTTTGGAGTTTTTATGAATAAACTATATACCAAGGTTTTTTGTGTTTCTTTATAAAATAAAATAATTGTATGCTTTTTACAGCACAGATGTCAGGTTTGCCTCTGCATGACAGCTTAATTCAGTGGTTTCCCTTATTTCACTTTGAATTTTGAACCTTTGTGTTACTAATAGTTTTACTTGGAGAACAAAAATAATCTGAAGTGGAGAATTTTTGGCCTCCATGACATTAAGACCACCAGTGTTAATGTTGTGGCTGATCGGTGTATATTCAGTTACTTATATTCAGTTGAAATATGATTTTGTCCAAGAAATGTCCCTATTTAAATTATTATGGACTGCAGACTAAGCGAATAAAAGTTTTTCCTCTGCATAAATTATCTTTATCATTTTCAGCTTGATTTACTGTTTCAATTAAATGCTTTTAAAGATGACAGCTTAAGTTATATTCTGCATGGGCTCGACTTCATCCATTATGATTATATTAAATATTAATTTTTGCAATGAAAGAAAAAATGATTTGTTTCTAAAAACATTTACATTAACACAGAATATATGGCATGATTAATACAGAAAATCGCTTTGCACATTAAATAATTAGGTGTGGGTGACATTTATGTAGGCAGGACTAACATGAGTCGAGAGTCGAGTCGTGCTGGGCTCCACTTGTGCTCTTTAAAAGATAATTTAATCTTTTTCTAAATTGTTTTGTCCACAATCAGCATACAGATGCTAAAGCAAATATTAAATATTCCGACGCTTAATATACAGTATTTTAGCCAGCAGCCTGGATTATATTATTTGTCTGTGCCACAGACATTCTTTGCTGTCCAAAAACTATTAAAAACATATTGGTCAAACACACTGGGCATTTGGAGGGGTGGCCAATAACACCCCCGGTTACAGTCTGGCCATCCCACCGGCCACCCCACGTAGCACAATATTTTTGGTTTGTCATATTTTTTTTTTTAATCACGCTTTCAAACTGCACACTCAGTGGGTCGTAGTTAACGGGTAAACTAGTGTTGCCCCACATGCTTAGAACTGAACAAATGGTCACCTGCACTTGTGCAACATTTATGGTAAAGACATAAACACCAAACAACGTGGGCAATATTTTTATGGGTCTTTGTTTTTGAAATAAAGAAACTTGTCACCCAGGGGACTGTTGTGTCTAGTTAATAGGTTTTAATAACAACAGGGGTCCATGGCACAGATAAACTAGTGAATCCATTTTGTTGGCAACTTCATCCAAACCCGAGCAGAGAGGATCCGATGTTGGTTTTAGTGTCTGTATGGTGATTGAAGACAACATGCTTAATTCAGAAATAAACTAAATTAGCCTTCACATTTTGTGTTCAGTGTTTAGGTTTAGGATCCTAAAGTGGCAGTGACAAACTCTGTATTAAATTTGAATAGTTCTCAGTACTTACGGTTGGCAGAGTTTAATGAGGTCCTGGTCGGTGGTCCCAGGTGGCAGGCCTCGGATATACAGGTTGGTCTTACTCAGCTGCTCCGCCCCTCCCTGGCTGCAGCTGTTAGTGCTTGGGCTGGGAGGAGCCATGGGATGAGGGGGTGGAGCATAGGGCTGCTGGGAAAATAAGAAAAGTTTTACTATTTACAACATGTTTAAGGCATAGTGTATAGAATATGTAAATACTATGAAATAAACCTGTAAACAATTTAAAGCAAATATTTCTTGGACGGCAAAAGACAATGTGAGAGAAAGAATTTTAGTAACTAAATGAAATGGCAGGCACTTCCAGGTCAATAAAAGACATTTTATGGTAGCTGAGAAGATGAGATGAGTTGAGATCAGGGTCAAGAAGAGATGAAAACCAAGCAACAGATAATATTGAGTTAAATGAAAACGGGCATCTAACCTCAGAGTCAAATAACATTAAACTGTACAGGGGGTCTTCACAGATGCCATGCTGTGTATCTATACATTCACTTTTACTGCACTTGCTATTATATTTATTCCGTTAAAAACAATAAACTGCATGTGAAGCTCTTCGTTAGTGTGCAGGTCTTTTCCCCAACATGGATTCCGAGACATAAATACAACTTTTCAATATTTTTTCATCTCGAGTAAACACTTCACAAAGGAGAGTCACTGAAATTAGGGTTCATGAGGCATCCAGCAGCTTATAAACACTTTTAAATGATGCCAACTTCCTGCTTACTATTCATACCCTCAAAACCAATTTCACTACACTATAAAACAATTTACACCTCCAAGGGTGATATCTTGATTCAGTAATCCTCCGCAGCCTACTTCATAAACATCTCAATATGAACGGCTTTTTATTTTTTTTTTTTTAGCAAAATCTCTATTTTCCAAAATGTATTCAAAATGCATTAGATATGTGATTCCCTCCCTTTATTTTCTCCATCTCATCCCTCTTCCCTGCTCTTCTCATGTGCCCGTTGTGCTGTTAGTGTAGATTTATGGTATAAGAGTCAGGGCCCCCTGCTTATAGCCCATTTATATGTCTATTGTAGGGACACTGCACATAGTGACAGAGCGAGAGAATGGAGGCCCTGTGGGCAAGAGCGGAAAGAGAAAGAGATAGAGAGAGAGAAATTCTAGAAGAAAACGAAGAGAGGAGAAAGAAAGATGATGCGCACTGCAATAAAGTAAGTGAGTGATGGATGAAGCACAGAAAAGAAAAAATGGTCAGGGAGAGAAGGGGACATGACTAAATAGCTCCACCAGCTCCAGTTAACCACGTTAACCCTTATCCTCCCTGGAGAGAACCGCAAGACCTCATACCATGCAGTAAAACCACACTCGCACACACTTACACAAACAAACACAAACACACATTAGCCCTCCAATCTGCCCCACACGTTAGCAGTGGCTGCCGGAGCATGGCTGATTTGATGCGCTATTTTAAGCGTGTGTGCCATGCCAGCGTGTCGCCTCCCACTCCTCAGACAAAGAGCCGAGGTCCCTGGAGCGTGAAGAGGGAGCCACGTCCATCAGTGGACGGCCAATTACCATGCTGAGCTAAGTGGAACTGATGGGCAGCCACTCACTGTGGTGGACACACACACACACACGCACACACAGTACTACATGTGTGCACATGCTACATGAGAACACAGAGACATATTTTTCATACAGAAAGTGAAACAGTCATGTCCAGAGCTGCTTTAAGTCCTGTGGGGAAACTCCAGCTGAAGTATCAAATAATATGAATAACTTTCATTTCAGTCTCAAATGCTGCAGTGCACATCGATGTCAGATCATAAGAGTATTCATGAGAAAATACAAAACAATTAAAGTCTTTAAATTCCGACTAATAAACAGCTTAGAATGTGTATTTTGGTCGAAACCTGAAACTAAAGGAACCACTGCTGTCGAAAAGTTAATTCCAGTCCACCTGTGTTTTCTGCATCTTCCTCCCTTATTCCTGTCCTCTCTTGACTATCGCCATCCACTAAAGGCAGTGGTCACTCCAGTAAGAGAAATTCTCGTTGAGTCTTAAATTGCTGTACGTGAGACTTAAGTCTAACTTTAAAGGATAAACACTGTATAAAGACACGCACACACAGCAGCAGACAGTGCCTCCTGCTGCGTTATAGCATTCATGTGACAGGTTAGAAAAAATAAAAACTAGTCTCTAGTCATTCATGTTTCTATGCTGTGGTAGCAGTATAGAGGAATCTTAATCTCTTAAGTGCTCAGAGTTATTTTTTCCCACTCAAAGTCACTGGAACGTTCACAGCTGCAGTTCAAGTCGCGACTTTGAGGCTTTCACCTCATGTCTCTCCTCCCCTCGTTTTATTTTTCCCAAGTCCACTGTAGCTTAAATTATACACACAGTGCTTAATGTACTGCGTGGCACCTACAATTTTACTAGCACAAACATGAGACACTACTGCTGTCAGAAGTGAAGGTTAATTGAAATCTACTCTCTCCCTTTCATAGGCTTTCTTTCTTTGAGCCCTTCAGTAATACTCACAACCCCCATTCTCCTCCTCCTCCGCCTTCTTCCCCTCCCTGGGCTCCAGGCTTGGCTTGCATCCTGGGCTTTGGAATTCATGTGGCCCGCCCTATCGATTTGCTTTCATTTTTTTAAGGTCAGGAGCTGAAATCCTACACAATGAGGCATGGAGGGTCAAAACCAGCCCATTACTTACAGTGTTGGGTGCAAAGGAGGAAAGCGAGGTTACTATCCAAGGTGAAAGAAAAAAGCCGGAAGACTCCCTTGGGATGAAGGATGGAATGGGTGCAGAAGGTCTCAGTGGGTGGATGATGGGATCGGGGGGGGGGGGAAGGAGTGAGATTGATGTTTGACTTTTTTGGGTTTTTATCCTTCTTATTCATGAAAAAAAAAATGTATACAGGGATTCTCTACAAAGTTTATATATGTGAAATTATCAAAATGAAGAACTAAAACCCAAACAGGCTCAGTATTTTATTATTGAAGCCATCTCGTGTTCATAAAAAAACAGACTTGGTGTATGCATATCCAATGGGGGGTGAACTTGAACATGCGGGGGAGAGAAGTTAGAGAGCACACAAGTGGTAGTAAGCACACACGCACACACACGACCAAAAAATGTTTCCCCCCCCTTTTGTTTAAAATCTAATTCTCGCTTGGCTTCCTCTGGTTGCCGTATCGGAGGTGAACAACTAAGCATGTTTCTCTTTCCGGACAGTTTCGTGAGTGCTGTTTACCCTCAGCCTGTCAGCCTTTAAGATCCAGCTTCTCAAATATATAATAAATACAGGCCTCGTGTGTCAGAATGATGAGGATTGAATAAAGTGCTTGACAAGAGGTATTTCAACAAGAAAAGAGAAGGAACATGAGATTGAGAGAAAGGGGGGAAAAAAAGAATTAAAGAGAGAAATGGAGTAGAGTGTGTGGGAGAATAGCTGGTTATGACACTTCAAAAACCTCCAGGTGGTAAATGAGAAAAACCTTCATTCTCTCTCCTCCCTACCCAGCTGTGACATGCCACTACAGAGGCTTACTGGGGATTTCAATTTGCCGCACTGTATTTTAGACAGGCAAAATGGTTTACACAGGCCCAATTTACCCAGCCAGGCATGCAGGGGGGGTTCAGAGCCTCTATGACATGCCAGAAAATGTTTACGAGTGTATTAAGTTGATGATAAATCTGGTGTACGTTACACACCCTAGGAGCACACACACTGCTGCACTTTATATTCCCATACAGATTACTTTTTTAACACAGTATAGCTAGTCCTCTCTGTTGCTTAGAGGGGTGTCTGAGTCAATTAAATCTATATTTAATCTTTATGCAATATGGGAATGTATTTGGTCATCATCACTGTCCTGTGAAAATATGCTAAAATAAATAATAAAACAGCTGCTTTCAGCTTTTTGACACTGCAGTTTTTTAAATTCCAAGGCTGATTTAAAAGACAGATGTGTCATTTGAATCTTTACGAAGTGCTTCCTTATTTTTATAAATGCTAGCATGTGGATACATATTGTGTGAATATCTGCCAAACAGAGAGGAAGGCAGCTATAGAAACAGGCCCGTAGCTTCCTGGCCTCTCTATCGTCCTCCCTGCACTCTGCAGGGCAAGGCTGGAGGAGAGGAGGCTGTGCACCAGCATGGTAATTGGCCCTGATTTATAGGAGGCCAGAGGAGCCAGCAAGAGCTAGCTCAACACTGGCACGAGTCCAGATAAGGCCATGCTGTCAATATCAGTAAACCAACCGACCCAACGCAGTTCAGCCCACACCCTCATAGCCAGGACGCCACTATGCTAAATCATGTGTGTCACCATGCAAGAGGTTACACGTGTGGCTTTGTGCATTTTCCTGTGTGCATGTGTTTTTTGTGTTCTGTGTGTTCCTACATTTGTGCGTTTTCTTAAATATCTCCTCTCTCTCTCTCTCACACACACACACAAACTTGACACAAAAAATGACAAGCAGTCTACTTAAATAGAAGAAAAAAGCCTCTCAGCTCATCCTCCCATTAATTCATGCTGGCAAATTCTCTGCAAAGACTCTTAAAGACAAACACAGTCCCAGAGGCATCCCTTCCAAACTGCCAGAACTAACAGCCAGCTCGGCGGTCAGACTGTACTCGAAGCGGCCTCGAAGCATGGGAGGAGCACAAATCCCCCATCCATCCCAGAGAGCTGTTCCCAAACCTTTAGCCCTTAAACATGTGTTTTGAGAACTGCTGACGCATTTTAATGGTGGTAGAAGAGGGAGGGACACTGAAAGACAAGCATAAACGACCTATTGCCTCGTCTTCTTGTTGCCTCTTGTTTTTATGCCCTGCACTCATGCCTGGCGAGGTAAACCCATAGCTAGAGGAGTGAATAGCAAATCATCCCCAACTCTCCTGGGAATGCAATGCTGTTGATTCTCCAGCCAAATGTATCCTAATAGGGAAGACTGAGAGCATTGTGTGTGCAGGGGCATGGAGAGAGTGAAGGAGGAGAGAGGAGGAATGAGATGCAGTTACAGGTATGACAGAGTCGAAGCCAAGGCCTACGAAAACAGCTAGACTAGAAAGCAGGAGGGAAAAAAAAGAAAAAAGGAAATGAGAAAAAGACAAATTAAAGTTAGAGAAACATATTGACTGTGTAATTCTTTCTACCTCTGTAGAACAAAAAGCACTGAGATCTGGGACACTGGTAAACTAACACTGCTATGGACAATGATGCAGGGGGCTAATTTTAAATATGCTGAATGGTCAATCTACTGTTTATTTCAAGCTCGCTCTCTTAACATTATTCTCCTTTTCTCTCCTATCATTATTGGTCACCGCTTCTAACTTTCCTTCCTTCTTATTACTTTTACAGTATCTATTATGTCCCCCCCCCCCCAATTCTAGTCTCTCTCTTTCTCTTTGGGTCAGATAAGAGCGGGGTTCTGTGTTACATGTCAGGATATGGAGCCCTAGAGTTAAAATAGAGGCCATATCTTACCCAAGGGAGAGAGATAGGATGCATGTTATCTGACAGAGAGGACAAAAAGAACAGAGGTAGACAAGAGATGCTTAATGTAGCATCACTGTTAGTACTTGTGATACAATAGAAAAATAAGTGTATCAAAGCTTGGTTGGAAAAGAACTTGTCGGAAGAAAATAACAGAAGGATGTTTTTTTTTTTTTTTTTTTTTTACATATGTCATTTACTTAAAAATCTGTTTTAAAATCTCATCTCTCTTTGTGCAATAATTAGTCACACATTCCCAATGTTTAGAAGAGTACAAATAAAAGTGCAAAGAGAGTGCAAGACCATGGCCTAGAAAACCAGCTTGTTGTGAGGACTTTTTCAAGCAGGGTTATCAGCAGAAGGTAGCAAAGAGTGGAGGCATCCTCGGTGTTTGCAAAGTGTGGATTCAAGTTGCAGTACCGGTGCAATGTTTACGTTCCATTTATTTCTTATGACTACGAGTAAGAATTGACAACCATGTGATTTCTCGAAATCTGGCAGCCAATAATCATGACATTACTAAAATGGCCTTATTTCACTTACAGACCTAAAATCCTTTCTTTTCTCTCCACCGTAGATTCAGACACTTCTTATGTCATCCAAGCTCTAATTATTGTATCATTTTGTTTTTAGACCCGCCACATGGTAGCATTAAAAGTCTACAAGAGTAATACTAAAAGTCTTCAAATGGTTTAAATTATTAATCTTATCTTTCTTTCAGTGGCTCCCTGTCTATATCAGATCTGCTGTGCTTCCAATGCTTCTAACAGTCTACAACATGGGCATGCCCCTTCATACTTGTCATATTTCCTTAAACTTTACATTCCGTGCCATGCTCCTTACTGTGAGAGTACAGAACTCTTGTCTGTCCCCAGAGTTAAAATGAAGTCTGCAAGCTGTGGGGCCTCTTTGTGTCTTATCTGTCTCACCTACGCCTTCCTCTGGAATAACCTCCTTGCTGACATCAGACAGTCTGACTCTGTAGAGGCCCTTAAATCCCGACTTAAAACACATCTTTAGAGGTTAACTTTCAGTTACTGGCTTATTCTTTCATTTCTTCAGTCCTTGCACCTGTTACCCTTTTCTCTCTGTTGGACTGGTCTCAGTTTCAAACAATCTGATAAACCTAGATGCACATTACAGTTCATGCAGTCTAGCCAACATGATTACTGCAAACTTTCTGCAAACTACTGACTCTCTGACCCTCTTTTTGTGCCCTCAAGCACACAAGTTTCCAATTTTTGTTTACTTTCTACAAAGTAAGTAGGACCTGGAACAAACGCAATTCCCAATGGCAGATACAACACACATCATATTTACAGAGCAAGTTGGTCATTTAGGCCACACAAAAATCTACATAAGCACACTGCAGGCTTCTATGTTTATACCACTCTTCCAACAACCATAAACCTGGTTCTCTGCGGACATTAACAGTCGACTGGTGTTTAGGTGACATAACTGGAGCTGAAATGTGTTTGCTGAGAGTGATTACGACAGTTTGTCTGTGATTGTGGTGAGCGCCGCAGAGGGATCTGTAAAAAAACAAAAAAAGAGCAGAGAGCAAACCATGGGCAGAGCCAAAGTGAAACTCAGTGAACATAAATATTTGGGCTGATTTGTCATCATTATGGCCAGCTGGGTCTGTTTGCAAGCTAGTCAGTGTGGGAGTGGAAACTGCAGGAAGGATGGAATGAGGGAGTGGGAGGACAGACACACTCGTTTAAAGGCCGAGGATAAAAGAGAGCGACAGAGGATGATAAAGAGAGGGAAGGTTTTAGACTTTGGTTGAGTGAACCCATAACTTGGCACCAACTTTCCAATCAGTGGCCGGATCCTTTGCCAACCAGTGGTTGCAGAGGGTCACTAATTTGAGCAAATCCAATAATATTGAGTTGATAGATGTGGCAAATGTTTGGTATTTAAACTGTTTATTCAAGTCTTTTCATTTAACCCCCCCTTAGCAGCGTTAGGGACCCAGAGGTTGTAAAATAATACTACATATGAGGAAAAAGACCAGCGGGCACACAGAGTGAAGATCCCCATCCTCTCACTCCGTATCTAATTGGGCACATTCTTTAGGAGTCAGTTATGCTTTGCACAGGAAGTGTAAGCACAAACAGAGCACTGTGGAAGATGTGGAAAAGGGTGGAGAGCAGAGAGTGAGCTGTTTTTAAGTATGATCTCTCTCTTACTGAGACAAATGTCTACCAATCTAGTCACGCACATTGGCTGGCATCCTGCCCTGAAGTGTTCTCATGAAGGGTTGAGAATAAGAAAAACGGAATAACACAAAAAACATCTGTAAGGCTCTTTGCCATTTTACCTCAAAAATGCATCTAAAGGCTACTCTGTAATACTTCACCTGGGTTAACCTGCAGATTAGTTAGTTCTACGTTGAACAAACAGTGTTTGACACTCAAGGAGGACCAACTTGCTGACTAGCTGCTGTTTCTAAATGACTGACTAGATAGTTGGCCGATTGATGGGAGTTATTGCTGAGGTGTGGAAAATGCCGAGGAGAGAAGGGAGAGAGAGACAGGGGACAGATTGATAGAGAGGAAGCTTGAGCCTTCCCAGAATGCCATTTGTTACGATGTTCACCAGACAAACAAATTTACGTCTCCTCTTCCAGAAGGTCAACTGTGCTCAAATCCATAAATAAGGACGTAATTGGTGCAGGAGCGACAAAGAGGCTCAAAGGTCCCCAACAGCCTAGTGCATGAGTTACTGCCTGACACAGACCTCAGCGAGTGTGTTTGACTGTGTGCCCACAGCCATTTGTTATAGGTACTACATAATGTTTGCATAACACTAAAGACTATGGCAAGCAGGTAGTCCTTAATAAATGCTGTAGCATACTACCTCTAACACGCTCTATACAATACCTCTGCCTCTGTACTATACAAGCGCAAGCATTGGAGACAATTAGCACACACATAATTGATGATTTAGTTGAATTACTTTAAAGGAGGTGAATATTTTTGCAATTCCTTATTTTCAGTTTTACATTTTGGATTCATTTAGATTCCTTTGTAAAGATCGGTTCTCACACGGACATAATAGAGTCGTTTCTTGCTAACGTTTGTCAAAAAAAGCCTAATTAAAACTACCATCATTTAATTTTGTGAAACAATTACAGCCAAAAACTTTTAGAGGGGGTGATTCTAGTCTACGCTACCCTCTGTAACATCTTATAATACATGAAAAGAACCAATTCTTAGATAATTACATTGAATATTTACTAAATTCAATGCCATATTCAATACGTGGGGTAAGGGGGGGTGGTGGGAGTTCATATGGATAATAAATACCAGAGTTGTGTCCCCTAAGGAAATCTTCATGGCAAACCAAACATGATAAAATGCCCTCTAAGATGTCCCCAGAGTGAAGCAACCAAAATAAAGTGTGCTCTATAGAGAGCAAATGAAGGCAATGCAATGTACTCAGGAGTCCATCAGCTACCCTTGATATTGTGGCCCTTTCGTTTTCTCCATTTTGACTTTATTTTGACTTGATATTATTTGGAGCTTGACCTAGTTTTTTATTGTATGGATATTTTTATATTGATTGTTGATTGTGTCTCAGGTGTTCTAAGTTCGGCTCTCCTTTTAAATGGTTGGTGCAGTCCATGGCTTTACTGTTGTCTAACAAAGATGTCCAACAAAAGGTTCATGAAATACTGTACATCTCCAAATATTCAGGAAGGAATTGACCTTGTTCTTTTTCTTACACTTATTTCAATTCTTCGTGGATCGTCATTATTATTTTGCATTTTGTAGCATAAACTTGTTTTATTAAAAAAAAAACAATTCAGTTCCCATACACTTTCCCTGACATGGTCTATGAATAAGAAACACACAGAGAAATGCGCACACATATGCACAGTTACACACAGGTAGAGCAATTCACACAAATAGTAAAAAGACAGATAATCTAAAGCAAACTGACACAGACACACAAAAAGGAGATAGCTTATAGGAACCCAACCATACAAAGATGAAAAAGATAGAAATCCACACAAATGCAGACAGGTATATAAATATGCACAGGGGAGAACAGGCATCCGCTTTCCTTTGAATATTCAGTTTCTTTCACATGCAAAGTAGTTGCACTGGGTCTGGAATGTCACTTTTAGCCCCCAAAGGAATATACTCAGTGAAGCGTCACTGACAATTGCCAGACTAAATACTGGCACTAAACACCAGCCGCTGTTGTGGCAGGAAGGCTTGAGACAGCCATAACAAATCAGCCAGGGAACAGAGGACGGCCAGTTTGTGGTAGTTTATAGGGTTATTTTATGATGTACATCTGAAAAACATATCCAGGGATATTGCACAGGGATCATAACCCACCAGACTGTGTTCCTTCTGCACAGAAAAATCAGGTGTACAAACAGTAACAAGAGGGAGGTGGTAATGGTGATCAACTTGATTTGCAGAACAGTTCAGTGTTACACGGCCCGCTTTCTTTCTGAGTACTTCTCAAATGACATAATTTCAATAAGCCATGCAGTAACTCTATCTAGCTTTTTGTCTTCATGACAAGTAAAAAAACAAAACAAAAAAACGTATAAAAAAACTAAACAAAAAAAACAAGTAGCTTTGAAATGATAGAGTTTACAGCTACTCTAATTGCAAAGTGAGCTGTAAATGTGATTTTGATGGATGTGAACTTCTGGATGAGTTTGAAAGAAGGTTGTGCAGAATGCAATCAAACCAACATGGAGGCTTTCTTTTCTATTATGGGAAAAAAAGATCAAGATTAAAAAGAATAAAGCACTTCTGGTACACTTGAAAATGAAACCCATGTCCAAATTGTGCAAAGCAAATATTACACTAATAATCTATTAATAGTTGTTCAAGGTAATTGCATTACATTAAAAAATCATAAGACTATGCTGTTTGTGAAGTAAATTATATGAATTACATAAATAAAGAAAGACACTACAGGTTATAGAAGATGGAACGCAGACATTCATTTGTTTATTTTTTAAGCAAAGACATGTCGTTATTATGTGTTTTTTCTAATAATAATACCAGAATGAACCACTTGAGTGAGATTAATCATCCCGTTTGTCGTGCGTCCTTCAGCGGGTCCAGCCTCTGATGGGAGAAACGGCTCATCTCTGACAAATACATTTTTACCTGGAGGCATTTTCTTGTTTATTCACTTTGTTTAAGCACTCGGTGAGATCTAATTTGTCACAACATTATTTGCTACCAGTTCATACATTGAAGTGGGCTGATACTGTGCTGTGCTTCAGGCGCCGACTCATCATGTTAACTGAACAAGCGCACTTTGTCAAAGCAGAAAATCACAATTGTACATATTTCCATTCACCCTCACAGTCTAAAGCGATGTGCTGTGACAAGGCAGAGGAAATTCTTCACAGCGTATCAGTAGCATGTTTTGTCTATACATTGAACTCCTTCTACTACTAATCTCCTGTACGGCAGACCGTCTTTTCTCTTTGTTTTTCTCTCTCTAACCTTTCATAACTGAATCCTTCCCCTGCTAGTCCTCCATCCATCCTCTCTTCACCTTCTCCAATCCTTTCAGTCAGCGCTCATCTATCTCTAAATCCATCCCAATCCTCATCTGGCTGCTTGTCCTCCATTTCTCCTTCCTGCTCCTCCTCTCTCTTCTTTCTCTTCTGAGTTGCTCTCCTCCTTTGCTCCACTCCCTGTCTCCTCCCTGTCTAACAGCCATTGGGGAGTTTTTACGTAGTGTTGAGCAGAGTTTAGTAGGCCAAGAAGAAGACGCTGTGCCAGATTCTCCACAGTGTGTTAAGCAACTATCCCCCCTTGAAGGAATATCAGCATTACTCAACACAAAACCCCCTGTATCTGCCCACCTCCTCAGGCATAGGCTCACACACTGCAAAGCTGCCATCCCTGGCAGAGAGGGAAGCAATGCAGGGGATCGTTTCCCTCAGGGTCCATGTGAGAACAATGCTGCATTGTAACATCTCAGTGGATATGTCAAATTGAGCAAGAAGTGTCAAGAAATGTAAGGCTTTTACATCGATAAAAAAAAGCTTAACTGCAAGTCCCCCCTCAATTTTCCTATCCATAAGTGTATTTCAGTTTTTACTGTCAAAGTACGTACTTTCAGTACTTCTGCCGGATTGGCATATTGGCGTGACCGCTGAGTTAGGGACCCTTCAGAAGCACCTCGCCGAGTGATTTAAAGGAAGAGAGTCAGCCACTTCTGGGCAGACCAACCCAAGCTGTCAATCCCATGACTTAGTGGAAACCAAAGGGGAATGATCTGTGCTTCCCAGCTCTCCCAAGTAGAGTTCAATCAGTGCGGGTGTGGAGCTTTATCCAAAAGTGTCACAATTGTGTGATAAATAAAGTGAGCACTGTTGGGCAGCCAGCTAGAGTGGGAGATGTAAGAAATGAGGTACTAGAGAGAGACAGAGAGAGAGAGAGAAAGCAAAGAGAGTTACAAAAAAAAAAAGAGTTAACAGAAAGGGGAAGATAGATACAGATTCAGACGTCTGCCAAAGGAGAAGAGGTGCAGTGTCGGAGCTGTCCAGACCTCAGTAGTGTGATTTATTCATGAGATAAGTCACCATGTGGAACAGGTGAGTGTAATGGTGTAATGTTTCCCCTATGCCAGACAGTTTGCCTCACTGACTCTGGCCTGTTCTGCTCTCACTTGGCTGCTAGAAGACTTTAATGCATGCAATACCTGGATACGTTAAGAGATCGCAGAGACAACAAAGCCCACATTAACAGTTAGTACACACACGTTTCTGTTTGGGTTCAATGGAAACATGAGTAAAGGAGTTTTTCTCAGACCAAAGTGTTCTCACTCACTCTTTACTTGCGCACTCTATTTATCCACAAAGTTTCTCATGAATCGCCATATACTTTTTTTTTAAATAAAAAGATGTGCAATTGTCACATATCAGCAATCGTGTTGCAAACCATTTTATGAATTAAAAAAACAACAACAAAAACAGAAAAGGATAGGACCATAATTCCTGGCTATTTGTTATAGTTTGCTGGGATGTTCGCACTCATAACCCATTTGGAAAAATAGGTGAGTCTTATCTTCAGCTTTTGAAATTTCAACATTATTTTTTAATACTTTGACTTTTATGGTGTTGCCCCTGAGTCTAACACGCACACGTTTTCAAGTGAAAAACTGTTACTGGAACATGGAGCTTGAGCCCTTTCTGCTTAAAAATCTGACAATAGGTACTTTTTTCATTTTATATTTAAATCATGCACGATCATTCTAATTCATTACCAAAAACCCCCTCAACTGTCCTTCGAGGTAAAACACTGTTTTTCCAGTCTGACATTATATTGTTATAAGTCAGGGTAAATTCTGAGGAGACATCAAAGATGAAAATCAGCAGTGGTCTGGCCTATTGTACTTGCTAAAAGGCTTCTAAACTATTTATTTACCCACCAATGGAGACTTTTCATGAGATGATAGCAGTGAACTGTTATTGTTGTGGTGTGTGGCCTCCATTCTCTCGCTGAATGTGTGGGGCTGGGCTCTGAGAAAAAAGCAGTCGCTCTATTGTACCGCCGCACAGATTACCACATGAACAGGAAGCTCCTCAGCTTAGTCGTCCGCCAGCAGCCGACCACCTTTTAAATACGCAAGACAGCAGAGTCATTGTGGCGATGAATATGAAGGAGTCTGCCCACAACCATGGGACGACTATTAACATCACAATAAGTCTCATGCTGCTTTTAAAAAAAATATATAATTTCAGAGACCCAGCAGATGACAGGAGAGACTCGGCACACACATAAGGCAGTAACCAGAACAGGCTGGCATTCCTTCATTTTTGCTTAAGAAAGAATGTGCTGGAAATGCATAATTAATTAGCTGCAGGCTGCTTCCCATCTCACAGGCGGCCTGAGTACAGTTCCATCAGAGGCATCTCAAGGCTCATCAATCTGATAATCGGTTTCAGTCACCAAAGAAGAAGCCTGGTAAACAGCTCTCCACCGTAAAGTTGTTTCAGTGATATTTTACTCACTTTAAAGATAATGGTTGCTAATTTGTTTTCTGAAGGCCCAGCAAACCAAACTACAGAGCGACAATAGACAGTTTGATGTTTAGTATGTGGTGAGGGCTACAGCTGGATGGCAGGTGTAGAGCAGAGACTGAAGATAATGAGGCTGAGTCACGATTTCGAAAAGTAAACAACTCATGTCTCACTGACAAGGAAACAGCGCGATACGGCTCCAACGGGCCTCTTCAGAGCAACTCTCATTCCAGTTGTGGTCAACAGTCATTTTTTGAAAACAGAACAGTTACCTAGACCAATCTCTGACCTCTGATCATGGTTTGGTGGCAGCTCTGGAAAACTAAAAGACGGCACGGATGCAGACAAAAAGAAGCAGCTCATAACAAATCTGCAGCAGCTGTTTCCGACACCGAAATGTCTACATCTTTAGCTCTTTTAAGGGAGTCTATTTTTGCCTCCTACAACTAAATTTAGAACACAGATTTAGCCAAAACTTTGATTACTAACGTCAACTTTACTTGCTGGCAGACACCACTGTCTTTTTTTGTTGTTGTAGCTTTTTATCCTTATTGGAAACTGCAGTTAGCTTGGTATCTTTGAAATACTACAACACTTATGTCATACCCGCATTCCCGCTCCATTACATCCACACACAACGTGAAAGCCTTGCCTACAGCCAGCCACAATCTACTTTTTCCCTTTAACCACTTTTATTAGTATGTACCTATACATATAAAAAGTATAAGCAAATCCAATTTATAACATACTTCATTCAGTGTCTATTTAGCACTTGCGTTTATATTTTTAATTATCTAGTTTTGCTCTGAGAGGATAAATAAGTCTTCAATTATCGCTTGGCAAAGGGATAGTGAGAAATAAACACTGGGAGTCTGTTGTTTATATGATATTTTGACTACTGCCTTATTGTTCTCCTGCTGCTACACGAAGGCTTACAACAGAGTCCAAAAACGGCAGATTACATGCATACAGCTTGGTGCATATTTACTAAAACTGTGGAAATTGCCAGTTTGTAAAACCCCGGCAGAGAAACAGAATGTTCAAGAAAGAACAGCGACAAGAGAAAAAGACAAAAACAAACTCAAGGACATAAGTTTTGTGCATTTTTTTGTATTCAAGCTTGATCTCAGTATAAGATGTCATTATTTGTATACTGTATTTTTCAGAAAGAAAGGTGTGCGGATAAATGAGGAAAGTGATGCTCTAGAATGAGCATTAAACTATATCAGTCCAGTTGTTTTTCAGTAACAAGGAAGCAACATACAAGAAAACCCTGGATCTACTGCCAGCGAAAGGGCACTTAAGCTATTCCAGTGACAAACAGCACCATGGCTAATGTATATTACCAAAGATTGAACCAGCAATTTCTGAGAACAAGCAAACAGGCAAGTAGGCAGTCAGGATCTCTATTTAAAGACATCTAAGAGACCAGCATTCTCCTCTCGCCTCGTTCCCTGCAGCAAAACAATAAATAACTAAATCACAACACACTTAAAAGCCCCGCCGTGCCACAATATCCACATATATCCTTCTCTCCACAGTCCCACCCCTGTCTTAACTGCTCTAAATTATTTTAATTCTGCGAGAGAGAGGGGGAAAAAAAAGTAATTCACATAAGGTAATCAGTCTTGGCTCACTCTCTCCCTGCGACAGACTTATTTGACAAGTCTGCTACATTAAACAGCCCACTGGTGAAAAGAGACAGAGAAAAAAAAAAAAAAACAAAAGGAATGCATCCAATTATTCAAGCATAATGATAGCTCTGTTATCCAGTAAGGCAGGGGCTCCCGCACAAAGCAGTCCCCCCTCTCTGTCTAATACATCTTAAGTACTGACAATCTCCAGGAGTCACATTTGACGGGTACCTAAATCCGCACCATTCCCAAGTCTTCAACCAGAGTCACAGCCCATTGGCACCGTCTCAAAGACTTATTTACAGTATTTACGATAAGGTGATAGGAACATTAACTTGGTGTTGCCCCCCAAAAAAAGCAGGTGCTTTAGTAGGCCTTGGCCTGCGCTATCGTGGGGTCATATTTCAGGCGCTGGAGCTGGATGGAGCGCTGAATAGAGCATTAACAAGCAGGATCTCCCACAGTATACAGCTGCGAAGACCTTCTATATAGATGTGAGCTCAAGGTTCACAGCACCTCATTGACTTAGCTACTACCAGGCAATAAATTCTAGAGCAGGAATGAATTGTTTGACCTTGAGGGTAGCCGGTGTTGCCAGTTGGAATCTAATACCATACATTATCCTATCTATCACTCCTCTTTTTTTCTTTTTTTTGTTTCCCCTTCACACATGCATGTTGTGCAATAAAGGCATTGTGTATCCAATTTATAGAATAAAAATAATTAAAATCATCTTAAAATCCCAAAAAATAAAAAAAGGTATTCACTAGTGTAGAAGTTATTTGTACTTTAATTATAAACAGCCTTTGTAAATTGCACAGGTTTTACTTTAACAAATGCAGCTGTGGTGCTCAGGTGGCTTCGCCCTCTCTCTTGCCCTCCATCACTGCTCTTTGTAAATCGGGTGGTCTTAATAATTCATGAGCTTTAAGAATCGGCATGCTCTAATTGGTGGGCAGGTTTAATACTCCCAGCACTGCTGGGACTGAAAAAAAAAACAAAAAACAAAACAGCTAGGACATTAGTTTTTTTTTTTCTTTCCAGGCAGTCTAAAAAAAAAATGACTTGCCTTTTTCTGGTTTCAAGTTAAAAGGCCACTCCTGAAATCCAAGAAGCCCCTTGAAGCACACAAGCTCGAGCATGCAGGAGCAAACGGTGTGAGCACTCGAATCAAGCTTTGAGAGAGAAGCGTTACAGCACACATTCACCCCTCAAACCAGACTGCTCTCCTCCTGCTCCATCTTACAGCAGGAAGTAGTGTTGATGGGTGTTGAGGTAAAAAGGACACCTTTAAAGTATGCTCACGGTAATAATGATACTACTGCATAATGCATTGACGTCTGTTCGGCAGTCAGCAATCACTGACTGAGGCTTTAGGGAATACATTTTGCATTGTATGTATTATGTAAATGTATTATGCATTTATTTATTAGAACAAGATGGAGCAGTTTGCATCAGATCCTACATAAAAGAATTTTTTAAAAATGTAAAAAAAAAAAAAAAAGAAAGAAAAGAAAAAAAGAAAAGAAAATCAGGTGTCCTGCATAGTTTAGGACTGACATTTGCTGACATAACATTGCAGAACTCATTAAGGTTAATGGGAAAAGACTAAAGAAAGTCTTTAGGAAAGTAAAGACATTAAGATGACCTTAAGTGGATTTGCAATTTACTACCATAAAATTACAAAATACTGACTATGCCTCTGTGTGAGGATCTGTGTGCTCTTAAAGTTAAACCATTATTGGCAATATTGTGGCAATACATATGCTTGTATTAGGGCATTGTGGGCATTGTTGTCAAATCAGTGAACAAGATGTTTATTTGGTGATTTTGATTATACAAAATTTTTGAAACATTGTGATAAAGTGTCATTTTGAAATTTCCAATTATGTTTTCTATAATAGTTTGATCCATTAAATGGCTGAGAAAGTCACTGTGTTGTGATATATGGTATATTAATAGCATAGTAAAAAGTATATCTGTCTTATCTGCCTACATTTTCATGTAATATACTATAATGTCCCAGGAGTCACAGAAGCAAACAATATGTATGTCACTTTGATATTTTCTTGTACTTTGCTCATCTAAACATTCCTACATATCGATCTACCGTTGTTTTAAAATCTTCTTTGTATTTGAGTTTAATTATTTTGAATCTACGTTTCCAGCCATCGTGGAATGAGTAAAAGACTAAAATAGCTACGCAATATCTGCTCAAAAGATCCAAAGAAAAATTCTCTAACTTGTTTAAAATTTTATTGTATATGTACTAAGGACATCAATACTCTCAATGACCTGATCCTCCACCTGCTGAGCAGTGGAAGACTGGAGGTAATATGCATATATGTGAAGGTGAAAAATACAGGGAAAGTAAGCTGGGCACATTCCAAAATGCCAGGTGGCTCAGGTTGTTTCTGGAATTCTCTCCGTCCACACTAATACATCAATAAAAAGGAAACTGAGTTGTTTTCTCCAGCTGAAGACTGACAACCAAGCGAGCCTCAGAAAACAAGCAAAAATGGAGGCTAAACAGACACAGAGAAATACACGATTACAGACTTAAGCAGCTTAATGGAGATGAGTTCCAAGAAAGTACATTAAAGAAAGATGTTCAGCAGATGCTTTTCACCTTCACCACTGAAACTACTGTACAGTCCCAAGTCACATTGTAAGTCCTCCACTCCCTTACTTACATTCACATCTATCAAATTACAGTGGTGCAGTCTCACCCTGTTCCACGTTTAAAACAGCACTAATGCATCTCAGCGTGAGGTGAGGTAGCTGTGTGATAGTCGGGTGTGTTGCTGACAATTACCAACAGTGAGGACAACAAAAGGCCCAAATGAAGAGAAATAGGTGTGGAGAAGCACTCCTGTGGGTGACTCATTAGACAACTAGGTTATCACACCCGGTGTGATTTCAGTTTCCCTAAAATGCCTTAACAATGTAGCTTGTCAGCATCCATTGATTTCTCCCTCCCAGGCTTGTAATTGGAAGAAGATTAATTGTGATCTGAAACCACTAGATGAGAAGAGAAGTTTTAGATGATAAAATCATCCCCCCTCAAGGGTGATGAATCTAAAATGATAATTTATGTATATTGTAGTTTTGTTGATTGAATTATATTTTAGCGGTTCGGTGTAGCACATATTCCTATTGATTAACTGTGGCTTTATGTTTGTCCCATTAATGCCTAAACAAATGATGTAATAACTTAGAACCTGCCAGTGCAAGTGATTTTCATTTCACGTTCAGTTCTAGCAGTCACCTTCAGATATTTTATTTTTATTTCTTTTCTAAAGAAAGAAGAAAGATGGTTTTCAATTTGCTTGTCTCGAACCAGTCATAGAACAGGAAAGGTCTAATGAGATTAAACTAATATGCCACAGCTGCACGAGAGCCAAAAATCCCTCTGCACCTGGGTCATCGTAGGTGAAAACAAACCAGATTTTATTAGAGGAGTGATAGACAGTTTGGTGGGGGCAGGGGTGCAAAGTTATCAAACGGGACTGCTAAAACATGCACCATATCCCAGCGAGGAGATTGGATTCCAAGTGCAGTCTCAGGGCAGCACCACTGGGGTCACTCCACAATCTGCACGGGTCAGAGCCAAGCCACCGCTACAAGCTGGTTTGACGTTCTCCATTAACTCACCCTCTCTAACCGACAACACAAACCTGCGCTGCTAAAGAGAAAAAGAGAATGAGAAAAAAAAGGGGGACCTATACACAATTGTATCGAATGTTTTTTGTAAAAGCTACATGGATAAATACTGTGTGTAGGAAAATTACATAAAAAATATAGAGTTGTTTAAATAAAGGATAAACAAATTCAATGTTCTATACATGTAAACTACAGCGCATATATTATACACTGCTCTTTTCTCATCTTACACATCCAGTGATTTTCCCTTTATATCTGGGCTGCCTAAAAATCGACATGTAGGAATTGGACCTGATGTTAAGTCTCCAGGCTGCATACTGTTTGGAAACATGATCACAAAAGAGCTTGTTTGGCACAGGCTGTGCTCGTCTAGCATATACAAAGCATATAGAGTCAGCTAGCTGCCACAAGCCACAGCTTTATTTAAAACTTCACCTAACCTTAAATGACTTGTGGAAGTTCCTGAAGGAAAGTTATTCAGGGTAGTTGAGCACCCAAAACATCTGAAACAGCAATACAGCCAGCAGAAATTTCATGCTTACAAGCAGGAAAATAAAGGCCGAAAAAATGCAAGCAGGTCTGGTATTGACTCTGCTTTGTAGTGGGGAACAGAAAAGTGAATGTTAAACACTGGTGGTACTGTAAAGGTTTCATCACAGTAAAATTGGCAGATGCAGGATCATTACAGCGTTTTAGTTTAGGTGTTTTAGAATGACAGTGCTTGTGTTCTGGCTTTAGTACATGTGTAGCCGTCTCACAAGCCCAGAATTTTCTCTACACTTCATTTCACCCCATTTCACCCCTGGGCCTTTGTCCGGGGGAAGTGCTACAAAGGGCAACTTTGTACTAACAACTGCATAATTTACAATAAGTGTTAGCACTTACCTTAGTCATAAAGTAGATATTACACAATACTTTAAAAACATATGACAAACTGTAATTATATAATTACTCAAATTACATTTTCCCCCCCTCTGAAACCCGAAAACTCCATCTTGTCAGTGGGACCTCACAGAAACAGCGAATTGGCGAGCGCTGTGATGTAGATTTGTGGTGCCTGCAACAATGATCACCTCTGTCAAAGACATCATGGGGGCTGTTGATAACTGCCAACAAAAACAACAAAACATGCCAGTGCAATTATGTGTGTCTATTTTATTAACATAACATGGGGAGAACATGAGAGGCGTGGGAGTGAGAGCAGTGTTGTGTGTGGGGGTGGGAGTTTCGTGTATGTGTGCGTTTATGTGTACTACAAAAAGAATGTGTGCTAAGGTCTGTATGTCTGCGTGTGTGTGTGTGTACTGTATAAGTAAGACTGACTGAATGCGGGTGTCCATGTTGCATGGTTGCGTGGCTGTGTGACAAAAGAACAGGAGCTGGGACCTAAAGAACACATGTTTAGGTCCTTTTGAGACCAGTGCTTTGAGTTGACAGTACTGTTTGGCTTTGGGTGGGTATTTCAAAGGGCTGCTGGGGATAAAAGAGAAGTCTCTAGAGCTTACAGCTGATACAAATTCTCCATTTTAAGACTCCTTACGTTGCTATCAAGTTTGAAAGATTGCAAGGGGTCTTGTTTTTCACCCATTACAGCAGGTTAACTATGTCCATCATCTGCCGCCTAACACAGAAAGACAAAATTCATTTATAATGCAGTGGTAAGATTCAGTGTCATCTCTTGATTTGTTTTTGTTTATTTATGTTTTTGTTTTAATCATACCAGAACAAAACTTTTTACTTCATGCCTCTCTGGTTACAAATTTGTAAAAAAATTTATTTAAACCAGCTGATGTGACTGTATGGATTTTGCTCATTCTTTCTTATTCTTAGTTCAGGCCATCACTTCTATCAATTAGAATAACTTATTCACCGAATTAATAGCTGATATCTGAGGATGTGGACACATTTCAATTCAGATATGGCATGATGGCTTTTTGACAAGCAACAGCTACAAGCAAGCAAGATTATCTTTTAACTTTATTTACATTTGCACTTAGGCTCCTATGTAAATACATGCACCCAGCATGTTGGTAATATCAGATTGCACATGAAAAGTCAGTACATGTAGCTGAATTTAAAAATGACTGTCAGCATTTCATCATTTGTTTACTCTTTTGAATAATTCTCACTAACCTGGGAATTTGATAGAAAACTTGAACAACTGACTGTCATTTCTCATCATCTTTGACTTCTTTTTTAGGGATGAACCTACAGCAAGCCCCAAAATCTCATCATTAACTTATTAAATATAACTACTGGTTAGAATACTGAAATCTATGGGAAAAAAAGCCAAGTTGTAATAAGCTAAATTATTCTTTGAAAATATTAAGCCTGCATGGACATTTATAAAGTGTTTATGATTCTAAAGGGCATATTAAATGATTCTTTTAGTTCTAGAGATGCAAGAGCCGTAAGGAAATCTCTAATGTCCTCCAGTTGATTTGTCAGTGATACAAGGTTTTAATCTGACGGCAGAGTCGGGATGGAGGGAGGCTGGCAGGCTGACTGGCTGGCAGGATCAGTCAGTCGGGGTGACCTCATGTGTTTGGCACAGGGAATGCCTATCAGGTTTCCCTCTGTGCAGATTCCAGCTTGCTCACTCCACACCCGCCCCAGGACCCAACCCCTTGAGGCATGAGTGTATGTGTTGTGTGTTTATATGGGGAAAAAAGATAACTGCTTGTGTGTGTGTGTTGTGTGTGTGTGTGTGTGTGTGTGTGTGTGTGTGTGTGTGTGTGTGTGTGTGTGTGAAAAGGAGAGAGAGAGAGAGAGAGAGAGAGAGAGCGAGAGAGAGAGAGAGTAAATGAGATAAAGAGGTAGAGATAAATTATATGACATTAATTATTCAGATCAACTATGGTTGAGAGGGAGGGAGGGAGAAAGGGAAAGAGGCTTTAGGAGGCTGAGCTGTGTGTCAGTCCCCTCATGTGAACTCACTGAACTCAGCAGGGCTCCCACCCTTCCTAACATACAGCAACCCCACCCCAACCCCCGCCTACTTCCTTGATAAATGTCCTGCTCTCATATTTCCTCTCTTATGTATGCACATCATAATGTGGGCCGGTGTGTATGTTGGGGTTTTAAATATATCTATACATTTTAAAACAATTAAATCAAACAGGGACTTTATAAAATTATATTTAGAAGCTAAAAAAGTTTGGCCACTGTAAATTCTAGTTCATTGTATCATTCATGCTTACAAGACAACATAAAAGGTGTCGATAAAAGGCTATGGGTGAAAATCCAAATAGAAACAGTACTTAACTTACATTTCAACACAAAACAAACTGTCTGCTTGTCTGCTGATGCTGATGATGTGATACCGTTAAAAAAATAAAAAAATAAAACATGGAAAAATGTCTTAAGTGGGCCTCGAGTTAGTAATGGTTCACAAACTAGCCTTCTATTTTGGAGCTAAATCCCAGAAGACTGACATTTAAAGTTCAAATAATTTGCTCTCCATGTGAATGACAGCTACATACGTCTTACATGCTCTTTAGTATAAATAATTATAAAACAGAACAAGATAAATTACTTGTACAAGATGAGAAAGCTTTACAAACCTTCTACTTTACCAACCTGGACGCGGAATCCAATCCTTAACCGGAAACCCACTTCAAGGTTCCAGTGGATGCCCTATTGTAACCTCGTCTGACTCCGTCAAACAATGGGCAAGGTAAGCACACACTATTGGCAACTATTGCTATGGTAACAATAGAGCACACAGTGCCAGCAATCCCCTTAATAAAGCCTCAACAGGCTCAGAGGCTTCCCATTTCACAAATCACTGTGGAAACTGCCATGCAGTTGCACCAGCAGAGAAATGTAAAATGGCAAAAACACACAAACACATACGAGGCCTAAACAGATGTGACATGCTACTTAATGTTGTCACACATCAGCCACAAGACCCAAGTGTCCTCTGAAACCCTTCGTGGGGAATTATGAAGCAGGGGCCGCCTGCTGTACCTCCAGCTGGCTGTTAACCTGCTATCTATAAGTAAACAGATCAGCAGATCATCCTCTGCTCTACAGGAAGTCTACATAACTGGGGCAGAGAATTCCTAAACATTTCTGAGAGAGAGCAAGTGTCAACAGTCGCTGATGGTTTCACCGGGTCTGTGACGGAGAACGTTGGCTCACCATTGCCAGAGTGTTTATCCAACGTTCACAGGAAGGCGGGGTAATGTCAGCATAGTGATTAATTACAAGCCCAAAGTGCTGAGGACACAGAATCCGCTATGAATGGCGCCAACTGCAGCTCCTACAAGGGTTTATTGCTTTATCGGCTGAATCCTAATGTGACCCTTTTCCCTCCCCTCCCTCTGATGGTTCCAGTGGAGCTAGAGAATCTGAAAATACTCTGCAAGGTGCCACTGTGTTTAATTGCCCAATGTACAGTAGTTTACTTTTTCATTGTTGAGGGAAGTTTTTACTGTGTTTTCCATTGATGGCCTAAAAGAATAAACATTTAGGAAATAATTCGAATTCCGTATGCTTACACAAGGCTTGATTCAGATCTCTATGGGTTGATAGAAAGTTCCCTGTATAGCATGATTCCTCCCAATATGTTGGGAGAAGCATAACATATGGCAGTTACACAAGCATGCAGCTGTTGTTTTTTGGGGCTACAGATAAATAATGGATACAAGCCTTCCACAGGGTACTCAAGACAGCTAATGAGAGAGAAAAAGCAGACAGGGAATTAGTAACAGTTTTTCAAAGCTATACTGTTTTCTAACATTTTCATAAGAGCCCAAGGACAAAAAAAAAAAAAATACAGGAAGATGAAAACATCAGGATTCATCATCTGTAAAAGTACTCAAATGCTAACATTTGCATTCATTCAAAACTTGTACCGGTAATATTGTGCATATTTTAATAAAGATTTGTCTTCCTTAAATGCATGTAAAAGTACTGACTCCTGCATGCATTTCCTCTCTCACACACGCACACTTTTTGTCCTACTCTTTCTTACTGAAATGTGGATGACCTTAATAATTTAGGGGGAAATGGTGAGTGTGTGCAGACAGCAGTTTCCTCAGTGCAAATTGTGCAAGGTGAAAATAGTGTTCTGCATCAAACCCTCCAATAGTTTTGCCATTTTCAGCCATTCATCAGCTATAAATGGAATCCTTACCCTCTCAATGTGCGCACAGGGGGTGTCTGCAAGGCAACATGATTAACTATTAAAAAGATAGAGATCCGGCATCTTGTATGCAGACCACATATCATAATGGCACTTTTTTCATTCTATTGCCAATGGCTGTTAACGTGGCACTAATTACTGTTCAAGAATAATGATGTCCCCTCCAACTGGACTGCCACACAGAGGGCTTCCTCCGCACCTCATTTTTCCATTCATCCTAGTTTGTGACACTGCTAGCTTGGCCTCTTCCCTGCATCTCTGCAATCTAATTCACACCGCCTACCTGTCCCACCCAGTGTTACCATGCTGACTAATACATACGCATTATGGACTCAAAAGCAGCTGAACGCTCTGCCAAAGAAACCATTCAGGCAAAGTCTAAGAGTGTGGCTTGAGTCATTTAGCTCAAATAAAACCGGGAGAAAGGCCTGTTTACTCTTGGTTATCCCCCCACTTGCTCGACAAGGCTTCACAAGGTTCATCTGCTGCGCTAAATTGGTGCACATATCCTTATTTGTATAGGAGCTCATTGTGAGTGGGTGAGAGGGAGAATCTGACAAGACTGGCAGCTATTCAAGCCCTCATGCCTATTTGCTTATCCTCATTCATGGCAGAATTGGCTTTTTATGGTGCGGTTTTTCAAGCTATGCATGACACCGTATATTCATTGCGCCTGCCACTCTTAATGCGGCTGTGTAGGGTCAGTGTTACAGACAGCCAGTATATGTTTAGGAAAGGGGTGACCTAGGCCTCCTACAGTAATCACTACACTACCATTTGCGTGCCTGTGGCTGGTGTCTCCTCCGGTTTCCACATCTGAATATCTGGTTGAAGACACAGGGTCATCGGTTTGCGCAGCCACAATGCAAATGAAATGCAAAGTGAAATGAATACTGGCAAAGGATTTTCTTTGTCAGACCGTGAAGTCATTAGATAAATGAAAGACCACTATGAAAAATGAGACTGTTGATCTTACCCTCCACAGGAATTTGTCCCAATCTCTTAATTCTATAACACCCTGGTCCCCCAGTCAAAACTAATTCCATGGAGAAAAATATAGAAGTGGTATTCAAACATACAAATTACAGTAAACATATAAAAATACACTATTGCCTACATAGTAGTCTGTTTTGATTATAAAGTCATCGCTAATAGGCGCTCTCAGTTCACTATAACATCTGTCTGGTTAAGAGGCAGACCACAGACTATGACTTCAACCCAATAATAAGCTGAAACCAGATGAGAATGACAAAACTGTCTGTGCGTCCACTTGTTTCTCTAGAGAGTGTCTTTAGGATCAGCATGGGGAAATTGCCTTTTACAGCACTTCACACGTAAAAGGGCTTCCTGTAGTTAACATATTAAATGAACACCACTCATGACTACAAAGAGACATTTTGGTATGATTAGGTATCAACATATAAAGCCTCCCTCAGACAACCCCAGTCAGTAAGGTGAAAAGGCAATTCTGCTCCAGCAGGAGCCATGCACGGATCCTCTGGTGCTCTGCGCCTCAAAGTGTATGCAGCAGCCACTCGTTAAAAATGCAGGAGCAATTACCCCAGCTCAGTCTGAGTCAGTGAATGCTGCCAAGTTGAGTTGCCGCCTCCTCCTGAACCTGAGCATTCTTCATGTAAGCTGGCATGCCAAAGGTAGGGCACAGTCGCAGACGCAGCAGACACCAAGAGGTTCAGTTACATTAGAACAACAAAAACCCTTCTCTACCTGACTGCCTGTCTGTCTGTCTGTCTCTCACGAGATGCAGTTTCTCCCCCCTCCTTTACCCTGCAAGTCATGTGCTGGTACAACCTTTACCACCAGCTTGGCCTTCCATCTAAACTCTAAATAGGGTCAAACAATACATTCTCCTTCATTCTGAATTTCAACTATAGTTTTAAAGTCCAATTTGAAGACTGTTTGCAACCCATTTGATGGGCAATGGCTCATAGTGTAGTCAAACTTGTGGAAATAAAAAAAAGCACTGTGATGAACAAATGACACTGTAGATGAAAATAAACAGAGGGACCTTTCAGAAATATATTCAGTTGTTCACATACTAGGTAGTGTTTGCCCTGTGTAGAACAGTGCTGTTCTAAAAATAGAGGAAAAATCCATAAAAGGGTATTGAACCAAACACTCGAAGGAGTCAGTCAAGATATGTTATTGAGAAGCAATGGAAACCAACAGAAGTTTCAACAAAGTTTATAATCCCTCCCTATCACTCTTCCAACAAAGCCTAAAATCTCCGACTAAACATATTTCTTCAGTTGAAAAACATGGTAACACCTTATTTGACAAGTCCTGTATTTCCCTGATAATTCTGTGGAAACATTTCTCATTTTGTTCCGTAATGTAGCTGGACTACAGTATCAAATTCTACAAAATGAATACATGATAATAATAATGGAGATATAAAAACTAATATATTTTGACAGTTTTTAAATAGCAGCTCATATTTTTTTAACATAAAACTATAATATAGTAGTCAAGAGTAAATAATTCATCAGTATCCATTGGAGGTTCCAAGAAAGCAAAGAACAATTCGGAATTCTTGATCTGAAAAAAGCAGCTAACTATTAGAAAAGTACACAAGAAGCAATGAAAATTTTCAGGATAATTATCTGAAACATATGGGACCTGTGAAAAGAAGTGTTGAAAATATTTTTGTGTATGTGTGTTCATATTCTCTTGACTGAAATAGCAAAAGCTTAAAAAATGTTCGACTTTTATTATAGTCTAGGTCTTTCCAGCCACTAATGTCATCTTGCACAGATGGAAGGACACCCAGCAGACAGCAGGGGCTCCAGGAAATAAAGGAAGTGGCACGCAAACCCATGGAGAATGGAAGAGAGAAAAATTTAAATAGGAAGGGAGGCTTGGCCAAAGTAGGACCAAAAAAAAGATTAATAAGTGCAAAATTAAAGGGGATACCTAAACAGTCAAAAATGAAAGAAAAAGAAAAAACACAAAGTTCTTACAATGCACCCCACCATCCTCGCAGGCAGAAGGGGAGACAGAAAAATAGAGCGTGAAAACGGCAGGCTAGACCCTTGCCAAAGAGACAGAAGAGTGAAACAGTGGGCCAGAGTAGACAGCTCCAGGCAGATACTATGTTACAGAAAGCTAGTAAAAACAAAAAAGAGAAGGGGAAAAAAAAAACAGGTGTATTTGTAGAGTCCTGCTGCGTTTGTGGGTTGGAAGGGCACATCATGTGTCTCTTTTCATCTGGCTCTAATTCTTAAGCAACATCTTTCCTGTCCTTTTTTTTTGTCTTGCTATACTTTGCCTTTGCATGTCCTTTTACAACATGTCCCATTAAAAAGGCAACACATCCTGGGACAAAAAGTTCATGATTTAAAGCCATCCGTAATGTTCACCTGTTGTGTAAATGTCCACATTAACAATTTTTGTATTTGATACATGAACGATCCTAGTAAGGCTTTTGTATTTGTGTGCACTTCTCTTCACAGCGGTACCTCCAAACGTTGGTAGGGATTCGGTGTCTTAAACCAGGTTTTCTGGTTGACGGAAACTCTCTAGTCACTCTGCTACCTAACTCCCCATATGCCCCATTTTGCCACACAGCTAGGAGTTCCTCACTCTTCCGGCCCATGCTACAGTTGCCTGTTATCTCCAGATGGTCAGGGAAGGAGAGTTCAGAGACGAGCTTCCCTGGGGCAAGAACTCCACCACTGAGCACACCATTTTATATTTTAGGCATTTATCTTGCTCTTTTTCACAGCGACCTTCGGTGAGTGAGTAAGTGAGCGAGTGAGCAGGTACTTTGTTCAGTGTCTTGCTCAAGGACACTTCAGTACGACACATGCCTATTGGAGAGAAGAAAAATATGACCCGGTTTGAAGACCTTCACTCTAAGCACTAAACCACTTACCAAGCACAGTTCACAGCTCATGACTTCATTGTGTACAAACATGCAGCTAGATTTCTCTTGCACACATTTTCAAGTACATATTCATACACCATCTGCGCTTGTAAACCATGCCCTGCAATATAAGCACATAGATATCCCTGCTGCTACATTTGTTACCCCCCTGTGTACTCTGCAGCTTTGCGAACTTCCTCCTCGCATCCATAGAGATACAGCGTATAGCGTATAAACTAAAAAGAGCTCACTATCTGTTCTGCCTCTCCTTCGTATATCCCTTGCTTACGCTTATAACAAAATAGATAGCAATGTTGAGAGAGCACTCTGGTAAAGTAGCTGTAATGAGACGTGGCCACCAGCATGCAGAGAGCCGGGTCTCAGCGACCTGCTCTGTGGCTTATGAGAGACCGCGGGAAGCAGTGACGAACGGGCGACCTTAAAGTATGGGTGCACAAAAAGGGCTAGGCAGTACAGCAAAGTACCACCTACTGTAGTGTGTGTCTGTGTGCATGCAAGGACACACAGGCCAAACAAACGGAGTTGTCTACCCCACTGACTGACAGTTACACATTGAGGGATTATACAGCTGGATAAAGCTGTAGGCACCGGAAGATAAAAACAAGAGGTATTAGTTGATTAATGATCAAAAAGCATCCTAACCATGTGAGGTGAAGGATTGGGAAAACATGAAAAAAGGGGAAGGCAAGATCGCGCTCTTGCTAAAAAGCCTGAATTACAGGCAGGCAAGGACAGTATTTTGTCTCGAGCAGTCAGTCGTGAGGTGTGTATCAAGAATTACAAGTAGGGAAACTACTCCTGTTTTAGTGCTAATAAGAACATATCGCCCTGGGCTCACAATAGGGCGGGGCTTTAGTAAATGAAATATAAGGAGAGTATTTTTCCAGCCCTAAAAGCCCTTGATAAACTCTTCAAAGCAAATCCACTTCAGCGGAGACAGAGGGCTAAGATGCTAGCTGAGTTTTAGGCTACTCATAACTGATGTAATGAGAGTTTGGAAATAGGTCCTATTTCTCTGCCGTAAATTTAGTGGCTGAATTTCTGTCTGTCCATTGTTGTCTCTATAATTCTCTTTTTCCTCTATTAAGGCATTAAAGGGAACTTAAGATTGCTGTGTTGTTTTCTTTTTCTCTGCAGCACAATGGATCGCCCCACATATGTAACCAAACCCTTTTCCTTGCTTTTAACTGGCCCCTCCCTCCCTATAACATACACTCCTTCCCTCCATCGCTTCCTCCATTTATAAAGAATTAGACAGAGAATAAATGGTGCCTATGGCAGGGGCAGACACAGGCACAGATCCTCTCAAAGGGCTCCATTGACTGGTGTTTACTTAAGGCCAGGGACATTAACCGCTGCTAAATCTACCTCAATCTGCCTCTTTCGGCTTCTCTGCCTCTGTATGTATTTGCCAGACTGTAACACAGATGCCTGCCCCCTCCCAAATCCCAGCCATAGCAGGTGTGTGTGCTTGTGCATAAACGCTTGTAGCGTATCTCTGGTGTCTCTATCTTTGTATCCCTGTATGTGAGATCACTGACATTAGGCATGTAATGACCAAGGCGATCAGTGGCGTAACAGTATAAGGGTATAGCAGTGTCAGGTAAACACAGGAAGAGCAACAGTAAAATCAAACAAATAACACAAAAGAGGCAGAATTTACTGCAGCTATTCAAGGCGTATTATCAGTAATTTGAGAGTTCTTTTTAAGAGTTGTGTATGTAATAATAAAACAGAGAATGCCTATGACTGAGGGAAAATGAGACAATGTGAACAAAAGACAGGCACTTAATGCACACATTTAGATGAAATGCATTCTTTTCTAAACACTCTCATAAAATAAGAATTGATATGTGTGTGGTAATTGTTCTTGTGAGCGAGCCGGGCTGGGGCCAGAGTGAGGCGTTTTGCTTTAATTCTCGCATTTGCGATGCACATCTATTACCTATAATTAAAGTTGAATGCGCAACACTAGACATCAAACTCACATGGAAAGACAGAGGGTGAATAAAGGCCAAATTTCAGCGAATGACTCCAAGGACTGATCAGCTGGGGGACTAGACAGAAATAGGGCCTTTAAAGGATTCTCTCATCAAAGCAGCATCCTGCCAGCCCCCCTACCCCCAGCCATAACCTCATGTAAAAGCCACACACACACACACACGCACGCACACACACACACACACACACAAATCCTCTTTCGAGAATCAATAATTCAGCTAAAGAGAAGCACATGCTACGCCCCACTGCACTAATCAATAGAAAGCCAAATGTTATTGTTTCATTTCATTCTCTGACTTTCACATTTTAATCTGGGCTGACTAACACGTGCTAGACAGTATCACTAAACTCTATTAAATTAAGATATAATACACACACATATACAGGGACCCCAAATGCAGAAGGCACCTCAGTTTATTCTGCTGTGCTATTATGACAATGTCCTGCTCATATTTTTTTACAAGAAAGTCCTCTGTTGTAACCAGACACAGATGCTCTATTAATTTTCTATGCATAGAATCTTAAATATGTGTCATAAAATGGAAGCGAGAGCAGGAGAATGGCAACACTTTAGTCTGAGTTACGCCCCTTACCCCTCCTAATCCTTACAAGATATTTATGCCCCCCACCCACGTCCCTTAGGAGAATGAGGCATACTGTGAAAATGCAGCAATGAAGATGTATAGAAATACCTCAGTAATTCGAGACAGATTGCTAAATCTGACTTAGTGTGTGTGTGTGTTTGTGTGTGTGTGCGCATGTGTCAATGTATTGTATGAGCGTATGCATGCAACACCAGTGTCTATGTGATTCTGTGGAGTGTGTGAAGTGAACCTACCAGCCAAGGCCCTTCTACCCTCTCTGTAATCGAGCTATCAATGATCATTAATGAGAGCGTGAGATAGCTCTCCTCAGCTCTCTAGGCCACACTGCCCAACGCTGCTGCTTTTCTTCCCGCTTCCCTTTTTCCTATTGACCGGGGCTCATCATATCAACCTACGAGAACATAAGCTACGTACGAACACTAACCATAAGAATTAAACTGAATATCAGTTCCTGATTTAAAAATTAAAGAGTGATTTGGGCACAACCCTGTGCCGCCACCACGGGTCTCGTTTGCATGACACAGAACCCCAGTGGCTCGTTCAAGGTTACATCAATCGCTGACGGTGGCAAGATCGGATCTGCGCTGACCTTGGGAGTGAACTGCAGCATAGGCGAATGAGGCAGGGAGCCCAGTTTCAACAGAGCATGGAGGCAAATGTGAGAGGAGGGAGGAAGGAAGGAGAGAATGGAGGGGCATAGGCTGATTGAGAGGCCCCTGCGATGAGAAACTCTAGAGATATGAGAAGAGGGAGGGAGGGAGGGAGGGAGGGAGGGAGGGAGAGGGGGATGATGGAGGGAGTAAAGGAGGGGGGTGGGAGAGAGGGGAAAGCCATATGGCAGCAGCACAAATGTATTAAACTATAAATCAGGGGGAGAGCTAGTGGACTCCCAGTTGGAGCTGCATGCAGGTCTTTCCTGCTGGATAGTGCAGTGGGTCACAATTTAGCTACACATGGAAAAATACGAAAACATCACTGATATTTCGCTTTAATGTGCTTTATCAATTCCATTGATGAAGTAAGTGCTGAAACGAACTTTCCCAGCCTTAAATCATTTTAACAAATTGGGTAAATTACAATGCCCTAACTTTTAGAGTATTTGGGTCAGTGGTCAAAAAGTACTGATCTGACTCCCAGTAGCTCTCAATCCATGGGATTTTTTAATAGTAAAATTATAGAAATAAAAGATAAATATATTTGTAATTTCTGTGTGTAAAGTAATAATATATAGTGTTTAGTGGTTCTTTAGTGATCAACCTTAACTGGCCTATTGCACAACTATTGCCCACCTTGAGCAGCCTGTTCGACCATTTTTGTGCATCACACCATCACAGTAATGGGCACAAATTAGTGTTACACATTTGGAAGAGAAACAAATAGAGTAATCCCAAAAGGCTTCCATTTTAATCCCTTGATGATGTCTGGGTACTGTGCCCAGCCAGGGTCCTGGCAGCCATCGGGGCCCAGGTCTGGGCTCCCATCCCAAAGGCAGTGATGCATACTACAGCTAGAGCAAACACGGGTAACCTTCCTCATGCCTGCTCGGTTTTGGAACCATACAGACCATTGCCACAGAAAAAAGAAGGGTTTATAACCCGTTTGTCTCCTCATATACACAATAAGACATAATTACATGCTTTATTTACTTTGCTAAAAAGTACTATTGAAGCACTTAATCAATAACTTACATTCGGCTCGCAAACACTCACTATAAAATTAAGTGCGGCTTACAATTCTGTCCTTTGTGTGATAGCACCAAAGGACCTCAGTCACCTATTTTTAAAAACAAACGACTGTCCTATAGATGTTATTTACATGTTATGTTTATGGTGCTGCAGTGTATCAAATCAAAAGCAGTTTACAGGTGAGAGATTGATGGAGGTGCGTGTACAGCTTCCAGTAACGGTCTGGTGGGTAGGACTAACAACCTTGATCCCTGATCCTTCACTCTTACATACATATGCACACAAACACACAGACACACACACTAAGCAACACAGACATCTAAACTCCAATGAGGTACTTGCCATCTGAAACCATCACATTCAAGGCCAGCTATCCATCAAATCCCATGTCCACTCAGGGATGAGAGGAGGATGAAGGGAAGGTGGTGGATTGGAAGAGGTGTGGGAGGGAGAGGTGGTGAGGTGAGTGAGGGTGGTGAGGGAGACAGGGCAGTAGTGTAGGAGAGAATGCAGGAAGAGCTGAGGGAGAGCCATACCTTGGTCTGGAGATAGTGGGGGTAGTAGTAGGTGTACTGAGGGTACATTGGCTGCTGCTCCAATCGCTTGCCCATGTAGCTGGAATCCTTAGCACTGAGGCAGGGAATGGTGACACGGGGGCGGGAGCTGCCAAGTAGCTAGCAATGGGATAGAGGCAGCGATGGGGGGGCGGTGTGATTCCTGTCTTTGCTGTCCACACCACTGTGTCCCTAGCCGGTCCTCTGGGGAAAAGGCAAGGTCTGTGTTCCGGACAGTGGCTGGGAGAAGGTCTGCCTCTGACGGGGAGCTTCTAATGAATGGTGCCTCGCTGGTCCAGAACCTAAGTATCAGGCGGATGCTCACTCAGTCCTTCACTGTTGGATCAATGGAAATATTTCCACAAGTGCTAGAACCAAACGCAGCGTTTCAGTCAGCAGCTGGTATCGGATAGTAACGCTTGATAAGGGTGAGGTAGAGGAGGAAGAATAAAGAGAAGACGTGAGGTGCAGGTGGCAGTAGCTCTGGCAGTCTTGTGAATGTTGGGAAATGGGAGAGGAAGGGGAGGAGAAGAGGAGGAAAGGAATGGCAAGGAAAATGGGAGAGAATGCAAGAGGTTCACTTCTCGATTTAAGCGGTTTCACTCCAGTCTTTTGCAAGGGCTTTAATCTGCGTCTCTTACAAACACACTGTGAATCTGACTCTCTCTTACTGCCCCTCTCTCTCTCTTTCCCTCTCTTACACACACGCACACACACACATACACATGCACGCACACACACACTCTCTCCTCTTTAGTGTTATCCAACAGTGTCTGGGTGCCGTCCTGTTTGACAGAGGGGAGATATCCTCAGCGCGGTTGCCGACAGATGCACTTTGTGCACGGAGCGGAATTACAACGTGAGAGATGAGCACAGACACGAGCAAATTCAGTCTGTAGCAGTAAAGCCAGAGAGAGGACAGATAACACAGAGAAATGATCCTAGTTGTTAAATGCTGTGGCACACATGTGCGTTTAAATATCCACCAGTTGGTTAGTCAATCCAATGGGTTCCAGCTAAAAGACGAATGGGGAAGGAAAAAAAAAACAAACTATGTCCCAGGTGCCCAGTAAAGAAAGAGTCTCTCGTCTGCGATCCTCCTGCTTCCTGCTCTGGTAATAACGTGTTCCTTATTTCTTCCTTGGTTCTCTCACTCCTTTAAGCAGCCTGCCTTGTTCTCTTTCCGTCTGTCACACAGTTGCTCTCTTTCTCTCGCGTGCGCTTTCTCTATTACTCAGCCTCTCTCTCTCTCTCTCTCTCTCTCTCTTTCCACACTGACAGGGCGGTAAAGGGGGCTCGTCCGAGGCTGTGAGCAGAGCAGACTGCCTCCTCCTTCTTCAGCCCAGTGTCTTGAACAGTTCTGTGCGAGAGAGGGACATAGACACAGACCAGCAGGCTGCAGCGTTTCTACAACCCGGGAGAATGCAGGGAAGAGGAGGAGGAGAGTGGAGACAGGAGGAGGATAGCAGCAGCGCGAGTAGTCGATTCCCCCTACTGGCTGCATGTGGAGCTACTTCCTGAGACACAATGTCCTCAAGCAAACACTTTTCTCTCAATGAATTCGGCTTGTATAGGCTTAAAACAAGTCAAACCTTCTCAATAGAGGAAATATGAAGTCTATGCCTTTTCACCTGTGATCAACTGTTGCCTTCTTACCATTAAATTGCCATCTTTTATATTCTGTTTAACCACAGATTAGTAACAGATATAGATACAAAAGCTGTGGTTGATCTACAGCTTATTGTAAAGGCAAACATTATAAATAAAGGTGGCAGTAGTTGATTTTAATGTGAAGATAGTCTCAATTAAAAATACACAGAAAAAGCTTTTTAATATTTGTTAGAAATATGATCAAAAATGTATTATGAAAAAACTCATTACTATGTTGAGTAGCTGTTAGCACTGCAGACGCTGAAGAAATATTCTCCTTTGAAAGTTTTTGAGCTTGAGGCTGCCCTTCTAACCAATAACAGATTTTCAAATATTTCCGCTTGATTAGTACGTTTTGGAGCATTCGTGTTTATTGGTATTTCATGAAAAGGCACTGGGCAGAGCATGTTAGAGTATAGCAGGGCACAGCATAGTAGAGGGAGCGAGGGCCGGGCAGAGCCGGGTGAACTGTGGCACCTCAGTTCACGTTCTAACTTTAAAGATCTTTATTTGTAAGGAGAAATTATAACATCATGATAATAATTCATGAAAAAACTGGACATTTGGAGTGAAAACCTCAGTGTAACATCTAAACATGACAGAGGAACCATTCTCAGTGACCATAACCACGACCCAAAACATAAAAATGTTTCTTTGTAAATCCCCCCTCCTTATTCACCTCACTCTCAAACACACAGGCGCACACACACACAAACACGCCGATACGCATGGGTTGAAACTGACCAAAAGTCCTCGAGGGTATCTCTGTGACGCTATGGCCACAAGTTCAGGAGCCTCGTTTTTCACTCAATTAGCAAATCAACTTGGTTTTCATTTAAATTACGTGCCATGAGTCTTGCAGGAGACTGAAGCCAAAAGCTACAGCATGAAATTACAGGACTGAAAACAATTACACTTTGGCAGCTGCCACATCTGAAAATAGACCTGACTTTGTCGATTGTATTTCATCTGTTACTCTTACAGGGCATTACACAAAACCCATGGGGCTGATGTTTCCCTCTCAAACAACCTAATTACATATGTCTGGTGCAATACTCAAGATAAGTGGTTTCAACTGTTGAAATACGTTATTTAGCACATAGTTTATTGGTCATTACTTTGTTGCATCAAAATGTATTTTATAAGAAATTCTATACGGACTGTTCAATTAATTGATTGATCAGTCACACTGAAATTAATAAGGTGTGTTTGAAAATATTGCTGTACATGTTATTTTCAAGCAGAAGAGTTTGATTCCACAGTTTAAGCACACAATGTTGTCCAAAAGCCACATACTTTTGACAAGAGTTCAGGATCTAAAATGGCTAGGTGATCGTCCGAAGACCGAATCAATAGCAACAGAAGAATCCCAGGGTTCAAAACAAAGCATGGAGGGAAAGGGCAGACTTTTGCAGACATGGTGAGGAAAACATATAATTATCAGACAGCCCACTTTTATCTGTAGGAAAGGGATGAGGCTGATATCGATTGTGGATTTCCAGATTAACAGCCTCTGGATCAACTCGACACAAACTCACAGCATCTGGGGAAAGGCAGAAAGTAGAGAACAAAGACAGTAAGACAAACAAAGACCAATGGAGGGAGTAACAGAAGAGAAGATGCAGAGAAAAAATAAGATAAGACACATCGGGAGATAGAGCCTGAAAGAGGCACAGAGGCAGAAAGGATTCCCATGTTTTTATACCACTGTGTGTCCACCGAGCGACCACATAGAGTCATCTCTGTATTTCACAGATAAGGCTCATCACATTCACTTTGAATACTTCAAAAAGAATAGCAGAGTAGATCTGGTTATATTCACCCAGAGTTTGTCCACCGAAACATGTTCAATAGGTTATTTGGATTCTTGTTGATTACTGTATGTTAATCTCCGTCCTAAAATAATAATCACACAAAAGAGTTTGATTTCCATACCACAGATTAAGTCGTTATATAAACTCATTTATGCCTTTTATTTTAAACAGTCATAATCAAACACTTTTATGGCGGAACTTTACACGGTCACAGAGCATAGCAAAGTTTGTTCAGGTAATCTATTAATTATTGAAAGAATATGCTACCAACGAGTTTTTTTATTTGTATAGTTCTCAACTTTTATCTGTTTTACTGTGTGTGAATCTGTGTCTGTATGCAATTCAGTAATGAATAACTGAGCAGGTTTTTAGGCCTAGTTGGTGACAAATGTGACGCAGCAATGTTGAGCTCAAGACAAATTTCCATAATAAAGTATATATTAATCTTGACAATAAAGCAAAAAGCATATAACACACCTAATACTGACACATTCAGTACTGTATACTAGCTCTACATGATGCAATAGGTGAGGCTAATTAATAACTTTCTCAACCTTACTCTCATGCTGAGTTACTTTTTTGGGTTAATGGTAAATTCTTCGGACACCCACCAGCTCACCCTTCTCCTACTTCCTTAGAGAGGCATTCACGGACTGTGCAGAGCGTAGGTGATTTGTGTTTCAACTACAAACATCTCCCTAATCATTCTAGATCTTTCCAAATTAAGCTATTCAAGTCATCTACTGAAAATCAATGTATTTGAACCAGAAGAGAAAAAAAATGTCACACTTTTAAAAAAAAAAATGTAAATAAGGCATCTAAATAAGTCTGCACCAAGTTGAAACACAGGGGAGTAACACTACAGAGACACTGTTCAGCTAAACCATTAATAGTAATTGGTCCCACCATTAAGAATTAAGTCGGGAATTGAGATTTTACTCTTGAAACTAAAGAACTTGACCAGTGGCCCCACAGACATCTTTAGAAACTACCTGGAGAACAGCCTAACATTAACTTTAAGCCTTTACCTATGATTTAACAAATGTTGGTTTATAAAGTCAAGATTATTGGCTAGACTTCAGTAATGCACATTGTATATAAATAAGTGCTGGTGCTGTGTCAGATTCTGTGGGCGAGGACCTTGAAGACTGAATGTACAACCCCAATTAAAAAAAAAAAAAAAAAAAAAAAAAAAAAAAAAATTAAAATGAGGTTTAAAATGTAAAATAAAAAATTATTAAATTTTTTGCAAATCTCATCAACCCATTTTTTATACAAACTTTCAGATAAACAACATATCAGATGTTGAAACAGACATTTTTTTTTTGTTTTATAGCGTTTATGACAAATGTTTTCTATTGGTCTATTGGTTACATTTAAGAGGCTCTGCCTCTCTAAAATGCTCCTTTAATAACCATTTTATTGGCCTTTTGCCAATTAACCTGATTAGTTGTCAAATGCTCCTCCCATTTGTTTTTGAGGTGATATTTTCCATGAAATGGTAAAAAAAAATCTCAGTTTCAACATTTGATATGTTCTTTATGTTTTATTGTGAATGAAATATGGGTTGATTTGTAAATCATAAAAATGACATCGGCCTAATTTTTTTGAATTGGGGTTGTATATGTTTTTCCCTGGTGGTAACAGAAGCACTCTGGTCTGAGTCAGTGGGATTGACATCAGAGGTGATATACAGCCAACCATGGAACAAAAGAAAGAGTTATTTGTGAACTTGCATTATTAAAACTGCATCATCTCCATGCCATTGTTTGATAATAAGACATGCAACTCATATTTTTTAATCGTCATCTTAAACAAATATTTAGTCAAAAACCATGTATCTGAGATGGAGGTTTCTTATAGTTTCAAACAACTTTGTACACTAGATTGCTACCCAGAACAGCCCAATAAGTGCTAGACAGTTTTAGTTATCTGAACGGTGAGTAGGAACTGATCCGATTTACAAGGTAATTTGTCACAAAGAGGCTATAACTGCTTTTTTTTTTTATTTATTTATTTTTTTTTTTTATTATAAAACCTATACAGAGAAACATTCGCTAATACTTCAGGATCCAGGTCTGTCACACATTTTCAAATAGCAAAGCCATCTGCAGCTCCTCTGTTTTGAGGTCTTTGTCGTATGGGTGTTGATTCACTTTCTAAATTAGGATCATGCATGAGTCATTCATGGGACTTTAGAGTACGATGGAGACGGCTGTGGGTGCATGGTGCCCCTGAAGGTGTTACGTAATTACTATTTTGACTCTAAAGAATCAGGCAGGTCTAGTAATAAAAAACCTCAGTGCAATCAAAATGTGGACGCTGGTTGGAAGCAGAGGAGTTCAAGAAAGAGCATTAGGGTATTATTTTCTGTTTAGCCTTTGTTAAACTATATGGGTCAATCTTTAATTGGTAAGTTTGCACAGCAGTCAAACCAAGCTTTTCAAAAAGATACTTAGTGTAACCTTCATGAAGATAAAAGGCAATAAAAGAGCTGTAGTTTCAGTCACGGACTTCTCTGTCGACACTAGTTTACTAATGGACTGAAAATATATTTAAAATGGAGAAAGAACGAGAGAAGACAGAAACAATACGTAGTTGAAACTCAAAACATTGAATAAGAACTACAAGTTGGCTTCTACAAAACAAAAATAGTGAAGGACTACACAATGTTCCCAATTTAAAAAAGGGATTCCTAGAAAGTCCACAACTGACTGCTCAACCCCTCCCCTAGTGCTTCTTCAAGTTTCTGCAGAAACCAAGAGACTGTGTTTCCTGTGGTTTGCTGGACACAACCAGTGTGGGTGTTTCCCAGAAATGACCAGATACGCAGAATTCAAAGGAAGGCTGGTGCAGAGCCAAGAGAGGGGTGGTGGGAAAAGAGAAGGAGGAGGGCCGAAAGTATAGAGGGAGGGAGAGAAGGAGCAGCGGGGCTCAGAAAAACCATTTGACTTTGGGTTGTGGCTCTGCTGGGAGACCCTAACCAAAGCAAAAGAAGATCCCCTTAAATGTTCTATGCAGATCTAGTGATGCAGCATGACTAACCAACTTCCTTGAGGCATTTTTTTCATGAAGGATTAAAAGATAAACTACAGTGGGTGTAGAAAAGAATAACCTGCCTTGGAGGTCCATCTTTTGTTTTTTCACAACGTTGAATCATGGTTAATTTGACAAAAAAATTAAATAAAAAATAAAGAAAAAACAGAAAAAGACACTTTGGTGGAGACAGTTCTCTGCAAACGATTCCTCCTTTTTAAAAGTAACTCACCCGAATCATCAGTAGTGCAGCCAAAGACAATCAATTAATTAAACAGAGATCACCTGAGTGCAGTGATAAGTTCAAAAGAATTGTGGTGGAAAAACACCTCAGTCTGGTTATCAGAAGATCCTGATTAAATTTGTATCAAAAAAATCTACACTATGGAAACAAAAGAATACTTCATTCAACTCAGTGAAGTGATTATTGAAAAGCAGAAGTCAGGAGATGGATATAGGAACATTTTCTAGACATTAAATATCTTCTGGAGTACAGTTACATCCATCATGGAAGTGGAAATGGAAGGAATATTGCATGTGTGTAAATGTGAATAGAGCAGGTTGTCCTAACAAAATTTAGTGACTATGCAAGGAGACTTGGAGAGGGAGGTCATCAAAGTCCTCTGAAGGAGTTAAAACTTTTGTTTTGTCATCATAGTGTAGACTTTGGCCAGGAAAAAATATTTACCAGTAACTGGACCTTCAGATACAAGTGTATTTATACAACAATTGGGGAGTGGGGGGTGGGTGACTCTTTTCTATACCCAATATATATAACCACTACAAACTGTGATGTGATTTATGTGCACAGCCTGTTTGAACACAGGAACAAACTTCTATTGAGCATTTTAGACTTCAGTTATTACAAATGAGATAATCTCAAAAGACATTATTGCATTACAATAATCTGAGAAAAACATACCTTTATGATAATGATCAGTCGATTAGAATTTAATTTAATGTTAATCATACATCAGAAAATCACTTTGCAATCAGAAAAAATCTGATATTTGTATGAAACTGTACAATACAGTACCTACATTTGAAGTAATGCTAAGACACATTGAAATAATTGAAACAATTCAAAAATTAGTTCTCCAAAAAAATAACAGATATAACTTAAATTGAAAAGGCAAGCACATCTCAAGAAAAATAAGGGAATCTCTGATGCAACTATAAAGAGACAAATTGACTTTGTCTTCGTACAGTCACTTCATTTATTCCGATGTCATGATAACTAATTCAATTTGTGAATAACAAAAGTCCTAGTTGATTTTTGTATAGTCACTAGTACAATTGCATGTGAAAAATAGCCGTGAATTTAAATCCCAGTGTCAATCATCATTTATAAACAAAGTATGCTGAGGGTATGTTTTATTGTTTAGCCAATAAATCAGCATTCAAGCATCCTGAAACTATGAAACTACTCTTAGAAGTAACACAGGAAATAAACACTAAATAATATACTTTATAAAAACATCCACCTCTCTCCATTTCTCAACTCTGAAGAAATATGTATGTTAACCACATCTATGACACACGCAGTCTCTTAATACATTCTTATCAGTGCACTAACGGATGACAGCCTGAGGTAATTCAACACATTCCCCTCTGAGGGTATAATTTTACACAGCGCAAAGAGCGGAGTGATATAGTCAAGATATCATTGCAGGGCAGTTTTCTATATTTGTATTTCTCTATATATGATAGTCTCATCATCTGGCTTTTTATCCAATACATTCATAATAATGTGAAAAGGGCAAACGGACTCTGGACCACCAGACCGTGCACTGAGACATTTGATAAACGCAACGCAGATTTCCAGTGAGTCATTAGTTTCTATCACAACACAGAAGAGTGCAATGCAGGCCTAATGGGGAGGAAATTTGAGACCAGACGTGCATGAGTAAAAATGACTCACAGCACCCCTTACTACAGCCGACAAGGGACAGGCAATAGACCTAGACGAGTTAATTGCATACACTTACTAGATCTGTCCTCCAAATGTGAAATGTATATACAGTATAAGTAATGCCGACCGACTCATTTCCTGATTAATATGATTCTGAGAAAAGATCAGTTGTTACAAAGAGGCCCAGAGCCACGGTAGACTGTGTGTCTTTCAGTGTGTGTCTGTGTGTTTTTGTCTGTATGTGTGCGTAAATGTGTTTCTGCACCTGTATTTGTCTTAGAAAACTACATTTAAACTATGAGTAACGTGGTGCACAGCTGTCACTGCTCTATGTGCGTGCTGCCATGAAATTCACAGTAGTATTACAGTATATGTGTCTGATTATTCCAAACGATCTTAGAGGACAGTCTGAGATCACAAGAGGTTCAAAGTTATTCTAACACACCAAAGTTGAAAACAATTCAGTGGAACTAAGAGATTGGACTTCCTATGTATCTTCATGCTATCACTACTATAGGCCTAGCATATAAAAGGCAACTGAGAGTCGACCATGTCCTTTGTGAACCATCCAGACTCCCGCTGCCAGAGACGGCATTGCTACATCCAGGCAGATGAGAAAGAGATTTAAAAAAATCTCTACGTAATAAGGAATTAGGTGCTACGCAGGTAGAGCAAGTGTGAGTAAAACAATTGATATTTGGACATGCTGAGCAAAAATACAAAAAAATCCACATTGTCTGGAATATGAACAAGACAGCAGACCCCACATAAACATATGGTGCAAAACCCACATTTCGAAATAATGAAAAGAGACTTATCATAGCTTCACGTGCAATTTTTCTTATTGTGATTATCTTTTATGTGTTATCTTTATGGATTAAATGCTTCAAAGTGAAATGTAGAGCTATACAATTAATTGCTTTCAAATCAAATCACAATTTAACAGAACGCAATTTTCAAATCACAAAAACAGTTTTTTAAAACAGTGATTAAAACTTTTTTTTTGAAATGCTACAAAATGAAAATAATAAGAGAAGCATCCCTACAGGGTTCACATGAAGAAATCTGCCCTCATTCGTCTGCTGAGGGAATGAGTCAGTGAGTAAAGAAAGTTCGAGACACAAAAATGTTTAGCTTATTTTGAACTAAAACTAAATGAGTCTGAACTGTCTGGCACTTAGCTCACACAGCAACACAGGCTAACTCAAGTTGTGGCTGGCCTGCCCCATGGCTAGCCAGGCCATGGGATGTTCCTATAAAAATTCTGTGCCAAGTTTTGTCTGGTTGGTCCCAACAAAAGTAATAACACTAAGAAGAGGTAGTTGGGTTTAGGGTCCTCTCCATGAACCACAAGTAACACAGGTGTTAATGTTGACTCTGCTAAACACGCTCTGTTATCAGACCTGTGGTCTGTGAACTAATGGATAAGCTCTGTCCACCCAGAGGAAAATAAAATGTTTACAAAAATAGATGTAAAGAAATTCTACACATGAACAATACGAACAAGATAATGCTGGTGTGTGTGTGTGTGTGTGTGTCTGTGTGTCAGATAACTAGGGTTAATGGCAAAACTTGTAAGGTGCACACCATACAGGTAGATTGAAATAGTGAAGCAATGGAGAAACGTGCAAGCAGCAGACAGAGAACAGAGATTGGGAAAAGAGTTATAGCTACCAGGAACAGATCCATACAGGCCTATGAAGCTCAATGCTGCTTGCAATTGAGCAGGATAGGGGGGGAGGACAGCAGCAATGTTTTAAAGCACTGCTAAGCCATCCCGGAATGAAGTGAAATGACCACATGTCACACAGAGATGAAAAGTGAGAGGGAGAGGACAGGCAGAATAAGAAACAGTGCAGAGAGTAAGGAGAGAAAGAAAACAGAGTGTGTCGTTCTAAGAGGAATATTTCAAGGAGGTAAATGGAGCAGAACCCCATTTCAGCTCCTCTCTTAACCTCCCCTGGTGTCTCATCCTCTGCATGCAAAGCATATAAAGCCCAGGAGACAAAGAAAATGAAGAGAAACAAAGCTCAAAGACAAGCTTCAGGACAAAATAACACTGAATTAATAGACAAGACAGTTTGCTCATGCATTTGTTTTCAGGTAACATAAAACAAACAGTGGCACTTCACAGCCATTCTGACTAGTTTTTGGTTTAAAGAGTAAAAAGGTTAAAGGTCGCTGAGCCCAGTCTCTCTCACACACACAGACACACACAAACCTACATGGCATGACACCTTGGTATTTAGTGTTATCTTAATGATAATTTCTATAATAATCTTTGGAATGATATTCAAAAAACTGCATAGACCAGATGATGTTGACTTGTATGTCAAAAGCTTTGTTCCAAGAAATAAAACCATTAGTCTCAGCTCCCAGATTCTGCTATTTACCCGAAAGTCAAATTACAGTAGGTCATAGAAGCACATTTTATTATTTATTTATTGATGGTATTTGTCTATGTTTAATGTTGGAACTAATGCATTAAGGATTAATTCATGTGCATGTTTACATACATTGTGGTGCCACAGAAAACGACTATCATATCTCTGACATACTGTACAGAACATTAGAGTGTGATTTGCACAGTGTAATACTGCCAGATGGCACTGAGGTACTAGAAGGTTTATGCTAGATGACTAAGAACATTCACATTATGGTGTAGCTCCACTGGGTAACATTTAGATATCAGTGAGTGTAAAACTTTCAGGGCAATGCACTTGGAGATTGCCTCCTTGGCGGCGCCTCTATAATTAGTAGTACTGAAGTCATCAAAGTGCACCAAATAAATGGAGCAAAGTGGCTCCAACAAACCCACCACCTTTCACATAACTAGGGCTGACTGCTGGAACAGAGCAAGTGCAGGAAAATTCTTATACACAGGACCTCTCTTTCACACTCACAAATAATGGTTGTAGAGTTAAAGGCAGGGAGGAGACACATTGTGATACTATTAGCGGGAAGAGTGATAGAAAGAATGTGATGCTATTAAACAACGCTGAGAGCAGCACAACAGCGGACTTCTTTCTGACTTGTCAATACTATATAGCCCATACAGTTTGTGCCCCTCGTCTTCATAAACTGCTTTATTTTATAATAAAAAAACAACATGTGCAATAACATGTGTGACTTTCCTGTATGTGGCTCGACAAGACAACTAAGGAGTGACTGATCAAGCTCCCTCCAACAACAGTTGTTCAAGTGGTGTGTTTCTTCTGCCAAAACAACACACAGTGGAGCTATCAAAAACAAAGTTGCTCTTAAATAAATCAAAAATGCCCTGGCAGCTTAGCTCAGCAGCGAAACCTGACACAGTAACTTAATCATGGATTCAGCCATTCTTCTCTATATTAAATTTTCTGCCTGTTGTGTGAGTTCATGCCCAAAAATCAAATTAAGCTCCTGTATATTATCAATTATCAACGTTTTTAGTGGTACCAAGGTAGTATGATACTTTTTTAGGAAAATGTGCTTAGGTGTCCTTTTGTTTAGTAGGACTTTATTGATCAGGATGACAAGAACTTTTTCAGATGTTTCGTAAACATTATTTTGTAGCATTTTAGCCTTTATTGATTGTTCAGAACAAAAAAGCAAAGAGGAGAGAAAGAGAGAGCTGACATGATATGCAACAAGGGTCCCCAGCCGGACCAGAACCAGGGATGAACAGGAATGATTTGGCTATCAAAGCACATTGATTGCTTTTAAACTTCCCTCTGACTTCCCTATATTAAGAGATTTCTCTTTTTCTACCAGATGAAATATTTTAATATAGGGAATTCAGTGGGAAGTTTAATGGTATTTATGTACAACCCAAATTCTATCAAAGTTGGGAAGATGTGTAAATCGTAAAATAAAACTGAATGCAATGATTTGCAAATCTCATCAACCCATGTTTTATTCACAGTAGAACATAAAACACATATCAGATATTGAAACTAAGAAAGTAGTCCCATGCTAAATTTCATATAGACTGTGATTGAGAAGTCGGCATTTCACAGAAATAAACCATACAGTCTGTACATTTTCATACTAAAAAAGAAAATCTTTTTCTTATAAATAAAAGTCTGATTTTACAATGCTAAATCTAAACCAAAACATGTGGCTGTGGTTTAGAAGGGATAACAACTTGTCCACACATCACAGGGTCAATGATTCAATCCCCAGTGTCCTTGAGCAAAACAATTGAACCCTACATTGCTCCTATGTGGGCCTTATATCTAAGTCACTTTGGATGATCATCCGCAAAAAGAAACCTGATAAAAAAAAAAAAAAAATGGGCAGCACATTCTTTGTTCGAATGAAACCAAAATAAATTGAGATCAGATGGGGTCTAACATGTTGCATGTCAACCTGGCCAGGACTACTACAGTGACTGCCCTGAGCCTAGTGTGTGCTGCATGAGTGCAAACAATTGACTATATATTAAGAATGGTAACATCCATGCCCAGGAGGATAACATCTGTTTAAAAAAATAAAGGCGGCCATTAAAAATATTTTAAAATAAAACAGTGGAATCTCACTAATAAAGTGTACTGAACAACAGGTTAATTTGCGTAAGGTGAAATAAATGAGTCAGGGGGTGTTCCTGCGTGTTTGTAGCAACGGGCCCCTGCATCTCCCCCCACACAGTTCATGTTCACCCATCACTCATGCCTATATTGCATGATTGCACTGAAGGACCAGTGTAATCAACCATAATACTTTACAGATGTTACGGGTGCTTTTAAAGCCAATACTACCGCCCCAGGCAGCCATATATGAAAACCCATCTGTGCAAGGACTGGCTGTATGTGTGTCTGCATGTGCAGCTCTAAAAGCATAATCAGACTGAAACATTTTGAATTAAGATCACATCTACAGCTCAGAATGTGTGATTTATGTTCCCCTGCTCTGCCCTGTCATTGACTAATCAGCCAAACGGAAAGTAACAGGTGCAAACGGATTTGCTGAAAAGCGATTTCACATTCTGAATTTGCCATTGAACACTAAGCCAGCAATGACATATAAATATGACAGTTCACATGATCTGAACAAGAGACGACACCCATTTAAAATCCCTGTAAGATCTGCCAACACCCCTCCTAATCCACCCTCTAACATCTCCCATTGTGTCCAACATCTAATATCAACCACGAACTGCAGCTAAATGAAGACTGGTGGCATACTGCTGCCATGAATTTGCATGGACCGCTCGCTCTTGTGAAATAGGAAATGAAACATACAGAGACTTGGAAGCTCAGTCAGATTCTGAATATTCCTGTGGTCTGGCACTCAGGATCCTGTGGACTGGGCCTTTAATTCCTAATGGTGGAGGCCGCCAAGCTCTGGTCACGACAGGAAATGCCTGCTAGGTGAAATATCCGCCCAAAAAAACGTTCATTCAGAAGTGTCAAATAGACAAGGTTTCCCCGAAAACAAAGTGCATTGTCATCATGACTGTGTTGATTCTGTTAAAATCGAAAACCCAAAGTCAGCTTGACTGATAATCAAAGAGCAAATTCTGTAATTTTACAACTTGCATTTTGGCTCTAGGTTTGTTGTTATTGTTCAACACATACACCCACAATGGCCCACATCTCAGCCAGGATGGATGTTGGAAGCCAGTCAACATAATGTATTTTTGTTGGCAATATTCTCTCTTTCTTTTTCAGAAATATACTTTTACCTAGCTGTAAGCAGTGCATTGACACCTACAGGTGTATGATAAGTACTCTGAATTTGATTCTGGTTTTATTTGCTTCTATATGTGCTTTGTGGTTATCTAGGACTTTATATGAAAACTAGTTATATTGCACAAGATGGAAAATACAGCAGCAAGAAAAGTGTGATCAACTGGGCTTATGCTGTTTATTTCAGTGCGTGAAAATTCTAAACAAGGTGTGAAACATGTCATTTCCACTCCCCCAACAGTTTTTACTGGCACTGTCAACCAGGACACCACTAGGACTTGAAAAACTGATCAACGTTTCTTAATAGAGTGTGGAGAACATTTGTGACAGTGACAAATGTGTAGGTTCTGTTTTTCAACAATACGGCCTAATAGGCATGGCTGTATTAACAATATATGAACTGACAGGGATTGGGAATACCAGCTTACATTTACTGTAGCAAAGATAATTACTGGTGTTTACATTATGCTCCCAACAATTTGCAGAAAATACAGACTCAGAAAACACATTAGTGTGGGCAGTAGTTTTAATAGTTTGTCAAATTTGCTAAAAAAAATAAAAATAAACCCAACAACGGCATAAAATAATTCCAAAATAAAATAGAAGCTAAAATGGAAGCAGAGACGTTACGGCGACTTGATGTTGTTGACACAGTCAAACTGAGTTTATATGTATGCGTGTGTGTGTGAGAGTGGGATTCTGTGGGGGCAGTGGGGAGTGGAGTCAAGCTACAGTGTGTCATAAGAAGTAGATGCACATTTGTACACAAAGACACACAGCACTCAGTCACTCTTCTTCAGTGTGCACTGCTGAAGCAAATTAAGGCAGCCTTGGCAGCCTTTTAATGGTCTGTCACAGTCTAACAGGTTTAGAGCGCTTACAATGGACCCAGGCACTAAGCCCGACAGCTCGCGCTTAATTGTTCAGAACCTGCATGTGTGTGTTGTTAGAGCCATTCTGTGCCTGTAACTAAAGTCATTGATTCTCATTATGAGAACAGATAAGACAGACACTTTGTGCCTGTCAGTTTGTCAGTGCAACTGGTTCAATAAAGTGAAGCTAGGATGAATATCATTTCAATATCTGCATTTGCAGCTACAATTTGACTGGTATTTTAGAGGAAGTGATTCTAAACCCAAGATGTTCATGCACTGTTACATTCTCATTCTACTGAGTATAGCACTCTAATAGTGTGGCTACTTTGCCACAAAAAAGGAAACCTCTTAGCAATTTTAAATACACCCTCATCACACAGAATGATATGCAAGGCACAATAGCATAAGCGGGTTGGTTTATTGACTCAAACAACCAATAATAAACAAAACATCCAATGTCTCAATTTTCAAGTGGTGCCTGAAGAACTCAGAAAAGCAAATAAAAACCATTTGTTTTTCACTCCCTAACCCCCACTCCATCAGCCAGCAAAATGGTCCACAAAAGACGGAGGTGGAAGGGCCTGAAAATCGCTCCTAAATGGTTGGAGATGCTGAGCTTTGTGACCTAGAATATGTTTGACAATCTTCTCCTAATTAGGCCTTGAAGACACGACTCATTCCAACTGCTGTCCCGAGAGCTAAATTAATTACTGAGACAAAGCCCATTCTAGCTCATGGCAAAGATGAATCATTGCAGTATTTGGGGAATGAGCAATGCTCTTCATTTAAGGGCTGATGAAAGAGACTCAGACTAAATTGTAAGCTTCATCACAAACTCTCTACATGGCTCTCCAAGTCCCCCCACACATGTACAGTACACATCAGCATCTGCTGCCTTTGCCATCAGGAATTCATAACTAATGTTCTCTTGGATGGAGTATTTCTTTAAAGAATGCATGAAGGAATATAAACAAACGTTTACGATGGTACATGTACAGTCATGGCCAAAAGTATCGGCACCCTTGCAATTCTGTCAGAAAATGCAACCCTAAAAATTTACACAGAACACAGCTAAGATGGACTGGACAAAAATATTGCCACCTTGTCAAAATTGTAAGAAATGATTGCTTTTCAAACATGTGATGCTCCTGTAATTTATATTTAGACACATCTGTGGCAAGTAACAGCTGTGGGCAATATAGTAAAAACACTTGCGACCAGTTAAAATGGAGAAAAGTTGAATCAAACCTTTGTGTTGTGTGTCACACAGAGCATACATAAAAGAAAGATGTGTAAAGAAGCGTCTGTGGATTTGAGAGAAAAAATTGTGAAAAAACATGGACAATCTCAAGGCTCCAAGTCCATCTCCAGAGATCTTAATGTTCCTGTGTCCACTGTGCACAATAACATCAAGAGGTTTACAGCCCATGGCACTGTAGCTAACCTCCCTGGACGTGAACAGAAGAGCAAAATTAATGAAAAATTACAACAAAGGATTGTTCAATTGGTGGATAAAGAACCTCGATTAACTTCAAACAAATTCATGCTGATCTGCACACACAGAGACAAAAGTAAAGCTTTGTGGTAAAGGACACCATGGACTGTTTACAGTAAAAAGAAATGAGGCCTTCAAAGAAAAGAACACAGTCCCTACAGTCAAACATGGTGGAGGTTCAAAGATGTTTTGGGGTTGCTTTGCTGCTTCTGGCACTGGATGCCTTGACTGTGTGAACGGTATCATGGAATCTGATGATTACCAATGAATTTTGGGGCTAAATGTATTGGCCAGTGTCATAAAGCTGCATCTCCACCAGAGGTCATGGGTCTTCCAGCAGGACAATGACCCAAAATCTGAGAGTCCAGATCCGAATCCCATAGAACGCCTGTGGAAAGCTCTCAAAACAGCAGTTGGGAGAAGGCCTCCTTCAAATCTGAATGACCTGGAGCAGTTTGCAAAAGAAGAGGTGTAAGAAACTCATTCCTGGTTACAGGAAGCGATTGATTTCAGTTCTTTTTTCCAAAGGGGGTGCTACCAAATATTAAGTTAAGGGTGCCAATAATTGTGTCCAGTGCATTTTTTTGGTTCTGTCTGGAATTGTATAAGATTTGACTTTTCTTCATTTTTTTTTGGCTTTGTTCCAGCGCAAACAAAAACAATAAGCACCTGAGTACCATAACATTTGCAATTGGAACAATTTTCTTAGAGAAGAGATGCTTCTTCTGCCAGATTTTCAAGGGTGCTGATATTTTTGGCCACATATGTACATTTGCTTCAACTTCTCTGACCTCATCCACTTCTTATTTCCCCCTAATCACCTTGCTTGTGTTTTCACTTTCAGTGATTTGACGGTTTTGCTCCCCTGGACAATCCACAGATAGCTAACTTCAGCTCAGTTGAACAAGCCAGCAGCCAGCAGACACGCCCTGACCCGCTGCCAGCAGGCAGGCGATTCATTCAGCTAAATGACTGTGTCATCTGTCAGCCTGTATGAATGGGTGTTTGCAAGTTATAGTTAATTAAGTTAATCACAACACCAGGGCTTGTGTCAGGCCTCACAAAGAAAGACACTTTAAAAGGTGGGCTGGTGGGATAAAGTTACAGTATATCATATCTACCACTAATGAATATATGCAAATTTCTCTGCTTCATTTCCATTTTACCTACAGCATAACTGCAACTATTCTTTTTGGGGTCTTGAAAATTTGCAGTGACATTACAAAAATACACATTCACACCAGTCATCACAATAAACTAACATGACTACACATCACAATACAAAAAGTGCTGTAAATGAAAAAATGGCATTTGACAAAATTGAAACCAACTGAATAAAGCATGATTTAACATACAGTAAGTATCATCTTGCCAAGAGAACCCTTCCTCATACAAAGTGACTATCCAAAACTCCACCGTTAGTACTAGGTTTATGTTTTTTAAAACCATATAATAACTTACCGTTTGATTTATTTGAAAGTAAATTATGTTCATGTATTGCTTGAAATCTTACTGTATGTTGAACTAAAGTTTTTTGGATCCTGGTAGAGTAAAACAACATCCAGCACAGTGTCTCTTAAATAATGGGGCAATTAATAAAGCTATGCTTATGAAACGTTTGCCATCATGATCAACACCAGATGGTTTATTCTTACAAGTCATTAACATTAGTTCTAATTTAGCCTTAGCAACTTTCTTAAAAATTCAAAGCTGCACTTCTGTAATGCCATCCACTGTATTCTTGGTTGCTTTGTATTTTTTAAATTGTCAGTTTCGATTATATTTTGACTACATTTCTATGTACACATGTTTAGTAAGGTGGCATGAACATTTTTCTTTCCAAACAATATTTTTGTCTGATTTATTGATTTGTTTTATACTCTTTATTTGTTTATATAAACAAATAAAAGACCCTTTTATTCCAGATACATCTTTGTTTTTGTAGCCTAAACTGACTTTTTATTTCTCCCTTTCTGATTATGATTATGATTTTGTCCCTTCTCTTGATTTCCGACCTTGTGAATCCTGAGATGAGAGGTTTGTGTTGACTGAATGATTGGTCAGTGTGTGATTGACAAATCTAATGAGGTAAGAACCATAGTTTGCTTGGGCGACACCTCCAGATTAGATTGAAGGGTTCACAGGGATGTGCATGTCCTCAGATAAAGGAGCGATAACCCTCTCCACAGTTTTCATTAGAGAAAAAATGTGCCTTGTTATCTATGCCTGATAAGATGAAATTTCCCCACGCAGGAGTAAAGGATAACATACAGAAATGGTTGGCCAGCCGACAGCTCTTGCTCCAATTCCCCAGCCGTGGAGTATTTGTTATCCTACAGAAGAGGATAACTGCAGCTCATGTGTAGGTGTGGGTCTCTATCTGTATGTTATGAAGAGGGATGAAGTCTGCAGCAGTACATAGACACAATGCGGGCTGGTCTTTGAGCTCAGAATTCACTAGTCTTTCCACATACTAGATAGAGTATCTTCTCAAAAGAAGACGAAAGGTCAAAAGAACTTTAACTCATGGTTGCAATTAGCTGAATTTGACCATTGTGGTAAAGTAATTCCTCCCAGTTGTATACAGTTAAATAGTCCATTAAGGATAATAAGTCAGGCATAATGTAATACCATAATTCCCAAGCAAACCTAACATGCAAAGTAATAATAAACACTATCATAAGCAAGAAATATATCTGAACTGAGGAGACCAGGGTGACTGTAGAAATTCCAAAAACATCTGGATATTAAGAACTATCTGTTGAATCTGCTGAAAGAGCAAGCATACCATCAGAAATGAAACAGCTCAGGGGTCAGCTAGAAAAATGTGTTCATTTAAGCTGGGAAACTTGCCTAAGAACACACACCCACCCAGTCACACACAGAAGAGTCACAAGAATAAGTATCTGATTGAAGAACATCTCTTTAGATGTAAAGGGTTGGGAGAGAACATTACTTACATCATCATCCAGTCTAATCTAGCCGAATTCCTGTACAAAATAGTTACTGACACACATTCCACTATAAAAGCACCGGTCACAGTCAGGTTTAGGTGATAAGCAGATACAATTGCTATGGAGAAACATTCAGACATGATCACAAACAAAAAACAAGAAGAAAATCCTCAAAATAAATCATTTTGCACATTAACTTATAAATTATAGTGTTTAGGAGCTTGTTAACAATTTCAAGCTGATGACGAGAGCAGAAGAATGTGTTTAACTGTTTTTCAAGTGTTGAAAATGTTTGTATCAAAAAAAGAATAAGAAAAAGAAAGAAAGAAAGAATATTGCCAATAAAAACACATTTTATAGAAACAAAAGAGAGAGAGATGGAGAGAACTTCTGAAAACTAAAAGTTGCATATTAAATACCACAAGAGCAACACTCAAGCAGAGTAAAAACTCAATTTACAATGTCTACACTTTACCTGACACTGTATGTACAGCATTATTACTGTCACTATTATTAAGCTCTGTCATGCCATGTACTGGAAAGTACCTAATAAATTAAGGTCAAGAAGAAAATATATAACGGAAAGATTAGCCACAGTCAAGGCCAGTCTTAAACTAAGGAATCCATGAGCAATCATTAACTTTATTACACTAGCTCATGAACACTGTACAACTAACTTCGGTTTTTAATTATTCTGTTTGGTTGTTTGCTTATTAGTACATTGGGAGACACAAGATTTGATGAGAGGTAAGACTTCTTTCTCTTCTTCTGCTCTCTTGTTATATTGGTCTCACCTTGCCTTGTAAAATAGTAAATAGTGAAGCGCTTTACAATGCTGATTTCCATTCACCCATTCACACATACACACACACACACACAGACACACTCACAAATTGATGGCGGTGGCTGCCATGCAAGGTGCTCAACTAACCCACCGGGAGCAACTTATTGTCTTGCCCAAGGACACTTCGACACATACCCGGAACTGGGTATCGAACCACTGACCCTGTGGACGACTGCCTTACGTACTGATCTACAGCTGCCCCTTGTACAGTATATCCCCATTAATCAATGTTTTTTGGCATTTCAGTCTTTATCTGACATTGTTTCTCTCTTCCAGAAAAAAAAAAAAAAAAAAAAAAGTTTTACTGGCACAAATGGCATTGGCCTTGTTATTACTAAAATCAAATTAAAGATCGTTAACACCATGAAAATTGTGAATGTATTTTAGAAACCAACTGTTTTGAAATACAGCCAATAATTACAATTCCACTCTAACGTATTTAGCGAAGCAAATTTGTAGTTTATCAAAGTATTTTGTTGAAGTCGGTGCACTTTAACAGGAAATCTCTCTGAGACTCTCTTTATGGTCTTATCCGCTGATCCTACACAACTTTCTCCGCTGCTTTGCAGTTATGCCATCTCTCTCCCCCTAAGGGATCTTCATCACACCATATTGGGAGTGGAAATGTATCAGCTTCCATTGTAATTACAAACCCACTGGAGGCAAAGCTTCTTGATCTTTTCTGGATCCTTCTTTGTTTTCATGTGCCTTTTATTTACTCACTTTTCTCCGCCAATAGGGCAGACACATGCTGAGCTATCAATTCTGTTTTTCTTCCTTTCTGTTGGGCATTCTTTGCATCTAATATGCCTGAAATTAGAATAACATTTAAGGAGGCAATAAAAATGATGAAGAAAAAAGAAGGTGTTGTTCAAAAGATAAAGAGAGGCGAGTCTACTTTAGTTTGTCTGTGAAATGTGAGGAGTTTAGCTCTGCTGTTCTACATACAGTATGTTTTGCAAATGCGAGGCTGCAAAAATGCATAAGTTGGACTCAGGGCTGGATCCATGGCTATGTTTACTGTTAATGTCAGAATTAACCATCTCTAGGCTGAGTTAAATTCTTCTCAAAGCCAAGCACTGACTCATAATAGGCAAGGACAAAGAAATAATAAGGGGCAAGAGGACTTCTGCATGGGCCAGGTAAAAACTGCTGAAAAGAAAAACTGCCCCATCGGCCAATGAAAACAGGCCAGTCCATGGTAGTGGAGTCTGCTACGATTTGAGCAAAGTGAGTCAAGTAGAGGGCAACAGTATGACGATGCTGTAGTGATCTGTAAGCAAGACCAGTTGGGCAATTACTTTAAGAAGAGTGGCTTACCAACATCCCACAAAAACAAAACTACACAGAACAGAGTGGAGAAAAACTAGACAGAGATGTGCGCCGTCTGTTTCAAATCCATTCAGGGAATTTTTTTACACCATCGGGCTCTGTTTGTGGCCTTTGTGATTCACCCAATGTGCACTTCCTGGAATGTCCCAAACTAGAAAGGTTATTATAAACAGTGTCACAATACAAACAAAGATCATTCTATTTTCAGTCGATTCATACTTTTTCTTTTAACTATATAACTCCACCACAGGCTACAGAGATTAGAGATGTCCTAAAATATATATTTTATATCATTTTATAAATTAACTTATAATATAATATCATCTACTGTAATCACATATAGCATTGACAAGGGTGAAAAAACAGATTTCAACTCACAAAGAATGGAATATAAATATATGTCAATGTGAAATATGTACAACACTGATCTATGCTCTGACCTCCCACCAGAAAGCAATAAACTCTCAGCAGAAAGTGCATAAGGACAAACTTCCTACCAAGAAAAACATTGAGATGTTTAATCACTGGAGATGGTGCTTTTGGAGCAAAATCAAAAGTGTTCAGTTGATACTAAAACTACAGTGCCATAATCCAAACTGGACAGTACAGCTGGACTTGGACATCATATGGACATCATCCTAAAGGGTAGCTACAATCAAAGAGAAATAGTTAGTAGGTTGCTTCTACTTTTCCATCAGAGGATACAGTTGCATACAGAAATGCAGATTAGAACACTCAGCACAAGCCATGGCCAACTAGAAACATGCCAGTGAGTTCTTATGGACGTAGCATGATTTTAAACCGAATGGTAAAGTGGCAATGACCCCCAATTCTGCAATCTGTTTGAAAGTTTATGTGACTTGTCGCCAAGTTATTTAAACATATGATTGGATATTTTTTTGTACCTTTAACTCAAGATGGTACTTGGGATGGATATTTCCTCATATTTGCGATCATGGTAAATGTCTGCTTTGTCATTTGACATTGTGAGTAGCATTAATATCCAGAAAGTAATACTGTGCATCAATATAGCGGGTGCATTCAGAGACAGAGTGTAGAGAGTGTAGGTCATCTGTGTTTCAGAAATGCTAAACACTATTTTACAGTAGAAAAAATATACTAAAACTGATAATTAAATACCTACCCAATATCAAAAGTCCTAGTAGCTGAATAATGTAAGTCCAACTGTGAGTCTTCTGACAAAAAAGACAAATCTATCAGAGCGATAAACCGCACACAAGGCCCAATTACCTGGGTCCCGTTAAGCATTCAAGCCGAGTGGAACAGATTACAGATGGAAACCAATAAAAAGACTGATCCTAGAAATCACAAATCTCCTATTTGGTAGTTATTAGGTAGATTATGCGATACATATCGAGAGACCAAACAATTCATTTCAAGATACTGTTACATTGCAATATATTCAAATACAATATATTTGCCCCCCCCAATATATACAATACAATACTTCACCCACCTCTGGGAGGCTTAATACTGTTCCTATTAAGCGGTTACACTTAACTGTTGTAAGTTTTTCAAATTTCATGTTGTTTAGCCAAACAAAAGAGCTCTTTCTCTTGCTGTCGCTTGATGTTAGGCCACCACCATGTGTGGAATGTGTCCATATACAAATCCTCAATTGTAGCATGAATGGAAGCTCTGTCCAACCAAGGCCAAGCAGTAAAAATACAATTGCCTTAAGGCAAATTCAAAACAATGGATCTTGTTTCTAACATTACTGCTTGACCTGTTGTTCTTTTTCGTGATTTTAATGCAAGCAGTTTAAAAAGAAAAACGGTGATCAATTGCATGCTAATGGTGCATGCTTAGTAGTTTTTTTTTAAGTTTAATCTGTCTTTTTTTTGACTGAGATACTTTGCTTATTGATAAGTTTACTCATATGTTGTAGGCACTGTATTTCTTCTCTTATAATCTGCTGCATGTGTACTACATTAAGCGCAAATAATCACTTCCATTTACTGTGGCAATGTTATTTAGTCACTAAGCTTCCAAAATGTGCGGTTATTCTTTCATGAGACTGATGTGAATATTATTTAAGTGCAGAGGCAGCTTGACTTATTTTACTTGCCCTGTTTGCAAAAGCTATGATTTCCTCTGTATTCATGTAGTTTAAAGGACAGATTAAAAACAAATCATTAAATTCAGCCCAGTTCAGATCAGCCGTAATGAAAGTATTGAGATGCTTCTGGATCCTGGTGGATTTTGATAATAATCTCCTAGTTGTGTGACAGTAAGAGTACTAAGGGCCACAACATGCTGCATACAAAAGCTTTTCTGTGAAATACACACAAGACAAAGCTCCACCACAACCAGAACAACAGCCAATGCTTTCTTGTATTGTGAAATTCTCTCTGCTTCCTTTTTGTGCACAACACAGTTTAAAACACCCAAGTTCCTATAAGCCTTAGGTGGTGGTAATGAAAAGTAATGACAGTAGTCATGGTGGTGTTTGTCACCGATAGTGACAACTGTGTAAAAGAGTGAAAACAGTGATTAAGACTGCAATGGTTTATCAAAATAACAAGCAACAGCAAAATATAATTTCCTTCCTTCTAACAGAAAAGCACCTGTGTGCACCTAGAGATCACAGAAATAACATAACAAGAAAACTGCTTGCAACCAAGAACCAAAAGGTGATGATTATCATATCTAAATCCAATCCAATTCTTCTCTCATTGCATGCAAGCACTGCAGGGTAGTCTCAACATGTTGGCAAATAGGCAACTGGGAAATTCAAATAGTGCATATGTGAGATGAGAGGATATGTTTTGTAATGTTAAATAAGAAAGAATGAGAAAAATATTGGGTGTTAAGCCTTGTTAAGACATTTATTAGAGGAAGAAATACCGAGAAATAACAACCTGCCAAATCTTTGTTTCCAGCTCTGTGACTGTGACAACAACATGACGATAATAAAATTCTCAATTTGGCTTATGCCTGAGTTCCAGTCACACCCTGAACGTTACATTAGAAAACCAGTTCGCACCAATAAAGTCAAATCAAACGGATTGCAGAACAGCAATTAATTTCAAGGATAATGACAAGGGAAACCGTCCAAAATTGTCTCTACCTCAATTAGTCTCTCATTGCACTGTCGATGCAGAGGATGGATGAAAGAAAAACAAATTAAGTTGCAGAGAAGTGAGAGGGAGACAGAGGGTGAAAGGATGGGATAAAGCAGAGAAAGGTGGGAGAAAGAAATTGTGAGAGGACATGATATACACAATGTGGGCTTGAGAGAAAAGAGTGTGGGAAACGGGGAAAGATTAAAGGCGTAAAGATAGAGAAAGTAAGGGTAAGGGAGAGGAAAATGAAGAAAGAGAATTTGTTTTGTGCATTAAGAGCTTCACTGATAGTACAGACCACTAATGGACAAGGCAAAAAGAGCTGAAGTATTTCAGAAGATGAGAGCAACAAACAAGTTAGAAGAGCCAGTGAGTATGACCGTGAGAAAGAAGAAATGTGCAGTACTCACAGGTGTATGGGCTGGACAGTAGGAGTAGCTTGTGTGCGTGGACTGATGGTGATGGTGGTGGTGGTGGTGGTGTTGGTGTGGGGGTTGTTGGTGGGGCAGGTAATGCTGCAGAGTTCCACGGGTGAAGCAGGGGCCGCTCCAAGCCCCTTGACTACCACTGCAACCAGCAGCCCAACTTGAGCCAAGGCTTGGGCTCATGGTTGTTGCTTTGCTGCTGTGGTAACCTCGCACAGCTGCACTGGGCTGGTGGGAAGGAAGGACGGGGCACAAAATGGGTAAAGGAAAAGGAAAGAGGGTATAGGAAGTTGCAGAGAAGAGAAGGAGGAAAGAAAAAAAGGTTAGCATGGTTGAGACAAAGAGAAGAAGAGAGCAATTGTGAGTGATTGCAGTGAAAGATGTTATTGTGAAGAACATCTCCAGCATATCTGTGAGCAGCCTCCGTTCTGCAACAGGCAAGCACTGACAACTGACTGCCCGCTCACTGACCTGAATCAAAAGAAAAACCAGGATGTGGCGTTGCTCTACAATCTGCATACCAGAGCATCAAGACTGTTCTTGCACTCTCTTTTCACCCTTTCTCCCTCCCTTTTTCTCTCCAAGCACCAGATCTTGTGAACTCCATTTCTGTCACGGTCGAGATGTGTTTTTCCCGGAAAAGTGCTGATTGGGTTGATAAGATGCTTGGATTACAGGCTGAAAACGTGCTTTCCAGTGTGGCATAATGCATTGGGTATCAACAGGTTCCAGGAAACATATCCGCTGACAGGTGGGCTTAGGCCATTCTGAGATGGGTTACCTAGGCTGTCATGGCCAATGAAGCACAGAAAAAAAAAAAAAAAGAATAGAACACGCAGTGCACACATGTGGACCATGGCATTTTAACAGGACATAGGCGACATACTGTATTATTTGCCCACTGATATGTCTAAATAATGTAAATTCAGATAGGGAGGAAAGATGAAATATCTAAAACCTTTTGGAAAAATGTGTAGATTGAGTGGTTTCTATGTGAAGTGATCCTTCTACACCTTATAACAAAAAAAAAAAAAATATATATATATATATATATATATATATATATATATATATATATCAAATGATATAACTAAATTAATTATGTCACAAAGATGAGTTATGAGAAAGTTTTTTTAAACTAAACTTTATCAAGTTTTTTCTCTGCTTCAAAAGAGAATGCAAACAAGAGTCTATATTAAAACTGGTTGTCTGTGCACACAGCATTCCACATAAGGTACGCACCCAAGAAAAATTGATTTCCACGTCACAAAAGCAAAAAGAAGAGCTCATTTTGTTGTATCTGGCTATACAACATGAATGTGGTAACCATAAATTACCGTAGCTTGTGAAAAGATGAAAACTGGAGATACAGAACCCTTTAAAAAGTCACAATTTAAGATAAACTTTCTGCCAGTAAATACAGTGAAATGATTTAGTTATAACAAAACCACAACTCTGTAAAAGTTAATTTTTTAAAATATACTATTTGTTGAAACAGTAATTTCATTACCCGGCTCATATTCTTCATCCCATTAACTTGTAGAAAATAAGTTGACAAAAAAATGCCAAACATTTTCTAAACAGTTACAAACAGTATTCCAACACAAGCAATCTAAATATACAATAAAGATTTTCCACTGCTCCTTATTAATATTACACTATACACAAAACAAACATAGTAAAAATATTAATTTGTGTCAGCCAGGAGTTTAAAACAGTGATAGAAAAATAACTATTGCACAACAAATAAAGATTTTGATTGGATACTTATGGTGCTCTGATTCTGATTTTTCTCATGTTGGAAACATATGAAATATGATACAATCCAAAAACCATTCTGCCATGATCTAAGTCATATGTCAAAATAGAGTCCAGCAAAAAAGACAAACCACCTTGAACGAAACACAGCTGTAGATCACTAGTGAGCATTAACGGCCCCGTTTAGCCCCTGTAGAGTTTCACTGAGGTCAGAGGCCATCCCACACAGGGGAAACTGTGGGAAAGTGATGGCAGCAACACAGACTCACAGCTGTGCTTCGTGAGTTTGCCAGTCTCGTATTTTTTATTACGAAAACCAGAGGGGGAAAATGTAAGCCAAAGTTCCGCCTAATGCATACAATATATAACGACAGGTTTAGGGTCTGTGTCAATATAAAACAGATAGGGGGTCACTTCCCCCAAAGCAGGCTAAATGCATTTATACAGTACAGCACTGAGTCCATATAGGAGCATGAAAGAGGCCCACTACTACAGTATAATAAAACCCTAGGGAAAAAGTCCTGGGGAAAAAACAGACAAATACTGTATGTGACTCACAGATTTTGAATCACCAGGTTTTTACCCATATATAAAAAAAGTTGAGCTCTAAGTTTCTATTCCTGCTTTTATCAAACTTATCAAAGACATCAAGTGGTTATATTCTCTAAGGTTTAAGCAGAAAGACTGAGGTCAAAATTTGAGTATTGTGCGTGGGCAGGATATACTGCTCTAACAACACATGAGGATTTAGAGCTATGGCTCACTGATGCAAGTTACTGACTACTATATAGACACATTCCCACACTGTTATACAGCCATTGTAAAAGCCAGACGGCAAGGAACAGCCCAAAGTATGGTACATTAAACTGCATGGCCACAGCCGCTACTTTAACGCAACTATTCACTAGTTCATAGAGTTTAAATGCTGCCCCAAGCCACGCAACAACCTCCATTGGCCTTATAAATGAGCATTATTCAGCCAAACAGGAGGCTAATGCATCTGTGCAGAGGTGTTTTGTTAAAGACTCTATCTCAAGGGACAGATAAATTTTAAATATGTTTCATGCATTCAACTTATATGGGATAACAGAGTCATTGAATATTTTTTAAGGGTGGGTTGTTATGCTGCATGAGTGACAAGATATCCTCCTTTTAAATCACAGGGCCAGGGCCGGTTTAGAATGAGACTGAGCTCTGAGGGTCTCGACATTCCTTGACTGGAATGCATGATTGATCTCCAGACTCAGATTCATGACACAGACTTTCAGCAACTCGTCAAAGAGCTACACTCTGCACATATTTCTACATTTTATATAAGGGCAAAACGTATCTGGTTACACAAGGCCTTTCTTCCTCTAAAGAGGTTTTACATGAAGCCAAACAGATGTGTGTACTGACTGGTGTCTACATGTGTTTGTGAGTACATCCGTGTTTTTATGTATCTGTGTGCTGTGGTTGATTTTCTCAAATTTTACTAAGAGGGGCTGTTGAGTTTGAAAAACATTGTTTTCACTCTTTATTGCTTCACTAGGGTAAATCATACCCTTTGTGTGTGTGTGTGTGTGCGTGCGTGTTTGTATCTTGTATATCTTCTGTCATAAAGACTGTTTTGAGTTCTACATTTTGGCAAAGACAGGATCTTGGGGAAACTGGGACTGTCTAATGACTTTTTAATAGTCCAGCTTTGCTTTTGGTCTTAACAAGATCAGACTACATTTACTGCAAGCCTATAGTTTTAAATGTACTTGAGATTGTGAAGGTTATAGATTCGCTGCCTTGAAAATGAGGATACTAATCAGTACAGAACTTTAACATGCATATGCAGTAGTATGTACGATGACTAACACTGGGTACTGAACTATGTGTCCGCAGGACAGTACAGTTTTCTCACATACAGTTTATACAGTATGTAGAAATGTATTGTAAAAAAACCCTTTAAAACAGCTTGATTGCCCTGCTCCACAGTCATTTCTCATATTAATACTGTACCTCTTACAGCATGTTAAACTTGGATCATAATATATGCCACAAACAGAGGGATGTGCATTATTATCTTCATACAAGATATTCATTTGGCTTACCAGAGAAGAAAAATGTAAGTACTTCTGTAAACCAGGACATTATTAGCACCATTTATTACTAAACATACAAGTTGAGGGGATATAATGCCTCACCTTCAGCTATGAAAAAATGAGTGGAGCTTGTGTCTCCATTAATACTCTGAGATGAACCAGAGCCCAGAACCTCTCCTGAGTCCATTTTTCATTGGTTAAGTGATTTCCTTCCCTCTCCTCGCACTCCCTGGTATCACTGTGTGGTTAAGGATGTCATGGGATAGACCTCTGTGAGTTACAAAAACCCATCTGTCCTGCTCCTCATATGGAAATGCTTTCTTTTAATAATGTGCAATGGTCAAAGTGTCAAGCCATAGGCCAAGCTATCCTAACCTAAGTAATGCATTATCTGTATTACATAAACTTTATAACTTGATAGTTGAAGTAAAAAATTTAGGGCTATTTTAGAATATTGTAAATTAAATCAAACCTGGCTGTGGTGGTAATAGCAGTGTCAAGTCCTTAGAGATGGAAGTGAACAACGATAAATGGCCAACATTATGATCCCTGAACTGCAAGGAAGCGAGACAATTTCTTCCTCATTCACCAGTATCATTTCTCTGTGAGCACTGTGTGACCCCATAACTGTGATGAAACCTCCCCATGAGGTTCCCTCTAAGAAATAATATGGTCATACTGAAAAATTCCTTGCTTTCTAGGAAATATTTTCACGATAACATGTGGAACAAAAATAAACTCTGGTAAGGTGTTGAAGCAAACTGCAGCCTATTGCCAATAGATCAGATTGCTTTTGTATTACAGAAAGTTTAACAGGAATGCACTTATTTATGGCTCTGTGTAACGCTCTACACTTCTATCGTTTCTGTTTGGTATACCCACTTTCTTATAGGACGAAAGAAATGACCAAAGGCAACAGCTTGTCTTGAGTTATTCATTTATTTTCTTCCAGACAAGTTATCTAATTTTGTCTTAAGGTGCAACCTTTATCTCTAAGTGTAATAATAAACATCATGACAAATAGTCTTGTGTGTGTCCTCCTTTCTCTATGCATTTATTAACACCCACCTGCTCTGATTATCTGACTGTCCCGAAGGCGTCCCACAGCTCTTGTTGAACACAAGGGTACTGCAATGCAGTCATGGTGAGTTCCCACAGCACAGATCATAATCAAAAACATTGTGGTTTCCTGTTGGCCGAACTGTGCTTTATCAATGCTCAGCCTTTTTTTTTTATTTTATTTCCTAGGAGAATGGCTTCTGCAAAAAATGCCCCTTTTCCAGACACTGTAATCTCCATATTCATGTTTCTATCAAAAAAGTCAGATGAAAGAAAAAAAAAAAAAAAAGGCCCTAAATGCATTTTTGAAATCAAGGTTGGAATTAATAGTCTATGGAGGAGAGGTAGGACCAGGAAAATCATCCCATATGGCATTAGTTTGGGGATATTGTCTACTAGAAGGCCCTCCATGCCTGGTTGCTCCGTTTGGCCAGCTATGAAAGAGATGCAGCTTGCCTTTGGCAACGCTGATGACTGACTTCCTTGAAGCTGTGTTGCGTGAAATGGCCTATTTTGAACCCGTTTCTCTTCTTTGCCAATCCTTATCCCCTCACACAATTCACCTTTCTATCAGTTTGACTGTACCTGCCAGCAAAATGCAGTGGACGCCGGCATGACAGGCCCTGTGGGTCACCAGCAGTTCCACCTACAGTCCTAAACAGCACCCTGTTACCCACCCTCATCCTTTGTCCAATACTCGAGGACCATATTTAAGTGTAACCAAGGCAAAGCTGTGGCAGGGCATGTGTGGATGCTGGCGCGTAGGAAGCCTGACAGGTTTAAGGCTGCTTTCAGTTGAAAAACGAATGGAATGAGCGAGTGAGAAGTTTGCCCTGGGGCCTCCACGCTCACTAGCACAGTGGCAAAGAGGGCTGGCAAGGCCAACACCACAAATTCTCTCTCTCTCTCTGCTTCCTATTTTCCTGTCCGCTTCTTCTAGTTACACTCTGAGAAAACACTTCTGCGTTCTGAGATGAGAGTCTCGAGGGACACGGAGTAGGTGGTAACCACAGCAACTGGGTCAGAGGGTGACATATACCCGAGATGGCTGACAGCCACTCATACAAGCAGTACAGTACTGTATTGGGGGTCAGCTCTGCTAAGTTTAGAGTGTTGTGTGTACTGTTCATATTTCTGCACTGACCTCAGTTTGACTGTGAAATTCTCTAAAGACTGAAGTCCCCATACAACATTTTGTGACCCTGTTTAAAGGTTCTGCTCTAGTCTCGAGAGATCAACAGAAGACACACTGTACTCATTCTAATATTTCAAAGTATTAGGAGGCAAAATACACATTTCCAGCTCACAGAAGGAGGAAGTTTATATCTTTAAGAAACCTGTTTTCATACCAAATAATGTTTAAAGTAATGCAGGATGGGAATGGGATGTGCAGTGAAAGTGCAGAAGAGGCACACAGAGGCAAAAAAGAAGGAGAACAAAAGGAAGGAGTGAGTCTTTGACCTCTGACAAGCTTTGACAAACAGTATAATCCCACCACACTCACAACTTTCTACAGTATGTGGGTTAGCATTTTCTCCAAATATTTTCCTTGGCCTTACACATGCTTATGCTCTGATGAACCATGACCCTGGGGGCTGCTGCTGTGAAACGGATGTAGAGACCCAAATTTGAATCTTAACATCCTATGAAAAGCAAATGGAAAGACGTTGGGGGGCTATCAGACAGAAAAACTCACTTTATTGAAGTGTTCGGATTTCAATAACATCTACGCCAGGAAAAGAGATACACAAAACACTCAGTGTTCCCTTTACCCTCGTCTAACATGATCTCCCACCATGATAGGACTAACAAGACGGCGCAGCTCCCGCCCCCTAAGGGAGAAGGGATGTAAACATTTAGACAGGGATACTTCAGGGGGGGAATTAAAAGCTAAAGTGCTTTGTTAAACACACATACAAAGCTTTTTTGATGTGCTTTTTGATGTCACTCACCTGTCTCATGGAATACACAGACATCTTGAACTTTAGTCCAAGCACAACACCCAAAGATAGCTGTTTAAAACCCACAAATCTGCTGTTATTTATGTAATGCAAACTTGGCAAAGCTGGCATCTGTAATATAGTATTTGATCAGGCTCCTGGATTCAATGTGAGCTTTTCTGGTTCTGTTTAGGAGAGATCAATTTTTAAAAAAATAATAAAAATGGTCAATCCATACATAAACAAAGCATTGATCATGTCTGGCCATTGCCCATTTGTCCTGCTGACAGAGGGACAGAAAAATCACTGTTCAGATGATGGAAATGCTGAAAAGAGGTCAGGGTTGGTGTTAATAGAGAGTATCAAATGCTTCAGTAGCGATCATATGCCACTCACAGCTCACTTACAGTATATGTGAATTCCCAGTTATACTACAAATCAGGGACTGATGCTCTGCTAACAGCCAAACTGTGCTCCAAACTTAACGCTCATATACGTCATTTGTCCATAACCTCTCATAAGACCCAAGGAACCTTTTGTTGAAATAGCAACGGCATGTAGGGAGGCAGCCCTCTGTTGAAAATGTATGCCTTTTTGTCACAGGTGGAGAACATTGCAACAAATGGTGGAGAACTTTGCTTTCAACCAAACCAAAATGGTGGCCAGGTTCACTCATATTTTGCTCTAAATACTCAAAAAAAAAAAAAAAAAAAAAAAAACTAGACTTGAACTCAAGTCTTCTGTGTAAAAGTCCTGTTTTGGTATTTCCCATCCACCAACCCAACCTCCTTCACACAAATGTGCGACTTTAAATACTACGTAATGTTCTTATGTTTACTATAGCCACTGGATGTCACTACACTGTAAAACATATGTGTACAAAGACGGGTTCTTTCCTATTTCACAGGAGGAGCCTTGTAAAAAAAAAACCTTTACAGACAAAGAAGGACAGGAAAGAAGAAAGCCAGGTGACGTTATTAAAGAAAGCATGACATTTCACTAGGTCTGCCTAAATCATTTAGTGGCTAAACCAAACTACCCACTGTTACACACAAATTACATGAATTGCCACCGTTTAGAACAAGCACTGCTCATAGGTGGTTGCACATTGTGCTGCTGCAAACACCAGCTGTACTCTAGTTGTCTTTCTGTCAGGCTCTGTTGGGTCAACCACATTTTACGATCAGGTCCAATTATCCTTGAGTATATTTTGGACCCTTTCTGATAATCACTAGGCACCTTTCATACAGGTACAAACTTAATCTATATCTACATTATATATACACTAATCAACAATTGACCTAAACCATGGCATTCTTCTGTTAAAGACCACTGTTGTAAAGATACCACCTTAGGCGCTCAGAACCTTTAGGTAATCCTTTATCATCGACATATAATATAAAATTAACCAGTCATCAAATAAACAGTGTATTAGTCAAAATGAAAAAAAAAATTTAAACCACAAATAAGACCAACAAGAGGTAAGTATTGGATAATGGGGAGAACCTCACCATAACTTACTACTGCACTTTCAGTTACTTATTACACAATGCTAAGACGGAAAACAGTAAAAACCTTTTACTCACTCCAAATCACCACATGCACAGCTTGTTTTGAATCACAGGAATCCAGGATGTACAGTAATGCACAGTACTTCAACCTGTTAACAGCAGTATAGAGACAGGCTGTTAATGTCTGGTGCTGAACTATGATTACAGCTGTTTACCCACTGGGGCAGTCGAGCTATGTCTGAGTGGATCACACCTCCAGACAAATGCTTTCACACTGACATTTTAGTCCTCTTCTTATTTATGCTTTTTATACACCCACTTCTCTAGCTCTGTCACTCAGTCTGTTCGCCTCACTCTATCACTGTCTCCCTTTGTCTCCCTCTTTCTTTGTCTCTGTGGGTCTTTCCACATCGCACTCCCTCTGCCCCCCACCTCCCTTCCATCACTCCATAAACTGTGGGGATGATGGATGCCTCTGATTGCCTGAGGCCTCTGAGTCCAGCACACTAAATCCCTAGTGCTGTTTAGAGCTTTGTGCCATTAAAACAACACCTACATGATGCAGAAATAGGCACACCAAATAAGCAGAGGTCTGTATGGTCAGACTAAGAATAAGTTCAGAATGTGTAGGGAATGTATGTAGGGAGCTTTTATTATAACAAGCACTGAGCTTTGTTGTACCAGTTAATTCTTGCTTACTGAAATTATATAAACGAATTGCAAACTACTCATTGTTGCATAACCTTGTTATTATAAAGTCCCAGTGAGCATAAATGTGCTCCTATTACAATTTTCAATAAATATCAGTAAACTGACAACCGCTACACTAAATAGTGATATCTTACAAACAGCTGAACCAGCCAAAAGTCCAGTATCTTTATCTGAAAATACTTGCATGCAATAAACATGACAAATGTGCCACAATTAAGAACATGCGCATGAAAATGCATTGTGTTAAGAGAAAACATTTAGAATGGAATTTGTCTGGGCCAACCCAACTTACTGCAAAGGCAGACTTCACTCAAAACTGCAAAGGTTAAACTTACTATGGAGTAAAGGGAAAAGTGAAAGTGATCACTAAAGTGAGGATTTGGTCTCTGAACGACAAATGATTGAATCACACCTCTAGCATGGCTAAAGCACAGTTATAGTATTCATTAGTTGATATTTTTTTGGGATATAATGTAGGTTTTTCTGAGGGAAAATAGAAAAAAAAACTGATATCTAAAAAGTGTAAGTTGTGATGTAAGGCAGCAGTTGGGCTACATTGGCCGTCTTTACAAGTGATCTAAAGTGAAAGATAGGAAAAGGAGAGGGGGAAAAGATGAGAGGAGATAAGCATGACTTTGAGGTGACGTAGAGTCTTCCAAGGCAGGCTCTTGTCAGTCCATCAGGAGAAGTTGAATTCTGGCTCCCTGTGTGTCTGAGTGCAGAGTGCCTGACTGTATAGCAGGAAAGAAGGAAGGAAGGAAGGAAGAAAGAAATACACCGAAGGAAAAACAACAAAGGAAGAAACAAAGAAATGCAAGAGAATTGTCCTTGCGTTTCCAAATGCCTGAATCCAAGGTAAATAAGGATGGTCTTATGTCTGATCTTCCTCTCTTCCCCCTCTTCTTCTGCAGTGTCCTTGGCACTCTGTTCCCTCCAGATGGGCCATGGTTACTGCAGCACCTCTCATAATGATGTGGAACCCCTATTGCTCACTGCTGCTGCTATGCCTGGGCCTGTACCCCCCCCCTTGCATCACAAATAAACCTAATACCACTTTCAAATGTAAACATCTGTCAAGCATTACGGTACTGGGCATCAGAAGTGCAGGCACACAGAAAGAAGCGGTTTACTTAAGTGATTGACAAATGAAGAGGGTCAGAAACTCGTGACTGTAAATGTGAAATCCTTACGTGGAACCTCATACTCTGTTTAAATAGATATAAGGCTGCAGAGCAAATAACACACAGAAGAAACCACACACACACACAAAAACACAAACTCAAGCAAACACATACACATTACTCATATGAATGACAGATAGAAAATGTCATTCTCCTCTTATAGAGTTAGTCTTTTCTCCTCTCAAGCTTGAAATCTCTTTTTTGTTCCTCCCTGTAGAGGCTGAAAATGAAGAATTAAGACAAGAGCACAAGAAAACAAACCAAGTTGCAACCAAGTCGGAGAATACTGCAGTCCTCCCATAACAACACTTCTTGATAAAAGTCTATTTTCTCTTCACACTGTCTCCACACGATGTTATCATTTTTCTTTAAATTCAATAAAGTCGCCGCTCTCCTCACAGATGAAAACTGTATAGTTTTGAGATGAGCATGCAGTTTTGTGCAAGTTTCCCACATGAGGCTGGCTTCTGCAAAATGACTTGCTGAAATGTAGATGATGTACTGTTTTGAGAAGCCATTATGAACACAGATCATTATTAGACCTAGGTCGTTGTTTAGATTTCCATAAGAACAACACACAATTATCCGCTGGGTGAATGATACAGAATTTCTTCTTTAGTTTGGTGTTGTAGAGTTTCATAATAACCTTCTTTATATTTACAGGGGGGGTGCCCTCAACAATCATAAAATAAAACAATCTCTAGAGGACACTTTGACCATCTTTGTCCCCAACTGTATTTGCAGCCTTGGATGAGAACCAGGCAAGTGACCTTGAGGCCCATGCAAAGAAAACACAGAGTGTTTACTCTTTAAAACAAAATACAGTAAATCCTGAAAATAATGGCCATTGTGTTAATTTGAATTTTCCAAAATTTGAAGAGCAAGCCTTTAATTGTGTGTTTGCACACATTTTAGGGGACTTCTTTGTCAAATAAAAAAAATGGATATTGGGCACCTGAACCATTTTGTAGTGGAGAATGACTCCAGAATGTGTTGTATTTCATGCTTTATCCCCTACTCTGCTATCTCTGTATCTCACTCCTTCAGTCTAGGAAAGACTGGGCATATAGGGACTGCTGTAAAAAACAGAGCGATGCTGCCAGTCTGAACCCCAGTGAAGCATAACAGGGTATACATGTAGAGTCATGACCACATTCCAGCTCTTCTCTAGACCACTGACACAGGGACATGTCGGAACAGTGGCTTTTGGCCCCATGAGAAAGCTAGACAGCTATACTGTCACTGTTCTGAAAGGACTGTACTGTCATATCAGTGCAACACCTCCTGTCAGATAATGTGGCCCTTTTTTGCTCCATTGGTCTGCAAGGGGAGAAACTTGCTTTTTCTCCTGTCAACATCCAAATACAAGAATGAGACTAACCACTTAGTGCTGGTAGAAATGTTGTAATTTACAGAAAGACCTGTCACTATAAACACAGCTTGTGGAGAATAGGAAATTGTCTCTTCAGGTTAAAACAGTCCCTCAAACCAACAAGGTCCCAGTCTCTTTTAGCACTATTCAACTAAATAGTTGTGAGAGATTCAGTTGATTGCCACGAAGTCTCTAATGTGATAAAGTAGCTGAGGTACATGAACTTAATAAATTAAGTTAATTAAGCACAAGCACTCATGTGCCTGTTCCGCACCGATGGACTGCAAAGAGAATATTTGCTGCTCATGGTGTTATTAATGGTCCTCTGTACTAAGAGAGCAGCTTCCTGCCAACTGCCACACTCACATGAAAACATGGTCCACTAGGATAGCAAATGACAGACTGAGCACATCAAAACAGTCACAAGCACAAAGCACAGGACAAGAGAGGATAAACTGCAGGCAGGCCTTTAAGAGACATACATTATTGCCACAACAGCATAATGTGCAGAAAGCACTGAATGAGTTCACTTGCCTGGTTAGCAGGTTACTCAGAGCAAACTTGGGTTCTAAGGTTATCAGGGAGTTTGAAAGTACCTACAGTATGTGACATGTTTGCTGCTGAGTTCTCCTTAGGCCTATTTTGGCATGGCTCACAAATAGTACATTTGAATTTGTGTGTGTGTGTGTGTGTGTGTCTGTGTGTGTGTGTGTGTGTGTGTGTGTGTGTGTGTGCGTGCGTGTCACACAAATGTCTTTATTTACTTGTATGAAAATAATTTGTTTCCATGCCATTGTTGTGAGGACATTGTGGCTGTTCCACACACATTCAAAGCAGTGTCAGGAATAAGACCAGGTGTTAGGGTTTGGTTAGTATTAGGTTTAGGTTAGGGTTAGTGTAACAGTTAGGGTTAGGCGTTGTGATGGTTAGGATGAGTCACTAGGGAATTCATTACCGTATGTACAAGTATAGTGAGACATGACTGTGTCTGTGTAAGAGCTAATGGATGATGCAGTTAGAGAAAGAGAAAGAAGGGTAGACATCACAAAGCTCTTTTTCGCAGGGCAAACTGAATTTGAAATAATAAATAAGATGTGTGTGAGTTATTTAGACTTCTACAGACTAATTTTAGGTGGACTTGATTTTAAAAATGAGCCATTGCTCTGTGTTCTGATCTCTCTATCATTCAGCACACCTCCTTTCTCTGCCTGCAAGATTTTGTGCTCAATATGTCAACTTGGAAAAAGCTGATTAGAAACCCAGTTATATCTATACAGTACACGGCAGACAAAATATTTTCCACAATTAGACCCTAGATTTGTTAATTCTTCCAATGTCATGTTAAGCATGTTGAGGTTCTTCCAAAGTGTTGTGCTGGCACCATATCCGCAATCTCAAACCTGCTCAGGAGCAGGATTATCCTCAGATTTATTCACTGTAAACAAGACTGTGCTGGACCAGAGGGGAGTGAATGGCCAATCTCCGGAACAATAACACATTCCTTTGTCTCAGGCAATAGTCTGATGACATTTCCGGCAATGGCAAACACTATAAATATCAAACAACCATATAACCTATGCATGTGTGGGTATGTGCGTGCGCAACAAAGTCATGGGATATGTCAATTTAAAATAATTTACCTGTAATAAAATGTACACAGTTAGGAGTATGAATCATTGGCTACACACGATCTCTCAGTCATATCTTTACATTCTCTTTCTCACTTCATTACAATGCAGACAATGGAAAATATGTTCATTACTGTCAGTACACATGGTCTAGCCAACAACCAAGAGTGTGTAGTTATCTCAAAAAAATTCAATCCGGAGCCAACATAACTGAATAATCTTCTAGAGGATTAGAACATCCAGTATTATTGATGTGTTCCTGCATCTGTTTACAGGCTCCTAGTTTTTCATAGTGAGAGCATTTAAATGTACTGATTTTGGAAAGAACCACCTTTAATGTAAAACCACCACAAGTGGCAGTGCTTAAATATATACAGTTAATAGACAAATTAAAATTCTCCTACTGTTTCTCTAGGCAAAGGTTCTTGGTTATTGTCACTCATCACCAGGACTTTAGTTACATGTTAATTTCTGCACAATGCATTGGGCTTTACAGTCTAATGCAGTTGGCAGATCATTTAAAGTGAACATCCTGACATGAACAGTGTGGAAAAGAATTATGTGTCAACTAATGAACATCACTTTCTGCTCATGTCATCATTTTTCAGGGTCCAAATGATTTGGTGCACACCAAGTGTTCACGAACATTCAGCAAATGGCCAAACTAACAATAAATCACAAAACAGCAGGGTGGGTAGACTCAAGAACACTGAGTCAGCTCCAGAAATTTCATGATTTATGTTTGTCTGAGCCATCAAGCTCTGTAATTCTGTCAAGAAAATAGTAATAACCACACCACAAGACTTCCTTAAGTTCGTAGGTTCTAATGAAACTATCATTTGGGGTTTTGGTTTATGTTTGGTGGTCAGAGTTTGGTGGCAAGATGCATTTGACTGCACTGCACAACACAAATCCTCTTACTGCGGCATATGTCCTTTGGGACTGAGAAAGGCTATGCAGGCAACTGCAGTTGGAGGATCACAAATCCAACATTTTTTACATCCTGTTTTCTACAGCCCCTCAAACTGTGAAGGAAGGTGGTGCTTTAGCTAGATTGAACTTATAGTACATATAAATAGCAGGGATACAGTGTTGACATTTACTGTATGTTTGATAACTGCACGTGTGTAGGCATCCACATGCAGAAAGTAACAATACAAATATGAAAAAAGCCCTACTGAGCGTCCTTGTTTTTCTATCACCTTATCATCCACATCAGACCACAATGCACATCCTGTCTCTCAGACAGACAAATGAGTGGGATTTCTTTTGACAGCTCGGGTATGGAAATGGCACCATGGGCTAAGTGAGCGGACATGATATATACAACAAAGTCAAGTGAAAAATAGAAAAGAAACAAGTAGACCCTAAAGTGTGATCCAAAAAGAGGACTCTTGTCAATCTGTCAGAGAGCCAAACTAATGTGGACACAAAGAGATCCCCCCCTAAAAAGTTACATGTTACATGGATATATGTACAGCACACATTTGGACAGGTATGTTCACCATTTGGGTCACATGACCATCACATAGTTTGGTATTTTTTTCCACTTCCACAGTTTTAGCTAGAGTGAAGAGAAATTCAGTTTTTGCTGTTCGACAGGTCAGCAGCAGCTATTTGACAACAGAATTTAGACAGATGTTGAAAATCACAAGCTATCATGTTTGTTTTCCTTTTTTTTTAAACCACATCACAAAACAGTGAGGCCATAGGGTACATTAGGCAATACTATGGAAGCACTGCTTTTTACCAAATATGTCAATTAGAAAGCCACAGAGAGCCAAAAAGAAAAGTGGGACTTCAGGGTTGCGTTTTAAGAATGTGAGAAGGTAAAAAAAAAAAAAACCACAATGAGATTTCTAGCATCGCTAATAAATGAAATTCCAGCTTTTTTAGCTGTATGCCAATGCTTCCAGCTATGTAAGGGTTTCATGTGTACTTGCAGTGCAGAATAATTATTGTTATTATTACAAAACTACTTTACGGGGACATAGGTCCCCACTCTGCTGCGCTAATGGTTGCATTTAATCAGAGCTGTAGGTTTCCAAGTTGTTGAAAAGCAAATGTTGATTAACTTTCTTAAAATTACAAAGGTTTTAACTTCTATTACACTGTGCTGTAGGGAAAGTGGTGGGTGTAGCTCAGTTGGTAAGTGGTTCGATCCCCGGTCCCGGGCTATATGTCAAAGTGTCCCTGGGCAGGAGACTGAACCCCTAACAGCACATTCCCATCCCGAGCTGTGCAGTACCGGTCCAAGCCTGGCAAAAATTGGGGGAGGTTGCGTCAGGAAGGGAATCTGGCGTAAAAACTGTGCCAAATCAACATGTGGACAATGATCCGCTGTGGCGACCCTGAACTCACGTGATAAGCCAAAAGGACCAAAATAAAACAAACAAACAAAAAAAAACACTGTGCTGTAGAGGTGCAACCTGTGTTAGAATTTGGTAAGAAATCACAAAGACAGATTTAAAAAATGCTAAATAAGATAAACTGCAACAGGTTGATGTAATGACATTGGCTCTCAGAGCTGTAGAACCTCTGCAACATTTCTGCAACATGAGCTGGCCTTCACATTACGGAGCTCCTTATGAAGGCCAAATGTGTGAAAGATTAGGCCAGACCATGAAAGCTGGGGCACTCAGGTAACAAATATGGTCAAGAATGTGGGAAAGGCAAGACAGTCATCTGATTTGCTTCTTTATAAATGTACAAATCCATGATAATGATCTGCTACACTACACAAGGAAGTGCATGAGAGACAAAGAGAGCAGCATAAACATCATGAATCATTAAAGACTGTGAAAGTAAACGAGCTGGGTCAGGGTAGAGGACAAAGAAGAGCTCAGCAGTTTATTTACACAATAATAGCAATCAATAATCAATTGTATTTAAAAAAAGATGCACTCAACTACAGAGAACAATTCCCAACATCCTCTGTATTTTATACGCTTTTATGAGGAAAATGGAGATGGGACTTTCACAGCAGCTAGAGCACATTATGGCTTGACAGGACCAGCAGACATCCAGTAGAGTTGAGGAGTAGGGCAGCAGTATTGGATAAAGCTATGAACATTTAGCCCCCATACAGCTATGATACCTACTACTGGTTGAGGCGGATGACTAAGGACGACAAGGATGCCTAATGTGACTTTCATTAACGATACACTACAGGCCACAGGCTGGGGCAGGCCAAGCCCAAATTGAAAAGTGCTGAAGCATAACTGTGTCGGATGCCCAGTTTCCTAGCCCCTATAGTCTGATTGATTGAATTCCTGCCTCACCCAGTGCAAGAATTCCAGGCTTCACTTATTCCCGCATCAAGTGGGTGAGTTTGGGTAGTTGACTTTCTAACTTACCTGTCATGACCTGCTACAGTTGAGTAAATGTTATAGTAGCCCACGATCAAAGGATACTGTTACAAATATAATGACAAGTAACAGTTGCTTATAACATTAAAACCTCTCTTATTAGCTTTGTGTTAAATACAGTACTGTACTGTACTGTATGCCTTTATAAGAAAGAGTGACGATACATTGAAGTATGGCACCCGTTTATATATCCTCAACAAATCATACACATGGTAATCATGACAACAGTCATTTTGGATATTGGCTCTTTGCACATGACAATTAAACATCAAAAATAGAATTTTGTTGTATCTGCAAATGACACGTTTACATACTCACTTAATATCACAAACTGGTCAAACTATACCTGGTCATGAATGTGAGTTCTTAAAACGTGGTGCAATGCACACTGTGAAAAAGGAGAAAAAGGTGTTTACGTGTAATGACTGGATGATATGAGGTTTCAGGCTCTAGGGGGAGAAGTGTAGCTGCTAATTAGAGGTATATTTTAATACAAAGGACTGCTCTCCAGCATGGAAGGCCTTGTTAACACACAGTCAAACCTTAGTGCTACGACTGAAGGGTCGGCTGGCTGCTGCAGAGCTGTCTTCCTTCACTGACATCAATAGGGGCGCCACAGGAGGGTGAGGAAACAATGGTGTTGACAAGCAGTATCAGGCCTAGCAGCATGAAGACAGGGCCAAACGATTCCATTTCCCAGCCAATTCCATTATCAGGACACACAGACTTTACTAATGCCTGAAAACAAACAATACACAAGCATCCTTCTAATTAAGCCCTTGAGTAGCGTTGCTTAGTGCACCGGCATATCTGTGTTGGATGCCTGCGAACAGGCTGATTGGATTCATCAGCACTTTTAATGTGCTCCTGTTTCCTCCCATAGGCCTCTACAAGACTCCTGGCTGAATTCAATGACCTACCTAATACATAGCATGTTTAGAGCCCTGAGTGGCAGATTGGGGTACTAAGGATGTCAGTTATTTTCTTCACAAATAAAAATCTGACAAGTGCCTACGTTATTAACAATGCAGCGCAAGGCGGAACAAGTACGTATGTACTTCGATGGCAAATACTGTGATAATGATTTTGTACACAATTATATTCAGTTTTAAACAAGGTTAAACACAGTACTTGCGAGATTAACATAGATCACACTAAAACACATGTTTTGTCATTCAGAGAGTCATATTACCTTAAAGCCATAAAATTATTTACCCATTTATTTTATTCTGTTGGTATTTCACAGATGTTCACACCATCACACAGATCACACATAAATCATAATCTGCATTGAGCCGATAATTTAACATACTGTAACAAATAGAAAAGTGCACCAGTCACAATGCAACGGAATCACTACAAACACATTTAGATCTGAAAAAACACACATTCAGTGTTTTCAACCCCGTAGTTTTGTTCACTTGGTTAAAATCAATCCTAAACCATTGCCTTTGAGTTTTGGTCAGTGTCCTGTTCATGCTAGTGATTCAAAAATTATTCAAGGAAGTAAACATGAGGTATATCACATTAACTGAACAGTGGTATGGAGGGGGTAAATGTGATCATGCAACATTTAACTAAAATTACCTTTCCTGATGTCAATTTAATAACAGGTAAAAACAAGAATTATTAATAATTTTACTTGAGAGATTGCTAAAATCCATGTGAAAAAGCACCTGAGTTTGTTAGGAGTAGGTGGTCTTTCTCAAACTGTTTTAGTCTGATTTCTGAAATCTGCACTAGAGTTTGAATGGTAGTTTTTATACTAGAGCTAATTAACCAAACTGAAAAAAACAAACCCCTCTTAATTCAAACAGGTCCGAAAAGGTCAGTTGTAAATGCAACCTCATTAAATTTTAATGCTAGTATAGTCATCTGTATTGATAAAAAAATATATATAAAATCTTAATCATCCAGAACTGTTTTCCATTTTTGGGTCTGGTTCCAAATTGGTAAAATACGAAGCTTAATTATTTTCAGTGGTCATATGAATCCCTTATCTAATCATTCATTCACACCCTCTATTTAACCTTAGCCTCAACTAAGCGTCAACAATGGAAGCTGAAATTTTCTGCAATCAACAAAACAAATGCAAAATACAACATTTCTTCACCAAAAAAAACCCCAAAAACATTGTCCATTGTTTAGACAATTACCCACCATCTACACGTAACATATCAAAGTAACAACGTGAGAAACCTACCTCGTGTTAAGCCTACTCTATGGCTATTAGGTGGTTCTAATGCTTTGGTCAGCCTATTTCAAATGAGTGAGATGGGCAAAACATTAGAACTTATTTTCATAATGCACTCCAGTACAACTCCACTACCCACTTGGACCTCAATAAGAAATAAAGTATAGAATGACAGTTCAACGTAAAAACTGAGATATTAGAAATAACATTGTAATTGTAGAATTCATGGCAGAGCTGCTGTATTGGATTGCATTAGATTGTCCTAGTGTACCTAATAAAATGGCCAGTGACTGTGTGTACATGTGTGTATTGAGTAAGCAATTCATTGAGACATAAGAGTAAGAAACAACTATTTTAATATCTTTCTAACATAATTGAGATTCAGATTTAACCAAGTCTCACATTTATTGCATTTTCAAGAAGTTGAAAATGAAACCACAGGTTCTCATTCTAGACAGGCTCTCTGTGTTTTCAATAAGATAAAGATGTTAATGACCAAAGACCAAGAGGGAGTGAGGGGAAAGAAAAGAGATAAACAGACTGAACAAAATAGCCTAAAAATGGTCATTTAGCAAAGCAGTTGAAAGGGAAGTGGACTCACAATACCCTGAGGTGATCAAAATTAATTAAATGTTGGATGGCAACACACATTTACACCGTCTGTTCTTTTTCAGAATGAAATAAATTAATGAGGTGATAACCTAAGATCTCTCCTTGCTGTTATTTTGAAGATGACTGTTCCCTTTTAATGCTTCATTTGATGAAAGAGACTGTGATACATGGTAGTGAGGATTCATATCTGGTCTCCCTGAAATTATTTCCTTTTCGGTTCATCAATTGTACTTCTAGGCCTGAGTTTGTGTTTGAATTAATAGTAGGAAGTTTTCTTTTTCTTTTTGAAGGACATAACTGTATCTGGGCAATAAGTACATGTGTAAGGACAAACAATTCAATTCACAATTAAAAATTAAAAGAAACCCATCTAATTCTAAAGCAACGTGTAATATTTTATGTACCATGAATGTTTCCAAAATGATTCTTTGTTTTAATATCTGATTGTAATACAGTTCATTTTATCATTACTGGCTCATTAAAACCAGTCAGAAGTGCCATTGACAGCCAAGACTGTCAATAATGATCACTATACGATATATTTTATGATTTTTCTTCAAAATTGTTAATAGACGACTGTCTGTCAGGTCCAGGTTCAGAGGCATTGGGGCATGTAAGCATCTTGAACACATGCTATATTTAGAAAAAGACCTTCATCAGTTTCTTTATCCATTTAATGCCATGTAATGTCAAGTATTATTTACCACTGACAAAAATAGGTAAACTTAAACTGACAATAGGATTCATGAACAGTGTCTACATTATTTAGAAGAACGTGAACCTACAAACTGCATCCAGTCACAAAAAGATCCATTCTAAAACACAAAATTCATAAGAGGCTGAACAAGGCCCCATGAAAATGAAAGCAATACCGGACAAGCAAGCCAATACAGTATGTGGAAAGAATTTAGAATTATTTCTAATCTAGGTCTTTCCACTCCGTCTGTTGGTCCACCTTGTTGATAAATGCTATATCAGAGACTAAATATACCAATAACACTTATATTATTACAGCATATTTTGATGGTATATACTGAACTTTATAGGGTTGAGGTATGCGTTTTACAATGATGGCCTTGTCTCTGATACCCCCTACTCCTCTTCCCATCACACCCATAAAGACCTTTCACCAAAGAATGAGGAATTGCAACCACAGACTGTCCCCATCTAAAGCTTGTGCTTAAATTAGGGGTCAGTGTTTTAAGGGACATCTGAACTGGTCTCTCTGTACATGCTGGAGTTGAAGGAGAAACAGCTGCCAGCTGTCCTCCCTCAACAAACAGAATGAGAAACAGTCACCATTTTAGGAATGGAGTTGCTGCACAACGTACACTGAACACTACAATCCAGGGTTTAGGTTCTCGCTAGCAGACTTCAACTTTACTGTATCTCAAGTATACAGTACATACATATTAAATACAACCCCAATAAGTATTATTGCATCTACTGACTTTCCCAAGGGGCCTATGGACTGTGAAAAGGGAAGGATATGGATATGTGTGGGCTTTATCAGACACTGTATTACGGTAAAAGGTCAGAGTCTTTTTGTACCTTGGTGAAGGAGGAATGTGATAACAATACTAATCCCATACAAGCCCATACTGGCTATACCAATGTTGTGCATTCCTCCTACAAACAATGGAAAAAGAAGAGAACACTAGGTGAAAGAACACCGTTCCTATTCTGTACTCACAGCAGCGCATGTAGAGCTGAGAAAAATGTGTAAAACAGAACAGATCAAAGCGATTAGATCTCTTCACAAAGTTTAGAATGTTTAATGACAACAGTATGCTGTGTGCCGTCAGTGTTGAAGGTCTCCTCCTCCACATAAACCACCAAACACTTTATGTGCACATTGCTCTGCCTGAGAAGAGCTAGAAGGGATCAGGATGGTCCTCCCTCTTTCCCTGCTTTCTCTCGCTTCACTAGGGGAGAGATAGCGTAGATAAAAGAGGGCGTTTAAGCTCTGCCACTTGCGGAGAGGTCTCATCTCCAGCCTCAGGTGGTGTTCCAGCACAGAGCTAAGATTGAAGGCGAATCACAGACACTGCTCAAGGCCAAGCTGCTTTCTACAGCACTACTGGTGTTATACACTTCTATGTGCACAGGCACAAAGAGAGATGGAGAAAGATAGAAAAAAAGAAACAGAGAGGGCGGGAAATAAACAGAGAAAAGAAGAAGAGGAGTGGGAGTTTTGAAGGAGGAGAAGGGAGTGGAGGACAATATCTTTATTCATCACAACAAAAACAAAAATGCTGGGCCTTCATGGGATGCCTCCTAACAGGGTGACACACAGCCTGCAAGCACCGGAGAGCAAAACGTCAAAAGAAACAAGACTGATACAAAACACACAGGCAAAAGGCTAACACCCCCACATTCATCAAGAGGTTCAGATTCGATTTAAAGGCAAACACAAGTCTCCATTCCCTCCTTCCTCGCTCGTTTCCTTCCAGACAGACAGACGCACAGACAGATATAGTTTATCTCTTCATTCCCAGACCCACATCCTGCTGGCCTCTGTGCTCTGTACAAATCTCAGGCAGAAAAAAAAAAGTGCCAGCAGTAATTCCATTGCTCATTATTCTTCATTACAGAGGAGAAAAGCACCCCAGGCTAGATCATATTTGCTGTTAACTAAAGTTTCGGAGACAATTAGCTCAGGTTGTTAAAATTAATCATTGTTACAGCCATAATCTCTGAGGCCAGCAGAAGCCCCAGCATTTATGGTTTGTTTATTTGAGTTCCTCTCGTGGATATCGACCCAGCGCTGTTGTAAACAGTAGGATAAGACTTTCTACGATCGTTGGGTGGATGTGCTTCCTGCACAGGGACGAGCCACCCAATTGTGACCTACATTAGATGCACAGAAAGACAAAACTCTTCGTTTTAAGTCTGGAAATAGGTTTTCCCGAACAAACTTCCTAATTTTTCTGTATAGAATTCATATTTTTTCCTCTGCAATATGAAGAAAATAGCTATAGTGGATACCAAATAATCCTACCTTCATGCAAGGAAATGCCCTGGAATTTCAGTCATTTTTTTAGTCCTGAAAACCCCTTACAGCAGCATTCCTGTGTTCTTGCTACTTGTTGTCATTCCATCAATGATTAACTGTGAAAATCAGAGGCTCAAAGCATCTGATATGAAGCTCCATTATGCTAATCTAAGCAGTCTCTTTTTCACAGTCTTGCTGAAACAAGCTGAATAAAACATGCATCAATCTCTCCAAAATGGAGACATGCTTTCCATGCATTTCTTTTTCATTTTATTCCGTCAGGTACTTTTTTGGTGCAACTGGATCCTATGTCCGGCCAAAATTAATAGGAGACCTTTTTAATAGGCCTTGTGGTCCACCTCTTAGCAATGACCAATAATTTATAGCCCCGTCACGCTGCATAAAAAATATATAAACAGCCCTGGCCTGTTTCACAGAATGATACACTTGCATTCTTCTACTTAGTTTTTTTTTTTGTGATTGTTTGCTTGTTTGTTTTTTGTTCCCTAACTTTCTCCACTCATGGTGGGCACTGTCTCTTCAAAGCTGTGCTATTGTGGATGGGATCATGATACATATTTATGCAGTTACGCATGGCTGTTCATATTTGCATTAAACCTTTGCCTGGTTTGTGCTGACAGACAGGACACCTGAGAGACATATGGTGGGGTGCTCCTCAGATATAAGCATAAATATCCCAAACCTGAAAAGGCATTTGACTCATGAACATGCACACAAATACTCACACACAATTTCTGGGACCCGGGTTAGGCCTCTGAGGACTTTAGTAATACCCTGTATAATACCTAGAGCATCTGCAGCAGGCAGACTCATTTAGAATAGATGTGCTTCAGGCAGCTATAAAGAATTGTAATATTGCTCTCAAAAAAAAACAAACAAAAAAAAAAAACAAGTATCTATATGGAAATTTTTCTCTGCCTATAATATGGGTCTAAGAATTGTTACATGATAATCCCAGTGTAATTAATGACTCCTCAAGCAAAGAGCTGATTAATGCAGAAGCAGGGATAGCACATATGGATTTTCGTCTGGAACATAAAATGAACATGTAGGTAAACATGCTCACACAGGCTTTGGAGAGACCACATGAAAAGGATTTAATTTTTGAACTTTTTTCTTTTGGTGTCCAGAAACCTACACTTAAAATGAGATAAGGTCAAGTGAAGGACAATTTTTCAGTGAAATGAGTTTATGAATGCACATTTTGCAGTCCTATAGATGAATGAGGTGGGAGTTTTTTGTTTTGTCTTGATTATAAGGACACAAGTTGAAATCATGGCATAAATTACAAAATTAATCAATTGCATGAACCAATAAGGGACAAATAGTTGCAGAATAGGAATTAAAAAAAATAAAAATAAAAAGCAGTGCTGAGCAAGGGGCATCTGAATTGTGACAAATTTGCGCCTAATTTTAATGATTCCCCTAAATTTACTGTAGCACTTATATTGTGAGAAATTAGCACACACATTTACAGTGATGTTAAAAAATGCCTAAGCATTTGACACCTGTCCCACTCTCTCTTTGTCCCCCATTGCTGTTAGTGTCTCTTTCTTTCAGGTTCAACAATATAAACATAAATACATGCAATGTAAATTTAAATCTACCAAATGAAACTTGCTCATAAAAAGCACTGGAATGAAAAGAGCAGTGCAGTGCCATTCGTGCCAATGGTACCATTAACATTAGCTAGCAACAACTGATCTGACGTGATGCCAATTTCAACATCAGCAGTTACAATCAGTGCAGTAGAAACAAAACTTGCAGACAACGGTCTGTGCAGTGGGGGAGCTGTGACCAGAGAGGCAAGGTGGGTGAAGCTGATATGCACTGATGTCGATCTTCTCATCTTTGGATGAGAAAGTAGACCTCTCCTCTCAAGATTCTAACCTAAAGACCTTGCTATCATGTTAGATAGAACTACTTGGTCTAGAGAAAATGTTGGTGGGGAATGACATAATACTGCTATTGAGTAAAGACAAAAAGACCACCTGTGAGTCAAGGGGTGTCACTCTATAACACTGAAAATCAGAATGGACCGAGTCCTTCTGTAGGTGCAACCCAAGCGAGATATATCATCTGCAGCACACTCATCAGCTGGTCATCAGTTTCATTATGTTAATTCACAAATGCAAAGTTGATGGCTGATGACTAATTAAAGGTACAGGTGCCATTCTTGTTATTTACAGCAGGAAAAGATGTTTGTTTACCCTCTGTTTTATATTGGCCTGGTAAGACTAGAGCAATGGCGCTTCAGAATGTGTACATATTTAGGAACAAAAGACCCTGTGAATCTTAGTTTCTTACCGGAACTAACACTGCTTAGCGAAATTTTCAATCCCCACGTCCATTCCCTCCATTTTGTCCACACCCCTGCAATCGCTCCCTTTTCTCCTCCTGTTATTAGCAGTTCTTTAATAATGAACCCAACAGGCATCCTCTTCATTAAGCAGGCAGGAGGAGGGAGGCCATGGCGACCCTGCTTCACTCTCCTCATTGGGGATCTGGCACAGGAATTTTAATAGGAGAGCAATGCAGGCAGGCAGGTCAGTCTAGGAGACACACTGTGCATGCCAATCTGAGCTGACCAACCGGCGTGAACACAGCAAGTGTGTTGCGCTGCTAGACTGTCAGTCTGTAACGAGCGTGGAGGAAGGGAAGGGAGACAGGGAAGGGATGAAGGCAAGTGGGAAAGCAGTGGTGAAGAGATCAAGTGGGACAACACTGAGGTATTGAGCAGCTATTCTGGTGAGGGGAAGAGGAGGTGGGTGAAAGGCCAGGGTGACAAGGGCCTGGTAGCAAACTGAGACAATCCAAACTGTGCTTCTCATACTAATAATGCAGGTAGGGCTCCTGCTAATTATCTGTTATTTATGCTTAATCCAACATTTGCTGTGGGAGGAAGTATGCAAACAAAAACAGGGATTGCTATGAAGCCAGTTAATCCTAATCTCATTGTAAAAACGCTTCTGATGGATCGTTCCCTTAGGAAATGAAAACAGTTGTATTTCATGTGTCCTAAACCAGCCAGTATAAGCTATAAAAAGGTGTGAGCTTGCAGTAGGCTTTTAGAGCCACTCTGCTGTGCTGGGTAATAAACCATTCACTCTCTTTCTCCATGCTTAAAAAGTCTGCCTTTGAGCTACACTTTATATCACCCATTTTAAATATTCCTTGCCCTGAACAGCACAGGTGATTTGTTGTATATTCACCACTGTGCCGGTGGATTTTCTTTTTTAGCTTCTCCCCCGCCGTGGTAATTGCTATGTCGACCTTGATGCAGATAGGATAAATGAAACATATCCTCTGTCAAGACTCTGCCATTAGTAGCACCACGGAATTACCTCATTTCCTCTGTGATCTCTGTAAACATTTCTGATTCTAGGCATGCCCGTCAATTCTGCAACACGTTCCCAGACTATCTGAAAGAGAGCTCACACCAGTGCCTCATCCCAAAAGATAGTGTACATGCACCCAGCTGAATACCTTAGTCCATTTTCAATATAAACTGTGCACACACAGCATTCACCCAAGAGCAAAACAGCTCCTCTGGGAAAAGCTGAGAGTGTTTGAAAAACCAAAATAGCTTTTTTTTTTAAGATTTTGAAATCAAGTTCTGGTAAAAACAAATTATGGTGGAAGAACAGTAAGACTTTAAAACGCACAACAAACTTTTACGGTTAAGTTAGCACGCCCTCACATTGAAATTTGAGGCGGCATATAAGGCCTTTGTGCATTATCACAAGGATCTGATATTCAGCTAGAAAGAATGTTCCGTCATCATCATAAGTAAAAAAAATGGTCTAAGGAGTGTATAAAAGAAAAGTTTTGATTAAAAAAAATGAAAATTATATATCGGTGCAAAAGTTTACATCCAACATAGCAATAATATAAAAAAAAATAATTTGGAAGGAATACTTTTATTTGCTAAACGTGCATTACCAATTACTTTATTTGTTTCACTGCTTTTACTATAAAATAGACTTTTGCACCCAACTGTATGTGTAATGCTAACTAGCTGAACAGATAAAGCCACTGCATTATATGGGACCAAAAACGAAAAAAACTCTAGTTCCAAAATCTTTAAAATGCAGAGCTGTGCTCCAACTCGAGCATTTTACACATCTCCCGTGCCTACTTACTCTTACTACACTATGATCGGGCTGTCAGTTGCTATTTTGGGTAGGAGTTTACTTTAGCCAGTTTCCATGAAAGACATATGTTTTCCAGCTTGACAATCTTTCTTTTTCCAATTTTCTTTTTTATGCTTTTTGAAACAGAATGCATTAACAATTCACAAAGGAACCACATCCCACGTTTTTAAACATACAGTAACAGTAATACATCTGCCCTAGCACCACTGACACCAACATTTTCTTTCCCCAAATATTCAGATTACTTGAATAAATCTGCAGGAGGAAAAGCAGCAATGTATAAAACAGAAAGAGCTAATAAAAATAAATCACCCCTCTATAAACAAATTCTCTTTGACTCTGTTCCATTGCTGAGCATTGACTGGGGTTTCCACATCAGCATATGAACTAAGTCGAGTACTGTTAACGCAGTTCTATACGGTGCATTTTTAGCACTAGAAGCAGCTATATTTGAGACTGGATCACACTGAAAATCCATAAATACATCACTTGTAATTGTCCACAGCCTGTCACAATCAGAATCACGATCAACTCTGTCATGTGTAGAGGACAGAGTTGCTGATGAAGAGCGCAGTACTGGGCATTCATATTGTTCTCATTTCTTGTCCTGTCAACTTTCTAAATTAAGAATGATGTTCCCATTTGTCTTGCTCTTTATTTGTTGCAAAATGGTTGATTTAGGTCTAACTAACACATGGTGTGCAGACCCATTAGTCCCAAGGCAGTAAATACTGTAGTGAGTGCTGTTTTTGAAAGCGAGAAATGGGAAGAGGGTGGAAAGAAATGAAAACATTTGAACGGCTTCTTCATGAGGTATGTGACTTTTGATAAAAAATGACACCTACTTTTTCAGCGTGACTGAAAGCACAAAAACAAATTCCAGCTTTTTAAAAGAGTAACAAACATTCAAACCAATGTTATGACCCCTACATTTTTAATTTATTATCCTGCACACTTGTAATGGCTCTGGCACAGGTGCGCTTTAAATCCTCCCAACTTATGAATCACCCACCTACAGTATCTTTGTGCAATCAACAGCATTATCCTGCTGACAGGCTGCAGTAGTGTGTCATCAGAGGGTCTGAAATTGTACTCCAAAAACAAAGTGATAATGCTGGCCAGACGATGTGACTACAAATTGCCCATTACAAAATGACAGTGACGTCACTCCTGGGTGACCTCATGGCATCACGGTCAGCATACTGAACACATTTTCCCTTTGAATCCTATAATGTTACTATTGATAAAAGGGGAGATGAAAATGTAATACATCCACACACAATGACTTTGTAATACATATGCTCATCACGCACTCAGTTCAAACACAAAACTTTAAACCAAATCTTTCTATCACTTTCCTTGCTATTACTATGTCCTTACTATGATTTCCTTATTATTACTTTACTTACTATTGACTGTAACAAACAATGTTGTCTTTGGTCTCAGTAGAGTATAAAGCTCAGAATTAATAACCTTCTAATCAGGCTTTACAGGGTAAGGTATTTTGATTTGGGTTTACCCTGCAAATATGGATTTCCTAGGTACGTTTGGACATTTTTTTCCATTTTTTCACTTTTACCAAAGCCATTAATTTTTTGATGGATGCCACAGTGCAGTTTTATCATACTGTGCTTTATATGAATAATTCATGTCTATTAGCGAGTTGCGTTAAGCAGCCTTTCTTCAAATGATATTCTTTCACTCAAAGTGACAGAAGAAGTGAAGCTCATCACATCATCACTGTGTGCACAGAAGACATTTATATAAATGTATGTGTGGGTGCATGGAAGTAAGTGCATAACTGTGTGCTAGTGTACACTTTGTCCATGTGCTTCATCCAAGTCCCATATCAGTTCTGATGCATCAGATTACCCCATCAAAGCTTGCTCATCCAGTGAGGCCATCAGTCCGACACTAATCCTCCTTTGATGAGTCTAGCTTCACAGGAAAAGCAATGACATTTCACACTAAGGCCTTCTCCCTTTCCTCCTGCCACGCACGGACAGACCTTGACTCCAGTGAGATGCTATTTCATCCCAACCTTGGTGAGATGAGGGTCTGGATTCAGATGACTGGTGGATTAGATACAGCAGCTTACAGGAGACAGAGAGACTAATGTTTGAGAGAAAGACTCCAGAGATGTAGTCTCATGAGCAAATGCATTCATGGTCTTGGTTCAGAGTTAGTCAACTCATTAGGACTTAGCAACTCATTAACCATTAGGTTAGGGGCTAGTGTCTATGCCTAATATGTAACATGTAGGAGGTTTTAGATTCAGTTGTTCTGGAATGTATTCTGTTAGTAATTCTAAACATCACTTAATATATACACAATAAGCTTGTACAATATGGGCAATATCAGTAAAATAACTTCTATGCATTTTATAAAACAGATTATTAAACAGTGTGTGCTTAAAGCTCATCAAATACAGTCAATAAAGATTCATAAATTGCACACCTGCTGTTGATTTGCTACTACGTTTGTTCCAGATGTAATGAAGATCTCTCCAGGCATTTTTGAGGTATTGTGCTGACAAAAATGGGAACTCGGAACTTTGACCACTACATGTTCACCAGTTCAACTTTCGGTCCCCTCAATAAAGTCATTACTGTACAATCTGTGTACAAACTTGGTTTAACTTGGAAACAGTTCCACTATTAATATAAACTGAACAGAAAAACTGTCAAGATTTTTCTTTTCTGATTCGTAAGCCTAATAGGGCAGACGACATTTGAGTGTTAATGTACCGCAAAAACAGGAAGCAGTGATTTAGCATTCATCCTTGAAAATTAATCAACCCGAACAAAGATTTTTAAGATAGTCACATTTTCACAACATCATTTACAAAAATTTGAAACTTTCAGGCCGATGTTATCAGAACTGTGGGAAAATCATCTAAATGAAATACTATGAATGCATCTATGGGAAAGGTTAGGCTTCTAGTGACTTTAAGTGAAGTTTTCAAAATCCTGCTGATTACTTACAGTATGAAAATGGAATTATACTTGTCCATTGATACATTTAAACGTTGACATGGCCCTAAGCAGAGAAGGGAATTGGAAAGTAGCTGAAAAGAAGAACGAAAAGTAGAAGAAATGTAAAAGTTCGTACCTGTCACTAATTTTATATCATATTTATATATGTTGTTTTGTGTATTATATTATTGTACTGCTACTTTATTCAGTCTTTATTGTATTAAATTTGCTTTCACTGTGTTTTGATAAAATGTCACCACTGAAAGGCCGTACTTTTATTACACGGCAACAGAGTCCCACTTAAGTGTTTTGACATGTGTTTTTTAAACTTATGACTTTTTGTTTCCAAAAAGGAAATTTGAAGAAAAGGCTAGGTTTAATAGCATACTATACTTCACATAGGACACAAACTATTTGGTTAAAAAAAATTAAAATTTTCACAATTTACAATTTGGTCATTGAACTGATCACTCCTGGTATCTCTTTTATTCATCACATCCTCATCTGAGCAATTAATTCAAAAAAGCAAGGTAACTCAAGAGGTTTCACTTACATAATTTTGTGCTTTCTACTTTATACTAACTCAGCAGAGCATTTTGCCAAGGAACCCTTCCTGTGAGCGTCTAGAAAATGTCCATTATGTCCTACACATTACATCGTTGAAATCCATGTTTACCTTTACAGATGCTGAGTGTAGTAAATAGTTTCGACGCACATTTATTTTTTTGTTGCCAGATAGTTCCATTTTCATTTTTCATTTTCCTTCATTTTCAGCAAATGAGGTTTATTAAATGCAATACTGCTCCACCGTGGACACGTACATCTACGTGAAACAAAAACAAAAAACAAAAACAAAAACAAAAAACGTGCAAACATATCTGAGAGTAGGTCCGCGTCAACATTTACGTGTATCCACAGAGGAGTACGATTCCGCCTCTGAGCGGAATTACACGAGTTTCTGTGTCACAAATCAACATGGTAAATTTTTAGGTCCACAGACAAAAAAACCAACAAACAAAAAAAAACCAACAGTTAACTAAAACTTGACTACAGGAGAAAAGCGACAGACTCAATCCTGGCACAACTCATCTTCTCACATTTCAAAACATTTAGGATCTAGCATTTGAGTTAGCATTTCCATTTACCTAATCATAGTTTAAAGTACAGTGATGACTATTGTATTTATAACATTCTGAGAAGTGAGAAAATGACAAAGTGATACTGGTACTTGTGTCAAAAGTCTATTTACTGTCAGTAACAACAACAACAACAAAAACAACTGCAATTGTTAATTGCCCACCCCCCAATAACTTTTTATTACTTTCACCTACACAAAAAGAGCAAAAAAACTGAAGAAATAAAACAGTACTCTGAAAATAAAAATAAAAAACAGTTGAAAATAAATGTTGTATGTTCTGTGGGAGCAACAATTTCACTCTTAAACTGATACATAGACGTTGCCTGCTGTATTCCCACGAAATATAACCAGGTAGTCATGCTGTGCTAACTACATTACACGACAGCACTACTGCTGTGGGTACTGTAATACAAGGTGAAAAACCTTTTGCTTTAAGAGCACAGGATCAATATCTTCATACACAGGTTTCAGAGACGTGTTAGTTTTATGAAGTAAAAGCTCTACTCCTTCTGCCTTTGCACTGCAGACTTGACTGATTTAAGAAATAATAAAAACCTAACAGCTGGCCCACTGGACAGCTATCGATTTCACTCAGCAGAAGCAGATCAAGAGGTACATTTATGATCAGACAGGGTGTAAGAAATTATACCATGCAGCACAAACCCCCTATTGATTGGACGGAACATTGAGAACTGTTAAAAACTTCACCGCTGTTTCAAAATGTTGGTTGCAGGCGACTAGAGGAGAGGAGAGGAGAGGAGAGGAGAGGAGAGGAGAGGAGAGGAGAGGAGAGGAGAGGAGAGGAGAGGAGAGGAGAGGAGAGGAGAGGAGAGGAGAGGAGAGGAGAGGAGAGGAGAGGAGAGGAGAGGAGAGGAGAGGAGAGGAGAGGAGAGGAGAGGAGAGGAGAATGTGTTAACTGAGTGTGTTATATCCAGAGAAATTCAACCAGACCCTAAGTCAATCATTCCATTAGTGCGAATTACAGCTCATCCATCAATTAGGTTTTGGCACAAACGTCCATCACTACAAGTCAATAATTTAACTTGATATTTTCACTTTACTTATTACTTACATAAAACTTAACATAAAAGCTATAAAGTCTATTTAGCACACTGAATACTATGACCTTAACTTAAATGTAGACAAGGATCACTGAGTGAGTCTGTGCAACGTTAACATCTGAGGTCACCTATGGGAAAGTCAATACTATGCCAGATCACAGAGACCCTTTTTGGATTTGGTTTTAAAATGCTTTTCACAAATCATAAATAAAATCATAAATAAAATGCTGTGACACATTAGCTATTATAGCTGTCCATATATATGCTTATGTATTTTGTTTTGTGTCAGCAGGCCACTTATGTCCAGATGTTGTTACTTCCATGTCACCTCCACTAATGTACAACATACAATAAGACCAACAACAATCCCCCAGCTGCCTGCAGTACCTAGACCACTGTCGGACTTGGGGTTAATGGGCCATCAAACTGGCGGGCAAGTTGCATGGTGTTCACTAAAACAACCACCATGTTATATATTGATGACATATTTTTCTGCAACAGGGACGCATCAGGACACATTAACATTTACACATGGTCATGTGTCCCAGACAACCTCGGCAAGTGGTTAAATTGATCAGATTCCCATCTATTTTAGTGGTTGTTTAAGCTTGTATTTAGCTCTGCCCACTTGATACAATCACCAGAGACACTTTTTAAAGCAAAGCGTTAACGAGGTCGTAGACATACAGAGAGAGATAGTAGGATACCCAGCGGGAGATGAGAAAAAGAAGTAAAATTCCCATTGGGCCTAGAAACACATAGTATCCTCAAGAGACTTTGTATTTCCTGTTTTAAAAGCATTTGGGGTAGCAATTTACATAACAGATCAGCAATAAGAGGTATTTGTGGAACATACCAGGTATTTTAGATTATATTTGGTTATGTTCTATTTATAAAATTCTTAACAGTTCTGTTTTTAAATATGATAAATTATTTTACTACCAGAGCATGAAAATAGATATTTTAATAGTTATGTAATTAATATTTTAGGAAACCGAATATTCATTTAGCTTAGCTCTCAGACTAAGCTGCAATGAATTATTTTAGAGATCAAACTTTCACAGGAAAAACAAATACTCTTCATTATCCTTATTTAATGGGCATGCAAACACTTGTTAGACAAAGACTGCTTATTTACAGTTACAAGTAAATGATAAAACTATTTTGGTGCTGAACAATTCCATTATCTATATTAACAAGCAATTTTTTTTGCATTTCTTAATTGTCCTTTTTCAATAATGACATACACACGCATATGTGTGTGTGCGTTTGCATGAGCACTAATGATCTGTTGAATACTGGTGATTGTTAAATTTATGATTATCAATCAAATTAAATTCTCCTATAAGAATCTATTATTGTATTTCTGTTTTCTATCTCCTCACAGCATCCTGGCTCAACAGGAAACAAAATACTAATTAATTATGACTTTACAATTTAATAAAGCTTTAAGCATGCCAATGAAGATTCAGGACTTCTACAATGACTACAAGTCAAATGTTTTATTTTTCCACAAGCAACTGAACGTCCGACATGAAAAACTATACGTTATATTTTGCATAAAGCAAGGTTGACTTGTTTGGTTCTTTAATCCAGAGAACAGGAGAAAAAGTGATTAATTGAATGAACAAATTAGTTGGCGTTGTAGAAAACAAGCCTTCGACACCTCCTGCCACAGCAAGGTGTGTCACTGCCTCCCTCTGGTACTCCCAGGAAACACACACCTCACTAAGAAGTGCCTCCAACACCAGTGTTGCAGTTATCTTTTACTATCACAGCTGAACTGGTCTCAAGAGTCACTTCAATTGCAGTGAAATATCATTTAGAGTTTTCCCTTTGCTTACCCAATACTACTAATGGATGCCCACGTAGCAGGTTAACTCAACGTGTTGTTGAGACTTCATGGGGCCTGGAGAGAAACAGCCTTAGACCATTTAAATTTTAAGGAGCGCTTATCTAGATCTGTACCAGAGCTTCGTAACCAGGTAACTTGAGGCATCTGCCGCAGAGTAAGCTGAGAGGAGAAACTGATTGTACTGTACATCAGCACTGCCTGCCTTCTCTGAGGCATCTGATTAGTGATAATGTGATGAGAGGACCTATTTATCCAAAACACACATTACGGAACCAAGCCAAGATGAAGTGGCTCAAGTATCGGATGCTTAAGGGAGTCAAAAGAGGCTATGTTAAAACAGGAGAACTAAGAAAATGCTAAGTTTGGTTCTGACATCACAGGTATGAAGTCACTCAGTGGATTTGATCTGATAGGAAAGATAAAATAACAGCTTGAATAAGAAGAACAAGTGAACTGGTTGGAGTTATGATGTCATTGAAGAATTAAATTAAATCCTTTCTCATCAGCAAAAATAATGATAATCATACTATTCTCTAAATTCAATGTGTATTTGATTCTCTTAATACTCCATTTAATCCACATCACCAGTGCTAAGTCTTCTTTGTCTCTAGTTCTCCTTCAACAATGTCCTGTGTCTGTCCCCTACTCTCTCTGCCTCCAGACTCTCTAATGACATTTGGTCACTGTAAAGAGCCATGATGGTGCTGTTAACTGTGAGGAGGGAGGTGGTTGTCACGGTTACCTGATGCAGCATGGTGCTGGACTATCTGCCATGCAAATGACAGCTCCCTGTTCACTGCTGTAATTACAGAAAACCCCAAGCCGCCAGCGAGGCCTGGCACACGAGGACAAGAGGTGTTTGTGAATGACAGAAAAAGAGAGGTGTGTCATCTGTGTGTGTGTGTGTGTGTGTGTGTGTGTGTGTGTGTGTGCGTATGTGTGCGTGCGTGCGTATGAGATAGAGAGAGTGAATATTCAACTGAAATTGAATTTACTTAGATATAAGTTTAATCAAAACATTTATGTTCTATAACAGAATATCCCAATCCAATCGTGGCAGGTTGGGGCATTTATAATATATCCACCCATTCCAACTACAGCATATGAAGTCTGTTCAATTCCTGTTCCTTTGTTTATGGTAACCCATTGTGCTCTTCATAAACCAGCTGTCAAAAACTTCCCACTGTGCTCAGTTAAAACAGTGGAACTGTTTCCTAACACAGGGTATTGAGCGAGGCAACAATGAAGTACACAAACAAATGAGCAGGAACCTGAAGGTTCAATTAATCATATCCACATTGCTGTACAGTTATTTTGGTATATCTACACTTTTGATCATGCCCAAGACTGAAATTTTAAAAAAAGGGAAGGTGGGTGGATAAATCCAATAATGTTATCCTGGAGGCTAGATTTGGCCCATAGTGCACTATTTATTAAGCCCTAGTCAATAGGACAAATATAGTAATATTAAATTGATTTCTGCAGAGAGCCAGTGGACGGATGACAATAATAACACAAACACTCCTATACAGTAAGAATGCCAACATTATATTTCTCCATAGGCCTCAGTCCATGACTGTGGATGACTCACTAACTGTGTCCATACAACCACAAAGCTACAGCTTGTACGGCTTTTTGTTCTCACAAAACTCCTCTGACTAAGTCATGTTTCACAACTTGAAAAACTAAAGTTTTCAGATTCAGAGCAGTGATTTGCTGCTCTGAATTACAAAATAGGTATATCATGTGATGATGAATCAGTCGATCTACCTACTCTAAATGAGATCAGCAGATATCTCGTCTCACACTCTGTGTCGATTTGAGTATTAGACAATGGCATATGCGGCATTCATCATGTGACTAGTGCTTGCTGTGTTGCATATAAAGGTAGAAAAGCTAATGGAACTGGTACAGTCCTGGCCAAAAGTATCGGCACCCTTGCAATTCCGTCAGAAAAAGCAATCCTTCTCTCAGAAAATCGTTCCCGTTGCAAATGTTGAAGTATTCACGTGCTTATTGTTTTTGTTTGCACTGGAACAAAACAAAAAAACAGAGATGAAAAGTCAAACTTCATAAAAATTCACACAGAACTCAAAAATGAACTGGACAAAATTGTCAAAATTGTAAGAAAGAAGTGCTTTTCAACCATGTGATGCTCCTGTAATTTGTATTTAGACACATCTGTGGCAAGTAACATCTGTGGGCAATATATTAATCACACTTGCGACCAGTTAAAATGGAGAAAAGTTGACTCAACCTTTTTAGTTGTGTGTCACACTGAGCATACATAAAAGAAAGATGTGTAAAGAGGTGTCTGTGGATTTGAGAGAAAAAAATTGTGAAAAAACATGGACAATCTCAAGGCTACAAGTCCATCTCCAGATATTTTAATGTTCCTCTGTCCACTGTGCACAATATCATCAAGAGGTTTACAGCCCATGGCACTGTAGCTAACCTCCCTGGACGTGAAGGAAGAGCAAAATTAATGAAAAATTACACCAAAGGATTGTTCAATTGGTGGATAAAGATTCGAAAGATCGATTAACAAATTCAAGCTGATCTGCAGACACAGGGTACAGTGTAGCTCGCACTATCCATCGGCATCTGAATGAAAAGAGACGCTATGTAGGAGACCCAGGAGGACACCACTGCTGACAACAAAGGCATAAAAAAGCAAGACTGGAGTTTGCCAAAACTTATGTGACAAAATCCCAATCCTTCAGGGAGTATATACTGTGGACAGATGAGACAAAAGTAAAGCTTTTTGGTAAAAGACACCATGACACTGTTTACAGTAAAAAGAAATGAGGCCTTCAAAGAAAAGAACACAGTCCCTACAGTCAAACATGGTGGAGGTTCAAAGATGTTTTGGGGTTGCTTTGCTGCTTCTGGCACTGGATGCCTTGACTGTGTGAACGGTATCATGGAATCTGATGATTACCAAAGAATTTTGGGGCTTAACGTAGTGGCCAGTGTCAGAAAGCTGCATCTCCACCAGAGGTCATGGGTCTTCCAGCAGGACAATGACCCATAACACACTTCAAAAAGCACACAGGATTGGTTACAAAGCGCCAGAGAGTTCTGAAAGTCCATATCTAAATCCCATAGAACACCTGTGGAGAGATCTCAAAACAGCAGTTGGGAGAAGGTATCCTTCAAATCTGAATGACCTGGAGCCATTTGCAAAAGAAGAGTAGTCCAAAATTTCCGATATTTTTGCCCAGGACTGTATGGCCACAACTGCACCATAAAGACAGAAGAAGAATGCAAGCAACTCTCCGAAAACGTCATTGAAAAGCAGAAGTCAGGGGATAGACACAAGAACATTTTCAAGTCAATGTTGCCCAGTATATTTGAAATATACTGTTACTGTAAATCTGATGTGTTGTCTGTTTTTAAACTACCTGCATGCCTATTTTAACTAACTACTCTTAACACAAGCCTCTGTCTGCTCCAACCCCCATAACACTTCCACTCACTCTCCCTCACACAACAATTAAAATGTTCCAATAAAGCCATCGCCACTTTGCAGTTTTTTTTGTTTTTCCCCATTCATGAAAAAATGGCTCATTAGGCACTGGTGCACTACCAATTCAATTATGGAAGAATATCAATAGGAGTGCAGCTAAGCAATGGAACAGTACTGAGAGGAGTATTGTCATGTATCAATATGCAATGTTAGTTCGAAGTCTGTTATACATCAAATCTGATATGGTGCCCTTTTATTGCAACTAGCGGATTTTACTCTCATCACAGCTATGCATGGAAATATCCCTTAAGACAAGTGGCTCTTACAGTCAACATTCCTGTTCAGCAACCTTAATGAAACAAGTAGCAGAAGAATGTGGCACAGCTCCTTGCCTCCTTGTCTCTAATACCCTGGCATCAGCACATAGTGAGGGTGAGTGGACTGGACACTTCGGAGCAAGGATCACAAACTGTCCCTGTGGGGATGGTTACCAAGGGCAACAGTATAGGTCAGACACAAGAATCACAGTGCTGGCAAAGCATTTGGTGAATAGCAAACCACTGCTGCTGTACTTTTTATAATAAAGTGCAAAAAAAGCAATTAAGAACCAAATGTGGTTTAAATTGCTTGGTGATCCAATTAAAACTGAAGCCCTGCAGATAGCAGTCTGCTTCTAATGAGGTAAAATTAACAGCATTAGCATTGCCATCTACTCACAGTTGCCCATATAAGAAATTCCTCCTTTCCCTCACTTCCTTTTTTCCTGTTAGCATGTCCTTTACTGAATGTCTATAGAAAATAAATATGTGTATTTGGAGTTATTATCACTCTGTAATTTACCATAATGAAAGTGCTAGCTTACGCTTGTGGATGAGCCATTTTAATTTAGGCATCGAACGCAGGCCTGCATATTAATGACCTTATTTGCATAAATCATGTCACTCCACTCGGGATTCCAATTAAACCCTTGATTAATTGCTCGGCTGACCCGTTAAATAGAATCCTTTAAGTGGTTCAACAGGCCACCAAAGCCTGTTGACACACACACACACACACACACACACACACACACACACACACACACACACACACACACACACACACACACACACACACACACACACACACACACACACACACACACACACACACACACACACACACACACACACACACACACACACACACACACACACACACACACAATTTACTCTGAATAAAATTAATCACAAGAATGGGATGGAGTAATTTTGAAATGTGAACATCCTCTGGGAAGTGTGAAACTTGCTGGATGAAATGCAAAGTGAACAGCTCAACTCACCATGTCAAAATTCTGTTTAGGAGCTTCACTTGACTTGCTTAACAAGATAATGATATTAGTGTCTCTGACAGAGATGAAACCCACCAAAATAAAACACGAGACCACTTTTCTCCAAAACACTATGGTTTAGTCATCAAATTTAGCAGCCACACCACAGGGTTTTAATGATGGTTAAGACAAATTGCCCTGTGGCCTAGTCCCTAATTTGTTGAGCAGAAGTCCCCATTTTGCTCCTAAGATTAAAAGGTGACATTGAAGACTAAGTAATTTTAAAAACAAAACTCATCATGCACACATAACACAAACTCCTTGGAGAATTTGGAAAACTTGGAATGTGCCTCTGTGGCCTGGGTTGTGGCTTTCTGCTACTTCCTACTGTTTGGACAATATGGTTCTGTCCAATGGGAGATCACAGATGCTGTTATTTGTATGCTTCTTTCCATGGTTCTACTAAGTCTGTTGCACTAGAGCTAGACTATGTTAGAGACTGAGGCCCAAAATCAACTGGAAATTAAGTCTACTCCCAGGAGCTGCTGTTTAAGCTTCTTTAAGTTGTAAGTAATGTTCAAGGAAATCAAGATTATACAGAGGACAATGGGAGAAATGAGAAGCACTATAATGATGGGCCTGACTGGACAATCAAACACACTGCACAAACACAAGAGAACAGCTCCCATACAAATAAATTGCACTGTAATAGAACGATATTCTTAGATGCTTCTAGCAGCTCCCCGCAGTGCACAAATTGCCTGTTTACAGTTGTTACCATGGTAACCACAAGTATTGCATATGGTAGTGTTGTAAAGCATCTTACTGTTTCATATTGTGTCTCAGTGAATATGCATTGCAAAAACTACAACTATCCATGTTTGTAGTTCAAGACTGCTTCATATCAAATGAAATGATTATATTTTATGTGTAACATTCAGCTAGTCAAAAACTTACCAGTAAGAGTTTTCCAAAGTTAGGTTTAACTGTACCAATATAAAAGGATTACCTTACTGCCAACAATGAAACTGACAACATGTAATATGGAATATATGGTACAAGTTTCAGGTTTTCTGCATGTGTATTAGCCTGGGTTTAGGCAGTAAATGACACAGATCGGCTGTGGCAGAGCCTCACATCCACATCAGTTCTGTCAGCTCAGCAGGCCTGCTATCTGTCACTGCCTCTCAGGTCAGAGAGCTGGCCTCTGGCAGCCTGACTGACAGAGCCAGGTGTAGGGGTGTGTGTGTGTGTGGGTGCACGCACACACGTGTCAAAGTCTGTGATTAGCTGTATACTGTCAAATGGATAGATTAGTGTCAATAGTTCTTCACAAAAAGATATAGTACACACAGTAAATGGTTTTAAGGCTGAGCTAGTAGAGATGGATTTTTCCAGTTCCCTGCAGTCAAATACTACGAGGACAGAACGAGATATATAAAAATAAGAGGACTTAAGCAACGTTACAATATGGATCTAAGATACATCAGGGACCACACAGATCTTTCTTCACACACAATAATAGCAAAATTACAAAAAGTACTTGTACAGAAGCAGAGTTAATAATTCAAAAGCGGGTATTTATTCAATTGGTGAGTTCTGCTTAATAAAGAGATTTTTATTTATTGAGTTTTGTGTGTTACAATTGTTAGAGCAAAGAGAAACTTCTAACAAAATAAAAGGACTTACAATCAAAGACAAAAGAAAGACTTTAAACCATAGTTATAAGCTGAAAGCAGATTATGTCTGTCATTAGCGCTCTATAAGATACATTTTGTAAAATAAAATGATTATTGTTATTGATAAACGAAGTGATGGTTTATTACTAGAAATTTCTCCATTATTTTACAGCTCAGTCAATAACTTAAGTTAAAGGTTGCTAACAATCTAGTCTACTACTCTCCTTTCGGCTTATCCCGTGAGTTCGGGGTCGCCACAGCGGATCATTGTCCGCATGTTGATTTAGCACAGTTTTTTTACGCCGGATGCCCTTCCTGACGCAACCCTCCCCAATTTCTACCGGGCTTGGACCGGCACTGCATCGCTGGGGAGGGGGAGTGGGCTGTTAGGGGTTCAGGGTCTTGCCCAGGGACACTTCGACATATAGCCAGGGCCGGGGATCGAACCACTCACCCTGTGGTCCGTAAGCAACTGCCTTTACCAACTGAGCTATAGCCGCCCCAACTGCTAACAATCTAGTGCTTTTATTAAAAAAAACTTTTATTTCCTATTGTCAATCGTATTTTCAACAGTCCCCACACTAGCATAACAATGAATTTCCTCTACTTATGGTTGAATTAAAATTTTTAAATGATTAAAAACACATCAGCAAGATATACTGCCCCACTTGATGATGACACATTTCGTTACCCCGAATTATTTGGTCGAGCAAATGTTAATTGATATTGGATAAAGGAATCTAACTGTGCATGTGTGACCACTGTAAAACAATATGATTATTTGGGACAGTATTTTTTACCAACTTCACAACCAAGTGCTGCGGCATGAAACATGTCACCGAGCGAAGCAGCGTGTCTGGCTGACAGAGATTCCCCATGAGAAGACACAATTAATTGGTGTCTAGGAAAATTGTTGCAAATATGATTAATTTTGAAAAGGAACTTATCTTTTTATATGGTTTAATCTGCTATTTCCTTGTCAACTATCAGTTATTTGAATATTTAAATATGTAGAAATGTCACAGCGATGTGAAAAACGATACACACAGAAAACCAAAGAGACACAGGTAGACGGGGACAGAGAGCTATAATGTATATGTTGCCTGACTCCTCATGCTGTACCTGCTGAACTCCTCAAGGACAGGCACTGTCATCTAACCCTCTTCTCTGTTTCTGTGGCTTAAGGCCAACCTGCCCGGGTCACGCCAGGCACATCGGATTAATATCTGATAGCTTGTTACGTGGACATCACTGTCCTCTGCTGCTGACTTCTAGTGAAACTGCAGCAATGGAGTCAAATAACACAAAAACACATTACTGCTCACATTGGGCCAGCAGGGAAGTGCAAGTGGTGCACGCCAAATATCACTGAATAAGAAAAACACAATTACATTTATTAATTCCATACATCTCTCTAATGTTTTAGTAAATACAGACTTTAATCAAAACATGAGTTCTCCATGAAATTCTCCCATTTTCAATATACCAAACCCCATTCTGATGCACCTGCATGATAACTGCTGCAAGTGCAAGTGCTTCTTACACTGCACGCTATACTGGAGTTCAGCCATTAGTCACAGGCTACTGAAGTGTGAATCATGGACTGAGAGAAACTAATGTCATAGGACTTAAGGAAGTTAGGTTGAGGTCAAAATCTAATGTGCATTGCATTAAATTAGAGTATGATCTATCAAACTAAGAACATAACATAAAGAATTAATCTGACAAACAGTAATAACAATAATATATAATATAAAATATTACTTGGCTCTTGGTTTTGCAGTGGGTTTACAGTTACACCGAATTACAATGGTGCGATTAAGACAAACTTAACTACCCCAGACACTGTATGATTAAAGGAGGAAATAACAAGTGTATTAGTACAGAATGCAGGTAGGTGTTGTGTTTCTGTACTTGCATATCGTGGTCACAGAGATTCTCCTAATCATATTTTCTTTAATCATTTATATATTGCTACATGTGTGATGAATAAAATGATTTTTTTTGGTACTATACAGTAGATTTCCCCAAAGAAATCTTGCACAGAAAAGTGAGAAAAATTCATTATTTTGAAATTGTTCCTCAATTTGCTTTGCTTTGCCCAGATGAATCTCCAGTATCAAAAACTCTACACAATAACTGCCCACTCTGGATTATTAGAGGATCTTGTAGTTATCAGTCTACATACAGGAGCCCATAGCTGCCAGTTTGAACTCTGGGAATTTTATCATGACAATAGTGAAGCCGCCTCAGGGCCTTTTTAAGCTTCCCTCAATTCATTTCCATCTCTATTGCTCTCTGAGTTCAGTTACATTTGGCTGTGCATCACCATGGCAGCGGACACTGGCCCTCATGTCTGACTCAGACATGATCCAGAGCATTTCAGCTCTGAGTGAGTCATAATGAGTCCCACTCTTCACTGCTACAGTGAAGGAAATAGGCTCACTTTCCTCCTTAAGATTTCTCTGGGGAGAACGGCTGTGATCATCTTTCAAAACACTCCTTTCATTCTGCAACACACATGTCCCAAAAGAAAATGCCAAGGAATGCAGCAATCTGGCCAAGTGGATAAAAAAAATGTTTACCCTTTTTTTCTGTAAATAGGACATGCACACAAGAACAGAGACAGAGTTAAAGCACACAAACACCACAAAGTAGCTGTTTCTACAAAATTAGATACTTTATGATGTTTGTGGAAATAATCAGTTATAACTGAAACACAAACATTAAATTCAACATCAAATCAAATATGTTCATTAAGCAGGACTATATGAACCTAAACAGAAACTAAGCGGTTAAAATCAACTGAACAAATCAAGATAAGGTCTGTTCAGACTGAGATTCCTGGTTTCTGTCTGTGTGTGTGTGTGTGTCAGTCACATGGGTTTCTGTGACACAGCCTCCAGGCCCGCCGTTCTTCTAATTGAGAAGCTTCCTTTTCTTGTGATGAGAGAGGAAGACATAGGAGACATGAGGAGGGAGGGATACTTCCCCGCCTGAAATTTGTAAATGAGATTTGGTAACCTTGGGCACGACATTCATTATGAGTCCCACGTCTAGGGAAAACAGTAATTTCTGTCTTTCCTTTTCCTCTATCTCAGAAATCTATACACTCCCACTAAAATAGATAATATGAAGCCATCTCTGTGCTGGCCTGTCACTCATCGAGACCCGTAGGTTGTTTAACCTATTACGTACATGCCAAATATTGCCTGAAAATCTAGGATTATTTTCACAGCCTCTTTGGGACCTAAAGGCTAAAATTTACAACACAGATATCAATTATGGTAATACTAGATTACTCATTAAAATAAATCAAGTGGCACAACTTACAGGCATATTTTTTGTTATTCCATGCGGCAAACATTGGTAGACTAGTAATACAATTAATCTGAGAAATGGGCGAAGTGTCAGTTTCATTCGTTGTTAATTTTTCCGTGCAGATGATGGTGTATCGCCGTATTATTGAAGTAAGTTAATTTTTCAAGTCAAGATTGTGTTGAGTAAAGATGATGATATAAATAATTGTTTAGTAATTAATCAAAAACAGACTATAATTAAATTACTGTTATAATTTCTCCTACATCCAGCTGCATTATATTTATACACTGGCCACTTTATCAGGCACACCTCACTAGTACATGATTCAACAAATCTTTTGTCCATATTGATGATATTATTACACAGTTGCTGCAGATTTGTGGGCATGCACATCCATGATGCAAATCTCCTGGTCCACATCATGAAGGTGCTCTGTTGAATTGAGAGCTGGTTACTCTAGAGGACATTTGAGAACAGAAACCAGTTTAAGATGATTTTAGCTCCCCACCCCCCAACCATTACACCACCACCAGCAGCCTGAACAGTTGATAAGTACAAGGCAGAATGGCTCCATGCTTTCATGTTGTTTACACAAAATTTTGACTCTACCATCTAAATTTTGCAGTTGAAATCGAGACCCATCAGGCCAGGTAATGTTTTTTTCCATCTTCTATTGGCAAATTTTGTTGAGCCCTTGCCAAAGGTTGCCACAGTTCCCTGTTTTTAGCCAACAGGAGTGGCACCTGAAGTGTTCTGCTGCTTTAGCACACCAGCTTTAAGTGTATTGTGCTGTGCTCTTCTGCATACCTCAGTGGTTATTCAAGTTACCATTCTTACAGCTGTGCAATAGGACATCATGGGATGATAGAAATATGTATATCATTTTGCATTAGGCTCTATCGTTTATATTATTGTGTTGTAAATTGCACACTTTTTGACAGTGTGAGGCAGCTTTTCTTCACAAAGAGTGGATACAGCAACACAAAACACACACAGAGGAGAGTAAAGATGACACAGAAGAAAGTAATTTGAACAGGAGGAGGGGTGCACGACTGTGAGCCAAACAAAAGATCTACTTGTCCCAATCAAATGAACCAGCATTAGAAACACCCATTTGAAGGATAAGTTACAGAGGTTATGGTCATCTATCAAAACGTTGCAGAAACTTTACTTTGCTTTTTGCTTTGTGTACTTAACATTAGCCAGCAACACATATACAGCTGCTGAGAGGGTAAAGGTGACTTTTAAGGTGGAAATTTTCGTTATGCTCCACCCAGTGTATGAGTTTAATTGTGAGTCAATCACATCTTATATTTTATACAACTTTATAACCACTAGAACATATTTTTATTGCTTCTGTTACATGATATGCAGTTTACTAATGACTGAATTTTCAAGCATTTTCAAAAATGTTTTCTCCTCACATGGAGGATAACAAAGTGGCCTGCATCCACTGTCCTCTGGCATATAAGAATTATATTCTAAAGTATAGAGATAATCTTTGGATGAAAGCCATGTCCATTTTGTGACCAGGTTAACAGAAAATGTGCCCTTAGATGCTAGGTAGAAAAATAATCAAATATCAGTAAGGACACTTTAGTAGAGGATATGAAAATTTTGTTATATCTCACAGCCCTCACATTCAAAGTCAACTACTGTACGTAAATGCCTAAATGCACTGAGTTACTTTCATGTGATTGGCTGATTACATATTTGCATTAACAAGCAAATGAACATGTGTACCTTATCAAGTAGCTGTTGATTATATTATGGCATATTACTAATTTTTTTTTATGTCATAGAAATTATATATAAACATGTGGTCTTTATTTAAAATGTTTCTATTGCTGGTGCGTGAATGTTTCAGTGTACGGATTTCAGTGAGGTCCTAGATGATACAGGTCATATTTCATTACACCAGTTTGTGTACTATGTGACTGTAATTGTGACTAGGCTTCACATCGTTTTCCCTTTAACTGTGTTCCATATAACAACAGTTTTACAATACAACAATGCCATTTGATCCATGTGCACACAGTACACAGCCTTAAACAGCACAAGCTGATTTAACAAAGAGTTAAATAACAAAGAGATAGATAACTCTTTGTTATCTATCTGTCTAATAAAACCACCTTGTGTTCTAAAAATAGGCCCATTCAGACTAGCAGAGAAAGAGGATCTGCTCCAGCTCTCCTGGCACAACAACCCCTGCTCTCAATCCACCCCATCACCCTTCCGATGGGATTTGCAAACCCTGTGCAAATGTTCCAATGACCCAGTCTTTTAGCTTTCTCCTGTAAGGACTGTTAAAGGCTCCTAAGACAGTGATTAACATCATTATAAGTGTTACTTAAATCTGCTGATGGAAGGACATTAAAGAGAGAAGAATTTAAGTATTCACAGTGCATTTACAGTATTTACATGAAATATGTAGTATGTATTCTGCAACTAATCAACACAAAACTGGACACAAATAAAGAAAGGTAACTTTTAGAGTGACACATTGCATGAAAACTGCAGAGAAATAATAGAGTCAATGGCAGGAACAAGGGAGTGTGATCGGGATTAAAAGGCAAATCTGGCTTAGTCAAATGATCTGGAGCTCACGCTGCTGCTACTGCAGGCATCAGATGACACATGGACAAAATTGCCAAGTCAGGTTGAGAGCCTAAGACAAGAAATGTGTGTGTGTGTGTACCCATGCACCTCATGCTGTCAGTTGATTTCCCCCCCCCCCATTTTGCAGAAGCCTTCTGCAGGTTTACAGACTAAAATTTTCCATTGAATTGAATTTTAGCAGAATCACAACCAATTTTGTCAGATTCTTTTTGGAGATATATTTTGCAATACACTCCAATCGTGCGCTGTGTAATAGCCGTTTCATTTAATATCTATGAAGTTAACAAAGCACTGGCAGAAAGTCAAATATGTATTGTATTCTTTTCAATTCAATTGGCTCATATAACAAGCAGACTAATAATCCTTGAGAAATAACGTAATTACTGCTCACTCTCCACATCCCTCTAATTATAGCCTTTACAAAAGAGTCGCAGTAATGCACTTTTAAGTGTAATGGGAGTTTACCTAATTAGGCCTAACACACACACACACACACACACACACACACACACACACACACATACACATTCACACATATACATTATATATATAGAGAGAGAGAGCTAGAGAGAGACTCTACCATAGAGAGAGAGACACACACACACTGGTAAGAAAACTGTCATTCTGTAATAAGTAGTGGTGATAAAACCCTCTATTACAGTCTCATTTACACACCATCATGGAGTACAGTCAGCTGACCTATGTGCTTGCATATAGCCAAGTTTTGCTAACAGCTTTAAAAAGAGTAATATCTTTATGACACAACAGTGTTACAGAACAGTATGGTGCATTAGCTGGTATGCCTTTTTATTTCCAATATGTTAAAAGCCAGTATAGTGTTTTACAATCATCTACTCCAGTAATGAGTGTGTTACATCTTCATCCGCGGTGTTAATGAGTGAGCAGGCGAAGTCTAACTGCAGCAACTAAAAGAGCTGGTCACAAAGTCTAACAAGGTGTGAACATATATATTACAGCCCCCACGAAACATAATAGAGGTATTTGCTCTTATTATCACAGAGCTGGTGGGGTGCCTTAATGATGCCCCTATGAGCTAAGGAGCTGACCAGCCAATCATGTACCCAGCCAGCCATGCTAGTGTTCAGGTCTGTATTTCACAGATGTACCCTATTTGTCCTGCCCTCCAGTTGTGCATTCAAGCTTGTTTAAGATCAGAATCCAGACATCCTGCTGTGACAGGGGGGTTTATAACATTTGAATAACCTATATTTCAGGTTAATAATGGTTCCGTATGCTGTATTTAGCGGAACCCAAGGCCTGAGGTTCAAATGAGGTTGAATGAAGTTTTGCCAAGGTGTGCATTTGCTTTTTCATTTTCTCCCAGATGAATGGCATGGTGGAAGGTCAAGATGACACAAAACTTGAAAGAGTTTAAAAAAAAAAAAGAGTTAATTCTGTAAACATAGCTTCCTAAGTCAATTAGAAATGGGTTTTCAACAAATCAGATGTGAATCAAACATTTGCGTAACAAACTGAAACGTGACCAACATGAGAAGAATATAGCAGAGTCTAGCATCTGCACCAACTTTAGCAAACTCCTTTGATCCTAACAACTTTGTCAGCATCTTTAAGTTAAGAATTGAACAACCCTGGCAGCAGCAGTCATAATTGCCCCTAAACGTTTTTAAACGAGGCTCACTTGATTAGCAAGTTTTGTGGCATTCTTATTTTTGTAATTGCAGAGGGTGGTGGAGCATAAAAAGGGAATCAAACTGTATCCGAGGAGGGAGAGGGAGCAGAAGACTGGCCACGAGTCTCAACTAGTGCTAGCTTAAGTTGCACTGTAGCTTTAAGAGGAAGCATTATTATTATTTTCATGTGGGTATTTTTTTATGAAGAATTTTTGAGCTTTGGTCTTTGTTAGAGGAAAAGCGTGGTTTAACCTCACCATTTCCCACCACCAACACTTTCTAATAAAGTCTTCATAATGTGTCCTTACACCCTATTAAATGCTATAAATGTTGTGTATAAGATGGCAGACATTCAGCACACAGTACAATTTATTGGGCAGATTTAATAAATTACAAGTTTTATAACTTGTGGTTTCTATTTTAGTTTTTCATTTGTTTGGGATTATATGATGCAGTTTTAATAAAACACCAAAGCAGTTAAAAAAAAGTCACATTGCTCTTTTTCTTCCTCGAGATGCTGACAAGATAAAGACTACAAGCCAAGTCTCTTCCAATCCGTGGAAAATATTGATGCTAAGGGCTTGATTATAATTAATCAAAGTTCATTTCCAAATGGAAACAGATTGTCCAAATGGAAATATTTTTGCGCATGTGTCATTGACTAAATAGGGAAGCATTTGTCTCAGCAAACGGTAGAGAGCTGGGGTCAACTGCATTTCTATGCTCATCTTTGAAATGTCTTGAATGATACTGTTATTCTGTGTCAGGTCATGGTTATAGTGACAGTGACAACATTAAGATGTATCATTATTATTTAGGATCATACATGTCTAAGAAATGTACCAGTTTATGCAAAAGTCAAAATACTCAAGATAAGTGATATTAAAGTATCAGAGATGTGGAACAATGCCCTGAATATGATGAGAAGTACAGTATAGGAAACATTCCCATATGCTATAAAAATAATGATAACATGACATTGGTAGCTGCCTCCAGTTTGCTGTACCTTCCACACTTAGTGGAACTTGACTTGAACTAAAAACAAGGCACCAAATTGAGAAAACAAAATGTGTTTGTGGCCAATTCAAAACTACAAGCAGTTTGAAATAAAAAAAAATAAATAAAAAAAAAGGTTTTGTAGTCTGTGTCTTGCTGGTATTTGATTTATTCCAAAAGCTTTTTGTTCAAAAGAGTTTTACACAGATGCTGCCTTATAAATGAAATGTATTTTCTTATGTGTACAGAAAGGTTCAAAAGTGGCTGTTATTATCATTAACTCATTAACTCATTAACAAGATATGAAATTAACACAAAGATGCATATAAAACAATGAAAGCAATATAGAACAGCTATATAGTAAAAAGCTCAGTTTTTTTACTTTTTCAAACTATGTCACTTATCTTTCATAATTTAGGACTTAGTTTATTTATACCTACTCAGGAGATCAGTGCTTTTATTCTTGATGAATGTTAATCAGTTTATCCAAATATGCCAATATTGTTCTTTAGAATATCTACAAAACAATCCATAAACTGTACTATTAAGTGTATAAAACATGTAATCCACAAACATTCCCTATGAGGCAATAATTGTTAAGCTGCATAATATGTTTCTGTAATTGTTCCACAAACAACTGACTGTTAAACATGTTGTACAGTTTTAGGACTGTAAGAGCCACATGATGAACAATCCATAGCCAGAAAGGAGAACATTAAACATATTTTTTGGCAAGAAACGCAACTCTTGAGAATTCCACACTGTGAAAAGCAGGACTGACTACTGCTAATCTAGCACATTTGGCAATTCTGCACAAGTCTTCCTTGACCTTTCCTTTGTTGCCAAGTCATCACAAACTGAGAGAGTGAACAGTTCTCTGCCTTGACACTGAGGAAGACACAAACCCCTAACAACACACATGCTTCTACACAGCTCCAGTGTTGTAGACACACGACAAACACCCACAGGGTGCACGATTCATTAAAAATGAAAATGCAAGGGGCTGATTTTCCTTTTAATCACAGCGAAGGATATTCCAGATGGCCTCCTAAAGAGGGTGTTCTCATGCTTATGTTCCAATGCCAAATTGCTGGCCTACAAATCAAGTCGCACATCCAACAAATATTTCATTAGGAACCAACTAAATGTACAACAACAAAGGAAGCATTTGTTTCATGTTGTTTATGTCTTTAAAAACTCCAGCTTTGAAGTTTCATACAATGCTTTTCACTGTATGCAAAAAAGAACAACAATGTGATTTATGTAAACACTGTATCTCTTAAAATGTCAGCTTTTACCATTTTTGGTAACATGATTCTCACAGTAGTTCTAGCTTGAGGAGCACATGTATATGTATGGCAGTAATTTCTCTCTCCTTCTTAAACTCTCTAGCATTAAAATTACTTTAATTACATTAACTTCTGTTCTTGTTCAATGTACTGTGGATCTGCATCCAAGGATGGTTATAATGCATGTCCAAAGTTTTTCCATCCCTAAGTTGTACGTTACAATACTGATGCTGAAATACTAGTGTATTTAAACAAAGAGTAATATAATAATACAGAGTACTGCTTTACCTAGGTTGAATATAGAGCTGTGTGATATGTTATAAGGGGAAATGTAGGGTATCCCAAGAGTGTATACTGTAGAGCATAAAGCAGCCACCACAGTTTCCTTGTAGAAAAAGACAATGCAGCAAGGGCGGCTCACTTTGTAGCAGTAATGTCTACGCACAGAAAAGACCTGACAGGTGACCCACAGGTGAAAAGTCTACACTGCTTATTTTTATTTATTTTTTTATTTATTTCAGGGACAAAGTCCATGCATTTTTGAGGTACAGATTAACACATGAATAAATGGAAGAAAAAAAACAAAACATATCATCCACTGCGTCACTGTGCAGGAACCAGGAATAGAGGAGTGGGAAAACCTTTAGAAGGAGCTTAAGTACTGCTGAAAGTTAATAAATACGTTTTTGCATAGGAAGCCTACAGTGACACAGGGACTGTACATCAGTTATCTTTAGCTTTAGAAAACTTGATTTGCCTGTAACAAAAAGGCTATTGAGTCGGTTTAAAAAACTAAATGGATACATGAATTAGTTAATTATTTTTTATTCAACTCAGAAGTATAGGTTTGTTGCCAAGGAGGTTCTCACATGCAAGGAATTTGCATTGGTGGAAATGAATGAAAATGTGGACAGGCTATGGTTCTTATGCTGGAATATAGTGTTTGTTCATCCTCAAGCATAATGCTTCTTGTTCATATCTAGAAGTTCTATGTATATAACTATGTCTATCAAAAAAGGTGACCTCGTTTTTAAAAATGGCCACTTTTTCAGTTGTAAAATAGCTCTTCCAATATTCCTTCAAAGATAAAAACACAAGCATGTGTAAAGCATCATCAATTACAGATCTCAATGGTGGCTTCCTTTTTAGGACAACGACCCTTGATCCAAAAAAGCTGAATGCTGTTAATTTGTCATTTGAGGGTGTAAAGGTCAATAAGATAGTCCAATGAGCCCTTTAGGTCATCTGTGTCAAGGCAGGATTAAGGGCAGTTTGTGATCCCATCAAAGCAATGTGTTACCTGCATCATGTCTTACCCCTGAGCAACACACTCCAGCAAGCACTGATCCCGTAAACTGACTCTCAGTGGGCCGAAGAACTAAGGCAATCTGACAGTAGGGCTATTTCCAGGCAGAAATTACCCCTGTCCGGACAAGGCCACAGATAGAGATGGCTGGGTCCCATGCCATCGCTCTACATTAGAGGGAATAAAAAAACAAACTGAGGAGCCCACTTTGCCACTTTACAGCAGAGAGCAACCTTTTGCTCACGACAGCACTCAGAAACAGATGAGGGATAAATGTGTTGTGACAGCAGCTAATAAGGCCTCTGTGATCTGCTGGCAGTGTGTGACTGTGGGTGTGTCTAGGCACACGTGGGTGCCAATGTGTTTGCTTTGAACAGGGGTAAAATGCACAGATGAGAGATAACCACATAACGACACATTTGACGTGCTTGATCAATTTTTATACTTTTTTATGGCCGATTAAAAGCAAGTTGGCAAAAATAGAATGCAACAACACAAAGGGTTCTACAAATAGCCAGAGTTGTTATAAAACACATTAGTCAGTGTACAAATCAGCATTCCCAATTATCTATAAAAGCTATAAGTTTCTATTCTTGTAAAGTTTTCTAAAAGAAGTTATCTAAACTTAATGTATTTTTAAGAAGTGATCTAAACAAAATGTATTTTTATCATTAGCTTTTTAATGTCTCCAATTGAATGTATATGTCTTTTACCTTTAAAGATGCAAACGTACCTGGTAAGCTAATGCGTAATGCATTCATGCGGTGACCAAAAATAAAGCAAAGGATACAGAAATTATTTTGTAATGCTCCTTTACATACTAACTAATCATCATCTGTTCCTAATACACAAGATCATGGACTAAGCCTTGACCTTGGTCACCAAACCAGGAGATAACCCAATTACCTCATGCTCTAGACACAGATACAATATATTTACCTCACCCCATTTGACAGAAATAGAGTACAGTCTTTTCAGTGTGAAAGACGCCCTAATTCTAAAATTGAAAAGTGCATCTAATATTAAATAACATGACAGTATACCTTTTGAATTACTGTACGTAGTGTTTGATTGCAAGTGACGTCTCTTTTTGCCTTTATTTAGAACTTGTTTCTCAAGTGTTGCATTTGGTAACTTTCTAAACTCAGTTATGCCTGGCCACTGACATTCTGTTGATACCACATCGGGTGCTGATGTAAATGCTGTATCACCACAACTCGTGACTGGATATTTTTGTGCCATTCGTGCAGTGCTTTATTATAGCTTGCAAAATTAGCACTCTGTAGATATTTAGTCATGCCGATACGTGGCCACAGCGAATGAACATTTCCTCATTTCACTCCTATTAATTCATTTTTTTTTTTTTATTTGCAGCATCAGTGCAGTGTTAACACTGATAAAAAAAAACAGTATGGACCAAACGACAGAGTTGATCTGCATCTGATTAATATGCAGACCTTTCTTATGTGTATTATTGCCATAGTAGAAAAAGCACTGGTGATACTATAAACTTTACTAAACAGAAAAATGCATGTGTCATGACATAATAATATTTGATATTTTCAATGATCACAGATTGGTTGCCTCAGTGTAGATTAGCATCAATTGTTACTAAGTAATTCAGTCCTTTCGTTCTATGCAGCTTAACTAGTCTGCATTATTCAAATTTGGAACACTGATGAGGTGCATTTGAGCAGCAGTGAGACAGAGCGCAAAACATCAGTGCCCTAAGAAAACCAAGTGCTACTGATGCTATGAGTTACACCTTTTCTGCCCTAACAAAGATACGTTGTTGGAAATCCTCATTCAGGCTCAGTTTTGTGCTCATACGGGGAATAGAAACTCTGTCCAAACACTTAATACTTGATACAAATTTCCTGCCACAATATTCTACAAAAACTAAACAAATCCCAGCTCAGTAAATGTACAGGTTTTAAATAAAGCCAGCGTTGTCTCAAAATTTACTTATATACGTTATATCATGTAGTTTTTAAAAATACAATTCCGTCATTCATAGATGCAATTGCACTGCATCTCCCTGCAGTCTGCTGTTATCACATTTAAGTCACATCTCACCTCTCATTAAAGCAACCGTCTCTAAAGGCTTTTCCCTTGAAATAGTCTAGTGCAAGACAGTGAATATTTGTGCTGTCAAGGATTAAGACATCACAGTGCATGTAAAACTATTACAGCTACAATTTATTTTACTTTCCACACGCAGCTAAGCAGGAAGGCCATAATAGTAAGGAAGGCCATCATTTTCTCAACAGAATAGATTAGTGAGGACTGTATAAAGGTCCCTATTATTTTGAAGGTTTTAAACCACGATGCTGGATGCCTCCACACGTACACACACACACACACGCACGCACAGGAAATCATCTGGTTATAGCAGGTTCAATATATTGCAGCAAATGTACAAATGTTTGTATAGCAAATTTGACGATGTGCTAGTTTCTTCAATTCGTCCTCTTCTGAAGAGCACATTGTAATTTGCAGTTTAGTGTACATTCTCATATTATGCTGTTTCCACAATGACTTGCAAATTGATTAACCTGTGCTTTAGAAAACCTGTGGAGGGACAGATTCCTGGGCTGCTCCCTCCAAAACCCATCAGCCCACCTCCACTACCCATTCATGTCTGGAGGAGGGGTGTGGGATCGATGACATGCTGGGATCCTATTAGAGCTGAGGCAGCTAGGCAGCCAGGCAGCCATGACTTCAAAAGCAAAGTGTGGGAGGAGAAATAACACAAGGTAATTATCTGGGCCCCGCTAGCTACCACCGAGGTAATCTTTGGAGTGGAGAACGAGGGGGGCCGTGGAGGTGGTGTTCAGGATGTCTGTCCATATTTACCTCAATTCAGTGCATTCTGCTCACGAAATGTTGATGGAGAGGACAGGAACTTTCCCTGCTTATTATCTGACATTTTTACTTTATTCAGACTATGTACAACATAATGACCAAATGTTGGATACTGACCAAAGAACTTGCTATACAAACCTAGGTGACAAAATTCTTTAATAGTTTAACTGCAAATAAGTTTTAGAGTTTACAGGTAACATAAAGTAGCTACAGTAATGCTTATTATAACAGAACAAAAAAGTAAAGAGGAGATCAAGAAGCAAACAATGAACAAGACCATGTGCAGGAGTTTTTTCAAAGGTTTCTCTGCAGAGTGAGTAGGGGGAAAGTAGACTTAATAACATCCAAACTTGTCACAGTGCTGCTGAATCCAAATTGCCAAGCAAGGTGAGAAGCCATCTGCTTCTCAAGTTAACTTAAAGTTATGATGAGTGAGAAACCATTAAGCAAATTCTCCAAGAGCATCTGGACAACAAGTCATCACAAAGTCAAAAAAGTTCCACTTACCCCGGCTGCATCTTACACAAGTTGATTTTGTTGGTTAACAAAGATGAAATTCATTATAATCCAGGCTAACATCTGCACGGATTTTAATATTTAATCGTTCTTTTGGAAGTGAACACAAAAGCTTCCATCAGAGCAATTTAATATAATTTGCTTCCTCTATTCCTGAATGTTTCTCATTTGTGTAATCAAATATTACAACAATAATCACTAGTACATCTACTTTGCTCCACGGCTAAAACCTCAATCCCCAATGACTCATTTCTAATGGAACACAAATTACGACAGCAAGGAATAGTTCAGTCGTTTTACAGTCATACGAGACATGAAATAAACTGCCTGTAGAAAGAGTGTTCACATGCACAAACACACTCACGCACATACACAAACTCTTAAAAGAGAGAACAATTATAAAAACTGCAGGATCAGCAAGCTAACTCCTATGTGCGGCCATAGGCTTTCTGCTTGCCGACTTACATTTTTCTGCTTCCATAACTGTTAATGAGTTAAAGGTCAGTAGGTTGTAATGACACCAATTAGTGGAATATTTCAAATCAGCACCGTAGCTCACCAGCAGCAGCGGAGGGCTGATACTTTGAAATTTTAACAAAGCTAACTGCAGAGTAACGAGCACAAACAAATGCGATTGTGGTGAAGGATTCAAGAGAAATAATCCCTTGGGGTGATTTAGAGGTCATGTACTGCACTTCAGTTAGGGTTATGGATGAACACAGGTCGGTGTCCAGTGGCCATGGTTATTCTAAGGTTAAAGTGCACAGACAGCTTTTAGGCCTTTGGCTCAACCCTTGAACAGAAAACTTTCTTCTATAAAACACATGGCTGCTGAAAGGACTAAACCTGAGGCATTTTTTCTGAATTTGCAACAAACAATCAAAACATTTAAAGCTAAAATAAAATCAAATTAGGTTTTGCTAAGAAATCAACATATACACCAAGTTAATTATATATCAAAAGACGGGGTAACATACAGAACCCTGATTACTGAACCACCAGAGTTCGGATAATTCACCAACACTGAAACTACTGTAGTGCCACGAAAGAGGTAGACCCCCCTCCTTTGTTTATGTGTATCGTGCTGATAGGAGCCGCCAATGAAGTCTAATGGAATCAGTACTCCATTATAAAGCGAATTCAAATGTGGGAACACAATGGGTCTTTCCAAATACTGAATGTTGTAAATTGCTAATAGTACAAAAGTAATGCTTTATAGGCATAATTAAAAAAAAAAAAAAAAAAAACCTAACTTCTATATAAATTTCCATAGCCCACAGAGAGCAACTGACAACAGATGTCAAGAAAATATTAACTGGGACATGTGATGGCTAGACGCTGTATCTAATATGTTCAAACAGATTGACCCATTGTGAAAAGCTGAGAAATACACACAGTGTCTATTATCATTATAATTTATGTTGCCAACAAGAAAAAGTGAGGATAATTGAAATTAAGTTGGTGTGAAATAAGTTTTTTCACACTTTATTTTTATTCTGAAAGTTGCTGCTAACCAACCACCAAGAATCCACAGTACTGATGCAACAAAAGACTGGAGTCGGTAAGTCACCGGTTGTCATATTAAATCCAGGATGCTCAATTATTCTCAATTGTGCATAATTGGTCAACTATCAACACCGTTTATGACAACGCGACTCCAATGTGTCAACAGTAATAAACCAAGCTCCACGTGATTGGAGTATGCACTGTCTCACACTGACCGAAGATTCACTGAACAATTTTACATGCTCCTTTTCACCATCGGCCTGCTTCACAAGACATAAAACCCCACCACACAAACCACAGGCTTCTACAGTTAGCAGATAACATCAAAAGCATTTGGGGATTAAGTGCTCACTGAAGTATTCTTTATCAGTGCATTGCTGACAGTAAAATTAATTTTAAACCTTGACATTTTTGCCCCTGGGTATTCAGGATCTAGAGACAGTCTGGGGATTCAAACGGGCAAATTTACTTTCACCAGCTGACTTCCTTAACCTTTAAGCAAAAGCAGACTGCACCGTGGATGACCTCATATGCCACAGCAGCTCTGAGCCTGAGCCCACAGTCAGACTTTGCCACCTCATTCACCATGATGTATCACTAATATACAACAGGGCAGGGCACAGGCATCAACCTTTTAACAAGGACAAAAACACTGGTCCACTTCCACTGATGACACCTTGATGAATAAACTGTCAGGACTAATCGATGACACCACAGCAGCAGTAACCATCCTGCACTGCTTGGTCAGCCAGTGTCAGAGTCAAACACACTCCCAGGGCCACCTTTTAGTAAACTGTAGCAGGTGTTGACTAAACTGCTAATTGACAAACAAAATCTACACATACACACAGAGAGTTGATGACGTAACAGTGGCTTTTCTGCCCATTGTAGGGTTGTGTCTGCCACCTCGGGAGCCACAATGGTAACTTAAAAACAACCAAATGTTGCATACTGCCTTTGTCTGCTACTTACAAAACATGTGTTTAAATTATCAGTTGTATACATTTACAGTCAGTTTTGGCTGTGGGGGGTATATCATAAGTCCTGGAAGTCAATTGTTGGAACCAACTGAATGATCAAGTGAATCTTTTATCAAGCCTTGTGTACTGTGATAATTTTGTACATGATAGGCAAGTAACAGCACATCCTTTGCTTTGGACAGAGAACACACAATAATTGATTTAAATGTTCAATTGTTTTTAATGTTTTGTCCAAGTGATTCTGAAAATCCTCTGACGCATTCTCAAACCTTAAGGCTGTCAACATTCAGGGCTATGTTGACTACGGTTTCCTCAAAGCCTGATCAAAAGGCTCGGAATTGATACAGCAAGCCATGACAAGCATCCCATTCAAAGCTATCCAGTCCAGTCATCTAGTGAATGTTTTCATATATCTGTTGTGGTTATTTTACCCCGACCTCTCCTCTGCTCTGAGGCCTATAGAGCCTTTTGGGCTGATTGATGGAAAGAGGTTCTGGCTCCAGCCAGAGAAGCATGATTGACATCCTTGTGATGGAAGAGAACCAGCGAGGATTTTACTGTCACACTTCGATGTGCTGTGAGCTCCAAGGAGGCAGAGGGTTTATATGTTTGAAAATCAACACTTACATGTGGAGACTGAACAAACCACTTATGTGTCTATGTAATAACAAGCAATTCTAATTCTAGGCTGTATACGAGAGCTGTGGTTTATAGTATATGCTGAACGGTTCTCATGGCAACATAACACATTACCTACTTCCTTTGAAACCACTGACGCCAAAGACGAAAGGTACCCGCAGTTTCACTTTTCTTGCAACAGCACCAACAAGTAAACAGGGTCATACCAATATCGATAACTTGTGTGAGCAACAAGCAGGCCTCATTTAAAATTATGCAAACTCCATTGCAACATGGCTCAGAACACCAAAACATAACACCGTGAATGAGCCTATGTGAAAAGATAGGACCCAAAATATCTCCACAGACAGGCAGGATCCCATCCCTCATCACACTTGTACAGACACACCCAGACATAATGTAGCCACAGTACAGAAGCTGCAGATTTGCAGCGGCTTACTTTTTTGTCATCCTTCTTGCTTGGTGGGGGTGCATCCTTACTCTGGTTGTCAGCGGAAGGCCTGCTCCCGCTGGCATCTGTCTGCCCATCATCAAGTTCGTCCTGCTGATTGGCCCCTGGTCGAGGAGAGCCCAAAGGGTGGGGCTCCAGCTGCTGAACGCCACTCTGGACCTCCATCTTCCTCCGCAGTGCCTAGAGAAGATGGAGATGGATGACAATAATGCAAAAAATAAAATAAAATAGGATAAATTTGCTATTACAACCATCTCTCCACCATAAACACAGATCTGCTTGTACTCCCCTGCCTGCTGGTTTCTACTGAGGTGCTACTGAGTGCAGGAGATGACAATGATAATAAAACACTGGCTGCACTTTCATGAGATTATACAAACCCATCCAGGCTGTACAAAAGATACTACAGATACACAGTTAAATAAATAAGCAATTTAACTAAGACCCAAATTATAGACACAGAAATGTATGTCTAAAGCTGAATTACTTAAAATAGGGTTTTGCTCTCTTCTTCTTTCTTCTTTTCCTTTCGGCTGTTCCCTTTCAGGGGTCACCACAGCGAATCATCTGCCTCCATCTAACCCTGTCCTCTGCATCCTCTTCTCTCACACTAACTAACTTCATGTCCTCTCTCACTACTTCCACAAACCTCCTCTTTGGTCTTCCTCTAGACCTCCTGCCTGGCAGCTTCAACCTCAGCATCCTTCTTTAGATATATTCACAGTCTCTCCTCCTCACCTCAATCTGGCCTTTCTGAATGTATCTCCAAATCATCTAACATGAGATGTCCCTCTGATGTACTCATTCCTGATCCTGTCCATCCTCATCACTCCCAAAGAGAACCTCAACATCTTAAGCTCTTCTACCTCCAGCTCTTCTTCCTGTCTCTTCGGCGTTCATCGAGTTTTGAACACCTTTCCTTTCATTGTCGCTGATACTCTTTTACCACACAACACACCTGACACTTTTCTCCACCCGTTCCAATCTGCATGCACAAAATAGGGGTTTACTAGTCACCTTATTTATTATTATACACCATAATCAAGCACTGCCAACATTTATGAAAAATGACTATGCATGAGAAGACATGGGGTTAATAAAGCAATATATTGGTCCAACATCATTTTCACCAACCCAGATCTTACTAATAAACTCTACATACTGCATAATAAGTCATCTATGACTGGAACTGTGGCACAGCAGTGTACATTTCTTATATTCAAAGACATTTTGACATAGCAGAAAAAGCAAAGCTGTAAATAAAATTAATAGTGGCTGCATTCTATTTAGGTTAATTTAACTAATCTATAGCTGCCACTCATATACATCAGTTTATAATTTAGAAACACTCACTGCCTGCAGAAAATGCATGTTTTTATAGTGCGGAATGTATCTGTTTCATTCAATTATTACAGTATAATGTGCAGTGTTCTAAGTCCCTAAACAATAAAGCTTAAGAAAAGGCCACATCAGAAACTATTCAGCTGTGTGTTCACAAGGGGACCCAACATGAGGTCAGTTGGTTGTAGGCAACGGAGATGAGCTGCCTTAGAATTCACGTCCTGAAGGACCCTTGCAGCCCACTGAGAGCAGTACCACGGGCTACAAAACTTGACACGTTGGTGTCACACGTAAACGCACCTGTTGGCCCATGTTTATTATGACGTAAGGTGTGACGCGATTCCCACGTGCTTTATCATCTCATTGGGAAGAATGGCTATGGGTTAGCCCTTAATTAAGACCCAACAGTGAAAGGTTGATATAATAAATTGTAAAACATAAAGCTGTCGTGTGTCTGTACTGGGACCGGCTACATAGCAAAAGAAGCCAAGGTCAAATTTTAGGAGCGTTCAAATAAAAACGTTCAAAGTTGTTTCCTTCCTGAGTTGCTAACGTGCATCCGCCCGCTTCGCCTTCAGCTCACGCCTACAGCGGCAGGTACCTGTGGACACTTCGCGGAACCCGCACAAAACAACTCCTGCCACCCATATTGTCTAAGGTTGTCCCGTCTTCGAGAGAGTTCTAAACGTAACACCGGGGGCTTGTCGCCACTGACCGGTTGACCGGGCTTGCGCTGCTGTGTGTGTGTTGTTACGGTCCCTTCAGCAGCGCTTGGCCGCGCGGCACAGCAACACAAACAAGTCGCAAAACAAGGTGTAAATACCTCTGTCACTTCGTGGCTCCTCGCTATGTCAGAAGCACACCAAGAGGAAGATGCAACTTGCTTTACATCTCTGTTGTTTCTCTGACGCGGAAAGTCACAATAGTCAGTGGGGCAGAGCAACTGGCAACCGGTTTATTTAGTTGTGTGAGAAGTTATTCCGTCAGAGACGCTGGGAGACACTTGTGAGGACGCAGTCCACGCTGCCGCTTCTGCTGCTGCTGTCACGGCGGGCGTGTCCCCGCGAGCTGTCACCAAATAAACCCTCCCACGGTTACCGCGATCCCGTGTCCGCTGTGGCGCCTTCAGGTGCTCCACGTAACATACTGTGTCAGAGACCACAGGACTAGAATGCATGAAATGCCTCCAAAGGGTGGTTTCTAAGCATTTTTATTCGTTTGTTTGTTTGTTTGTTTGTTTTTTTAAACAGGCTATTCAGTAATACGACGTAATTTTGCCCCTATAGCCGCTGCACATTACATTATTCAAATACAACAGGAACTTGTTGGAAATACTGAATGTGCCATGTAATACTGTAAATGTATTTCCATGTCAGAAATGTAACTACTTGTGCTGTATCATGAAAGTAACTACCATAGACAAAATGTTTTTTTTTTGTGTGTGTGTATGTGTTTATTTAGTTAACATACCAGTGCTTTCAGTCCATCAAGTTTAATTTTTAACAAAAACATTCGGACACTAAATAATTAGGACCCAACAGAAATACTACCCCCATATACTGTGAACACATATCCACAGGCTATAATGTTTTTCACAATCAAGCAGCAGCGTTCCCGCTACTTCTGGCAAAACGTCCTACTGTCCATGAACGCAGCGAAAGCTATAGGCCTATTATCGTGGGTGGGGCCGACCGACCCGCCTAGAGGTGAAGTCAAGCCGGTAAAAGCTGAACAAGGATTTATTACATAACGTGCACAGTATAAAGAAAAAAGAAACACATTTAAAAAAATGCATACCAATAGCTTAACCATTATTATAATAGCCAACATTGTAATAGTGACGGTGATTAGTAGGATAGGCCTTCTAGAACAATAGACGTCTAATGCTTTCAGCTAAGAGACCATTTTTACTCTAATATTACATTTATTTTTACATATTGGCCAAATTATGTTCATGACAATGTAAACATAATCAAATATTAAAATTCTTTATTGTATTCCCTAAGCTGAGTGTTGACCTCAGTCAAAGACCTAATACTAAATGTCATACTGAAAGCAGCATGTTTACTTGTTTTATTCCACAATAGGGGTTGGGGTGTATTCTTCCTGATTTAGTTTGATAATAAGTAGTTAGCAACTCCATTTGTTTTATTTCGAGAAATGTTGGAAGTATACTGAAAACATGAAAGATGAAAAATGTAATTTATCTTAAGACCTCTGTGACATTTCCAACCCTTAAGGTAGGCACCATTTGCAGAGAATGATTATGAGAATTTTATCCGTAAGCCTCACTGACAGCCACAAGATGGCAACATAAACTCAACAAAACACTGAGTAGAAAGGGGCCCGTTTGAAGTGTCTGTGGATTTTGAAGTATGTACGACTCACCCTTTCTCAGGTCGTTAAATGTCGTAGATCTGCTTTGATTTCTCTCTGTCACTGTACCTTTGAGTGTGGAGAGTGTGTGTCAGGTAGAGGGTGTGATAAGACATTCATTATGTGCGTGATTTCTTCTACAGCGTGCAGTTATGCAATGTCTTATTGTGCTGTTTGATCATTGTAAAGCTCTGTGTGCAGTGTTTACCCTAAAGATGGGGCCATCCCATCTGCTGAGCTGAGCTATAACATGAGGGAACCATAATATGGCTGTTGGCCCATTGTGCCATCTTCAGTGCCTTCCTGTCTGCCTCAACTTAAGAGCCATGCTGGTGCACCGTCTCGTCCAAGCAGAAGGGAATACACCCAAACGAACAACTGCTCTGACAGGCGGGCCCTCGTCTGTTCTGACAGAGCTGGCGTTGCCAGAGAAGGCATTCAAGCAGTCAGAGAGGCAGGTGGGACGGGAAGGCGAACAGGGGGAGCGTAAGGCGCTATGACGAGCCTAAGACTGGGCCCTGCGCTCTTGAGCCCCTCAGCATAGCCAGGCAGGCATGTTGTCCTCTACGGAAGCCAGCAGAGACACACAGTCAGGCATGTCAGTGGCCCCAGCCGGCACAAGCAGATGTTTTCTGGGTATTGTTGTTTCGCCTCTTTTGTAATTGTTTTCGTGCAAGGCCAGCCAGTGAGACAAGGTGCCAGGTTTGTGTTGTGGGAAGGAGTTATGGAGATGGAGGGACAGAACGTATTTTCAAGCAGCAGTGGCTTTGGAGGCTGTCGTACACAGGCTGTTTGCCTTTTTCCTTGTTCTCCATGTTGTCTGAATACCAGCAAAACAAATGGTGAAGGAGACTGCATTTAATAATTGTGTTGTTGTTGTTTTTAACTCTAATTTTAATGCTTTCAAAGTATTCATGTCCTATTATTGCTCTAGCAGGTTGTATTGTGAGTGAGGAACATGTTTTGGACCAGAGCATCCACAAATAAGCGCAAACACTTGCTAAAGTACAGTACAAGTATCAATCATTTTACATTTACATTTAGTCATTTAGCAGATGCTTTTATCCAAAGCGACTTACAAGTGAGGTACAAGGCAAGAAAATATCTAAGTCAACGAGAAAACATCAAAGCAAAGTCCTACTTTTAAAACCCCACATTTACACAGTATTTTAACCTTATTTAGAGTTTTAATATATACTTCAAATTTTACTATAGTGAGAATGGATTTCTTTTCATGATTATGTAACAATATTTTACCAGTCAGCCTTTGACAGTATCTTGTTACTGTACAAGTAAGTTTACCCTCACAGACACTTAGCAGTTTGTTGTGGTACAAAAAAAACCACAAATCCACTTCAACTGTGTTAGACACTGGGTGTTATCCTGTGATCTCATGTTGAAAATGCCTGGTTAATTAGCACAGTGAACTAGCGAGACCTTTTAATGGGGTCAAATGTTTTCCCGACCTTGTTATGAGCAGAGACACAAAAAGACCCACTAGGGGGCACTTTGAGACTTTGGATCTTTCACGAGGAAGCTACTCTCTTTTGTAAACACTTCTAAAGCTTTATTGCATGGTACATTTTTGTACTTCAAATATAACTTCATAGATTGTTGTGTAGAGTTATTTCTCACCGGGGGGGAGACTGCCTTATAAGTTATGGAACACTTAATTGTTTTCCAGAACTTTAAGGTTTTGATTTTATGGTTTCCTTTTGTTTTGAAAGAGACCTTTTATTCATTTTATGTCTAGGTCCATCATTTAAACTGTGTATCATTTCAGTGTTCAGCCCAAAAGCTGTCCAACATTCACTCCCTAAAAGAGAGGCCAAACTCATGAGAGGGATCTTAGTTATGATGAAACTGCTCTCATCTGTTGTCATGCCATACTCCTGGGAAGCTGCAGCCTTCACTAAAAGCCAGTGTCAAGATGTTAAGCCTTTTCCACACTGACGCAAGATGTAAGTAATTTGCTCCGATCATGTTTTCATTTTTTATATCTAAATATATATTTATAGGTGCTAAGAGTGCTGTTAAGAGTAAGTGGAGAAGGAAGCCAGAAAAACCTTCCACCATGGACTCCGCTGCTCACAGGCATTAGTTGAAGACTAATGCATTTCATAATCTGCCTTTACTGCCAATAGGTTCAAGTGAAAATAGAATCAATGTCACATCTGCATTTTTCAATTTTTTTCATCCCATTGTGAACAGCGCCCATGTCACACATGGTGTTTAGAACTTGCTGCTGAGTGTGTGTGTGTGTGTGTGTGTGTGTGTGATGTTTTTTGCAGTATTTTGTCAAAGTTAGCTTACCCTCACAGGGCCTTTGTCTAGCCGCTCCACAACACTGTGGAGACATCTGAAAAATGAAGAGGTGCCTGAGGACCCGTGGCTACATAGGTAGCCCATGTGGCTACAGGATCACATGGCAGCTTTGTGGAGCTGTGGAGGCACAGCTCGCTGTGCGATGGCAGGACGAGGCGCAACAGTCCAGCCTGATTCCAGAGTAGCACCTTAGTCCCCCGTTTTTCTCACACTCAGGATGAAAGAGTGACAGCATGTGTGGGATAAGCTTGTGTTGGATGAGCTGGATTAACAGGAGAGAGTTGGTAACATAACTGAACAGAAAGCAAGGCAGTGAATACACACAGGTACTAGTCGCTAGAAATGTGTAAGGACTTAAAATGGTATATGAGCTTGAGTTTATCCAATGTAGTGCAGATGTGATGAAGGATGGCTTTAGGGGAATTTAGCATTCTTCCATTAATTTCAAAAATGTTTAGTTTAAATGTTTGAGTCCAGAGTTTAAAAATTGTGTTTGTGTGTTTGTTTGTGCACACCCATGTCTGCTCCTCGCCACTGAATCATACCTGTCAAAATCATATCAGCCATGACTCAAACCCCGCCCACTGTCGGCATGATTGACAGGCTCAGGCTCAAGTTCACCAACAGCACGCTCTAGATCATCACCAAAATACAGCTGCTGCTGTGTGAGAGAATAAACACTTCTGAGTCACAGAACAGGACCTTGAAAATTCTTAGTCACACATTGATTTTTGTCATCATTGTTTACTGGTCAAAGGAAAGCTCAAAGAGCTCAATGCACTTAAAAGCCATAATCCCTGTAGTATACTAGTACTTTAAATAAAATGTCATCTTAAGCCTGAATATAAATGTAAAGGAAAAATCCCATTTGTGAAACTTGTGATACATGCAATAATCTATCATGCTTCTGTCTGCTTTTACCTATGATTTGTACATGATCCAGACAAAAGAACAAAGTGCAGTATAGTGAATACACAGAACGAAAACAAAAGAAATCTGCACGGTTTTTGTGTGTGCGTGCGTGTTGTGTGTCTATAAGCACATAGTGCGTGTATCCTGTACATTTGTGTCAGCCACAGTGTTCATTAAGATGGCACTTTTTTCTGCTTATAGCTGTGAATTGTACAAGAATTTCAGTATCGTTATTTATATTACAGTTGTTAAAGGTCATAAAGATCCGACCAAAAGACTGCGTAACACTAAATGAGTTTCAGATACCAAATTAGGAGAATTTATTTACCGAATGCAACGAAGCTAAACTGATCTGAAAATTTGACCAGGAAGGTTTTCTAAAAATTTGTTGTGAATGTTCAAACAACTTTTGGGCTGTACAATTTTGCTTTGCTCATAAAACTGATCCCACCCGCAGTGGCTTTCTATCATTTAGACCTGAGTTAATGTGGATTTTTTAATTAAAGTGTTGTTTTGTAGCTCGCCAGCAAGTTCTCATACGAGGGGGAACATCAGTAAATCCAGTCAACCAAAGTGGCTGCATGTGTGTGCAGGCTGTGTTACTTCATGTGAAACTGCATGCCCAAGTGTTACTTTGTGTGTGTTGATGTTTCCAAGCTGGGTTGAATCATTAGGAAGTGATTCCCTCTAACAAGGGCTAAGGAGCTGTCAGGAGACATTCACAGGCAGGTTTCGCCATGGAGAGTGTGAGGAGTCTTATCAGGGTCTTAGCTGTTTTGCTGCGCCTGTTTATAAAGAGCCTGCTTTATTTGGAGTGAATGCATTCTAGCAAGGTCTCTACTGTTGCTGTGCGTTGATTAAAAGTGTTTTCACGATTACCCGTAGTGAGTCTATTCCAGCCTAACAGGGTTACTAGCAGTTTTAATGAAGGGGAATAATCATTACATGTGAAAGGGGTTTACTGGGGTCTTGCGCTGTTCTTCTCTGTCTTCTTGTTGTGAGCGTGACAGGGAGCTTTGCCTCTGTGGGGTTCGATTTTACTTTCCACTTGTTGGCTGTTTTCTTTGGTTTGCTAATGGCTTTCGTTACGTCAAAAAAAAAAATATTTAAAAGGAGAAATATGTTGAACTATTGTACTCTGTTACCGTTATGTCATTATTATCAACATTTATAATGACACTTCCCTCGTCTTCAAAACGTCTCCTATTAAATCTGTACAAAATTTTGTAAACTGTGATGAGAGTCGTACTGTATATCTTTATTTTTGTCGCTCAGTGTTTGGGTGTTTTGCATCTCCCTTCCTCTTCTGCAGTTACAGTTGCCCGCTTGCTAATGTTGCTTTTTTGCTCTGCTCCTTTTGTTGGCTGTGGTCAGCTTTTGCATTTGCTGGTGTGAGTGAATTTCTCACAGCTTCTCGTGAATGTGTTTTTTGAAAGTCCTATTCAACATTTGGTGCAACTATAATCGGCACTAAGCCACTACGCTCATGCAGACGTGTCTGTGGATTCACACATTCAAGGCTTCAAAAGTGTTGTGCCATCGCTTTTAATTTTTTTTTTTTCATACGAAGTAGCTAGTCAAGAAATGTTTTAAGTTGATTAAAGGAATTCTGAGTGGAGGCACAGCCACTGGAATTTAGTGTCTGATCAAAGAACATTTATTTAGTAAAGCAACACTATGGCTTCACTTACAACTTTTTTCCTCAAATTATATAATTGTAGATCTAAGTGGAAACTCAAAAGTGTTAGTGGAAGAGCAATTCACATTTGTAAATACTGCTCTGATTGTCCTAAATACTTTTATTCTTTCAGAAATATTCCAGAAATCACCTATTAAAAAGCAAAACACGCAATCTATTGTAATAGTTTGCAGTAAAACAGAAACAGTATTTAATTGACCAAATAAACCTCTAAATAAAATTACATTATAAATTTCAATTAATTAATTTATTGCATATATTTTTAGAATAACTTTTAAAAATTCTACTTTTATTGCATGCATGTTTGGTAATAATTGTAGAAGTGTGTTTTAGCACCACTGGGGTTCAACTTAACTGCAACCCACCAATCATACTTTCACTTCTCTTTTTAAAAATAAAAAACAGCCAGTTGTCTTAAATTTAAACATTTGCACCGAAGCAAGCTTCAACTATTTGGGTGTATATGTGAAAACACACACTGGTCTGTCCCTGGGCACATTATATACTCAAATCAAACAATTACATGTGCAGTCCTGTAGCAGAAAATTACATTTTGACACAATGGTGTGTCTTTGATTAATATCCTGTAACATCTGACTCTGTGCTCTATCATTCTCTGATGGGACCAATAGATAATAAATGGATGACACGTGAAGCTATAATGAAGTGACTGTCTTGTTATTGACAGGGGAAGCTCCAGTGCTTTAGTGCAAAGCATCGCTTCCAACAGAGGCCCTCCGGTGCACAGATTATTACACTGGCCGTTAAAATGAGCTAATGTTCTGCTGCCAGTGCTCGTCTCCAAAGGGACAAAAGCTGAATTCCCCTCTCACAGCCGAAAAACAGAGGTGTAAATTAAAGCTAAACAAAGTAAAATAAAAAAATAAAAAAATGTTAAATGCAATACCAGGCTGCAGTATTTCTAGGATTAAAATGTGGGATTTCCTCTGTTTATGGTGGAAAGTGATGTGGTGTTAGGCTTTTCTTACTGCGATATGTATGACAGATGAAGCTTGTGTGGCTTTTTTTTGTGAACTACGTATTGTAGACGTGTAGTATTTTCTAGAACGACACCATATTTAGTTTAAAATTTCACTGAAGTAAATTCCTATGTGCTTTGTTTTGCTGCTTTTTATTCTGCTGCTTTTATTCGCCTATGTATATTTAACATCTTGCATTTTAAAAGGTGCAAATTGTAGTGCCTGTATGTGCAATGTGTGATGTTCTGCATTTGGCCGGGATGTATACGTACAGGTGAGCAGTTTCAATGAGCAAAACGAGAATTCATAGCTGTTGTTTATTCTCCGGTCCTAAGGTGCCAACACTTCCCCCAGGTACTTATTAGCAATGACAGGGGATGTCTGATTTGACAGGAGTGTGACAGGTGTAAATTTCACACACACAATTCAACTCCACACATTAATCCAATTAAATGTGAACATGTTCGCCTCTCTTGCTCTCAGCCAGCAGAACTGAATCAAGGAAGCTTTAAAATGGTTGTTTGAAGAGTATTTCCTATATATTCCTATATATATATATATATATATATATATATGTATGTATGTGTGTGTGTGTTCATTTTTCTATTTAATTTGTTCCTCAAAGCAGCTGCAGGTTTCAAAATTGACATGCATCGACAGTATCCAATTCATTAAAATGAGATGATAGTATGTAAGTATCAGTGGCAGAAAATTATAAAATGAATGTAGCAAAAGCAGAAGCCACAATGTTATTGAAAAAGGATAAAAATAAAAAGCATTTCCCATACATCAAGGCATTTTGGAGGGTGGGGAATAGTGGGTTAGGGGGATAACAGTGAAAAAATATTCCACTTTGAGAATGTGCAAGATCTCATGCAGTTGCTTCTCTCTCACTCTCTATCCCTCCTCTCTGTTGGCGCTAAGTCACACGTTAGTACAGCCAGTGGATGTGTTGACAGTTTTACAAACAGAAATGTAAAACGCCATACTCTAGGGGTCTAAGAGATAAGGGGGGGGGAGCTAAACAGGGCAGGAAACAGAACGAACGTGGCCCAGAGAAGCAGAGAATGTCATGTTGAAACACCTTGCCCAGGTTATTTTAACTACACAGGGTATGGCTTACCATGAGCTATAGTCAGAGTGGTGTTAGCATGTTAAGAGGAAGCACTGCTGCTGGATGCTACTGGGATTTCCCATGGATCATTGCCTGTGCAAAGCAAAGTGCAAGAAGAGAGCTGGAGCTTGATTAGCACATTAATACCTGATTCATTTGACTTGTACAGTCAACGTCGTTATTAACGTTTCCTCAAAACTTTGAATTTTTGGCATGTGCCTGGAACATTTTCCTGTAGTGAGTCTCTGTGTTCTTGACCATTTCAGTAACTATGATCAGCAGAAATGAGGTTTATGAACATTTAGACAGAGGATTTAAGGAAGAATAAGGAGGCCCAAAGGGTTCAGGGGGCCCACAGCTGGGCACAAACCCTGCAACATACAATAGTCTACACATGTACATTGTGTCAGAGCAGGCTCAATATGTTGGTCAGCATTGCTGCACCTGGTATATACAGGCTTGAACTAGCATATAAGAATGTATTTATTTTATTTTTGATGTACAGCATAGAGATCTGAAGGGTACATAACAAGAACATCATGTGTTTCTCACCCATGCAGATGCAGACGTGTTCCTTTTGGGGATCGCTTAACTCACAAATTAGTTTTGTCACCCGCAGAATTCCTATTTACTGTATTTTTAATTGGGGTTTATTCTCATCCAGGAGCCATGGTGGCACATGCTGAAGTTGCATCTCAGTCTATGATGAATCCAGAATTGTTATTACAGTCAAATGTTCTTTTCCCTCATTTTGTCTACAGCGAAGCACTCGTGATCACTTCAATAACCATCTTCTGTGTAGATTGAAAACACTTTGATGTTCTAATGGAGGAGACGCTGGTGAAATGGGTGAGAGGACGGGACGTTTTGTTTTTAGTAAAGATAAGCAGACAACACTAGCGACAAAACAGGGAATATTTGATTAGAAAACAATGGATGGATTCTGTGTGTATGTTTATGTTATGTGTGTATCTTCATGTGAGGAAGTTTCCTTCTTTCTAAATAATAATTCTAAATAATTCTAAATAATAATTCTTATGGAGTGCGGTTGGCATGAAGACAACAATTGGCCCCAATGGGTCCTGGTGCTGGTAGGACACAAGCCTCGCCTCTCTGAAAGGCATCATTAGAAAGTGACAAAACTGCCAGGGGCAAAACTGGCCCTGCACAATGATCAATTCGGCAGACAGGATTGAATTGTAGAAGGAAGGCAGGCTTTAAAGAAGGGGGATTGGAGGGAGTTGGAATAGTACAAGGTCCCCTACTGCTTTAATTACTGGTGTGTGCGTCTCCCCATTAACGGCGCACCTATAGTCCAATGGCCACTCCGGGCCCACACAAAGCTGGAGAGGAGAAAGAACATTCTGCAGAGAAGCAGGCAGAGAGAAACGCAGAGACACACAAACTGGGGTGCTCATTAGCGAATGGTAATCAGCGGTCGAAAGGTTGGACGCGCACCTCACCAAACGCCACATGTCAATTTGTCCCCTTCCATTCATGGGCCCACTCTCATTTTACCCTGCTCCCTCATGTTCCCCTTGTTGTGCAGAATTGGATGGTGCGCCATGGGGGAAACACTCAAAGGGAAACGTAAACACAGGCCTGGAGTAGGGACTCCTACAAGAGTAGACCACGCTCCTCAGTCTTGGCCCCTTGGCTTCTTGTTATCAGTCTCTGTCCTCACACACTCATGTGCCTCATAAGATCAGTTCGCTTATATTACCTGTGTTCATATATTTTACACTTTTGTATGACACGCATACATTTACATACAAAGCTGTAATATGTGATCTTTTTTATCATGTAAATATGTTATATATAATATATAAACGATAAAATATATAAATAAAACACTTTAACTGCCTATGTCATCAGCAGCCCTGACATTAAAACCGCATCTGAGTCAAGGTGTGAATCTGTACCTTTTTATTGCCACCATGTTGAATGTAACACAGTAAAAGTACACCCTCACCTTGTTAGCCACTATTTCCTTCGCCATCGAAAAACTAGAACATTCGCACATACGTATCACATATATGTGTTTTGACATTTGGAAACCATGCTTGTTGCAGAGAATTAGATGAGAAGTTTAATATCATGTCTGCATGGTAAATATGAAGCTATGCCCAGGGGACTGTACGCTTAGCTTAGCATAACAGTTGAAAGCAGGGGGAAAAGGCAGTGTTCAAAGACAGAAAAAATTGCAGACCACCGCCTCTAAATTCAGATGTTATATCTTGCGATAACCTATGTGTATAAATGTGGAGTGTGGTTTTCCAGAAAGTCACTTCTATCAGGCAAAAATAGTCCAGGACATGAAGCCAAAAATTGTAGTTTTAACACAGCAGTTTGAAAGTTTTCACATCTGCTTCTAGATGAGTTTTACTGTACTAAGTTAAACTAATTTTGACCTAAATGTAACTTCATCTTTACAGTAGTTGATGAGTGATAATGCTTTTGAAAGTGAATAAGCATATTTTGTCAAATGTTACATTTTTTTTTAAATTACACAACTTTGTTACAACAAAGATATTTTTGTGAGACCTCAGATCTCACCACTCAAGTGTATCTCTACATTTCTGAAATCATCCTTTTCATTTTTTTTTTTTTGTTTGTTTTTGTTTGGAGACCTTGGTTGATCTCCTACAGATGGAACTTAAGCAAAGCCAAAGTTTACTGTGGCATCATGTATGGGCATGCCCTCCAGCTGTGCAGGTAACACTAACCCTGTTACTTAGCTCTCTCAATATGACAAAACACTACACCCAGCATGGTCCACTGGGCAGTGAGAGAAAATCTTATACACCAAAGCCAATTTCACCTGAACTGAAACTGGGGTGGGCTAGATCATACTAACACATTCAAAACTTAAACCAGATCTCCTCTCAGCCGAGTCGAATCAGTGCAGCCCTCCATTTTATTTTGAAATGAGACGCAGTCGTCCTCGTGGATTATAGGCGTCTCATCACGGTACAACAGCATTAGTGAATATCTCTAGAGGTCCATCTCCATCCCATCGTTCTGATCTCCATCTATCTACCAGCCTAGCACTCAATCTTTCCGTCCCTTATCGGTGCTTTCCCCCCTTGTACTTGGATGATGTCTAGAACAATGAAATAAGCTAATCCATATTTTAATTAGAGACATCATTTCGAATGCAATCTCGAAGCCTGAGTACAGATTCTATACAGGAAATTATTTCAAATAAATTAAAAAAAGAAAAACACAGTAAAATACAGCACACAAATACGGACACTTTTTCTTTACTGTTTTGTTGAGTCCAGTGTTCAAAACAGTCAAGACATGTTGGATAAATATCTGCAACAAGTGACACTTCCCATAAATATGCTTTAAAAGAAGTCACGTAAATAAAGGCTAAGCATGGCTTTGATGTGTTTAGCTATTCCACATCCTTTGCACCTCCATTTTCTCATCATGGCAGCTTTAACAGGGTTTAATTGGTATGGAAATAGAAGTGGTGAGACATGACTGGAACTACTCAAGACCGGCAATTTAGACCCTTTTAACTGTATACTGTCCTTCAACCAATTATCGCCAATCTACTGCTCCGCAGCCCCCTACCAACCTCCTCCCTCATGATTTAACCAAGCTTCATGCAGCTGCAGACAGGCAGCAATGGGTCGATAAATACAACTTGTAATCCAGTGTGGTGCAAATTGAGTTTCCACTGGAGTATAATAGTTTGAAGCGCTTATTTGACATTTCAGGCCCCCTGCCTACACTGCTCCAGCTACTGCACAATATCACATGTTCAAATAAAGGAGCAGTAGTGTCCTTCAACCACAACTTAATGATACTTTCATCCACTTATTAAAATTTCTACCACTTTCCTATCATTTGTACCTATAAAACTCTTTACTTAACTGGAAATTATGTTATCTCTTAAACAGAGATCCAGCTCATTGTGTGTGACAGTGTTTCTGTGTGTGCTTTATTTGCACATAACCAGGAAATGTCACCTTGCAAAGAAAATTCACAGCTCAAGCTGTGTGTGTTTGCCACATAACGGAAAATGGCTGGACCTCCAAAGAAGCAGATAAAAAGATGAGAAGTTACATCTGCATAAACAGACTACTCTTTCACCTGATAAACAAATACATTTTCAGATGCTTGAGGCGTGTTTTTGCTAAAATAGTTCTTTGAGGTAAAGATATGGTAACTTTGTAGCTACATTTTGAATGCACAACTGCATGAGTGCAGTACTGTTACACTTCCTGCAAGAATCCATGTCTGGCAGACTCATTTGGCATGGCCTTCCAATGGACCAGCTTGTTGTCTGGGCCATTGTTAGCCCAGGAGGCTGGCCTGAGCCCTGAGGGCTTGGTCAGCGTTTAGGGTGTTTTGCAGGCTGGGGTGGCGAGGGAGGGATGGGTGAGGAGGAAGGCTATAGAGATGGGTGCAGGCCAAGGCTGGGCAGGGCTTAATGCCAGGGTCTCAGCGAGACACACTCCTTTCTGGGAGCCTGTTCAGCCCCCTCCTGAGGCCCCAGCAGGGTGCAGGGATACATGGTCAGTGCAAGACAGGTCCATCTGCCACACTACCTCTGTCCCACTCATGCCAGCACCCTCCTATCACCTGCTCCATCGGCACCTTATGGAAATGACCTACTGCTGCCTGACCTAGCTGACACGCATGACTCACCTTCAGCATATGTCACCATGTCTTCTGTGCTCAGGTTTATGAATGGTTGACATCAGTTTAAGTATTTCTCCTATTATGCATGGTTACGTTATTTTTAAAATGGGGCGAGTGAGAGCAAATAATACATTCACATTAGCCCTAAATACCATTTAAAACTTTACTTTTATTACTTCCCCTGCAACACAAGACATGAGAAATGTCTTCTCACAATAGCACGTTTTTTTTTTTTTCTCTTTGTCTAGTTACTAAGATATCATCAGTAAAGCGGGCTGTAAGCGTGCTTTTGGTGCATATATATAGGGTAAAGTGTGTTTCTGATGTGGTCAGATGTCAGAATGGAGGATGGTTCCTGGTGCATCCTTGTGCAGCTTCTACTAAACGTGGGGCTGTGTGTTGGGCATTAGCACATCAAACAGTGCAGCAGAGTTCTGCATGTGACTACCGTGCTATCTCACGGTGGACCCAGTGAAATTTGCAGCACAAAAACACCACTCTCACGAACAAGAGAAAATGTGGAGTTGAATTCTAAAAATAAGACGTCCTGAATTTGAAAAGCTAACACCTTAAAAAAAGCTCTGGTGTGAAAAAGAGCACAGTACTTTCAACGGCTAAAAAAGTTCTGAGTTGTAAGTGATTAGTAGCAATGTTTTGGAGGATGGAAAAGTATCTTTTATCGTTTTTAAATACTACCATTATTTTATCAAACATAAGCTGAGTTTTTAAAAGCGCTTTAAAACTGTATGGTTATATAATAAATCAGGCATGATTTTTATACACCAATTGAGGCTAGAAGCCATTTACATGAATGAAATGCTGGGCTGCCACATGTTAAAATCACTTGCACTTTAAAACCTTAATATGTTTTTATATTTGTTTCAGCTATCTTTTATGAGTAAGTATGTTTTGGAGAAGTGTGATGACCTGATATGGTTTTGTGGCCGAATACAGTTTTTACTTGCATGCTCGGAAAAATTTATAAATACTGTATATTTAAATTATTTATCTTGCAGATAAAAAAATTGTTTCAAAAGTAAATCCTTGTGCCACGAAAGGTAAATCATATTTAAAGTTCCTTTTGCATTGTTTAGGTCAAGGTTTTTAAAGGTTTTTTTGTCAGGAATCTTTCGCTTCAAACAATTACATTTTCCTTCATTAAATGAATACGTTATATTTTATTAGAGCATTTGCATTAAACCTATACAGTATATTACAGCAGATGTGCACTATTGTTTTTAAAAATATTTACTGTGGGAGAAAAGTAGAAAAATTACGCAAGATAAAGCCTCTCACCCAATGTCAACTGAGAAAGGCTCCTGAGGGTAAGTGGTTAAAAATAGCTTCTCAGTAAATCTGCATACTTGTAGTGTACTTGTTGTCACTTTCTTATAATAGGTTATTATGTGTAGATTTTTAAATCATACTAAATTTACCATGACAAAAGTGAAGGTGAACATTTTCTGAAGTGGCTGCATGTGAGATTCATAGCAGTGACAAATTTAATGAACTTTGTGAACTAATGTGCATGTGATGATGTGAACAGTGATATAATACTTAAATGTGTTGGATGTAAGACTGTTTAACTGAGAATCAACAATGTAATTAGTCAGTTGCTGAAATGTGTTAAAAAAATAGCTGTTTTTTTTTAAAAAAAAGGGGAAATGCTGTTATGTTGCAGAGAACAGACACGTTGTTACAGAAAATATCAAAATTGTTCAGAAAACCGAAACTATTGAGAAAAACTACTAATATAAATATTATATAATATAAATAAGAAATTTTTCTTCCTAGTTGGAGGTGTCAAACAAAGCTGGGCTGAAAAGGAGAATGTGAGCATCCTTTAGAGGTCCTTTTTTCACACCTCAAACAGACATTAACAGCTTTTAATTTGTAAATAGTCAATAGTTATTAAAGATCTCTAAAGTAAAAGTTTAAACATAAAACTTTATTTTGGCCTTTTTCTCTTTTTTTGGCACTGTGTCTTCACTTTATTGTAGATTATAAAACAAACATCTCACCATGATATTTCGACATAAAGTTCAATTTCCTTCTCTCCTTCAGTTGGAAGCAGAGCCTTTATAGAGTCTTTATAATCCGAGAACCCATTCAAAACATAAACAAACTGAGGTTGTTCTGTTGTCTCTACAAAAGAGGGAAGGCGGGAAAGCCTATTGTGCTGCGGCGGCTTCCACTACCAAACTTAATGTGATGAATAGGGAGCAGCCCTACCCTCTGCATAGCCCCAGCTGTCTTTGACTGATAGGATGGAGGATGGGGAATGGCGAGGTGTAAGGAAGTTCAGGAGGCCTGTAGATTTACAACAGATCCGAACAGACTTTCGTGTTAGTCATCCTAGCTAACCAACCAACCGGCCAAGCAGTGGGCTGCAGTATTAACACCCAGCTACGCAGCTCAGAGCAAGCTAATTAATGCAGCCAAATGAGATCAGCAGTAGAAGCCCAGGCCAGGGCCATATTGCTAAATAGCTTGCTTCAGTACGAGTCTGTGTGGCATAATTACCACCAGGCCACTCCATAATGCCGCCTTTATTTCCCAGTGAAAGTGATTTCATGTCCCTCATTCCCCCATTAGCAGCATGTTTTTCAAATGTGATGAGAGAAGCCTGTCAATAGTTATCAAGTGTGTTTGTTGGAGAGAAGAGGCCCGTTTTGCTCTGTGTATAACGGGCAGCTTGGTGCATGAATTGAAGAGGGCACATGCTTATTCGATGCAGTGAATCTGAGGCTGCGGCCCACCAGCTAATAATGACAGAAAGACAAGCTTGAAATGCATTAAACACATTGTGACAGTAACACAAAGCTCTGTGTGTGTGGAACAAAATGTCGGTTTTATTAGACAGGCCTACAGGTAAATAAAAGAATGGAGGAATGTACCTGCAGTGGCACACGTACTGTAACACTTCCTCCTCATTGTAAGTAAATTACAGAGCGTGCTGCTGCACAGACAGCGGCGCTTATAATTAAACAAATCCCCAGATCTTTGCAGCGTTTTTGTTTCAAACCGTAATTCAATTGTTAATAGATGTATCTGTATTTGTGTAGATTAAAGAAGGGCAATGCATATATTTGAGTAAGTCATGCTGATATAGTAGAAGATACATCATTATCATATAAAGATCGGATCGGTTTCTTTTGTTGCCCTATTTAATAACCTTTCAGTTTATTTTTCATAATGATGAAAATTTGTATGAATGGGTTTGAATAGAAATGCACTGAAACTAAAGTTTAAATTGCGTGTTTTGCCTTGTCTCCTCTTTTTTTTTTTTTTATCATCCACATGCTGAGGCTACCTACCATCTTAATCCCTCAATTCAAGTCATGATGAATAAAGACACCAACAGCCGTTTGGTGTGTAATGTAGCAGAAGCCTCTATCTGGCCGCTACTATAGTGCCACCCTGACACTGTCAAAGGTGCCACGTTTAGCCCCAGGCTCTACTACTCAATCACTGCCTGGTTCACAGAGGCCAGCACACCAGCAGGGCCCACTAATGCTTTACTAACCCTCCACTCCTCTGTTCCCCTTCCTCTTTGTATGGACAGGCAAAGTCAGCATTGCCTCCCTCCCCGGGCTTTTGTAGATGGAGCTCGTCGTACACCACTAAAAGAGTGAAGGCTGACAATGTTTTCCTGCGCCTGTGCAGCAGCATCATCTGTCCAGGATGGAGAGTCTCAAAGCTGAAACCTCATCAGTTGCTAGTTGAGCCCCTTCACTCTTTAATTGGACATGCGTGGTAATGCGCTGCTATGTCCCAGACCTGTCACTATGGAGTCCTGCAGGGTGCAATTACACATGCCTGATCTCCATCTGAACAAAACATGAAATCATCTTTTCATTTAATGATCATTACGAGCAGTTTATAAATGGTGAGGCTGTATAAGTTTATCATTATAGTACAATATTTTGGTTAAATAAATTAGTAAGTGAACATTAAAATTTCAATTGTGTTTTGTTAAAGAAATATGAAAAGTAAGAAGTAATTGAGAGAAAAAAAAAACATATAAAAGGGAGAAAGCAAAAAAGACAGCAGAAACAAAGGAGGAGTAGAGAAGAAAAGCAAAGCCATGAAGATCAGATCCAGCATTCACAGTTCCAGCTGGAGAGGAGGTGAGAATCCAGGGTCAGGCTCCGACACGACTCCCTGAGTCCTAATTTGGAGATTCTCATTTTCAGTTCCCGAACCGAGGGCAAGAAATCGTACCTGTGAGAAGCCTTCAGGCAGAACAGGCAGAGGTGTGGAAGAATCTGTTTCTGTCAGAGTGGAGGCTGCTCAGCTGCTTGTTCTTTCTTCTATCCATATGTCTACACAATCACAGTTAAGAAATGTAACTATATACACTTGGAAAACTTGTCGCTGGGGCACTGTGCATTTAAGCCGTGTGCATACCTACTTCCTTCAACGCTTCACAGATTACCATTACAGCTAAAACACTTTTAATTAACACTGATAAAGGAACAGTTTATTGAAATCTAAATCAACGATACGTACGGTAGGTGCTTCTTACAAGTTCTGTATGTCTGAATAAAGTCTGGTAGAAAAACATTTTCCTCTGTGTTTGTTCACTGCCATAAATAGAGAATGTGAAGTTATGTCACGCCATGTTAACTCATGTAAATGGGGGCGCCATCTTGTGAGGTTGGTGCTCCGACTGCTACTTTTTGTCTTGCTTGGCTGAAAAGATGTTTAAATCATTTAAAGAGATGGGGTAAAGGGGGTAAGTCCAGCAGCTCTGGATGCAGATTAACTAACATGCATGTCTTTGGACTGTGGGAGGAAACCGGAGTACCTTCTGTGTAATTCACGCAAACACTGTGACCTAAAGTAAAAAGCTATTTGTTGTGAAAAGGGCAGCACAGACACATTCACAATTCAGCATAACACACATTTCTCCATCGTGATTAGTTGTGTGTTATGACACACTAGGGCACACATGCATCCAGCGCCTGAGCCTCTGACTCTGCTGTCTCATGGCTTTGGCGATGAGGTCAACAGGTTGAAGAAATGAGCATGAACTTTCTCTCCCTGCCAAGACCGCCTTGCTCTAACACAATTCAAAGGCACGTCTTCACTTCTGCATCGTGGCAAAACATCACACAAACACACACGGTCACGTGTTTGTGTTATTGTGTGTTTGTAATACTAGTCACTTGTTTAATGAGAATATCTGGTGTGTGATTGTTTACAATGATAATCATTTTGCCATTTCTTACCTGAAAGAAGAGGACAAGGAATCAGGCGGACATTCAGATGATCACGATGCAAGTCAGAATGTAAATTACAGAGCTGTTTTTCAGACAAGCCCACGTAAGTCCTTCAATACACTCGCAACTTCATAATCGAACTTCAAATCATTTGCAAGTCCTAGAGGTCTTACTTTCCATACAGGGTGTCCTTATTAAAAAATGTTTAATAGAACATGGAGCAAACAAGCAAAAATACTTATTAACTTGCAGCTGATCACTTTGTAGTTTTGAGCCAGTTGACTAACACAAGTCTTATTAATATTCAGTGGTGCAAGGGAAGCCAGGCTTCCCCCGTTCTTTTCAGACTGCAGACTGTAGTTAAAGCACACTAGAAAAACACTTCATATCACAGTTTCAGTAAATCGTCTGCATATGTTGGCACACAGCTCTTCCTCATTTCACTTTAACGTATCTTACCAGAAGTGGAACAGTGCCCCTGATGTTTGTGTTGTATAGTGTCAGCGAGGAAGTCAGACCCTTGATGAAAAAATATATTGAAATGAAGGATTGACCAATCAGATGAGCCTCTTACAAACATTTGTGTCTTACAATTGTATATGGATTATGATTATGGAAGGCAACAAACTTAATGTAATTGTTTTGGTGAAATATCTAAACAATTTGTGTGTAAAAAAAAAAAAAACATGAAGATTTCTTATTAAGTCAATTGTGTAGTATTTTCAAGGCGAATCCAATGTTCCTCAGTCAGGGGATGCTCAGGGTGCCATTGTCTGCGACACCATATGCTCCAAGTGGGAAGAGTTTTGTCGTGTTCGGCCGAATATAATATTTTAAGCTACGTTGCTGTGTAGTGATGTTTTCCGAAGACTTGGACAGAGTGAAGACTTCCCGTTTATTTGTACCCCAAAAGTTACTACGGCCTATGCCTTCTGAAGGCATGCTGAAGATGTGTGAAATAAATGCCTGTGAACAAGAGAACACCTTGTGTCCATGATTGACTGGAGGGGAGTAGCAGTTATAGTGCATTAATTATACATCAGTGATGCTCAGGTTGTCGCCACTGTTGCAGGTTCATGCAGAGTTATTGAACTGGGTGCAATTGCTGGTGGTGCAGTGACAAATAGCAGTAGCTCGGAGGACTTGTCTGAGTGTGAAGTCTACAGCTCTGATAAATTACGTTTTTACAACCAGTTTGTTATTACGTATTAGTTGGTTTAGCAGCATTGCACTTATTTACGTTCAATGTATTTGATGTGATTCTTGGATTTTGTTTGTATGAGTTCATTTAGAGTTAGTATCGTTTTGTTTATTTGTCTCAGCTTAATTTGCATAAGTACCTGTCTTTTTCCTATTTCCATATACCACATGTTAAAGCTGGGACTTATTGTGTCAGCAGGTGTCAAGGGATTTGGTTTGTCTTACGCTTTGAGAAGACTATCCCCCCTGTTAGCCCTTCGCTCTGCAGGTCTGCAGGGTTCAGTGAAGCAGGGAGACGACATCTTCCCTTTACCACAGAAAGCATCATGTCTGTCCCCAGAACCTCGTAGAGGAGACACAGTGCAAATACACACACACACACACACGCACACACACACAGACACACACACACATACACTCACAGTGGTCCCTAGCCACTCACTCTCCGACCCCTCCACCCTGAGTCCTGCTCCTTGTACTCCCCTCTTTCCCCACCTGCTCCTCCTCGCTCCCTCTGAGGACAGGAGGTGTACTGAGCTTGAAACCGTGCTTGTATTGTCAGAGGACTTGCCAGCACTTACCTCCACTTGAACATTTAGTGCTGTCTTGCTGGGACCGTACAGAGAATAGCACTATAGGGTCACTGATGAATTGCTATTTCTGGACAAGGGATAAACCCACTGCTTTGTAGGGATTATCTTTCCAATCTGTGGTGACAGAGCTGAGATTTTTATCTTCTACTTGTAAAGTCTTGTTTATGTGTTTGAAATTTCAGCGGTCATGATATCACATGCTGTAGATTAATTTTAGGTATGATTCTTGAGTATACCTGTGTGTAGGATTATAATCTAAAGGCATGATCGTTGTACCAACCAATTATTTGAGTGAGATATTTTAATTTATAACATCAGCAATATTACCCTTCATTAAGGGAATTACTGGGTTCTGTTTTAAATGTTGAATATTACAGTTTCCACATAACATCTCGTGCAATATTTGACTATTTGCTGATGCTGACCACAAATATCTGGCTGTATTTGCTGTGATAATGATCAGTGCTTTCCAATCACAATTACATATAATTACACTATTAACAAAGCCCCATGGATACAGTCTAGTTTGGTTCTAAATGTTTGCATATTGTTGAATGAATAAGTAGCTTGAACCCAAATGTATTTATTTTATTTACTGCCAGTGACAGAGAACTTTGCAAAATGTTTCTCTGTTCTAACAAATGTACTACAAGTGTTAATTAATACCAGCCAAATTACAAAAATTAAATGTAATCATGCGGGATTCATATACTTATTATTTATCTCTTAATCCTCTAGTGGATAACATTAATAAAAGAATATTAAAACAGAATGGTTTTGAACTGAAAGTTTGGAAAAACATTTTAACTTCATAAAAAGCTAATTTAAATCTTTATTTAATAATACAGTCATCGATACAAAAAAAAATACTCGTACATATAGACATGCACATCAAAGAGACAACTATTTACCATTGAATTTTAATATCTAAATTATCTAGACCTGCTGATGTTTGGTTTTACTTTTTTCTCCTAACTCTATCAAAATCATACGATAAAAAAGATTCTGGCCAACAGACGTAACCTGTGAGATCTTGGACGTACACGAGATCCCCAAAACAGCTGTCATTGGGCATGTGTGCGTGTGTGTTCTCCATGTGTGTGTGCACATGTGGGTGTCTGTGCATTTTAATAATAAGGTGTTGACTGTGCCCTCTAAGGCTCACCTGTGGGGATTCCTATTGGTGTGCGTTTGGATGTGTGTACATGTATGTGTATGTGTTTGTCCACATACGTGTCTGTGTGTGTCACTTTGGAAAACATGTATCTGTGCACCACAGAGCAACATCTGCCAGAGGCTGTGCTTTTTTTTGACAGAGGCTGTGTGAGCTAGAGAGGACATGGTGGAGCATCTCCAGTGCCACACACACACACACACACACATGCACAGACACACAGTGTGTATCTGTGCATGTGTGCTGTGATTTTTTTGCAATAACTCTTATTGTAAAATACAAAATTCACACAAGCAAACTCTTGAAAATAGCCAGACATCACACCTAGACTGTAAACACTATAGACAAAACTCCTCTACACACAAATACACACACCTACATGGGTAAATGTAATAACCACAGGGCCGGTGTGATCTGTGTTTCTCTCCCTAGGTCTTGCTGGCTGTGCAGGTCCCCAGCAGCTCCTATATTACAGCAGTAGGCAGGGGAGCCTGGCAGAGCCACCGGCCTACAAAGTTCAATATAAATGAACAGTGGGATCTCCCAGGGACCTGGCAGGAAAAAGCTTAGCAAAGTTAAAGCCTCACCAGCCCTTCTCAGCTACCCATGCCAATGGAACAACACACTCACACAGTTGCAAACACACCGACAACCTACCTATAGTATTTGCCATGGAAGCAGTTGTGGGGCTTTTTTCCTTGCAAACAGACAAAGATTATATTTATATTATATAAATGAATTAAATATATTAATATAGTTAATTATCTTGTGTTAAAAAAACCCACTTGATTTTAATATTTGATAATCAGAAGACAAGTAGCAGAATAAATGGGAAATCACTAATAAAGGCACAGGTGGTAATGATGTCAATGAGAATATCAATTTTGGATTAAATATTTAGATCTAGATAAACTAGATGTTGCTTCTCTTTTAACAATAGCAATTTAACATAGCAATTACAAAGTGAATTTCAGAGAAGAAATCAATTCCTTTGCTGATTTACTCTCTGTAAACAGAAACAAAAATCCCTCCCTGACTCTATTTTATCCTTTTCTTCTCCCACTTTCCATGAACTCAGCCTTCTCTCTGCCTGCTTAGCAGGGTTGCTCCCCTCTTCAGATGGCTGTGGATGCAATAATGACCCAACAGATGGGTTTATTAGTGGGCGGTTAAGGCAGCCAGCGGGTGGTTCGTTCAGGGGGAACCAAGAGCTGAAGCGCCAGGAGCTCTGGGTGAAAAGGAGACTGACAGGAAGCAAGCGACTCTGCCTCTCTCATCAGTTGTTGATCCAATAGGCAGAATGTCTTCCTCATAATGATCCTAGCCTCTAGGACTGTGCGACCTGGAGTACTGTGAGAAGTGTGTGGCTGTCTGTGTTTATGTGTGTTTTTGTCTCACACCCACACATATGTGCACTCTTGCTTATGTAATGCGTCTACGCTTTGCATTTGTACATTTTGGTACATATGCCTCCCCCTGAAGCATGTGCATGTCTTTTGACATGTAAATGAGCTTGAATTGGCTTTGTTAGCTACCTGCGTGTTAATGCTTGTTTAAGATGTCATCTGTCTCTCTTTTGCCTCTCCATTCAGTGGGACGGGTGGGATGCTTTGTGTCTCGAGCCCCAGGTGTCAAAAGGAGGTGGTTCAAACTCTCGTTAGTGTCCTACAGTTCTTCTGTGTGTGTGTGTGTCTGTCTGTGCGTGCGCACGCACTTGTGTGAGTGTGTGCACTCTGCTGGAGCATGCCTCTCTGGATCACGGGACAATATGGGCCACATCAGATCATACAGAGACCTCATTATTCTCTTTGCACTTCGAGGTCTCTCCAGCACTTGTTAGCTTTCTGTGGCCAATAGAGCTCAATAGAGTTTATTTAGCAATAAAGGCAAAAAGTGGGACGTTAACTCATGGAGGGGATACAGCCATTCATGGAAAGGGAATTAGTCTCTAATTACTAAATTAAGAGAAGAAAAATAAATTCTTAATTCAAGATTCACTGGCTTTTTCCTCATGTTTGGAAAAAAAGAGAAAAGTTTGAACAGGATAATAGAAAGCCAAGACATCAGACGCACACAAGACATGGAGATGTACCTGTTATCTAGCTGTGCAATTGTCTGCTCAGACACACACACACATTTATTTTTTAGAGCACACCCTATTTGCATTCTTCACAGTTAGCAACATAAGGCTTAAAAAACTAAATGAGAATGTGTATTTTTTGGGGGACCGGGGATCAAAGCACTGACCCTGTGGTCTGTGGACAACTGCCTTTACCAACTGAGCTACAGCCACCTGTGTATTTGCTGACTGAATTCTCAGCTAAAAAAAAACGTGTGAAACCATCAAGTGGGCAGTGGGCTTCCCTTTTGCTTATGAGATTTTCTTTGGGTTGTGTTGCTTTCTTTTGTTTAATGTTTTTTTTTCTTCTCTGTAAGTTTTTTTTGTTTTTACTTTTTAATGATTATTAAACACTTATATCCTCGATCTTGGTTCATTACAACATCAAATTACAAGCACACCATTGCCATGCAAAGGGATTTTGCCATTGCTCCTCTGTGCTCAGGCAACACACAGAGGAACAGCCTCTGAGGACATTACGCTGCTTAGAGACCACTCATCTGAGGAGTTTAATGCACACAATACCTGAAGGGAGAAATCAAATGCTTGTTGGGGCCTGGTGGAGGGTCCTTCACAGTCTCTCACCTTTTGAAACTTCAGCCCAGGGTCCCCTTTAACCCCACTCCAATGGCAGTGACCCCCCCCTCTCCTCTTTTTCAAAGGTCAACCAGTATTGGGTACCACACCATTCCATCCTCAAAACCACAAAGAGAGAGAATCAGAATGGGGGGGGGGCATTGAGCTTTTAGCCCCTATTTCTCTCTCTGGGGGTGTATCTATGTCCTTTGTTGTCTCACTCAAGCAATGTAGACTACACATTCATAGAGTCTATGTCCACAAATATCCAGTAAACAACTGTATCTTCATCTCAACCAGCTAACATTTAAATACTGCCAACACATTAACATATCAGCTGTAACCATCACATTAAACTGAGAACAAAAAAGGAAAGTGTATTATATGTCCATCATCACACAGACTTTATTCCTCTATATCAAATCCCATGACAACCTGCTTTGCTCTCGTTGTCAGTCTAGTCCCTCCAACATGGTCATGTCAGGCTTTTGCTGAAATGACTGATGCTGTCTCACATGACCTTAGCTCATGCAACTAAAAGGAACAACTGAAGTAGAGGCCACAATAAACTACATGCACAAATGCCCTCTGGGGTTGTATCTTATATCGCAGGACAGTCTTAGTGCAGGATGCAGTGACAATAAGTACGCAATATTCATACTCTGCCTGGGCTCTGAGTCACAAATACCTAAATCCATGTGTAGTGTGTATCACAACACTCACATATTGATCATGTTTGCAACTAATTATTTCTAAACACAGGAGGGAAATTACAGTTACAATATTGAGACTTTTTTTTAAATTAAGATTAAGGATAATGAAGTATGTAGTAGTCCCTTTCATTCATGCCTTGAAAGCAACACACCTTATAGGCACCCCTGCACAGACACAATTCACCCATGTCTGTAATCCTGCAAATCTGCCACCATGACCCAGGGTAATGCCATGTCACCACAACTGTTTGGCTTCACTTTCAACTCAGCCATGTTGACACCCCACGTCTCCACCGAATCTCTCCCTGACCTCGGCTGCAGCCCTATGGCCTCCCTCCGGTGACATTGCGCCTCCTTCTGCCTTGTCTCAAGCAGCTACCATCGTCTCAGCCACAGCTTGGCCCCGAGCCGAAACCACGCCACACAATAAACCCTGACTCAGGTGGCGTAAATATAGCCTAGCCTGACACTGAGTGGATGCTACATGCACCTGGGATGTAAACAAACTTAAGCATCAAGAAAACAAGCCCCCCCAAGCCTACAGCATCGCTCACAAAAGCTTACAATATCCACCTTTGACAAAACACGATGCCAGATTCTCTTGCACCTGACTTTTGCCTCTACTCCTTCTTTGCATGACATGGGTGTTTACGCCGAGCACCAATTGGCATGACAGCGGTGACCCCCAACCTTTTTTCTGCTTGTCCCCACATCTCATCCCCTCCCACCTCTGTTCTCCTTCCTTTTCTTGTCCCCTCATCATCCATGTCACCCCTCCTCTAACTCTCACTCACACCCCTGCTCTTCCCTCAATGACAATATTCTGGTAATGGTGGCCTTTGTTTTTCTTGGCCCGGGTGCCTGGATTTGTCAGGACGCATTTCCTGCCTGCAGACTGAGGGGGCTGCTGCTGCGTGGCAATCTGGGCTCACTTCTCAGGCAGCTAAACCCTTTGACACTGTGCTTTTTAATTAAAATTACATTATGATTAATCAGGCAGAAGGAGGGGCCCTCCCCCTCACTTGCACTCCCCCCACCTCCCCCTCACTCCTCTATCCTCCTGCTCAGTTTCCAGGCAGGTTTGATTACAACCTGTGACGGACGCTCCTCACTGCCAAGCCGCTAAAGATGTGCTGGCAGATGCGGCAGCCTGGCCAGCTTGTCAAGCTCCGGGGTTGCAGGCAGCCAGGGAGAGAGAGAGACAGAGAGACAGAGGAAGGGAGTGAGTGGAAAAAGTAACAGAAGGAGCAGCGATAGAAAGAATATGGCAAAGAGAATGTGCACAAAGAATGTCCAGGTATGTGACGAGAGAAGGAAATTAGGAGAACAGAGTGGAGATAAGAGAAGTCAAGAGTGACAGCTAGAGACTTTAAATCCTCCAGACACTCGAGAGACTGTGACAAGCCATCAGGCAGACTGACAAGCAGGCAGGCAGGCAGGCAGGCACAGCTCCTGGATGGGCGTATTGATCCAGAGAGCTATGTTGTGGCACACACGCTCCCTCCCAGAACAGAGGAGGACATTTCTCCCAAGAGCTGTACAAGGTGCCTGGAAACAAGAGCCTATACTCAACTCCGGCATCTAGGCTGGTACTTTGGGTCTTTCATATCACAGGTGAAGTGGTCGAATGTAACCCCGGAGCTCCGTTTGTGTGTGTGTGTGTGTGTGTGTGTGTGTGTGTGTGTGTGTGTGTGTGTGTGTGTGTGTGTGTGTGTGTGTGTGTGCGCTTACATGCTTGCTTACTGAGGCTGAAATAGTCATGTTAGAAGTATGTACAGACATAAAAACTAAAAGGTAGAGCCAATGAACAGCATGTCTATGAGACACCACAACAGTCACTTGGTGAGAGTACTCTCATGTTACATGAGCAATGCCACAGGATTTCAATGTTTGTCATCATTTTTACAATTGTTTGACAGTGGGAACCTCTAAAACATATCTTATTGATTTAATGTACCAATCAAGGGTGTTTTTTTTCCTTTGGCTCCCTCCGCGTGTGCATGTAGCAATTAGGAGCGGCTTTACACTCACTCAAAATCAGGTCAAGTGGCTGTCAACACATCATATATACAGCCATGACCCTGCAGCATATATCGTACAGTATAGCTGCGAAATGTCATTTCGCAGCCGTACCATACATGTGTGTGTGGTCACATATTTGTGCATTAAGAGGGGGGGTGCTGGTGATGAGGGGGGTACGCAGGCAAGACCGGAGCATCATCAAGCACATTTCCATCACTCCAAGAAGTGTAACGTGGTGGGCAAAAACTCAAGACAGGAGTTGGATAACAGCGTTGCCTCGCATCAAAAATACTACTGCTTTATGTTGTTGAGACAATTTTTTTATGAACATTAACTAAATAAAAATAGAAACTTTCAAAAGTCTTTAATTTTGTTGTGCTAACCAGATATTCTAAAGGCAACTCTGCAATGAATATTTGAAGATGTTTTAAATATTTACTTTCAAATTCTACCTTTTAATTAAATGTTTTTGTGGCTGCCTGTCTTTCGTAGCTTCCATCCCTTCGGCCCCCCAAGCTGAAACAGGCCTGTATTGAGTGTCCTGTGGCCACATTGACAAGCAGTATTAAAAGCCAGTAGGTGGTCTTTCGCTGTCACCGGGCAGAAGCCCCTAGTCACAGCACATTAATTACACAGTCTCACCAGCTCAAACAAACCTCGCCCGTTCATGCATGGACATGGATTTAGAACAAAACAAAATGCGTGTAAAAATTCAGAATTTAGTCCTGCTCTTGTCTTGCGTTGTGGCCGAAACGTTGTCGCAGACCTGCGGTCATATCGATACCAGAGGAAAGTGAGCAGTCACTATTTTAATATTTTACTTTATAGGAGTTTCATCAACAACCCTGTGATGGTTCTGGAAAGAGAGTTCAATCTGGTTGCAGTTGCCATTTTTTATTAACTCCATAAACACCAATGTTGGGGCTGCTATGAGTGCAATAAAATGTCACTGAGTTTTTCTGTCAATCCATCCGTGATGTCGCTCTGTACTTCTTGTGCACACAAGTGTATGCACAAACGCTGCTGTGTGTACCTGTACAATTAGATACAGGTATAGTGTGTGTACATTCTGTATACATTGAGTGCAGGTGAATGCATGCAGATGTGCACATGCACGGTTTGTCAAAGGACAGAGGACTGTCGCCATCATCCCCCTGACCTGACCCAACCGTGAACTCTGATGCCCTTGCGATCCATACGTATCATTTACCCAACGCTCTCTCTGCCGTCTCGCCTAATGCACAGAGGCACAGAGGCGTGAAACACCTCGTAATGCTCAATCACAGCGGGGCACAGCATGCTAGGAGCCATCCAGAGTGACAGCACAGGGCCAGGGAGGCCGGCTGAGGGAAGAAATGCCACATCCCCCTCAGGGAAAGGAAGAGAGGGAGGTAGAGGTGGAGGAGGAGGGAGAAGAGTGACAAGCTAGAGGGGTTTGGACACTGTGGGGAAAGGGGGAAGGGAGAAGGGGCAGTAGGGGACTTTTCTGACAAACAACAGACTCTTTACATTCACCTTTCAAACTTCTATTTTAATAAAGCTAAAAATGCAATCAAGCTGTTTTCTGTGTGTATCATCTAAGCTTACAATATGCTGCATGCCCAAAATGATCTTCTTTAGAGTGATGTCTAAAAGTAAAAATACAGGTCAGTGACCACACATGTAAAGCCTGATCAGCTACACAGAAAATTTGAAAATCCATGTCTACCATCAACCACAACAACAACAACAACAACAACAACAACAACTACAACAACAACAAAACTCCAGCATTAAATAGGGATCATTAAATCAAAGTGAAATGAGAGAGAAAATGACCTGCATTAATGCGATTAAGGTCTTGGCAAGGCTGCATGCAAGTGAATTTGCCAATGAAAAACATTAAAGCAAAGAGAAGTTGAGCAGGAGGGAGGGAGTAAAAAGATGGAGAGAGAGGGAGAGAGAGATGCAACAGACGGAAGTCACACTTGTGAAGTTGGAGGTGTGAAGGAAAAAGACTTGATCATGTTTAAAGGCAGCTTTTTGGACTGCTGTTTTAAAACCCATCAATGTGCTGCTTAACTCTTTCTTCTCTGAAACAGTGTATCTATTTTTTACACTTTGCCAAGATAAATTCTGGTGCGAATTTAAAAAAAAAAATGCAGCACACTGCAAATATTGGTGAAAATTATTTAAAAGAAGAGTGTTAGTGATGTTATATAAGATTATATTAACTACAAAAACAGAGATTTTTATATTCTAGCAAATGTTCATTATGTTTATACACGAGACGTAAGACACCTCGACCATCATTCAAGACACATTTTTCTGACTCACTGGCACCTTCTCTACTTGTAAAAACCTGACTATCTAGCATCTGAAGAATTTTACACATACATACATAAGCTTCAGAAAGTGTGAGACACTGATGTTGGCAGAGCGATCCATCTGATGCAATTGAGAATAAAACTGTTTTTCGCTCAAAGTCAGCACAAAATTTTCATGAAAGGTAAACAAGAACAGAAACCTGCTTCCACCCTGGCAAAGCCTCCCTTGTCCTTGCCCGTGCCCTGTGGACTCATGCCCAGGCCCCAGACCTCTCCCAGGCCAAGCTGCCCAATGGTCCAGTTAATCATATGCAGCGCCACGAGGAAGCGTACACTGTCCTATGCCAGTTCATGTCTCCATAGGGTGTCGAGACCAGAACCGCAGCGTGAGGGGGCCCTGACAGCCTGGCTTGGCATCGAGTGCCTTGGCTTGGACTTGAAGACAAACGTACCCCTCGGAACCTAAGCTGGTATCCCCTTTGCCCCCTCCCTGTGTTTCTCCAAGTGTCTAGATCCTGCTGAGGGGCTGCTGACCCCACTGACTGTGTGGACAGAGACCCCGCTGACCAACACAAACACTGACATTACCGCCTCTCAGCAGGAAGACAAAAACTCTGAAGGGCAGTGTGTGGGCTCATGTGAGTCATGTATGCATATGTGTGCCACTTTAAAAAGCAAAGGATGCATCCGGACATCAAAGACATTGACACTTGTTCAGTTCCATTCAATTTAGAGGAGTTATGCCAAAGTTAGTCGCCAGTTTATTCAGCAACGGTCAATCGGTCTATGATCGGTCTATGATCGGTCTGTGTTTCTGTCTAAACAGCCACAACATTAAGACCAATTCAAGTAAAATACAATTCCCTTGTGTTTGGCAAATTTTAAGGCACATTTTGGTGCTAGATGGAAAGTCGGAGGATTTGTAAGACATTTTAGATCTATTTCTTTTGAGGATCGGGAATATTTCTGTTAAATCAAATACACATTAATTAAATGGTTTCTGCAACATATCAGACTGGACGAAAGCAATGAACAAAAGCATGACGACTGCTGCCATCCCCAGAGCCACACCACCACAAATGAACAAAAATCACAGTTTACATTAATCTCTTCAAGAGACAGCCATTAAAGGGGACCTTGATGTCTTCAAAGATCGATTTTTGGAAATAAGCCAAATCAAACTAACCACCCTTGCCCACTCACACACTTGTACACATGCTTTTAATCCATTTGCAATCATTTGTTGTCTAAACAGCTGAGTGACCTTGTCTATTTGCCTATGTGCATTCCAGTGCACATTTGGCAAAACCTTAACTGAGACACAAAGAATCCAAACCTAGTATTTTACGCTTTACTCGTTCAACCAGCGGTACGTCAAAGGGAAAAGACAGGTGTAAATCAAAGCACGGGTTCATTTTATTTGTGTTTTTATGTGGTTTGCATCAATGAGCGCTGCCACAAAAGAGCAGCTTGGATTGACAGCCTAGTGGGGCTGGCCTCTGGCCGACTGTGACCTTTGACAAGTCTCTGTCGCTTCTCACCTCCGCAAGACGAGCTCTGTCATACCAACGCACACAACATCACATGCTCCTTTCCCCCATCCTACCGTCGCTTCAATTAGAAGCTTAATGGATGTTTTAGCACTCTGCCACTTTGATGACAGCATCCTAATCTGCCACTGTTGGATCTCTGAGAAGCTGAAAGAAGGGAGGAGGAGGAGGAAGAGGAGGGGGGGATATCTTACAGGTTAGGAGGGGGCACTGACAATATAATCATGGTGAGACACTTCAGTGTGAGGATTTTCTTTTTCTTTTTTTTTTCTGTTTTCACACACGGCAGACCCAAAGGGGTGGTCCTGGTCAGGGCATCTAGCCGGAGAACCTAGTCTCACCTCACTGACATGGAAGCCACCCTGGCTGTCACGTTGCATCTCTGATGCCTAGAGAGGGGGACCATGACCAGCCTGACAGGGGCAGCAGAAGGTGAGGACCCAAAATGCTTGAGACACTTTGGCTCAGAGCCAAAGTCTGCTCCTCCTTTGCTCACCCCCCTCCCCCCCACACCCCCCACCCTCCCTTCTTCCTTCTCCCTCCTGACACTTCAGAGTGTCTATGTAAACTTTTATACTTTATGATCTTTCTAACCTTTACATCTTGGAAATACAATCTGAAAGGATCTGAAAGACCTAATCAGCTAATCAGGCCTTCTGACACAAAGTTCACTGCATTGCAAGTAGCCATTGCCTGCTTTGGAAGACAAATGCCATAAGAGATCAACATGATAAAAACAATCTTAGACAAACTTTTATTCAAATAAGCCCAAATACATGATGCACACATTTACACCTGGTTAAAATGACACTGTGACACAGAGTTTGCTTTCGTGCTAAACCCACAATGACACCTCGCAACACCTTGTAATGAGAAGACAAAAATATATTATTGGCAACACGTGACTTATCAGAAGTCACTTGAAAAAGCGCAAGTGCAAGGTATGTCACACTTTAGTGAGAAAGAAACACATAGAACGAAAGACCCTTTAAGACTGACAGATATGACACTGATGACTAATGTTTTGATACCGTGTGGGTGTTGCAGAGTGAACAAGGGATTCCACATTTGCAAAACAATCTCGACACTCAGTCTCAACAGTTTCAGTCTTTTGGTTGAGATTTGATTTTTTTTTTTTTTTCAAGGTACTGAACCTTGTCACGTTTTGCATTCTGCATCTGAAATAGAAAATGGGACAAAATATTTGGAGCAAATTTGCTTCAACAGAAGAAAGATAAATAAATTAACCTGCCAAATTGATTGATTTGAAGTATTGATTAAGAAAAATTGATTAATATTAATTGATTAAGAAAAAAGTCTAAATTTATTTTACATATGTATAAGCTTTATTGTATAGTTTCACCATGTTAAGAGTACAGTATATATATATATATATATATATATATATATATAGCTGCATTTGACTCATATGAGAAAAAAATGAATGCTACTGTGTGTGTCACTTGGTGCTGTTCAGTGTATCTAGGTACAAGGTATAAGGTGATGCAGCTGCAGGACTTGATCTCAGGCATTAGTAACCTCTCAGTACCAAGTAACAATTTTGTGATAACTCCCGGAGAACCAGCTCAAACTTGCTTGTTTCAGTTATGGTTTTATTAGTGAAGGGAGCACTTGCAGCATGCTGATGATGTCAATCTAGTAAGAACAAGAAAACCACAGTTGTTCCACTCAAGATAACAGATTTCATGCCCCTCATCCAGTACGGCTGTAGTACTGATGAGAAAATCTTCTTTGCTGGTTTTATTTACAGTAAGAAGCTTTTGCATTTTAGTTACAAGGTAAAGACTCTATTGCATTAATTGTGAATACTTTCTGGATGCACTGGAAAGCAGGAAACATATATAATTGAATAATATTTTGAATTATATTACATTTCCCCACCTCACTGAAGATTATAATGACTTTTGAAACCAATGCTACACTTTCAACGTGTCTTTTAAATGTTAAAACTACAGAAATTAACGAAGTTGGTGTGCATTTAAACCTACAATAGGGAGAAAAGAGAATTATCTGTCATTTGTTATGTTTCCCCCAAAAAGCACGTTGAGCTCATATACGTCATTTTTAGGAACAAGCAGAATGCATCTGAACATTGTAGACAACACAAACCCACTGACTTTTCCAAACTGACTCATATTGGTGTTTACAGTTGTCTGACTTTTCCACCTATGTTCCAGATGTGTCACCAATTAATCACAGTTAACAGAATCCAAAGATCTTTGATGATAAAAGACTGGACAAAAACTATGAACTCCGACATACATTTAAACAACGAAGCCCACATCCCACCTGTACACATATGCTGCTGCACAAGGACATCTCATTGCTTCCTGTTAGGCCTTTGCTACTTAGAGTGGGTCATCAAAATTCTGATCTGACGCCAGCATCGGGGCAACATTACAGAAAAAAAAACTCCATCCACACACCCATTCATTCATACAGTGCATCTGCACCTCTCCCTCCCTGATCCCATCACTCGGTGTTACACAGTTGAACTTGTGCCCCCTGCCTTCTTGTTGACCTCCTTGGTGGAGTGCTGTGAACCCACCACTGCCCCCTCCTTCAATCCACTCCTCCTCCTCCTCCTCCTCCCCCTTGTTTCAGCTCTTTCAGTGCAGCAGACTGCTGATCCCGCCTGGCCGCCCCTTGCCGTCTCACAGAAGTGCGAAAATAAGATGGCATTGGATCTATTAACACATTGGGCTGAGTGTTAGTGAGGGGGCCCCAGCCGAGACCACTCTACCAAGGTCCACCGACTTCCATTCTGGCCTGCTCCGGCCGGGGGCAAAGAGGAAGGCTGCGGAGAGGGGTCGGTGGAGGGGGTGTGTAGACTGTAGGCAATTAGAAATATCTGAGAACCATAGGAGGGGGTAACGAAGAGGCAGCAGTGGGGCTTGAGTTTTCTGTACAGGGCATGCTGAGACTTGTCCACTTGAAATTTCACCTGCTCGTCAACAGCATGTCAGTTGATGGACTGATTGGAGCACAGATCAATAGCTACATGACAGGACTTGTGTGGTTTGACAAAAGAGAAGTTTTGCACCGACCAACAATCCTGAATAAAGACTTATAGAGCCTTAACATTTGTTGGGATTGTGATATTTGAATTCATTTCTAGGGGGTCCAGGGTGTGTTTCATATGGGGGTGTGTCGGGGTGTATTTCCGTGTTCGTGTTGCGCGCAGTTTATTACACACGTGCGTGTATGTGTGTGCAATCGCACATGTGCAAAAGCATCCCAATCAGTCAGCATATTTTCTATTCATGAAGGTAAAACATAAACTGCCACATAAACTGCCATTTCTCAGATAACCTTGTTCCAATGTTATGATGACTTTACATGTGCTCGCATCCACAGGATTTCACTCCTGAACTTGTTGGCACGATGAGATGTAATGTGTGTGTCTCCGAGTGTCTCTCCGAGTGTCTCTACCTCGGTGCGATTACACGCCCACAGATCTACCAGCTCCATCACAACAGCAACAAAAATAAATAAATAAACCTCACAACTTTTTGTCACACTTCAATCACATAACATTAACGAACCGCATGTTGGGAATTAATAGAAGGTGTTTGCTGCTATTTATTTGACATTGCTTTTTTAGCAAACGATGAATGAATACACACGCGCACAATTTCAAGACAAAAGAGGCAAAAATGCAGTTTTCTTATATGTTCATTTTTCTTTTCAACAGTTCACAGGATTACTATGTAACATTATTGCTTATTCTGTTTCTCACACTGGCAGTGGAAGCAAATTCCACCATCTCCCCTCTGCTGTACAGCATGTGGCCCTCCTTCAGAGGGGCTGGTTACCAAGCAGATTAGACAAGATATTTACAGGTGTGAAAAGATGCATTTTTCTAATACAGTGTGAAATTCTTCTGTTAAGTGCGCTCTTTCCAATAAGCCTGTTCACAATGGGATGAGAGAGAGGAAGAGAGAGAGAGAGAGAGAGAGAGAGAGAGAGAATCCAAGAAGCGAGTTGTCTTGTTTTTTGGCTCTGTATTTTAAAAGGAGCTGAGGCGTAGCTGAGCGCAAGTCTTAAGAAAAAGTGATAAAATATACAGTGAGAAAAGCTCTCAAAGTGTCGAGAAATTAAAGCGGAGTGCAGCAGCAGGGCGGGGGATGTGGGGGGGTGGAGGTGGGGGGGTGGGGAGTCGGTTGTCGGGAGGTGGTGGTAGAGCAGCGATCAAGATGACTGCAATCTGCTTATCTGACTCCAGAGAGGGCTTGTCCTCAGCGGCCTCAGACTTTGCCTGTGTTAGTGGCATCATATCTGCTGGATGATAATAAGCATGTTATTAGTTATGTTGGAGCTTATGATGTATCTGTTACAATTGCTTTTGTCATAATGCTGAGAGGGAAGGCTTCCCTTTCTGTTGCCTGTCATGGCTCTACAAGCTCTTATCTCCTGAAATAAAGCAAGTTTAAAAAAAAAAGGAGAAAAAGAGTGGGCACAGAGTGCAAACACAGTGTTACGGAAGAGGAGGGGAAGTGGAAGAAGCTGCGTTTGCATGTGGGTAAAAGCATGGGAGTGTGGAGGAAGGGGTGGGGATGTGGGGCTGTAGGAGTGTTGTGACCACACGCCCTCACCCGTAGAGCATGGCTTGGAGCCCAGGCAAGACTGAGCTGGGCCTGCCCACCTCGCTATGGAGAGAGGGCCATTCTGTACAGGAGTCAAGAACAGCAGCGCAGGGATCAAAATGCTGCAGTGCCAACTCTTCACCCTGTGATAAACAAACAAATTATCCTAACTGGTAAATTCCTATGATTAGCCTTTGTAATAACGAGTCTCTGGGTGGACTATGTAAATTAAGTGCAAACCTGGTGAGTTGTAATCTAACACTTGTTATTCATGAAACCGAAAAGTGCGGGAAAGGTTAAAATCACATAAGATAAATGAATAATTTTTAATTATACAAATAAAGGACACAGAAATAAGCATAAAAATGGAACAGAACAAACATGATTTAACATTTTTAGGCTCTGCTTTCCTATTATTACCAAAAAAAAAAAAAAAAAAAAAAAAAACACCTCGTCAATTCCGTCAAACAACTGTGAGATTTTACCCCAGAGAGCATAGTGCAGCGAAGCTTGTACAACCATGGTTTCTTTTGATGCCTGGCTAAATAAAACTCTGGCTCCCCATTTATCCATTTCTGCCAGTTGTATTAGCAGCTTGTACGGGCGACGGCCTCTCTTTCTGCAGCCCTCTCCCACCATTTAAAGTGGTGACACAAGGCTTGGCCAAGCAGCACGATGGGGGCAGAGAGACCCCCCTAATTAATGGAGGCAATTTTGCCGCTTTCAACAAGCCTTACATTTCCTTTATTGAAAGGATTAACGTGGTGCATTAAGATGTATTTAACCTCCAGCACTAGCTCTGTTTCAATAAGTAATAAACAGGCCATTAAATGGAGTGGGGGGCTCAATTAAAGCAGACAAAGGCCACTGTGCTGAATGTGGAGCGAGGGGTGGATCAGGGGAGCTAGAACAGGGTTTGCTGTTCGAATTTAGCATCTGCCCAAGCAGCTCATGGTGAGCTGAAAGAGAAAGGGAACTGACTCAAAGCCGACTGCTGATGTACGGACACAGATTGCAGAAGACCCATCCTGGTCAATTTAGTAGAAAAGGCTTCAGAGAAATATACATATGCAAATAAAAAACATATAACCTTTTTCCACATTTCTTCTGTTTAAACTAAACTAATTTTATTTCTGTTTGAATGTTCTGGTGACATTGTTTTAAAAAAGATATATGTGGTCTACCCACAATGTAAGTTGGAGCCAGCGATCTCAGAAATCTATTTTCTAAGTTGTTGATTTTACAAAACAATCAACCGCCACCATCTTAGCCGTGCCAGAGCCCCTGCTGAACAATGATGGTATTGTTCACTTGGAAAAGAAAACTGGCGTGGGCTGCTGCATTTATCAATTTTCCCTTTCTCTTTTCGCCCACTACTTGTTTGTCATGGCATGGCGAAGGCCCATTTTGGGCCCAGCAGGTTGTCCTGTGCGCATGGCATCACCTAAAATTAGTTCAAGTCAGCGGTGGCCTTTTTGCAGCTTTGCCACTGCGGATGTGTGCAGATCCAAAAAAACAGCTTTGTCTCACTCGCTTTTCATGTTTGTGAGGAACCTTGTTTTCTTTGTGTTTTATGTCCTTAGTAGGAAACATTAAACTAGTGCAAATTACAAAATAAACGTGTGATTTGTCTTCAAGTTTGACAAGTGTTTTTACAATTTCTGGTTTCAATTGAATAAAAATATCCAAAATCCATCTCGCAATACAACATAAATCATAGAAAATACAAATTAGGAATCGACTCTCCAGAATTGAACTCCACATAACAGAAATGACAGCCTTGTCATGCGCTTAAGTGTTAATTAGTTTTCAGATGCTCCCTCCCCATCTATCTTCTATCATTAGTGTATTGAGAATGACGTGGCTCAGTATGGTGAATACATTCCCTCTCGCATGTCATTAGCCAGCTCTCATTGCAGGATGTTTTGGAACTGCTTTTCTCGGATCGTCCTTCATTTAGATGTTTAGCCTGAAACTACATTTCAAACCTGTTTGTCAGGGTGCTTGGTGTTTGCTACAGAGGATCTGATCTCAGATGAACACTCTGAACACGGTGTGCCCTGAACAAGCACAAAACCATGAATGAAACCATGACACAAACCCTCAGTCCAAATTATGTTGCTCCTAGCCTGCAGGCGTGCATTACGGTTCCCTGTGTGCAGGGAAAATGAGAGTGAATTACAAAGCGTATGGTTGAGCAAACATTGATAAAATAACTCTACCTCATTTTAAATGTTTTCTATTCTAGTTCTAATGCGTTTTTGTTTTTTTGTTTTTTTGTGCTGGTGGATCGTTAGAGCTCAGATGAAGCTTGTTAGCACCAACAACTTGTAAAAAAAAATTCAATGCTTCTAAACCAGTGGCATGAAAAACAGAAGCAAAATGTTCCATCCAATTTAACTAAACAGCTCAAGTGTAAGATAAAAAAAAAAAAAATACATATATATTACAATATATTATGCTGTCATCAATCATCACACAATCTCAAAATTTGCTCTCTGTGACAAAGACTGTTATGCAATATAAATAATTTATGAGCAAATAGGTGGCTACATTTGAATTCTTCCACACACTAACACCCCTGTAGCTTCTTGTAGCAGCAGATGAAATTAAATGGCTACATGTACATTTAAAACCTTCGACTTGACAATGGTGGATTGGTTCCACCAAGAAATACAGTAACAAACAATAAGTGAAATAATGTTCACACACATGCAGCTACTACCTGTAAAAGTTGTATAAACATCATCGTATGTAATTTTTTTTCTATGGCCAAAGGTGTTGTTTACCTGTATGTTTTGCACTCATTACTTTCTCCTAATTTGAAAATTCTTGATAGCAGCTGCCTGGCGTGAGACTGTTGAAGAAATACCATTAAAAGATCCATTAAAAACATGCTGTTGTTCTCAGGATTACTCCATATGATACAAATATCATGAGTTATGAACAGCTTTTCAGAAACTTTGATTTTTTTTATTGTTAGTTTTTAATTTCCATTCAATTCATCTTTATTTATATAGTGCCAATTCACAACATTCATCTCAAGCCACATCAAGACTATAAAGATTTTCATGTAAATTCATGTTGTAAACATGATTATATTTTTAATCATGACTAAAGTAAAGCTTTGTAACTTTGCACTGACTCAAAATATATTCCTCATAGAGTGTGTTCACACTTAATAAATTCTACAGTATATTGGACCCCCCAGATCAATTTTTCACAAATCCTAAATTTACCTCATGGGGCTTCTTAATCTGCACGATGGACGGCAACCTCTGTCCTGTGACCCTCGAAGTGGATAAGAAAGAAAAACATTCACATGACATATACAAAGGAAATCTGAGCATCAGCAACAGAGAAGGGACGTGTCTGTCATGGTAACATCGTACATCCTGGTTTGGGACTGGACTCTAGTATCTTGGACTTTGGTATCCTGGACTCCGTGTTTCCTGTGTGGTTTTGTTCTGAGGTTTGCCTTTTGTTTAAGTCAGTGTTTTGGTCTAGTCTCTAGTTTTCTCCGCTTGTTTCATCCTAGTTTTTCATGCTTAGGTTTGCTTGTGTGTTCTTCAGTTTGCCAGTGCTTTATGTTTAGTTTGTTTGTGTCTGCGTCCCCTTAGTTCTGTTTATGTGCTCCCCCAACTCTGTTACTTGGGTATCTTTCCCTTCCAGTGTGTTTTAAGTTGTCCTCCGTTTTACTTTAATCAATATTACGTGTTATCCTTTGTTCAGCAGTTTGTGTCAATTTATATTTCTGTTAGTCTCCTTAGCCTTACCCTTGTGTTTACCCGCTTCAGTAGTTTAACGTTTATCTGTGCCTTATTTATTTAGTAGCCTTTGTTTGTTCTTTCATTTCCTAGTCTAACTTGTCCCTGAGCCTTAGCTGTGTTTATTTTGGTAATTCTGTTCCCCTCTTGTTTTCAACGTCCACTCTGTTGTCACCTTAGATTCTATTAAGTTAACTCATTTCGTGTGTGCTGGTCCTGTTCTGAATCCGGTTTCTAGTATCCTCCTGTTAGGAGTGACCTCTTTTCATCATTTACATCTCTGTAAATAAAAGCCCCTTATTTGCAGTCCCTCTCAGTCTCTTCACTTGGGTCCTCCCTTAACCAAAACCGTGACAGTGTCTACAGAAATTAACATTATGGACGATTGGACTGACAACATTGTAGATTGTAAACATGAAGAATAAGCTCAAAGAGGATGTCGCACTTCATAGTTACACTTCATGCTCTAAGCGCAAGTAGTGTAACTTTTACAGTTTCCATAAATACAGTATTATTCAGCAAACCAGCCATTCCCTGCATTTTTAAAACAACGGGGGAAATTAACATTAAGGAGTCAAATCTACTCCTAATAACACCCCTGAAAATCCAAAGCCTGCTAACATTAGTAACTGAAATCAGAGCTTCCTGTTTGGAGACATTTCATTGGATATTTGCTCTTCTTAAGCTTCTATAACTCTCATTTCAAACTAAAAGCCATTCGTTTAAATCAGAGTGACGTTTTAGGAACCATGAAAGACGTCTAGAAGTTTTATTTGAAGGTGTTTTCAGCAGCACTTCAGTACATTCAGCATTTAATGGAGTTGGCTGCAGTGCCAAGACTGGCAAATACCACTCCTGCTGTGTTCTTTGCACCCTGGTCACAGCTCTCAGAGGTATTCCCAGCCTGTTGAGCCAGTGAGGGGAAGAGAGAGCATCAGATGAAAGAGGAGTAAGGAGAGCGAGAGAACATATGAGATGGGAGAAAGCGAGGAGTTATGGAAGTGTAAAAGAAAAAAAGAGTGATGAGGTGAGACACACCTTGTGTACACACACCTTCTTGCCTCAGAATCACAGCTTCAGGCCTAGTTCGGGGTTTTGAGGCTCCCTCCCTCCTCCCTCTCTGCTCTTTTTATCGCCTTCCCTGAGAACTGTCATTAAGTCATGTGATTGCATAAAGTGTATAATACCAAGTGACCCACTCAGCAGAAACCAACTGTGCCTGTGTGAGAAAGCCTCTAATTCACATACATACACGAATACATTTTGGTAATGATTTGATACTTGCATGTAAGCAGTGCTTCTCTCAGTTTGTGAGCACTTAGATGTCAATGTATGACAGGAAATGGAGCTTGTTTGTTATTGCTAAACGTGTTCGTTAGTGTGTTAACCAAGCTGGTTCAGTGGGAACTAATCTGTGACTTTTGCAGTACCTGTGCACCTTTTTTAGAAAACATGAGGGTGCTGTGCTTAGTTGATCAAGCAGTCGTGCACAAACCAGAGAGTCACGATGATCCATGTTATTAGATAATAGGGATGTTCAATTACTTGTTTTATCATTTGTGAAATAGGGCAGAATCTGAACACACAGCAAACAGTTATACTATGCGTTGTTCTTATAGTCACCTTTTACCAAAGGAAACAGGAAACTCAAGTTGAGCCACAAACACTATCAGGGGTGTGTTTTACACAGTGCATCTTCTTTGCCAAATTGTCCCATTAAAACTCAAATGAAACTCAGATCCAGCAACTGTGAATAAAAGCATACAAGAGGAATTAAGATCCTCTTCTCTAAAGTTCTGTGAACTCTGTCAAAGCTGCCTGACTTCCCATTGTGTCACTGTGCTGAACTGTAACAAAGTTGCAGTGGCCTGAGCCAAGACTGGAGGCCTCAGCTGTGGATGAGTGGAGCCAACGCATGGTGAAGGCCTTTACTGGGGTGACGAGAGCAGGGAGCAGGGAGCCAGTGCATGTTAGCTAGCTAGAGCGTTTGGTAAAAGTGCAGACAGCTTGGGAGGTGCTAATGAATGCCGGGCATTGCTAACCGTACTGTACCCAGGCTCCGGGCGCAGCCTGGCAGCCTCCTGTGCCTCCTGCCCATGCGAAATGTGAAAGATCAACCGGTTGGAGGGAGCAGACGGGAGCAAACACACACACATGAGCGCGCACACACTTTTTCAGTTGCACACACACACTCAAGTGTGCTTGTGTACAGAAGTACACACATCACCATGCATACACACATATAGGCATACACAGACCCACACAGACTCACAGAAACACACCCACACTCCGGCACAAACGCAGGCTCTGGCTCACTACGGTATCACATCATGAGGGCTCCAGCCAGGCCAAGCCATGAGGCCTCAGCTGAGATGATTCAAGACTCCCCGCTGGGTCCTCACTCAATCAGCCAGGTGGAGCTCCACACCAGAATGACAGCAGAACTCCAACACTTCATGCTACAGCCTCTAAATGTGGAAATTAATTTATGCTAATCAACGTTACTGGTTATATGAGTAATGTATAGATTTTAATTTGTGAATACAAGACAAATATTTAGACATAAAATATAATTTAAATACAAAAATGTTGAAGAAAGTTTGTCCTTTCTGGTTACTTAACTCTTTCTACTGGAAATCATAAGAGTATAGAATAGAATATATATTTCTTCCTATATTTCAATTAAAATAAATAAACCAGAATAGGCATAAAAATAAATCGATATACATAAATGTTCTCTAAAAGCGCTCACTACAGGCTACAGATCTTGGAGAATTTAAGATGATACAACTATATGAAACGGAGGAAATATTTGCATCATTGTTTTAAAAGCCTTTTTTTTTACTTGATATTTGTTCCAGTTATACCTCTATAATCTCCACATTCGGTTCAGTTCAGTTTGAAATAGAAATCTCAAAGCATTTTTATGTTAAAAGAATATATATGGCATGTAGATTATCCGGGCCTAATACGAAAAGGACGTCTACTTTTGAATCACACTGGCATACAGTTTCAGAAAACAATACCTGGAAAAAGTGGCTTTAAAATTTATTGGAAAAATAACACCGACTTTACTTTGGAAGAACTACGATGATGTCCTAAAACGTTTTTCTTATTCTTAAAATCATCTTCACATTTAATAACGTTGATGGCATGACCTTACAGAAATAAACTGAGCTTAATATTCACTGTGTTTAAATCTTCATCAAATATCAAGTGAAACAAAAAGGCTTTTAAAACAATGATGCAAATATTTCATCCAATTCATATAATTGTATCATCTTAAATTCTCCAAATGATAATCTATATCTACATCTACACAGGAGTGCTCAACGGTCGACTGTCCTCATTGTGTTGTGTTGTGTTGTGGTAAGTGTAACTATCAAAGGGGAGACGTGACAGAGGACGAGAGTAATATTTAAAACAATGAAACATATTAGACAAAGGTGAGGAAGAAGGGTTGTACGTGTTAACATATGACCACATTTGATCTTAGCGGAAATGTTGAAAATAGATGGCCCGAAAAGGTGTGGTTTAAGTTGTAGACTGACCTCCTGTGGTGACCCAGCTGTAACAGGGATCACTGTGAAAGCTGTGAACTCTCATCAGAAACACATTCTGATAATGGAGAGATCAGCTGCTCAAATATGTAAGTACACGGTGAGCTCGTTTTTTTTGCTCTCGTTTGACAACCTGGCAGGAAAGCTTTGCCCTATTCTACACTTTACTTCTGTGAATAATACCCAGCTGTATAAGATGAATCATATCAACCATTTCAGCTAATGAATATTCATCAATTACTGTTTTGCACATATCTTACCTCAATAGAAATGGATAGTTATAAATGTCAGAGTCACAGTTACAATCCATGTCTTACCATCTGCAGTATCCTTTCACATTATTGCAAATGGTTGGTCAATTTTTAAAGCTCTTAACAACGTTAATAGTCAAAAGCATGTTACCAGTTTGCACACAGCCATTTTCTGTATATCACTGAATCCATTAAATTGCAAATATAACTGAATTCTCAAGTTTTTAAATCCAACTCCCACCTGACTTTTAGGCACAAATTGTAGAGTCTCTGATTTTTTTTTCCCTCTCAACTTTCTTCTTCACAGTAACAGGCATTCTTGAGTAAGTTGAGTCTCATTAAACACGCTTTGCAAGTTGTCTGGAGATGTATCTATTCATTAGCTTCAAAAGGGTGTCATGTGTATGAATTATGCTAACAGGATCTAATTAGCAGATGCAAATGAGGTTAGTCAAAATTGTACTGAAAAGACAGAAGAAAAGCTCCATGGGATAGTTGGAGCTTGACAGCTCACCAACCGCCCCCACGCTGGGCACCAAATGTGATGGTTCGCCCCTGCTGCTGCACTATACAGGAGGCAGGACTGAACCATAAACACAGACGTGGGGTGGACAGCTGTTCAGAGGTGTGCTCATCAAAATTGGTAATGTTTTTGATTTTTAAATACTTATCATCTCGCTCAAACATTGCAAAATTAGTCATTGATGTTAATTTAATATCAAGTCCTTACTGCTGATGAAGGTCTACTCAGACTGCTTTGTTAGTTAAGTTAGCCCCCAACTCTTCACGCCACCCCCACTTTTGAACACACGAACACAAACACACACACATACACACACAGACACACACACACACACCCTTTCGTGTCCCACAAGAAACAAGTTACACAACCAGCTGATGGAACTCCAGAATCCGGCGTGAAGAGGACTCACTAATAGCAGCCGCCTACAAGCTCCTGCCATTCTGACATCAGTGGCCCCAGACTGCAGAGAAGCTGGCGGGACTTAGGGAGCATGCCTTCTGGCCTCGGTAAGGACTGCAGCATGTCACACACACAGCAAACAGACAAACACACACACACACACACATTTCCATCCTGTAGTTGGAGTCATGGTTAAGATAACTCCCATGCACAGCAACTAGTGACCCCAGTTATGGTAGAAATCTGGAAGCTATGGTGAGCAGAGAGTGTTCTGAACAGCCACTTCAACCAAATGAATCCTGCCTAGCCTTAAGTTTCATTCCAAGCCATGTCAGCCCCTCTAAGACCAAAATACAGGAGTCAATATGCACTGGCTTCTCAATTACAGGGAAGTTATAGCTACAAAAAAGAGAGAATTCATCACTAACTAATGACCAGCTAACACAAAGAGTCATTACACCTGTTTAAAGCTGATTGATAGGTGACAAGGAGGTACAACTAGCACTGCATGAGGGTAAAGTGTGCTAGCACATAGTCTGGATGACCCATGTCATAACCGCAGTGAATAAAGCCACATATTGGTTCAGTTACACCAACATTTAGTTATTCAGCTATATCAACGATCAACATACCGTAACTCATTTTGATACGTTGCAGTAGGAAAAATGCAAACAATTAAATTATTGAATTAAATTATTAAATTAGTAAAAACTCCTGCAGTACTGGCCTGTTTGTCAGTGTGACAGAAGGGTAGAAATGAACACGTTTGTTCATGCTGCCTTCCTTCCTGTTGAAAGGAAATGTTAAAAACGGCAGGAAGTTCATGAACTCTTATTCCTTCCATATACATACATACATACATACATACATACATACATACATAGATACATACATACATATATATATATATAAAGAGAGAGAGAGAGAGAGAGAGAGAGCGAGAGAGAGAGAGAGAAATATATGAAAGACATAAGTATCAATAGACCTGATACTGAACACCCGGTGCACTGTTAGCAGGGCAGTAACAAGTAAATTTATTTTCATGGGTCCATGCAGGACTCGATGGCCCCTTCGGTTTCGTCTTTAAAATTCTGCTCACTCTAAGTAATTCTGAAATAGATTCAGTGAAATCCAGTTGATAAAGTGAAAGGGAAAATAGCTTTACGGTGGTGCGAGACCACCCACTCACATCCTCTGCAGCTCTGAGTCACTGCTAACCACTGTTAACCACACAGGTGAAATAAACCATATAGTTGTACACAACACCTACATTAAAAAAACAAAATTATAAATGTCAAAGTTCTAATTAATTCTACACTGCATGTCCCACTTTCCCTGTCGACACTATGACAGAAAACAATTATTATCACAGGCTAACTGATGTTTCGTTACATTGAGTGTAACTGTGGCTGCTCTTTCCATGGCGAGCTCCTTCATACGTCTGGCATCTATAGTTGACAACTCTATAAGCGTATAGCAGAGCTAAAAAGCCTAACAATGGACATAATTAATTGCTAGAGACAAGACATGAAAACAAAGCAAAAGCAGTTTTCTTCTTTGTTCATTTCGCCTGCAGCAGACCTGCTGTCTTCACACCTCCCACGTGTTGCATTGTCCCCCACACAGCTACTCACACAGACACACAGCAGAAACACATAGAGACCCACACTCACACATATATATGAAGACCACATCAGCCTGGGGCTCCCCTTTTTTGTGCTTCTGCACAGGAGGTGTGATCACTCATCATACCGGTGAGGAGGTGGGGAACATTCTTTAACCAGGGGTGGAAGGTATTAGACTGTGTGTCCTCCTCTGCCACATCATGTTTTGTATTGATGCCTGGTATCATTTGGGGATCCCCTTGATGCATCTATCAGATCTGTGAAGGACAGTTATTGTTGGGGTGTCACCAGGGGAATGTGGTTCCCTGCACGGTCATATGATTACTGTTGTACTTTTGAGCATCTTATTGCGAAAATTTTCATTGTGTAAAATGCAAAATGCCTTGAAAATAAGTCCGACTTCACTAAGTTAAATGAACATTACAACCTTTTGAGAAAGGTTCTTATTCGCTGTCATCTCGTCCTCTGCTCCGACCGAGCTGTGGGTCATATCCAGCACTGCAAGACATGACAACAATGTCAGGAGTTTGTTTTTCAGTCATTATTTTCTCTCCCTGTAACCTATGTAACACGTGAAAGGCCTGTCATAAATAATACGATGGCTTTTCAATCTACGTAGTTTGTAATGACTTAATGATGGTTGAAACGACTGAAATCTTGTATTTGAAATCAAGTATGATCTTGATTAGCTCCCACCAAGCTGTAGCTGAACTGCATCAGAGGCTTTGAACTTTCCCCTGTCCTGTAGGTGGAATCCTGTTGAATCCGTCTCACTCTGCTGAGGACGCATGGTGGCAAAGCCGCTGTACACGATTGATATCTTATTCAAAGTATTAAAAGTAAAAGTACTTGACTATTTTTTTCCCCTCTGTCCCTTTATGTGGACCAGTGAAGCTTTATGTTTGGGGGGGGGACATTGACTAATTAATGTTTTTTTTGTTTGTTTGTTTTTTGGTCTTTTTGGCTTATCCCATGAGTTCAGGGTCGCCACAGCGGATCATTGTCTGCATGTTGATTTGGCACAGTTTTTACGCCGGATGCCCTCCCCAATTTCTACTGGGCTTGGAGCGGCACTGCACAGCTGGGGAGGGGATTGCGCTGTTAGGGGTTCAGTGGTTCTTGCCCAGAGACCCTTCAACGTATAGCCAGGGCCAGGGATTGAATCAGTGACCCTGTGGTCCGTTGATGACTTTACCAACTGTGCTACAGCCTCCCCCCCATTAACTCACTAATTAATGTTAATAGACATAAATGTTGGTTTGAAGCTGATTAACGATATGAGGCTTTTTTTCAGTTTTCTTTCTAAACTACTCTTGTCGAATGAGAAGAAGAGGTAGGCATTAGCAATTCCAAGTTCAGGAAGTATAAAAGAAATAAATTACTGCACACCAGTTATCTTTGAGTACTACCAATATGTCAAATACATCTTTTAAATAAGACCATGGAAGGAGAAACTGACACAATGTTTTTCTCACTAGTGATTTGTTTTCATAAAAAAATGGAAATGTGTAAAGTGGCGTGATTGTAATGCAACTTTGATTAGAAATGTAGTGGTGTAAAAAGTAGAGATATTTGCTCTTAGATGTAGTGGAGTAAAAGTCAAAGTAGCCTTAATTAAATCTACTTAAGTAAAGTACAGATACGCGAAACATTTACTTAAATACGGTAACAAAGTATCTGTACTTCGTCACATTCCGCCACTTCACTTCGCTTAGCTGAACACAGAAAGTGAAAGCATAAAACCAAAATCATATTAAAACCATAATTTTGTCTTAGATTAACTGGCAGATACAAGTATTTTTGCTAATCTAGACAAACCAGCGCTGACCCCAGCTTCACACATTTCCTTAGTTTTAAACTGTTTACCTTTAACATGGAGCTAAACTCAAGGCAACGATACAGCACGACAAGGGCCTTAAACGCTGTTATTAAACTCCATGAATCACTGACAAAAGAATTGAGGCATGCCCCTCTCTCTGACTGGGGCATGAGTTGAATCATCTAAGTGACACCTTTCTTTTCATTTTTTTCAGTTTGAACCAACTGACACTTTGCTACTATTCATTTCGTCCTGCGCGTGTACCCACATGAGAGAAACACGTCTGAATTTTCCAGTAGCTACAATCGCTCAACAGACACCACATTTTTTAAAGAAAGTCTGGAGCAGTAGCACTGGGTACGTGTCCATGCTGTCTCGGCCGATCTGTTCTATCAAGGTCTACAACCATCGGATGAACCTCGAAGGAAGCGCTCCTCCATCAGACAGAATGTTTGGTCCATGTGTCTAGACCTCCACCATGTCTGACCCGCCAGCACAGAAGGACACACAAACACTCGACAGACGATCATAAGGAACAAATACAGGCAGGCTCTTTCCGCCATGTGACTTGGATATGCATGCTCACTGCTGTTCATAATTTCTTATTATTGACACCCACCCCTCCACATCCACATATACACTTGTCAAATATGACACCTCTACCCACAATGAAGAGACCAGGTTCTCAGCACTCTGCAAACCTGGCTAAAGCGTCCCCCCTAGTTTATCTGCAAGCCACATATGAGTGGGCCTTCCCTTAAAAGACGTGATCTTAGTTCTTAGACAGGAAGGCCTTTTGCTCCGTCCTTTGCATCTCTCCTCTGCTCTCCAGTCAGAGAAGGACACCAAACCATGGACCACTTCCATGCTATGTGGGAGTCCCTGCTGTTTCAGTGGCTGCCAGGCAAGCAGCCTCTTCCCTCTCCCTTCGTAGCGTTTGGCTCCATAACCACGGGAGCCCATCTGATGTGGTCCCCCCATCTGACTAGCAGCTCTCTTTTCCCTAGTCCCAGACGGCTGGAGGGACAGAGCAGACGAAAGGGGCCGCAGATTGTTGTAGACCATTTACATGTAAATACAGAGACCAGGCCTGGGTCTGGGTTCAATATTGAAGGTGTCCGCTGCACTGAGGTCCCTCTGTGTGTGCATATATGGGCGTGCGCGCGCACACACCTACAAGTGTATATGATTGACTGTGTGTTTTACCACGTGCATGCTTGTGTGTGCCTGAGTGTATGTGTGTTCTCATGTATGTACATGGCGTGATCCAGTACATCTAAATTATACAGCTGCCAAATTGCTGCAAATGTTTTAATACAAAAGCATTCTGTGGTCTCTAATTATATCTAATGGCTGCTGGATGCATTTCTTCAGAGCACAAATATCAGCCTTTTCAGCGAATAATTTGGCATTTTATCAACTAGTTTATATGTGATTGCACAAAGCAATAAAAAGAATTAATAATACTGACTTAAACGAGTCCAGTACACAAATAAAGAAGGCCTTACCGCGGATACGTTTACTTTTTTGTTTGGACCTTCTAGCAATGTGAACGCTGCATCCATCCCTGATTCACTGAGGTGGGGTCAACCTTAAACCATTAATCATGTCTACATAACCTCCCTCCCACTAACATATGCCTCTGGTTGGTAGACAGTAAGTCAGTTAGGGCTTTCCTCTGTGTCGCTCTAGAAGCTTTCATACCAGGAGATAGAAGTGTTAAAACTCTACATTCTCACTTCTGACTCACTGATTTAACCACATTGAGGCAGGAGCAGCAGCAGAATACTCCTGTGGTGTAAATCTGTTTGTGTTCCCTGTCCAACAAAAAAAAAAAAAAAAAAAACGGCAAGAGGAGAAAAAAATACAGGGTCCTCCTGAAATGCAGTTTCTGAGTCAGGATTAGCAATGTGATAAAAGCCCAGCTTGTTTGGCAGTAATAGTGCTATGGGAAAGGACAGAGAACCAGGGGTGAGCTGAGCTGGGTTGATGTGTCTTGGTGGCCCTGGCTGGACGGTTGATGAGCGCAAGCGTGGGACCATCTACCCCGCCGTCCACCCCTCCCAAACCAGCTCACCCCAGCTCTCCTTAGCCAAGAGAGTATGCCTGTTAGAGAGGGTGTGTTATCTTGAAGGCTTAATGCCAAGTCGATACAACTCCGCCACCCTCTCTTACACCTCACGTTCCAGGGAACACATATATGCAGTCTACGCTGTCAAACTTTTAGCACCTGCTGTTTTTGCTTTAGTCCCTTATGTCAATTCCTCTGGTGTTTAAGGAGGATGGGCTGGGAGAAGTGGGTCAACAAAGGTTGCTAAAATGGGGGTGAGGGTGATACACGGGCCATTGGCCAACCATCCACTTTTGGCGTTGTGGGCTTCATGTTTGGCCCACGACGACACAGTGAGTGCGAGTAATGTGTCAAAATCGCTTCAGTGATCCGCTTACCTAATGCAAAGAAGAAAATTTGTAGTTAACTCTCTGCTGCAGTTAATTACTTCAGTGAGACTTTGAAAAAAAAAAAAAATCCAAATATGAAGGATTTAACAGATTTTATGTGGATTCGTGCTGGGTTTTATTTTTCAACATTTGGAAAACATTACACCTTGGAGATAAAACAGTTTGTTGGCCGCTTCAAAACTCCGCTAAGAATGACAGGGATGATTTATTTGTGAAAGATGATGAACGCTCAAATAAGAAAAAGCACAGAAACCTGAAACTCTCCCTGATTCCATACTGCGTACCTGCTGCTGTTCCCAAAGGCCCTGGGTGACACTTTCTATAATGCAGTAATCCAAGAATCATGTTATCATGCCTTCGGGAATCAAATACAGTGAGTGCGGCTTCAATCCTATTTCCCTGAATGCAGCCAGTATACCTTATTTTTCTATGATTTGTCTTAACACAGTGGATTATCATCGTCCCCTGCTAACCTGTGCATCACAAAAGTCCTGGGCTCTCATATCCCAAGATACATTTCGTCATTAATCCACTATTCTTTCTGCGGGTCAAACACACAAAACAGCCAAGCAAACACATACACACACGTCTCAATACAACGGCACGCTGATGTTGAGGCCTTCGTTGATGTGACGCAGAGGAGGAGCACAAGGTTTTCTGCTGTCTGACTTATTTTAATGTATTTTGAGGAATTCAAACGTGCTGCATATATAGAGAAAATTCCCGCGGGTCTCACTCACTGACTGGTTGCAGATGGGGAAGATTCCCATTTCATGATAATTTGCTCAGCTGGAAGGACATCTGAAATAGTCTACATGACATCAAACCTGAATATATTTTACATATTCTAATATTCTTTGAATATATATATGAATAAATACACGGTGGCAACGAATGTGAAGCTCTTGTTTCATACAAATGCATTTTGTCCAGTGTGGAAGGAACACAAAAAATTGTTCTGTTTCCCCGAGACAGGGAAATAAGAAAAAGAGAGTACAAATAATTGATGAAAGCAATATGCACCCAAATAGAAATTCATGAAAGCTGTCACCTTTGCATCTTTGAAGACAGCAGCATATCTGTAACATAAGCTGTCCTTGTGTAAAGACTACTGCTTTGATTAAATGCTAGCAATCCCAGCGCACTGGAAAATATACTAGGGGACATCTTTGATAAACTTGTGAAATAAATTCTTTCCAATAAAAATGTTCTTGAGGATGATGATTTGCGGAGGAGTGCAGCGCTGGCATGGTGCACATTGCACTCAGTTCTTTTCCCAGCACCCCTCCCTCCAGGGGTCTTGGTGGCAAGGATGTCTAATGAGACTTGCGTTATTAATCCTTGCAATGGGGTACATGAATTCACTCCCGAGCAAAGGCTTCAGCAGCCACCTTGGCCCATAAAACCTGGAATGTATTCCTTTCATGTGCTCTGTTGATGATCTACTCTGACAACAATATGGTAAGACTTCCCTTCCCCTGTCGTGCGGGCCCTGGCCCGGGGCCAAAGAGGGTCATCTCAGACACACTTGGACTTTTATAGGTGGTCAAGAAACATGCTGACAGGTCACAAGTGGGAGCTCCTTTATGAGTTAGACCTAAACATCCACCTCATTTGGAATTAGTTTATTTATTGGTGGCCTGTAAATCACATTTATTTTGTTTTCTAGCTTTAAAATGGCAACCGAGTGTTGGGGTCATTTTGGAAAACCAACATACTTCATACTTCAGGCCATTAAAACAATAACATTAGGGTTGTTTTACCAGGATTTTCTCTTCACGAGCTTGTAATCATCTGTGAAACCAAGCTGTAAAGTACAAGATCAGCTGTGAAATCATTCGTACAAAAGGAAATTTCACATATCTTTATGACAGATGGTCAAGGATCTAGAGGCTGTGCTTGTGCAGGTGGCATGAAAACCGAATTTTCCTTAATAACAGTACTTCCATTAACATCATTAATAAGTCATTTGCTGATCATGCAAGGCCTCATTAAATACCAAAAGCTATACGGCAGGACACAAATAAGGTGTTGACAGTTGTGAATCAACCTTTGTTCTATAAAAATGTATATTTATCCTCTAACTACAAGATGACAGCTTGTAGCAACACTGAGTCATAAGAGCAGTACCTCAGCTGGGTGTGTGGTTGTGTGTATGACTGAGAGGGAGAGAGGTTAAAAAATACATTATATTTAATTTTCAGAAGCCAGTGATGATCGTCATGATGCATATTTGCAGTGCTTAAAAATGTTACCTTTGGCCCGTAAGCCCTTAGGGATCCCTAGGAAATGGAAATGTACAACATTATGTCTTCCTGGCTTTGTTAAAATGGAACGAAGGACTTAGAATAATCCAATTTCACAATACCCGTGTTTCCCTGAGGAGTTCTGCATTTGTTGCAAAGAGTAAAAAAAAAAAAAAAAACTAAACTAAAAAAAACGAGGGGGTGATTGGTGAAAAACACAATTTGGTTATGCTGCAGATAAGTGAGATTTTATGTTGTGAGACAGGTCAAAGGAAATAACAGAGCTGGCTTTAAATCTAATGAAAAATGCTTGACCTCAGTTGTGAAATGTTTGGTGTTTTCTATCTCCGTGCAGTAGTCTGGGAAGGGTCTCGGTCCTGATTGACAGACTGTGTGCTGTATGCATGTTGCTCTGGTCCCCTGACGGCCCAGTAGTGAGCTTTACTGTCCCATTTATGACACAAGCCAATCTGCCTCCAGCCGAGATTCTCCCTCAGCTTTTCACAGATTTGTATCCCCATTTTCCCCAAATTCATCTCACCCCCTACTCCCCCTCCAGCCTGCTTTAAGACTCGCACATGCACTAACTGCCCACACACAGTCACTCACACACACACACACACACACGCACACAGACACAAGCTGAGTTCACTGCAGTTGGAGCGGATGCACGTGGAAAAAGGAGCGGCCTGCATGCAGCTCTTTGCAGTGTTAAACTACTTTAATAAAGCTAACCAACGATGATGGAGAGTTGTCCTGATCGGTCACTAGAGAGCGCTGTCCCCGTGTCACTGTTGACAAACCCCTTTTAATGGGTTATGCCTGGGTACTGTATGTACGGCGTTTGATGTGCGACACGGTTCTTTGATTATTGTAGTTTCGGGAGCTTTCGATCTCTCTCACTTATCTTTCAGTGTGTGTGTGTGTGTGTTTGTGTTTCTGTGTGTGTGTTCAGAGCAATTCTGAATATGCAATAAATATCTTGTGATTTGTTTTTGTTCATTTTGCTTTAGGAGTTTAACGCAGCAAATGCATTTAAATTCCTTTGGACTTCATTGTAATCTCGACTCGGCCGGTGTTTGCACTTTTCTCTGTGTTTGCACAGCTCCCACCAGAGAAGGGACTGTTCTGAGCGGTATCTGGATTTCACTGACTTGGCTTTATGCATGTTTGTCACTATTTAAACAGGGTAATGTGCCTCTTTTTAAAAAAACAAAAAACAAAAACGTCTCTGCTGCTCCCAATATAATAAATAAATAGTAAAACAGAATTATCTGCTTTCAAAAAGCTCTTCCCAGTCAAATAATCTATCATGAATTTGAATTAACAAATGTACAGACTTTTAGCTGATATCAGTCTTTTTATTATAACGTAAATTACATTATGACTTCCATCTTCATGCTTATGTTTAATAAAGTGATTTTATGCTCTACACCCATCGTTCACTTTTGTTATTGCATGTCGATTTGTCAATAATTTACCAGTTTATTTAAGGGCCGTTTAAAAAACACACACAGACAGACAGACACACACACACAAAATACACACACTGGTTACGAAGATAGGAAGAAAATGTGATAGAAATTTGTAACTTTTTCATTTCCTGAAGGAAAAATAAAACCTTAGCAGAATCAATAACAACATAAAAAATCTCAGATATTCTAAGAAAATAGCACGTCTGAAATAAAAGTTTACTGTAAAAAATAAAAATAAAAAGATGTACCTAAAACTTATTATTAAATACTATTAAACCCGGACTGAAAACCTGGAAGTGGAAGAAAGGACGATGGTCAATTATAGGAAATAAGGTGCACATGTGGTTTTATTTTCAGGCGTTTGAGTGTTTGCAGGAACGGGCGGGGGGAGAGAGAGAGGTCTCCGCGTTTGCTTTTCATCGAAGATACGTTTTATGGGTGAGTTAAAGTAATCTGACGAGCCATATCGGATTGTATTTGTGACTTAAAGCCGAAGCTAAAAGTTGAGAGGTGATTGTGAGACGGGAAAGGTAGGACTGTGAAAGGTGTTATTTCGTGTTTGGTTATTAAGGTAAATTTTTTAAAAACAATAAACATATATCGTTGTGGATTCAGCCTCTTAGAAACTGTATTTAATTTTTTCGCCACACTGATGGTTATTTGCACGATGACTGATTTGCAACGATATAAAAATGTTGGATCTGTACTGGATAGAGATTGACACTTCAGTCAAGCCAGGGATGTGAGAGTAAAAAATAAACTTAAGGTCCTGAACACATTTTTTTTTTCTTCCTGATATTATTTCTGCCAGACGTTTTCTAATTGAATTAGACTAGTGCGGCCATTGGCTATGGAGAGGGCTGGTGCCCCGCATACTTTTCCAAAAGCTCCTCCCCTGACGCTTACAATCAGTTGGGTGTGTGGAGAACTACATCTTATAAGAGCTGCTGAACATCCTATGTCCAACCCATAATCTGATCCGAAACTCCGTGGGTGAGGAGAAGACTTTGCCTCCTTCCATCTTTCGCACTAAGGGAGGGAGGTGTGCAGAGACAGAGTGAACCAGGGCGCAGGTGGTTGTGTCGCCTCCTTGGCCGAAATTCCTTCTCTGGACACTTGAAACTCTTATTTATCACAAAAACAATGCAGTTAGAGAACATCCTTCCCAGCGCTAGCATCAATTTACCCAAGACATTTTACAACCTTTCCTCGTCGGACAGTGCCAATAACAGCCCGAGGCCATCATCGCAGCTCGAGTATCAGGAACTCGACAGAACGGAATCAGAGTCCAGTGGCGCATCTAAGAAGTATCTAAGCGGGGTGGGGAACGGGATGCTAGGTGAGGGAGAAGGGGACACTTTCACTAAAGCCGGGCCTGACGGGAGGAAAGGCTCCCCGGTGCTCGGTGACGAAGAGTTGACAAGTGGTCGGCGGTACAACATAGACGAGCTTGGCTCTGACAGATACTTCCTCTCGTCGTCCCAGTCGAGTACCGACATGGCGAGCCCCTGTTCCCTTTTCCCCTACGCAGGGCAGACCGGCTCGGTGTACACCGGGTCCAGCAGCTCCAGGTATCCCGCTTCACTTCATTACGGATCCGTCCTGCCGCCCACGGGCTTCTCCTCCTCGTCCGTGTGCACCGGCAGGAGCCAGTTTAGCGGCGGAGGGTACCAGTTCACCCAGGGTCCGGGATGTTTGTATCCCTCCTATCCTGGGACGGGGACGGGTATTGGCTCCATGTCTCTGCCGGGGTCTGCCGCCGGAGCCAGAGCGCAGGTCTATCTGTGCAACCGGCCTCTGTGGCTTAAATTCCACCGGCACCAGACCGAGATGATCATCACCAAACAGGGCAGGTAAGCGGATGCGCTGCGGATGCTTTAAAGGCCGGATTTAAACACACAATACATACGTTTACTAAATGAGGTTTCGTTACTGTGTCCCAAGTTAATCAATTTAGTCTTTGTTTTACAAGATACGGGCCTTTTACGCATTAGTAAAATTGAATACACTCCAGCAGTGACTTTTTTTTTTTCTTTTTCGTTTTTGTTTTAGTTTTACACTGGAAGTTTTCGTTTCTGGTAAATTGAAAATGCACAATTTCGCGTCAGATAAATCGTGACGTAATTTTTTTTATTTCAAATTAAATATTGCTAAAGCGTTTTGACAATTTCAGCACTTGAAGATATTCACTGGCAAAGCGTTATCTTTTGAACAAGCACAAATATTAATTGCTCCTTTCTTCCTTTTTCCAGACGGATGTTCCCATTCCTCAGTTTCAACATTACTGGACTCAACCTCACGGCCCATTACAATGTCTTTGTAGAAATAGTTTTGGCTGATCCGAATCACTGGCGCTTTCAGGGAGGAAAGTGGGTCACTTGTGGAAAAGCAGACAATAACATGCAAGGTAAATGTGTGTTTATCGAAAATAGAAAAGAAGAGTGGTTAGCAAGGATTAGAATCAAATGTGTTACATCGAGCCCTGATCATTTTAATTCTTCATTTGCTTGCTCTTTGTTTTTAATTAAATATTTTTAGCAGGTTGCATTTTTTTCAGTGTTTTGCTGCATTAAATTTGGTTCTTCATGATAATTTTACTTATGTGTTAATTCATCCCAGAGAGCTAACTAAAGTGTGAAAATGTAGCTTAAATATGCATTAAAACATGTACTCTAAATGCCTTTTACTTTAAACACATTTTATAATGATTAAATAATTGATATTTTAATGTCAGAAGAAAATAACATGCAGAAAATTGAGTAGGTTTTTTTTTTTTTTTTTATATTTAGGTTTGAGTTTTGTTACATCATAATTTGAAGAATGTGAGTTTTTTCTGTCAGTATTTTCAGTAAATTCAGCAAAATAAATTAAAAATCATAGAAGCAGATTATCTTGTTCTTTTGCAGCTGTAATTTACACAGAAAGCTTTAATGAAATGAACAAGGAAAAAATATGTTTTGAAAAACCTTAAAAAAGCATGATACTGTTTAGTTTTGTCAGTATAAAACACAGTCCCTACTTTTCTATGTCGTAACTCACTACATTATTTTTATTTTTAGGTAACAAAATGTATGTTCATCCTGAATCTCCAAACACGGGTGCTCACTGGATGAGGCAAGAAATCTCTTTTGGCAAGTTGAAGCTGACCAACAATAAAGGGGCCAACAACAACAACACACAGGTTAGTTATTCGTGTCTGACACGCTCATTTTCAGGTCTCTGTATTGTTTATGGTGATATTATTATTTTTTATCTTTGCATGAATACGTTCACAAAGGATTGTTGTCTCTAATGATATTTATCACCAAGTTTTTATTATTTAAAGTTGAAAAAGCGTGCAGCTCACGTTTTAGCGTTTAAAATCTACAGCGTTGCACTTATCACACGTCTCTCATTTTCAGATGATAGTGTTGCAGTCACTTCATAAATATCAACCACGCTTGCACATTGTGGAGGTGACAGAAGACGGAGTGGAGGACATGAGCAATGAGGCCAGAACTCAAACTTTCACCTTTCCAGAGAATCAGTTCATAGCCGTCACTGCTTACCAGAACACAGATGTAAGATTTAAAATTATTAGTTTTTGTTGAAATAGGAAAATGTTCATTGCCGTTTTAGATTCAACTGCATAAAGTATTTAAAATTGCATGTATTCTTTATCATTGCTAAGTTCGAACGTGCAGTCGCTTGCTTTAAAATGTGCATTGTTAATTCAGAATTGGCGTGGTTATTTTTGTTTTTGTGTTTGTTTCAGATCACACAATTGAAGATTGATCACAACCCATTTGCAAAAGGTTTCCGGGACAATTATGACTCGTACGTGTCTTACACTTCAAGCAGTGTGGTTGACCTGTAGTTGTTGTTGTTGTTTGCTTTGTTTTTCCGGTGGTAAACACATCTTGGGCACTGAATTACCTCCTTTGTATTAATTTTCTTTTCTATGTGTATGTTCTTCTGTTGAACAGGATGTATACAGCCCCAGAGAGTGACAGGTTGACTCCGTCCCCTACAGACTCCCCTCGCTCAACCCAAATTGTGCCTGGGGCCCGCTATGCCATGCAGCCTTTCTTTCAGGACCAGTTTGTCAACAACCTGCCTCAGAACCGGTTCTACACTGGCGAACGAGCTGTTCCCCAAACCAACAGCCTTCTCTCCCCTCAAAGTGAGGACGCCAGCGCCACGGCCTCTGCCCAACGCTGGTTTGTCCCTCCTGTCCAGCAACCGGGCTCCAACAAGCTGGATCTGTCTTATGACAATGACTATTCCACCAGTAGCCTGCTGTCCTATGGCATCAAGCCCTTGTCCCTGCAGACATCCCATGCACTCAGCTACTACCCAGACTCGGCTTTCGCTTCCATGGCTGCTGGCTGGGGAACCAGAAGCACTTACCAGCGCAAGATGACCACGGGCCTGCCCTGGTCCCCTCGTCCAAGCCCCCCAGCCTTCCCGGAGGACCAGCTGGGGGCCACTAAAGACAAGCTGCCTGAGGAGAGCGTGCATCCAGCCTCAACTTGGATCGAGACGTCCCACTCACTAAAATCGGTGGACTCTACCGATTCTGGTGTGTACTCCATGATCTGCAAAAAGCGCAGAATGTCTCCTGGGGGCTCAAGCACAGAGAACTCCCCAACAATCAAGTGTGAGGACTTGACTACGGAGGAATACAAGGACAACCCAAAAGGCATGGGTTATTATGCATTCTACACAAGCCCCTAAGACTGTAATTATTTAAATTAAATATAATTCTTTTGTTTATCACTGAGTGCTCTCCATTCCTTGTTAATGTCTTTTTTTTTTTCTCTTTTCTCTGAAGGTGCCAAAGCTTAGTGTTCCCCCAAGCAAGCTGCACAAGGTTATTTTCCCAGGCCAGCCCCTCTCACATACCTGAGCAGAAACATGCATAGTGATTGTTGTTTTTTGAACGAAACATGTCCATTTTTATTCATTTATTTTACAGCCCCCCCCCAAATGTGATATTTTTTTCCCTGCATATTTAAGTCATTTTTGTTGTACAGTATTTGTGCACTTTAGAATGTGATGTATCTTGTACAAATTGTCTTCATGGAGGTGTTATTAAATGGATAATAAAACAGCTTTTCATAAAGCATTGTCCAAATGTGCTCATCTCTATGCTTTGTTTATAAATTATGGCGCTATCATACTAATCAAAGCCAGTGGTACCTTTTTAAAATAATCTATCTTGATCTTCTGTAAATAATTATTTTTAAAAAAGCATTATTTTTTTATTATTTACAACTGCTGCAGAAATTGAAAAAATGGGATCTATCAGTATGACCAAAAGACAAATGTGAATGTGGTGCTAAACATCAAATCTGCATAAGCAAGGTGATGTGTAAACCTGCCGTAATTTTATGGCATGAAAGTCTAAAAGTGGTTGCTGCCAATAAACTGTAAGGTTTATGGCACGAAAGTCTAAAAGTGGTTGCTGACAGTAACCTTACATTGTGACAAGTAGCATAAAAGTCTAGAATCTCCCTTTGCATCTCAGCAATGTGATAGTTTCAAGTAGTTAGTCTAAAATCTGCCTTGCATCTCAGCAATGTGATAGTTTCAAGTAGTTAGATAGGCAATAAAATAAAGCCAGTGTCAATATTGTAAGTATCATTGCTGAACATTTCTCTTGCAAGCAATGTGAGACTGCTTTCATTTCCAGCAACTATACAGTAAAGTTTGGCTACTTTTTAAATGAATCCTCCATCTCCACTAAGAAGAACATTTTGTGTGGTTTCATATATATATATGTATATATATATATATATACATATATATATTTTCTAAATGCGGAAACCTAAACAAGCAACACAACGAAAAAAAAAAAAGATAAGCACCGTTAAAAAAAGCGGCGTGGGGTATACACCCTATTTGTGTTAAAGAGTCACAATGGCAATTTTTATGTGTCTTGTTCCTGTAAATAGAAAGCAGAACTGCTCCAAACCCACAGTGTTTATACACAAAAGAGCTGAGCAATCCCTTTTAACATTCAAATAAGTGTTACAGGGTAACACCACAGCTCACAATTCAAGGCAGCAAAGTGTGATTTAAATATGAGATTTACATGTCTTCCATGACATGACTCACAACACAGACCCAATTAGGTGAAAAGCATACAAAAGCATAGTCCTACTATTCCTTCTGTTGTTGCCATGGTGTTTTCACACATTTTATCATTTACCAAAGTAATGCAAGTGCATGTGAGGCATGTGTGCTTAGAAAATATGAAAACAGGCTAAATGGAAACTGGTCCATCAACCGTCCAACTAAGGGCAATGTACAGCTCAACACCTCTATTTATACCGTATATCATGGCCTCTCCAAAAGTGGATCAGTGAAGATAAAATCCACAAAAAGAGAAGTCATAATATTCACACAGAGACTACTTGGCTCATGTTCTCAGCACCTGTTTTTCCTCGGTGAAAATCCTTCCCCACAAGGACCCCAATTTGAATTGATTTACATACTCAAATTCTAATTAATTCTGTTGTCAGACTCCTTGACAAAGTGAGGAGTCTGACTAACTCCAATTAACACCTCCTAACAAGGTAGAGTGCTTGATTGCCCTGGCCTTTCAGGAAAGCTGCAAGAAAAAGACTCTTGGGGGAGGGGGGGTTTGGGCCTGGAGAATAAAAATGTTTGCACTTGTACGTGTCAGCAAATTGTATTTTAGAGCATGTGATGATGTTTTTCTTCTTCTTTTCAAGTTGTCCTGACCTCTGCTCATTAGTAGTTGAGAGGTAGAGAATCAGACATCGAGATTAATACTGGACAACAATAGCGCCTACAGTACACTCATTAACAAAGAGAGTAACAGAGTTGAAAGTTAGCGTCGTGCTGAAAATTACAGTGAAAGCCTATGAGATTCTAACAGAGCCACAATTAACTTTTAATGCAGAGAAATTAACTATTTCTGCAATTTTCTGATAAATAAATGAGATCCAGCGGACACCAAGTAATAAACTCAAGCACACACACTATACATGCTTCAAGGATGCATCTGCTGTACATCATTTTGTTTATATGCATGTCGGTGGCAATTGTGTGGGTCACTGCCAAGCTAATCACTGCCATCCCCCAAGTGGAATCAAGTATCCTGGCCATGAAGAAACACAAACAGCAGCAGCTTGACTCACATACACTGTAACAGGGAAATCTAAAGCACAAAATTACTCACAGACTCCGCCGCCTGTAAGTAAACATTCTCTTATCTACGATTCGATGGATGTTTTATAGCTGTGTGAAAGACGATTGTCGGGCAAACATTTATTTTTTTTTTTTTTGTCCTTTCGGCTTATCCCGTGAGTTCAGGGTCGCCAAACTCTGGCAAGTCCATAGATTTTGTCTTTCTTAACCATTCATGCAAGAAGTAGAGTAAACAATAGACACCTCTTCAACAGGCTTCCACAAATACAGGCCATGTTTACTTGAAGGAGATCTGCACGCTGGGATAAGATCTTAAGAACGGACTACTGCTGTTATAAACATTGCTATTGTACCTGGAATTTGAATAAGTGTCTTTGGTACAAGACCAAAACTATTGGTGGTCTGCACAATTTATTGTATATTAGCAAAACTTTAGTTCTTTCATTCTCCTACTTGTTGTGTGTGTGTGTGTGTGTGTGTGTATGTGTGTGTGTGTAATGGGATGCTTGTGCCCTTCCTTCAGGCTGTCCATTGGTGACCATGTAGAGAGTGCACATTAGAAAGGCCAAGGAGGATATGGAGACATTGTACACAAGGGGGGGCTGACATCTACACACATATATAGGCCTGAGGCTGTTTCCTCACATTCAGTCACACGCTATTACTGCTCTCACTGACTAAATGCAGCTACAGGCAGATGTGTGTCTGGGTCAAGATTCTTTAGAAGCCCCTTTAAAAAAAGTAACCTACTGACAAGCGAGACTGAGATGTTGCCAATTATGTTTCCTCTTCTCACTATATTTCCCCTTTTGATGTTCTGATAAATGTCACCTAAATGTAATGATTATCAAGCCAGTTGGAATTACTCCAAAACTGTTGCTCAGGGACAGTCTGAGCCTCATATGCCAAGTCTGGTGTTTTGTGATGCATTTATTCATGATCTAATCAACTTTATTTTGCAGAGAATCAAAATGAATCACTTCTGAAATGATGCACACAGTTTGCTTTCTGGGCGGCTGTAGCACAGTTGGTAAGGAAGTCATCCACAAACTACAGGGTCAGTGGTTCGACTCCTGGTCAAAGTGTCCTGATGCCTCCTTCATTGGTGTGTGAGTGTGGTTGTGAATAGGTTAATGAGAAGCAGCATTGTAAAATGCTTTGGATAGCACTGTAAAGGGCATTTGTTCTTTGTGGAGGTCGTGGACATTAACCGTCCTAATGATGCTGACTGAGGCTCAGCATTTAGCTCACTCCGGGTGTTCATATATACAACACAATGCTTTATTTGTTCTTACTATCTCCCTTGGAACTGGTTCACTAGCACTAGATTGGGGGGGGGGGGGGGGGGGGGGGGGGGGTTAGCTACAGTATGGGTGTAATGCTCACAGGTCTGATGGAGTGAGACCCTGGTGTGAGATGAGTCTCAAGTTAGCAGGGCCACAACTGTTTGGAGAAGGGCGTTGAGTGTTGGTAGAGAGCACGGAGGTGATAGAGAACTGGAGGCGCGGACGGGCCTTGTGTTGGTGCCCTCAGATGGTGTGTGCAGCGTGCAGGAAGGGCCCTGACTCACTGGTGCATGGATAATGTCGGAGATAGTATCCTGAGGCTAAGCTGCACTTAACAGCACATTGATTTCAAACCCCTGTGTTCCCTCTGGAGGACAGTAGGACACACCTCAACGGGCTGGATCACCCCCCCTTCCACACCCCACCAAAACCACCTCTGCTTTTCCCTGTTCCCCCTTTCCCCTTCTGACCATCACCACAATTTACCATCTCATCCCACCCCTCTCACTGTCTATCTAGTCCTCTGTTGATTTGGGTACACCATGCTGGTCACAGGCCCACACCCCCTTAGCGTGTCCCGGAGGAGTTGAACAGGATTCAGGGGCACTAAGCCTCCCGCAAGACCCTGGTCTGGAGAGCAATGTTTGGGGTAGAGCATGCAAAGGCAGCCGGCCAGAAAAGATCTGTAGTCAAAATCAATGCATTGGCACTTTGATGGAGCGCTCCAACAGATTTGGGAATTTCACAATCTCTTCCTAGTCTCCTGGCACCCTCAGAGGGCCCTCACCACTGGAGAAAAAAACAACATCCACTAAACCTTCTGGGAACAGAGACTCTTATTTCTACAGCTTCTGGGACAAAACATGACACAGTCAATATTCATTTGGTGGCTTGTGCCTAACATGTTAAACTCTTCAATATGTCGGCTCCTGCTGCTCACAGCTGAACGAAAAAAAAAGCAGCTTCACCTTTTTATTTTTTTTTTTATATTTTCCATTTGACATTAAGTGACTATCCTTCCATGATAGTAAGTTCAGCACAACTACACTCTTCTGGCTTTTTTCCTTTCTGAAGAGAAAACTTTTTTTCACATCACCACCACACCTTGCAGTTTGCATTTCTTTACGTGAATCCCAGCACAGGTGGATGCCAGTGTGATGCTTCTTCCACTTGTCTAACTTCTGACTCATCTCCCAGCAGCATTATGCGAATGCATGTTCTAGGAGCAGTACACAGCACACTTCTCTGTGCGCTAATGGGCTCTCAGCATCTTTAAGACTCTGGGTACAATTAAGAGGTGATAGTTTGATCTCCCACCTCGCAGTTCTATTTCTGAGCTGCCGCGTGATTATGCCGGAGGTTGATGTGCGGGTGAGGAACGGTCTCTATTTAAAGGAAGACACCCATGAACTCTTCTCAAAGAACAGACTTCTTCTGCTTTTTGCACCTGTCTGAATTCTATTCTAACTCTATTGCTTTCTACTGCAGTTACATTTATGACATGAATGCAAAGTGATTTTACATTATTACTTATGACTGAGGATGTTCTATGTAATTAAGTCAGAAGTTAGCTTAATATTTTTCAGTCACTACTAAACCCTGAACATCTGGAAGAAACCCACACCAACTTCATGTATTTAGAATTAAAGCACATAATTCTACAGCTCTTACAGCACTTAGGTACTTCAGCCTACTTTCAGATAAAAATTGTTTGTATTTTTTGTAACAAGAATATTCAGCTTATTTCTGGTAATTTCTTCTCATTCAAATGGAGGGAGAGGCACACTTTAGCCTAGAGAGACCTTTCAAAACCTTTGCCATGTCACAAGACTTTCAGCTATCAGCCTCGTATTCCACTTTGTAATATCTTTTACGGTTTTTGGATAATAGCAATTTTAGTTTGAGGTACTTTTTGGTACTTCTCCATTAGTGTGTATTGCAGAATGTTGGCCCAGCTAGGGTGGGTAACATTACATGCACTCTACCTAGCTTCAACTTTTAACAAAAAACTTTACATTAAAACTTAGGAGGTATTTTTCAGTTCTTTCAGGAAATGTAAGTCTCATACTGACAGGACTTATGTTTCTTTCAGTATTTGGCCAGAAGCAGAGTGAGTGCCGTCTTTAACGCTAATTGGAGCCTATAACGCAGAAATACTCCTCAGATCACAAACGGGCTGTTTTAAAATCGCCGCCCTGCCTTCATTTTATTGAGTATTTTCTAATAAAGCATATCAAGGTGTTCGGTGAAGCCTTCTGCCACTCACAGTTTTTAACGTTTTTTAATAGGGCGAATACTTTATCGCATTTTGGACATTATGCGAGGAAGTCTGAGCAGTTTATAACCTTTCTTCAGCAAATGTAACAGCTGAATAAGGTCGTGTGATCAGCCTCATAGCTGTGTCCAAAAAACTTTATCTGACACACACACACACACACACACACACACACACACACACACACACAGACAGGAAACACACTTTCAAAATAAAAGGCTTTTTGATACTTAATTTTTAAAAATACAATTTGCATTTAAACGGTAAAATTACTTTGTGGTTATAATCTACCTGCAGTTTCAGGTCCAGTTTCTCTGATTGGACAATTGTTAGAATTTCTCCACATTCAGATGTAAATAATTCTGCACACTTGGCCCTACTAAGATTTCAACTTTTCCATGATGTTTTGAAATGATGAGTAGTTCATAAATTCTACTTTTCTTCAGTGTTTGACTTAAAGTTTACATTTGATAATGTAATGGATGTCATCATCCATACATCATCAATGACATCACATATTGCCTTTGTATTTTTTAATTGGCTTTGAAGTTACATAAAGAAACATTTTATTTCAGCTATTTCATCAAAAATATTTCAGCTTTTTTCAGCTTTGCTTGGAAAGTCCTTTCAGAACTGAAGCATTCACACTGCATTTGACTTTTTATTATTTAGTCTTCCATATGTTGTTTGGCACCTACTGCAGCATACTTTCAGCTAAAAACACTATTCAAACTTCAGAACGTTCAGCTTATAAAGGACATTATTGCTTGTATACGACTTTTTAAATATCATTATAATTTTTTTAAAAGATTTTTATACTTAAAAAAAATTGCTGTTTTCATGATATAACCAATGATATCATCAATGACATCACATGATTGCCTTCGAAATTTTTAAGGCTAACTTGCTTTGAAGTTGGCCTAACCGGTATATAAGGAAATGACGTTTTGTTTCAGCTATTTTAACAAAAGCAAAACTTTCTGCTATTTCAGCAAAACCTGTGTCCAACCAGCCTTTTTCAGCTTTGCTTGGAAAATCCTTTCAGTGCCGAGGCATTCACAACTCATTTTCTTTTTGGAAAATGATTTTTTTTTGCTTTATACTAGTGATCTAATAGCCAGAAATAAAAGAGAAATGAAAGTATTATCTTTAAAGAGTGAATAAAATGAGCTCATTTCTGAAAGGAAGTGCTTTCTTACATCAGGGTTTACTTTGGACTTGAGAAACAGGGGCAGCCCTTGTCCAATAAGGTTAGAGGAGTGGGTTTGTGTGTGAAGGTTTTCAAAGCCCCGAGTTTTGACAGTCTTGCAAAAGAACAAATTGTTCAGAAGTTCAGGCGTGTCTCCAGTAAAAAGCAGTGTCATCTGTAGATGTGTTGGCTACAGATGAGGTACTGTTTTTGGAAATAGATTTTGAAGGAAAATGTGACTTATTAAAAAATGGAACTTAAAATATAAATATTGTACAATAAATGGAATTTCATTGTAGGTGAAATTTCAGAGAGAGCTATTTCACATTGAAATTAAACTTTCTAAATGTATTATTTATTGTATCTATACAGTAATTTGTTCATAATTTAGAGTGCTTTTCAGTGCTTGCAGAAAATTACAGACCCAGTACAATACTGCTCATGGCCTACTTCAAAGTTAGGTTTCATGCTTCCAGTGAGGCCACAATACTGCAAACCTTATTTTATAAAACTAAATTGCAACTCTGTAATGGTTAACTTGAAACAGTGTAAAAAAAGACTTTTAGTTAACCTGATATTTGGACTTCCGCTGAAATTTAGAGAGTGCATCCGTGCTGAAGTACAGCAAGACTTCAGTGCATGTGTGTGAGACAGCTACCTGTTTGCTGTGCAGGAAAGCACTTTGGTTAACAAGTTGACATCAGATACAGAAGATAAACAATTAAGGAAGTTGCCACGGATGTGTCACATGGTCCCTCTTTCAGTTTCATGACATATGTATTGACTTTTCTGCTCTGTGACTGTCACAGCTAGTTAGTCAAGTGAAGGAAAATAAACTGCCTTCTCTGTTGTTTGGCAAAGGGACTAAGAAGACTAAGGGGAGAAAGCTGTCAACGCTGTGATACCTGGAGACTGTGGAGCTGTGTTCTGATGTTCTCCCAAATTAACCTCTGGACACGACAGAATTAGTTGATACAGCATTGCCATCTGCTGGTGAAAATATGTTTTCACATTCTAGTTGTTGCATCACATACGGGACTGAATTGAAAGGGCTTATGGAAAACTAATTACTGTAATAACTTCTTAATGATGACGACGATGATGAGAAACTTAGCTTGGTTTCTGCTGTCTTTATTTGGGAATACTTTAGATGACCTACATAAGGTCTAACAATAATCTAATGTTATCTAATGTATAGTCTACATTACGTGTCCTCAGATGTAGGCAATACATTGTTTGAATGTTTGCCTATAATCACAGCAAAACAACATTCTATTTCTCTTCTTTCTTGACTCATTTGCCATGTCTAGTACTGTGACAGCAATTACATTTTTAAAGAGTTCTAATATAGAACCGGTCATTAGGATCTCCCTGTTGAAGCCGGATTCGTCAGATTATTTTAGACATGTATGCAATTACAGAATTTCTAACCTAAAACTTTATGATGACGTGCTCTGGGATGTTCACTTTGATGGCTAAGCATTTAGTTCAGACTTTTAAGATATCAAACGGTTTAACGTCTAATTTAATGTTGTTTAAAAATATAATTAAAGGATAAATTATTTTAATATAATTTTATTTCATAACCTTAGTGTCATTATTGGTTAAAAATACACACAACCCCGCCCCCTTGGGGCTTTGACGAGACAAGAAAATTGCTTCCGCCCCTCATAGTGACGTTGCCACATTTGATTGGCTGACAACACAAAGCCTCAAAGTGTATTGGCAAATATTCCTGGCAATCATTTTAGAGCCGTTTCCTCAACGCGTCGCTAGGGAGAGCGCAGCCGGTCTTTGCAGTTCAAACAAGTGTCACTGGCAAAAACAACAAAAAAATAAAACGGTGGGCAGAAGAACGGTGTCAGGTCAAATTAGTGAAATGGATGAAACAGCGGGACAAATGAGACCCCTTTTAAGAACAGTGAGTACCCACTCAGTAAACCGCTGTCCAACTGTTGTATTTGTATGGCTCTTTGTCCGTTGTCTGCCCCTTGTGTGCCAGGCAGCAGCCGCGGAAGAAGTACTAGGGATGCTTGGGGAGTCAGGCTCAGTGAGGCATCATCCGCAGTTGCTATTGTTAGCCGACTTTCTCTTTCTGACACGTGGCTTGGGTACAAGTTCCTTTGAGGTCTTTTGGTAAGGTCAGCGAAAGTGTGTATTGAAATATATATGATATTGAAAATCATTTCACTGCCCAGGTTGTGGTTGTATAACGCAACCTTCATTTGTTTTCACGTGCTAACTTGTTAGCTGTCAATCAATTAGCCTGGCACGAGCGGATTGAGCCCATGCTGTGACTTTATAAAGTTTATTACCAACAGTGGATTAAAAAAAAATGTCCTGGTTTGGTCAGCGGTGGAGGCACCGCACTTCATCTTAAAACAAATGAAACGTACATTTAAGTAGATTAAGTAAGTCTGTTAAGTGTATTAAGCGTTCTAGTTTATAATGTTGGTAAGTTAATAACTATATTTATATTTTCAGGTGTTGTGTAGCGTTTTTCATACATTATGTTCAACAGGTTATTCATATCGCAAGTGTCCCAGCTAGTCAGTTGGTAATATCTGCTGGTGCATTAATAGAAACAACTTGAGTGACCTTTCCAAATCAGGAAATGCAGAATTTGAAGACTGTCAAAAAGGGACAAGAATATAATATAAAGTTACGTTAAGTCAGATCTATCAAACAAAGTACTTTGTGATATTTTAACTGAATTGCGGGTGACTTTGAGACCCACATCCTGTCTTTGGGTGTAATTTATCTGTCACAGATGGGATGGTGAGTATCAAACACGCAGCAGTGTGAACAAGCCTAAAATGGAAAGCGGTTGAAGAGCTAAGTTTAAAATGCATACTGTCAGTTTGACATACATGCTGGTGTAGAGCTGTGGTGGTTGGGCCTGTGTGTCTTGGTATGTATATGTGTGCATATGTGCAGGCTGAGGAAACTCGACCCCTACTTGACAGCCACTAATCTTTCTCTAGGCACTGTGACAGAGTAGTCTACAAGCAGAGGTTAAACGGTTTGATATAGTATAAGTCTGGACTAACAGTTTATTAATCAAACAATAAAGTAAACACCCCAGGGCACATGTTATTGTAAAGGTTTAGGTAAGAAAATCGGTCATTGCATGCATGTTTAAATATCATGAATCTGGTTTTAACAGGAAACTTTTGTTGACCAGTGCTATTGTTAGAACATGTAATGCCGTCACAGGACAAGGCAGTACGCTTCAGCAGTGAGAATCTAATGTAACCATCATTTTGACTTTATGTTTAAATAAACTATAGTATCTAACTAGTGGTGTGTGTGTGTGTGTGTGTGTGTGTGTGTGTGTGTGTGTGTGTGTGTGAGGCCCATTTCTACCACAATCTCATTCCCTGGTTTCTAACATTCATTGGATAGATGGGGTGACACTGGAAAGTCTGGAGATCTACACAAACAGAAAGAAAGGGAATTTAATGGCAGTTTTATTGTTACTATTTAAAAACTGTATAAACCTCTTCTTTTCCAAACCATGTTTGGAAACAGAGTATATAGTGAATTTTTTTTTGTTCTTCTGTGTTGTCCTAGCTGATGCAGAATTAGTGTTTGAAGATGCTCGCGTAGTGGCTTTAAACTTGTATTTACCAGGGCTGGATTAAAAAACAATCAAAATTTCATATTTGATTTTTTTTTTTTTTTTAAATGCAAAAATAAATTTACACAATTATTATTCCTAAAATGGAACTATAGTCTGGACTTTGACCATGAAAATCAAGCTCACTGCAGCTTTACTATTTACATAGAATGAGCCTTTGTGCCAGAGTTATGGTCGTCTGTTCTGTTCAGCTACACTATTATAATACGATTAAAATTAATTGTATACTTTGTGTATACAATGTCTGCTTATAGGCTAATACGCACACAACAGAGAGCCTATTTGTTTATATTTTACTTTGCAACCCCGTGACAAAGAAACTATGCAGTTGTAATAAGATTGATATTTTTAGAGAGCAAGTGGTTAATAGATTTATTAATTTTTTCTAATTACTGGATTGACAAGAAAGAAAAATGTACAATTATTTTGACAACTGACATAATACTACTAATACATATCATCATTAAAGCCAGGTATTTGTTTTATACTGGTCCTTGAATGATACATATTTTATACCAATTTTATAAAATCCCTTTCAACAAAAAGAAAATGACACTTATGCTGTCTTTATCTTTAGTTTTATTTTTCATCTCCCCGGCATTTTCCCACCAAAAGCAGTTTTTACCATCATGAATGAGGATTTAAAGTAGGACTGTTGGATTAGACTGACTTAGTTTTAGCTTAGCATAACTAATAAAATGACAACTAGGGTTGGGTATTTTTCAATGCTGGTACCTATACAAAAATAAAGTGAGTTTATGTTTCATAACCTTGGCATTTTTACAACCTAAAAAATAAAGTATTACTTAGAGTCATCTGCTAACATATCACATAATAAAATATGAAAAATAGATTTAAAATGGGAATTCTCAGCGTTACCAGATGCTTATGTATGTCAGCCACATTCACTCAAAAAAGTTAGTGCAAGATAGTGTTGAATGCTACATGCTTATTGGCTAGCTGATGCTGATGAGAGTTACTCCTTAAATAATGAAATATGGTGTTGAATAACAAGGCATTCAGCAATACTCAATAGTATTGAAGCAATTTAGTAAAAAAGTTAAAAAAAATTGAAATTAGTTACCATCCCTAAATATCATCTTGGAAGGTGTTGGGCATATTTAGCATAAATACTCAAAGAATATTAGGGAATGATGTGGTGGCTTAATGGGTAGAAAATTGGGTTGGGATGCAGATGGCTGCGTGATCAAATCCCACCCCACCAGGTGTGACCCCGCCACCTAGCCATCAAAGTCGACCTTGGTGCTGGTCCCGAGCCCAGATAAAATGGGAGGTTTGTGGTAGGAAGGGCATCCGGCATAAAAACTCATGCTAAATCAACATGCCGCACACGTCCCATGGTAGGACCCTGAAGGGACAAGCCGCAAGCCTTTGACCTTTTGAAGCTTCGATTAGTGTGTTGTAACTTCATTAAGGCTGCTTGTTGGATGGTCTCATTGTTTCAGAAACTCCCTTCTCATCTTGTTTATGTATTTTAAACTAAATATTTTACAGACAGACAAAAATTTGCTAGAATGTTTTCAGTTATGATAGTTGCACATATGAGCTTGCTTTTAGTTCAGTCTGTGAACATCTGTTGTTGTTCAATTAAACTTGCTTGATACATGGCACAGTATAGGTATTGCTTTTCGATGTCACTCTTCCTATTTAATTTTGCGCATGTTTTGTTCTCCTTATTACAAGTGCTTTCCTTGTTTTAGGTTTGGCTTTCAGCTTTGTGTATATGGTTTTGTGATTAGCCTATTTGGAAGTGACTGGTGTGCATCTTATAGATAGATGCCAGTGGATCTGTTGAATGGAATACGATCAATAGTGTTTACTGGAATTATACAGTAAAATAGACTCTCTTAAGTACTTAGGTGTTGTGGCACGTCCCAGTCTTAGAACATAACAGAGCATTCAAACAAAACTGTCTCAGCAGAAGAGCAATGGTTATTGGTTAAACAGGGCACATGATACATTGCTGACCTTTCAGCTACGCACCTGTGTCTTTGCTTTCTATACAGTTGACATGTTTTCCTCATTTGAGCACAAGCACTTCCTACTTATCATGGCAACTAAGAAACAAACGAACCATCGTTCTAGCTTAAATTACAGGTTGTTCAACTTGTACGATAAGGAATGTAAGAGTAAAAGTAATCGAGGTATGTAGAGTTATACACCCTTGGGTTGAAAGGGACCAGTTGTTCAATGAATACATGTCTATCTGTATTTTTTCAATTTGTGGCTCTTCTGAGAAATGCTGAGCCCACATGTATGCGTGTTTCTATTTATCTGTGTTGGGGGTGGTTCTTCATTTTTGACCTGAATACCTCAGTGTGTGAGCACTTGTATGTCCTCCAAGTGTTTGTCGTCCTTGTGATGGTGTGTGTGTGTGTGTGTGTAAGCTCTTGGCTGGGCAAATAAAATATTCATGGTGGCATGGTGGGATTGGCTGCTGAGCAAAGAGCGGGCTGACAGGGTAGAGCAGAGCACTGTGTTCTGAAGCCGCTTGCTCCCTCTCTCTCCTCCTCTCCCTGTATAAAGAGAGGAGCAGCGGAAAAGGGAACAGACAAGTGCGGCAGTTTGTCTGGTAGCGCTTAGCTCACACACACACGGACCCCTTCACAACAGAGATAACCGACACAAAGAAGGAACTGGCTTATATCCCTGCTGCCTTTCTGCTGCAGATGTTGTAATCTAAATGGACAAACGGAGCGAAGGGGAGCATTTGCTTACGGTATGTCTGGTCCTGTGAGTTATGTTTTAATCTGTGACTGTCATGGTCTGCACTTGATCAGGCTCCACTAGCTTTGTGTATGCTCTATTATTAGTGTGGTTGTGTTTATGTTGGTCTGCCCTCTTTTGTTCAATTACTATAGCCTGGACTGGTGGTCTGGGCTAATGAATGGGGCAGGGGGTCAGTACATTTGAGCAGAATGAAAAAGGCAGAGGGGTGAGGATGAGGGAGATAAGGTGAAAGGGGGTGCAAGAAGCTACCTCTTAAAATGGAAACATTTCCTTCCTACTCTTAAATCCCCTCAAGCAGCAGGAATAAGAGGAAGCTGATAGAGACAGATATGGCTGCTGAAAAGAGTGGGACAAGGACAACAGGAAGGAACAGAGGAGAGACAAGGAGTGTCAGGGAGAGGACGGTGAAAAATGGGTCTACCAACATAGGTGAATCCAAATAAACTGCCTGCTGTTAATAGAGATGATTTTTATTGACTAAGAACAAATAAAATGATATTCTTCCATCAAGCTAGGTAAAAGCACAGGATGTAAAATGTACTATGCCCATGGAAAAGGCAACAACATAAAAAGAAGGGAAAATATTTGTGAGGCAGGAAGTGGGCATGGTTTCATTGTTTGTGTTTACAAGTGTAGGTGCAAAGTCTGTGCATCTTTAGGAATATTAATTACATCCAGTAGAAACTGTGGTCACTATCTGTTTGTTTTTCAGTGTTTATGTCAAGTAAAATGTTATTCTAAATGTTTAAACCACAAAAATAACCTACGTCATGGCTCAGGAGACATCAGAAACAAGACTGAAGCTTCTTACAGCCTTCTTAGCTGTGTCCTCTTCAAACATGGCAAAGCTTCAGGAAGGTAAATAATTTAATGTCTAGTCAGTAAAATATAGCTGCAAGATCAAATTATATAATTATTATCTCTGTGTTTACATTAGTAACCAGGCAACTGGTAATCACAGATGAAGACTTAATTAAATAATACATGTATATACATACATATGATGTACATCACTTGTACATCACTTGTACAATTAGGAGAGTTGGCAGTAAATATTTCAAAATTGTCATCTATAGTATATAATTGTACAATTGGCAGTGTGAGACAGAGAATCAATTCTCAAGGGACAGGTCTCTCACTATGTAACGCCTCTGTTTCATCAGTCTATATTGATTGGACCAAGTCCCAGTAAAGCAAATCTGGCAAGGACCTGAGATAAGTGGGAACAAGAGTGGAGTGACCAGTCGTTTCATTCACTGTCTGGGTGAAATGTAGCTGAATCACTCCTACACAAACATAGTTGCAGAAGCGAGGTTAATATACATGTTTTCAGTGATTGAGTTTTTTGGATCAACAATTGTAGTGTTTTAATTCTCTAAGGCTACGTAATATTAAAAACCTTTTTCAACTAAGAAATGTTAATTAGGACATCAGATTGTGGAAGGACAACACTTTAATACAATGTCATTGTATCAAAGTTTTATGAGGACTGTAAGAGGCAAGGCACTCTCATTCTCATTCAATCTCTGATGACTAAGGTTGTACTCCTGTTGTAATGGAAAGTACTGTAAACATTAATATGCATTAATTGAGATGAGACCACAAACTTGAGCCTTAAACAAAGAATTTTACTAGAATTTTAATCCCCTTGTTATGTTCCCTTAAGACTGAGGCTGTAGGTCAGAGCTTCCTAAGATAGAATTATGCTTCTTTGGACTATACATAGGCGAAAATGCACAGTGGAAACCCACACATTGCACATCCCTTTAACAGGCTACTTATTTGCTTGTATCACGTTTCTGTTTTGAACATACCTTCCAACTGAACAGATTCATATAGTGCATAGTTAAGATTTGCGAGATGTTCTTTCTACTGTCAAGAGTACATTGCACAACTAAGAAACAAGCTTAATAGTAACGCACAACATTTTATACTTCAAGCCAAGGTATTCAAGTATGTAAAGGTTGATCAGTTGATCAGTCATAAGTTTCTTGGTTCTCGATTTTGAAAAATGTAACATTGTAACCTATTGTAGCAATGTAGCAAGCCTCTTCTGATTCTTAGCAAACTGTTATGAAACCTGTCTAGCTAACGAGCTTCTACCCCACATCTCATTCAGCTGAATAATTTTGTAAATGTACAGTTATTAATGTTACACTTTGTGTCACAAATGAGTGTGTGCCATAGTGCTCTGCCCTGACTAATTGTCACTGTAGTGTCAAGAGTCCACAGTGTGGAATTGGGAAAACAATTAGATACACCAGCAACTGACTAGTGAGGTTGGCAAAATGTATGAATTTGCTAAACTTTATCATTAACAAACAGCAGTATACAAAACTTTTAGGCTGTAGCTTTCTCATTTTTATTCATTCAGTGATTACTGCATTACCTTGTTAAAATGGCTAACACAGTGGGTAATCAATTGTTTGACAGTATTTATACTCAAAGTATTTCCTTACATTAACAATATTAAATTATGTTTTGTGATAGTATTCCATTTATATAAAGTATTAGATTTGACACAGGATGTAAAACACATGTATGATAGTATGAACAGTCATTTGATGATCAATTGTCTGATTGTTGTCTATGAAAAGAATTCTTCAAGAATCCAGGAGGGGGTAGAACTAGAGGACAAGAAGATAAAAACCTTTCTGACATTTCTTATGGTTTTATTGTGTTGTCACTTGGCACAATGCCTGTTGGTGTTGCCTGCCTCCCTTTGAGTGTCATTTGGAGTCGCCTCTCTACTCGTCTACATTTATACCCTCTAAATTGTTTTGAGCAAGGCCAGGCAGGGCTTATAGTATCTCCACCAGACACCACGCATGCATTCAGTTCTTCTGAACTCACACTAGAGGTGACATTATGTCCCGTGGTGACCCAGAGGGGGTTCTGATCAGAATTCCTCACCATACTAGGCATCTGTTTTGTCACTGGTTGGGAGCGAGAATTTAGCACACCCCATGAGTAATATTTCTGTCGTGTGGTAGAACACGTCTCAATGGAAGCCGACAGGCCAGGAAACACTGTACTTACTCTAAGGCTAAGAGCTTTCTGGATCAAGCTCATTATATTGTTTTGTTTGAAATGAGGTAAATATGTTACATCTGTACAACTATATGGCATTTATTATAGTTATAATGTGACATTTGAATTTAACATACCAGGGGAAAATACAGAACTAGGCACATGTAGTCTGGCTTTCTTTACTGTGTAGCTGCAACCATGGACACATCTGTCTTCTGTCAACAGCCGTGTATTAAAGTCACAATGTGGCAGCTTTTCTTACTCAGCTAAAATTCTCCTGCCTTCTAAACCCTTCCCACTTGCACTGCTCCTGTAAACCAAGCAGAGCTGTGCTTTGTGGGCATAATGGCCAGTTACCTTGCTGGCCTCTGGAATGTGGGGGACAGGCTGGAGGTTTATTTTGGAAAGCTATCAGACAGGTTGCATCATGTGCTGAATAATAACAATAATACATTTGATTTAAAAGTGCCCTTCAGGTCACTCAAGCTCACTGTACAGAAGAAGCAACAAACAGTAACAAACAATAGATAGTATGAAAAGAACACAATAATTAGTAAAACAAATGACCTTATAGGATAAAGATTGCCTAATACTACAAATGAGTTAAAAAGATACATTCAGAAATCACAAAGAGTAAGCCATTTTAAACTTGTAAGTACTTTGCAGGGTGAAAGATGGATGAAGGCGAACAATGTCACAGAGATGGAAGCAAGTATTTGTGATGCTGTTGACATGGGATACAAACAGTAAGGTGCTATGAAAGAGAACAATCAAATTTGGGGGGCAGGCGAGACAGAAAACCTTAATACTATCAAGCCTAATAGGAGAATTAGCTGGAACAGAGTGGTGAACACATTACGTTGTGTATCATCTGCATAGCAGTAGAAATGAATACCAAATTCTCTAAAAATATAGTCATGGACAAGGAGACAAGTGACAGGATAGGACTGTGGGCAGAACATTTTTAGTAAAACAAAAGAGGTTCGATTGCAGACATGAAGTGAAGTAGTGTTCTTAATTTGTGACAGCCAAAGCTGGGATAAGGGCACAACAGTCTAACAAAGCCACAACAACATGAATAAAACACAAAATACAGATGCCTCTGTGTAAACAGGTGTTTAGTAGTACAATTCACAAATGTGTGATTAGGGTATTTTTAAGACGCTTAAGGGAAGGTGATATTCTTGAAGCAAGAATAGTTTCACACCAGCTTTGTGTGCCCTGCTTATAAACATTGGCTCATGCGACATTTGCAGAATGGGGAATTAACCCGTGTGACTCATGGAGCAAAATGTTTGTTTTCTGATATGAGTGCAACTGAACATGTTTGATCCGCAACCCTAGACAGTTTCCAGCGCTTCTCAGTCACAAATGACCATCAGGGATAAGTGCAGTTTTTGGACCACTTGGTCAGGTTTACTCACCCTTGGTCGGCTGTGTGCATGTATGCGTGTGTGTGAGTTTGTGTGCTCTTCTCCGTCTGCAGCTTAGCCATTACTCCTCTGCACTGTCAGAAAGGAACGCAGCTCATTATCATGCAAATCCAGCAGAAACTGACAAATGCACACACGGGCTTATAGGTCCACACAAAGATAATCACAGATTGCATCATTCATCATAGGTGGAGTTCCAACAGAAGAATCATTATTGTAGTATATGTGTAGATATGTGAACATCATTAAAGACATATTCAGAGTGGTGCCAGTAATGAAAAAGAATAGGAGATATAACATGCTTTCCATCAGAATGAGTTTTCAGCGTGGTTAGTGGAGATGACTGACATGTGTAGACCCAAAAAAGCATGATATGCACACGTGTACCCTTTCAACATGTGGCTAACATCAATACCTTTAGTTTCCACTCTCTCCTGCTTGGCAGCATTACCTCTCTGTGATTGCTTGAAGGGATTGAACGGATGCTCCAATTGGATATTGTGTTGGATTAAAGAGTTTGTCCATGAAGCAGGCGAACTGCAGATTCCAGTTTATTGCAATGCTGTCTCATATGATATTACTTATATATTATCATATCAGAATGAGTGTGGTATAAATTCATATACATAAGAGACGATAAACCGGCACTTAAACAGGCAATGTTAGGCTCCTGGTAATAGTCTGTCACCCTAGTTTTTCACACTTATTTCTACTTGTGCTCAAGTAAAAATAAATCAGCCAAATTATTTAAAAAAAAAAAAGGCCACACAACAAGCCAGCATGCTTAAGCAGGCCATGCATGCAAGGCAGGATGCTCCTTCAATTAAGCAAGCTAAGTGGCTTCTGCTACCTTATGTTAGCAACAAGGTCAACCATCAAGCTAACTGGCATGTTATGCTAGCCAGAAGCATGCTGGAGCCACCAAACATTTTGCTAGCTAGCCAGTCCATCTGGGTATTCTAATGAGAGCAGACATAGTCCACACACACCCAGCGTCTTGGGTTCACTGAGTCAGTTCAGCACTTGCCTATCTTTGCCCCAGTCACCTACCTCATCTAATATAGCCACTCACTGGCATTGGAAACACTGTCAGCCATGTTTTTTCACTGCCTGCCTGAGGTTCTGCTCTTTTCTACCTAACTCAGTCAAAAGGGAAAAACATGGCTTTCCATCATATTCCTTAGAGTCAACCTCCACTGGGCAGACTGTAATTTCCCACTCATGCCCCTCTACATCTGCTGCCACCTCTGTATATTTGAGCCTTTCCATCTAAACCTTTACCCCATAGTCCATTCCTACAGCATCCTCCCACACTACTGTCAGCTTTTCAAAAAACAATAACCATGCTTCTGAACACAACAGCAGATTTGGTCTTAGATAATACAAGCTACATGAAAATCCTGAGAAACTATGAACCAGTTTCCTCGGTCTGTTTTCATTTGACAGTATCTCCACGTCGTAAGATGTCCTGCATCATGCCTACTCAAAAAATACTTCCTGACTTTACCCCTCTGTTGAACACATGAAAATTTCTCATTTCTTTTTTGCATCCGTTGCGTTTACCCTTATGCATTAACACCCAATAACTGCTGCTTGGATCAACAAAATGGAACTAGGTCAAACTGTCATGTCAAGCTACCAGCTGGATAACTTTAAAATCCAAGGCTGTGCAGTGGGTCAGCATTTTCAAACTTGAATACAATGAAAAAGTCAAGCATAGAAAACTTTGCTTGGCCATAACACATTTTTGTACTTAGGTTTCAGGACTTGCACAACAATAGTTAATACAGACATATGTTTGGGTTTTAGGTTTTTCTTTGTGGTGTTAATGATAGTTGAACGTATAATGCTTACTAGAGCTGTGAAACATAATTTGTGATAAATGTTGCCCTGCTGTCTGTTACAACTGTTTTGGTTGAAGTGGTTTGAAATGCCAGCTTGGTTAACAGTAGTAGTTTCATTATTTTGGTAGCAGATCCACAATTATTCTTCCTATCACATTTTGCCTACTGTTTGACATTGCAGTAATTGTAAACAGTCCTCATGTTAGAATTGTGCTTAGTTTACGTGTGTGTGTGTGTGTGTGTGTGTATTTGGTAATTGTAATTATTGTTTTGTAATACTGGTTTAATAAAGGTATTAATAGCATGTACCTTTGTTGATTCTGTCGTTATAGCCTTAATAGCAGTCTTCTTTTTCTATTGCTAAGGTCATAATCTCTTTTTTGTAATGCGTACAGCCAGGTTCTTGATGTTGCTATGAAACTCAACCTTTATTGCATGGTTTACAACAAAGAATAAAGACAACCTTCACCATTTAATTTGCCAGATAAGCAATATATTAATATAGTGTTCTGCCAATTTTTATTCTGTGATGTAATACAAACAAGAGATGGAATTATCACAGTCTACTAATCATTAAGTACACCCCATTGTATTTTTGTCCACATTGTCAACGCTGGCATTTTTATCTGAGCCATGTGTGAAATTGAAATCCCCTTTTTGTTTGTTTAGCCATACTTCTAATCATACACCCAGAGCTATACCAAACCAAGTGGAAGCACTGTGGTCAGGGTCTTTTTCACTGCCCCCTTAGTTCCATGTATTATTTCACATACAGGCTCACAGCACCTCTTGCCAACATGTTTTACATCTGGAATATCTGTTTAACAGGAAATAGAGTGAACAAGGAGTCAGTAACCCTCTTAAAAAACGTTAATATTAACGTTAAAATGTTAATATATTCCACTGCGATGACAGCCTATAAACGTTTTTACAAGTTTAAGTAAAGCTAAATTCAAAATAAACTAATAATGTGCTCTATTGTGTTTTTGAATGTGTTGTGTATTTTATCATCAAATGCAACTAGTCATATGAATGAATTTCAATGTAACCCTGTAATGAAAGAAAAAAGCTTAAATAAACTAGTAAATTCAAGATGAAAATTCTGCACTGTTTATTGGTTCTATTTTTCACTGCCTGTCTATTTGTAGTTTAATCTGTCTTTCTCTTTCTTATCATCATTCTCAGGGCTTAGAAGAGGAGGCGATAGTTGACCATGGAAAGGCCAGCTTCACCACTCATGCAAACTATGAAAAAGAAGAGTTGGAAAGTAAGTTTAAATCAATTTTGAATCAAAGACGTATCGTGTGAATGTATCATTATTTAAGTTATGGAAATGTAGGATACTAAACTGGTTTTCATTAGGTATAATGATTTCTTATTGCAAATATCAAACAAATTCTTGTTTTTACTTTATTATTATTATTATTATTATTATTATTTAAACCTTAATCAGTTAATTAATTTTTGCTGTCTGAGTTACATGGCTGAGTAAACATGAGACACATTGTGCCACTATGATGACATTTTATAGCAGGGCAATGGAAAATAATTATTCTCTAATTCACTGATATAGTGTAATCACATTATCACAGTCATTGAAATGTTCATTTACGTGCTTTATTAATGTAGCGTTAAGTATGAAGTTAATGTCTTATTTTTAAATATACCTGCCGTACTATGATGTTTATCGATAAGAAAAAAATTATTATTAGAAAATTAATTAGTATAATAACATTTTATAGAGCTCTTTGCTCTTTATTTGAGTCCAGCACACTTCATATCTTCAATTCAATATCACCATTTATGCCATTTTCTTCTTTTGCAACACCTCATAGCCCTCTGCCTTCTGTGTAGCTACTGTATGCTTTTTCTTCCATCCTCTTTCATCTTCAATGCTTGTCCCTCTCTTCCTCTTTACCTGTATGTTTCTCTCCATCTGTTCAACCTGTTTGTGTTGCTTATGCCTTTGAGTGTTGCATCTTAGTTTCATTTCTCCTGGGTTCCCTCTCAAATCAAAGAGTGATGACTCATCTGTGAAACATGAGTATTGGCAGGGAATGTAGGGTGGAAATAGGGCATTTGCAAATCGGAACATGGTTCCTGTGTGGCAGTGACAGTAATGAGGGCAAGTAGTCAAAAGGTTAAGTGATGTACTCTGGTTTCCTTCAAGTGGATTCTCCGGAGCACTTGAAAGGAACATAAAAAAGTTATTTGTCTACTGTTGTTTGTCTGACTTGTACCTAAGTTGTAAATGATAAAACACAAGCCATGCAAATGCAATTCAAAGAATAAAGCAATAAGAAACCTAGTGAACACGTTTAACATGTTTGTGATACAGCTTACATTTCATTAAGTTTGTAGGCTTGAATTGAATCTGAACTGATGTATTTGATTGACTTTTATGTCCATATCCATTTATGAATCTGGTTTAGTACTTTCTCTTAATTTAATTTCCATCCTCCAGGTCACAGAGCGGTGTATGTAGGCGTCCATTTGCCTCTGGGGAGGGAAAGCAAACGGAGGCATCGCCATCGAGGACATAAATACCGCCGAAAGAAGAAAGGGAGGGACTCCGAAGAGGCGAAGGAAGATGGCAGGGACTCCCCTTCTTACGGTTGGTTGTTATTTCCAACAGCAAAGCTATAACGAATGTCTCCAGGTTATACTAACCCCTAGCATGACAATGAACAGAATCCCTTAAAATCCGTAATAGACAAAGTGCAGTCCCTGTATAATCATCATGTATACAGCTTTTTTGTGAGATTTTGAAGTATTTTGAATCTCTACAACAATCTTTACAAATAGTTGTAAACCTAGAAATAATTCGTATCAATCAGACATAAAAAATAAGACTTTCTTCAAATGATAATAGGCCTTTCTTTGCTGATCTTACAGCTGGTTAGGTGTTTTCTCTTTATTCTTTCTTAGAAATTTTCACCCACCTGTTCTTGCAGATCACTTCCAAGTTCCGAGATATCTTAGACTCGCTTTCATACACAGAATATTTATCCACAGATTTTCAATTATACTCCAGTTTGACTAAACATTAAAAAAGCTTCAGCTTGTGTAGTTTATAGTAGATGTTTGAGTTTTACTTTGGGTGCCTGTCCTGTTTTAGAAGCCGGTCTCTTCTCAGTTTCCCTTCATTATTGATTGCATGACATTTGCATTCAGAACTTGCTGATATTTAGTGGAATCAATTATACTATCCATGCATTGTGTCCTGTGCCTCTGGCCGTCACACAGCACCAAACCAGAATTTTTCCACCCCCACACTTAACAGTTGGCATATTGGGCAACGACGAGTACCTAATAGTATTTAGCATTTATGCATACCAAAATTATAGTTTTTTTCCACCGCTAAACATTTAGAACTTACTCTACATAAAAACATACTTTACATATTAAAATGAATTAAGTAATTTATAATAAATAAATAATAAAATTAATTAAGTAATAAATTAATTAAGTAATCTTTTTCCTTTCAGCCTTGATTGCTAAAGCAGTGATTGGAAAGTGGATAGGAACAATATTTGGTATTAGATTCCTCTTGAGCAATGCAGAGATTGCCAGGTTACAGCATCACTTTGCCTATGTCTTCTGTGTTTCTCCATCATTCATAGATGTGAATAAACCATTCAGCTCTGAAATGTATTTAAGGCTAATGAGAATCAGCCTCTGGCATTAATTGAAGGCTGTGGATTGTTAAAGTATTTGTATTTGCTCGAAAAGTGGCTGCACCACCTCAACTGTAAGGCTTATGCAGCCTATCCTTGCTTTGAACTTAATAAAGTATTACAGATGGTTTTGCTTTTTGATAACAAAACAGTCATATCAAAGCATTTATTAGGGCACTGCACTATGATTTATAAAAAAAAAAACAAATTAAGATCCTTTCTCATCTACACAGTTTGCTATATTGTGCCAAAATAAATCATCACACATCCCACATTGAGCAGAGACAGAGACATCTTTTGTGCTGAGTTGGGTGGGAATTAAGGTTTAGTTTAGTTGAGCGTTTTAATTAGTTGAAAGAGACAAAGCACAATAATGAACATTGCTGTAAATTAGCTAATCAGGATACTTTTTATCTGTAGTCTCCAGTTAGATTTTAGAGTTACACTTTACAAGCAGAAAATAAAAGCAAATAAAAACATAATACTAACAAAGTAATTCAGATCATTATAATCAGATGAAAGTAAAAACATAAAAGTAAAAACAAAATTGAAATTTCTAAATCATCAAGACACTACTAAACATTTCATCATAAAAAGCACATAATACAATACATGGAATGAAAAGTGATATACAGTGGAGACTGACTATAACATGAAAATCCAAACAACATACAGGTGTGTGCCAGGTTAGTCTGCTATCATTTGCATATTTTCACCACACCATCACAAGGTGTACTTATGGATTAACATAAGATAACAATTCTGTTAATGTGAAATCTACTTTTATGCTCAGATGCTTCTATAGTTATCCTTGTATACACTGTAAAAATAACTTTTGGCCTTTGTCTATACTTTGTGCAGACACACCTTCCCAGAGGGTCCAGTTCCTCTTGGGTACAGAGGACGATGACCTCGAGCATGTCCCTCATGATCTCTTCACTGAGCTCGATGAGCTCTCCTTCAGAGATGGCAGCATCACTGAATGGAAGGAGACGGCCAGGTCAGCAAAACACTGAAGGGATGGACAGCATGACAACAACAACATAAAATCAAAGCAATAGATCTTTTTATAGCATAATCATCATTAGAGTTTAAATGTAAATCTTGGTTAAATACTATTACTACTACTAGTATCTTTTGTTGCTAAATTTACAATAAATGGACAGTTTAAATGTCCTTTCAAGAAACCCAGTCTAAGCTTTTAATTAACCTCAGGTCAATAAACCTCAAGACAGTCTTGTTTTAATTAAATTAATCAAATTAGAATTATGATGGTGACTTAGCTGGCTGGATGAGTGACTCAGTTTGCAGTGCTTGAAAAGAAAAAAAGAAGAAAAAAAATTGTTGTGGGATATGTTCTTAAGCTATAATGCCACTTGTATTTATTATTTCTTGTTAATTATTATTTGTGGATTAGAGAAAAAATGTTTTGTCTTGTGTGTGGACTTTTGGTGTTTATCTACAGATGGCTGAAGTTTGAGGAGGATGTGGAAGATGGTGGGGAGAGGTGGAGCAAGCCCTATGTAGCTACGTTGTCACTACACAGTCTTTTTGAACTACGCAGCTGTATACTCAACGGCACCATCATGCTGGATATGAGGGCCAACAGTATAGAGGAAATTGCAGGTACATTTAATGATACAATATATACGATGATGAGATAAATAAAATAAATAATTATTCATTACTCTAATCTCATGATTTAAATGCCTGATAATATATCTTCAGATATTTTGTGTTTTTGTTTCCTTTTGTACAACTTAGACATGGTAATAGACAGCATGGTCGCATCTGGCCAGCTGAATGAGGATTTGTGCGACAAAGTGCGTGAGGCCATGTTGAAGAAGCACCACCACCAGAACGAGAGAAAGCTCAGCATTCGCATCCCTCTGGTGCGCTCCATTGCTGACATAGGCAAGAAACATTCTGACTCACTCTTGCTTGAAAGAAACGGTGAGAACCTATGACGCACTCGCATTTCTTTTTCTGTTATTTTTCATCCATGGGGAACTGTTGCTAAAGATCCACTGTCCAAATCCCTCAATGCCAGCGTAGAAGGTGGATGGTAAAAGTGAGTAAATCTAGAGAACGATCTATATTGAAACAATTGGTCCCCTTAGAGAAAGAGAAATATGGGTGCTAATGATTGTGCTAACCTGTATGGCTGGCCTGGCTTTGAGATTTGAATTAATGATTGTTTTCACTCCTTAAGGTGACACTCAGGAAATATTGCTTTACCTGCTACTGGAGTCAGTAGTTTGTGTTTTTTGACTGGGCATGGCTGCAGTGATGTTAATGTATGATGTGCATTTTAAGATCTGAGGTTTTAAGAACGAATGAAATATCACTTCTTGTGTCTGTTGTTCTTGTTGGCTTTGCATTTTCATATCATTAAACCTGAAAATCAATGTGAAAGGTTAAAGTTCTGTCATATTGATGGTTGGTGACGGAACAACAGTAGTATGAAAGATGTACTGTATGTCCTATTCTAAATGAGTATGTATGTATAAGATTTATGGCTGCCCTGTTTGTGGTAGAGCACTTGTTTGCTTGCACTGACTTTGCGCTAACTCATTCTCTTCTGCATGCAAGACTATGTGAACTATTCACTACTATCAACTTCCTCATGTTTTGTGTGATTGGTTTGTTTGGAATTGAATAAGACAATTTGTTTGGTCCCTGCAGACCCTCCTATGTGCCTCACTGAATCATTCTGTCTTGTGTTTTCTGCACACAGCCATGGCTTTTGCCTACGTTTCTGCAAACACAAATCTCTCTAACTACACCTCTGCCACGCTCTTGCCCACCCCTGACTGTGTCTTTTTCAGATACCATCTTTGTGATCTACTCCTACTTCATGTGTTTTTCCCCTCTGCTCCATTCCTTATTCCTTTTCCTCATCCTTTCTTTCTCTCCCATCTTCCTTCCTTTTTTCCCCATTGTCTCCTCTGTTAGGAGAGGGCCTGTCCTCCTCACGTCTCTCTCTCCACAAGCCAGGAGCAGCCTCCTCTGTCTCCAACCTGTCCCAGAGACAAGAGTCCCGAGCCTCCATCCTCCTCAACCACCTCCTACCCTCTTCTTCCTACAACACTGGGCCCTCCCCAGGTCCCTCGCCCCTCACCACCCCTCAAAATACCCCCACTTTCTTCCGGCGCTCCTCCCAAAACCCACCACGTTTGCATGGGTCAGGCCTCGGCCCTCAAGGCATCCCCGAGGTAGTGGTATCGCCTCCTGATGATGACGACGCACCTTACTCTGCGGAAGAAGAGACGGCATCTCCACAGCTCAGCCGGCGAGCATCCTTGGCATCCCAGGGCCTTGAGCTGCTGCCCTTAGAAGGCAAATATCTGTGTAGCCTCCCAGTGTGAGTCACAGCTTGAACAGAGAACACTAGCACTCGCATGAAAGCTTGTCTCACCGTTAACTTCCAAACCTCCAACTTTGCGATCATTTCATCAATAACCCACAGCCAATTCACTTACAAAGAAGCTTCTTCCACTGTATTTATCTGCAGAGTTTTTAACCACCTCATGATTCTTCCTTCTCTCCCCTTTCTTTTTTGGCTATTACACTAACCCATTCTTTCTACTAAATATTTTACTTTTGCTGACATGACAACTCTCTGTACCCCATTTTGCCATTCAAACTGTCTGTCTTTCAGACATTTCTTACTGTCTTTGACTTGCTCAGCCCTGTCCCAATTCACACTTCCGTCATTGTATAAATTGATATCCTAGAGATCCTAAACATACCTCAAAATCCATTACCTCAAGAGGTGTAAATTGAAGGTTTCAGAAAAGCCATCAAAGTACTGTACCTTGTCTTAAATATAAGTGAAAGTCTCTAGGTAAATCTTGAAAGAGCTGTGTATGCAAGCTTACCCAAGAATATTGCAGAACTACAAACTGCAAGAAAGAATTGGAGTGAATCCCACATAGGAGAACCGAAAAACTTTTTTTGGCTATAAAAACATTTGAAAGCTATATCTGCTCAAGTACTGATTTTGTTTGGTTGAGTGCACAGACTTTAAAATGCCACAATTATTATTTGCTCAGTTTATGACATGAAAAATAACTATGTAACCATACTCCCTGAAAATATTCAGTTTTATTTACTATATCCCACAATGGATGTGTTTGCAATTTTCTAATTTAAAGGTCACCAAAATATGTTATCATATTAAGTTGTATCCAGACAACTATAGCTTTCCTGTTTCCCATGCCTAGCTGATACATCCCTTTTGTTTTTATTTTTGGTGATTGGTATGATGTAGAAGCTGACACAATGCATTCTAAATCTTTTCAGATGTAACATTTACCATCCCCAGGTTATTTTAGGTACACACAAATATAACCCTCATGTAACATGTGCTTTTCCCATTGCTTCATTTGGCAGCATTCTCTTCCTTTTCATCATGAATAAACATTCTTTTACCAGATTAAAAGAGTAGTGACGACAATGTGGGCCAGATCCATGGCTAAATATAAGGCTGAGATGGGTGTGGGAGGTTTGTACTGTATGTCCTATCATGTTGACACCCACTCTGACTTTTTGTTCTTCCCACCAAGCCTCGTAACTTTATTATTAGACTGTCACTGTGTGTAAATCTATGTTTGTTTGACTTGGGCAATGGCTCCATTTCAAAGTACGTGGTATTAGAACCAGCATTCATTTGGTGAGAGCTGAATTGGAAAGGTTGTTGTGGTGTTATTATAGCTGATGAGCTTCTGTAATTGTACTTCTTTCTAGGAAAATACACAGTATGTCCCTAGTGACAAGCACCTTGAAATCAGTATGTGGGTTGTTTTTCAGAGGGGGAGTTTTAAGCCTTCATCATAGCACTGTAATAATGTGCTCGGGTGCACAGCATAGCTTGGATAAACTGTACTGCTGTACAGCATCGACTCAAAACAGCTAATTAACAATTGAACATGGAAATAGTGTTACACAGTAAAAACCCTTTAATGTGTCATTTCAAGAAGTTTGTTTGGATGCCAGTAATAGCTGGCTTACTGGTTGCAAATGGTTATTGGCAACAATGTAATGCAGTAGATTGATTTATATTATGTACACAAGTACAATAATCCAGAGCATGTATGTTTATAAATGTATAGATAAATATGCTCTGGATCTGTGAGTGTGATGTCTTTGGTAAATACCTGTGTACAGAACATGCAGGAAATCCCTGGTCGGCTTGCTCACTGCTGGTATATCCTCAACCAGAGGGCTTTTAAATTCTTACGTTTTTACTTAATTTGTCTACAGTTGGACAGATTTGCAGATAGCATCATTGCAAACCTGACGTGGGTAAATGACACCAAAATGTATATAACTAATTGCAAAAACTGAACGAAGCTTAATACAAATATACACCAATCACGCATAACATTATGACCACCTGTGCAATTTAATGCAATCTGATTTTAACTTTTAAACAAACTTTTACAAGGTTATAGTTTCCCAGTTTTAAGTCGAAATTTTCAGAAAGGTGATAATTCTACTACGTGTTTATTATTGAGGTCAAAGTGGGTAGTGTAGTCTTACTGTAGTCCATCATAAGAAGAGATGGTTCCAATGTTTGGCCACCCTGTTTAAAATGAATGAGGTGGCCAAAACTCTGTATTGGATTTCACTACATATCACAGGTGGTCATAATGTTATGCCTGATTCCGTACATCATCTTCTTTTTACTATTTTTTTTTAAATTTTTTTTTCAGGAAATTTCCATTGTAAACAGCCATAAGTTAGAACTGTATAACTCACTACTGTATAATCTCAGTAATTTATGTTAATTTTCTACATACAAGTAAGCACTGTTTAAATGCTGGTATGACGGAGCATTCCAGGGCTTAGCCTTCTTGAATGAAGAATGATGGTGGACGCAACATAAACTAATCCCTCCCTTATTCCAAGAGGCTTTGTCCAGTATGTGAGCAATCATGCTTCTGTTCAGCAGTCACAGCTATCAGCATACACTAGGGATACTCCACGGTGTGCATTTCAAGGGTATGGCTCACTCTCCAAGCCACATGCTGACAGAAAAGGCACACTTTTATTTGACTTGGGGTTAATTGTTGATGAGAATGTGGAATGTTGCTTAAGTCTTTATTAATGCTATGTTTGCTGATAGTTTTATTATGTCTTGATAGTAAAATGTAGATGTAGACAATGGCTAAAGAAGAAAAACCGGAAAGAAGAAATGTTACTTTTGAATTTCAGAGAATAGTATGCATATACTATTCTTTGTTTTAAAATACTTGCTCATTTCATCTCCCACTCTCATGTCACCTCAAGTGCTAGCGTTTCCTGTATCGGGTATCGATCAAATCACATGAGCAATTTTGATATGTGCAGCCAGTTATGCACAGATACTACAGCTTTAACTATCAGGCAGATCAATCACATCCACTCATCTTTAGCTCAAAGCTGACATGAATTAAAGGGAGGACAGACCTGAGCACAGGTTACTGAGCTCAACAGATGGGGAACCTGCAACAACAGTGCAGTGTGAAGTGTTGTTGTCCTTGTGCAGAGCCAACATTGTGTTGAGGCTCTGTGATACATTATCACATTTCAAAATGTTTGTGGTAAAGAAATCATGTGTCTTGCAGCCTCAATTGGGTAATATTAAAATTAATAATCAACAACTGTAAACATTAAGCTACTTTGAGTATTGTCACTTTGATCTCTGTTGTATTTCAGTCGTTTAATAGATTAAGACCCCAAACTTTGTTTCGGTTAACCTTACATATGATCCAGTATACTGACTATAATTTGACTATAAAAGAAGCCATATCCACAATGCAGTGGTTGATTTTTATGCTCAAATGAACAAACCATAATGTAAAAAGAGTCCTATTTATCCTGTGGCTCTGCATCACAAGCACATGTGGGCTGCAGTGTGATATCAGATTTTCAGGTTTGTTTGCCAAGAAACTAAATGATTGTCAAACTGCCTCCCATTTGTTGAGCACACTCCTTAAAGAAGCAGTTTATCAAAAATAAAAATAGCTTCTTTTTTGTCCTTGTTCCTCAAAATTAAAACATCAATACTGAGAAAACAATGGAAGACAAATTGCATTTATTATTATAATACAAACGGCATCTCATGGTTAGCAAAACAAGTAATTGTCTGCTGAGTACTTACACAGTGCCCATCACTGCTTTGTCTCTCCCCCTTCTCTTGCCTTGTCCCTCCCAGGATCACTGGTTTCTCCAAACTCTGACCAACAGAACCTGGATGGCAGCAAGGCATTGGAGAGGAGGCCATCCAAAGTAGGGGTCAGTAGAGAAAGCAGCAGTGTGGACTTTGGCAAGGTAACCAGAACCATAGTAGTGAGGACAGAAACAGTGCCATCATGGTGGAAGGACCCATGACCAAGTCTATCAATGTATTTCTCAGTTTCTGGACTTTCACAGGCATTTCAGTGGCCTTCGTTGTAAACTGCCTTCATTGGAGCCACGATCACAGTCCCATCAGCCCTTTCACTAGTCATTGTTCTGCTTCTAGTATATTAATAATTCAGCAAGAATGTAATGTCTTATGTGCTTATGTAACTGTTTACTTTTGAAAATTCCTCCCTCGCTTGGCCTCTGTCTATCATAGCATTTTGTACTTCCCCATCCATTAAATGAAGTGGCAGTAGTTATTATAAAACCATCCAATATGACTGCCAAAATAAAGTTCAGTGCATTCCTATATAAGGAAAGAGGGATATTTATTTCTACTCTGGGGAAAAACAAATTTTTTCCATAACTAGATATTCATTTAGGAAATGTGATAAGAAATGCATCACAAGAACAGATTTTGCCAAGTACTGCATAATATAATGTAGTTGCTACATTTCATGACATATTTGTTACATACTGTAACTCCAGAATAGTCTCCTGCCATCGCTCACATTCCCACTTTCACACATGTAATTCTGTTGGCTTTCTGTTACGTAATGCATTCTCTATCAAAACCAGACCTTCATGTCTCTCTTTCCCTTTATATCAGTAATATTTTTCTGTATATCTAATTCAAATTTCTTTGGTTTCACTGGTTTCAGGTGGATATGAATTTCATGAAAAAGATTCCTCCAGGTGCTGAGGCTTCAAATGTACTCGTAGGAGAAGTGGACTTCCTAGAGAAGCCCATAATTGCCTTTGTACGACTGTCTCCTGCGGTCCTTATCACTGGCCTCACAGAGGTGCCTGTGCCCACGAGGTATAATAATTAGTAATGAATGATACAATGATAAAAGACTTTCATTCCAAAATTACAGTACAGGTCATTGTACTCTAGCATTATACTCTTGAAGTTTGATTTGTTTGAATTTGTTTGAATGATTCCTTGGGAAAATGAATACAACTCTGAAATTTCCCTCAAAACACACCTACCAGTTTTGCAATTGCAGTTAACAGTTTGAGGTGTTTCAGTGACAAACAATAAAAAAAACTTTGTTACAGAAAAACTCCACAGTGTACTCAGTTAGTGAAAATGGTATTGGCAGGCTTACTATTGCAGTTTGTGTTTTTCATTGTAAATGTGTGTCTTGTTTAAAGGTTTCTTTTCCTGCTTCTGGGTCCACGTGGCAAAGGGCCACAGTACCATGAGATCGGAAGATCCATGGCCACACTGATGACAGACGAGGTGAGAGAAAGATTAATTAACTTAACACCTTGACTACATCTGATTTGTCATAAGGTGAATTTATCATTACTATGAATAATTTACCATGTCATTTTAGAGCCATTTAGAAACTACTTTATTATATTCACTATGTAGATTTTCCACGATGTGGCATACAAGGCCAAAGACCGGACAGATCTCCTCTCTGGGATAGATGAGTTCCTCGATCAAGTGACTGTCTTACCACCTGGAGAATGGGACCCCACAATTCGGATTGAGCCCCCTAAAAATGTCCCTTCTCAGGTTAGAGATTCTCTCACATTATCTACTGGCTGAATAACGCATACAAAGATTTTTGTTTTAAACGTAATATTTCTAGTGGTATTTAGAAGTGCTATATCGATATTTTTTTTAAACTTGGTAACTAGTCAGGTAGGCTCACCTACCTGATGAAACTTTGGACCTGATAATGAGCAGATTAATCTTAAAATCGAACCCCACTCCCCATCATGCTACTGGATGCTATTGAGTTTGTTTATGTGTTGAATGTTTAAAATCAATTTTAAAAAGGTGGATCATTTTAATCCATAATGTGTTGTACAGACATATGAAACGTCAAATACCACCTTTTAATTAACATAATCTGAAATTTTCCTAGAGGTACTTGTGCATAAATCATTATCCAGCTGCATAGTAACCAGTAAGTAGCTTAATAACAGTGCATATTTAGTAGACCTCACATACTCATACATTCATTAAATAAAGCCACATCTAATTGGAATTCACTACAGATCACCTAAAATGGAAAAACTGATGATTTCTTCTGACTGACTTTAAGCATTTCTGTAGAGCTTACCTTACATATTCCTATAATCACACTTAGAGTGCCCTCTTATGGATTTATATCATCATGACAGTCAAGAAATTGCATGGGATTATAAATAATTGCATGGATGTATATTTAAATATCATTCAATCATTAGATGAAAAGGAAAAGACCATCGCAGCAAAACGGCACTGCGTCTCCAGCTGGAGAGCTGGAAAATGAGGTGGACCATCATGCAGGACCTGAGCTACAGCGAACTGGGAAGTAAGTATAGTATATATTTACATATTACATCACAAAGAGACTGTATTTTTAATATACAGTATGTGCTTCAGAGCTAAAGTTTATTTATTTGACAGATTAAAGAACTACCTTTATTGTCCTTAGGTACACAGACATATGTGTTTATGTTCTTGCTGCAAATACTTAAAAATGAAGATGAGAATAATCAAATATAAATCCTTATCAAATTTAGCAGCTGTAGTACTTACTCCATAACATCCAACTTTGAAGGTCAAAACTTTTGGAATTTATGAAACTAAAATCTGAAAATCTCTTAAGTGTAATGTTTTATATTTGTGTGGACACACCTCTTACTTTACTCCATGCAACTTGGATGCTGACATTTGTGGATAGCTCACGCTGCGTCTCTAGAGCCTGGGCCACACAGTGAGGAGAATGTGTTTATTTGAAACATCAGACAGACACACACAAACACACACAGAGCACACGTACACATCAGCCGGAATGCAATGTATTATTCAGAGATGCAAGCTTCTTTTCACTGCTACTATAAAAGGCTCCAGCTGAGGGACCTAATGGGGAACAGAGGAGTGTGAGGAGGTCCAAGTAGCTAATGTAAAGAAATCTATCAAAACAGGTTGTATAAAAGAGAACATGAGAGTTATGGAGGAAAGCAGTTGAGGTTATTCCAGAGGTGTGGGGGAAAAGAAAATGAAACAAGGCCTCACAGCAGAGCAATTGGACAGGTGTCAGAGAAAAGAGAAAAAGACATACAAGGTGAAAAATGGATTTCAAAAAATAGAATTCTTCAAAGTAATAAGAGTCAGAAACTGAAAGAAGAAGGTTGGATATAGTGTAATTCTGTACACTATGCACAAGAAAAACTCTACCTATGCTAAAATAATTCAGACTCTGGCAGCAAGATTGCAGTGGCTCTAGGTTTTGGGGGTTAATGTTCTGAAGGTATACATTTGCAACAACACTTCCTCTCATTAACGTCTACCTCTTTCCTCTTTCAGGCTATTTGGAGGTTTGGTCTTAGATGTCAAGCGGAAGGCACCATTCTACTGGAGTGACCTCAGGGATTCCCTCAGTCTGCAGTGCCTAGCCTCTGTCCTCTTCCTGTATTGCGCTTGCATGTCTCCTGTGGTGACATTTGGAGGTCTGCTTGGGGAAGCAACAAAAGGAAACATTGTGAGTTTTTAAAAGCTATCAATTATGAATTTAATAAAACCAATGGGGCTCAAAACTGTTAAAACAGTTGAAATATTTTCTTGATTCCTGGCTGGCTCTTAAAACAGATATTGTGACATTCCCCAGAAACTTGAAGTGAAAGAGACCATTTGACATTTATCAAAATTTATGCACAAAATGGTCAAACATGGTAGCAGGTAAATGCAAATGCAATGATCTGCATAAAGTCCATCCCAGTCATTGTCAGTGTTATAGTTTCTCAATGAAGAAACACATTTTCTCACTACTCTATTTTTATTTATGTATTAATTTTTTTTGTGAAGCAAGTCATTTAGTTTGTCTCTTGATCACACTCAATTCACACTGTCACCAGCCAAAAAAAGATGTGATGATCTACTATTACACCGCAAGCTATTCTATACACTGTAGTGTCTCTCTGTTTTTATCTCTTTCTCTTTCTGTCTTTCTTATTACTCAGATGTCCTTAGTAAGCCATGGAGTTTTTGCATAGGCACTGTCTGTTTGGTGATGTGTGTGTGATGTGTTTAAGTATACTCGGCAGGGGTTAGAGGGGCTACACAGGGATGTGAGTTCAGACAAGTCAGCAGAGTGGAAACATTCAAACAGTTTATCTATCCTCTCAGACACAGCCCTGAATGTCTGTTTAATCTAAACCTTCTGTGCTCTGGTCCGTGGTTTGTTCCTCACCTCTTTCTTTTCTCCTTCAGTCTTTCCCTGTCTATCCTCCTTTGTATGGTTTAATCCAACTCCCTTTCACATTCCCTCATGCCGTCCATGTCCTCTGTGCCCACAGAGTGCCATAGAGTCTCTATTTGGGGCATCGCTGACAGGAGTGGCATATTCCCTCTTCGCAGGCCAGCCTCTCACTATTCTTGGCAGCACTGGACCTGTTTTGGTGTTTGAAAAGATTCTCTTCAAGTTCTGCACGTACGTTCAAGCAAGTTTAAATTTATTTTAAGATGATAAATAGTCAAAGTAAGTCTGCAAACCTAAGATTTGCATGAATTTTAATAGTTTTTACAGGTGCATGTGTTCTCCTCTATTCATTCTCTTCCGTAACATCTCTTTTGTTTTTTCTTTCCCAGTGACTACAGCCTGTCCTATCTGTCTCTGCGGACCAGCATTGGTCTGTGGACGGCCTTCCTGTGTCTCATCCTGGTGGCCACAGACGCAAGCTCTTTGGTCTGCTACATCACCCGATTCACAGAGGAGGCCTTTGCTGCACTCATCTGCATCATCTTCATCTATGAGGCTCTAGAGAAGCTATTTGTCCTGGGTGAAAACTACCCTGTCAACACACACAACAACTTAGACAACCTTACACTATATACGTGAGTACTAAGATATCGTATACTTATTTATTTAAGTTTCATAATGTTATTTTTTTTTAACCTAATTTCTTATAGACAGAAACATCTCAAAAACTGTTTCTGTTAGATTGTTGGGTATTATGAAAATAAATAGTATCCTTTTAAAATCCCACTGTTAAAAACTTTTTTCTCAAGCAGATTTCAGTACATGTCCTTGCCAGAGCTGAAATCAAAATGACCCACTTGCAAAATATTTGATTTAAAAATAGCTGATTCTAGAGGATAATTTGCTGTAGCCTGTTTTTAAATCAACTTTAAATTAACTATTTTTTTCTTTAGCAGCACATGACTGCTTTGTATTTGTTCTCTTCTCCACAGGTGTCAGTGCTCTCCACCTACCAATGCCTCAGATGAGCTCATGCAGGTGTGGAACCAGACAGGATACAACTCAGACTCTATCCAATGGAGCAGCCTCAATGTTTCGGTGAAGCAAGCACACAGGAACCTCCACTATCATAGGCATTAATTACACCCTTAGTCACATGTAAAGGATGTGTAGATCAAGCAGACATTTACAGTTAATCACTGATTTATATATATATTACACAGCCCTAAGTACCTTATAATCAATATGCTTGTGACTAAACTGACCAAAAAAATGCGGCTAATACCGTTGTCAATATTGGAACCGTTATTTATAATTAGCATCACAAAACTAATCCTCCTTTTTTTCTAGATGTGTAAAATGCTCCATGGGGAATTTCTGGGTCCAGCCTGTGGTCACAACGGGCCATACATCCCAGATGTCCTCTTTTGGTCCATCATTCTCTTCTTCACCACCTTTTTTCTGTCTGCCATCCTAAAGCAGTTAAAGACAGAGAGATATTTTCCCACCAAGGTAAAAAATTTGTGATGTTTTCACTTTTTTTATGCTACTGTTATTACCAAAAACTGTCGGGTTTTATTATAATAAATAGCAGTAATTACTGGTTAATATTCTAACTTTAATAAATTCACATACTGTAAGAATTGAAAGGTTTTTACATCTCTTTGCAGGCAGTAGTGTGTAGAGCTCAGCTAATTCCACTCAAACTATGTAAATGTTTACATTTTGTCCGTCATTAATATGAGGCAGTAGATTAATATACAGAAAGGAAAGGTATTGTTGCATCCTCCCACACAGTGGCAGCTGGTCTGTTATCACTTGGTGTTGCGCAAGCATCTGTTGCTATTGTCTTATTTGTTACAATAGTAATTGTTACCTTGTGTATCTTGACAGTGACCTCGAGTAAATAACTGTAGTAAAGCAGCCACTGTTTCTGATTGTACTTTACTTTAAAAGTGAAAATGATAAAAGTGCCCATGTTGCTTTTCTGTGCTTTTGTTTGTGTATGATGTGTAGGTCCGCGCCACTATTAGTGACTTTGGTGTATTTATAACCATCATGATCATGGTATTAGTGGATTTTCTAATGGGTGTCCCATCTCCAAAACTGAATGTCCCTGACCGCTTTGAGGTAGGCATCTAGTATTAATCATTCGTCTTAATGCGTAACAGTGAGGGTGGGATTTAAATTAAACATAATTGCATCCTCTATAAGCCTATTCTTTACTCTGGAAAAGTCAAAATGTTGCTCTTTTAATAAACTAATTATTGTTCACATCATCAAATATTCTAAATTCCCTCTTCCATGACTTAAATACTAAATTTAGCACATTGCTTCCTTTTTCCTTCAGCCAACTACAAAGAACCGAGGCTGGATAATGGATCCATTAGGAGAAAATCCCTGGTGGACGCTGCTGGTGGCAGCACTTCCTGCTATGCTCTGCACTATTCTCATCTTCATGGACCAGCAGATCACTGCAGTCATCATAAACCGCAAAGAGCACAAGCTCAAGGTCAGACCTGTGGACATTGACTTCTAGTGGTATTCAATTTGGGGGTTTTAAAGCTTTTAAAAACAATTCTGATGAGAAAGTATCACAAATGTGTGTTTTTTTTTGTTTTTTTTTTGTTTGTTTTTTTAGATTTTGTCTTTTCTGCTTCCTTTCTTTAATATCTAGTTTTCAAACCTTTCTGTGCAGCATCTAATGCCAGGAAATCAGGAAACTATATGTCACTATATGTTGTGAATGTCTAAATCATTCCAAACATACTAAAGTCATAAATTGTGCCAAGGGTGAACATTGAAACGAACCTATAAATTTCCATTTATAGGTTTTCTTGTGTAATACCAGATATGCCAAAATGTAACTCTGCCTCTATGTCATCACTGTGTTTGTTCGCCATTTTGTAGAAGTTTTTATTTTTCAATTCTCTTTTAACTTTTTTATTAATTTGTTTGATCATAGCTTGCTCTATTTTTAAGACACTTCTTTGCTGTCTCTATATTTCTCCAGCTCTCTGGGGCCTGTTCATCTCTCACCTGTCTTCTCTTTCCCTTTCTGTCATCCCTAATTATGGTTGAAGCTAACATATTCTACTGCGTGTGTATCTCACACAAATAAGGTATTATTCTGCCTCAGGGTTCTACAGTTCTACTATTTAAAAAGTAAGTCAACCCACATTAAAAAACTCAAGGCAAAGATTTTAAATTCAAAGTAACAAGTATGGGATGCATGTTTTTCCAGATTATGCTCCTGAAAATTTTTTCCGTAATTATGTTTGTACTACAGGGGCAAATTGACTCTTCAGGAACAACCTCCTCTACAGCTCTGTTTTACTTGTGTTTTTTTTTTCCTTTCTCTGTATATCCTGCAGAAAGGCTGTGGCTATCACCTGGACTTGCTAATAGTGGCAGTAATGCTTGGTGTGTGCTCCATATTGGGCCTACCATGGTTTGTGGCTGCAACCGTTCTCTCCATCTCCCATGTTAACAGCCTGAAGGTGGAGTCTTGCTGTTCTGCTCCAGGCGAACAGCCCAAGTTTCTGGGCATTCGGGAGCAGAGGGTCACTGGATTCATGATCTTTTTCCTAATGGGTTGTTCTGTTTTCATGACTTCAGCGCTAAAGGCAAGTTTAGTTTCTGCGTCGTTAGTGTGTCCTGCTGCAACAAATATCATGGTAGTCTTTCTTTGCTCATGTCTCCTCTGCATTACAGTTCATTCCAATGCCAGTCCTGTATGGAGTCTTTCTCTACATGGGAGTTTCTTCCCTCAAAGGCATTCAAGTAAGACTTTACTGTGCTAGGATGTGAAATTACATGCCCCTTGATTTTGAACAGAAGAGCATTCATAGCTTCAGCTGTTATTAAAGCTACATTTTCTCCTTGTAGTTTCAAAGCTTTGATCGTAATTGAAAATGCTCGAAAGCTGTAATTAGATGCATTCCCTCCTCTGAATAATGTATAAAAAAAGTTTCCCTTTCCTCTGTGTTTTTCCAGCTCGCTCATTGAGTCTCATTACTCTGATTTTCTCTGTAGTTATTTGACAGAATCAAGCTGTTTGTCATGCCTGCCAAGCACCAACCTGATCTGATCTATCTCCGGTATGTGCCACTGTGGAAGGTCCATGTCTTCACCCTGGTGCAGCTCACCTGCTTAGTGCTGCTCTGGGTCATCAAGGCCTCTGCTGCAGCTGTCGTGTTTCCCATGATGGTAATGATTTCAGTTTTAGTCATGTAACTTCTCATCTACTGCATAAGACATTAAGACATGGAAACAGAAAGAGTTCAGAAACCGTCTTACCCACTTAAATATCACACTGCAGCTTTTAATAGCATTTAGATCAAATTTGTTTTCCTAATAATACTTATTATTGTGTTAAATGATTTTCATTAAAGATATCCTAATGGTGATAATTGTGTTTTTAATTGATTAATTCATGAATTTGTACTGTATTGTATTACTGTAAAAATAGATTCCTTGTTGTGTTTCCAGGTTTTGGCATTGGTCTTTATCAGAAAACTGTTAGATGTCTTTTTCACCAAGCGAGAATTAAGCTGGTTGGACGACTTGATGCCTGAAAGCAAGAAGAAGAAAGAGGATGACAAGAAAAAGCAAGCCCATGGAATGCTGGTAATTTTTTTATTGTTTTAGTTGTTCTCCTTTTTGGTAGTGATAGACATGTGTCAGGCTGATGTTTTAAATTCTACAATTGGGGAAATCAAATTGAATTAAAGCAGACTGTCTTAATGATAGACCCAAGCAGACTTATGATGCTGTTATGTTAAAACTTTTGTTTTAACATAACAGTTTTTGTTTCATATGTAATTTGTGATTTACATTGTTTAGATATCCTGTAGTGTCTGGTTTTCTAAAATTCAGACACTGAAAACAGAATGCACAAAAAAAAAACTTTTTTGAGGCGTGGGGGTTCAAAATGCACTTAGACCTTGATTTTACAATATTCAACAGATTATACGCTTACAGATTAAAAATCCACGTGTCTCCCATAACTGACTCCCATAACAGGCTTACTACAAGAACCACTTAATCACTTACCGACCAAAATATGACAGACTTTGACACGCCACACTGTGAGATGTGTGCGGTGTGGTTGTAAAGTTTTGGCTTCCTCACTGCAGCAGTGGCTGGTATTTAATTCATTTTAAATGCTGTTTTCATTCAGGAAGAAGAGTCCAGGCTGAAGGAAGACGAGAAAATAGGACTGAACATTAGCTATGAAGGCTCGAACCTCCTCAAGATACCAGTGAAATCAGAATCAGTAGGGTGAGTCATTTTTTAGGATGATATTTTATTAATCTGTCTGATAAATCTGCTCTGAATCTTATGCATGTATGTATTTCTACAAACGCTTGAAAAGCTCAATGAACTGTATGGATAGTTCCCAAAACATTTGACTTTATTCCTAATGGATGATATAAACCAGAGAAACACTCCAAGTATTTGTAAAGCTATAGACAACAGGTAGATTCACATTTTCAGATGCATCATACTGCTATATTCAGTTTGAAATGGTACTTCTCACACCGGCAGCCAGCTGTGAGTTATGCCCATCTTAAGCAGATCATACACAAAAAGACTAGTGACCCACAGCCTCCCAATGGAAAAAGAGGTAAAAGGGTTGTGTGTCTGATGCATAACATCTGGCTCAAATGGCTGCATTTGAACTCAAGTCACTGATGGACAGAGCCCGGCCACACAACTGTTAGTCCTCAGCTACTGTATTTACAAAATATAAAGAGTAATTTGTGTGATCAAATGTTTGTCTTGTTGAAATGATTGTCTGAGTTACAATGTGTATTTGTTTCTGCTTTCTTGTATTGAGCTTCTCCCAATATGTGTGTGTGTGTGTGTGTGTGTGTGTGTGTGTGTTCATGCTTGTATTTGCATGTGGTTCTGATTCTGATCCCATGGTTGTAAATATAAACCGCAGTGTTTAAAACAGTGAACTTGACTGCAGAGACTTGTGCCCAACCTGGGCAGCACAGTAGAAGGTTGTTACGCCATCTAGAGTTTTCCAGAGCCCCTGTCCCTGTATTGCTTTAATATGATAACAAATAATAATAATAAAAAGCTAAGTGAATCACCTATGGCGTATCAAACAATAGGCCTCCACCTAGTGGAAATCAGTTGTAACTGCAGCTAAAATTATTTTTAACCAAGATGATCGACAGACACCCATAAAAGTTGATAACTGCAGGAATATTTTGCCAATATGTGTTTTTTTTTAAACGACCAATGCAGGTAAATATATGTAAAAAAAATATATATATATATATATCTATATAGATATAGATATAGATATATAGATATATATACATATAGATGGCTGTGATGCAGACTTTTGTACTTTTTTATTAAGTAGATCAAATGAACTGATGCAGAAGACAGTTGGGCAAATAGACCGTATTTCTAAATTGTATTTCAAAAGGAGTTTTTGGAGACTCACAGACAAAGTCATTTTTCAGTTGATGGAAATATATTTAAAACTGTATCGTATTAAGGTAGACCGCTCGTCACCCAATACCCCCCCCCAGTTGATAGTCACACGTCGAAGTGTCCTTGATCAAGACACTGTGTGGACCAGCTGCATAGCAGTGTGAGTGTGTGTGTGTGTGTGTGTGTGTGTGTGTGAATGGGTGAATGAGAAGCAGTGTAAAGTGCTTTGAGTACCAATAGGTAGAAAAGCACTATATAAGTGCAGAGCATTTACCATTTAGATTAGGCTCTACATCATTTTCCCATACGCTTTTAATGACTTCTATTCATCACTCTTTAACTTATAGTGCTTCAAGTAAAACACAAAGACATGCAGTCCACCTGACTGGACACGTAAATAAGTGTAAAAAGTTTTTTTGTCTATGTAGAGTAAAAATGAATTTCAATAACCTGAGTAATGCAAATATAGTAGTAGTCATGTATATTTTAAGAGTAAGTTTCCACAAGTAAAGGCTTGTTGTGTATGAGCATGTGTTCAGGAATTATTTTATTACAAAATAAATTAATCACAGAAGTTTAACTTTACAATAAAAGCCATAACAATTTTAACAAAAGGTGGCAAATGTTATTTAGATTATCACAATTGAGAGCTGCATATTTTAACACAGTCCTCACATAAGCCCTGTAATCAACAAGGCATAGTGAAGGTGTTAAAAATGCTGTTCTAAGAATATTGGCAATCCAGCACTAGCACTTTTACCTGACAAAATCTCACATTTGCCATTTGCTCTACACCCTTAGTGCCAACATTAATTTGCAGAACTCATCATGTCTCTGTCTGTCTTCAACTCTGTATAACAGCCAGGAGAAGGTGGCCTGTGTTAGAGTTGACATCAGCCCAAGCACAGCTGGAGGAAGTTCCACTGCTGAAACGATGTTGTGATAAAGAAAGGAGTTCCCTCCCTGCACTTTCATCCACACAACACTTTACCCCATCGACAGACACCACCTTAATATGACAGAGGGCATAGAACTGGAGCAGCACAACCTGCCCCCAGAGATGCCCTCTTCAGGATAGAAGAAGAAGAACAACAACAACCTTTGTTGTCATTGAGCACATGTATAAATGTTACAATGAAATTCTTTCTTTCCGTTTAACCCCGCGTTCGCCTGTGAGACCCATTCCACTCAAATCTTCGAGTAAATGGCTGCAATGGTGTTCTCTAAAGTATATATCTCCACAGAATGAAGGAATTCTTTTGTTCTTCTGCTTCTTGTTTAGGAACTCTCTTAATCATATGACCCATTTATATCAGAGATCCCAAAGTAAGGCGCCTCATTGGAGGGGAGGCTGTGTGTATTTCATTTTCCTTTTTACAGTTTTAGCTCGTCAAAGTACTGTTCATTTTTGCTTCTTATACTGTTCATATACTGCGAGTTGTTGTGTATGTTTGTTTCCATGTATTTTAAGTCAAATTAGGATCTTTAAAGTATGCTAGCTTTAGAACATGTTTTAATAAAGCCATTCATCTTCTGGCAGTGCCAGGTGATTTGGCACAGGAAGTGACGCAAACCAAAACAGAGGTCTATGTAGATAGATGCAGCTGTAACACCACACTATTTTATTTACTTTATTTACTAATTATGTCTCCTTTCTCTAGGGGAGCACACAGTATTGATATTGCAGCTGAAATGTTATTTAATTGTTGTCACTGTAAACCTCACTGTTCATATTGTATATGCTGTGACAGAGATATATGTATGCATCTACAGTGTACTGTATTATTTTTATTTGTAACCTTATAGAAAACCTATTTCTGAGGCCATATGAAGTCTGTACTGTACATTTAGAACTTTGCCATTATAGTTTCTTACTGAAAATGGAATATAGTGTGTTAATATAAAGATTATTTCTCTTTGCACAGTATACAGCTGTTGTTTAAATGTCAGTTTAATAACTCAGGAGTCTCGAGGGATTTCTGACTGTGGTCACTTGATATTTTTGTCGCAAGGTAGCGATAATTTATTGTCTACTACTCTTTTCAGCGCTGGCATCACAACTATTTTAATAAATGCAGTAAATCATAAAATATAGTAAGGTGCAGAATAAAAAAGAAAATATTTGTGATTTCAGGAAGTTGCACCGTTTTTTCTACTGTATGTAGTATTGTTAGTAATTGTGTGTGTGTGTGTGTGTATGCTGTTGAACTAATTTGGTTTGTTTAGCATTGAAAATAATTGTATGCAAAATATTTCTACAGTAAATGTAAAAATTCTTATATAAAGTTATTTTGCTATTTAAGTGCAGTCCTGTTTTAGCAATAAGTATTCCATGCCGTGCAATGTATGGACTCATGAACATAGCTAATATTCAAGCAAAGAATAATTTGTACAATTAATTTTGTGTGTTTTTGTCGGTGCGTAGCTACAGTGACTATATGGACAATAGTTTATGTGCCTTGTCGACGCTCTGTATGTGCAAGTCTCGTACTGATAATTTAAGTGTTCAGAACCGATGTACAGGTACAAACACTATGGCGCACAAATGCCAAGGACAGTGAACCAGTGCACAGCACCTTTTAGCTTTTGTCCGTTATAGTGTTTTTCCACATCTATGTCAGTGTCGTAGCCTGAGCCACTGACTCAAACTATTTATCTTGTGTTATCTTTCATTTATAAATGTAACGCTAAATACTGTTTCTGTATGTGGTCTGTTGTCACAGCTTTAGTATTTTCTAACAACAACAAAACTGACATTATTCAGCACAGGTTCTTTGAATCATCAATGAATGTAAAATTATTGTCAACATCAATACCAAATCACTGACACGTACCACTTAATGCAGAGCGTTTGATTTTTGATTTGTTTGTGGAATCGTCACAAAAAAGTGAACATCCACCAAGAGGCACTTATAACTGTATAATTATATTGTTCATTTTAGTTTACACCTTATTTTCTAATGCGATCAGTTTAGAAATGTATTCGATAGAGGTACAAGGAAGAGATGGAGGTTTTACCCTGTCATCACTAACATCATTTAGTAGATATGAATTTCTTCTACAGTATGTGTACAGACACGTAACAACAGTGAAGCACACAGCATCCTGTTATCTTGAAGGATTTTTTTTTTCATCATGGTCAAGTGGTGCAAAGCAATAAAGGTGAATATATGGTGACTTCCTTCTTTCCTCATTTAACCACATTTTCTCTCTCTTTTTTTTTTTTTTTTGCTATCCTGGTTCTTTTTTAAACCTTAGGTGTACTGTGAGGCAAATTATATTCATTCTTTTAAAACAGTATGAAAGTAGAATTTGTATATTTATGTGTAAATGTAAAATGTGTTTGGTATTGAATGTCTAATGAGAAACTGGATTAAAGAAATGATTGAAAAGATATGTTTGAACATATTTGGAAAGACTTTATTTTAGAGCTCTCATTTTGAAACTGCTCAATATATTGCAGTTGTAAATAATGCTTCCCATAAAAAATGGATCCTTTCCAAAACATTTTATAGTAGACAGTGAATGAAATATTTAGGGTCAACCATAAAAGTCAGTGTTGGTTGAGCAATGGTCAAAACAAACTCATAAGGTTCTCAGTGATAAAGGCAGAAGATGATAATAGTTTATAGACATTAAATATGGTTTAATTCCATGTCTATCAGCCTGGGGTGTGGCAGCAAAGATGTGTTAGCTGACCTGCAAGGGATGCTGCTCAAATATCCCTCTATATCCAACATCTCTTCTAGCTACAGTTTAGCTTCACTAGGTCTTGTATAAAAAAAATCAGGATTTTTAGAAACTTAATAGCAGCTGTAAACTTAATGGTTGTTATGTGCAGATATTGGAAGTTTATGACTAATTTGACCTCCTGTCAGGACTGCTGAGGCATGTGCACACTGTGTTTGACGAGAATTTCCCTCACTGACCTTAGGTACATGTGGGACAACCTCCTACCGGCCCTGAGGTCTGATAAGCCAGAGTAAGTGAAAACGGAAAACCTTGGACAGTAAATATTACTTTGGCACAATCGTAAGATAAGTGCACAGAATTAATATTAATTTGATGTGGTGCACAGGGTAAAATGGTTCAAACTTTAAGCTTCGACTGTTTCTCATTAATGGTAAATGAAGCAGCATAAGACTGTCTAAAGTCATCATTTCTATGTCGGCCTTCAGCAAAGTTCCAGAGTACGTCCCTGAGCACACAGTTTGACCATGAGTTTTATAGCTCAATACAGAGGAAACATTTACAAATGGACATGGGAAGACCTTGGTTTACCAATGAGTCATGAAGGTGTGAGGGCAGGAGGTCCAATTGTATTTCTTTATTCCTGCATATATATATATATATATATATATATATATATAAATAATCCTGAGTGTATTTCATCTTAAATGTGCTGTATTAGTAAGGTTCTCCACTTTGAAACAATTCTGAGAAAAGAACAATACAATAACTACCAAACTTTTGTTTGCAATGACAAGCACCACTAAGCCAGTACTTGAGGTCACGTGCAGCTTTTTGCTTTTTGCTGCACATGTGAGAAGAGAAAAAAAAAATATTACCAATGGACAACATTACCATTAAGGTAGTTTTAATATGATTATTGTTAGTATTGATACACATGTTAAATGTAACAGCAGCAGACGTTTTAACAAACCCGAGAGCTTAAAGATTTGCCCTTTGTAAGCCTGCATTGTGGCAGGACTTTATTTAACAAGTTGAAAAGTATCTCCTGTCTGTTCAGTGTTTGAAAGTCTATTAGTGGTGGAAGATCGATTATTCTGCCTCACTCAGTTGTCCCAGGCTGTCTGAGAGAACTAGTCATACATTGATTCACTTTTCAGTAGCCGGCGTCACTCTGGGTCACATTTTAACACAGAACACAATGTGTTTAGACACACTCAGGCCCAAACCACTCTTATCACACATGATTCAGTATTACTTGCTGTAGATCAGCTTCTGAGCTACAGTGGCCCCTTCTTATTTCAATACAACCACCATTAGAAATAAAATCATAACTATTTTAACAAATATTGTAGGTTCTTATAAAGAAATAAACAAAGATCCAGGTTGTTCAGCACAAGCAGTGCTATAATAGTTTTTCTTCATAATTGTGTCGGCTGTCTCTATTCTATAAATTATAGAAATAATGGCAGTGCCAGACACTTATTTTACTATGTTTTCAAGGCAGCACTAGCAGTCCTTGCTTATAAAGTTTCCACTTTTGGGTCGACTCTTTAGTGTTTTGACTCAATGATTCAAATCCAGATTCGATTATTGGGAAACTATAACACTGCACTGCAACAGACAAACAGTTTTCCTAAGCAGGTAGGATTTCTCCATTCTCTTCTTAAAGAATGTGCTCCTGGGGAACTGTGGTGGCTCATGGCGCTCGTGGTTCAGTTGGCAGCGTTTGGCAGCCCCTCTGGGATAAGTGACATGAAAAAGGTCATAATAAATGACCACGTGGATGACAGGAAACCTGTGTGGGGGCCACTGTTCGGATCTTCTGCTCCTTCCTCTCCAGTCTCCCTTTCATCATCTGAGCCATCATCCATTTCTCCTTCCTGTTTAAGATGAAGTCAGATTATAAACACAGCCACATAAGAATCGTTTCACTCCATAGTCATTGTTCATCCCTTGGTTAGTATTCTTAAGATGGAGGAGAATAGTAGCTACCATTTCTCGCAAGTCTTGGTTTTGCAGTTCTCCGTCCATGTCATCCTGATTGGCTCTGTCTCCAGGAAGATGGAGTTCATTCTCCAAGTTGAAGGGAAACCAGCCGGCCTGGTGCCTGCAGACCAAAACACCCAAAATACTGTTGGCATCTTGCCTATGCTGATTATTTTCATAAATTTTAACAATAAGTTAAAATTTTGAGTAATCAGTAGGTCATGCTTAACATCCTAAACTAAAGACTAACGCTCCTCACAAGTTCCTGGTGACAACTCTAATGTCTTCTTATTTTTTACTGTCAAAAAAAAAATCAACGTAACCTGTAACTCTTTTAAACTATGAATTCATTTATGTGATTATTATTCTATGTAGATTATTAGAAATGATAACAATCTCGTTAGTTGAGTCACAACAAATGGTTTCAGGAGAAAATGTTTTAAAAATGTCAATGTGGAACCTGTAAAAAAAGCATTAAAACAATCATGTGATCCCAACACCATTAAAGAAAGGTGAACCATTGCACCGGTGCATCTTTAGGGTGGGGAAGAATGTCAGTGTCATGTCAGGGGCTGGATTATTCTGTCGATATACACAGTTAAAGTAAAGGGATGACTTACAGGTAAAGTACCAGCATGGCCATCATCACCATAACAAACCGGCTGAAGGAGGAGTAGAAGTAGACTACACTGAGCAAAATCGCAGCACGTGAAAATGTGTACAACCAGTCCAGCCAGTCCCGGTTCAGCTCCTCGTCATTCAGGATCTCCCCTCCTTGGGCGTTCATTTGGACTTCCAGGTTGCCACGGTGATCTGCTTGAGGTTGCTGGTTTAGCGGATTGGGGAAATTAGAATGGCTCAAGGGCTGCTCTGGCCTGAGACGCTGAGAGGAGGCAGCCAGTAATTGACTGGGGAGGAAGTGAGACTGGACATAAGATAAATGTTCTACAAAAATTCATACTAAAACAGGAGACATGCAATAAACTTACTAATGCATGTAGACCTGTCGGACGTACAACTGCTGCCACCACATCACTGTCATAGGGTTGTAATAAGCATGCAGATTTGTTGGTGGCATTGACTGAGGCGAGTACTGACTCCAGCTAGAGAAAGAGACATGGAATTACAAAAAAAACATACATATGACATGTCACACCCTCGTCTATTGCAGATACATTTGCATAAAATCTAATTGCTATTAGTTGGTCAAGGGTACAGAATTAGCCAACAGCAGAGGACAGAAACAGAGAGTTAAAATTTTCCACTGCAAAGTGTGGAAGCTTTTTCATAATTAATTTAACTGGTTTGATTTTTGTTGAACACTGGAGATAATACATTTCCCACTCTACACGTTTCCCACTAATACAGTTATGTTACTAGGGCAAACATGTTAGCATTGCTATTCTGGCTTTTCTGTGTGAAAGTAACTCCGGTGCCTTTTCAAACATGAGACAAACATGTTAACATTTATCTAACGAGGTGCATGTTTTAGGGACTTGAGTGTATTTGATGAATAATTTGTAGATCTAAAATTACCTAGAGGTTTTTACTATGATCTGAAAATCTTTACTTGCTGTAGTGAGTCATCTTTGACCCTGCACTGCAGTGGTTATTAAAGTTTTACCAGTCCAGAAGCTTACCTGTGTATAAAGTGGGGATACGTCTGGTGGTAAGGGAAATGTCCAGCTCCCTGTCTGAGTCCATCACTGCTCACTTCTCTAGGAGACTGGCTATGCTGACTAGCGGAAGGACTATTTGAGTTCTGAAGGGGCTGTAACCAGAAAAAAATATAAGTGAAATGTGTATTACTTTATAGTTCATCTTAAAACAAAGACAAGTGACGTTTTTCAAATCCTCATGGACGTGTAGATTGCAGCATTAAGCTAAATGATGAAAGGAAATGTGATGATGATGAAATGAATGGAAATGTGTGAGGAGTGTGTGGCTGACCCACCACGGGACCGGCTGTGTTCTCCTGAGGCTTGTTGCTGCGGCTGCGGGGGGGCTTTGGGGAGCTGGGAGGGGTTCGTGAGGCACACACCAGATGGAGCATATGGTACTCATCTTGCTGTGGAAGCCAATACAGTTCATTATCAAACAGAGCCATGCATGTTCAAAGTAAAACTGTGATCAACTTCTTAACTTTGTGAATCTACTTTGCTCTGTACAGAAATTATTGCATCTGTTCATCCTCACAGAGGAGTTTTTCCTCACTTGCTTTGGCTGAGGCTTCTTCCAACTTCCCCCTTTCCATTAGTTTTTTTTCCCTTATTTAATTTGAATTTCTGGGGACAAAGGGTGTTGTGTGTATGTACAGATTGTAAAGCGCCCAAAGATGATTGTAGACTTTATAAACACAATCTCACTTGACATGAGTTCTCTACACCATATGCATGTACAGTAATAATGATTCATTATGTACTGATACACAGATAAACATACCCAATCTCAACAAAATACTACCAGATTAGATGAAACCCCATTTAAAAATTACTTTGATAGTGAATGCCACTATGGTCATAAAAAGCAACCAAGCACCCACTTAAGGAACATATTTAATCTGTTGAAAAATATTCAAAACAAAACAAAGAAGATAAACTTCCTCATTACAGCTACATTACACTTTTTAACATCTCTCTCCCCCCCCCCCCAATATGATTTGATGCCTGACATTTTATTTAGCATTTTAAAAATCAATTAATTGCTTTTTCATTTACCTTAATGTGGAGTTTTATGTGATGTAGTATTACTCTAATTAGGTATTTAGTACTGTGAAAAACAAAGCTCTGTTTAGTTTGTACATGGTGCTGACATCTGCTGCACATCATTTCTGACTTGGAAATCATAGAAAACCTACTTAAAGCCATATAGTGGATGCAGTAGTTTGATCAAGTGATCCTTGTTGGTCTTACAATGATTAGACCAGAATCCAAATCATATTAACAAGAAAAACCAAGTCTAAACCACTGGGGTAACTTACCTTTCTCAGCACATCTTTTAAAGTAAAGTGATCCAAAAGTAGCTTCCCAGAATACACCAGTCTCTGGTCTTTGGAGCTCTAAAAACACAGTTTTATAATGGTTACAGGGTCAGAGGAGACAACCAATACATTACTGAACATAGCAAGAATGTAGGTCACTTCATTGTGTTATTCATCTAGTTAAAACTGACAATATTTGCAACAGCATTACAAGTGGAGGCGGTAATAAAACATAGTGGAGCTGCTCTTTGGCCACACAAATGTGGTTGCACTGGGCAGTTCCCCGGTGTAAGTGTGTTAAATGGGGTGAATGTGATCAGGGCATTCCTGCGAAAGAGATCTAGCAGAAAATACCCAGAATAAATAAGGGTTAAAAAACAGCAAATTAAAGGATCAGCAACCTCTGAAATGTGCTACAGATCACAACATTAAAAGGCAGAGATTTTGTGTAAGTGAATAATGAGGATGAGGTGATAGTAACCTCAGTTGGTATAAGTGGGTCTTAACTATGGATTAAACTGGCAGTACAACAAGGTCGGTGTGTGTTTCCTCTGAAGCCTACATTCAATGTACAATCATTCAGGAATTTTAATTAACTATATTAAATCCGGCCAACTTGCAAACGAGGACTTCAAACTGCCGCAGTTAATGTCTGCTCAATTGCACTAGAAAATGTGCTGCCCAGAGATTACTCTACATTTTTACAAAGCAGCAGCTTGTCCCTTTGTGTTTACGATGATTGCATCAGAGCAAGTACTGAGCCGAGAGGAAGGGGAGCAAAGTCAGATTAGCAGTACAACACAGGAGGAGTTTAAACACCTTCCTGTCTAAGTGACATCATCTATAGACTGACCTGACTTTTTTTTTTTTAGCCCAAAGAATAGTTGAAGGTTAATGTTTTGACCCTATTATGATCAGTCCATTGTAATTTGAATCTCGGAAGAAAGGAAATACTCAATCAGCAAGAGAAGATCAACCACTAGATGTTGGCTGTGGCTGTGTATATTGTAATTCTATCTCTACCCCTAATGATCGAACAAGAATGAATGGCTTGGATGGTAAATAACAAACAACACAGGAAAAAAAATTATACAAAATTCAAGATCTCCTTTTAGCAGCTTCAAATGGATCTGTGTGAAATACTTACGGGTTTACTTGGATACACATCTGACAGGTGGGCTTTAAGTTTCTCCACAGTCCAGTTCTGAAAACAATTTATGGTCTGGTCATCATACTTTTGGTTGGGAGCCCTGATGACAAGGGTTACAGGACTGTCCACAACAGCATGATCCATGGTTCAAAACCATTTGTCTTTCAAAAACTAAATGAAAAGAAAAAGGCCCTAGGCTGCCCTGCCTGGACTCCTCTGCTAATAACTTTCTACTAGGCTCATGACACAATGAGAAAAATACTAGAATTTTTTGCAACTATGATGATCATCTACACTTGCTACAGTTTCCCTCTAAATTTGTATCGACGGTGCACAAGTGGGACCTGTGGACGAAACAAAGGAAAACAAAAAACACGAATTTAGGTGTTTAGTATAAAATACTTGTCACAGTCATTTGATGTCCCACAGGTGTTGCATCACTGTTATAAACAATTAAGTAATTCGCATTGTATGCGTTTACTAATTTAACTGAGAATTAACTGTTACTAGTTTGATTGCGACATTTCACCAGACGTTCAATCGCATCCACACTCATTTATTTTAAGGTTGCGAAATGCTCGAACAGCTGTGTAACAAACCTTATGGGCGTGTGTGGGAAAGACTAATGTTAGCAAAAGTCAAACCCTGATAACAGCCAGTATGTACCGCTGCTTAACACCGAGCTCAGCTAACGTTAGCTTCACCGTGTCTTCTGTTACTAATGTTAGTTAAATCACACAGAAGTTGATAGCTAGCACACGCAGCTAGCGAAATCAAAACGGTCTCGTTTTATAAAGAGGTTCGTCTCTAACCGAGTCGTAAAAGATTAAGTTTGTAAGGTTTGTAACATACCGTGTTTACCGCCAGTGAAGAAAGTCTCCCCCCTTTGACTCCAAGCCTTGGCTCAACCTGGGTGTTGTTCTTCTTCTTCGGACTTTGAACGTTGTTGAAATCCAATGCTATGTTTTATTACCGCCCCCTGCTGGACAAACGGGTCCCTGCAACACAGACGTGATAAATAGATCTGCTATGGGGCGTAACTGGGCCTTTGCATACTGTATACAGACACAGCAGCTGCATTAACATCCCATGGTTGCTTTATTATTAATGTATCTAGGTATTCTATAAAGGTACTTAATACTAATAAGCAGGTTATATACTGATAATAAACTCATTGAGTGTATTATTATGGGTATTGATAATTGTATTGTATGATTAACTTAGGTTTACCTCAGATTAACACAGGGGACAGGCAATGCATAGGTAAAAACAAATTACCAATTTAAATCTTGAATAATGAATGTATTTAATCAATTATAGTTCACTTATGTCCAAGGGAATTCAAAATCACTGCCCCCTTGTGGTTATATACAGTAGCATAAAAAACAGAGTTCTTGGGCAGATCTTTCTTTTATTTAACTATTCCCATACGACAGCTAGTGTTTATCAATGTAAAAATGAAGTCTAGTATTGGAGCAGAAATGTTCTTTTTTTTAACAAATCCAGTAGAGGTCCCACAATACTGTAGAAAGCAGTACGCATTAAGGGACTTTATTTTTTTTACAGAGAAAGTAACAGTGCCATCTGTATCTGTAAATTCTTTGACTTAATATTTCCATATATAATTTATTGACCAGGTAACCAAAGTAAAAATTTTTGATGCAATAAAGTGATCTGACATTTGTAAAAATGGAAAATGGTGTGTACAGTGCAGGTAAAGGATTAATTTTTAGTATGACAACGTTTGTCATGTGCTCAAACTCTACAGTACCATTGTATCTGTTGAATGCTGAATTCATTGTCAGGTTAAGGATGTCTGTATCCTGGATGATGCTGTCTTCTGTGCCCATCCATCCATCTATTTGGACTGTGGGATGTAACAGAGGAAACTGGGACAACATGCAAAACACACACATAAAGGCCACAGCCGGTCAGACATTCAAACCGGGGAAATTCTAGCTGTGAGGTAGCCACACAAACAAGTCCACTACCATGAATTCATAAACAAAAAGTGTAACCCATTGCCTGGAAGCATGTCTGATACATTGCCTTTGCTCCTTTACCACTAAAAGGTAAAAAAACAAAAAACAATCGTGTACAGAAATAACTTGAATTGCTGCAGATACTAACTTAATTTGGCCTGTTTTGCAACTTTCATGAAGAAAGAATAAATGTAGTCAGTCTGCTCTGGAAACGGATTAGCCACTTGTGCCTGATTCATAAAACTCAAGAGACCTTGTAGTCATTTATGTTGCACAAAAGTTCCATATTTTTATTTCCTGAATGAGAACATGACAGGATACAGTACAGTCAGTTACAGTGCTTTTTAAATTACACGATACATCTTGTTTAAATTCTTTCGTCACACTGCTGCTTGTGTGTTTGTGCCACAAACACATAAACCAAGACAAATTGCACCAATACACCAACAATGTGATTTCCCTGGCTGGATGCCGGTGAGGTGAATTGGAAATTAATCTGCAGGTATGAATATGAATTTGATCATCTATCTATATGTGTCAGTCTTTCCATAGTTGAACCTGTCTCTCATTCCAACTGTAATCAAATGTTTTTAGTTATGGCTTCACATGACCCTACACCAGAAAACTGGAACTTGGGGGTAATGTCATGTTGCTCAAATTCATAATAAAAAACAAAAACAAAACAGTTTTAGCATTTCACTTCTCCTAAAGCTGACTATTTTACACAAGTTTGTCAAATAAATAATAATAATAATAAATAATCATCATATCTTAATGCATGGATGTTTGGTCATTATCCATGAGTTACACAACCACAGAAGTACTTCCTGTGATACAAACACCTGTCATCAGCAGGGAGAAGCACTGTCCATGGGACATCCATCATGTTTGCCTCATATCCTAGCACCTTTTTCAGATCGCGTTCTCTGATAGGATGCAGCATGTTTACAAGGTGATCTACAGCAGAGCAGCAGCCTGACTGGCTCCTTTAATGGCTGTGCCATCGAAAAAACCACTTTCTTTTATTTCCCTCTTCCTGCGTGTATATCCGTCTATTACTCTGCTTCACAAAGAGTTGTTTTTCACACCCTGCCTTAATTTAGCAGTTGGTGACTACAATGTGGGACACCTCCAGCCTGCTGACACTGTTTGTAAAATTTTAGTATAGGGGTGGTTAGAAATGAGGTCTGCACTAATCCGAGTTCTGTTGTAATTTTCCATGCTTATACAAAATGATGTTTGGAAATATCTAATTAGCTGACATGAACCATTTAATACACCATGCAATCGGGAGGATCTGAGGGGGTTGTTTTTGAACATGTTTCTTATGTGTTTCACTCGTTGTCATTGTCTACTCTGTATGTTTAATGGGCTCTTGCTGCAAACACTTTTCTCTTATTGGATTTTATTAAAACCGGCATTAAATCTGATTCCATGCAAAATACACAAGCTGCAGTAAACTTGTTTGTATGTTTGCATTAGGAAGGAATGTGAGTGGACATTTCTAATTGTACTGACATCTTATACAAATTGACCTATAACCACTTATTCCTAAAGAAAAGCTTTATTTGTTATTTATTTATTTTAATACATTTTATTGTCAACAATCAATGTTTCTTCATTCCAAAATGTGTGTGATTTTTGTCCAAACTGATGGGGCTGGAGTCTATGGCAGCTGTCACAGGGCGAGAGGCAGGGCACAACCTGGACAGGTCCCGGTCTATCACACGGCCAACACAGAGGGACACGCACAGAAAGACAACCATTAACATCCACATTCGCACCTACGGGCAATTTAGATTCACCAATTAACCTAACATGTCTTTGGACTTGTAAACTGAAGTACATGGAGGAAACCCACGCAAGCATGGTGAGAACATGCAAACTCCGCACAGACAGGCTGCAGCCGTAAGTCTTGAATAAGTAATTACAATGTTTTGGGAACATGCATGGTTGGCAAATTTCGAGAAAAGTTTTATTCTTAACAGGTGGGGCAACATTTTTCAAAATATGTCACCTCACTTTTTTATGTACATGAATGTTTTATAAGCAGGCCTTCTATGAATAATCATAAATTTATCTCTAGGACTTTACAATCCATGCAGTATAGTCCATCATATTACATTCAGTTGACTTATTGCTTTTAACTGATAAAATATATTATGCTTTTTAATTAACACTTCTTCACTCTTCACGATTTAATTTAACCCACTGATGAAGGTCATGGGCTGTAGCTGGCTGCATAGAATTTCTAGAAAGTGAATCTGGAGTTTGTGAGTTTATAGATTAGCTTTAAACACATTTGTAAGCCTTTCTGTTATGCTCATTAATAACTGACAAATATTGAAATGATTCTTGGAAGACTAGTCGAAGAAAGCTTAGCAAAGCAGTCTATCGAGCAAAGGGGACAGTGTCTCTTTCCACATGTCCTTGATCTAGTCAAAACCTACACAAGAATGCTTCTTCTTCCACTTTTATTCCATTTCTCTCACCTTTAAAATGTCAGCCTGCTTTCAGAACCCTCAGAGAGCTTCCTGTGGCCTATCCTGGTTCAGAAGGATGCCACTTTAAGGAGGTTACCCTATATGCCATGCCACTCACTCTAAAGACGTTCCTTCTGCAAGGAGGTAAATGGAATATAATAAATAATTCAGGAGACTACGAAGAAAATTTCAGATTTTCAGTTGTGCATCAATGTCACTTTTATTTTGCTTTCACATGAAATTTGTTAATACTATGCAAACAGGCTTGGCAACACAAGAACTCACTCAACTCTTTTAAATCACGCCTAATCTAGTTTAATGAAAATAAACTTGCACAACCCAAACACAAGAAGGTTTGATTCAACTCCATGTTTTGATTGCTTTCATATTTGCCTTTTGATTTAATAATAGGCAAAGAACATAAAAATTGATTGTTTATTTAACAACGCTATGAGTTTTCCTATTGTACTGCACTTGTGTGCTCTCTGTTCACGATGAGTGCCTACATTAGTGAGTCACTAGTGTTAAAAGGTCACTGGTTGGAGGAGGTTTTAATTAAGCAGAAACTAAGGACTAGTCAACACTGGGAACGATGGCACAAATTAAATAGTTTGACTGTGGTTCATGTGGGCTTTTGTTGTGACTGGCATCACTCTGGCTGTCCTGAAAACGAGAAATAACAAAGCAAAAAGTGGAACATAGTACCATAGTAAATAGTACTTTCTACATTTCAGGGCTCAACCTGACTGTATTCATTTCTATGTTAGTGCATTCATGCTATGAAAGGTTAAACAAGTAAGCAGTGGGTGCAGTGTCAGTCTTAAGGTCAAATATCTCGTCCATATGTTTACAGATTAGGTTCACAGTTTTTCTCAATTGCTAATCTGTGTTGAATGAACCTAGAATGCACTTGATCTTCATCCTCACCTTCTTATGTTTCTCTTCCACATGTGTTAACACTTTATCGCTGGGTTCATACATTTGTTTGACTAAAAACAACGATTAACACGTACCATTTTGTATCCCAAATCATTATTGAATTAACTGTCACAAATAAGGAAAACACATCAGTTGATAGAAATCACTTACATAATTATGATTCCGTAATGTAGCCACAAAGTTAATAATGACGTTCACACCGAATCGTGGTCCAGGTTAACAACACCTGCCATCAGTGCTGTTGGTAGAAGAAAGAGAAGATGAAAGCTAGGAATGTAGGACTGACAGTAAGGACTTTGAATGTTGGTACTATGACAGGGAAGGCTAGACAGTTGGTTGATATGATGCAGAGAAGGAAGGTGGACAGGAACGCAGAAGGACAGATGGTGGTAGACTTTGCAAAGAGGATGGAAATGGCTGTAGTGAACACTTTCTTCCAGAAGAGGCAAGAACATAGGGTAACACGGGAGACGTTTTAATCTGACTGCAAAGTATTGGTAGTGGGGAGTGTAGCCAGACAACACAGGATGGTGGTGTGTAAAATGACTCTGGTGGTGAGGAAGATGAAGAGGACAAAGGCAGAGCAGAGGACGAAGTGGTGGAAGTTTTCAGGGAGGAGATGAGACAGACTCTGGGTGGTCAGGAGGTGCTTCCAGAGGACTGCACAGCTACAGATAATGTGATCAGGGAGACAGGTACGAGGGTACTCGGTGTGTGTTATGAAAGAGGAAAGTGGACAAGGAGACTTGGTGGTGGTTGACCTCATCAGTGAGGACTGGCAACACAGCAAAATCTCCTGGTCTGAATCAACTCCTCTGAGTCTGAACACAATTAATATATTTTATTAAAATTAAATAAATTAAAGTTACAGCTTTTGACAAAACTGCTGCTCATTGGTGGTATTTGTTTTTTAAATTTAACACAATATTTACAACAAAGAAAATTTGCGAGAAAGATTTGTGGGAGAAGATGAGAAATAACTGGATTACGTTCCTATTTTAAACAGTTTTCTTTACCATCACACACATTTTCAATCGTGTAATCAGTCATTTATCCTAATTGAGAAAAGTGATCCCTCTGTTGATTGGTTGGGCCTGTGTTGTTGAGTTAACTTTAACTGGGAGCGAAAAAACTCTTTTTGAAATGCAACTCTGCACAGTCTTAACTTGGTTGCAATTTTATTCATGGATTTATGTTTGTTTTTCCGTTGAATTATGTCTATTTAAAATTCAACAAAATTCACTGGTGAAGACTTTTTCAAAATAATAAATGTGTAATGATTTCCAAAGTCGGTGAGAAATCAACATATTTTCTTTATATTATCAAGATATCACAATATTGGTTGTACTGTATGGGATTAAGCCACAGCACTTGGCTAAAGGGTACAGTACCAGTAGTTAAGTAAAGAGTTAAGGGTCAGTTACTGAGCCATAAAAAGGTTTAATAAAAGTAACAACTGAGGACCATAGTTATCTATTTCCACCTCGTTTTCTGTGTTTCTACAAAAGAAAAGTGACTCTCTACATGATGGTGTAATGGAAAACCAGTGTTTCAGCTTTTGCAGGAGTAGACTTTGCTGGAGCCCCACAGGTACAGGCATTTACTGAGCAACAAAAACATGTAAGGCATGTTTATCTCAAGGGAAATTTTGGGTTTGTTCAGCAGTTACATGGTGCAGGTAATGGTCCACTGAGCAGTTGATTAAGAGAGTAGTTTGTACTAACTGTTTAGTAAATTGAGAAATTCAGCATCAGTCCTGATACTGCTTTGATTTGAGGGACTGACAACTGTCCATATGCCTGTGTTGCAAAATGGGATCAAACATTTACTGCCTCATCAACTTTGTCATCCATTACACTCTGATGTGTGCCATGACCGACGTCACACAAAAAGTGTAATCCTTTCAGATTCACCACAGAAAAAGATTTCTTCCTCGTAAGAATTCCCTCACTACTCGTGCCTTCATCTCTTTTACCTCCACCTTTCTTGACCTGCTCTCTGAGATCTTGGTGTTTTTCAGTCTCGTCTTCTGACACTGGACTTAGATGTATAGTTTTCACAGGTACTCAGTATCTCTAGGTCTTTTACCTCTGCATCTAAGGCCATCCTCATCCTCGTAGTTGTTGGGGAGTGCATGTCTGGGTCCATATCGCTGTCCTGGTTCATTCTACTGTCTATCACTTTTGCAAAGATGCCTTCACAACTTATGCTTTGAACTTGAAGCTCTTTCTCAAAAGAGACACTGTAGCTGGATTTCTTTCTTTCACTGGAATCATTCTTAGTTCTGTGATGTTCTTCCAAACTTAAAGTTGGAAATAAAATGCTGAACGGTTTTGATTGACTAAAAGATGTGGACTGACTAAAAAATGAGACTTAAAGTGAAGGGTGCGTTCTTACATTTTCGGCTATGATGTCATTTGACAGTTGAACTCTCACAGTGATTGTTGTGATGATGGAACACCTAGGTCAGAACAAAAAAGAAATGATGAATTTACAGTATGATTTATTTATGAAAAGGACCAATTTAAAATCAAAATAGCTTGTGATAATGAAACACCTTTGAAATGCAAAATAATATCCTATCATAAATTCTCATTGTCAGTACATAAAACGTTAAAACACACTGGGCAGTTATTGAAATATCTCACTATGAAATATAGGACAGTCCTCTAAGACCCCCTAATTTTCAGGAATGATTAGAACATAGGGACACATTTGTAACACTACTCACATTTCCAACACACACAAACACACACACACTGGTGTTATTGCCTGCGATCACAATCCACAAAAATGAGCAGTTATGAACTTGAATGAATCCCCTACCCTTCCTGCTTGCACTGCTTTTAGAGGATGGATGTTGTATGGTATAAGGATCACATGCTCTTTGGAAATGTGACAATGCAGGAATGTCAAGCACAAATCATCTTTAAAATAAAGTCACAGAGGTCATAACATTAGTTAAAGTTTCTGTGTCTGAATTGGTCTAGTCCAGATAGATGGCTCTTGTTTGTCAAAGATAGTTGGCTGCAGAAAAACTTGCACACAGGAAGGAATCAAGAAAACTTCTTTAGAAAATCTCTCTCTTTTTTAAAAAAAAAGTAATTCAACAGGTCATCTCAAAAAAGGGCAGGTGCAGAGTGCAGCAGGGTGTGTTATGTCTAGTAAAACCACCAGGGGATACTGGGATATTGATAGATGTATCAATATCCCAGTACCAAGCAAATGAGGAAAACCTGTAACTGTAGAGCAGCATTATTCATTGACAGTGTCATGAATAATGCTCTCTGCGTAACACACCTCTACGTCAATACTATATGAATTCAACTAATGTCAAGGTCTGTGTGTTGGAAACTTTTTGTGTGAAGTGCTTCTCTGGCAGCACACAGAGACTCACTTACAATGATGGCATTAGGATGTTTGTTGCTGTGTGTAGAAAGATAAAGCTTCTGTGACTAACACCATTACAGTAAATGCATTTTGTGCATGAATGATGTTGGCAAGTTCTTTTTAGCGTGATCATGTTTATGTATGGGTTATTTCAGAGAGTGCAATTTCTTTTTATCAATTAGTTTACCAAAGTGACTCTTGGGAATTGTAAATGGAAGTAAATTTCAATAAAACACGGATTAATCCTTTGGAGATAACTGCAATTTTCTTGCAAATGTTGTGCTTTTATTTTATTTTATTGGCATTTGCCCTTTGAAATTCTGTTAGTCACAACAAATGAAAGAAAGCGGTTATCTTTTGGTCAATGCTGCCAGTTTGTGCTCCCGTGCTGAATAGATTCTAAAGCCCTCGCGTTCCCTCTGTGTAATTCATGATGGGCGCCTACAATTAGTGAGTCACTGGTGTGGAAAAAGTCACAGGCGGGGGAAGTAGGAGGTTGTCACCGCTTGTCTGAACTCCGATTCTGACTGTGTTAAAGACCATGTAAAGATTGTTTGGCCCCTAATTATACCATAATAGTTGGTAGAGCTCCTTCATTTATGGGGCTATACACATTGTCCTGTGTGAGTCACTGTATCGTTTGTTATTTTTACATATAGGGTGTATAATGTGGGTTTGCTACACTTGGGTTTGCTACAACATATTTATAGAATAGTGTAAACATGCATGAATACATGGATGAAAAGCACACTTCAAATAATTAATCAAATTCAATAGCTTTATCTAGACACTCTTGCCAATATTTTCACACATTGTTAGAGAACAGGGATTTTTCAAGTTAGTTTTCCACAGTTCTCACAATAATCATAAAACATCATGTACAGTATGGGTGTTCATGAGTCATGTTTTCCCACCTGTCCACAAACCTGTTGCTTACACTGGGTGGCAGTATGCATTCATTTTATACACAAACCCAAAGGCTAATTAACCTAAGGAGAAGCATTCCTACACAGCATTTCCTGCACATTTCCCCAATATCGTTGTAACACTCAAACAAATGCATTTAATAAATATATTTGCATGTTTACAACATTTAAAATCAAATGTTGCACATGCATCTCCCGACACTTGAGTTCACAGAAAACAATGACATTTACTTGTGTTGGTAACAAACTGCAGTGCCTTTTGCAGCAAACTGTTACTTCTTGCACTTTGAAAAGTGCAACACAGTGATGAGCTGTGTCTTGACTGCCCATCCAAGTTGCACTATTGCTTTCATTTGCAGGCACAAGAGCAAACTGAGCACCAGAGGTCAGACTAGAGAGCTGGTGCATACACTCTTTCAAAGAAAGACACACACAGACCAGACAGTGACAGACTTCCGGTCACTGCTAGTGCAGCAGACATTGCTTGTGTGTTTTGTTTCTTCGCCTGTTCATCCACCTCTATTGCTAAGTCCTGACTTGATGTTCTTGTATTTTATACTAATCCATCCACACCCCTTGCAATCCTACAGTTTAACCTCTCAACCTTGTTATCACCAATTAACTGGAGTGAAATTTGAATATTGTTCTTATTTTGCGTCAATACCTACAGCTATGGCAAAGTGAAATCCTTTCTTTTTGAGCCACATGATGGTCTTACGCACACGTCTAGCCGGTCTAAAAGACAGCAGTCCCCATGGAAACAGGTTTCCGTTCTGCAGGAGCCCCATAAAGAGATTTCCTGATAGCGAAGGGGGTGAGAGATAGAGGAAAAAATGAAGAAAAGGGGACCGTGAGTTTAGATTTGGGGCCTGCAAAATCAATGCCACATCACATACAGTGTGCCGCACACTGTACCGAGAGCTCTGCATGCCATTTGCGCGGGTTCACCTGGCTGTGTCGTCAAGTGCTCATGATTCAACTGTGAAGTTGACGCAACAGAGGTATTTTCTGTTAGGGTTCTCACTATTAGTCTGAAGTTTTTTTCTTGTTCACCGGCATGAACTAGGAGAGTGGATGAAGCAGCCATCAGACAATAAGAATGACTCAACCCTGTCTCTATATGTAAGTGCTCTCAACCCACAGGAAGGAAAGATGTACAAATTAGGCGAGGTCAATTACATGCTATTTGGCTAAAGAAGTCCCCTTGACTGCTGCTGAGAATGGAAGTGAAGAATGAATAGAAAAGGAGGGTAAATTACCCATGAAGTTTAATTCACAGTAATGGTATTTGTCTTCCGTAACATTTTGTGGTGAGTCGTTGGGTTGCATCACGGGAAGGATGACCCCCGTCGCCATGATGAGCCTATCACTGGGTCTATGTAACACTTCTTTGTGTTAGTTTTATTTCTGGTGAACCCCTAATGTCCCATACAAACCCATGAATAGCGTACTCAGAGACACTGGGTGTGCGCTGTTCAGGGAGGAACATCTTGGCAGAGGCTTTGCAATTAAAAATGGCTTCTCATGGTGGTAAATTATTAGTTGGTTCAAGTAAAAATAGTTCCTGGAATCCATTCCCAAGCATTAACGATAATTACTGGTAGTTGCAACCAGTTCCTCATTTTCAAGACATGTATTTATAGGACAGCATGATGAAAAATAGAGCCCACTATAACTGGAAATAGGGCGTTCAGATAAGCAGTTTAAAAAAAGGATTACTTACATCACAAGATGTGTTGGCAGAAAAAAACACTGTAGCTGTCTAATTTAAAATTAGCAGAGATTACCATCTTTTTATATCAGCTCTAACAAAAATATATCAGATTGAAAGAAGAATTTCTAGTTTAAAATTACAAAAATAAACCGAAATAATTTTTTTAAGCCATTTTCATCATTCAAACTGACTGACCTTGTGCTCAAGCCAAGCAGCTGTTTAGAATAACATCCCAATTTTGCTTAAACAAATACTACAAGTACACGGTTTCATTGTATTACCTGGTTCTTCTCGTGTAATTTAAGATTGAATTCAACATTGCTCTAATTACTTTAAAAGACTCAAACTACCTGACATGTATGAGAAAGTTTCTGATCGCACGCAGCTCTGCTCTGTAAGATAGTCAGAAGAAGATTTGGTTGAGTTCACAATAAATATTAAGAATATCATCAAATACATTTTAATATATTAATTTAAACAAAGGTTGTGCCACTAGTGTGTACCCCCAACATTTCCTTTTTATTTGCTACAGCTGCTAAGGAGTACAATTTTGAAAAGAAGATGAATTATTGCTGGATGAACTTTTACACTGAAATTCTCTTTTTTGTTTTTGTTTTTGAAGTTGAATCTGTAAAGGGCTTGAACACTTTACGTTTCTGCAAAAACATGAAATAGAAAAATGGGACGATGTTATCAACAGCGAAGTTGAAAGTGTTTAAAATGCATTATCTAAAAGAGAGCTGAGAAATATTTATATTAAATTTATATTTTTTACTGCAGTATTTGTAATTTGTATACTTAGTACTTTAACTTGAATACAAGTTTTAGGTATAGTGCATCTACTTTATTATGTAGCACTTTTTTAGGGAAAAACTTGTACTTGAGTTTGTGTACTTTGGCAGCCTCTGAAGAATTGAGTCTTCTCCTCATCATTTAATCTGCATAATGTTCTGAACAAGACTTTGTTCTGAACTAAAGTGTAATTTGTCTCAGCTAAGTTCTCACGCTCAGAAAATAACGGTGTCCTATTCTAACCATGAGCACTAGTAAGCTCCGTGTAAAACACAGCTGTTTTGTTCTTTGTATTGGATAATACATTTACAGCTTTTACTGTAAATGAAACAGCAGGTGAGCAGCAATAGAATACTTTAAGTTATAAAGTTTAAATGTGCCATGGTGGAGACTTTTTAGTAATTGCAGTTCTTGTATAACCATGTTGTGTGTCAGAGTACATCCCATTCATGTTATCTTCCTCCTACAGTTTGATTTAATTAATAATATTGTAATAATAAATGTGTTTATTTTCATCCTACTGCAAGGCAAAAATAAAACTCCAATAATGCAATAAGTGGGTTGGTAGTGTGAGGCATGACAACTAGTAAACCTCCTACTTCTTAGTCCACCTTCCTTCCACAAGCCAAGAAACAAAACATCAATGGAGGTACAGACTGGTACATGTCAACACTGTCAATTGGTTTGACTACTCATTCAGAAAAAAAATAAAACTGCCTCGTATACACACTGCTGGAAACACACTCTGTGTCTATCATTTTGTTGTCAATCAAACCGGGATAATGGGTGCAAGGCCTGTGCAATAAACGGAAAGCTGCACTTAAGTGAAAGTGCTGGGAAATGCTCAAAGTCTGCTGTATTGAACAAGTTGGCACTCGAGGACGGGTTTCTATAGCTACAGGTTCATCAGGATGCAGGACACGTATAGTCTAACTCCACTTCAGATGTGTGAGCAGGGACAAGCAGGTTGAATTGAGTCACTCTGCAGAGTCCCAAATGATACTATTAGGTTCAATTAGCGAGAATCCAACTGATAACTTCAGGTTATTGTCTGAATAGTTGTTCCTAACGACCCTTTACACCACAGAAGACCACTGTAGGATTTCTGTCCACCTGTAGGTAAACCACATGCTCTATGACTGACATACTGTACATGGAGCCTAACGCCTCTGGGGTTGCCTGGTCTCAGACCTCTGAATCACTGCCCATACCTTCAGCTCTTCTAGCACTTTTAACAGACAAGCAGTGCAAGTGAAGAAAATGTTCCAATGTCAGGTTTGTAACCAGGTGGAAAGTTCCTGTAAGACTCAAGTAAAAGAGAAACTCCACTGCAAGAAGTACCAATTCAAATTCTTCATTCAAGTTAAAGTACTGTGTGATCTCAAATTTACTTAAAGTACATGGATGTGTGATTGTCTTGTGAAGGTTGGTTTTTACATTGTTTTCAGGTCATCATTCATTACTTAGTTATTATACTGTACCAATACTGATTATACTTAAGACAGTTGTTGAAGAAGTTTCACTCACTAATCATGTTTGAAGGATTTGACATAAGAATTATTATAAGACTGTAATAATACTAAAAATCTTTCTGCACTGTTACTTCCTGCTTCGATACTGAATATAAGCACTGGATGCAAACTGTGGAGTAAAACAAACATGCATGTGAAACAGGGCTGACAAGTTGCATAGAGCAATAGTTGTTTTCCTCTTACGATATTAGCTAAACCTTGTTGTCTTGCTACATCCCGGTCTGCAAAACTACTCAGGCTTGTTATGTACACAGCTTTTACTGTTGTTGGATTACACATTCTGGATGCAAAAGCAAGGTCAGAACCTGCTGGAACAGCACCTCAGCTGAGATGGGAACATCTTTTCTCTCGATTGTCTTAGTGGTAACCTGAAATTATTGTGCACCACTTGACCTTGACATGTTCCTTTGACCTTGCCCTGTTGGCAGTCATGTCGGCCAGTACAGCTCTCTGCCTTGCCCTACTGTTCCAGCTTTCCTCTCAGGTCCAGGCACAGAGCATGAGCCACCCGACAGCAGCCACTAGAGCGTGTCAGGATCAGAGCGACGTATTCAGCTCATTCTCTCGCTTCTCCTCAAGGGCAGCAAACTTCCTGTTGCTGGGTTACACTAATTGTAGCATTAGTATTCTGTGTTGGGCTGCCGCCGGAAGCTAAGGCTCCAGCAGACACCGATGGCCAACGCAAGCCATTGTAATTACAACACCACAGAGACCCTCTGTACTTTTGTCTGAGTTTCTGAAATGCACGCAGCTTCCGTTTTGACTGCGTGCGTTTTGATTTTGCCATTACTTATTTTGACCTTTCTGTTCCTCTTTTCCTCTTTAGACAACACTTTAGGAGCCGTAGCTGTTGATGCAGGACCTTATGCTGATCTACATTCATCAAAAACAATCCTACAACAATTACATTTGCAAAGTGCTGTGACCCAAGGAAATAGTCAGTTAGACACAGCTACAACATCTGCAGAGTGAAATCAGATAGAGCTCCAAAGTTTGAGCATACTGTAAACAATACATGGATCAATTATTAGATCTACATTCATTGTGTTACCTTTTTTTTTGCTTTTAGAATTAACGTCAATAGTGCAGCATAACAAACTTGTTTGCTGTGATATGTTTTGCCTGCGCATTGTTGAAATAAGCAATGTTACATTATTAACTGTTTATTTAAATGCCCTGCTGCCTTCACAGTTCACACTCCTCTTGTGAAATTTATTTATGTATTCAGAGGAAAGTCCGCAGCAACATGACTATCACAAGCTCAGGGTTCCTCCATATGCCAGGCTCAGTTACCGTGACAACATGTTTCACAGTGAAGTTCCAGCACAGAGGAGCTCCCTGCATTTTGATGAGGAATGATCATAGCGGAGAGTGAAAAAGAAAAGTACCTTTCCTGTAAAAAAACATTTCTCCAAATAAGGTGTATACTTCCGCCAGTGATCTGCTGCAAACAGAGCTTGCATTTCTTAATGCAGAGGGCGTGTTTGTATGCACATGCATGTGCTTACGAGAGGGTGTATCTGCAGAGGCGTGGGCACTCATTCAAAATATCAGATTTGCTGGCTCTCACTGAGTGACGCAGAAGGATTTTTGCAGCCTGCGCTCAGCCCTGACCTGGCCAAAGGCTGACGGAGGATTTGTGTCATTCTGAGAACGAAAAATGTATCAGACTTAAACAAGTTCAGGTTGTTTCACAACAGTTTTACAAGTTTGAGCTTGATGTCCAACATGCACAAAATACACATACAGTAGCAAGTAAATCTATTGCAGTAGAAAGTGGAAAATGAGCCCAATTTTATAGTCACGTGCAGAGAACCAGCGTGTCCTCCTGCATGGATAAAAGTGGAGATAGCTTCACTAATCCAGCATAGCATGGATTTCACCTTCCTGCTGTTCACCTGCCTCTCCTCCTGACCAAGTATATATTTTTTTTTCAGGCTGATGTGCGTCATTAGACCTATGTGAGGCTAATCTCTCTGCAGTAACACCAGATTCTTATGACTAAGCCTGTGCATGTCTGCGTGAATGAAAGATGCAGATTGACTGATATTTATAGGTGACCTATTAGGCATTTATATTGTAGAACTTACAGGTGCCAACAAATGGAAATAAAGTTTGGTGATTAAGAACCTTGTTTACAGCTAAAGCCAACAGCCATAATAAAGGAGATATTTCTTCGAGGTTAAACAGAGGGTGTTTTATGTGGTGAGGAGCACTTGTATGTCATGTTTAAGTTGTGCAGTCACTTAGAGAGCCTGGCGAGAGCATTCAAAGCAACGTCTTATAATCAGCTGCTCAAGCACTGGTGGAGGGTGTTCCCTGATGTTCAACGCCCACATGGGAACGTAGCATCAAAATGATTAAAAATAACACGTAATGTGAGAACATTTAAACCCAACAGAAGATGCACTGAAGATTTTAAAGTTAAAGCTAAATGAGTGGGTTAAGGCAGCAAATGAAGCTTATTTGTAAAGTCTTGGAGTATTACAGCTCTTTATCCATTTATCTGAGGTTTCAGGACATATATTAGATTCACTTGATGCCTTTTGCATTTGTAGTTTTTAAAGGTTTAATAACACACTTTAAGCTTATTGTTTTGGTTTTGCTGGACTATTTTGGTTTACTCTCACTGCTTTCATCAATCACAATTCCAGGCAAAACAGGCATCCATTTTTTTGTGAATGAAGCTCTTATTTAACCACAACTATCTACCGAGCCTCACACAGTTGACACAGTTGCTGACTAGCTGGAGGCCATTAGCAACAGATGATTAGATCTGCTTAAGTAGTTAGTGGAGAGCATGAGTGAATATTGGACTTACTGCTGCTTTAATATTTGTGTATGTGTTTTCACTTGCTTTCAAGTATTCTGAGAGGCATAACAAATTACCTCAAGTCAAGTTCAGTCAGATATATTTGTGCACTGCAATCACATATTGTCTCAGTGGGGTTTATTAGGTCTTTAACAAGCTTTAACAGCTGTTTGACTCAGAACGTGCTGCCGGGATCTCTTTTCAAAACATTTGTTCACTAGAAGGAGGAATGGGACCAAAAGAAAGAGACACTTCACCTGCACAGTGGCTGCAGGAAAAGCACAATTATCCGTTGGTGTGAAATTTTATCCTGCAACCCAAGAACTAGATAATTGGTCTGGTAAAAAGTAGTCAATCCTCATAAAGAAAGTCCAACTAAATGATAATGCATAATGCACAAGAATTACTTAGAAACTTCAAAATTTCTACACTTTCTATGCTTTCCTGTGGGAAATGGATCATAATGCATACACTGAAATGCTTTCCATAGCAGTGATGACAATGATTTGACAGACAGGATAAAGTTCCTTGATTCTTATACATCAGTTGTTGCTCTGTGCAAAAGCAAAACTGAAAATCCATCTGTTGCCTCTAGCATATAACTACTACACAGCCCAGCAGAGCACCAAGGAATGTACACGTCCTCGCCCTCTGGAGACTTTCTCCATAACCTGCACACGCACACTCACTGTGTAAACACCACTTTCTTTAAAAGCGTAAAAGTCTTCTAAAGAAAACTCCATCAGAGGTTCGCTGCAAAGATGATAGGAGATCTTGGTGGAATTGCATATTGGCATCTTCCGGTGAAACACTGTTTTTCAAAGAAATGGCTTTTCACCTGAGCATTGAAATATATTTATTGTACTCCTTGAGTAAACTTTGCATCAGTGTTTCTGGCATTTACTGTGCGGAGAGGCATTCACCAATATTCCAAAATGTATTGTGAGAATAACAACTTAAACTTTTGCACACAATGCAAAGATTTGTGCAGATTTGACTTGGTCAGTGTTCTGTTCCAATTCATATCTTACTTTCTTGAAATGTTAGGTTGGAATGCAGACAGGCAGTATCAAAAAGAACAAACCAAATTAAAGGTGGAAACAAGACTGGTAGAACACTACAAAAACCTTTGCTCCTGGGGATTAGGTTTGACACCTCTCACTGTACATTTCCTATTTTCGCGTTTGAATCCTGCATTTCAGAATTTATAAATCTTTCATTTTGAATTTGTTTCAGCTGTCTTTGTCTTTCATTCTCGGTGTCCCTTTTCACCATTTGTGGTCTATGACATCTGTTTCAGCTCAGGCTGTTGAAGTGCTGCCATTCACTTTGTCATTGTGTTCAATTACTGCAATCAGCCCACTCGCTTTGCTTTCGCTCTCTCTCTGTGCAGTATATGTGATTGTGCATGTGTGCATGGCTAATTTGTGCCTGGCTAGGATTGAAAAGGGTCTGCGAGTAACCGTTGAGGCCAGTGGGTTTTTATTTTTTTTGTTTTTTTTTTCCCCGTTCTAGTGACGTCAATGACATTTTAAGGGAGGCAGAAACTACAGAAAATTAACACCTACAGCAATCACTTACTTGGAAGTACCAGCTCACCAAGGCAATTAGAATGAAATGTGGAGTGCTTACCAGACATCCAGCAAAAAATAAATAATTTTTATTCGCTGTAATTGTCATAAGGCTTTTCTGGACATCTTTGGTGACTTTGCCTCTGGTAAGGATTTCCTACCTGCAAGTCATTCAGCTTTGTCAGACTCACAGAAATCCTACTGTATTGCAAACACCTCTATTTCCAGATCAAGCCCTTGTTGTGCCGCTAAAATCCCAACTGGTTGAAATAAGCATCTTTACACATGCTTGTTACAGTGAACACTGATTGCCTGTTAGCCAGTCTTGGCAGAAATAGCTTGATTTGTGCTGCTAAAGTCACACCAGGCATACCTCACTCACAGCAATGTAGTACATTTAAACATATAACATTTGCACTCCTTACACAAAGGATTTACAGCTGTAATGATGGCTGATTTAGTGACACCTTGAAAAGCTATTCGCACCTGGCATAGTTTTACAGAGCTGCCAAACAACTATGTTTCTATTAAAAAGCTGATCTGATTTCATGCTGCACAGAGCACAAGGAGTTTTCCACAAACAGCAGCCACAGTGAAGTTAGTTACCAGGCTAAGCAGTGGAGCCATTTAGTGGACACATTTATCTCACAGCACCAAGTTACTACATGTTAATTAACTGAAGGACCATTGGTTAAAAGAATTCATCTTAGAGGGATGGAAGTCATATGTGAATGCACTGCTGCCTCTTTGCTATCCCTGTGCTAATCTCTAAAATAATTGCTCAGATTGCAAAGTCTGCTCCTAGTGCTGCTACTGCTCATCTAACATGTAACTCATGTAAATCAGGGGGAATAAGTAACTAGGGTGATTTGCGAGGAGGATGGCAGAAATGTCACTGTGAAAGTTTACCCTGAGGGGAAAAACATCATCCTGACATTTTTCAAAAAGAGAGCACTGCATTGCTCTTCAAAAGTTCGCGTAATGTGCTTTCTGCAAGTACTGTACATTGTCTATAAAAAAATAAATACTCTGCATTGAAAATGTTATGGATGTGTCATTACTCATCATTTCCGGTTTGGTACTATGTCATGCAGTTGCTGCCAAGCAAAAGTGCAGGTTTTCAGGGTGAACAAAAGATGCCTTGAAGCTCATTGATTTCTTCTGTATATTTTTTAACACCAGTAACTCAGGGAACACACACACACACACACACACACACACACACACACACAGATCATTTATTACCTCAATGTGTCATCACCTTGAAGTCTCAAAAGAAATAAATGCAGGGTTAATAGATTGTAGGCAGAGGGATTCTCTGGGGTGAAAAGAGTGAGATGTGCAGATCAACAAGACTTGATTCCCCACAACGGAAGTGACCATTAATGGCTCAAAAGTGCTGCTGAGCCTTGGGAGTTGTTTAACACCACAGCATTGGCTGCTTCCTGTCTGTCACACAAACAGGGAGGTGAAGGGAGATCAAGGTAGTTTGTTCAGAGTATTGTAAGCAACCATAATGCGCCACGGAATCCTTTAAACCGCATGCGTGGCATTAACCTACCAGCTGGTGCAGAGAGTATGGCCCTGAGCAAATTCACCCAACCGTTTGAAACTGAATGCTTTTATTCATATCTTAATGGCAATAGTGCTCCTTTAAAGCATTATATGCTTCACAGACAGATTGTCGTATCCATCTTTTTAACTGGTGTTTTTTGCTTTAAGTAATGTGCACCATATCACATGCCATCAAAGCCATGGTTTGTACTCAAGTGCTTGAGCTAAATCGATGGTTAACAGGTCCCTTGTCTGGCACTTATTTTATCCTAATTGTTAAACTAGGGGAAATCACCAATTATTAAAATTACAATTAATTTACAGGGTATGAAACAAATTTAATTAAGTAGCTGAAAAAAAATCGTACAATTCACACTGAAAGACCTGTAAATATGGGAACTCCTGCATAAGCATAAGTTTTTCATTCATACAACCTTTTCATGAGTGACATAAATTTAAATAAATAATACAATTTTAACAACATATGCAAGCAATAATATGCGCAGTGATACACACACACATGTTCAAACATAATTCCACAGAATGCAACAGCACGAAAATCATGACTGTTTCATCCAGCTGTGGCCTTTCTGTGTGGAGTCTGCAGGTGCTTGCGTGGGTTTCCTCCAAGGACAAGCATGTTGGGTTAATTATTGACTCTAAATTGTCCGTTGGTGTGAAGGTGAGTGTGAATGATGACCAAAGAAAGACTGGTGACCTGTCCAGGCTGTACCCTTCCTCTCGCCCAATGACAGGCCCAACCATCCTAACCAGGAGAATCGGTTACAGATAATGGATGAATGGATTCCTGTTTCCAAATGGTAAATCGTCTGCACATCTAGAGGGGCTTTTCTACCATATCAGTACCCAATTTAGTGTATGGAGTGCAAGAAAGCCTAATTACACATTTAGCTGAGTGTGACAAAAGATTGCAATTTCTTAAAAAGTGACCAGAATCCAATGCTAACACTTTCTTTAAATCCTTTAATCCCAAGTGTGCAAATTGACAGCTTATTGTTAGGCCTTCTCCTGGCTAATTTAGAGTTGAACTCCCCACTCAGCTTGACTCATTCAAATTCTTATTTCAATAACTCAGAGTGTCAGAGTTATAGCTTGAATTGACTCATTATCACAATACACAGTGCAGAAATAAACAGAGACACAGTGTTGGCTCATTTTACAACAACCTCTTAGATTCAATCAGTGTGTGTCTTCTGAACTTGGACATTGACGTCAGCATCCTTATTGAATTTGTATTTGGTTGTTAGCGGACTGATATCTGTCACTGCTAGTCGTGGCCTCTTCTCTCTGCCCTCTATTCGTGTGAAATAGAAACAAGTACACTGAAGCACTGAATAGAAAAAAAAAAACACACAGTAGGGAGAAACAAACACACAGAAATGTCGATATTATATGTGCCCACGGTCCACCCATCAGCCACATTAACACCATCTGACACTTTAGGTCTGAATCGAACCTCTTTTTAGTTTGCCTTCATTGTTTCGATCTATTCTTTGGAACAAATGCCTAAACATTAAATCAACAACACTAGGATGTCACTTAACAAGCTGTAGAATTTCTCAGGGGGACAAGAAATACATTTTAATATCCTGCCTGTCTGCTTTATATTAGCATTTAATATGAATCTACTTGCATGTGCCAATTAAAGCTTCAATTATGCATCGCTACATTTCGTAATGAATATGGAGGAGATGGTGTTGGGGAAGGCCCGTGCGTCATTATCTCTCTCATACTGCACAGTTTTTTAGATTGAGGACCTGTGAGGTTGCAATCACTTGCTGTGTACAGTTTGGATTGCTGACACGGGCGCCCACCTGATGTCTCTACAATAGCTGCACGCACAAATGCGCGCACACGTCAGGCAATACTGACTCATTTTTAAGCATAAGAGCAGAATGTAATAGAAGAAAATAAAAGGTAATTATATTACTCATATCTGTTTCAATCTGAAAAAAAAAAACGACAATAAACTTGTTAGTATGATGCATCTCATTTTAGAGCTTAGTCTGATATGTTTTTTTTTTTTACCCCACCAAGTTGCATACTAAATCAGAATAATTTTATTCATTTAAAATTTTCATGGGCTCCAGGTGGTGTGTGAAGTTTTTTATATTATATAACATATACTGTAACTAAGATACAAAATAGCAAATATTTGACCTTAGATAGTTGTATGACTAAACTAAAATAGAAACAAATTGGATTGTTTTATTTTTATTTCAAGAGGTAGAAGAGATCTTTGTACAAAAGGAAGCACGTGCCTCAGGAAAAGAAGTTGAATCATCTTTAGAGTCCTTCACTTCTTGGCTAAAGGTAAAACCGAACCTGAGAGCAACAGGTAGATTGTTGTAGCATTAGCTGTTGCTCTATATGTGTGTTTTGCTGAGGTGAAGAGAAAGCTGAATCTGCCAGGATGTCCACTCTTTGTAGTCTTCACGTGTAAATGCAGTACATGAGACCTAAATCAGTCAGAGTCACCTTTGGAGACATAAGGAAGATCCGACATGACATATTCACATTATCTGGAGCTGGTTGAGGTGGGTGAGGAAATCTGGTTAGAAGGCCTCCTGGAATCATCCCTTGGAAATATATAGTTCGTGTCCAGCTGGGAGGAGAACCCGAGCAGATCAATGTAGGCAGATTTCTGCTCCCATCTGTCCTGGGAACAGCACGTCATCTGGGGGTGACTGTGCCCTGTGGAGCTCTCCAAGTCGGGGATGCAGATGTCTCTCTTTCTCCCTAAACTGCTATATTTTTGTCATGTGCAATACTTACCTTCCTTTAACATAAGCATTATATATATAATATATTTGAAATATTTGAATACACATCTTTTACACGTCTTTTCGCACCCACTCATTTGTGATTAGAAATCCGTGTTTACATGTGTGTGCTGCAGTATAAATCAGCATTCCAGGCAAGTACTGTAAGTAGAAAATGTATCAATAATGTATGTAGGAATCTTAAGCCTACAGTACAGTGCATACATTGTTTTTACTGGTGTGGCTAGTTACTTACTGCAGAAAATTCATTATTGCACATATTATACTGCCTGCACGACCCCTCTAGGTGCTTGTTTGTGTAATTGTATATGAGTTAGTTTTATGATTATTGTGTTTCTCATAGCAGCACTACAGCTGACTTCGGAAACAGGATTATTTTACTTACACGTTGATGATCACGGAGGCTAATACTTACCACCAAAAAGTTCAAACCTTCAACCTCTCAGTGGTGTAGAACAGGTTTGAAGTACTGTACATTAAACAACATGAGTGTCAAGTAAAAAACAGCAATGAAAAGGCCACATTAATAAAAGCAAGAGAGAAGGCGCTTTCAAGCATTAAATCCTGACACAAAGACATTAAGTGCTTTTGGCCTGTTGGGTCAAGGCTTGACAGGGGAAGCTCAAAATGTGGATCCCACTCAGGTGCATTTAAAATTTTAGACAGGCTAATTTACTGAATAATTAATATGATTTTGTGCAATGCGGGCTTCAGATGATGGATAAAATACACAGAATAAAGTTTAAAAAGAAATCAGTAAGTTACTGTAAGTAGTGCTCGTAAATGTATATATTAAATTGAATAAAAAAAACACTCTTATTGAGCACTATAATCTGAAAGCTTTGTAATTAATTATATCATGAAAATGTCCAGAGCAAAACGTACATAATTTAGCTCCATAAGGTTATGAGTAGAATGGAGTCTCAGAATTCATGTTAGTCAAGCAGAGATGTAAATGTCAGTCGGTCAGTGGGTCTATCCAAAGTACATCTCCACAATAATTCACTATTGCCAAGAGAGTCATCAACACTCCTTATGGACTATCACTGAAGGGACAAACTTTCTGATTTGACCTGTTGCTGACAATCATGTCAACCTCATTCTACTTTAAGCAAACGTGTTACAATAACTGGCTATAAAAGTGTGGAGACAACATAAACAGTCGGGATGCATGCGAGTGTGTTTAGGTTACACACAGGTGCCGGCATGCGAGTGAAGCAACAGCTCCCGGAATTACTAGCATACGGTTGTTGGGCTATAAGACTATTTGGGCTCATTTTTGTTTTCTTGAGCAGTTATGCAGCATTTCCATCGCAAAAATACTTTTGTAGCAAAGCCTGCTAATTTACAACATTTGCAATTCTAACATATCCAGTATGTGATTACTATAGAAAATTGTTTTATTTGTCTTAATGTTAGAGAAATATATGTCATGTTTGAGAAGCTTTTGTTTTTTAAAAGATATTAAAAAGTTGGGTGTCAAAACCTTTGCAATAGAGCAAATAGCATTATAAAACTTTTAAGGACATGAAGTGGAGCTCAGCAAAATAAGTAATATGATAATTATGACTGTGTTGTTGTAGAATGAGAGAAAGAAAGGGAAAGTTATAATTCAACATGTTTCTTTGGTTGCTTTTCATTTGTTTTTATGTGTTGAGTGTTGTTTGCGTAGCCCATGTTTCTTTTTATTAATAGCAATACTTCACTGGGACAGCTAACGTGGAACTTTTTATTAGTGTTACAAAACAGTATGTCTTCATATTTATTGCCTAGGCTCTGACCTTGGCCCTCCCTGCAGCACAAACTTTAGAGCATATCCAATAGAGTTTTTATTCCGAGCAAACACATTTTGTTGACATTCAACATTTCTCACCAAAACATATTATTGCAACCTAAGGCCAAAGACATGATGAATATATTTCCTGAATGTCTTTATGATGACCTGAGATCTGAGAAACAATATTCATTGAAGAGTACATGTGGCCATACTAATAGGGTTTGGTATATGAGGGGTTTAATTAAACAATTTGATAATAACCATCCAAATTCACTGCTGAAAGTGCTGATGAGGTTTGCAGAAGTTGTTTTTGTTATTAATATTGAATTATTCTGTATACACAGACACATGCATGCTGATAACATTGGGATCTCACAGATGTAGTTTCAGGAAAATAATTTCAGCAAAATTCAGAATATTCATCTCCAGTGAGAGATTCTGCAACATGGACATTAGCTGTGTTTGTGTTGAGATTCCTGCAGAGTTCTTCATCCTTATCATCACAGTCTAAGAGCAGACAACCTCCACTATGTAATTAAATATACAAAATAACAGGAATTTGGTTAACGCTGGTATTCAAGTATAACTATGATGACACAGTGTGTTTATTTTTTTAGCAATTCTAATTTCAAATCTTCGGAAAAAACAGCTTTTAATAACCTAAGGATACGAACTCTTAACATTTACAAAATTTTGTAAAAGTACAAAAGAGCAAGTCTAACTTTAGCACCTCTGGCAATTTTTTAAAATTACTGATGATGACAAAGCACTATAGGGAACACTGATCAAACTAATTAAATACACACATGCAGAGTGTTATCAGTTGTGCATGAATACACGCCTGCACGAATAGACTTACTGAGTTAATGACAATCAGGTCCTCACCTGCATTTTGCTTTAGTCATTTTCCCCATATTTCGGGAATTGCTTTTGATGTAACTGATTTCCCACACCCCTCATTGTTGACCAAGAGATCAAAAGCAATTATCCACTTTCCCTGTGCTCTGGAGACCCAAACCAATAATGACAAACCACTAAGGAATGCAGTGATTCACAGTCATCCCTGACCCCCTCCTCCAGCAATGGATACCTGCTCTCCTGTTGATATCCAGTGAAACAGTGTGAAAATACGTCACACACAGAGAGTGAACAGTGAACTCAACCCTGCAGCAAAACTGTGAGTTCATGCTGGCGTAGGTAGCAAAATGTGTTTTTGTGTGTGCGTAGACATCTCTCTGCGTCCCCGTCTGTGCTTGTGATCAACCAGTGTTTGAATCCTATGAGGGGGGGGTTGGAAAGGGATATGCTTTCTGTGCCTCTGAGCTTGTTTGTGCAAACAGGAGTAATTTTTGTGTGTATTTGTCTGTGTGCTCCATGTGCCACATGACTCAATTACGTTTAGTATAATTTTAACTGTACTCTATATGTGCATTTGCATCATTGTGTACGTAAGCGAGAACAGTGTCAAGCCAAGTGTTTTTGTCCTCAAGAACTCCTCCTACATAATCTAAATTTTGCTATGTCTATAATTAATTTGATTTCTGCTATCACTGCTGTGTGATTAGCAACATTTCCCTCACTGAGATTTTCTCTGCAAGACTAAAAGATTCTTCAGTCTTCAGAAGTTTATTCCATAAACTGACACAAGACACTGATGTTGTAGCCCCAACAGACTGATTATAAACCTAGGGGTTAATGACTTCCACCAGCAGAAGTTAGCTTGTTTATTTATTTATTAAGCGTTTATGACATTTCTAATTGTTCTTTTTGTGAGTCTACTCAAAACATAATATGAATGAATGGGACAAATGAGACAAAGAGAGTTAAGTGAAAGCTGAAAACTCGAAAAGCTGAAAGCAGGGGTTGGCTACACGTGCCTAATGAGAGGAGATGAAAACATCGGATAATATATGTGTGAGGCAATAAGAACACTATGACCTTCTTTAAATTAATATTGAAAACAGGCTTACAGCAAATGCCATTTGTCTGTCACTTTTTCCATATTGTAGTGGACAGAAATTTACATTAATTTGCAGCAAATGCCAAATTGGACATAAATATGACCACAAAGGCCATAAATGCCTCTATAGGATAGATTCACAAATCTATCCTATAGAGGCATTTAAATTGCTTTTGACCACAGCATGTTTGCGATGCATGTGAACCTGCAGATTCTAGTGGAGAAAGTATTGCTGCCATCACATTTTCTTTTTAATTGCTGTTTTGTTTAACAACTTAACTTTTTAGCCGGACGGAACGTCAGCTTGTTGCAGACTAACACACACACAAACACACACACACAGTGAAAGACCAGGCAGCACTACACAAACCATTTATTTTGAGAGCAATAAAACTAAATGATACAAATCCTTATGGAGGCAATTGCACAAAAAGAAACAGAAACACTAATAGATTCTCACAGATGTAAAAAACTGGAACAGGTTGGGATGAGGAACACAGAAGAAAAGAAAGTTTATTCCTCCACAATAGGAGGTTATGAAGGAACCTGTGGGGGAATGTTAAGGTCATTTGACGTGTCACTTCCTCTTGATGAATTCATGTGAGTGAATAGGGGAATAATTAACTAGGCAACACTCACCTTGTCTTTGGTACTTAAGACATATCATTAGCTGATGAAATTTAACTGAGCAGGAAGGTTGATGCAATTTCTCTTGTGAAAAATAGTCGCAATATTATTGCATGATTCACACATGATTGTTCCAAACTTTGGGAGTCTTAGCAGTCCCTGAAACGCATAATGAAAACAAAGGGCTGTGGGAATGAGGCAGCCATAATTGTGCAGTTGATCATTAGTACATACACCATCTTGGGGACAATTAAGCTGTCCAAAGAAGAGAAACTGATTACACAGTGAGGCCACCAGCTATAATGTAGCTACCTGATCAAAAGCGTTGCTCTCAAGGCCGTCTGGAAGCACAGGAAATTACTCAACCTTGTGATTTGTCAGCTAGGGACCAATTACCTCTCAGGTACCTTAATTCTGACCTTAAAAATGATCTAATATGAAAGCAGAGCGAGTACTTGTAAGTTCAACGCAAAGGATCAGACTGAAACATACACAAGAACAGTCATTCCACTATAACCATTTATGTTACACATTGTGGTGAATTACAGCTTTTATTTCAAAAGCTCTGATCCACCAGCATAAACAAGTCTGTACCTCATGTCTTTTCTCACATCGGTTTCAATCCAGAATGATCCTCTGTTTATTCTGAGTGAAATGGACACACAGCAAACTGACTTACACTCAGCCTGTCATAGCTCCTTGAAACAAAGGGGTCACAGTGAATGATCGAGTGAATACTGTATGTGAGTGAGCTTGCTTCATGGTTAACTAGAAGCATAGAAATACATCTGGAAACGTAGCGGCCGACATGCTTTAATTAAAGTGGTTGTCACATCTTTAGAAACCCCCCTCTGCACACGCCTTTCAGAATTTGTGAGGCTGTGCCCAAAAATCAGAAAATGACAATCAAACATTCATGAGTTTGTAACAACAAAACCATCAGTGTCTTTCTCAGAGATTCTGTTTGAAAAGTGAACACAAGGCCAACAGTATATGCATATAACAGTACATGATTTGTGTGGATTTGACACTTTTCAGCCTTCAATGACTTGGAACTGACAAAACATCCCAGTAATTGCTTATAGCCATCATGTGGTTCTCACATTTACAGTATTTAGACACATGCACCTCGGGAAAGAGTTGAAAAGGTAAGATTATTGATCAATGTCGGTCCATTCAGAACACAAGAAATAATGCTTTGAACTTCTAATAATGAAATACAACCCTATCTTTTCATTTTATATTTATATTGTTTATATAATTGTGGGTTCTCATATTACATTACAATTGTTACAGCATACTACCAACATTTTACAAAGCTTTCACTAATTTTATTATTCAACAGAAAATTGGTAAGAATGGTGGAATTTATATGCATCTCATTTACATTTACTTTAGAGCAGTGCTTCTCCATCCTGGTGATCAAAACCCTACTTTCTAACTACATGCTACTAATTACCTGTATCAGGTAATTAAAAGGTCAAGGTCATCAATTAAAAGGTCAAAGAGACAATCTCAGATGAGGGTGGAGTGGGGGAAGACAAAGAGAATCGGTATCTTCCGACTTCTGATTGCCTTGGTGGGAAAACAAGAAGAGCAGGGGTCTTTGAGGACCAAAAGTGAAAACCAGTGCTTTAGAGTCTCTGCAGAGCCATGGGGTGTGGCATTTAAAAGGAAGCAGCAGCACTCAGTGTCAAATAACAAAAGCATCTTGGTTGACATGTCAAATTTATGCTTGATAGACTCACATGGTAATTTTGTCTCTTAAAGAGCCTTTAACACCTGAGTTCTGAGTTCTAGTGTAAGCTATTCATCATGTCACATTAAAAATCATGAATAATACTGAAATGCTGTATAACATGAGTGAGTGCATTTACTGCATAAACCCATAGGCAGAATGCATCAAAGTACATTACAGTAGACTGCTAATGAGCATCCATATCAATGTGACACCTGTAAGTGAAGCTAACCAGCACTCTGGATGGGCCGCCGCATAAACGATATTCACATCATCCTGGCAACACACTGGGAATAACATCACACCTCTTCAACTGTGGGGAGAAGGAAGCACATCACAAGTTCCCCCAACATGAACCTAATCCTACCTGCTTCCATGCCACCTTAGACTGCCCCTTTTTGTCATTCTATAAGTTGCCTCGTGTCAGCTGTTTTGCTTTGTTTAGTTCACCTACTTGATTAAAATGTTTGGACTATATTCCACCCTGCTATAAACTTTTGGCAACATCGTCTCCAAGTTTGATCTGCATACTTAGAATTCTCAGTCAAACGGGTTAGGAGGAGTTCAAAACAACCTCCTTTATAATGCAAGGTTCACCTAAATTAGCTCCATCATGAGTTGTGACAACAATCAAGGCAGCAGATCAAAATCTAATCATCACACGTTGAGTTTGCCTTGAAAGCCCAACATCTCTATACTTTCAAAGCCATCAAGTTTCTGCTGTCACCGAGACTGATCAAAGATCTAAGAGTTGCATCAAATCGCCCAACTACACTTTCAACAGTCTTCTCCAACACGGTTGGAATTGATTCCTCAATTATATTAAACTTCTTGAAACCCCACAGTAAATTTCATTATGTTAAAAATCGTGACTACACATCTGAGTACTGTTCATTCTTTTATCATTTCTCTTCATTCCTTTATTCCTAATCAGAATCTCTAAATTTCACTTGGCAAATTCCGTGCACTGACCCAACATAAATTAACCCCACTCAGTACAATTCACATGTCAGGAGCATTTTAGTCATATTAGACCTTGATGTAAACTGCAGATAATCATGAAAAGTTTTAAACTCTTGGGGCTCAAAATAACATCCTTCTTACTTTTTTGTGATTCATTGATCCATTATGTGTCTCCTATTCACCAATACTGTCATTAATTTTATATATATATATATATATATATATCTACTAGAAAAATCTTTTGCCCACAGAAAAGCAACATTAAGTGCAGTTAGTCCTCCACAGTCTTTAAATAGTTTCTCGTGAATCATGGTTTATTCAGCGAAGACATTCTGGATTGTGTTTCTGTGACTGACATGGTGACAGCAGAAAACATGAAGATGACAAACTCAGTGGCGTAGGTGGTGATGGAATATTAATTAATTAAATGTCTTCGTTTTGTTCTAAGATGATCATACTTGTCATGTGCCCAAACAAACAACAAAACAAAAAGAACAACGATGACTTGTGGTGCAAAATGTCAGTGTAAAACTGCACTGAACTGAAATTTTCACGGGTTATAATATTGCTTTTTATTTTAATATATTTTTTAAATATTTCACTGCCTCTTTTACATTTCTGTCAATCTGTACAGCTCCACACTATGTTAGAAGGTGATATAACAGTGTATAATTGCATTCTTTTAATAAGAATTATAATTAGAGGCGACATCACATTGCTGCAATAAATAGACAAGAATAACGTGGTTGAGCGTATGTTTCTGTTCAATGATGTTATCATCATTGCAGCATCCAGATAAAATGCTGGTGAAATAAACAGTACTGTAATGTAGGCATCTGGCTAAGAAAAGAACTGTTGCTATGGTGTCTCCAGGATCACTGAAATACACAAGTGGTCACTGACCTGCAATCCATTTAGCTGTAGATGTACATAACAGATTTGACCTTTCTCCTTATTAGGCATAATGTAAAATAATGATGCTAAAGCTTTGTGAATCAGTTGTTTTCCCTTTTTCATTTCATCATTTGCTTTTGTACTGCAGTAAAAAAAACTGCAAACCAACTTAACGCCTGTGTAAATATTTTCCATTGCACTACGCATCTGGCAAAGCAGAATTGATTGTAAAATGACGAATGATTCTGAATGAAGTTAATGAGCTTCATTAACTTTAATGGCATCATTTTAGCTCATGGTCCCAAGAGAAAAATGCACCCTGATGTTCAAACAGAAGAGGACGTCACAGGGTGTCATAGTCAGACCCCTGCTTGTTAAAATTAAATGCGCAAAATCAACGACAAACTCATAAGCAATAACTTTCAGCAACTCAATGTACTTCGTTCATTTAGCAGTGTCGTCACCCTTCGGTTGCTCATGCATTTCCCTTATTGTCTGAAGCGTGACATTTTTGATTTGAATTTTAAGATGCTAGAAATTGTGAATTAAACCACATTAATGGTAGATGGAAGGTAGATCTTTTTACACAACTTTAATATTTTGTCAAAGCATCATCTCTAGCAGGAAATAGCAGTTTTAACAGTTTTAAATATCTTGGCAGCTTAGGTAGCAGGAACTTACAGATGACAGTCGGTGATGACCATTCAAGTGTTTTCCAATAACTCGTGATGATTGCTGATGTGATGATCATGATCATTTCTCAGGTGAAATCCACACATTTTGTCTTTTCAGCCTCCCAGTTTAAAGTTAAACAGGGTGGTCTGCAGGTCACAGATAGCAGCATTTAAGCTGGAGAAGGCCTTGTTCGCTGTGGGATCGATGGTGTACAAGATTGTTGTTTTCCACTGCTCTTATCTTGTTGAGCAAAGTGAGAGCAATCAAGGGAATAAGAACTGGGTTTAGTAGCTGTGTCTTACAAGCTCCTAGAACCAGCTCTGCCTTTCAAGCTGTGCATTATACTTCTCTCTTTACATTTTCTTCTTCTTTGAGTAATAACACCTAATATTATCTACTCTACATTGTGTATATATCTGCGTGACCGCTGATTTTGTCATAGACTGTTGCATATATTCCCTTTGGTTGGGATTGTGTTTATATATTATATATATGTTTACATTGTCAGTTAGCAATTTCTAGATGAACTTTGCTAACTTTAACCACTACAAGCTACTGGGCATATCGGATTAATTAAATCCGTAAAAGCAAATCTTTTTTTTGTTTATTGAATTTTGTGTTTATTGCAATATTTGCAGCAGAGATAGGGTTTATTTATTTTAAAACTCTTCTGTCAAGAGACTACTTCCTCTATATTAATCTGTACTGGTTATTTTGGCCAGTTCAACGAACGTATTACTTTCTCTGAAAAGCCTGAGTGATGCCTTGTTTGAAGCTGCATAGTTGACCCTGGAAGCAGCATTTGACAGAACGTTCTCACCTCCAGGTCTGTTTAGTGACTCGTTAGAAGAACCGTTGAGCCTTGAGTTGACAATCTTACGTCAACTATAAAAATTCTGAACCTTTTTTTTCTTTTATCAGTGTGAATGAAGTTTTTAAAAGGCACACAAGAAAAGGAAATTTAATCCACGTTTTCTAGCTACGTGCATCTGCTGGTGAAGACGGTTTGATATCATGTGAAGCTAAATTGACCCTTTAGTGGCACTGTTCTGTGTGTTGTTTGAAGCTTTAAGAATAATAATAAATACAGAATTTGCTATGTCTTTGTAAAGAAATCTGTGTCCCCATCCGAGGTCTTGAGTAGCCTATACAATAAAAATATTGGAGTTATGAATTGTGTTGAGTAATGTTAAGTATGAATTATTTACTCAAAATGCCAGTATTCCCACTCACTGAAAAACCTCACACTGCTCATGGAGTGTGCAGCTGTGTTGTACAGCATGACAGAGCAATACACCCTAAGGGGATAGAAGTGAATCATTTAATGGGTTCTGAGCTCTGCTCAAGTTTATTGTGGTCATTAAAACAGTGACGAGTTGAACTTTAGAAGCTGTGCTCATGCTGGTAATAGCCAGGATTACACTATGGTAAAAAGATAGTTTAGAATGAATGTGACTGTGTTAATTCCTCTGATGAACACTTCTAAACTTTTAATGAACTACATGACGCAGGGTACGAGAGACCTTTAAGGACACATTGAAGAAAAGCCCGGCTGTTTCTCCTAGAAAATCTCCCCTAAAGCCTCCTGGCCAGACATTGCCTGGGAGCTGTAATCAGATGAAGTAGCTTTAGCCCTGAATTTAAGTTGAGCAAGTTCCTGATCCTCAACCCATTAACCAGCACAATTTCTTTGTGATAAAGCTTTTGGAAGAATGTAATATTTGCTTGAATGAACATTTGCTGCACATAAAAAAAACATGCATGCTGTTATTTATTCTTACATGTCATCGCTTTGTTTGGTAGCCAGAGGGGTGATCAACAACAGCATTCAATAAAGAGAGCTGCAATTTGTGTCCACATTGTGACATGAGGGTTTCTATATATTATAGTTTTGCAAAACAGCTTATTCTAAACAAGCCATTTTGTGGTCATTTTGGCAAAGATAGTGAACATCTTGATTGGCAGCACGGAAGTGAATCATGCAATAGCTGCTTTTGATACTTTTGTTCATCTGTAAAAGCTTGCAGTGCATTGTAACTGACATAAATTGAATCTAACCACAGGTGCTTCTCTTTGTGAGAGACAAAACACATTAAAACAACATGTAGGCAGCTGTTCCTTTTGGTTTTGTGCACCTAATACAATCAGTTCTTGACAGAACCCAACATGATATGATCTGCTAATAATTAAAAAGGAAATCACTCAGTTTGCTGCCTCATAGCAGGTAATGAGGGTGTTATCTGTTATTCGTTTACAGGATTAAACCAATGACAGATGGACTGCACTGACGCCTCAGGTCATGTTTTTGTGTGTGTGTGTGGGTTTCCTCTGGGTACTCCATTTTCCTCCCACAATCCACATGCTGTTAGACCCTTCCACCCTTTACAGAATTAACAGTTAAGTATGGACATCTGTTTGCTGGTGTTATTATCTTCAGCTACTTGTGTATCCACGTAAATATGGTCAGCATTTAACTTTCCATATTCATATAAAACTCCCCACTCACTGACAAAGCAGGAAAAGGTAGTGTTTCTATGAATGGGACTTGCTGTTTCTGGCTACACATACCTGACTGGATACTTTCAAACACCTGGGAGCACAAACCCTGATAGTTTCTAAAGTTTCTATTTAACTCCTCAGTCCAAAGACAAATGATCTCTCAGTGTAAATATATTAGTTATAACTTCACTCAGTCCTCTCTGGTAAGTTGATGTAACCAAGCACATATTGTAATGAAGCCTCACTAAAGTATTTTTAGCAGCCGGCTAATTCTTACCAAAGTTATCAAGTTAATGCCTCATCGAAGTCCACGGAAACAGTGCTACAAAGCCACAGACATGTTCGTTACCAAAATACCTTTAGACATCAACACAAACATCAAAAACCTGCGGCAGACATAAACTTTCAGGGAGACAGGGAGCTGAGCATAATTACACAAATTAATCTGAAAACTTGTCATGTTCCAAGTGGAACTTCTCTATTTACAGTGTAGCCATAGATATAGACCGTGCTTAAAGTTAATTAAGCGCCTCAATTTAGACTCTAAGGGTATTTAACTTTATTTTAAGCGACATGTAGCCTTTTGTTCTTCTGTGTGTGTGTGTGGGTCTCTCTCTCTCTGAATGCCTGTGTGTCTGTCTTCTTATTTCAATTTAATGTTGTTGTTTTTTTTCTCCAGCACATTGCAACGCCATCCACCCACCACTGTCATCTTTCTTGTACACTGTCCACAAATTAGATGTTACATTGGAATGCTGAAGGCAATATCTGCGAGGAAGAGGAGGAGGGATGCCATGATCCCGTAGAGAACTTCAACATGTGCCGCAAAGAACCACGTGCAGCTAAACGTCACTGGCGAAATATCTGGCTGCGATTGCCAAGACAGCCACTGACACCTGTCGTCATCTGCGGCCGAGGAGGCAGCGATGATGCAACATCCATAAGAACTGTACCTCGGGATGTACATACATAAGCAGCAACTAGACCCTGAGAGCTGAACAAGCGAGAGCCGAATAAACTTTCCTTGGTGAACTTTTTCTTCCTATGTCTTATTTATTCCACACAGTAAGACCAAGCTGTTGTGCCGGGTGTGACGTCTGTTGTGTAGAGGTCTCCCTGGGATGCAGCATGAGAGCGAGACAGACAGGAGGGTGCTGTGTCGCTGTGCTGAGTCTGGAAACATCCACAGCACTGAGGGGAGGCTTACAACTTAAGTAAACTCCATACAAGAAAGCCCCTTCCGCCCAGCACTCTAACCTGATGGAGTCGTAGATCATCTTGGTCTCAGCTTTATTCCCCTCAAGGTCCAAAATGAATTGATTAAAGCCTTTCTTTGTGCAATGAAATTGTGCGGCACTTCCTGTACAGACAATCTGAGCTCTGTGAGCAGCTGCAGAGCATCTGCAATGTATGTGTGAACAAGTCTGTGCATGTTGCACATCATGTTCTTCATGTACTCAGATTATTACAGTTTAGTTTAAACATTATTGCAAATCTGCTTGCATGAGTATTGACATACACTCACTATACTATAGTACTTACTATACATTTAATATTTTACACTGTAAATAAATCTAAAAATATTAACATTTTACAATTTTTAATAATCTATATGGTTCTCATTTGTCGATTCTCCAGTCCTGTTGCTGAAGCTCATCAAATCACTTTTATTCATTTGCACATGTCAGTTGCTCTCTGAACTCCCACTCTACTTTGACCTGTTCTGATCTGATCTCCCAGCAGCACTTGTCCCCAAGAAAGAATAATAGGATGTTACCTAACATCATTTCTTGCCTCCCTCTCCTTCTGATATGACAGCACTCTCGAATGCATTCACATGTGCGTCCACAAGTTCATGATTTGATAATATAGTTGGATTTTTGCATGACATACTCATTGTAAGTTCCCTCCGGAGTTGTGAAACATAAATTTATGCACAAACATGATTTTGCACTTCACCAAGTTGACCACACATAATATAACCATCTTTGTGCCTGTATCTGCAGGTGCCCGTTCAATAAAATTGAGAGAGGGAGGAGGACTGCACCACGAGAGGAATACAAAAGATGAGGAGAACCGGAAGTCCTGCGACTCTCGGCTCAACCTGAGGGGGGCAGGAGTGAGCTGAGGATGTCTCCTCTGAGTCGGCATCATGCACACAGCATTAGAGAAGTACACCCCTTGGTTACTAAGTGATAACTCAGCAGTTCAGTCATACAGCTGAAATCCAGGTATTGATTCTAGTAGTTTCCTCTAGTTTCTTTATAACATGTCATACAACAGTGGTGACAGTGGGACTAAGCAAACATAAAATGCAAAATAGCATTAAACATTTAAGGTAACAGTACAACTTTTTAATGTAGTCTACTTAGAGTATTGTGTCATGGCCCTGCACATGTATTGTAAAAACATACGGTGTAAGTGCATGCACTTACACTGTACACCAGATGCATGTTAGTTAAACCTTCATCCCATGACGCACATCTTCTCAGTATTAATCATGACATCAGCACTTTGAACAAGTCCGTGATTCATCACATCAAGGTCATCTCAATAAATCAGGACAGAAACAAGTTAAAACTAGATGAAAGCTGTTTTTTAGCCCACTACATCAGATTGGTACCAATGTTCAACTAGTTGATCTAACTTCTGTAACAAATAAAACAGTTGGAACAATGTTACTGATCCGCTCAGATTTGTAATATAATGCAACTCATATTGCTTGTTATAGTTTTACTATTGATAATTTCCAGTTAAAGTACAGTAAATCAATCACGTGTTACAGACTTTTGGTAACTGAGGCCTCTTTCCATGCACATAAACAAAGCTGATTTAAACTTGGCAGTGAGGGGGCGAGAGTGTGCGATGGTGGCGAACGCGAGGCTGCTCTGTCTTTGTGTGGGGGCGTGTGACAGTTTTTGTTTGCTGGGCAGCAGGTGGGAATCTTTTTTAGCCCAGGAGCCTCGTGCTTCAGGCCTGCCCATTCCACAGCCTACACTCAGGGTAGTGGTGGGAATGGACTGTTTGTCAGCGCTTACTCATACTACTTGTAGTGGTGAATCAATAATCAAATTGAAACATGACTTCGGGTTGTCGTTTGTCTTATGTTGCAAACCTTGCTCTGTCCACCCCTCACATTCCATCTCATGAAGTAGTGATATAATAGTAAGCTGGGGGCAGCGGTACACTAATGTTTGCATTAAGAGTGGCCGTGCAAGCATTGAGCTGTGTGGCAATTTGATGTTATCTACTGAGTTTTACCTATCAGAATCGAAAAGACATCCTGTAGGATGTTGTAACAAAAAGTATACACTCATTCTCATGATCTTTTCTGCTATGCATTGACATGACCAGCACCTAGATTTAGTTGTGCTTAGTTCAATTCAGGTGTCATTTAGAAGTGCTTCTTGCTGCAATTTCAGCAAGGCAGAAACTGAAGGAAATTATCTTGCTGCAGATGCAGTAACACTAAAGCCTCATAAAAAAAGGGAAGCCAAGGAGCAGGAGATGACTTAAACTCTCCCAGCAAACGGCAGCAGTTGCAGGCTGAAAGAAAGTTTGTTTTCAACTTAAAAGGTTACAGCTAAGCCAAAGAATGACACGGCCACAGGATGCGGCCAAGAAACAAGCTTTGCTCTTTCCAAATGAAAAAGTGCACGGTACTGGTGCTGCACATGTCAGTTAACAACTAACAGAACTTTTCTTCTTACATTGGTGTTTGGTTTTCACCTACATTATATACAAAAGACTACAGACTCGGTGCTGGTGGCTCCTGGGGCTGTCTGCCTGAAATAATGGCTAATTTCTTCTAAGAGACAAATAAAATAGTTTTAAGTTTGAGTACTGCAACCTTAGAAAATGTCAGTGTTCAACAACAATCCTCAGCCCATAATCAATTTAGCAGCTTTTCTTTAAGTTTTGTTCATATTACAACATTTTTGTCAGCTTATGGACTTGGTCAAGTTATTGTGTCACTGTTTTCAGAGATCTCAAACATTTTAAAACAGTTTCACACTTTTTGGCCTAAACTATTTAACTGAAATTCTATTCTTGAATTGCATGAAGTAGCTGACGAAACATTATCAATGCAAGTAGCTGTTGTGGAGCTTTTGACCGTAAGTGGCAGTTTTAATTGAAAGCTTAATCCAGCTACTAAGTGGATTTTGTGGTGAAGCTCTTTTGTCAGATCAAATGTAGAGTCACTGAAGGCCATCGGGGGCCATTGTAAAAAAAAAACCCAAATGTTTCAAAGGATTCATTTTTGAAAATGAAAATATCTAGGGGCATATAATGTGCGAGTTCACATAATACTTTATCCAAAACAAGATTTTAAGACTATCTTACTGTAGGTATTGTAAATTATATGGTATAATATAGCACGTTCCACCTTCTCACCTTGCATAAAATACCTGTGGTTTGGAGTCACAGCCTATGTTTAGGTGTATTTGTACATATCCTCATTAAATGTAATAAAAATGCATATTTACTAAAGAGGCATGTAGTTTATGTTCAGAGCTTACCTAATTAGCTATCTTCTTTCTCAACTTTAGGATATAGAAAGTCCCAGTATAAAGCTGAGAAACCAGGAATGTGGATGTCAGCAGTGTAGTTAAGGATTTTGCTGAACTATAGGGTGAGTAACATTACATGTGTCTCTTTCTTATCCAGTAGAATCAGGGATTGAAATCTATAGCACTGTAATCGTTATCTGTCACATTGTTGGAAAATGCACTGTAATTTGTGTGATAACATTTGGCCACCGTGGCGAATTATTAAAGCAAACCATCCATTCATTCATCTTGTGTAGGCCAGTAATGACTTTCTTGATCGCCTTCCTTGATGAGCATTTATTATGAATGAGGTTCTTAAGCTACAGTGGCTACCAGTGTGGTAGTTTGTTAGTAGTTTGTGTAGCTAAAGCTATTTTACATTTTTAGTTGTAACATGCAGTACTGTGTAGAGTACTGCATGTGCGAAGGAACGTTCAGCCTTTTGACTATTTGTTTAACTTCATTTAATATAGAAGAAGAGCACATAAAATAATGTGTGTCTTTCATATTGTTTTCTATTGTGACTTACTGCAAAATTTGAAAGGGGATCAGGTTTTCTTTCCACATTTCAAGATGCTTCACAGTATTATAGTATAATACAGACCGTGTTTAGACTGGGATTATTTGGCCAATTTGGGAGATTAAGAATGAAGCAGTTGAATCCCTACAGAACTCCTCAGTTTGTTTGCGAGTCTTCACATATACTGTGTCGGGACATGGGGCACATCAGAGGGAGTCAGAGTGTGCCAGGAGGCATGCTCAACATGGGGACAGATGGCTTACAACTCCTCCAAGACATCTGTTTACTGTGAGTTACACCATCACTGCCAGATGCTAAAAAATGGGTGATGGACAGCCCACCACATTCATCTCAGTCGTTTTGAAGGGACATTGTCACTCACTTAGCCTTAGGGCAATATGATCTGTATTATTAGCGTGTTAAATATAACTGAAATTCACACATTTAGGCTTGATGTGGCCGCTACACAGTAAACCTCCTGAACTTTTAGATATGAATGTCAAAATATACAGTACAGAAGGTTTCTGCAGCATATGGATGTAATCATGAAGTGATTGATTGCACTTGAATAAACAAATGTGTTTCAGTTGCATGTGTTTAGAGCTAAAATAGTTCTGTCAACATGCTGTCAACTTGATAACTTTCAGTGTCAGTTGATTCCAAGATTTATTATGTTCTGCAGTTTCATGCAACTTGAGCAGATTAGTTTTTGTACTGTGGTAAAAATATGTTTTTAAACTAGAATAAAGCAGCACTTATCAGTATTATTTATTAATGTAAAAATATAAAATAATCTAAAGGGGGCTGCTTATGATGATGAAGCCACAGAGAATGATTTCCCAACACAGCAGTGTCCTCCAGCTCTACTGAGCGTTTTGCTATTTTTCTTTATTTTGTTTTATGTGCGGCAGCTTTACTCAATCAACCCGGTGAAAACAATGGAGCATTTACTGTAGCTGCTAGACATTTCCCTCAGAATTAGGTTACAACCAGAAAAAAATACTTTGTCTTTGACCAGAAACACAACAACAAACTAATTCTAACACGCGTCCGATAAGTAAACTAACATACAAAACACTTTAGCATAAATGAGTTAACTTTCACATATTACATAAAGGATCTGCCAAAGAAATCACACAACTAATTTTGAGTTCACAGTAGGGTGTATAATGTCTATTTACTGCAACTATAAATGGATGCTTTTGCTCCTTGTTTCCTTGTTTTTCTAGATTTGTGTGGAAATGGCCAGCCAAGCGAAAAATAGCTCTTAAATTACGGGCACCACTTTGTATTTCAATTTTCAGAGCATAATCAATTATGTTACATTTATCTTCCAAGATTGTTTGATGCTAAATGAAAACACATATGCCCGTCAGGCTAGTGCTTCTATAAGTGGCTCAATCAATCTGTTTTTCTGAGTACAATTGTAGTGATATATACAGACTATTTTCTTCAAATAAGCTGCCTTTGATTAGAGGTAATTTGGCATAAATTTGAAAACCCTATCCAATAAAACCGGGTTTGGTAAATTAACTATTTTTTGCTCTGTTGTAGCTATATCAGTACCTGTACTAAAAGTCAAAGACTGTCCCCATCATGCAAGAACACATCCAAGAATAGACTTTTAATGTTGGACAGTTTATTCTCACACCCAAAAAAACACATTTAAGATGCGAGCATCCTTTGGGTCCTGTTAGCAAAAGGCTACCAAACATCTTTCATTAGTCATTCAGGAAGTAGCCAGGAATCTGATCAAAGCTGCTGCACAAAATCCAAGAATCATTACCTAAATTTAGGAGAGAAATGATCTGTGATTCTTTGGGTATCGAGTCATGATGAAAGTGCAATTTACTGCTGGATATGGAGAAGGAGCAGCTGCCTCAATGATTGACAGAGAGTTGCTGCTGGATCATTGGATCATTGATCATTAGAATAGTTGTGAAGAAAAGACCCAACAGATCCGCTGTGCACAACCTCCTATTCTGAGATGCTGGATTTCTGTGTAATGATAACACCACAATAATTATCCCTTCAACTTCATCCTCATCTGTGAGAGAGCATGAGATGCAAAAGGACATGAGAACTGCTGTGGGACTCTGCAGAGCAGTCATGCAATGTGCTCTTTAGTGTGTCCTTTAATTTCAGTTTGCAGCTTGATTTATTTTAGAGTACTTGGTAAAAAAATGCTATGGTATCTCCCTTCCTCATCCATCTTTAGAGATGAAAGAGACAGGAAACATATGTTACACAAACATCATCGTAATGCAAGCGCATTTTCAAACACAACCTTGAGAGTGTTTTGACATTTATTGCAGTTACATAGACAAATGTTAGACCCTCTTTGGTTAGGAACTGATAGAGCTGAATGTAGTCCAACAATGCTGAGATTATGGGAAGCACATACATTTACAACACCGCTGGAACACTAACAGCAGCTATTTCCCTTTCACATAAATACATACTGTAGGCTACATTTTGTCTATTGTGAGTCAATGGACCAGAAAGAAACAAAAAGCTGGATTGCTTGCCAGTAAAGGTCAATACTTTCTCACAGTGGGGATTGGATTTTCTCTACTGTATTGAATACCAACTGTTTTCTTTGCAGACTTTGAAAAGACACTTTCAGAGAAAAGATGCAGACAGGGCAGATTTGGTTCAATTTCCATTTAGTTTTTTTGCCAAGTTTATATTACAGTAAACCACCAATTCTTTTCTCCCAAATTTTGTATCCAATGTATTTTTTTTATCTTTTAGTTATTTATTTAAAATATTTTATAATAATAAATGGCATCATGGTGGCAGAGTGGTTAGCACACTTTCTTTACAGCAGAGAAGGTAATGGGTTCAAAACCCTGGACCGGACAGGGCCATTCTGTGTGGAGTGTGGATGTTCTCCCCATGTTTGAATAGATTTCCTCTGGGTGCCTTAGTTTCCCCTACTGCTAAAAACATGTGTGTTAGGGACCAGGTCAGGTTGGCCCATAGTGGCGGTGGGCTCAGTTGTAGCGACTCAGGATTAACCCTCCATCTGACACAATTTCCTGTACACCTTGTATGTATAATGACAAATAAAGCACTTTATTTTAAATTATGTCTTAAAGTAAGAAGCCAAAACATGATACTATATATTTGTTACTGTATATGCCCAGCCCCTTGTCATAAAATATGAGTTTGTCATGGTCATTTCTGCATTTTGCTGAAATCTTTAAAGACGAAAGCCTATTTTGTGGCAAAGGAGGGGGAATTTACTTTTGTACTGTAGGACAGAACAATTGAAAAAAATAAAGAGAAAAACAAGAGATAGTAAATTTATTATCACAATTAGACATTATTTAGGATCCCAGGGGATAAGGAAGTAAAACAAGTTCTACCAACAATTAATTAATGCACTTACAAATGCATTATTTGGTTGCTGATGAGTTGGCACTCTGAAATGGAGTTCATCATAACATACCACATGGAAAAAGCAGAGATAAGTGTGCATAAAGCAGGCGGTGACATACAGCCGCTGCATACATTAATGTAAGTAGTTGACAGACACAGCTGTTTCCAGCGAGAACTTTCTGTGAATTTCTCTACAGGGCTTTTGTCTCTTTTCTTTCCTGTGAGTGCCGATTAACCTGTCGGAAGTGGAAAATCCACAGCTAATACAAGTCCTTGAGAATTCACCACCTGCCTGCAAAATGATTCTCTGTCACCATGGAAACCTAATCAGCTGAGAGCGAGAGAGTGACAGAAATTGGCACAGTGTGAGACAGAGAAGATGAAAAACTAAAGAAATAAGGGGTGGGGGGGGGAGTCATGAGCTTTTATGGAGAGTCAGGCTCCACTTACAAGCTTTGTTACTTATCAAGGCAAAATAAGTGATGAAAGTGAGGTGTTTTTTTTTTTTTTTGTCTTTTGTTAATTAGTAGGAAGTAATGGATTGGCTATGTTATGCAACCAGCTTCTCTATCTCCACCATTTGACTAGATAAGCAATAATGAGAAATTATACAGGATGCTTAAAAAATTATTAAGTCAGAAACTTGTTTTGTAAAGCCTGAACAATTTAACCCAGTGCATTATACAACCAACTATTCAGACATTGTATAATGATGTATGTTTTTTTAGTTACAGTTACATGAGTTTTTAACGTGACAGAGCTTTTTTGCGAAAACTTTCTCCTAATGTTCCTTTAGCCAGTAAATTTGCTGACAGTGTTCTTTAGCTATCTTTAAGATTCTATCCCTCTGCTCCTCTATTAGCTCCCCAGCTCAACCATATCCCGAAGGGCAATCCAGGCAGTTCAGCCAGCTACAACTACACAACGTAACTTCTCTCCATCACCAACTATTTCCAAAGGGCGACCCAGAAGATTCTGGGTTCTGACTTGGTTGACCATCACGTCAAGACCCAAGATGATTCTTCTTATCTGCTAGAGTATATTCACTGGCCCGTCTTTAGTTCACTGTATTGAATTCAAATGTCTGGAATGGTATGTTTTATCCAGCAGACATGAGACAACGTTAACGTTTCTCGTTTTTCCAAAATTTTCTCTTCTTTTACTCGTATATCACCAACTACTGAGAGATATATCAACATCTTACCTGCAAAATATCCCTGGATGTTCATTAATTAGTCACTAACTGGATCTTTATTGTTTCATGAGGTTTGGAAGTGTAAACCAAAGCAATAAGATCATGGAACAACAAACTGAACAACAAGCTGAAAGACACCACAATAGAGTTGAGATAAACAACACAGTCAATTGATTTTCATACTACTTAGGACTATGATCAGTTGTCCTTGCTGAAACTATTGGTTTGTGCAGCTTTAGGTTTAATGCAATGTTGATCAATAGACTAGTAGATATACTGATGCATGTCACACAATGGCTTTGACACTGGCAAGTAAACACAAGCATGAACATTTGCATGAACATTTTTTTCATGGAATACATTATGGCCTACAATTTAGCAAAACCAAAACAATGTAGTACACTCCTCTCATTACCCTGTAGAGCGTTTACTTTATTCTTCATGTCTGCAAGGCATTACATGCTCCTGTCATCCCTTCTTTAGTCAGTTTATGTTGACGCATAATGCATCTGTTAGAAAGAATGACCTCTCTGCTAGTATGATGCTCTCTTGTCCTTGATGAGCTCTTTGTTTAGATCCCCTGACACCAAATTCTCATAAACTCGCACTGCTGGCTTTCTCTTTCTGCACATCTCTTCCACCTCTATAGCACTAGCTCAATTTCTCTGATCATTGCTATTCGATCAGTCTTGCACAAACTCAACATATTGTCAGCCTCTGCCTCGCCCACCACTTCCGCTCGCTCCCAGCTACTCTCCCTCCCTCCCTGCACAGCTCTCTTTTTTCCTTTGGCTCTTTTCTCACAGCCAGGTTCAAGTCTGCATAATGTGAAGCTGTTATGTTTGTGACCAGAAATGAAAGCTTTTTTTTTTCTGTCTGCTTGTCCATTTCTCTCAAAAATTGGGCTGTCTTTCACTTTTCCTCTCTGTGGCCTTTTAGCCTCTTTGACAGTTTCTCCAATGACATCTGGAAATGTTTTGGCCTGAGAAACCCTCAGGCCATAATGACTATGTCGCTGTATTCAGTATACACCTGAACTGAGGGTGAAAAACAACACAGCATCATGTTTGATTATATGATGAAACTGTGCAATTTTGCTAATTTGTTTGTTATGGAAACTGACTTTTAATTTTATGTTCATACTATATTTTTAATGAAAAGAGCAATTACTCAGTCATCCTGTGTCCAAAGCATACAGTATTGCCATGATGTGACATCTACAACACTGCCCTGTTGTCTTTATGAAGCAAAACATGTCTTTATCTAGGGTCCCAGCCCATTAGTCTTTGCAGCCTGATGGAGATGAAACACGATCTCAACAACATTAGCAACATTGATATTTATAAAAAAAATCCACCTATGCTTTTACTTGAAAAAAATGTTCCTTTGTTGAAATCGTGTACACCTGGTGATTGTCAATAACACAGTTGGGCTACTGCAAAATTCCACACACAAATACAACTTTTGTGAAGTTGTTATCTCAATCTTATTTGTTGTGACTGTGTCACAGTTTGATATTACATTGCATAATCCCACAGTGTGTACCGTCTGCCCACCCATCTACATTTCTCCTAATTACGGGGTGTAGTTTATGGTGGAGGGTACTGGGTTCAGCATTTAGTAGAGTGGAGTGCCTGATAACAACTATTTTGAAACTGCCTAGTTAGAAAATGAGTCATTATAAGCTTCAGAATTAACCCATGGTGTGTATTATGATAATGTATTAATTTCACAAGTTACTGTACTGAATTCAACAGCAAGCATTTTTCCATGTATTGTGCGCATCATCACAGCAGCAGCATGTAGCCGTAGGTGCTTCATAATATCAAAGCAATAGCTGGTGCTTCTGTTTGGATGAACTTTACCATCATTAAGTGATACAAAAATAATCTAAAACAGCATTAATTTGACCTGAGACATTAGTGTAACAGTAAGAAATTATCTGAATTGTCAACTATAATTCAAGTGGACTGTTTAGACATGTTTTCCCAGTCCCCACCAATCCTTGTTTTTGATTCAAATACAGTAAACCTGCCTGAATGGTCACTCTCCCGTTTTGCTGTTCTGCACTTTTTTTCAGAAGTGGCATATTTCAGTGTCCTAATGGATCTCAACAAGGTGCGTATTTACACAGTTGCATGTCCCACACCACTTCCACAGACAGCTAAATGGGGAAAAGGAAGATGAGAAGAGTTCACATGAGCTCAATGGTATAATGGAGCTACTTGTTGGCATGTTTTAGCTCGTATGAATGGCTACAGTACAGTATGAACAGGATGTAGGGGAGTGAATGAATAACACCACACCTCCCAACTTATTTATAGTTTAATGCTTTGCATCCTCTATGACTAAAAGTGGGATGGGGGGGCATTTATTTATTTAGAGAAAGCATCTGAAGATGAGTCAGGTCTGAGTACCACCTGCTGATTGTTATGCTGTACTAGTCTTACTCTGTCACTCCCCATATTTTCGACAAGAACAAAGCCCAACAAGTGGAAAACCGAGCACAAATGACGTCAGTAAGATTTACACCTTTATTTCTATCCAACTCGCCAAACACCTAAAAATTACAGTGGTAAAATAATGTGCTTTTTTCAGTTTTTCACAATACAAAATATAAAAGTGTGGGTAGAAATACAGAAATACAGAAATTGTGCTTATGTACAAATGAGCTTACCTGTTTGCCTGGCACCTGGCACCTGCTGTTATTTGCTCCCAAACGTGGGTTTGTGTGTGTTTCCGGTGTAGATTTGTCACTGCAAGGGTTGAGGGGTGATGATGAGACTACAGCAGCACTGAAGACTTTATTGAAATAGTTAAGTGAGGCATAGGAAATCGATACTTGTTAGTACTTTTGAGCAAGCCTTGATGTAAGTAGTAACAGAGGTACAAACAAACTGCCTTATTTTAATACGGAATATGTGTGTCAACTATGATTTCCCTTGAAAGTAAAGCTATATGGGTATATGGGTATATGAAAATAAAAGTATGACTTGATAGGGTTCAGAAATTAAGGAGAAGTAATGTATATCAATAAACATTTTTTTTTTGAGTCTGGATACTGTTACATTTTAGCATAAATGTTATTAAGTTTAGAAGTCATTAACAGAAATACTTTCCAATTTCTAATTTTTAGGTTTGCTAACATCTTAGTCCAACCTCAAGGAAATTTACACCCTCCACATGAATTCACAAAACCTTTTTCCTGTTGTCTTTTTTCCACCTTCAGATTGAAAAAACTGCTAAAACTGGAAGGGATACATTTTAAAATAATCTATAATTAGCTTGACAAGTTACTTCTTAAAACGCCTCTCCATGTTCAACTACGTGCATTCTTTTCCTTTTGTTTAGGACCTGTGGATAACAGGAAGTTATCACATGATATTTAAGTGCTAAAATAGTGCAGTCTGTGAATATGAGTAGAAAGCACATATGTTTCAACAGGGTAAATATTTTAAAATTGCTATTTCACAACCGGATTTTCATAAGCGGATGCAAAAAATTGAAGAAAACATTCAAACTGCATACGTACTGTCTGAAATTATCAGTCCTAAAATTGCAATAATGTAATCACCAATTCCAAATCACAAATCCGAAATCACGATCATAATGAAGGGCAGTTTAAGATAAGATGAATGAATTTCTTCTGTTGTCCCTGCAGAAGTCCATCTGTGAATAAAGTCATGCAGGTTGGAATGAAACCACAAAAATGATGAAAAAAAGAAATGATACACAATGATAATGGTGGAGCTGAGACTGAGGGTTTACTTATTCAAATGTCAAAGATCTTTTATCCTCTGTCAGACACCCACATGTGGAGAAAGATGACAGTCTGACTAAGGCCAGTTTAGACAAGATGAGGTGGTTGCTAAGGATGACTAATCAGATGATAAATACGCTGATGTTTTGACCTCAGTAATGCATTGTAACGTGAAGACTCTCTTGTTCTGTGAAGTTTTGTATGTGTACGTTTCTTCCTCTCTCTCTCTGTGTGTGTGTGTCCACGCGTGTGTGCGTACGAGTGTGTGTGTTTTAGATTTTAACTTCGATTTGTGATCTTAAATGTCATGTTCATGGATGATACGGTTCATTTTCACCCCAATAATGTGGAATATTGACTTGATAAAGGGAACCACAACTAACAGTCAAGATATTTCACATTTGATCCATCTGAACTTTTACAGATGGGGGGGGGTTTCAGCACAGCCTGAGAGCTGCAAAGAGTTACTCACTGAGAGCAGATTGGGTTATAGGGTATTAGTGTGTGTTTGTGTTCTTCTCTGCACACAGCGTGTTCACACGCGAGGCTTTTCTGAAGGTAAGTCATACTTGCTCTCACACACCCTATCACCAGTTACATGTACAATCACACTTTTGCACACAGCAAAGTTCAAGCTATAAATTTTACCTTCCCACATGTTGTACTTTATTATGAACAGTTCTATCCTCACTTACATCATGATACTCTCTTACATATGCCACTATACCAGCCATGCTGTAGTAGTGTATGTACAATAGTAATGGTGAGCATACACATTATTGTTAAGGTTAGATTGAGTAATTTGACAAAACAATGTTAACTCAAGGGCTACTAGCTTTCTTCAGCATGTATGAGAGAAAATATGTGATACAAACTAAAATCATTTGCTTCCTATTTTATTATTCAGTGGTTGTAGTAGGGTGCGGCCTCCTTGTTGGCTTCAGTAGACTGTTGTGCTGTTGCACAATTATTATGGTCATTTAATATTAACTTGCATTAATGTTTTACTGATAGCTGCAGTTTGCCCCTGCATCCTGCATACTCCAACTGTGGACTTGATAAGAGCAATTTAAACAATTTCTAACTTCTGATGTGAAACAGGATCGCAAGTAGCAATAGCTTAACTGATGTCAAACACACTACACTTTTACAAATGCAGCATTATAATGGCTTTCCATTCAACATCCTTTCTAGGAGGAGACAAATAATTCATTTTGGTATGATACTCTGGATGTAACCATAATTATGTCTGTTTGCAGTCCTCAGGGCACCATTAACTGAAAAGGAGCATGTCTGGCTTAAGAAAGAGTGTTTGTAATTTCAGTTATTTCCAGACATCTTAAATGCACTAGAGAGTGTTGTAAGTTCAACAATGTTGCCACGGTTCTTCCAACATTTAAGAAAACAAGTAAACTGAAGACTGACAGTTCAGTGTATGGTCAATACATAAATGAACTTACCATGATCAAAATCATAATGGACACTTATCTGTGTGTTTAAGTATGACTTACGAGGAAAATGGCTTTATGTGTGGTATAATTAGATCATACATGTACTGTGAGAATGTATGGCAGTGTGTGTGGGAAATAATATCTGTATAATATCTGTGTAAAAAAGGTCTATGATTTATGACCAAATAAATTACTATAGAAAATAAAATGAACAGCTGATCAGTACATATTTAGTATGCTGTGGTACCTCAGTTTACATTAGAATGCAAAGCCTGTTCCAGACATCACTTGTAAACATGCTTTCAGTGTCAAGGAAGGTAAAGACCTTTGCTGCTTTTTGTTAGATGGTTGATAGAAAATGGGACTCAGAGGCTCTAATTGCCTTTTCAAAAGCTTTTTTTTTTTTTTTGTGAAACATTTAATTCGGTAAGCAGAAAGCTTACAAAATTGGGCTTTTCCTTGGGAACAGACTGTGCTCTGGTTAGTTACCATCTCTAAACCTTCGCTTCACAACTGCAACCTCACACACAGACCCAGATGGCTGTAGGAGACATAATCTCCCCATCAACTCCCCAAGTGTGGTGACAAACATGCCAAACTGACTGAGTATGTCTAGATACACGGCCAATTTTCTGTTAACACAAGTGGCCTTAACCTCACCAGAACAGTCAATCCTGAACAGCAGTCCAAAACTCTGTGTTGCCAGGCTTCAGCCCCTTTACACAACACATTTGTTTTTGCTTTTCTGTTTTATTTTGTTTTTTTGCAGTTCCATGCAGTTCTGCTTATTCAGGGGGAAAAGATCCTGACAACAGAGAACATGATTTCCTCCAACAGTTATTTCAGCATGACTCACCAACTCATTTATTGAGATGAGATGTAAGTTTTGTTGGCATGTGACATTCGGTGACATTTTAGTGGCTGCATTTCTAACATTTCACTGTGTCAGCTACAACTGGTTCCTTCCTATGATATTTTAGAAGCCACGGCAATGGGAAAATCTACCATATCCCACTCACTAAGTGATTCATGCATGTTTATGTATATTTATGAGGGACTAATCCCATTAAATGTTTCGATATCATTCTGCTGAGGACTATTTTGAATTTATCACAACAAAAAAGCTGCTTTGCTACAAAATATGCAACCTGTATTTGTGATGGGAGTGAATACAGGTATTAGGATGGAAAATGGCACACTGCATGCATTTTGTTAATGGCTGTAGATTATAAAACAAAAAGCATAGCACTGTTGGATAAACATTTACCGTAGCTGTCAACACTATTGCAACTCCAGGAAGCATGTAATACTGTAAACATGTAGGTTTGCTGTTAAATTACAAGAATGAATTGACAAAGGGCTCCTTATTAGTTTCTGGGCTTTGGTCACTGTGTTTATTGTTGTAATGGCTAAAGGTAGTGACGGCTGGCTGCAGTAGGTTGTTTGGAGCTAACATCAGTCTAACATCAGCAGCTGCCTAAAGCAGAAGCCTCAAAAGCTGCCAGACTAAATGGTGCTTGGCAAAAAAATAATGTTGATCAGGTTTTGCTATTTGTGGTACTTCCAAAAGGAACCAAATCTGGACACATAAGCAGCTTCACAGTCATCAGGGTTTCTCTGTGTCCCTCAGTCAGTGATGGCTCAACAAAGGTGACCCCGTACACCAAACACTGAACTGACAAAAACAGAAGAAAATGCATAGCGTGAGCCGAACCTATAACTTGGCCTAACAAAAAGACCATTTATCTTGTTTGTCTGAAGAGGACAGTCACAATTTAATGTTAAGAAAATGTTTGCTAGGAAAACATAATTAGGGCTTATTTTGGAGTTTTTAAACAATTAAGCAGTTGGTGAGGTAAGAATAGTCAATTATGTATACAATACATTTTATCTGAACTTTAATACACCAATAAGCAATTCGTTGATCAACTGATTAATAGATTTATTTTTGCACTCGCATCTCATGAAATGGAAACACTTCTTCTCATAGCACTTTGCTTTAATGTATTCTCCTTGACTTGACTGATTTTTGCATTCCGTGTACCTCACTATTAAGTCGCTTTGGACCAAAGCGTCTCGCAAATGAACATTAATAAAGGTGGAACAGGATGTTTATTAAAAATGTTGCTCTTTAAAAAGCAACTTTAAAAAGTTGCTTTTAAAACATCAGTACTTGTTCAAAGTAATAGTTGAAATAGTTAAGTAATAGTTTCAGTATTACTAACTTCAAGAATGAATCCTTGTCATCTCACTTCTTTTCCCATGAGACTATGCTTATTGCCTGAATGCCAGGACTCACTATGACGCATGTAATCTCCTTAGAGAAGTGGGGGGGGTTGGCAAGATGATGGTTCCCAGGCTGTAAGTGGTAGCCTGATTCTTAAATTTGACACAACACAAGCTATTTTCAGTCACCAACCCAGACAATGTGCGTATGTGTGAATATTTAAAGGAAATGATGTAAAAATGTGGGCTGCAATATTATGTCCGCTTCTTGGCTATAAAGCCAATACCCTTGGCTGGAATTCGAAAGAGATACTAAATAGTAAATAGGATGGTTCATGAGGGTGGTATTGGACTGAGAACAAGCTGTCATATTTATCCAATTCACTAGTCTCTTAAATGGAGTAGGTTTTAGGGCTTAGAGCTTTATAGGATATAATGTCACAGATACCCAATGGCTTTTAAGCATTTAGCCGATTCCCTCATCCACAGTGACGCAAATGTCAAATTTACTTCGATTCTTAAATTAAGGAACTGATCTAATTGGATGTTTCAGGACCCTTGCAATACGCATGAAAAAATACTTACGTCACTCCTATCATCAGTATTATAGACCTGATGTTAACCAATAATTGTTGTAAAATTTTCATTAGGTTTATCTAAAGGTAATGTACAGTGTGTCAACTGTATGAATGCTTAAATAACATGATAATGTGTTTGCTAAAAGAAAATGAAGAATTCTTGGCCCTCTGTAAACAACTCTATGTCCTAATAATCAGGATCTCATGCAAGTAAACTGCATTTAGATTGTTGTACAAAGCACACAACTGTGATAACCTACACAAATATGTTTGTGTAGGTTGGGAAGTCGTCATTGCTATAAATATGTATTTTATAAATGCAGTCATCATAACATGGAAGGACACATTTCACGTCTATTATAAATGATAAAAGGTAAATGACTTGAAGTGACACTAGTGGAAAGTGTCAACTTTTTTTTGCAGTGTCATGCAACAAATGTTTTTATGCATTTAAATAAAAGAAAATAACAGCTGAGCAAAATAACACATCAATCTGTGTCCATGGTGACGAATGTTTCCTGCTTATTGGAGAGAGCATCCCACAGTTTACCTGTTTATTTATTCCGCCCTTCTACATACGAAGCATCCCGCACAACTGTGAGGGTGACTTCATGCTGAGTGACACTCTGCTGCGAAGTGCCTCTAAAAGGAACCGGGTTTGAAAGTGGCAAGAGACTTTTAAACAATATGGCCAAATGCATCTGCACAAATAAAGGCAACAAACTGTGTCAATATCCTCCACATTGATTGCCTGAGCAAAATTAAATCAGCGCAAACAGTGGCTTCCTGGAAGGTTGGATGTTATTCCGAAACGTTCCAAATCACGAGAGTCAGGGTTAGTAATTGAAATTATTTTTATTTAGTTTTTTCTTTTTAAATAATGTGTGTACAACCTTTTTTTTCCCAGTGTTTATGCTAAGCTAAACTAACATTTGTGGGCTAGTTTGTGTGCAGACATGTGAGTGTGTTGCATTTGTCATTCAACTCCACAAAAGGAGTAAATTTACTGAATTTACTGAAAAATGTCAAGGTGTTCTTTCATCTAAAAACGATAATATAAAGAAAGTGGAATGCATAGATCTGCACACCCTTGTATACAGTTACTGTACAAATTATTAAATAGACAAGACAGTGATAGCTCTTGTGTAATACCTTACCTTGATGTACCACACTTGTCCTAATGCTAATTATCAGAAAATGCTTAGTGATTTTTTTGATGATCCATTCAGACTCTCCTGCTTTGATCTTGATGCTGCTGACCCTCCCTCTTAACACTACAGTCTGTCTTGTTCCTATCCTCCCATCCTGCTCAGTATACTTCACCCACATCAAGGGCACTGTTTCCCCCGCTTATGACTCATCACATGACCCATGTGTACAAGTAGAAAGTATGCATACAGGAGAGGGATCAACAAAGTCCACATGGGTGTCCACTCATTGTTATTAGCTTTGGCTGCTTGTTGACCCTAAGAGAGCAACTTAGCTGCTGGGTTTCTCTGAGAGAAGCTTAAGTTCAGCAAGCTGGACAGCAAGTGGTAATGACAGAGACAAAACAAAAAAGCAGTAAGAAAGACAGATGTGAAAAGATTGGTGGAGAGAGGAGAGAGGGGTCACATTTGAATTGAGAGAGGACCAGAGAGAAAGAGATGGATAGTGAGACAAAGTGTTAGTCACTCTGTGCCCCCTCTGTCATAAACATAATTAGGCAGCAAAATGGTATAATGAATATAAATTGCTGTGGAATACATTAAGGCAGCCCATCTATCCCACACACTGCATTTGCTGACCAGACACACACACAACAATGACAAGAAAACAAAGGTAGTGGTTTAGTATTTTGTTTTGTCAGGCCATGGAGCATGTGTGGGGCGTGGGAGTCGGACACTGAGGAGCATTGTCTTTGTGATCCGTGTGTTATCTAAGTACCCCAAATCATAGATCCTTCACCAAACTCTTCCAATTTAATGGCATCTAAGTGCTCCCCTCTGCAGTTGGAATGAGCTGTTGCACGTCACCCCAAAACTGTTTAGGCACAATTATGATATAATTTTTCACTTTTTTTTAAAGCAACTTGAAATGTAACACATGTAATTGTAACCACATTTTGTTATGAGCTGCAGGGACATGAGTTGAAGTTGCAACCATCAAGGTACATTTATTGTCCAAATGTTATTTTTCAAACAAGCTTGGACATTGGTGTTGGACTGATGCTGAACACTGAGATTAATGGATGGCACAGTCAGTTCAGTATATGCATATGCATTTTTGCAAAATCTTTAAATGTATGAATTATTAATGGAAATCCCCAAGAGGTTAATTAACTTCATCTAGAGGTCAACTAAACACCCAACTTCTCCTTGTACACATTCAGCATAGTGTACCGTGCTCATTTCATGCAGACTTCACATTTGCCTTTATATTGCCTTGCCTTGTTGGTGACCAGTTCTCTGGGTCCTGTTGGATTAGTTGTTGAGTTGTTTGTTTAGTCTGAAATCCTTCCCACTGGCAATTTTAGGCCTGTTTATTTGACCTTTGATCCGTTTAAAAACACTTAATTGTCTCATTTGGGTCTTCTGATCGCTTTATCTCTGGCGCTAATAGCCTAAAGTTGGACAAAAATGTCCCAGAAGGACATCACTAACACATATTGTCTATGTGAAGTCCAGAGGAATAGGGGTATCGATGTGAAATTAAATAATTGCTGTTGTTTACGTATTAAAATTGTGCCTTAAAAATGCTCATACACAGTAATGAAGGTTTAAGGTTTGAAGATTGTGTACGACCATCCTGAGATTTACGAAAACATTAATAACATTATATCATGTACACTTTGTTTCTTTCATCACCTCACACTGGGCTAAAGGAAAAGACTTCCATCAGCAGTTGCAATCAACTCAAACACCTCTTCTAACATTTTTATCTGTACTCATCTTGTTTACCCCCATGCTTTCCAAGCATTCAGACTCACTTCTACTTGATCCAGCTGCTTTCTGTTCATCTCTACCAAACACTGACAGTCTGAGCAGGCTTTGCAGTGAACTTTGGTGATTACCACGAGTTAAAATGTAAACGGATCTTGTGGGTATATGGTGTAAAAACTGTGTCTGGAATGTGTGCATTTGTGCATGCATAGGTCAAGCAAGTCACTCATAAGGTGGAGAAATCGAGGGACTATGACAGCCATCAAAGTGAATGATCACATTTGCAATCATCCACAGTTCAGAATGAGGGTTTAAAGTGTTGGAAGGGTGTTGGTTCTACAAGTGAGTGTGAACGGTGAGTATGCAGTAAGGCTCTAGTCACCAGGCGGAGTGTGAAGGTCTTGTGGGAGTGTCCAGATGTTACTGTGAGACACTATAGCCACCTCCCACCTTGTTTTGACATTTTCTAGAAAGTCATTTTGCATGACATTCAAAGGTCTCACATTTCTCAGTGGAAAGAATTATTAAAAATGCTTATTTATGGATTACATTTGGATTAATGTGCACTAAATGCTGTTAAATGTAAGTGTTTAAAGCAAACACAACACTGTAAAACTACCAAAACAACTTCAAAATCTTCTTTACCCTGTATGAAAATTAGAAATTTGGTAAGGCCTTTTTCCTACCCCATATTCTAAGTGTCTCTCTCTCTCTCTCACACACACACACACACACACACACACACAAACATTGACCATGTAACATTCTCTTCACTAACATTCCCTGTTATTGCAGAACCTGGCCATTCCCTCCTCCCCTGCCTGTTCACGCTGAGACCTGAGACCTCGTCTGGGTCTTTCCTTTCCAGATGCACCTGCTGTTCATTCCTGCTAGTACTGATAAAAAAAAACGCATTGTCATCGCGATATGAAAATTGCACAATAGACATTGCAAACATCTCCTGAATTGCAATGAATTAGGAAAATCATTGTATGTATACATGCAATGCATGGTTGTGGTACAGTTGTGGTGCCGACAGTGCTGTTTCTCTCTCCCCTCTCTGTGTTCGCACAGCCAGAGAGGCAGCCCAGCTGTGGTCAGACGTTACTGGAGTTAAAAATGTCCCAACTCAATTTTACTGTAACACATGAAACGTTAGGCAAGTAAAACAACAGTACAGTTCAAAACACTTGTTACACAAGAATAAACTTTTGGGAAAACGGGTATTTTAGCTTTCCTGCCCTGTCCACTACTTGTGCATGTTAGCAAGTTAGTTTGCTCATCACTGAGTGAAAACAGCAAAACAAATGTTGTATGTATTCACAAATGTTCATTCTATGTTACCACCTAGTGTCCACAAACTAAACAAGTTCCCAAGTACTTTCTCTCTCCATTTTTAGACAGCAGCTCCAACACTCCAGCTACACCTTCCCAGCAGTAAACCACATCTGGAAGAGGAGAATTGATCAGTGAGTGATGGTGACTGATTTCTAACATTATATTATTTATTTCTTGTCAAGTCTCAGCCAGTGATTAACATTAGACACTGTTTTTAATTTTCTTCCTGCTATTTGGAATTATTTAGTGTCTCTGTTAGCAATGTACTTATAAAAATAGAAAGGCATAGGACATGTTGAGCTAATATGTTTACTTCAATATAGTCACATTATCATCATGATATTAAACAAAGTTTATCGCACATCACAGATTTTCCTCATATTGTTTACCACTAATTACTTTTTGTACTAATAAAGCATGTTTCCCTCCCTCCCCCTCCAGATTGTGCTCATGAATTTATGTACTTGTCATGTCTGTTGATCCTTGCTTGCCTTCTCGGATTGCGTTTCAACTGAGCCTTTTTGTACCTCAGTCTGTTGATATTTTCTTACTGAACCAAGCCTGTCTTAGGGACCTTGTTTGCTGCCTTTGCCTCTGTTTGGTGGTACCAGTAATGATAAAAACTTGCATGTGATTGGAGATCTGGGCCTATTGACTTGAGCCTACATTAAGTGTCGGCCACTACAGGGTGACTAATGCCCCTTTCAGACATGCACCTCTCCGTGCAAATATATCTTACCTTCCTGTCTCATGTCTGAATAAGCGCCTTAGTCATATTTACATGAAAGTCACGACAGCAGTCTTACTATCAACACAGGACACAGGTTACCGAACCCAAGTTATAAAAGAGGTTCTTGTCCACATACAGGCTCCCTGAAAATCCATTGTCACTGAGAAAATGTTATCTGATTACACTTTTAAATGCACAGAGGCTTCATCTGGATGACATGTGGAGGGAAGAGTAGACAGATGGAGGTTGTTTGATAAAAGGTTCCATTTGCACCCAGGTACTGAATACTACTAACAATCACTGTCCACAGTAACCACTCAGTGGAGAAGCAGGTTGGAAGGATAAGAAAACCTTCTGTTTTCAGTAAGAAAGAAAATGTCTCTTTTACCGAATGTTGGTACCAAGAAGGAAAAAATTATTTTAGGAAATAAAATACGTAAACAGGTGATTAAGGGAGATTGTGAGTGATTCTTTAAGAATTAGTCCTCGAGGGATGATGACAACTATACAAATAAAATATTAGCAGCCAAAAACAGTCCATTATTTGTTATTGATTGGGATTTTGGCTTGGTAAATGTCAGGCTACAGTCATTCCACAACTGGCGATAAATGGTCAAATCAGAGCACCGAGAGCTGAGTTCCTGTCATTTTCTGTTCCTGACACTAAGAACATTACATGACTCAAAGCTGAAGGGCGAGCTTTCCTTTTGAATTACAGAAGAAAAAAATATTGCTGTGAGTCTCAGGGACTTGGTTGACGCCATCCCGACGCAGGTGCATGGCGTTGTCATGGCAATAAAGGGATTTCCTGTTCATCACTCGGAGCACAGCACAAATTACCATCTGATGTGCTCTGCACCTCTACAGGTAGTCCCCAAAAAAATTCACCTCCTACATTCTCTTGCAGAAAAGAACACTTGAACCCAGGGACAATCCCGGTTAGTTCCCATGGACGTGATGCAGTAACCAACATTTGTTTTTACTACCTCCTCCAACTGCAGACTGTTTGGCACACCTAAGATCATTAAGCTAATAGTTTTTTGTTAGCTTTGCTTTAGTCATTCCCGATGAGTGATTCACCACTCTGCTGTAAACTCTGATACCTCTGGTAATCACAGACATCCCACATATAGTACCCACTTTTATGCTTGTAATTGCAAAGTAAGACAAATAGTGATGCATTTAATGAATTTGTCATGTCCACTGTGTAAAAACTAGAAACTTGACGAAACTGGCGTCAGTAAAGCCCATTGATAAAAAGTAATGCCGTATTTTTACTCCAGTATTGTTCTGTATTTTCTTTTTCTTTTTTTTTTGTTTAACTTCACTACAGTTTAGAGTCACTTGCATCATTAATACAGAAATTTAATTTCTTTCAACATTTGTATCTTTTTATACTTGTAAAATTATGGTACTGAGATGTGACTGTAAAGTGACAAAAAGTTAGTGTGCAGTTGGAGGACACAACTTTCTTTTCACTGAGTCCTAAATCTTAGGACTAGTTCATTTGTGCAGTAATTTTCAGTCTGAATATTCTAGTTAGAAATACTGTATCCAGTATTCAAATCCATCTGTTGGCTTATGTTACATTTGGGAACCAGGCGTTGAAATTACCATTTTTTAATGTGCAATTCTGAATTTCCTACTGCTGCCCTCATTTTGTAACATGCTTTAATATTAACAGAGTGGAAACATTTTGTGACATTTGGTATAATTGCATAACTGTGGTAAAAGGCCAGAGAGGCAGCTTATCAAAGATGTTGACTTTGTGTCTGTCAGGATGTAGGTGTGAGCAACATGCCTGGTGCCAGAAGATCAGAAATGCTGAGACTAGGCTGTGATATGAAACACTTGTCTGCAGCCTCTCCCACATTCACAGATACTTTATGCTTTACAAACACTGAAAAAAAAACTAATGACCTCTCAGAGACCATGCCTGTGTTTGTGTCTAATGCGCTTATTAAAAAGCTTCTTGCTTTACCTCTGCTTTTGTCTCTTTCCATCTCATTTCATCATCATTACACTATCTAGGCCCGGTTTAAATTCACTGTTTTAATCTCTTTAAAGTCAATTTAAAGGGTCAGTTTATTTTAACACACAAAGGCTGTGTCATTGCTTTGGTGTTGTGAGCTATGTTGTTTCATCTGCTGAGTTTTTGAGGCATCTTCAACCAGAGGAGGTGGAATGGTATCTCTGAACTCAACAGCAGCATCTCTGCCCACAAACATCTTGGTGGTTACGTGCCACAAGCTACTGTGAAGTTTTAATTGAAATAGTCTACAGCAATCGTGTCAACTGGACTTCTTTCTCCTTGGTTACAAACATTTCGATAGTTATTCTAGCAGCTTGACTTCTTCTTGTGTTTATGTGTTTGGTCTTAAACAGAAGAAGAGCAACGTAGTGTATGCAGTCCAGTGCAGTGAAGAGCGTTCAGACCTCTACATTTGGAAGAGGATGGCCCAGCACAGGAGAAGCAACACCTCAGGACCAGAATCAGCGGCGTACCTACACCCGAAGGACAAAGGACACTAGTTTGAGGATGACAATGTCCACATTTTGGCAGATGGTATGAGGGAGGAGTATGTGAAGCCATTTATGTTCACATGGAGAATCCTTCTCTCAACTGAGATGGAGGCCTCAGGCACAACCTGTCTCGCATTTTTCATGCTGCCCTTTCATCTATCCTCAGGAAGATTAAGACCACTTTAAACATCCACCAAGAGGGCTACACCTAATGACCCCCCTCTTAGGAGTTTATTGTTAAATGGTAAATGCTCTGCACTTATATAGTGCTTTTCTACCCATTGGGACTCAAAGAGCTTTACACTGCTTCTCATTCACCCATTTGCACTTACAATCACACACTCACACACAGCTGCCATGCAGCTGGCCAACACTCACAGGGAGAAACTAAGTTGGGGTTCAATGTGTTTCTTAAGGACACTTCTGCATGTGACCAGAGGAGTCGGCGATGGAACAAACAATTGGTTGCTGGATGGCCTCTCTACCTTCCTGCGCCAAAGTCGCCACTTGGTTTAGGGAGGTAGGGTCATAATCGTTACATCTTAATGACTCCAACCTGTTCACCTCCCACCTTAACGGGCCTATTCAGGCCAGGGTGGGACAGAACCTACTCTGGAGGATATACCTGAGTTCCCCAGCCACTTTATTCAGACTGAAGAAGCTTCTTGCATAAATAGCGAAACATTTCTAACCAAGAAGAAAGAAGTCCAGTTAACATGATTCATCCATTACTAGTATGAAAGAAGTCACGGGAGTCAAAGAAGATGTGTTTTTTGTGGTTTGGTAAACTGATTTGTTGACTTACATTGTCCATGTTTAAAGCCACTTTACAAAGTGGTCACTTTATAGTTGAACATAAATTAAAATAAAATTGATGGGTTCATCACTCAAACAACAAATTAAAATTAGACCAAAATGTAGAATTAAGGTAATAAGACAATCAGGAATACTGACTATAAACAATGTTCCTTTATCAGAATTCATCCCTCTCCTCCTGGTCATTTTATTCACTCTGCCTCTAGAAAACTGTGTGTACACATGATCTGATGTTGTGTGAGGTGCAATCTTTTCCCCCACACATTCTGTGTTTATACATACAAGTTCATGGGGGGGAAGAGGTGTATTCACGTTTCCTGTGCATGTGACCACTTATACATCTTAGTTAGTGGAGAACAAAGACGAGCTTAAAGAAGAGCGACTAATGAAATGATATTAATTCAAAACCGCAGTCCAAAAATGATTTTATGTTCAAATGATTTATGTAAGTTCAAATGAGCTAAAATGTAAATGCTGTGTAATTAAAAATCTCAATATATAACTTTTTTATTTGGATTGTACAATAAGGCATAGAACTAAATAAGTTCTGTCAGCTATTGTTGCAGTGGGCCTGATTTCGCATTTAGTCCACTAAATGACTTCATGGAGTTCATAATAGGTGCCAACCGATACCATGTACTGCTCTACAGCACCAATTATTTTAAAATTTTATACTAACATAACAATGCAGCTAAGTTGTGAGGGTAGCACACACTGTACATAGCTGCTGGTCATTATCATCTACTTAGTGTATGTGGATCGCATCCTTAACTCTGACTTTAAACGTTTGCCCCACAGTCCAGATGAATATTGTACCTTTTTCCCAACTGTGTGAATGTTAGAAACAGAGTTAGAAATGTAAGAAGTTTGGATTTGGATTTGCAAAGTGCCTATATATCACGTTATGCATATTTTATTATTGTGAGCACTTTTAATAAACTTGGCCTGCACTGCGCTATTTACACTATGTGTACAACAGCCACAATATTTCTATACTAATAATCCACAAACAGTCATAATATTTCATGTCTTCATTGAACTTACTCATTAAACATACAAACAGATGGTGGAAAAAGAAATGGCATTTTATTAATTGGTTTAACCACCCTTTGCAGCAAGACACTAAAGGAAGGTACTTCCTGTAGCTGTGGATTAGACCTGTGCAACATTCTTCCTTACAGGCTTGGTTTTATCTAAGTCATAGTCTTAGGATCTTTGTGGTTAGGACGCATCAGACAAGATTGTTACAGAAACCTAGGGACATCATTGTTTGGGTTCTGTCACTTTCTTTGTCAGTTCGGTAACAGCTTCTGATTGTAAACAAATGCACATGTACCGCTTTCAGCGAGGAGGCCTCGCAACTGGTATAGTATTTATGAACATTTTGTAACAGTGAATTACACTCAGAAATAGTAAGAGGACACAAATGGCAAAAGTACAAAAATCCTGCTTATTTAGGGCTTTAAAGTTTAAAATGACATATGCTTCGTTCATTTTCTAAACACAGCAGCTCATAGCTAGGCCACAGAAAGAACTAACTGAAGGTCATATTTCAGCATCGACTGAACATCCACCTCTGTATCATTAAATATCACTATAGATTGAATTGAATTGTCTTGAAGTGTAAACCATAAATAAATTCTGAGAAGCTGAATAGTAATAACTGTCCTTTTAAAACATCATGTTTTCCTAGCAGCTGATTTTACCAGCTATTCCTATGTTTTCACTGTAGACTACATATGCTATATTATACTATATTATGTTGTAGTCCCACTTTGGACGCTGGAAAAGTTCTTTGCTATTTTGACCAGACAGTAGTCACTATGTTGATCTAACCCTATCAAAATGACTCAGTAGTAAAAAGCTTTCGTATTTTTCATAAGCTAACTTTGCTGTTCCAGGAAGCTCTCCTGCTGATACACTTCGTCATCAAGTCTTATTTTTACTTTATTTTTGTCCCGGTTGGCTTAGCAACTGGATTATGAATAACACCCCAGCAGTTATTTTTAATAGACTTGCCCCCATGGCATTATGGTATTATCATTTGGTCTACCAAGAGGTTTATGAAAAGCACCAGCGAATCATTTTTCCTCACCAGATGAGATCTCTGAAGAGTCTTAAGTTTCTGATTGATAAATCTTTTTTTGTCTGCCAGTGCATCTGACTAGCTCAGTGAATGGAAAACCCTTTGATTTGCGTGTTTGTGAGACCAATACGTCTATTTACGCAAAATCCAAATTTAAACACTGTATTTACTACAATAAATATGCACACAGTTACCTAGATTTTTCCTCCTGTTCCTACATGCTGCTCATGGTTCAATGTGTGGTAACTGACGTACTTTGAGTGATTTTTTTTTTTTACAGTATGTCTTTAAATAAGAAGATCTTTTGTCATAGTAGGTTTGTAGTATTAAGTTGGGGGTCTGCATGATTGCCGACCACTCTTGCCCTGAATAAAGTCTGAAGGGTTTCCCTCCTTGTCTAAGGTCGTATAGTGATTTCTGTTGTGGATGTACACTGCTGTAAAGTGAAGATAAGTGAAACTGGGAGAGAAGATAACATTTAGTTTTAAAGCTGCACTAGTGAACGTTCTAAGTTATTAATGAGGTAAAGATACTTCAGCATTTTACGTGACTATGTCTTTACCACCTACACCTGCAGCAGCAATGAGAGGTTTATTTAGGTGAACATAAATACAAGATGTGAAATAAAATGAAAGTAATATGCAAACAATTTGGGCAGCAATCGATGGCCTGATGACATGTCAAAACGTTGGGACCAAACAGTAACAGTACCTAACAAAGTCAGACAAAACAGCCTCACCCTTTCAAAAAGCTGCTATAAGCAGAGCAGGTGGCTGTATTTAATTTTAATTTTTTTTTTTTTTGTGAATCCTGATTCCCATATAATCCTTTTCTAATAAAAATTAACTGTGAAAACTACACATACTGCCTTCCAGCTCTTTCCCACCACAAGCTGCAGGAGAGAAATGGAGTTACTAATCCATAACATATGTTTGCCAGTTTCTTGAATTTGTCATCCATGGAAGTTGCCATGGAGAAATCAGAAAAATAGAAAGCATTAGCAACTATATGAGTGCATTTCAACATTTATTGTTCCACATATGGAACATTTATAACATTTATGCAGCGAAGGAGGTCATTATGAATGAATCACAGGAAGCTCCCATTCTGTTCCAGTTGCCACGAGAACACACTGTGATGCCATTGAGCAGGATGACATCACCGGGAGATTCCATGACAAGGTGCATAAGGCCGTCTTCCCCTCCCACAGCCTTACTTTCTCTCTGTGTGTGTTCCAAGTGATGCTCCACAGTACTTCTGCTCATTCATGCTTAGTGCTACATGAGAAGGTAACCGCAGTGCCTATGTGCCCTCATCATGACAACAATCAACCCTGTCTGCTGTTTTTTTCTCCCTCGCATCCAAAGTCTTCGTTTCACACCCTGACACATGGTTTAAAAGTCAACCTATACTTACTAGAAAACACATGAGTGCTTTTGTTATCCTTTACAAAAATACTGTAATATTATACACTATGTCTGGCATGTGCTAAATATTGTGGGTTGCACTTCCTGTGCTTCCAGTGGTCACCAGCTAACCCCATCAACTGCCATGTTTCTTCTACTCCTCCATCTACCACTCGCTTCAACCTGGTGAGCCTTTGCCTGCCCTCACACTTCATAGTGGGTATCGTATGAAGCAAACCCACGAGTGCAGATATTGTTAGCATACATCTGTGACGAATCACATAACAAACCTAAAGACAACTCATGGTAAATGTATGAATGGAGGAGGGTGATGGAAAAAAAAGATGTATCACTCTTGAATTGGTAAGAATTTGTGGAAGCCGGATATTTCTTTGTATGGTTGAGTCTCCTACACACATTCTGCTTTTTGAAAACAGAATGACTCGCATGTGTCTCTGTGAGGGGAGGGATTCCTAAGTGAATATTTTGAGTATTTATATCAGATAAGTCATCATCTCCCTTGCAAGGAGTGTAGAAAAACACATGCTGGGTTACATAAATGACCTATTGAACTACAGCGAGTAGGATGTCATGTAGCATGAACATTGCACATGGCTGTTTTTATCACACTGAGTAGTCCTACACCACATTAAAAAAAAGTGAAAAAGTCTACTTACATAGCTAACATACATTCAGGAAAATCTGGGTTTGTATGTGTGCATGAGAAGCAGTATATATACATCCCAATCCCAAAATTTACTAAAGTAGGTTTTAAGAACAGAAAAGTGACCAAATTATGATTATATAAAACAAAACAGTAATTGTGGAAATATACACCGATCAGCCAAAACATTATATACACCTATGCAATTTAATGCTATTTAATACAGTGGCTCTGCCATGAATTCTACTTTTACAACGTCTTCTCTGTCTTATCAACTTTAAAAAGGGTGGCAAAAAAATTAGAACCACCTCTTCCCATAATGCAATCCAGTACTACTCCACCATCCACTTTGACCTCAATAATAAACACATGGTGGAATTATTGTGTTCCTGACAGTCTCAAATTAAAAACTGAGAAATTATAGCCTTGTAAAAGTAGAATTCATAGCAGAGCCACTGTATTGGATTGCATTAAATTGCACAGGTGTCATGATCCTAGCCTTGGACTTTAGTTTGTTTTCTGTCTCTGTTTAGGCCCAAGTTTGGTTTTCTGTTAGTTGGTTTATGTTTAGACACAGTCACTGTGTCAGTAAGTCTTTACTTTAGTAATTCATCTTCCACCAGCCTGTTGATCTCTGTTGCAGCGCTCTGTTTAGTATATTGTTTTTCCTTGGCTGTCCACCCCTGTGAGAGTGTTGGGTTAATTTTTACTAATTATTAGTTTTTCTAATAATTGCTTTTTTTCAATTAAGTACCGACCCCTTTTTTGTACAGTAATTGTAGGGTTTTTACACATCTGCAGTTTAATGTCAGACTGCAAACCCAAAAAGGCCTATACTTTAAACAAGTTCTATACCAGGAAACCAAGGATAAAATGGCAATATGTTTCATTAGCAACTTTGTTCGCATATCCTCTGGTTTTCCATTGTGAGTAAGTCTCCAATCACAGATTCATCAGATGTTGATTTGGCCAGCGCAAATACATTTAATTTCTTTCATCACTCATTAAACAGAATGACACATCATGTTCTCTTAATGCTACAGCCTGTGGCTTACTGCTGATTATAGCAGATGGGAAAAGTACCTGTCAAATTGTGCAGTTGATGCTTTGAACAGCTCATCTCAAAACTGTAAAGATGTTTCCTCAACACCCACAAGTGTGAGATTTCTTTCACCACTAGGGAGGAATAGGATAACCGTAATGGCTCAGAAGACACAGAGGACTCAATTACATGACCATGGGACAGGCAGGGTGTACAATCAGAGAGTGTTTAATTGCAAACTTCTCAAAGACAGGAGTGGGAAGTTTTTAAACCTGTCAACAGCCAAATCCTAACTCAGTGATTGGCACACTGGTTGAATGGGGTGGGGGGGGGGGTCTGGTCTGTTAATCACTGTCCAGATCATGTGTCAGAAACCCAGTGATCAGACAAGAAAGGAATCACTACGCCTGGAGGCAAGAGCCAATGAATGAACAAAGTTGGTACAGTAAACTTTTTTTGGCTGAGCTATGCAAGACAACAAGGTCCAAAAAGAAACAGGCTGGCAATGACAGGTAAAAAAAAAAAAAAAACACATGATCAACTATCTGGCAGAGAGTGAACGTTGGCTGGTGGCTTCTATACAAACTGTGATTAGATTAATGCAGGACAGGTGCGTGTGGGCAAAGGTGCAAAGCGGGTGTCAGATACTGGAAAATAGCACAAGGGCACACGGGAGGCTTGATGCACAAAGTTCTCGACTTAAACTGTGGATGCGTATAGAGATATGCACATGCATTCTGTGTGGCATATTTCTAGAGATATATTATAAATCTCAATGTTATGTGTGGGAAAAGGCGTATACACATTTTCTGTGCCTGTGCTTTGTTTAAACATCCGGCGGGTGTTTAAACAGTGCCATGGAAAACGTGAGTAACATTAGAGATCTGTACTCTTACCTGAGGTCCATGTGTCCTAATTTTTTATTGTTAACACTGTCAAATCAGCAAAGCAGTGTACATCTGGATCTTTTGTCCCTGAGTGCACTGTTACATCTTCCAAACACAGAGCTGCCGTCTAGACACGGAAAATGCATCACAGCCCCTTGTAATAGTTCAACAGTGGAGTTCACGGCCACATTCACTAAACGTATGTCTGGCTGTGATAGCGCAAGCAGTTTGTGCTACTAGGAGAAATGAAACAAGATTAAATAGGGAATCCAAATTGCCCATAGGTGAATGTCTGCCCCGTGATAGGCTGGTGATATTTCCAGGTTATATATGCAGCCTGTCTCTTGCCCAGTGTCAGTGGTATTGGCTCCAGCAGCAAACTTAAACATGATGAAGATAATGGGCAGATAAAACAATGAAAGCCTCAAAATGTAATAAAGAGTTTTGTGGTTTTCTGACAATTAATAGAGAACAATAAACTTGAAATAGATGTGGCTGGGGATAAAAATATGACTAAGCCACACATTTATAAAGCAATTTGAAGTTACCTCTAGCTTTGATAAAACTGGAGAACACGAAATCATTCTAAAACAGAATTTTACAGTTCCTTCTTCAAGGTTTTGGCAAAAGTTTAAATTCATTTTGAGCAACATGTAAGATGTTCATTATGCTTAAATCAAAAGTGGAGTCAGAGAGTGAGTGACTGTGGCAGAAGATGTGAATGACTCAGGCAGTGGTCAATAGCCCATTATCATGTTTGCTACCACCGCATTTGATTCCCTTGTTAGCTCCTGTTAGAACAGATTTTTTTTTGTCGATTGGACAGATCACATCACAACACCATAACAGTGTTGTGCGTCACATATTAAGACTTGACAGTTGGTTCGGTGGTGCCCTCATAGCAAACATGGAAAATACAGCACACAGGACCGGATGGATGGTACCACCAGCAATGCCGTAAGGCTGGACTGTCAGCATATGTACACTAAATTATTTATTTTCACTTGGGAACAACCAAAGGCTAAAATCACTGTGGAGAGTTTGTTTATGAGAGACTGCACAACCTAGAATAAAGGTAAAGGTAAAACAACATCTTCCAAATAAAAAGCTGAAGTCACTGAGTAAAAGAAAACAAAGCAACATTTTAACACCATTGTTCGAAATCTGCTTTCCATGGAAAAGTGAATTGTGATTCTTATTTGAAAATAAACAAGGCCATTACAAAAGGAGCATGTGGGCATCACAAAAAGAAAAGAGTCACGAGTTTGGGAGAGAGTATGCACCCAGGTTTCATGTCATTACAGGTTTTGATCAGCACTGTGACCTGTAATTCAAGCACACAAAGGGAAAATCATTACAGGTAATGTACTAAATTCACTGACTTATACATGGTATTTGTCTGGAGAATAAAGGTATAAAGGGGGTTATTTGGTGCATCAATTACTTTGTACCATTGGAAGTTCTAAGAAAGATCTCATTTCAGGATCAGTCTTGAAGTAATCTATTACACAGCTTACACATATAATTTTTTACTTATTATATTTGCTATAGTTTTTTCAAATCTATCCACTTATCCCTTTAACCCCTGCAAATCAACATCCACATTTGAATTAGCATTTTGAAGGAGTGCAAGAGGGGCAGAAGAACCAGAGATGAGTGGCTTAAACAGATTATACTGCTAAGCTGAGTCCAGCTGGTTTTTCTCTCCATAAAAATAAGTGAATCAAAGCTGCAAAGTCTTTTGAAGTAACAGTCTTTGAATCTCTGTTTCGGTCCTTATTTGAGTTTACTTTCTACTTCCTACTGTGTGTGGCTGGTTGCATGAGAGGGTGTAGATATGAATTAAATGTTGGTGTAGGTGTGCAGGTGTAGGTGTGCAGGTGGGTGCATTGGCATGCATCAACTAACTGTTCTTCTAACACAAGACCAAAATTAGACCTTCATGCAATGGGTGAGACTGACCTAAATAAACACAAAAATTAGAATAATTTAAGGATTCATCACACCGTTTGGCTGCCAGAGATGGTGACAAAGGAATAAACAATAAAGGAACAGTTAGAAATTTTGGTCGTTCAGTGAGAAGGTCATTTATACTCATTCATATACAAGACTTTTTAAAGTCTGTGAAAGTTCTACATGTTGCTTGGGTCACTTGAGTTGAACAGCAGGTGGTACATAACCCACGCCTTCAGGTCCGTGTTAGACATCAGGTTCAGATCTGCATGTTTGTCATTATCTTCTGTCTTAATACGCAATGAATCCAAATAACGTGACGGTAGGAAATACAGTAGGTGGCTCCTGGTGACGTCCTGTCTACTCAAAAGACTCAATGTTGGAGCCACTCTCGTGGATTGTGTGGGTAGGAGGCCCTGCCATTGTGTGCCAAACCCACATATGATTCAACCTTCATTGCACTTTGTCCAAAGAGGAGGACTAAGCTAAGTCCTGCCGCTCGTATCGGGGACTCGCCAGTCGTCAGCTCCGGGCATTTGGCCCATTTTTCAGTCACTAACCACGTGTACGGAGTACTGGGTGCCATGCAATGTGTCATACAAGTGGTATTCTGGCAGGGATGGACGGTAACAGTTAGGCCCGATCCTTGGGCAGTGTGGGAAGAGGTGTGAACTAATTCATCATTAGCTCCCTGCTGGGGTGTTTCATCACCACACACAGCCTCGTGGGGCAGCCTTCTTCGTCACTGGTTGTCTGAACAACACATCCCAGCATGGGCATGTTGTTATTTTGGGCACTGATAGAAGGATTTTCCATTTACATACTGCACAAACAAAAACAACAGCAAAGAAGAGGAATTAATTGATCATTTAGGAAAATGATGCAAAGAGGGGCCACAGTAACCTAAGACATCAAAGTGCGGGGAGGACTCAGATTCGCGGGGAGGGGGGGGGTCAAAAACATTTTGAATATAAAGTTTGGGATTAACAGAATTATTGCTGTCATTTTTGATAATGATTGCTCTACAGTTACACTTTATAGCATAAGATTTGTTAACAAGTTTTTGTGTTGTTTCCCTCCAACACCCAATTATAATGAGCCTAATTAGAACAATGCAATAAATCATAGTTTGAGTTAGAGCTGGTAACACATGGATGTGTAACAGGTGAAGGATACACCGACTGGAGTAGATAAAAAGAAATCGACTTTATTTCTATGGAATCTCTTCTGTTTATTGGTTATTTGCATCATTATCAATATTTTGCACTACATGACAACATTGGACTGCAAATGTAGGCGTATTTAAGACAAAAACAAAGCTGGAATGAGTGGTCTCTTAATCCTTCTTGTTGAAGCATTTGGTTTTCTGCATGAGTGCATTTGGTGTGTGTGTGTTGTTGAGATCAGTCATTACATAAATCAAAATGGGAGGAAAATGGCCCCAATCTGTATTTTTATCAATGAAACATGCTAACAAAATGTGTTAAGAATGACATCTGAAGTGTGCCACGAACCACAAAAGCAAGTGCAAAACTACTCGACCCCTGACGGAGCTGTGAGTAATTTTTCTTTGTCCCCACAGAGAGCAGACTGCCGCTTCCACTGATTGGACACACAAAACCAATTGAAGAAAACACACATTCCCATTCAGTTTTTCCGGTCACTGGAAAAAAAATTCCTGTAAAGAATGATTGGTCTAGTTACATACAGAACCTTTAAAATGCCATCTGTCTCTCTTAAATAAAGCAATTCAATTCTAAACCCTAGTTCATGACAAACACATTAGCTATGAAATAAATTTAGTAACTTTCTTTGTACTCATCTATGTAATTACATTAACCTGCACTGGCCAACCAGCATTTCAAATCAGCAGTAGTCATGTTAGTGAGACAGACAAACTGTGGTTGGTTGTTCATCTTAGTAAATCAGTGCATGAGAAGAGAACAAGGGCCACCTGATGTGCTCAACTCTGTTTTGAGAGTGGTGTGAAAATCATGTCCAGTTTTTGTATTCTCAGTCTGGGGTCTTATACTGTCCCTTTCTCAGGTGCAGGCACAGACTGTATAATATTATTTTATTAGCTGTGGTTTTCATGTTGTGTTCAAGTGCCCTTCGTTCACCTTACAAAGGTGATGTGAGGTGAGGTAACAGTAGGGCTTTTGGTGCGTGGTTTCAGTTTTCAGTTCTGCAGAGTTAAGTAATAGGAAAGGGAGTGTATAGGTATGGAGAATGTAAAGTTATGTTATACCTTTTTTTAAAACTAAATGGTTATTCTCCATGGGGATAAGTAAATCTAATTGCCAAGCGGCGCTATTTGGACAAATTAACGACAATAAATCAAATGGACCCGTGTGATTTAGCAACACGTCTGGAATACAGACCCTGATCCACCAATTGAGTTCCACTTGCATACCCAGACACCATAAATGATCTTGCTTACAAACTGAGGGCATATACTCTGACAGAGTTAAAAAGTTTTAAATCCCCACAGCTCATTAAAACTGTGCAACAACCTCAAATTTACAACTAAGAGTTGTAGTTATCCAGAGTTATCCTTGGAAACGTTGGCTAAACTCAACAATATAGACTACAATTATTACATACTCATAGAATATAATCTACACATCGCTGACATTTCTCATGTTTTTCCTGACTGGTCAACACCTGTCCTCTTACACACCCAAACACCCATATGTCCTAACATTAGATTACAGAGCACAAAGCTAAACCAAGTTCATTTATACACAAAATGAGCTGCACATGAGCAGCTGATAGCTAAAAGGCACATCTCCGTGCTTTCACTGCATCCAGTTGGTCAGAATGAGAAAACTTCACGATTTCACTGTTAATATTGTCTGCACATACTGTATGCTGCTAAAAGCTGCCTACGCTCCTTCAAAGAAACAGTTTTTACTAACAGCGGGAATTCAGCAGCAGCTTTAACACCTTCCAGCTGCATGGAGACACTTCTAGTCCATCTATCATCCAAATCTCAGTGAGTGTAACGTGAGTGGACTGGAAAACGGACGAGACATTTGAGGCAATTCAGTTTGTCTACAAATCCTAAATTACCTTGAAAAACAATCACACTATGGTTTTTGAACATGTTAACATGTTGCTGCGTAAAGTTACTAATAATAAAATTACTAAACTAACAAGTTAATGTGTTAAATTACAGTGTTACTTTGAAAAGTAATGTGTTCTATATGTAATGTGTAATGCGTTACTTCTCACAATAGGGTGCATAAACAAAAAGAAAGTTCATTACATTAGAGTTAAACATAACGTGACATCAACTTCACATTCTCATAACACATTTTGTGCACTCACTTTACAGTAGGTATCATCATTTGTTATTGATTGAACTCAAATTGTACTTGGAAAAAAAAGTCTATATACAAAATACATGTAGCTGTAGAGCAACCTAAGTGTTTCTTTCCTTGCTCGGTCATAGTAAGTGTAGGAAAACAGCTTCATACAGTATACAGTACTGTGTTCAGATTTTATCAAAAGCTACACGCAGGTCTCTGCATGTGATCCACGTCTAATAATCAATTCTGTGGCATTTGTGTGTTTCAAAGGATAAAAGTATAACTGTGTTGGTGAGGTTGTCATGACCTTTGATGTGTATGTGAGTGTGTGTGTGTCTGCATTCCTGTGTGCAAGTAAAACTAATCCTGTAAGCAGTTACAATATTTAAGGTGTTTCTTGCAAAATAACTTTTAAATACATGAAAACAGTGTCAGTCTTTTCCTATCTCACAGCTGAGCCAGTGTTAAAGTTGTCTTTCTTTTCTTTAGTTTCCATGACAATGCTGTGAATGTCGTCCAAGTGAAACTGCATGAAAAGGGTAAACGTTATTTAAACAATACTGTGTATTTGATATGAAACCAACTTTTAACGTTTAAAAAGTGACATTTTTTTCCTCTTAAGACATCAAAGTCAATAAGAGTATTCAACAAAACAGTCCCTACTGTTGTGTCTTATGTCATTTAGCCCATATCTTTCTGAATTCCATCACATTATAACCTGAGTGACACTATGGACTCATGACATACAAGTAGCTTCATCATATTAACAGCTCCTTCAAGACCCGTTGGACTCCCAAAATCCAATGTGATGAAAATGACTAGATATGTGCTTGCGCTGACATTAGTTACTAAAAAAGAGCACTTGTCTTTTCCTGCTCTCAGTTATAGGCAAATAAATGTGCCCTTGATGGGATATGACTGAGTCTTTGACGCACATCTCCAACAGAGAGCCAACAGAACCTTTCAACTTCACAGTGAGCAACATCTGGCTGCCAAAGTAAATTTCCTCCTTGGTTCATTTAAAGATGCTGTCGTAGCACTTACTGCTCCTGCCTCAGTCGAGACGTTTTAATGGTCATAGTGACTCCCATTCTCTGCATGAGTGTATGGGCAAGGGAGCAACTGCATGAATCAGCGAGAGAGTGAGGGAGTACACTAACAGACATTAAATAAAAAGGATTTTCTAATATTGTGTTTCTCTGTGCAGCTAAATGTGGGTGGACAAATTATTAGAAACACCTTTTAATCTAATGGCTTTCAGTACGCTACCGCGATCATCCACAGTGTGCCCTCGGAAATTACAGCACCACTCCATTCCTGTCTTTTAAAAAACTGTACTTTGTTAGTTTCCTGAAGGCAGGATGTATTATTGAGTTGTTCTACTTTTTACTTTGAGGAATTTCTATTTTCAAGATATGAATTCCCCCACATTGCTCAGAAAAATCTCCTATCACCAGACATTCTGTAATTACAAGTGAAGCATATTTACTCTGAATCTACACATTAGGTCACAGCTTGACTTCAAGCATCTGATTGAACAGTAATACCTTTTCCAATTAGCATCACAATATTAGTTTTACAATATTAATATTAACAGCAAAACCTTCTAGGCAGGAGGTATAAATTCTACACAGCTACAGTGATATGAAACAATTCAGATAAATATATAGAGAGATAAATATACTTGTTAAATGAAAAGCATTTCAGTTTTTCTTGGTGTGGACAGGATTTCACTGTAATGCTCAAAAGATGATTGGTTTGTATTTGCTTTGAAACAAACTCATGGGAATTATGAAATTAAAATCCAAATTTGGAACATTCGTCCCAGTCATAGATCGACTGACCCTCTGTCTTTATCAGCTACACTCTGCTCACTCAGGCCTCTGATTTAATATAGGTAACAGTTTCTTCCTGTCAAGTTTCCTGATCTTTCTCTCCTGTTTCCATCCCCTGTCCTTCCCATCCCACTTAAGTTATGTTTCCAGTTCCCCCATTATCCAGCCAGTAATGCTGCTTACCAGATTGTCATGTCTCCTTGGTTTGCTGCTCTGCCTTCCAACCTGCATAGTGTTATCTTAGCCAATGCAGTTCCAGGATGCAGCATCAGCATGGTAGTTTAACTGAACCTAATGGGAACTTGCTGGGGACAGGGTTCATATACACTGCAGAGAGGGGTGGAATGGCAAATGTTACCCAGGGACCACCAAATAGATAAATCCAGCAACTGTTTTAGTTGGTAGTTTAGTTAGTTTAAATAAATGACAAAACGTTGTGTTGAAATTAGCATACTCATTTTAGTAGATAGTACAGTAAAACATGGCAACACGGAGCATTTCAAAGGAACTATGACAAAACTATTATTTAATAAAGCATTAGTCCATATTTAGCTAGAATATTTTATTATCTGCAGTATCTTGTACTCCAGAGAGAGTAGAAACTAGATATTTTCGTTGTCTTCTTTGTTGCAGTTTATGATTCGATGGCAGCGTCACACTGTGCACGGGAATCATTTCACATTGTTTCATAGACAGCATGTTGAGGCAGAGCCACAAACAGAGACAGATGTTTGACAAAAAGTCTTTTGTTAAAATCAAACAAACCAACATGCAGCATTTTTACAACCATTACTGGTTGATGTAAGAAGTAACTTCCTTGTTTTTGTGCTAACAGCCACCCGGTGTTTGTTTTCTTGTGTTTTTCCTTTCCATCACAAACGGTGTGTTCATGTTCTGACAGCTTTGTTGTTGTTGATTTTGCATCTTTTCTGCAAACTAAAATATGTTTTCTGAAGTGCTTGTTTCAAGAAATATGACTGGCTCTGAGAAATAAGTGTACCGAATGATTGAATTGCCGCTACTTTGTTCCATCAGGTGTAATATTTGTTTTTGTTTCTGAAAATAGACCGCTTAAAGGATGGCCTAATATTACGGAGAATTGTTGTCACCCTAAGTCAAGTTCATTGTGACTAAACTGACATTAGTTCAACCTTATAGATGTAAACAACTCAAACAGGTGCAACTGTCTTTTGCATCTTGCTCATAAAACACAACGGGTACTTCGTATAGTCTCTTTTATATAAAAATGGTAAAAGCTAAAACAAAACAAACTAAGTTGTTTTTATATGGGTTCTCATCAAAGCTCTTTATTCCATTTTACACAGTCTACTTAGCTGAAGTACACTGAAAGCTACCCAAGTATCTGTAAAATTTAATAGATAAACACTTTGGCTTAGTCTTTTTCTTTGGCTCTGCTGCTGCTTCGCCCACTTCACACCAGTATCAGTGAGTGGGTCTGGCAACTGACCTTGCCAACTAAATTATATTTTTAACCACATAGACGCAATATGATCAGATGACTACATGTGATGTACTCACGTTGAGGAAAATGATTGGTTAAACTGTCTATTCAAGTTCTCAACTTTGTAAATTAGTCGGTAGGCTGCATTACCGCTGAACATTAAGTAACTTGCATGGCAACGTCTACCAAAGAAGCACAGCACTGCCAGCGGGACTGTGAGATGCTAATTATTGGCCTTTGGAATAAAACATGAATACATTTAAAACTAAAATTGCAGTTCTTTTCAGATTTACAACACATTTAACATTATTTATTTCATGTAAAAATGTATTTAATAAAAATACTTTAAGAACAGTCTCAACATTACAATCACCTCTGTTTCGTGCAACAACCAACAGCTCTTTTCTTTAATAACGCTCTTATAATCCCACTACTGCACAACAAATAGCAATGACCTGACATCAGCTGTTGTAGTTTTCCTTGCTTTACCTTTTCTGTCTATGTCCATCATTACACTAGTGATTTCTTTCTTTTTCAGGATATTCCAGATTTTTCATGTAAATTCATTGCTATCCCCTCTTGTCAGCTTTTCTCCTATAGAAAGCTCTCTGGTTTTCAACACAATTTACATGTTTTAAGCAAATGCAGTTAACTGATAAACACTAAGGCCAATCCAATAGTAGTCATTTTGAAATATTTGCGCCAATCTCACATAAAACATTCGGATAACAAGAAACATCTGACAGTATCGTGTTCCTGTACATCTGCTCTCTTCAAATTTAGATAATCTGAGAGAAAAGGTGCCATGTTGTGTGTGTGTGTGTGTGTGTGTGTGTGTGTATACACACACACACACACACACACACACTCATATATATTTATATATATATATATTTATATATATGATATATATGATATATATATATATATATATATATATATATATATATATATATATCATCATCTGATGCGGATTTGGTAGGTGTGATGTCACACTTATCATTTGGATTTTACACATACAAATGAGCAATAGAAAAGTTGAAAATTCCGTTCAGTTTTCCAAGACTGTCTTTCATAATAACATTAGAATAAAAGTAAAGGAGTCACCAAAGTTAGTTGGCCTGTTCTCTCAGGTCAATGAGTATCTGTAAAAAACTAACAAAACAAAATTATGGCAATCCATGTGATTGAGATAATTCAATCTGGAAGCCATGTCCTCAACAGAGCAACGGACTAAAATTACAATGCAAAATTAGACATTAATGAGCATAAAACAGTTTGGTTCTCAAAGCCATAAAACACTGAGACTCCTTTAGTGAGATTATCTCAACTACTGTATAAAAAACAGTCTAGTACAGTGAAACTCACACTCGTAAAACCAAATCCTGAGTGGTTTGTTTCTTTTCATAAGTGCTTGTCTTGGTTGTTCTGCTTGGTCTTTAATACTAATCCAAATGTCTCCATTGATAGAAAGGTTTAATTTTCCACCTTGGACATTTAATTTCAACTTCTAATTAGTCCTGGAGAAACAGTAGTTTTTCTTTGCAAAAGCATTTAGTTCATTTAATTAAAGACAAGGATGTGAGGTGGATTTCTCCAAACTAGTTTGTGAGTAAGCCTGTTTGAGTTGATTTGGTTTAAACTGAAACTTTAATCTAGAGCCAGGCTTAATCCCTGTCCTGGTGATGGGCCAAAATATGTCTCTACAATTAAATTATTCCTTGTTCTCTCATGCCTGCTCCTGTGTGGGGTGACATGGAGGATGGAGCCTGTCCCAATATTCACTGGCACAAATTGGCAATCGCATTATGTGCAATTTAGAGGCTTCATTTCACCCCCAGCATGAGCTTAGACCGAGGAAGGAAAGTGGGGCACCTGGAGTACGCGCAAAGAAATACACATTGAATTTGCAAGATTCAGCACCAATCACATCAATTTAGGGGGCTGTGCACCCCCAAGGCAGCAAGACTGAACAAATTAATATGATTCACTATAAGATTTATTTTTGATGTAGTGGTTAACAGTTACTGGATATCAATACAGTTTGACTAGGCAATGATGAAGAAACTTCTTGAAATTAAAAGAAACTATTATTTGATTTGATTCTACTGCCATTTATTGCTACCAAGAATGAGTGCCCACCGACGTCTCTGCCACAGTCAGAAGGTGCTGCTGTCCAAGCAGGTGTCACAGCAGCAGCTTGTTTCCATCAGCTATTTGAAATGAATATTTGAAAGCACTGGGAACCGATGCTCTACAGGATGTAGGCCAAACCTGCAGAGACACCAAGCAGATGAAAAGCATCTGATGAAAGTGTCATTCTGGCTAAATGTCCCCCCACAGAGAATGCAGGAAACCACCAATATCTAGCAATACAGTACTGATTTGCCCATGTCACTCAAAGAAATCTGTTTGTCTGCTTGTTTATTTGTGTTGTTCCTACTTTTTCCTCTTGTGTGTGTTAAAATGCGAATATATTCTGTAAAAATATCAGAAATATGGCTTACCATCAACATCTAGCCCAAACAAATACCAGGTTAGCGTATTTTTAAATGACTTATCAAATGTGATATTAAAGGGAACACTGACAATATCAAGGTTTTCTGGGCATATCTGCTTAAGAAACAGAATGTGTGTGATTTGGCATAAGTGTATCATATTGCAAGTTTCATGTGATAGATAAAGAGAGGACCCATTTACTGTGGAAGTAGATGTGTGCGCATGTGTGTGAGAGAAAGGACAAGAACACTAATAGATACGAGGCAATGCTGGATTCTTTGTTCAAAACAATCTGAAAATATTCCTTGCATAAAGAAAAGCCTGAAGCATAAAATTGGACAAATATTTGTCCTTCTGATGATGAAAACACTTCAGTGAATGAATTTGGGTTTTTTTTTTCCCAAAAAAACAGTATAGAAGAATCAAGAAAGTAAAAACGAGCTCATCATGTTGTCTCTGCATTGCCTGGTCCTTTCACTCCACCACACAAGCACAAGGAGAAAAAAAAAAGAGAAGAAGAATTTCCGGGCAGCCCAAATATGGTCAGGCAACGATGAGGTGTGCAACAGATGAGTCATCCTTCAGACTCCCACACTCCCTAGCCTTACATGTGTGCAAGACAGAGAGGGAGAGAAAACTGAGTGAAACAACAAGACACCAATGAACAAAAGCAGTGCAAAAAATGGTCTGGAGCTAACCTGCAAGTAATGGTGTTCACATTATGACATCCACACATTTCCACAGAGAAAATAATGAGACCAGAGCACAACTGTAATGACTGTGCAGGATGTTACTCTCTGCACTATCTGCCCTGATGAAGCTCTTTCTTCTTTTCAGATCCCTGCACAGCCAACCTACAATCACTAATAACGACGTTAATACTGTACAAAGGACGACACTGGCTCTTGGGTGTCATGCAGTTTGCAGTCATGCAGAAAGGAATATAATTATAATTAATAATTTGTTTGGCTAATTTGGCTAAGAGTCTTTGAAGTCATGACTAATTTGCACGTTTCATGATCATTCATGGGTGTAGCCATATTTTTGGTCTTTACAATCTTTTAATAAACAACAGTTATTTTTAAAACGTATAATTTGACGACAACTGCAGTTATACTAGAAGTATTGTCATAATTGTATGATAGTGTGATGCACAGGAAAAGTCCTTTGCTAGAAGAATTAAGAAAAAGTTCTTTTGCCTTGTACGGATCAGTGAATCTGTTGCTGAAACAACACTGCCCAATACGGAGGCAGGCATCTCTTGAAACTGCACACCTTTTTACAAAATGGCGGCGGCCCTTCATCACAATGGAACCAAAATGCCACCAGATTAACATTCATTTTTGGCTTTAAACACTCAAATATGCTGGATGAAAAATGTGCAAACACAGCTGTTTGGATCAGGTTAGGCACTAAATAAAGGGTTTGTCAAAAATTCACAGTCTGCCTAAAAAATACTCACTGCGTTAATGTCCGGTCATGTGACACATGACATCAAGGTAAGGAATTAGATTTCACTGGTTCACACAACTGTTGTATCAACAACAACTACAAAAATTGTCTTCCACTGGACTCAAACTCCCATCTTCTGTGTGAAACAAATTCTGAAGGCTCTACATCATGTTACATCATCTTACATCATGTTGTCGTGTTCGCTGCTGTTAGATGTCAAAAGATTTTGTTCCCTTTGGACAAACCCAGCCTACCTGGTCCTTCTATTGTTGCTGGCAGGTACATAGTTAACATGCAATTGTTAAAAATGCATCAGTCCCTTCATGAAGTGCATTTTCCAAAATGCTGAACCACTTTATTAATTAAAGATGCAGGTGCGTCAAATTTCATCAAATTTTTTTTTTTTAAAAAGAAGCCAAGGTATTTGAAGAAGTTTAAATTAAATTTTAATGCAATTACCTTCTAACTAAAGGTAACACTTTAGTTGTCTTTATTTATTTTAACAAAAATAATTAAAATTGCAACTAATCATTTTGGTCAGCTTTAACTCGTGGGCCTTTCACTTGGGAGAGAATGGATATAATCCCATTTGAGCCAGAACAGCAAGTGTCTCTATTGTTTGTGTTCCAGAAGATGAAAATCCAGCCAAAGTGGGATATTTTCCCATCACAGGGTTTCCTCCCAAAGCAGGGGTGGATCCAGAATCTTTTTTATTGGGGTGGCCAGCCTGGGGGACATTTGGTAAGCAATTTAAATGGTTTTAAACACAAATTCTTAAAGCATTATTGAAATAATAAACTTTTTATTGATGATAGAGTTTTTATAAAATATTTTTTCAGTGTCAGAAATGTCAAATACATAACTTATCTAGAATTTAGGGGTGGCATATGGGGTCGCTAATCAGATTTTGGGGTTGGTCAAGGCCCCCCTCTGACTCCGCCCCTGTCCCAAAGAAAATGTTTAATTACACTTTAATTACAATTTTGATTTAAAATGTATTTATTATTTTCAGTTCCTGTTCTGTTCACTTTGATGTGTACATGCCCCTGAAGACAGTCCTGATGTGTGTCTGTCACTGGGGATGTAAGCCAAGCAGCAAGGGACTGACTGCCAATTTTAGTCTTTGAGTTGCAGGTACTCAGTAAAAGACAGATGAAATCATTTGCTAATGACACATTTATGTCTAGATACGTCCATAATCTATTTCAAGTCTGTTGTACTGTTAATGATGCCAACCACTACTTTCTTAACAACATGCTCCAAAATTGAGCTGATAACTTGGTAAGGGCTCATGAAACATTGGCAGCAAAGTGTGCTGAAATCACTCCCTCTTGAATCAGGATAGCTTTGAGGGCAGACACTGAACTTTTAGCATTTTGTCATGCTTTGCATTCATCCCCAAATTTATTAAATTTGAAACAAAATTTTGAGTGTTTTTTTTTGGGGGGGGGGAGAAATGGATATTATTACGTCAGGACAGACACAAGATATCTGTGTCCCTGTGTTTGCAGCCACTGTACTAAGACTCCTGGCTGTGGGCTTAGATTTAATGGACAGCTAAGAGAGTCTTAAAAACAATATAAAAATAATTTAATGTGTCCGGGATGTATTTAAAAGAAAAGAAGAAAAGCTGTAGAAAAATTGGTTCTATCTTTTTTCTCTGACCTGTTAAAAGTATTTGTGAAATGAAAATGTCAGTGTCTCTTTTGTGTCATACTGTTCAAAGACCAAAGCAGAAATGAGTCACAGCATCAAGGCCAGCCTGGCTCAGCTTTGTCTTGATTTTTCATGTTCTCTCCAGTTGTCTGGGATTTGCCGGACTACTCATCCACAGGTAACACCATTTATGTCTTTCCTGTAGCTGTATCAGTTTCCTCCCCGAGAACCTCTTGTGGTGAGGCCTTCCTCTGGCTCTCGGCGTAGAGAAACTCCTCTGAGTCATTCTGCTACACGACTAAATCTCTCTCACTCTCTCTCTCTCTGGTGTTTATTAAATTCACACCACCTGCCCCTTTCATTCCTAATTAATCTTGTACATTACGATGACTGAGAACAGTTCGATGTGTGCTCTTAGCATGTTGTTGTCATTGGTGAAAGTAGGGAACAGCAAGAAAGCCTCCACCGCAATGGCCTTCTTGGCAAAACCCTCATCTTCTTAGTAAGGCCTCAATACAAACAGAAATCAATATGAAACATACTCCTACACACAATGCCCTGTCATACTCTTTGCAGAATCGCCTTTTTTGAACTACTCCTCTTCTGTGTACCTGAGCTTTCCTGTGTGTAAGACCAGGTAATCTCATTGCTGCTCCAATGAAAGAGTTCAGTTCAGGTGAGTTCTGCAGGAGTTTGCATTAGAAAAATCGATGTCTAGCCTCGACTCAAATGGCAGCATTTTAGGCCTTTCTCTGTCTCTGACTCCTTATTGATCACCAAAACAATTGTACAGCCACCCAGGATGTTCAGTAGATGCAGAGATAAATGGGAAGTGGAGACAAAGGTAGCATTTGTTATGCCTAGCTGATGAGCCCTATGGGACATTGATTGTTAGAGCGATACCCCATCTTAGTGTCTGTCCTGCTGAGTCTGAAGTGTGTAAGTCTGAAAATGTATGAATCTTGATGTTTTTACTGCATACACTAAACATCGTTCCTGTTAACCCCGTCTACTCTGTCTTCCTCTGCAATTTGTGTATAGTACAAAAACATTTAAGCTCTAAATTTAAAGAAAAAGTGCCTGGTGAATAATATCCAGGCTGCATAATGTAGAATGGTTAATACAGGCCTGCACATATTTCTGTGCTTCCATTTACTATCTGAATCTGGTTCTTCATGCTCAATAAGTCACAGAGCTTACGCGTCCAACTGGGAACACATTAGCGTGAATCTCCATCATTTTGTGGGACCTGCCGAGTTAAACAACTCGCTGCACCTCTGACATGTCTCCAGAGGTCAGTTACAAGCAACTGCACGTGTTTAAATAACAGAACAAAGGAATTCAAGTAGATCACTGAAAAAAAGCACATTGGGCCTCTTGCAAAACTGGGTTACTCTTGAGTGAGTGTTGTATTTCTGACTGACAGACTTCAGTCAATTTAATGGCTTTTTGTGCAGTATGTTTAAAAGAAAGAGTGTTGTAAGTGTGATGTATGCACAAAAGTCCACCCTCACACGTCAAGTTAGTTTTGAAACTAATCCACTCACCGTCTGTGCAGCTCCTCCTTCTTGTCAGTCTGTTAATAAGGGATAAGGGAGAGAGAGGGAGAAGAGCTCACAGAAAAGGCAAGAATTGAAGGGGAAGAGCAAGAAGATTTCACTCTTACTACAGTGGCTTTACTTAGATAAGAGAGAAGGTGTCAAAATATAATTTGAAGGAAATTTGAAGGAAATTTTCTCTCTCTCAGCTTCAGTTATAACAATGTCTCCATTTCTGCTCACCCAAAGTGTGTTCCCATATGAATTGTATCTGGTCCAGTCGCCTTAATTTGCATGTGAGGAAAATTACACAAATGGACGACCTTTCCTCACACTCTGCTCTTTGCTTCGCTTTTACAAGAGCTCTTCGTAAGGAATGAAGAGACAGGGCAGCTTGTCCTCCTAGTTATTCACATAAAGCGTTTGCAGTGACTCTTGAGTATGTTGAAAGTGGATGTGACATTAGGCTGTGGTTCATTGCGTACATGGTCAAATATGTGTTTCTTTAATGGTATAATATATATATATATATATATATATATATATATATATATATATATATATATATATATATATATATATATTTTACTGGCCTCTACCAGTTAAAAAAATAATTTTATTTGCATTTTTTATAAGTAAATAATGCATCAATTTCCAAAAGGAGTTGAGTGACTACAGCAACACTCACGATTGCAAACGCCCACCAAGAGTTCTGTTTTTGTCTTTTGTCGCATGCTCATCTTAAATGGTTGCTATGACATCTTGGCCAGTACTTGACATTAAACTGCACATTACACAAAAACATATTTCATGTCAAAAATTTAAGAAAAACAAATTGTCAGTTCACAATCAATGTCCACTAATTGCTCAATTTAAAGTCATGCAATGGCAAGTTACTTGCCAGTTGAAGGGATGGTGTTAAATTACTTTTTTTAAGGGATGCATCAAATACAGTATTACTCTAACATCTGAAGTGCCACCATCTGTACATTTTTTTCTAGGTTGTGACTTAGTTCTCTCTCACTGCAAAGTCTCTTCTTTTCAGCAGAACTAGGTCAGAAACAGGAGACAAGAGCCACTGTACCTATAATTTCAAAAAGTGCTTAGCAACAAAAACTTTATATATAATTATTGATACTGATTTTAGCTTTCGTTTTTTTCAGGTCACTCAGGTGGATTCAAGAAAGGATGAAATGCTGCTGTTCGTTATATATTGCACTGAAACCCAGAGTGCTGCCTTGTTTGTGAGTAGTGATTTGCAAGTGGAGGTCATGGTAACTGGTTCTGGAGAAGCACCAACGTGCCTAGGTACTGCCAAAACAGGAAAACATATGCAGCAACAGAGAACCCTTAAAAATAGGACATGTTCATGCCCCTAATGGGAAATTACTCCTCTTTTGTAATTCTTCACTATTTTCAAATCTACTTTTATTCAGTGACGCACAACTTTTGTTTGGTGTCATGTCATCAGCATCATCTGTTTGTCTATATTAGTACCTTTGTATGAGCTCCAGTCCTTTTTATGTCTTTTTCCACTTTTAACCATGTTGCAAATATGACACAGAGCATACCCTGGTTATTAACATGTAGGTACAGTATACATATCTAACACGGTCTGACTGTAATTGCGGGAGAGACTTTGCCTCCATGTGGAACACTGTCTGTCATTTCTGAGCATTCTAATTATGAGACTTTCACCCTTGAAATGCTTTCCACCCATCTCCTGAACTGCTAATAACTGTGCAGGTGCAATCAACATAACTGCACGTCTTTAGAAAAAAAAAAAAAAACACCAACAAAAAAAAACAATACTGATTATTAAGTGCACGCTTAAACACACTATATTCACCCATATTGTTATGAAGTATGCTGGAGTGGATCATATGTGATTGTCATACAGCAGAGTGAGTAAATAAGCAGCAAATTAAGCAGCAGTCAGTGGGTTTATGATGTTACACTGAGTGTAAACTCCTCTAATTCTACTGGATTTTCAATCACCTGCTCACTGTACAGAACATTACAGACAAGAGCTAGAACTGACTGACACTGGAACTGCTGATTAATTAAATAAGCAATTGTAGGATACACTGGGCGCTGTACGCTAAATTGAATTAGACAACAAATGCACAATTTGTTTGTGTGTTTGCCAAATGGACAAATAAGAGCATGTTAGCCTGAGCATCAGTTACATCACATGAGGCATCAACACTGAGGCTTCAACCACTCCAACCACTCCTTTTTTGTATCAGCCCTTTGCTGCAGGGACAGACTCAAGTGTTGTTTAACACATGCAGCAATCAGACGGTGCAACACGTTTGGTTATTTAGCACCTTGGTACACTTACTATGCAAACTGCACACTCTCTGCATTTGTTAAGGAAAAGGGATTCGGAACATTTCATCTTCCTTCTGTTTAATTTACGTTTATAGACACTGTGCATATGCTTACTGGAATTGGCAACTGTGTTAATTGTTTATTCATTTATCTGTTTATTTCTTTATTTATTTCTCAGTCACACGATCATTTTCTCTCGCTGATCAATAAACACTGGCTGTCTGTCCTGCTGGTTTACAGGGACAAGTCAGTGCAGCCACATCACTTTTGAAGCTTAAAGCATCTGAAAACAGCACCATCTAGGGCCCAGATAAATTCATAGCTGCAAGCACCATGGTCCAGAACTTGGAATGAATACAGCATAAAGTAATTCAGTTGTTCTGGTGCAACCTAAACAGAATTTGCCCTGAATGAGTTGTATGGAGTACAGAGGTTGAAAAAGCTGAAATGCCAGAGAATTACACTTTTTCGTCACTGTTACAACTTTTAAATTGATAGGAAATTGTAGCTTTTTGGAGATTTTGCCACATAATCATGCACAAATTGCTCTCTCGCTAAACTGAGAAAACTGTATTCTGTGATTCAGCTTTGAACATCCCCCAGTACCTTTTTTCTGGGCCAGTAAGTGCTTCATCCTGCCTCAAAAATACCTATCGAATGAGAGGGCTGTCCTGGCTTCTGTGGAAAAGAGTGCGGAGGCAATAGGTGTAGAGGTGTAGTGGTGATTCCTCAAAACTTTTTCTCTCCCATTCACTTATATGGGCATTTGTTTTTATGTAACTGTGCCGATAACAGCCCACGCCACCCTCACAAATGAGCTCTAGCAAAGTAAAGTGCATTCAGGGTTCAAATGAGCAGATGCAACATCTTCACACTTAGAAATTGTTCATTAGTCCATGGTGCATATTTGTTAATTACTCCCACGCTGGCTGCACACATGCAGACATACAGATGTAGTTCTGGCCACTGAACTGCTGTGCTTTGCAAGCTGGAGGTTAAATAAACTTGGTTAAGGGCAGGTTGGCAGTAGACACTGAGCAAAGGAGCTCCCTGTATATTGTCTCATTTCCCCAGACTGTCTGGAGACTTTCCACCAGACTGGCAATCTTTGTTTGTCTGGTTTATCCAAATCAGCATCAGCTCTTCATCACAATGTCTTCTCCTGGTGCCCTGTGCCTGCCATCTCCATTGCAAGTGCAGAAGGAATTAAGGAGATTCTTGAAATTCAGACCAAACTTGTCCTCAGTTTATCACATGCTGAGCATCTAATCATTCTTTTGATGACACAGTTGGACATAAATTAGATAGTTCAATTAAGAAAGTCTCTGTTCATATTGCGGAAAGAATGAGGATTGAATCATGAGCTAAGATTAACTGGAGAGTTTTATCTACACAAATAGATCTGCCACAGTAGTTTTCCTAGTGGCATGAGCCAATGGATTTATGGGATTTGTTCAGTACTCAGAAAACATTTCAATATATTTTCTTAAAGGTGAATGTGGACAAATTAAAGTTTTTTTTTTTTTATGTTATCTTCTCAGTGACCTATCCGAACCATTAAATAAGCTGCTTGAAATGTCCACTTCACTAACAACTGGGTAATATGTACATTTATGACTAATGTCCAATAAGAACAGGTTAATAACACGGTTAGAATCACCTGGAAAGGATTGTAATTACTGTACATAGTGTATCTTTTGATGACTGACATGTATTCTGCATCTGCACCAAATTTGATAATGGGTTTTAATGGATATAATCAGCAGTATGAGAGAATAGAAATGTGTGGGATCAAGTCATGTTGTCTGACAAGAAACTCGACGTATGTGTGACATGACAATTTGTGTTACAATGAACAAGAAGTTCTTCAGTAATGACACATTTTACCGTGAGGATGCACACATGTGTGAGGTAATCCTAGCACTGTTGTCCTTTCTTATGATGCTGGTGTCAAAGGGTGTTTGGTGGGTCCGTGGACAATGGCTTTGTTTTGTTTCTTGAAATAATAAATACAGCAAATACAACCTTACTGCTGCCACCTTGTCATTGGTTAAACTGTTATAAAGTGGAACCCATTGAAGGGATTTGGAAAGGTTTTCTGCAAAATAACTTCAGTATGAGGGTGGAAGGAAGAATGGAAATAAGAAAAAGACGGCAACAGATCCGATTTTCATTGCTCCACAAAAGAGTTTTGTTTTTCATTTTAACAGTGACAATTTCAATGAATAAAAAAAAGCGCTGCCTCTGAATAATAAGTGCTTGGTTAGAAAATGATCTTTTGTTAATGATGTAATGCTGAAAACAAAAGTGGTTTACAAACCAACATTAATTTTCATATTACAATATTTCAGCTAAATGAATTGTTTACATCATTAAATAACAGAAAAACACCTTTCACATTTTCCCTGAGCGCAGGGTGACATCTGACGAACCCCCCAATAAGACATTTATGATGTGGACATTTATGTACAACGACCTGAAAACAAAGAAAACAAAATAATAGGCTAAGTTTAGTCATAACAAGAATTATGAAAGTCTGAAAGCAGCATTTTTCTCTATGCAACTGTTTATGATCTCTTCTAAAAAACAATTAGATGTAAAGTCTTTTTTAGAAAAAGATGATATATGTTTATACATGTTTAACATGTTTAATGAGTTCAGGCCCCATTTGATTGTCTGAAAACTGATCACAAACTGAAGTTCCCTTGTGTTCAGATTTAGGACATGCGCAGAAAATATATTATATTTTCCAGATGCAGAGATATTTTCGTTCTGCAGGTCGTCTTAACCACTTATACCTCTAGGTCAAATTAACCTCTGACCTGAGTGATTACACATAATACATTTCTGTAGATGTAACACTGCAAGTAATTTATGGAGGAGGGGATTTCTACTGACTTTTGACACATGATGTGGGACAAACAGCACAGTATGACTCCTCACTCCCACTTTACTTGGGGAAACTGAGGGGCAGTGCTGAGGAAGGACAATGACTGATGATTACTTGTAATCAGCTTCTCTGTTTTACACTCCCTGACTCATGTTGTTTGGACAGCTATTTATTTATTCAGTTTTCTCTCCCTCTCTCTCATATATCCTGGTTAGAGGGGGGAACCGAGCCAACATTACACCAGCAAGCAGACACCCACGTCAGGTTATCCCTTTCACACTTCGAGAACTACCCAGATCGCCCACATCCCCAGAAAGAGAGTCTGCGAGAGCAGGGAGAGGAGGACGCAGGGATGGAGGGATGGAGGGAGGGGGGTCCTATTCCTGTGTGCACGCGTGTCTTTTTGTGTATGTGAGTGTGTGTTTTAGAGAGCGAGGGGCAGACAGACAGACAGACAGAAAGAGGGAGGGAGGGAGAGTGTGTTTCCTCTCCTGCATTACCGCGCTGTGTGCACCTCACCTTACCATTTAATTGGTTGTGGAGATGCTGTCATTATGACAGCAGCCGGAACAGTCGGCTCACATCATACTTTTTGCACACATGACTTTGCAAAACACCCTCATGACCATTCGATAACTTTGACATGCCCTTTAATTAAGCCTAACAAGTAGTGTGACCCCTTTACGCCCCTGGTGAGGGTGAACCTGAACCCCACTAAGAAAATGCACTGGACTTAAAACAGCGTGTTGTTCATTAAAGTAATTAAAATGAAACAATTCACCGAATTATATCCATAATTAATATATCAACACCTTTACATTACTGTGCATTGTTCGCACGCTGAAACCCCCACACGTTGTGTTCGCTTTCAGGTGAAGACAGTCCCTTTGTTTCGTCCCTCTCATCCATGCACACTGACTCCGCTGATCCTCTTTCCGGTACCTTTGGCTCTGCGTTGATATCTGCGTAGTTTGGTGTTCATAATGGTTTGTCTCTGTCTCACTGAACAAACCCCTCCCTTCCCTACAGATTGAAACTCCCTCCCTCCTCCGTGCGCCGACACAGTCACTCTCACACTTGCACACGCACACTCGCGCACACACAAACACTTCTCCCCCGCACACTCCCCCCGTCTTGGTGCTGTCTCATTCACTTCAGTGCGCCATCCACGCACTGACTCCAGCTTGAGGCAGGGGGGGCGGGGTTGGATATATACCTCCAAGAGCAGGCCACAAGCTACACTGAGATTGGACCCACTTGCAGTGCAAACCACAAGCAAGAAGACTCCGAAGCCGGGAGTAGAAGTACCAACATTTATCTTGGAGCTTAGAGAGAAAAGACAAGCGAGACCACAGAGATTGGTTCTGCGGACTGTCTGCTGGAGCTCCGATTCAACCAATTTGTCACTTCGCTATACACCAGTTTCTCTGGATATAGCAGCTAAACACAGTTGGTAGTAAACTCTTTGGAGTTTGGTTAGAGTCACTTTGTTTATTCTTTGCTTGTGAAAGTGGACTGCACTGAAACTTGGGATCGACCCGCTTTGGGTCGGGCTTGGACCTGGCGCATCCTTTCAGCGGCTTCAAACACTGCGAAAGTTTTGGCCAGAAGGCAGATCTGAAGACTTCGAGTCGAGTCAGAGTTTGAGATACCCTCAGCAGCTGCTACCCGAGCCCATCTCCGACACACCTGGGCGACCGGATAGAGAGCCACTGACGAGACTTAAAACACACGTTTTTCAAGGTAAGGAGAGGTGACACGTCTTGTGTTTATGTGCTTTTTCTTTGAAATGTGTGCTTTCTGTTCCGTTGGGAGACTGTGTTTCATAACGTGTGGATGGACAGAGATCTGAAAGTTGCAAAGTGTGGATGAAAGATGGATAAATACCTCTGCAGCTTCTGAGTCTGTTCCTGCACAACTGTGCGTTTAAACTCATTGGTCGCTGTCCGCGGTGCTGAACTCTGAGCCTCTCTCCAGCAGCGTGCATCCAGTCAGAACTGTCTTTGGTGGACATTTCACCTACAACGGAAACGTTAAACGTTCACTTTATGTCCACTTCGCTCCAAGTTCGAGCACTGTACTGCAGCTTATAGTGGACTGGGTGAGACGAAGTGAACGATCGGCAGCCGAAAGTTCGACTCTGGCAACAGGTTGCTCGATATAACTTTGTGGCGTGCTTGTATCACTTAGGGTGCATGATCATTTCAGCCGTGGTTATGAAAGATTTTACTGTATGAGCTACATAATTTTCATGAGGCAAATAATGCGGATGCTTTTGCAATAATGTTTGTACAACTACAAGCATTTTTAAGTAGTTGTTTGAATAAATGAACGAGTACTACAGTTAGTTAACTGACTGTAATGTACTTCCTCAGCTTGTGTCACCAGATTCACTTCAGAGATAGCTACAAGCGATTCATTTACAGAACTAGAAAAATACTAACACTGCTCTTCTGCAAGATTGCATTTAAGTACCTGCTATAAACTGCTACAAACAACAGGTATATTCCTTAACCGTTTGTCCCGAGGTGCAGTGAGCTGATGTCAGCAATCAGCAGTGATTTCTTTAGTTTTACTCTTTATTGTTTTTGCTGTCACATGGATTTGCAACAAAATCCATGTTCTACTTTGCTGCATGTGTGTGCAAGTACTTAGCTGCAGGTACAGCAAAAGAAAAATCGATGAAGGATGACTTGTTATCATAATGGCTGCAAAACTGCTTTCTTATGTTTGCTTCATCCAATGAGAAAAACTCACAAAGAAAAGAATGAGGTCAGGAAACTGTAATCTGTCAGCCGTTTTCAGCTTCACTTGCACAGGCTTACCCGCACATAAGGCAAACGTGTATCATTCAATAAAAAAGGTGTGTCATCTTGAGCAATACTCAGAGTTCAAACTTTACAGTTTAGTTCAGTTGGATGAATCACAATCAGTTTCTAATTTATTTTAACTTCATGCTAATGTGCCTTTTCACACCTTCCTGCTCTTGTCATGCAAATTACTTCTGCAGCCATGTGAAAACATCTTATCAAATGCCTGCACATGTCGTATTGCTCTACAATGTAGACTTGTTTCTTTTTGCTCTGCACCCAACATGAGTTATGCGAGGCTTTCAATATCCCTGGTGAGACAGGCTCAAAACGGTGCAAGGCAACAAAAATAGAGAGCCTGTTGTCAGTGGCGATTTTCCAGTTCTTTACTGTTTTTCTCACGTTTGCAAAAATAAACCGTCTCCATAACAACAAACTCCATGCTCTTTCAGCTGCCTGCTTTGCAAAATTACTGTTGACGACAGCACATGAAAAGCAAGAGAAAGAGATGGAAGGGTCAGGGGGAATAAAGTGAGGGACCATGTAGAACGAGAGCAAAACAGAGTTCTACAACAGCTGGACCTATTTCTTTTTACTGTGCCTCATCAGATGTCAATTCATGGAGCTTCCGGTTGTTGGGAGGCAAGAGAGAGACACCCACTTACACAAGGGAGAGGTCTTTGCTGTGTCGCTCACAGAGAGGAGAGGGAGGGTCAGAGTGAGGCAGAAAGCGAGGGTGAGATGTGAAAGGAGATGTGAGGAACGTAATTATGAGCTATCTGCCTGAAAAGTGCAGGTGTTTCTCAAAGTGAATGTCGCTATAGGCATCAGTTAAGCTGTAGTGCATCTGCACCGTCCCCTTCTTTATGATTAACCCTTGGGTCAGATGTTGCAAACACAGGCATTTACTGGTAAGCTTTAAGTAACACCTTAAGCTTCCTTCCTGACACCATCCAATTCCTGATTATACCTTATGCATTTGAGCAAGCAGAATGCTGTCCTTGTTATGTCCTACTGAGGATAATCAGTGACAAAAGAAGGAATAAGCGGGAAAACATGAACAAGTCATTAGAATAGTCCTTCATTTGTGTGAAAAGGGATTGACATTGACTATGCATTCCTTCTCCAGCCAGAGTCTACACAAAGCATGTTTAAAAGATGAGTAACATGTGCAAAGATAACGTAAAAGAAAAATCAAGAATAGTGTGCAATGCATGTTGCTCCTCTGCAGAGTAGCATAAGATTCATGATTAGAGTAGGTGACTTACATCTGACTTACCATTGCATTAATATGCAAAACTGATTGTGTGTTGTTATTCTAGGTGCATATTTCATTTGAGGTATGTTCTGGTATGTAATGCAGGAAATACTTCCTTAGTAGTTTTTGACATGCCACAGCAGAGTATGCTATCATATTTTACCATGGTCACAGACTAACCATTTCGCTTGTTTACTGCTGAATAGGAGGAGTATATTGTACAAATAACGGAACTAATAAGCGTCTGTGGTTGCCAGTGGCAATGCATCTATGAACGTCAGACTGACGCACATGATTCGCAGTTCAGTTTGGTGTGTGGGAGGAAAGAGCAAGAGCTCGGAGATACCAGCCTGCTGTGAAGGACTGTAATTGCAGAGCCGGAGCAATTATGTCCCAAAGAACTGGGCATTTTAGATCATTGGAGCTGCCCTGAAACACTGATATAACAATGATACTGATCAAAGGCTAATCCCTGATAATCCATTAAATATCAGTTCAGCAATGGGTCCAAATAAAGTGCATGAATACTGTAAAAAACATACATATCATATGAAGAAAGCTGTTACCCTGCAAACTGAAATTTGTTTTTGTTGTTGCCAAGGCTCTGATTATTTAGATGATGGTGCACATTTGACAGATTTGCTTCTGTTTTTTCATTCCCTGTTTCTATGCAGATCCCTCGCTGATACAGACATGACAAACTGTCTGATACACTAAATTCCAACAATTATTGAGAGGGGTTGTGAAGAAAAGTCACAAGATCTGAAACAAGTGCAGTAACTTGCAACAAAGAAGTCAAAGGAACCACCTAGTCAAACTAGAAATCACAGAAACAAGTTCAACGCCATCATCTACCTAAGCTGACCCAATGGCGTGGTCAACACTTACCGGCCCCTGCGTGGCCCTCGTCCTGCTATTCTTCGGTTTGACCTCCTGCACTCCCTCTGGACCGGCCTCTGCCACCTGTGCAACCCTGGAACAGAGTCGCTTCTTTGGTGTCTTCTCCTCTACAACCACGCTGCCCTCTGCACCATGCTCCTGGACCCTGCAGAACCCAGATCCTCGCCGCTACACAGTCTACATGAAAATCACCAAGCCCACTGAATCCTGCATGCCCCGTCAGATCAGGTCTTTCCAGTTCGACTCCTTCATCGAGACCTCCCGCACCTACCTGGGTATGGAGAGCTTTGACGAAGTGGTCAGGTTGTGCGATGCTTCAACCACCGTCACCTACCTGGAGTCAAGCAAACAGTTCCTGCAGATCCGCAAAGTGGCATCACAGAATGGCCTGGAGGTTGTGGAGGGAGAGAATGACGTCAGTGAGTTTAAGGCTGAGTTTCTGGTTGTGGGGAAGAGGAACCCAAGTATGCCTGCCTGCCAGATGCTGTGCCAGTGGCTGGAGAAGTGCCTGTCCAGTAGCACCCATGATTATCCCTGTGGCATAATGAACACCCCCTGCCAGTGTTGGGAGGTCCCAAAGAGAAAGCCAGGAAGCTGCTACAGAGGAGGTGTCTACGTTGAGAAATGCATCTCTGTTAACAAAGACAATGAACGCGATGCCGAGATCATCAGTAAGTTTGTAACACGTTTGATGTGATTTACGAAAGTGAAAGAAATACAAAAATATCAAGCGGTTTATCCAAACATCTTGTTCAAAAGAATCAAACAAAAACAATGTGTTCCCCCATCTTGTTTCGTAATCACATTCACTGGGCTAGACTGTTGATGGGGAGTGGGGGTAGGGTTGTTTCCAGACCTGCTTTCGCTCAGTGTTTGTGTCCTAGGAGCTGCTGAGGGTAATGATCCATGTCTGTAGAACAGGGGCACAGGCGTAGGATGTGCACTCTGCTGTCCCAAAGTAATGAGAAGTAAATCAAGGGTGTTAGAGAAATTTGCTAGTGCATCTCCAGGCTTAAGTGGTGAGACCGCCTGAACCTCACACATAACATGTTTGGTTTGGTAAGCTCGGTAAGAAGTCAGGGCCTCAGGAGAGATAGAGGCCATGTTTGTGCATCAGGCTAGGGGTGGAGGCAGGGTGGAAAGAGGCACAAAGATCTCAGTCAGCTGGCAGCGGAACTAGAAGCATAGCACTTGTGGTCGTCATAGCAACACGTCAGCCTGTCAGCCTTACACACTGCTCTGCCACAGTTCACACCAAGTGGGTAAAAGCAAATCACCATTTCAAATATAACAGAAGCTTGAGCGATCAGTTGTGTCCACAAAGAACCGTCTTTGTTTATTCTCTGAATATAAAACAAATATTACTCATTTCCTGTTCTTACATATAACCTTAGGAGCTGAAGTGTTTGCTGAGTCATGCTTTCCTACACTGCTTGTACAATGAAAGTCAATCTAGTTTTACACAAATTAGTTTTATTACATTACTATATTTTCATGGAACACTGTTGCTCATGTCTTCCTGCAGAGGGCTGGGCTGGCTGGGGCCGCTGGTCCGTATGCAGCCAGGAATGTGGTGGTGGAGTCCAGGTGCGCAGCAGAACCTGCCAGCCTGAGGGTAATGTGTGCAATGGGACAGTCGAAGAAGGCCGGGCCTGCAACCCTCAGTCCTGCATTGGTAAGCCCACCTGGTGTTCAGTCATTTAGTCGGCCACGCTTAGCTGCAGGTGGCTCAGATTGAATTAAATAATCATGCAATTTTCTAATTCTCTCAGGCAAAGAGCGCAACAGGAGCCAGGGTCTGCGAGCTATCGTTGGTTTGAAGAGAGACAATGATGATTCTAACCATGGAGTTGTTGCAACCCAAACAGGTGAGATAACATTGTTGTCCTAATGGACATTTGGCACACCGTAGTTTAGGGTTGCTTTTAATTTAACTTTTGTAGATATCAATTTAATATAACATGCCATGCTGCAAAAAAAGTGAAAATATCTTAATTCAACCATAGAAACTAAAGGTGGGCTAGAGAATTATTATTTGTTCTAAGTTTTAAAGACCTTATGTACAAATTCATACTGTCCATTGTAGATACAAAGACAGATGAGTGGTCCTCTTGGAGTACATGTTCAGTCACCTGTGGGGAGGGCCTGCAGAGCCGCACTCGCACTTGCGCTACTTCTTCCATCACCACCCAATGCACCGGATCCCTGCGTGAGAACCGACCATGCAACAATACAGTTGTCTGCCCTGGTGAGTGCCTCATTCCCGTCCTCCCTAATGTGAATGTGAGTGAGAGAGAAAACAGACAAAAAGACAGTATGATCTAGAAAAGGCTGTGGACACTTGGCCTTTTGTGAGATACACAGTAGAAATAAAAGCCATTATCCTGTAATGATTTCTCTTTGTACAACACCAGTCACAAAGGAAGCAGGAAAGCATTTGTGAGCTTTCACACACTGAGATTTGGATTGAGGAAAAGAGGGTGCAATTCAATCTAAGGTCCAAGGGACTGAATTTCCCCCCCTAGTGGACAGTTTACAAAATGTCCCTGCAGTGCCTAGCATGTGAAAGTTACACTATCAGCTGGACAATTTGTTTTTTCTTTTTACAAACAATAACTTCCTTTCTAAAATGTATCCCTGTGTGTCAACATGTGCAGTGAATGGTGCTTGGGATGAATGGACACCCTGGAGTCTGTGCTCATCCACATGCGGCCGTGGTTATCGCGATCGTACCCGCACATGCAAGCTGCCCCAGAATGGAGGAGAGCCTTGCCGCGGCCCTACAAGACAAACCAAGTTCTGTAACATTGCTGTCTGCCCTGGTGAGTCAAAAAGTTTGAGTCATTGTTTTCCCTGCTGACTTATTGATGCATAAACACTATAATTTAAAAAACATCACCATCATAAACAGCAATTGCAGTGGCAGGTTGACATTACATCTGACGCACCAACAGAATGAAATCCACTTTGGGCATTAGTCAGTGACTGTATAATAACTGCTGGTGACTCATCGTTCTCACGGTCACTCAGTACATTACAAGTTTAGTTATTTCTTACTCTGACACCTACTTGTGTGATGAGGAATTTAACTCATTTTAAAGTTACAGCTGAAGTTTGCACAGTTAGTTTTTTGCTTTTCCCACAGCACCTTTACCACATATGTGCCTTTACTTAAGAACTGTTGCAATTGCATGTCCCCATCAACGGATGTCTCTATGTGCCTCAGCTTGACAGGCTGTTAGACGAAATCATTACTGAGAGATGATTACACATTTAATTTGAAATTGAAAATCTCAGGGAAATGAGTCATCCTTAATAGACCATTTACCCTGATGACATTTTAAATTTCATCAATCTAACTTTTTAGGACTTTATTTGTGCTATATTTGTCTATTTTACCATTTTGGAAGGGAGCATTTAATAGTAATTGTGATTTTCCATTTACAAAGTGTTTTAATCTTTCAAAGCTGTTATATGGCTAAATTAAAATCTGGACTATGAAAAGGGTTTTCCTGTGCTCGGTTAATGTTCTTGCTCATTTATGTGTGTGTACCCTTTATAATTACTGCTTCGTTCAGCAGAAACAAGACTTTTCAATTGGTCAAGAATAAGTCAAGTTTAAAGACAGTGGATGTTTGAGGTTGATATACAGCCATGTTAAAAGTATCAGGCTCCAACTTTTTTTTCACTTCAACTAAGCTAAAGTAGGTCATATGAAATGTTAATAGCATCAGGGAGTGTGCTGCAAAGCCTGTGGCCCAAGGGTCTATCTTGTCCTTGCACTCTCTGAGCTCTTGTGTATATGTTCCTCTGCCTCCCTCTAGTGGATGGATACTGGAATGATTGGTCTGCCTGGAGCCCCTGCTCTACTTCTTGCTCTAACGGTACCATGCAGAGAACACGGGATTGCAATGGACCATCCTACGGTGGATCTGAGTGCCACGGCAGCTGGAAGGAGTCATCCAATTGCTTTCAGAAAGAGTGTCCTGGTAAAAAAAATAATAACTTCATGCCTAGATATTAGGTTCCCCATTTAAATAAATAAAGTATACATGTCACAGTCCAAAGTTCATGGTGGGAAATATTATCTGTTTTTAGTTGATGGACGCTGGCATCCATGGAGCACTTGGGGCAGCTGCAGCAAGACTTGCGGTGGAGGTATTCAACAGAGGCAGAGAGTGTGTGAAGGGCCTTTCTTTGGTGGAGAACCTTGCCCCGGTGAAAAGGGAGAGCAGAGACGTTGCAACGAGAAAAGATGCCCTGGTTAGTTACTCCAATGAATAGCAAAGGAAAATGGACAAAAGCAGCCTCGCTAAAATACAAACCAACAGGTCAATTGATTTTTCAACACATTGTCCTTTATCCATGTAACCTTTAGAGCCCCATGAGATCTGCTCAGAGCAGAACACAGGAGATGCTGTGTGGAAGAAAACCCCCGCTGGAGACATGGCTGCCATTTCCTGCCCTGCTGATGCCTCAGGTACAGTGGCAGCGAAAACAGTGATGTGTTTCGTCTCGTTTGCTTTAATGCATTTTACTGCTTGTAATTCCCATCATGCCAACTACAAGTACTTTCTTTCATTACTAGGTCTTATTCTGCGCCGGTGCAGTCTAGACGCTGTAGGCCTTGCTTCCTGGGAGAACCCAACTCACATCAAGTGTGTCTCTAAGAACTATGAGAATATTCAGATGCTGGTAAGCCCTGAAAACACACCCTATTTAAACTGACAAATGCCTCATTTGCTCTGATCTCTTATGGTTAATTGCCCTGCAGTGTAGTGAAATGAGCAAAAAGATTAAAAAGATAGATTCAGATTAACCTCTCAACTCTTCTCTAGTCAAAGGACTACATCTCCAAAGCGCAGATGGGTCAGAGTGTGGATGGGATTGCTGAGGTGATTTCACGGCTCAGATTCTCCTCTGATGAGGGGGCCAAGTACAGTGGTGACCTCCTGGCTGTCATGGAAATCCTAAAGAACACCACTGAACTCTACAAGGCAACCAGGTTGAGACTGAGCAATGCTGATGTTGAGGTGAGATAAAGTCTAGCTAGTTAGTTGGTTTATTTTTGACAATGTGTAATGTACTTTTTTTTTTCAAATGTCGTGTAGCACTCTCTCTTTCTGAACAAATATAGTTTCTAATTAAGCTGGATTTGGTATCTTCTTACACCTTTGCTTCAATTTAATCATGCAGAACTTCGTCCAGACCATCAGCAACTTACTAAAGGAGGAACATCGTGACAAATGGGAAGAAGCACAGCTGGTACGTGACAAGAGGGTGTTTGTATGACAGAGAGTCACAATGCATATGAGCAGTCTGCAGCTATAGCGTTGTTGTGGCGAGATGAGTGTGTGCAGAACTAATTCGGGAGAGAGTTGTTGGGATGTGTAAGAAAAGGGAAACATGTGGGGGAAAAAGGGGCAGATAGAGACGCAGTGAGTGGCGCATTTGTACTAATTAACTAACTAATCTTCCTAACATTACATTAGTAGGCAATGAGAGCTTGCAATTACAACAGAAACTAAATAAAAAATTGAGTAAATTAAGGTGCATTGCTTGACTAATTGTCTAGTATTGTCTAAATATTTAGAAATAAATTCCAGAGATGTTCTTAAAACTAAACACAACTTTTTTGATGGCCTTGTTGACACATTTGCTCACCACATTCATGGCATCTTGACAGTGTTCTTGCCAATGTGAGTGAAGAAACCAAGTTCTTTGAGAAAGTGAAAACTCCTGTAGAAATTTTTTTACAATCCGAAGCACATGCTGTGTTTGTGCAAAAATTGAAGGCTGTGCAGTGATCTACCAAGGCCACTGCAACAAAACCAAGAAAACACAAGGTGACAGTGAAAGAACGAAAGAGTGAGATTGAATCAGGGAGAATCACTACACCCACTTTGGAATCTGTGAGTCTCTATGCCATCCTACATACCAATGGCAGTTGTAAGGGGACACAGACAAGCACATCGCAGACAAGCACACACCTTGCGCCTACATCGCTGCAGTTCTGCGTCAGAGACACGCAAGTCAGCCAGCCCTCCCCTCCGCTGTGCGAGAGGGAGAGGACCAAAAAAAAAAAAAATTGAGTCTGAATGAACAGCCTGCCCATTTATGGCCTTAAGGAAGTTCTGAGGTTGCATAGCAGCAAGAAGTGTGGGTTTTTTCTTATTTTGCCATCCACTGCTGAGCACTCCGAAAGAGTAATACAAGCTGGACTGACGCAAGAATAAGAAATATGGGCAGGCAATCAATAAAGTTAAGCCATGCCTAAGTGCACAATTCAACCAACTGTGTAAATTGTACAAAATCAAACTATATGCCCTCTTTTTGACTGTTCCCCAATCTCTCTTTCCTTCTTCTTTTCTTTTATCCAGATGGGGGCTAGCATTAAAGAGTTCCTCCGCCTGGTTGAGGACTTTGTGAACATGATCGGTATGCAAATGAGCGGCTTCCAGGACATTTATGAAGTCACCGAGAATTTAGGTGAGCCCTAATTTCCTCTTCCAGCTGCTCTCTGCTCATGTGAAGACAGGATGATTTGTCCTTTCTGTAGCCAGTCTCTTAATCTCACCTAGTTAACAGAACGCCATCAGCTATATCATATTATTTGTGCCAACATGTTGTGCATTTAATCATCGTTTCTTTCACACAACACATTTTGAATGTGGCTTTTACACAAACGTTTGTGAGCAGAACGGTAAAGTTCTGAATCACTTGCTCAGACTATAGTGGCTGTTTTGGCTCTTTGAAAGTGACATTCTCACAGGATTTAGTGGGGAATGACGGCTCTGGTCAGACACACATGACGCATGAAACCAAAATGTCCTTGGCACCATTTGGCTCACTTCATTGAAGCCATTCTTCAACCAACATTGTGTAGGAGGACTTGACATCAAAGTGCTGTTCACTAACAAAGCATCTGTCTATCAAAATCGGTCTTTCTCAGTGTTGAGCATCCACAAGCGCCCGACAACTACAAGCTCCAACTTCACTTTCCCTCTGAAGGGCTGGAGGGGCATGTTGGACTGGGTCAGGACATCTGAGGAGAAGATTTCAGTGGCCCGTGATGCTCTGTCCCTTGATCAGTCTGGTAAGATTGAAGAAGCATACGTTTTTTTAGGGGACAAACTGACGTTTAGTGTTATGAATTTGAGTCTAAGCAGGCATTTTGTGTTTCTCAGATGGTAATGATGCTTACGTCACTGGCATCGTGCTCTACAGAAACCTTGCTTCTATTCTGTCTTTCCAGAGGTAATAACAATTTTTTTTGGCCTTGCATGAAATATATTGTATAGTCACAAGATGGCGCCAGTGGACTTACTACTTCTACACTTCTATTTTCCTCTGCATTTGTTCTCCCACTTGTTAATGTAATACCTCACAGAGTCCTTTAATCAAACATTGACTGTATTCATTCTGCTATAATGTGTAGTGTGCACTACACTGACTGTGAAATTTCCCCTCTGTCATCACAGTAACACCTCCCTGCTCAACTCCAAGGTGGTGACAGTGATTGTCAAGCCCACACCAACTCTCCTGTCATCCCCTGTTGAGATTGAGTTCCCTCACCTCCACAATGTAAGTCCCTAATGGTTACCCATGCTAATGGAGCTCTCTGAAAAATATCAGCTCCCCTCTGGGTGTTTGCTCACCACACCGCACAGAGCCTGACATTTTGGTGACATTTGCAGCGACACAGTGACTTTTACTTATACTTGTGTAAAGTGCAACTCGCCAAAGATCACAGCACAACCAAATGGTCAGTCGACAATTAGAACTCGTCTGCAGTAATTGGTCTTTGCAGCTGACGAGAAACTATGTTTACTTTGGTGCTTAAATAATGGAGGGGGGGCGGTAGGCAGGGGCATGGCAGCAAGGTGTTGCATCTCACACATTTGCAGTATGGTGTCTCAACCTACACATTTCCCTTGTCTGCAGAAATTCCTCACTAACTTCTCCATCTGCCTCCTCTTTATAGGGCACCATGAATGAGACATGCCTCTCATGGGATGAGAGTGAAACGTGAGTATTGACCACAGTTGTTTTTCTTCCCAAATGAGCATCTAACCATCACTCACACCTATTTTGTACTCCTGAGTGGGCTTGTCAGTCGATCTTGCACTTGCTGGTGATCCCTCTGTTGCTGACTATGAATATTCAGCAACCCCCCAAACTCATCAGAGAGAGACAAATAATGTTTTAGCCATTGTCCGTGTCAGCCATTTTTGACAAGTAGGACAGTGCAATGTCGCAGCATGTTGGCCCATCTCTCTTCAGCTCCCTGACATAGTTACAGCTTTGCACACAGGCTTAACAAATGACAAGCCCCAGGATCCACAGTGGTTCTAGCTGAGTGACACTTCGATCTAACATCTCCTGCATCACTTAAAATGAACCTCATCCTAAAGAGAGAAAATACACAGCTGACATTTATGACCTCATTACATACATCATTAATCATTGCGTACCTATAGGTCACAACGTAGAATGCCAATATAAAGACAATGGCAGCACTTCCCCCTCGCTTCTCGGTCATGTTCATATGTCACTGCAGAGGTTAATGGCTATTGCGCTTGGGAGTTCTTAAAAGATGCTTACATGCATTTGAACTATTATGAAAGGAGCTTCTGGTGGTCTGGCTTAGAGCCCCGGGCCCACTCTGCCCTCACAAAGAATACACAGGTGGACCATTTGCATTTAGATAGATTTGTAAAGGTGTGGAGGACAGATGAAAAATGAAAATGCACCTGTACCCAAAACCCTCCATGGCATTATACAACAGACAGAGTCAAAGCATAAGCAAAAGGAAAAATGAGTGAAAGGAGAAAATGTAATCAACTCATATACCTTCAGACGGGGTGGTGGTGTGTCTCCACGCAAATTAGATTGATTTCTGACAGTGGATGTGATTATTATCAGGATGGAAACATTACAAATGGCAGAGCAGCAAGCTTTCTCTCTCTGGCTGATGGAAGAACCTGGGGGTCAGTGCTTGCTTGCAGAGCTGCATATGTTTGAGAGAATTCTGATCACACGAAATGCTCCATTAGCTCCTCCGCCAATGAACTTTGACTAGATGGATTCAGATAAAATCTTCTTTTTCTGTGATGTGAAAGAAAAAGATAGGAAACAAATAACAGAAACCACACATGCTTCACCACACAATATTGAACCCATCTGCATGATATTACAACTTAAGCATTGCACATGGCAAACAGTATAGCCAGGCCTAGATACATACATGCCATTTCAGTTAAATGCCAGGATCATTGTCCCTGCAACCATCAACCCGTGACACTTTGCAACAGGCCAGACCTGCTGGCTATGATGCCCCACTGTATTGACGAGTCAGTCAGAGCCTGAGGGTGCTTCTCGGTACCTTATCATCCTCTGTGCTCTCCAGCATCTGGTGTAAATGCTGCTTAAATCTGAGCAAAATACAGTCGATTCAGTGATTTGCAGAAGCCGATCTGTCATCGGACAATTATTTAAGTGCATCTCATTTGAAAGATTGCCTCAGTAAAGCACTTGTTATTGATTTTGCTTTCTGTTTGTAATGTTATTTATTTTTAGTCTAATCAGGATTAGCACGATATAAGTGATCTTAATAGGAGCAAATATTGCACATATATAAAGGAAACAACACTTTCACATGCTACACAAATGCATTGCAATGTAGTTTGATTGCAATTTAAAAATACACACAATTTAGCTTGTCTCCACATTGCCCTCCTTACTCTTCAAAAGGAACACGTTGTCCTTTGTTCCCAATGCATTGGCTAAGTATTGGCAATAATCTCATGTCTACTGAGGAAAGATTAACCATAACAAGAAATGATACAGATTATGTTGATGATGACATTCACGAAGGCCAATCCTCATTAATCACGGTACAGATGATTATTAATCATACAAAGGTAGAAGCATCAACGCAGTAGAATCAACAATGATAACAACTTTCCACCTCAAATATTATATAAAATAATATTATTTTTTTCTCTCACTGGGTTACAGAACTAATACTTCAAAAAAAGCTAAAAATAATATGTATTTGTGTGAACTGATTTATTTCTAATCCAATCCTGCCAGGCACATAAGTAGGATTTGCTAAACATACATTTTCTGAATCATATATATATGTCAAAACATTAATATACATTAACACGAGAGGTTTGTCACATCTCTCCTTTCCTAACCCGTCGTTGCCTTTCCCTCTCCTTCCTTGTGCAGCTCTTCGCTGCTTGGCTCTTGGTCTGCTCGGAGCTGCAGAGCGGTCCCCGTTCATTCATTCAGAACCAAATGCGTGTGTGACAACCTCTCCACCTTCGCCATTTTAGCGCGCATCAACTTCGACTCGGTAAGTCTTTTGTCTCTTCGCAATGTGAGCATGTTTGTGCAACTATACATCTTAAATGTTCTTGCTGCAGTGTGAACGCATTATTACTTGTTGTTTTTGAGTGGTTTGCTGTAGCGTTGCCTGCCAGCACCTCTTTGTCTCCGTGCAGGTGCAGCGGATCACAGAATTGCAGCCTGGTTATTATTATTTTTTTAATTAAGGGATACAATCCATTGATATGCAAGAATTGCATGTAAGATTTAAAAAAAAATGAAAACAGTGTGATTTTCAGTCTGGCATGTCGAACTTGCACGAGCTTGAGAATTTGAATATTACTCATCTGCTTTCTATCAGCTGCATAATTGACAATGCATTTTATCGCAACAATTGGAACTAGCTCGTGAAGAAACTTTAATCCCAAAATATTAACTGAATCGCTCAACATGACTCTATGGCCATTGTGTAATGTTGGGGCTGAATTTAATTTCCACTTATGCATGATTTTCAAATATGCGTCTTTAGTGTAACTATAGACAGTTTGTGCAGAAACCGGATGCTTTACCAAAGTCTATGATTAGGCTTCGTTGTGTTTCATGCGCAAAAACAATGTGTGATTTTTCCCCTGTAGACTGTGTTGCTTCTAAAGCTGCTCTCTCTCCAGTTGCCGTGGTAACGGCTTCTGCAGCGCAAACTCGGCCTGTGTGATTTCTGATAACTGGGATGCTGAGGGGGAAAACACACACACACACACACACACACACACACACACACACACACACACACACACACACACACACACACACACACACACACACACACACCGCCCCCTCCCCTCTAATCTAAACAGCCCTCGAGGAGAAAAGATGGTCTGTCCATCTTTGATATGCATCTGATTGCTGCTGCAACAAAAGCAACCACCAGATGTATTTTATTTTGAGGAAATGCACATCCTAAATGTGTATTTTGTTACCTTATTTAATTTGTAGTGATTGACCCAACAGTTTATGAATTTGGACTGCAGTATTTTTCTGCTGCTAAACCCATTCTCTTTCTTCTTGTTCTTTCCTTTAACCTGTTATTTAGATCCTATTGATTTGTCTTGCTGTTGGTAGTCTGAAAAGTGCCTTCCATATTTGTTACCCTATAGGATGCTCCTAAACCCTATTTTCACCCTCCCTCGAAAGAAATAAGGCAGCTGCGCTAATCATTCTGTCTGCCAATATTTCTGAATTCTCGATTGCATCCATCCCCTTCCTCCTCATCCTTGTCCTTCTTCCTCTTCGGCCACAGCAGCAAGGTTAAAAATGCCGGGGAGGCGGACCAATGCCATGCATTGGTGGGTCCTCCTCTCTCCCTCCATCCTTTGATGTGTACTGTTGACATTTTTAATAACATCTTTGTGCAAACCATTAAGAGGAGCACCGGTGAGAGGCAACAAGAGAGGAGTGTGAAGATGTGAAAAACATTCAGATACTGCAGTGTGTTAGCTTTCATTGGATGTGGACTGCTTTCAGGACTCGTGTAGCATCATGTGTGTTGGAAACATGATGGTCCAGCGGGAGCAGTCCACAAAGTTAGTGCAGCAGATGCCCTTGACCACTTGGGTAAACATTAAAAAAAGCTGAAAAATGCATATTATTAAGGGTTTCCATTCACTTCCTTTATGTGATTCAGACTTGGTGAAAATGAGAACATGTGATTTAGTCAAGGACAGGCAGAAGACATGCCTCACATTTAGGTCAAGCATCAACCCAGATATGGAGACTGGGAGGAGGGGAAACAGAACAAATTGTATCACTCGTGTTATTCCTCCCCCCCACAAATTTTGGTGAAGGCTGAAGCAAAAAGACAGCTCACTGCTCGAATATCTACCATCTGCTTTGGTCAATCTCTAAAGTAGTTGGATAGATTTTGGAAGAAATTTGCCACGCTAAATTAGGCTTTGGCTGCCGCAGGCCAGACTTCACCAGCTGTGGTTTGATATCAGTGTATGATTGAGAAGTGAGAAAATCCTGCAGGTCTCAGTGTTGTAGCTTTTGAATTCAGAGACACTATAGACAATGGCAAAAATAGTAGAGGCCATGCTCCACATACACTTGAACAATCATAAATTTAAAAAAGGCCAAATTTGTGCCTATTTCTTTACCCTCTGTCTCTGTAATTTGATACGTGCTGGTTTATTATATTTTCGGGTATTATCATTCACCTTTTGGAGGCACTTAGCCCTTTGTCATCTGTTCTCCTCTCAACACCTTTTTAAACATATAATAACAGCATTTGCAAATGAGGACTTCTTCATCTATGGTCCAAACAAGTTTTTTATCCACTTCACATGCTTTGTGGTGATGACAGCTCTGTCAGAGGTGTTAGATTAGCTCGAAACCTTATTAAAGCCATTTGAGTAGGTGTGAGATAGACAGAGATTAAGAACAGTGAAACCACCACAATTAGCTGCTGAGGGGTTGTAGGTGTTTGCCAAGCCACAAGGTCTTTGATTCAAGTCTCAAGGAGGTGAGATTTGTGTGTGCAGCAGTGACCACTCTGACCTCCAGGTGAATGAGCAGCAGGAAAAACGGGCAAAAGACGATCACTTCTCTGTGTCCTCCACAAGATGTTTGACCCCCAGCCTGTTGGATACATGGGGCGGGCACGCTGCTGGCAGGGGCAAGTGCTAAGCTGCTGTAAGAGATCGGAAGGGCAGGCGATGGCAGATTAATGCACGTGTGATAATGGTCCACCTGTTCACTCCTGCAGGGATAGAGAAGGAGCAGCTGGTTGGCACAAAAAACACCAACACAGTGAGCAAATGTTAACACACCGCTAAATTGTAGAGAAAAAAGGAGCTGAAGAAGTCTGTCAGTTGGAAGGTTACAGTAGTAGTTCGGGATATTGACTGAATACAGCCCTGAGGTACCCATGGGATTTGATGCGCCCCCTCCTTGTTTAGCTTAGAGAGATATATGTGCAGTATCCTCCTCGCCTCATTTGCTGACTCAAAAGCTCAATAGACAAATTCAATTGCACTGACCATTTGTTTAGTTCCATCTTTCTGACATGTTCACCTTGGGGTCACCTTGCCTCAGCCGTGGCCTAATTGTGCCATTCATCCGTTTGCCTACAGGGAGCTGTCTGCTTTCCCAGATAGGGCACAGCCGGAGGTTTCACTGGTGTATGCATGTGGATCTCAGTGCTGGTTTCCCTCTGCTCACGTGTGCATATGTGTTGGCAATCAGATCTAAGAGGCATTTTTGGTCTTGTCTCCTCTCTGTAGATCATGGACAAGGCACTGCTCCCATCCGTGACTCTCATCGTTGGCTGCGGGGTCTCCTCTCTCACCCTGCTGCTCCTCATCATCATCTATGTCTCTGTGTGGAAGTAAGTAACCCTAGGAGCAAAATCTGCCCGTGGTAGCCTCTAACGATATGGACTGTGTGCTCTGGTGTCTCTCTTCTCTACCTACTCATATCTAAACTCATTCTTTCCCTCTCCATTTTCCAAACTCCAGGTATATCCGCTCTGAGCGCTCCGTTATCCTTATCAACTTCTGCCTCTCCATTATATGCTCAAATGCTCTCATTCTTGTCGGACAAACTCAGGCTCGCAACAAGGTAGGGCACTAATGTGGTCAATTCTAACCTTTCTTGCAAATCTCTCTGAAACTCACCTTGGGAACTTTGAGAGTAGCAGCACGACTGACACAGATTTCCAATCTTCTTGCCTTTTGGCTCCCACAGGTGGTGTGCACTCTTATTGCTGCTTTCCTGCACTTCTTTTTCCTCTCCTCTTTCTGCTGGGTGCTGACAGAAGCTTGGCAGTCGTACATGGCTGTCACTGGTCGTCTCCGCAACCGCATCATCCGCAAGCGTTTCTTGTGCTTAGGCTGGGGTAAGAGCCCCTTTCTTTAATTTTATCTGTCTTTTCTGCACCTGCCTTTACTCTGTGATTTTTCAAAATATTTGTCTGCTCTATCTGACCTGTGCATTATTTTATCTTTCAGGCCTTCCTGCACTGGTGGTAGCGGTGTCTGTGGGTTTCACAAAAGCCAAGGGATACGGCACTGTTAACTAGTAAGTCTTGTCTCAGCCTTCCACTTTTTCACTGTCCATTTTCTCTGCATATATTTTCCAAAAACTCTTCCCTTTGCTCAGTAATTAATATTCTTCCTTGTTTGTAGCTGCTGGCTTTCTCTTGAGGGTGGACTCCTCTACTCCTTTGTTGGCCCTGCCGCAGCTGTTGTGCTGGTTAGTAGTCTGACTTTGACTTTGCAGTCCATCACATTACTTAGTCTGTTTGGAAATGCAATACTCACGTTACATTGTCTCATCCATGATCTTTTTGTTTCTCTGCAACCAGGTGAATATGGTCATTGGTATTCTAGTCTTCAACAAGCTGGTATCCAAGGATGGCATCACCGATGTAAAGCTGAAGGAGAGAGCTGGGTAGGTCTTATTGATATTCTCTGTACACCAGAGTATTGTGCTTATCACCCTCATCAGTCTTATAACAGGTATATTGATGCTGTGCTTTGATATCAAGTCTTACATCCTAACAACAGGAGAGAACAGAGCTTTGCCTGTGGAGACACGTTGCAGCCTGTGTGAGCCTGTTGTACTTAATCTGCTGATTTCTCACCCAATAGTGCATCACTCTGGAGCTCCTGTGTGGTTCTGCCTCTCTTGGCCCTCACCTGGATGTCCGCTGTCCTGGCCATCACCGACCGGCGCTCTGCCCTTTTCCAAATCCTCTTTGCCGTCTTTGACTCTCTTGAGGGTTTCATCATTGTCATGGTTCATTGCATCCTGCGTAGAGAGGTAACCAAACCTTTACATAAGAAAAAATTATAGGTATTAAAACTGAAAGGAAAGTTTTTTTTTTCTTTATGAGTTTTTGTGAGCTTTAGTTTAAACACATACTCTTCCTTATATCCATTAGGTTCAAGAAGCTGTTAAGTGCAGAGTAGTCGATCGCAAGGATGACGGCAATGGAGACTCTGGCAGTTCTCTTCACAATGGCCACACCCAGCATATGGTGAATTTCTTGGCTTATTGCCCTTTTAATGTCTTGAGTGCCTCATGCATTTTCCCCTTAAATGAATATGTGCATACATTAGGCATTGATAGAACTTTTTTTTCTTTTATCAGCAGTCTGATAACGAAAAGGACGGAGATTCAAGCAGACAAGGTAAGCCCCTTTTACATCAACCTTTTCCTCTTACTCCTAATCATTTTTCCATTTGCATTTCCATTATGTGAGCCTTGCACTTAAAACCTCTGATCATGCATAAAAAGAGAACGCATTTATAAATCTTTTAGATGCTGCTTGTTTTTTGTTTTTTTTAACTGTGACCCTTTTTCTTAAAAGGAATGAAGAGCTCCTCTGAAGAGAAAATGCCTCCTCCTCAGCTTCCTCTTCCTATGGGCTCCAACTTCCACACCCTCCCGTCCAACCCTAGCAAGAGCCACATGCAGGCAGTTCCTGAATATTCCAGCCACACCCTTACCCTGAAGAGAGAGAAGAGCCGACTGGCTGGAGGAGTTGACCCATCCTGCGGGAAACCTGTGTACGTCTGCGAGGGGGAGCTTTTCAAGCAGCTGGATGCTGATCTCGCTCGGGTGCAGGCAGAGGGCAGTGTCTCTGATGGCAGCGGCTACGTCCTCATGCCCAACACTACCTCCACCTTAAGAGCCAAGCCTAAAGATGACATGACAAAATACAACATAAGTGTAGACCAGCTGCCACAGGCCAGACTTATGCACCTTGGTGGGCCTTTTGCCGAGCCTCAGGCTGCCTTCGGGATGAAGTCCATCCCCCCTGACCAGGTCAGCGTCTCATATTCTGAGAGAGATTCACCCATCCAGAACATCCACAACATCTCCAGTGAGTCTCACATCACTCACAGCAGCCTGGAAAACACCTTCGAGTCCATGAATTCCATGATGTCCAAGAGTGAGACCATCTCCACTCTGTCCATGAGCTCCTTGGAGGTAAGACTGAGGGAAATACTTGCAGAATAGTTGTTCAAGCATCTATTGTACATCTGAAACTAAACCGACTTTCTTTGTCCTTCATTTTCTTTGCAGAGACAGAAATCTCGTTATGCTGAGTTGGACTTTGAGGTAAATTTTGTTTTAACACTGCAAATTATAAAGATTATGAATGAGGTGCATTATATATGAAATATGTGAGAGCATGCATTTTGAGAGTAAAATTACTTTTTCGTCCTGCAGAAAATAATGCACACAAAGAAACGCCACCAGAACATGTTCCAGGACCTAAACAGGAAGCTACATCACGCTGAGAAAGACAGAGAGTCTCCTGCTTCTGACAGCAAGGTAAAACATCATGATGATATGCTCTTCCAATTCCATGTACATGTCCAGGAAATGCAAAGCAACCCAGATAAAGAGTAAAACGGGAAATATAACAGAGGCAGCTTTAATGTAAAACAATTCTTTGTGGAGATTATAAAGCACTTACCAACTTGTGTATTGAACTGTGGTTGCCATTACTTTGAGGTCACTTGAATAAGGATTTATTTTCTTCCTTCCTTCTTACAGTCTGTGAGATGGAGTGTGTCTTCGGGGGGAAGTGACAAAACAAACCACAGCGTGAGTGTTTATGTACAACCTCACAATTTCAAAATGTACTGCCTTTAGTCGACACACCATCAGATATTACCCTTGCCTCAAGGAGGAATAATTTCCCAAACAAACCATATGACTTTCATCATAAAACAATCACTTCTGATGTAACTGAGCCCAAATAATGTTCATTAAATAAGGACTTGGTCTGAGCTTATGAGTTACACCAGTGCTAATATGGTTCCTCTTTTTGTGATTTAACAGGACAAACAGCAGGCTCCTTTGGAGAGGCCATGGGAGGGAGTCCGGGGAATACCGCAGTCACCCCCTGCATGGGTACGCAAAGACCTGGAGCCCCTAGCTGCCTCACCTCTGGAGCTGCACTCTGTGGAGTGGGAGAAGTCAAGCACCACTATCCCACTAGTGGGACAGGACATCATTGACTTGCAGACAGAGGTCTGAGGGGGAAAAGGGGGGCTAGCGAAGCCACCTGATTTCACCTCAAACACCTTTTTGGTTTGGGAATGGGATCCTGTTAGGATAGAGTAGAGGAAACCAAGAAAGGGAGAAAGCAAGAAAGTAGATCCCAGAATCTAAGTCTTCAAACCCTCAGATCAGGAAAGAAGGGAGATAGGTAGAGATTGAGGAGTGTGGGTGATGGGATGTTTAATGTAGCTTCTCTGTGTGTAATCTGAGCACCTCATGTCAGAGTGTTCTAACGGGCAAAGGGATAGTAGAGCGATGAATGGTTTCCATGGACCAAGACTGGCTGTGGTTCCATTAATGCTTCACCGGGAGTTTCCTGGCCCTTTCAGCCTGGGTTCCGAAGATGTGGTCAACATGTCTGTGCTTCTATTTTCCTTCAACTCAACTTTGGAGAAAATTTTAATAACATTTAAACGGTGTGTTCTCCCTGTTTCTCGGGAGAAACAACTGGAACTCTTGGCTGCTTCTCTTCCAGCCAAGTTACCTTCCAACAAAGGCGCAAGAGCATAAGGGACAAGTTTCATGCTTGGAGTCCAATACGCTGCATTTGGTAGATGGGCACACACATTTTGGTTTTGTGCCATGGGTTGTTTTATTTTATATTCTCAGTTTGTGTGTTTATTTGTTCTGCTTCCTATTTGGAACTGCTTCAATAGAGCTGTACTGAGAAAAAAAACTCCTCTAGCAGAGAACAGGCTTAATCATGCTTATAGTGCTTCTCACTGATGTTGCCACCATGGTTATTATTATTACAATGATTATTATCTGTGATTTGATTATCATTGTTATTGCCATTATTGAGTTTCCAGCCTTAATTTTAATTTTTCATTCCCCTCATGACTGTCAAACAAGAGTTATTGTTTGTTGAGCTGTGACCTACAATATTAGGTTCCAAAAAATGATTCAGTGCATCTGCAGTGTGTTGTGAGCCCATATGGACTGCATTGGGACAAACATACTGAGTGGTGATGGAGGTAGTGGTTAGCTACCCAACATGTCCTGGTTTCTCCAGCATTTTGCTTTGATACCAAAACACCAGCACTAGGATGAACACAGACTCTCACTCTGTAAGAGCAGTGCACCCTGGAAACCGCTAGGTGGAAATACGAGAAAGTGGGGGATACCACCCCCTCAGCTGGCACAAGAAGTAGGCTCTTCCATGTCATGGATGTGGACTGGAGGACTCTGTGAGACCTTACATCATCGCCCTTTTGTTTCTCAGCCTTGCAGGACTCTTGGACCAAGCAGAGGCTCCTGGCGCTGGTATGACTTCCAGTACAGCGTCAGGTCCTCAAGACTTCAACACATTTGTGTTTTTAGCCATCAGTGTGAAATGGTGCAATATGATGGGTGCTTGATGCTCAAGCAAGACTGATATTATGATTAAGGCAGAGTTTTTTCCTACCAATATTTCAAAACTTTTATACCATCTTCCTCATATTTACAGAGCAAATAGATGCTTTATGAGAATATTGTATAACAAATCTGTATTAGTAATTCAAGGAATTTATATTAAGACTCCATATTTGGAGCTCTGTGTGACAGGTAGATAATTGTACTTCTATAAAGCAAACATCATATAGAATGAATGATAGCCTATGAATATGTCTAAACTGTGCATCAGGATGTTTTTCATTACTCTCTGCTGTGTAGCAATGGGTAATTAAACCTCATGTCTTCTCTAACAGTATGTTTTGATAATCTTGTCAGTAACTCAGCAGTATGTACTACCAGCTAATTCCCCTGTCCCTTCAAATCCCCCTGTCCTCCCCACAGCCCGATTCATACCTTACCTCGAGTTACTTGTAATGAATACCCATTTGTATTTTCTTGTCACTACTTTGTTTTTTTATGTTCTGTTTTACCTCCTGTAAGTGTACAGTTTTCACAGCACAAAAATGAATGTGACTTATTTCTAATAAAAAAATGTTATATTACAATAAGAATGTGATCATCATTTATTGACCAGTGAACATATTCTAGTATTAATGTAATATGTCTCTGTCTGTTTTCTGAAAATGATATTTATACCTAGATTAAAACATAAAGTAAAAGTGAGATAAGAAACAAACTATCTGCAATATCTGCAATACGGAGACAAAACTGGCTCAGATCAGTTGAACTGGTGCCACATTAAAGCCTCTGGCAAACATTTCACACCCTAAATATAGATGTGGTTTGCAGGTATAAAAAAATCAACAATCCCACCAAGATGATAAAAGTGTAATTCTCCTCTGTTCTATTTTCATGCTTAGCAGGGATGCAAATCATTACAGAGAAGAGAAGATCTATGAAGTTTAATAATGAGAAAACAAACACATTTGACAGGGGCCAGAATATGATTTTGATGTCTGCAAAAATAGAAAACGTACTCAGCCGTTTAAATGTAGTTTTGCCTGCTTTGTCTGCAGCATTGCTACTCTGTTTTCTCGGTTCTTCATTATATTGTTTTCGGATCTCCATTGTGTGTGCTGTAATTCTGCTGCAAGGCAGAAAAAAGATTTACATCATCCATTTGTTAAGCTCTGCTCAATTTTGTAGGGTCAGCTGGAGAGCAAACTAGCTTCTGCGCAATTGGTGCCATTTTTCACTGCGTTTTATGTTTCTTACCATATCACATCATGTGCATCTTTTTTTTTTTTGTTGTTGTTGTTGCCTCTGAATATTTTTCTGCTAATTCATTTTTACACCAGATGTTATTTATGGAATGTCTGTGCAATCTGCTCATGACAGCTTAAAGCGCCAATCTTGGACCCTGTTTTGAGGCATGTGAAATGTGACTGAAAATAGACCACATGAGTCACAGTGGTCTTCCCTCAAATTTTCTATATCCTTACTGTCATGACCCAAAGCTAGTTCTAATCAGTGAGGAAAACAAAGAGGCACTGACAGAGAAAATGTTAGATTTTGCTCATTTATCTAAATGCACAAAAGTCTTAATCCTGTTATTTGTTCACATAAAAAACATGAATGTTGCATGACACAAACTGTCTCCATCTGTTACACTTCATCAGGGTAAACAACTTCACCTAAGGGTGCAAGCACTGCGATAGTACATACTGTACACTCACATGCACACATAAACACACAGTATAGATTGTATGGAGCTATATAAAGACATTTATCTATAAAAGAGAATATTCACAAGCACACAGATTCTCTTTCTTCATCAGCCATTAAAATTCAAATCCAATCCAAACCACATTAATCAGTATATGCAGATGTAGACTTTCTCTGTGAGTGCATGAATATTAGCATGTTTGTGTGCTTGTGTGTGTATGTGCGTTGTGAAAAACAATGTTAATAGCCTCCTGAAGATGTCGATGGCAGCCTACCCCTCACCCTCTAACACACACACTTATGCATATGCACAAGCCCTAATTCCCATCTCCCCCCCTACCCTCCCACCTCTCCCAATGTGAAATCCAGTATCAATTAGCACCTTGCTGGCAGAAACAGCAAGGCCCTGCTGTCTCTTAATTGAGGGCTGTTGCTATAGAAACAACAGATGCTCTCCCTCAAGAGGGATGATAGGGATAAGGTCTTTAAACTCCTAAAGAGAAGTACAAAAACATAAAGAGAAGATGCTATGTATTTCTACAGGCAGTAATGTATTCTTAATGATTGTCAGCAGTACATGCAATTATTGCAATTATCAAGTGTGAATTAATACTGGATTGTTCGTACCTCTTGTATCATTAAGCTTAAAGGACAGCTTTACTATGGCTTTAGTTTACGGTGTAAATGTACATTTATACTTTTAAACTTTCCTCTGACTTCCCTATATTTGAATATTTCTCTGCTTCTAGCTGAAAAACGCCTCCAGATGACATCACTTGGAAGAGTTTTTCCATCATTAGGAGTTCAGATTATGATGGGGGAGGTTTGGAAAAGCAGGTTGACCACGATTACAAACTTCATAGTATAAGCAACAAGATAACATTTGAACTAAGGTTCCTCCAAGTGATGAGGCAATTTTTTAGCTATAAGTAGAGAGACACTTATTTGTAGGGAAATCCAAGAGAAGTTTGATGGCATTCAATTAAATGTACTACTCAAACTAGAACCAGATGAAGTTCGGTATCAGTGAAGGCACCCTTTAATGAAATTAAAGTAAAAGTTTGAATAACTTGGTTATCTTATATCTTGATTAATATCTTGATTCAAATTTTTATTTCTAAGTTTACGTATACATTACAAACGGATCTCATCCTATTGTAGTTATTTGTACTCGTAAAGAACTGCAATCAAATGGGTTATAGTTGAGTTAGCAAACATCCTAAAGCAAACTACTCTATCTCTACCAAAATGATTCCAAAATACTGTTTTTAGACTGACAATGTGCTCCCAGTAGAGCGAGTAGAAAAAAATGCAGATTTTTTCCATCATGATGCCCACTGATGTCTAGCTCAACATCAATTGATATGCAAAACCCTCATCTTATTCCTGAAATTGTCAGTGACTGTGTGACCGAACGGCCTATGTTTCAACTCTCTCTGCAGCTCTCTGCAAAGCACACAATACTCCATTGTGAACAAAGAGCAAAGACAAGCCTGAGAAAAGCATTGAAATTAAAAAGTGGCTTTGGCTGTCTATGCATGAAATAAGTAATTATGCCACTGATGGCATTCGTCAATTGCATGACAAATGTGCAGAGTTTTACAAATTGTGACATTTTATCGAAAAAGCTGAAAAGAAACAGAGATGAGAAAAGTGGTTTTACAATTAAAGGATTTTAAGTTTGGATAAAATCAGTGCAAGTAGCCAATGACTACAACCTTTAATTTAACTGTGCAGTGAGTATTACCTGCTCACTCACTGGTAACGTAAATATACAAAGTAATGACATAGCATCTTCTACAAACCAAAACACAATTTCATGATTAAGTTCTACTGCGTCCAATTTATGAACTGTTCTCATCTGTTAAAAATGCAATAAAATGCATTGTTACAAATGTAACAATAAATGTGAAATAAAAGTGAAATAATATTCTTAATATTTACTATGTTATTAATCAAACAATCAGGTACATACAAAAAGTGATTACCTTGTTCTGTGTCACAATGTGTTTGTTACAAAACTGTGCTGATTTCAAGTCCTTACGTGGGAACAAAACATCCCCTGAACATTAACTACATGCATTGTTTTCAGCTGTGGCGCAGCATGTCCTTCAGCTTAAATTATGCTCTTGTCTTCCAGAGAATAATGGCTCTAAAAGCAAGGATCTGAGACACTTAAAACCTCTGGCCCGTCTGCTTCTGGCAGAAGATTTTCCCTTGAATGTCAGTAAGTATTTAAAGCAATCACAGTAACAGTAACAAGGACCAGAGCTGATATATGGTCTCTCACTGACATGAAATAAGCACTTACACATATCTCTAAGAACTATGTGTGTCTGTCTCAGACACAGACACACCCTTTTTTTTTTGGCACTTCCCCTCCTGACTGAGGCTGATAAAGGATCACTGTGCCCCCATGTGGCTTCTTTACCTGACAAAAAGAATGACAAAAACCCAGATGTAGTGGATTACAGCTGTGATTGTGCGTCATAGCTAAAGGCCAGCAGTCTCTTGAGAATGGTTTCCTGGAGGGTATTAGCACTTTCAGATCGTATGCTAACTCCAGGGATTGACTGGACTCGGGAAGGCTAATGACCAGCCTCGGCACTGATGGAATTCAGAGAACTTTAATATTAAAGTGAATCGGAGAATTTGTTCAATAAAATCAGGGGGAGCCTTGGCCGAGGCTTCATGTGTTCACAAGTGAGTGAGTCAGAAGTAAAAGGCCACATGAGCAAAAACCAACAAAATAAATTAGGGGACACAGAGACACTGGACATTGCTTCTTTAAGATATTATATAATTCACAGCCATGCTATCTGCATGACTCTAGATATGAAATTTGGTCTGTCAGTACACTTCAGTGGACAGCCATACTATTTTGCAAAGACATTCATGGCCCCCTTATTTGTCCTTATGATCATGGTCTACTGCCTTTCCCTTTAGCAGCACTGTTAGGTCTTGAGTAAAATATCAATAGTTCAACTGCCTTGAAGTTTGGGTCACACACATCCATGTCCTAATTTGGGTGACTGGCATGTCCTTAGCTTTTCATTTAGTGCCCTCATTTTGTCTTGTAGTTTTTGTCTTAGACCAGATACCTGCACAACCAGTACCATTCTCATTACCTGAACTTGGTGCTAATATTTAGCAAATAATAGCACATTAACACTCCAAATTATGATAATGAACATGCCAAACATCACACCAGTTAGGAATGTTAGCAGGATGACATAAGCTTTCAGGTGAAAGCATCACTCACTGCATACACCCAGTACAGCCCAGTACTGCAGATAGCATGATGAGTAATCATGTTTCTGTACACGTGTGCCTTGCTACTTCAGTCCGTGAATGTACAAAGGGGGCAGTTATCATTACAACTGAGTCTAGCCTTTTACATATTATAGTGCAGCTACACAAAGGCTATGAGAGAGCAGGTTCACATTGTAATTTGTTTATTTAATGAGCCAATTCCACCTTTTAATTGCTGCGCAGCTGCTTATGATTCTGCTAAACAATTTTTTCCCACTGCTCCTTGTGCAAAACATGTTGTATGTACAGAACACAAAGAAACTGGACCCCTTTATCAGTCCTGATGGTCACCATGGCAACAGTGGCAACATCCAGGCAGCTCATGAGGATTATTAGCAACAAGGAATATGAGCACAAGCAGACTCTGAAGTCAACAGCCAGTAAAATGATTTTGCATGGCTACTGCTCCATTGTTTTGCAACATGGATTGATTTTAGTTGCCAGTCTATGAAGAAAATATTTTGGCAGTAAATGCAAAGATGTAAGTCTTAAGTTAATTAAGACTTTAAAATTGGTTTTCAGGTTTGAGAAGAAATGCAGTCAGTGCTGTCACATAAAAAACATTTAGCCTTAGGTCTAATTTAAGAGCATAAATATGACTGGACAGTAAGAAAAACTGCAATAACAAAAACTCAGTTCTTTGATGAAATTCACTGAGCTGGAATACTGCAGCACAGACAGCACACTATTTACTGCCCTCATGTAATGTTTAGAAACTTTTTTCATAACTGTTTATCTTCACAACAGCTGAAGGGCTAAGGGACCATAGTCCCTGTCATTTTGTGCTGTGCAGCCAATGTGCCTGTAGATGGTGCTGCAGGTTTCACCCTAGTGCTGCAGGTGTTCTGATATGTGCCTAAAGGACTGCAGCAGAAGTAAGATAACATGTTTATTTACATTTAGTAAATATGGGAAAAGCTTAAGTCAGATTTTAAAAATCAAGACAAATGGTGCTCTAAACTTTATTTTCAACACTGTGAAGTAATTTTGCAGCTTAAGTGCCACTGCTTCCTGGCAATGATGCTATTTGAGACTTTAGTTAGACAAACTGCATGTGTGTAAAAGAGACCAAGGAGTCAAGCAGTCAAAATAAATGAGGGTCTACTTTTCCAAGATATTTTAGCTTACAATTGCCTGCATTACAATTCTAATGCAGTTCAATTTCCATGTACTGCATGTTTGAGAATGCTGCATAAATCTGCATAAAGACAGAGGTTTCTAGGAAAAGAGTGCATTTAATTTCCTTATAAAGTGACTCTATGTAAACACAGTTCTATTACTTCTACAATATGTAATGCAATCCTGAACAGAAGGTTTGGTTGGATCCCCTGAGGCATATTAACACGTTTTTCCCTGGAGGTATGAATGAATTTCAGATGGGAGCGCTATTTCATCCTATTACTGATATGCATTATATCCACACATGTGGATTCATAAAGGACTGCACCAAAAAGGCTGTTAATGGAGCCATGAAATCTGATGTGAGTTCATGTTCAATGTCCTGGTGAATAATAATGCAAAAAACACTAAAGGGATACAAAATTGTAATGAATGACCTTGCAAGCCGAGGTTACGAAAATGGATTGTTCATATAAGAACAGTGTACCACATCTTGTTGTGTCCATGACCTTACTTTGTCTTTGCTCAGGTTAGCGCTGTTGCCAGGATACTATTTCCTATGGCAACACTTGAGCTGGCGAGGTGAGTCGCTCTGAAAGGATGCAGGTAACCGGCTGCTCTGTATCCCATAGACCGGAAGTCCGTACATGACCATCAAAAAAAAAAAAAACAAGCACACACACATTCTTCTACTCACAAACAACAACAGTCCTCAGAGTCCTTTCTTCAGTTTGAGTTTGGTGCCGTGGATGATATATTCACATGAGAAAAAGAAATACATTTCCAGTTTAACTCAGTCATGATTATTGCATCTTAAGGCAAATTTTACAGGTTATGACAGGAGTCTGTATATGCTTAGGAATAACAATATTCACCTAATTACTCCTACTAGCCATGTATTCGATGAATTTATTCGTTTTTTTTCTTACGGCCATAATTTAACATGTGATGAACACAGCAGTCAGCTACCTCTTTTGTTCAATAAAATTACTAGCCTGCAATATTCATTGTTCTATAGGAAACCGAATTTTCATTTTCTTTTGAAACAAATTGACAGCAGCACTTACTGTTTACCTTTATTTATTATGGATGTTATATGAACGATTGTATATTCCATTTTCATTGCAAAACATATCAGATGCTCTCCATCTGTGTGAGAGCATACTGCCACCATTTGTTGCAAGGGTGTTACTACTTCAGGTTTCACCTACTACTGTAGAAAACTATAATGTAATGTCTAAAATGTCTCCCTGAGTCTTACCGGAAGTAATCATCTTTACTGCAGAAAAAAACTGAGCAAGTAGTTTTTCACAGATGCTGTTTGTATCTGTTGCACAGTCCCTAAATTGTCAAAACTGTCTATATATTTACAGAAAAATAACTTTTATTAGAGCAGTTTTTGGCAATCCTAGTCCTCAACAACCACTGCTCAACTTGCTTTTCAGCTGCTTTCAATTGCTTTTACCCACACCTGATTACAAGCTACAGGTGATTTTAGTAAATCAGAAGCTGGAAGGTACCATTTCAGATGAGGGTAGAGTGTGGAAGACAAACTGATATCTGCTAGCTTCTGATTGATTGAATATACCTGTTAGACATAATTAGCAGTGGGTAGTGCAGATTTAGTTGGAAAAGTAGCAGAGAAGGGGTCTTTGGGGGATAGGATTTGAAAATTCAGCGGCCCAATAATTTTTCTTCATAAAGGCACTTTCAGGTTTTCATTATCAATGCTAAACCTCAACAGCTTAACAGGAAATGACACGTCATAACGTACAGCACCACGCCTACACTTTCTCATTGACCATTATCTCTGCTGGATTCAGATGATGAAACAGGATGTCAGGGAGAGTGAGCTCACACACACACACACATTGTGCTGGGGGAACCATTGTCTGTCAAAGAGGGCTCTTCATCAGTGGGACTCCATTGTGACTCATCTGTACTTAACACACACCTCCTCACTTTACTGTGAAAACCTTCCCTTTGAGCTCTGAGTATGTCTCGTCCAGCACTGGGTCTCATCCTTTTGAGTAATAGGCCCACAGTATAGGGATCTCAGATTGATATAGTGTCAGTACACAGTGAAATGCAACATCAATATGAGCATGGAAATAATTAGACAGGTCAGTGCTCACTTTTTGAAAATAACAGAAGATACAAATAGCTCAACATTAATAAAGAAGGAAGAGATGTGTGTACTGTACATCAACTGTTTTCGGCTTGTCCCTTCAGGGGTCGCCACAGCGGAACATGTGTGGGATTCGAACCCTTGGCCTTCTGCATCCCAACCCAATGCTCTACCACTGTGCACTGTATTGGTGCAGAACTTCACTGATCTTAATCTGCATATTATTGCATATTTTGCCACTGTTTATACGGCGCTCCACTTGAAATGTCCTTGAGTGAATGAATCAATGAATTCCCAATCCAAAACGATTTGGCTTTATGTTCTAATAACCAAATACAATCTCAGTACCACACAATTTGTTTCTGTTGAAAATCCATATGATGTAAAACCTTGTATTTCAAACAAGTACTCTGTTTTCCTTTTATAAACACTGAGTGGTGCCTTGCTTTACATGTTTGTGACTTTCTGATCACTTCTTAGCAGTAAGGAAGGCAAACACTGTAGTGGAAACTGAGACAAAGTTCAAGTTGCAGACCTTTATTAAGATTAATTTTAACTCTATTCTTTGTAACATTCTTTGTAACCTCCAGTCTTTTAGTCAATGATAAACGGAACAATCAAGGAACTGTTAGTCTGGTTCTAATGTTTCAGTTAGTCCAGTAATTGGTACTCAATGACACATTCCCTTTAAGTGGACATCCTGTATTATTTAGTAAATTACTGACTGGAGATCGGCCAAGCAAAATTGAAAAATTTAGTCACAACTTTTATAAATTTGGCTTTACTGTCAGCTGTGCAGAGCAGGTGTGCAGTTTTGTTACATACTGATACATGCCGCTTCATGAGCACACCTGCAAATCATAGGATGCCCCGGGTGGCCACGCCCCTATTAGACGCTTCACTTTAAATTCTGCCTTTTTAGGGAGAATCAGCAGATAACTCAAGTTGTCTCTGCACTGGTTCAGCTGTCAGCGATCATGTCCAGGTTTTTCCTGAGCGCAAACCTAAGGAGATGCATCCCTTCTCAGATTAGAATGGCATCGGATCAGGTAAATCATAGCGTTTCTGCAAACGAAAGACAAAAAGTCTGTGAAGCTAGTTAAGAGAACAAGCGGCTACCTTAAGTGTTGAAGCTTTACTTTATTGTGGTTGGTACTTTATTTATTTTTACTCTTAAAAAAATATCCAGTGAGAACCTAATTTTTAAGGACTGATTTTAGAAAAGTCGTATTTTTTTAACATTTGCATACAAAATCACAAAACTTAACTATGATTTTTTTTTTTTTTTTTTTTTTTAAATTCTGCTGCTTATTCTAGCTTGGGGAGCCAGGCAAGGGAGCAGGCAAAGGTGGAGGCGGAGGTGGTTCGGTGAAGGAAGCAGGAGGTGCCTTAGGAAAGAGAGCGGTAACCGAAGAGGAGCGGTACTTCAGGTGAGAACCATGATGGCATTTAAGGAAATCGTGCCATTGAAAACTAGATCTGGATAGTCTAACCCAGTAACTTTTATTCACTTTGTTCCCACCTGCAGGCAGCGGCAGAAGGAGAACATAGAAGCAATGGCCAAGTACCATGCAGAGGAGATTCAACACCACAAAGCGGAGATTATGCACCAACAGCAGGTGATGGAACGCCACCAGGGCAAAATCAGAAAGCTCCAACATGAGGATTAAGCCGGAAGACCCGTCTTGATCTTATTGCCAAGTCAATGTCAAATGTATTCTTTCCTGTCGGTCAAGGCAGGTCATGTACAAAACCCTCAGCATGATTGAGGGGAGGTGAATAAAGCACTTAATTTCTTTAAAGCTCTCGAACAAGAGAATTTATTTTAACCTTGTAAACCTTTTCTTCTTAAATGGGTTATTTGGAAAACTTCTAGCTACCTAACGTGTAGCAAGGTGGCTGTCATTGGGCTGAAGTTGTGCCACTCAAATTCTATCCTTTGTGGCTGGTGGCTAATACTGAAGCACTCGTTTTGATACACTTTACTGTACAGTGACTTTCCTGCCCATGGTGACTAGAATGACATAATATTTATACACAGCATTTTTATTTCTATATTGCTTTTATTTTAAAATAAAAGCCCGAATTTAAGTGCCAAATCTTTTTGAGCTAGACAGCTGGATTATAGTCCCAGTATGTGGAAAACGAACCCACCCTCTTTCACGTCTCGCGATATTTACTGAATAGTGGCGTTGTTCGGGCGAGCCGACGACGAGACCGTAGCTGTCTGGACATTTGTCTCGTGCGTTGACTGAAACGTATTCTTAGGCATTTCTATACGTCCGACAAGTTAATAGTTTCACATTTCGGCACACGGTATTGTTAGTTTCCTGAATTGGACTGGTAAGTTTTGCTAACTATCTCTTTATACCTAATACGGTGCGCGTGTTTGATTTGTGAAAGGTGTTTTTCTGCACGGCGAGGCCTTCGTTATAACGCTAGCTAGCCAGCAAGCTAAAGAATACGATTAGCTCAGCACGAGAAAACATTTTTGGCGATTCTGGGTTTCACTGAAAACGTAAGTGCAGCTGTAGAGATCGTATTCTCACAGACGGGCTTTGTGCACGTGCATGTAAAAACAAAACGTACCAACCTTGTTAGCTAGCAAGCTGCATGTGGAGGGGGCGGGACTGAAGCTAATGGTGATCGGGTTGAGCTGTTGCTGTTTAAAACCTAAAGGCTTTCAGATGAGTTATCATGCAGCAATTTTAACTAATACGGTTCCGCTATGCTTTACTATTTTCAGACTTTCACTGTATTTTAGCAGTTACTTGATCTCATAACTGCAAGTCCTGTCAAAGTATTCATTTAAAATTAATAAGGGGTGACTAACATTTCAAGGTGGTCTTCATTATAACATAACTTTTCTTGGGTTAATAAAAATCCAGTGTGTGTTGCTCAGTCATTAATAAAAATAATTTTAATAAGCTGTTTACTTGAAGGAAAAAAATATTTGGCATGTTGCAGGAGAATGGCTGCCGCTGAGGTGAACGGTAGTTCTGCCCCGGCAAAGGAGGAAGAGGAGCCCATGGATGTGACAACAACACACACAGAAAACTACCAAACGCTCATCGATGCTGGACTGCCCCAGAAAGTGGCTGAAAGCCTAGACAACATCTTCCAGACAGGTAGGTGATGTTTGTTTAGACTCAAATGGTTCTTAAACATATTAAAAAAACAGTGATGGTGTAGTAAAGTCATCTCAGGGTGAAGGTGACTGTGGTTTGCAATTTTAGGCTTAGTGGCATATGTAGACCTGGATGAAAGGGCTATTGATGCACTGAGGGAATTCAATGAAGAGGGGGCGCTCACTGTACTGCAGCAGTTCAAAGAGAGTGACTTGTCCCATGTACAGGTAACAAATGCATTACATCCCTTTTGCCCTTTAGTTTTATTATTGAAACTTTTAAATAATAACTTTTGTTTTTTATTGCAGAATAAAAGTGCTTTTCTTTGTGGAGTGATGAAGACTTACAGACAGAGAGAAAAACAAGGAAGTAAAGTCCAAGAGTCCACTAAGGGCCCAGATGAGGCAAAAATAAAGGTAAACGGTTATGTCTGTGTGCTTTGCTGTATAGAGGTCCCCTCTTCAGCCATGTGACTAAGTTAATGTTTTGTTTATGTTTTTCAGGCTCTCCTGGAGCGGACAGGATACACCTTGGATGTCACTACAGGACAGAGAAAATACGGAGGTCCCCCTCCAGAGGATGTGTTCAAAGGATCACAACCAGGCATTGGAACTGAGGTAGATAAGTAAATGAAAAAAGATTGATTAATAGATCATGTCTTCCATAATACAATCAAGTCTTACATGCTATACATTTTACTTTGCAAATCTTTACTTGTTGATCGTTTTCCCTCTCCCTTATCAGGTCTTCGTTGGAAAAATCCCCCGGGATTTGTATGAAGATGAACTGGTGCCACTCTTTGAGTCCGCTGGTCCCATCTGGGACCTGAGGTTAATGATGGACCCTCTGTCTGGTCAGAACAGAGGTTATGCCTTCATCACATACTGCAGTAAGGATGATGCACAAAAGGCAGTGAAGCTTGTAAGTAGTTTGCTAGGGTTTTGAAAAAATACTGAATCTACAATATGACTTGACATTTTGGAAAATAACTGGTTTCTCAATTTTGCTGTGTATTAATAGTGTATTTCACACAATAGTTTTCTTCTCTATTTTACTTTCAGTGTGATAACCACGAAATCCGTCCTGGCAAGTATCTGGGAGTTTGTATATCTGTTGCAAACAATCGCTTGTTTGTTGGATCAATTCCAAAGAACAAAACGAGAGAAAGTATATTGGAAGACTTTGGAAAAGTTACAGGTCAGTTTTAAATCCACAAAGGTGGACTACTGTCAGAAACTCATTAATGCGATCATAAAATAATTATCATGGAGGATAACGGTAATAAAACGTAGGACTCTTACATGAAAATAGAGATGTTGTTTTGTTACAGAGGGTCTTCAGGAGGTGATATTGTACCACCAGCCAGATGACAAGAAGAAGAACCGTGGTTTCTGTTTTCTGGAGTATGAAGACCACAAATCTGCAGCACAGGCTCGTCGTCGTTTAATGAGTGGCAAGGTCAAAGTTTGGGGTAACCCAGTCACTGTGGAATGGGCTGATCCTGTTGCTGAGCCTGACCCAGAGGTCATGGCCAAGGTTAGTAAAGCTCAGTCTTGCCCGTTGCTTTTCATAACACAGCATCCATGCTCTTTAGTGCTCTCTATGATAATCCTTTTTTTGAGGATTTATTTCCTTTTGCATGTGTACATAGGTGAAGGTGCTGTTTGTCAGGAAACTGGCCACAGCTGTGACCGAAGAGCTTCTTGAAAAGACCTTCTCTCAGTTTGGAAAGCTGGAGCGAGTGAAAAAACTAAAGGACTATGCTTTTGTCCATTTTGAAGAAAGGGATGCTGCTGTAAAGGTGGGTTTGAATAAAATATTTTGCATATCAGGTGATTTTATCAATGTGATTGTTTATATATTATTATTATTATTATTATTATTATTATATATTTTTCCATTTTAAGGCCATGGATGAAATGAATGGGAAGGAGCTAGGGGGAGAGGAAATTGAGATCGTCCTGGCAAAGCCCCCAGACAAGAAGAGGAAAGAGCGCCAAGCAGCTCGGCAGACCACCAGGAATGCGGGGTGAGACGGGTAGACACATGTGATTGGTCAGCCAGCTGACTTCTCATGTAAGGACTCAACAAATGTAACACTATCCTCTCTTCTGCAGCTACGATGACTACTACTACTACCCACCTCCACGCATGCCACCACCAGGCCGAGGCAGGGGTCGTGGTGGCCGAGGGGGATATGCCTATCCACCAGATTACTATGGATATGAAGACTACTATGATGACTACTATGGCTACGACTATCATGACTACCGTGGTGGCTACGAAGACCCTTACTACGGCTACGAAGATGTGTATAGCATGAGGGGCCGTGGTACTCGTCCCAGCAGGGGAGGACCTCCTCCACCTAGGGCACGTGGAGCACCACCAGCACGAGGCCGTGGTGGCTATGCCCAAAGAGGACCACCTCTTGGTGGGCCAAGGGGTGGCCGTGGAGGGCGTGGGGCCCCTTTCCAGCCACAGAGAGGCCGCGGTCCTCGCGGAGCCAGGGGCAACCGTGGGGGCAACGTTGGTGGAAAGAGGAAGGCAGATGTGTTTAACCAGCCTGACTCCAAGCGCCGCCAGACCAACAACCAACAGAACTGGGGGTCCCAGCCCATCGCCCAGCAGCCCCTGCAGCAAGGGGCCGACTATTCCGGTAACTATGGTTACAGTAATGACACCATGGAGTTTTCACAGGATTCTTATGGGCAGCAGTGGAAGTAGATGCACCAAAAGGTATTTTGCAAAGTGACAAAAAAAACAAAAAACAAAACAAAACAAAAAAAAACAGGAGATTGGCCACAATTTTTGATTGACTTTTTATTCTTCATCCCTCATGAAATAAATCTGAATATGTCTCAGAAAAAAATGGACAGACCCCAGAATTGGCTCAAGATGATTGGCTGGAAAGCCTTTTGGCTGAAGAAGTGAACGTAACCGTTGAGGTGAATCATTTGTTACTCCTACGGTTACATTGGGACATTTGTCTTTAAAAAAAAAAAAAAAAACTTTTATTGTTACTTTTTGTTTCTGATTCCTTTAAAGCCAACAATGAACATTTACAAAAAGTGGACATTCATTCTCAAAAGTCTGAGAGGACATTAAATAATGATATTGCCTTTGCAGAAAGTTTTTGTCCATGTCCCTTTCCTCCCCTTTCCCTCTTGTACTTCCTTTATTTGTGGTTTCTCATAGTTGCTTAGGGACTTGCTTGTAAATAAATGCATATGGGTAGAGCTTCATATTTCATTTTTTGCAATAGTGGAGAAAAGAATCCACAGGAAGGACAAAATCAAAGTTTTGTAATGTTCAGTGTATGCCTAGCATTTCTAGAGGTAGACAAATTGTGTTTTTTTAAAAACTGATACCATAACTTCCTATGTTTTCTTTGAACTTGCCCAATAGAATTTGGTTTGGCTTACCTTAACGGCCATAGCAGTTTGTTCTCTGGTGTTATTTGTATTTATAACTTTTACGTTTGTTCCATTTCAATAAAACTCAGCTGAGCATCAGTCAATTGTCAGATACTCAAATTCAGTGTTGTCATTTAGCATATGATTTTTACCTCAATTCTCATATTTGGATGAAGATTTTTTTCCAAGTCAAATTTCTGCTGACAAAGGATAATCACAAAAGACAGACGAGAACTTGACAGGTGTCTGGATGGTAATTTAACAGAATACTACGTCAGACAAGATATTTTTTTGCAGTCTGCATTTTTATATATATATATATATATATATATATATATATACACACACACAATATTAAAATTGTTTTCGAATCAAATGACCAACCTGTAATTTTGACTTCTTGCAATTACCCAACATTTTGCCTGTCCAGCCAAAATTTGTGCGCACAGGTAAACAGTGTATGTTCTAGTAAACTTAACCGAAGGTAACTTTTGAAGACTTTGCATAGGCAACCTGTGCATGATAAATGTGCTTTCTTCATAGCATGCCCAGTCAACCCGCCAGAGGAACATTTTTGCCAGTGCGACACAGCCAAGAAATGCATTCCTATGCAAAAGCATAGAAATGTGAAGAGATTTCATGATGCTGTGTGCAAATATCTGGGGTGTATTATAGTAATGTTGTCGATGTAAACATGACGGGTGTAATTTCCTCTGCCTTGCAACTCCACTTTTTTTTTTTCTTTTGTTTTACAATTTGTCACATCAAAATAAGCTGCCACTGCTAAAACATACACTGTACACCTGTTGACACAAACTTTAAAGACATGGTCTTGGTTATTTATGAGATGTCACTTGCACAGTACGGTCATGACACTGACATCTTTAGAACGAAACATTTATCTTGACTGTTTGAATTTATACCTGGATGCACAGTTGCCATCCATTTTAAAGGTTAAAAATGGTGAACATACATTAGAATTTGTTTACCATAGAAGTGTTTTTAGCATCTGCCTTTTGGTACCATGGTATTATTGTATTTTGTTTCATGTGTCTGTCCTCTTATTCCAACCTACCTAGGTGGAGAAGCATTGAGAGCGGCACCACTAGAATGAGGAACTCACCTGAACGGTACTCAAGGGTGAGCTAGCCTTGCACAGAGTACTGTCTCCTCTCCTGTAGCTAATTGTAATCACTGGCAAAACACTAGCCGTAATTGTTTCTTTTAATTGTTAACACGCTTTTAACTTAGTAGGAGTTAAATCGTCTTTTTTTTAGGATCTGGACAATACAAGTCACTAAAGTTGACTGAAAAATCTGTGGGAATATTAAAATAGTTTCTATATTTCTGGGATTTGGAGCACAGAGAAACTGGACATTTCTTTTACATACAGTCTATCAGGAAGTGTTCCCAGCACTTAACTTTTTTAACATTTTTTTATGTTACAGCCTTATTCCAATATGAATTAAATACACTATTTCCCTCAAAATTCTACAAACAATACCCCATACTGACAACCTGAAAGAAGTTTGTTTGAAATCTTTGCAAATGTAATTAAAATAAAAAACAGAAAAAAATCAAATGTACATAAGTATTCATGGCCTTTGCCATGACACTCAAAATTGGTTCTTTCAGTTGATTTGTCATGAGTTAGAAAAGCATACACCTGTCTATATAAGGTCCCACAGTTAACAGTGGATGTCAGAGCACAACCCGAGCCATGAAGTCCAAGGAATTTTCGGTAGACCTTTAAACAGGATTGTATAGCAGCACAGATCTGGGGAAGGGTACAAAAACATTTCTGCAGCATTGAAGGTCCCAATGAGCACAGCAGCCTCCATCATCTGTAAATGGAAGAAGTTTGGAACCACCGAGATTGTTTCTAGAGCGGGCTGCCCGAGCCAAATTGTAATATCCAGAGAGAAAGGCCTTAGTCAGGGAGGTGACCAAGGACTCGTTGGTCGCTCTTTCTCCAGAATTTCTCTGTGGAGAGGAGAACCTTCCAGAAGAACAACCATCTCTGCAGCACTCAACCAATCAGGCCTGCATGGTAGAGCGACCAGACGGAAACCCCTCCTCAATAAAAAGCACATGGCAGCCCACCTGAAGGGGATGTTTTTCAGCAGCAGGAACTGGGAGACTAGTCAGGCTTGAGAGAAAGATGAATACAACAAAGTACAGAGACATCCTTGATGAAAACCTGTTCCAGAGCGCTCTGGACCTCAGACTGGGGCGACCGTTCAGATTAATAAAGTAGTGGCTACAGGACAACTCTGAAAGTCTTTAAGTGGCCCAGCCAGAACCTAGACTAGATGCCAATTGAACATCTGTGGAGAGATCTGAAAATGGATGTGCACTGATGCTTCAGATCCAACCTGATGGAGCTTGAGAGGTACTGCAAATAAGAATGGGAGAAACTGCCCAAAAATAGATGTGCCAGGCTTGTAGCATCATACTCCAAAAGTCTTGAGGCTGTAATTGGTGTTAAAGCTGATTCAAAAAAAGTAATGAGCAAAGGTAGTGAATACTTATGTCCATGTGTCTCTTGTTTTATTTTTAATAAATTTGCAAAGATTTCAAACTTCTTTCAAGTTATCATTATTGGGTATTTGTATAATTTTGAGGAAATTTTAATCCATTTTGGAATAAGGTTGTAACATAAAATGTTAAGTGCTGTGAATACTTTCTGGATTCACTGTACCAATTTTCCCATTGTGAAAGACACACAATTTTAAGAGTTCCAAACATGACTTAACCAGAAGGCCTTTGTGGATTTTGTAAGTGCTATTAACCCCCAAATACTTCCTGACTTGCACCCAATGTCACTTCAGTTGTCTGCACACAAATGTAGTGTGGGTGGGTGGGTGGGGGGCATGGGACGTTTTTCTATATGCCACTAGAGGTAGCAGTTCCATGACTAGTAGTTGTTCCTTTATCAGATTCTGCATTTGTTGGCTATTCTCAGATTGTATAAAGGGTTAGTAAATTCATGTATATTATTTAAAGGAGTTGCTTTAACATTTATTCCAATAATAGTAGGGATACTGAAATAATAGACAAATTAAGTAAAATTATCTGATGGAGGAACAATGGATGCGTCTCCTAACTGATGTCTTTACCCTTTAACACCACGAGATGGCAGTAGGAGGGCTACATTATTTCTATTCCACAGGTAAGACTGGGACCTAGGGACCACATTAGCTTATACCAACTGAAACACATGTTTGTCTGCTTTAAAGTGCCTTAAAATGGTGGAGTACCAGCTTCTTACATCAGAACTGTGTCTTTATATGTTGCCTCTTGTCACCAGGCAGTAAAGGAGCTGCCCCTCAACCATGTGAATGAGTTCACACAAAAAGGAGGGACTGATTGGTAAGAGTACATTTTTAAGCATTAGTTATCATTTAAAGTGTTTGGTTTGCTGTTTTTGTCTTAATCACCTTACTTCCAATAGTAAATCAGTAAGTTAAAAAATTGCGGGGGGGCATTAGTATAAACATTTTGCATAATATTAAAGGCAATGCATACTGTATTTCTGTGTTTGTTGGGGTTGATTATCATTGTGATGCTTAGAAACTGATCATGTCTCTGTCTGTGTGGTTGTTTTCTCAGTTCCCACAGGGTGTAAGCCAGATCCATGACAGGGTTTCACATCCCTCAAAATGATCGACCTAACAACATTATAAATTTACAGTCCCATATTCCTGGGCATACACATGGGAACAGTTGGCTGCACTGTTAGCAGCTCAGCACAAGGCGAAGGTGAGAAATATTTTGATTGACGTAGATACTTATTGGAGAAAGTTTTGACTTCTTGAATAGTTTTTTTTTTTTAAAAAGAAAAATGTTTTTTACCAATAAATATAAATGTCACCGTGCACCTTTGAGAGTTATTATCTATCTTTTAATATCTAATGTTTGTTTTGTTTTTCATTCATTACAGAAGCATATGCGGATACAGCTGATGGGCATGGCATTATCCAGAGACTCCACCCAGCAGAAATTGCTGCTTTATGCAGTTTAAAGAAGCATTACTGCAAAGGGAAATCACTTTTTATCTAGATTAATATATTTTATTGCCCAAGCACGTGTTTTGTGCAAGTATACTTGCAGTCTTAACATTTGCACAAGTGACACGTTTCCTGGATATCACTCTGAATTTTGTGCTTCATTACATTCTGAATTTAAGTAATGTTTTCTATGTAGCTGATCAGAAGGTTTCCAAAACGCACACCTAATCAATGACAACCGTTAGAATGTAAACAGTCAATGTAACCAGTAAGCGTCTTATCTGTAAATACTGCAATGCACTGTATGCAATCGGTTGACAGTAAAGCCACTGCTAAACCTATTTCTTTCCACGTGTGTGACTGAAATGTAATGCAAAGTTCAGTTGCTTCCTATAAGCTCCCAGAGTGGCGGTCACGAACGTGAAAAATGAATTAAAGAAAATCGTACTTCAATAGCAAATTAATCCGCGCGATTGCGCGTGAAGCTTTGCTCTGACTAAATATTACTTCTCTTAATATTTCAACACAAACGAAAATAACACGAATGAGCGGAACTGTGCTCACATGTTTTAAACATGATGCAAAAGCAAACAAAAATATTTGCGTCGTCTTTTCAAATAAAGGTTCACCCCGAAAAGCGAAAAACTTATTTGCACCGAAGGTCACGTGACTGTATACGTCACATGTAAACCCGAAGGAAGATGGCGGCCGCCGGAGGAGATTCTTCCACTACGAACGTATCGGATGAATTATTTCAGAATTTTTACGCTGAGGTATGAAACTGCATTTGTCAACGTGTTTGTTGAAATGTCGTTCACAGGACCAGGGCTCAAGGCAGTAAATGAACGACCTTCATTATCTGCTGCGAGGCCTTGCATCAAGCGGAGCATCAGCTAACGAGGAGAAGCTAGCTAACGTATACGGAGTTTTTTGTGAGCAGTGTCGTTTCGTGTCATTGAGACATAATCAAATGTGTCTACATTTTGTTTTGTTTACTCAATATCATGAGCTACTAAAACCAAATCACATTTGGATTCTAGCCACATGTGCTAACGTCGTAGCTGTAAGCATTTCGTTTAGCACCCTCATTATTGCGGCGTGGTGTATGGCGCTATGATTTGTTAAATCTGTTATCTAACGTTGCCTATTTCGGGTTAAATTTAACATATTTATAAAACGTTTACGTCAACCTTCTAAGAAACATCTGAGGCCTTCTGTTAATCGCTTACGCTGCGTGTTGCGCCTGAATGCTGGCCGTAGTCGCAATGCTAACGTTATCAGAAGATTCAACAACTTTATTGCTACTATAGGGAAATTGTTACAGCTGCTCTCCGCCTAGAAGTAGAAAGAACGGAATAGAACATCCACCAAACCAAGACAAAATACAAATACAAATTTCTGATTGTACTGGTATGGAAAAAGCTATATGAGTAAAAATAAATGACATAAAAATTTGGGGATGAGTTGAACAGTTTAATGGCCACAGGGAGGATCTCGTGAGCATCTCCTTTACTGTGATCAGACTCTGGATGAAAGTGCTCTGTCCAGCCAGCACGTAGTAGAATGGGTCGGAGAGATTGTCCAGGACTGAGAGGAGTTTGAACATTCTCGTCTCAGCCACAACATGCAGGCGATCCAGCTCCTCCCCCAGAACACCTCCTAAGGGGCTGCCTTAAAACCAGGGGCTTGTTCACAGGTAGGAGGTGGATCAGGTTGTGGTCAGAGCTGCCCGGGGACCGAAAGGCAGAAGAGCTGTAGGCCTCTTTTAACATTTGAGTAAATCAGGTCCAGTGTCCTCTCCCCCATGGTGTGACAATCCAAATGTTGTGTAAAGGTGGGGAGGTTCTTAGAAAGGGTTGCGTGATTAAAATCACCTGAGATCATAAAGAGAGCCTGCAAGGATGTCGGGTCTCGAAAACTGTCTGCGACCGAGAGTATGACGTCACATGCGCCATATGCCGAAGGGGAGGGAGAAATATAGACGGCGATCGATAGATAAGAGATTGCCTTATTATGATTACAGATAAAGTCGGTTTAAAACAGTGTATTTTGGACGTTATAATGGTGTTTTAATCTTTTAACAGGTGAAGCAGATTGAGAAGAGAGACTCTGTCTTGACCTCCAAACAGCAGATAGAGAGACTCCTAAGACCTGGCTCATCCTATTTCAATCTCAATCCTTTTGAGGCAAGTGGATAAATTGAGTTGTTTCATTGATTAGGCACTAAAAGTTAAGTCAGGGTGCTTTTAAAAATATCATGAATAGTTATTTGTAGGTTTACTTCTTATCGTAGAACTTGCATCTAATAAGTTTTCAATGTGATCTCATTGCTCAAAGGCAGCTCTTATTCTCCGAGCTATAATTGTTCAATTTTCAACGCATTTTGTACCATCTTAGAGACTTTGCCACATTTTTAATGTATTTTTTTGTCCCTTTCAAATGTATGAGAGGTTGTGATACCGCACAATGAATTTGGAGCCAATATGATGCTTCTCATTTCAAGCTGCACTATAGAAAATAAAATCTTTCAGTATTTAAGTTGAAATTGGCAGACAGGTGATAATGCTAACATGTGTTTGTCTTTACTAAGCAGCCACGATGTTCTCAGAGTCCATTATATTGAGAGGCAGTTCTAATGTTTGGGTCCCCTCATTTTTTTTGTTTTTGTTTTAAATTAAATGAGTGGGGATGAATCTTGAAAGCATAAAATTGCTTTTACTTTATAAACGGCCAAAACTGTTGATCATTGTAATAATATTTAGTGAAATAGAAATCAAATTATGCACTTGAGTTGTCAGTAATTTTCATTCACATAAGTGTTTTTAATTACATGGCAGTCTATTTGTCAATAACTGAATAAATAAGCAGTGTATTGATCTTTTAGACGTAAAAAGAGTGTAAATTACTTACAGCCACCACTCTGATGACATAGCTGCAATGAAACTATTGTCAGAGGTGAAGCATTATGTTGATACCATTATGCTGACATCAGTGGTAACAAGCCTATGAACTTTGAAGTAAAATGTTCACCTCATTTTCAGGTTTTACAAATTGATCCAGAAGCCACAGATGATGAACTGAAGAAACGATTTCGGGCGGTAATATCTGTGGAAAAAAACAATATTGGGCCTGTCTCTGGACAGAGTGGTTGTGCCATGTTGTTTTGTTGTCTTAATTTCTAATTTGTGTTATTTCTTTCTTTTTTTTTTCTTTTTTTTTTTTGGTTCAGCTGTCCATTTTGGTCCATCCAGACAAAAATCAGGATGATCAAGACAGAGCACAGAAAGCTTTTGAAGGTAAATTCCTTATGGTGCTGATATTGTAATCTGTTGTAAACAGAAGCCATTTTTTGGTTTAATGAACTTGTATTATGTTTGTGGTTTAATAAGACATGAACGATGCAGTGCCAAAGTACATTTAAGTGTGGAGTTACTAAATAAGAAAGCTTAAAAAATGGTTTTGAAAATATTTACTGTGTTTTAGCTGTGGACAAAGCGTACAAGCTCCTGCTAGATCCTGAACAGAAGAAGAGAGCCATTGACGTCATCACTGCAGGAAAAGAATATGTGGAGCATATGGTGAGCGGTTTCGTGAACCTTTCTTCCTTTGTAGACATTTTGCCTCCATATTTTAAAGTTAATTTGAACTATATTTGTTTGTGCTCTCCACAGGTAAAAGAAAAAAAGAAACAGCTAAAGAAAGACGGGAAGCCGTTGGATGTAGAGGAAGATGACACTGAATTGGTACGTCATAAATGCAGGGCTGAAACCTTTTTTTTTTTTTTTTTTGCCCTGGCTTATCCTGTGAGTTCAGGGTCTCCACAACGGATCATTCTTGTCCGCGTGTTGATTTGGCACAGTTTTTACGGCGGATGCCCTTCCTGACACAGCCCTCCCCAATTTCTACTGGGCTTGGGACTGGCACTGCACGGCTGGGGATGGGCTGTTGGGGGTTCAGTGTTTTGCCCAGAGACACTTCGACATGTGGTCGGGAAGAACGGGGCGTGAAACTCCGACCCAATGGTCGGTAGATGGCCACTCTACAATCTGAGCCACTTCTGCCCTATATGCAGTGCTGAAACAAAAGTTAAAAATATAACCAATTTTTAAGGTAATTTAAGATGGACAAATATTCTATACACCTGAATGTCCCCATTTTTCTCAAAAGTGCTAATGTAACAAATGGAAGCAACTTTCTCCGTTTCCCATGTTATTGATATTTGCATAGACCCTGTTTGGAAATGTCATGGTAATTCAAGCTAACTTTTAGGAAATTATCAAATTTTTGAAGAAATTAGCTACAAAATACTAGCCAATAAAATAAAGAATCACCTTTATTTATCATGGTTTATATCCATTCAAAATATTTGAGTTATCTAAAATTAACTTTTTCTTTTCCAGTTTAAGCAAGCAGTGTACAAACAAACAATGAAGCTCTTTGCAGAGCTTGAAATCAAGAGGAAGGAAAGGGAAGCAAAGGAAATGCATGAAAGGTACGTTTATATATATATATATATATATATATATATATATATATATATATATATATATATATATATATATATATATATATATATATATATATATATATATATATATATATATATAGTATTTGAAATGTGGATTAAAGTTTTACGACCTTTTATAAAACCATCCTTCACTCCATGAAAACGCTAATATTTAAGCGTGGATTGTAATACCTGATCAAAACAGCACAGCATATTGATTTATTATTTATTATTATTTCTTTTTGTCCAAATTTACCAGGAAAAGGGCAAGAGAGGAAGAAATTGAGGCAGCAGAGAAAGCTAAGCGAGAGAGAGAGTGGCAGAAAAACTTTGAGGTGCGTCATCCATGATTGTGGTTACTTATAGGCTAATTTATAACTAGAATTGTGATGGCTACCTTGTTGAAGTATTTTTTTTATCTGATTTGATTGTTTGGTTTTTAAGGAAACAAGAGATGGTCGTGTGGACAGCTGGAGGAACTTTCAGGCTAAAGGCAAAAGCAAGGAAAAAAAGAATAGGTCTTTCCTCAAGCCCCCCAAAGTCAAGATGGAACAAAGGGAATGATGCTGTAAAGCTGGACTTGACTAGATTAGAACGCAGTTCTAAAACCCCTCCGTTGTGTGTATCCTCACCTTGTCATCTGCTGTGGATACTTGTTGTACAACTGATACGTCAGGGGTCATCCTGACGAACATAGTTTTGTACTTCGTTTTCTAATGTATATATTCTGATCTCGAGCCAGAGATCATACCTGCCTCATGTATGAAAGAGAAGTGATGCATCTTCCACCTCTGTAACTTGTGAAAAAAAAATTAGGTTTGTCTTTTTTGCAATTTGCTCTTTATTTGTTGAAAACTAATTAAAGCTTTGTGTTGACAGGCCTAAAAAGCAGAGTTGACTGTTAGATGGAAAGTTGAATTGCTAGGTGAATTTCAGAAGAATGTTACTGCTATTCAGGACCTGGATGTAATGTAAGGTCATTATACAAACCACGACTACTGTCCATATTTACATACAGGATGTTAATGTGCTGCAGTACCAGCCACCTCTACATTGAAATATTTTGACAGTAGTCATCAGTTCCACATATATACACATATATATATAGTAAGTGAAATACCATCAATAAAAAAAAAAACACCTAATTGGTAAAATACTAAATAAAAGCTGTCTTTGGTTCCTGCTTTGAATTTTAAATGATTTCACAAAATGCTCAGGACTGAACAATGGGTGAATAAAGCAGTAACAAATCTGACATCAGTGTATGACCTCTACTTTATAAAAATAGACAAATTGCTCAAACTTTGATACTCTGCACAATTTGCAAAACAACTGTCAAGGAATCAAGAACAAGCAATATTGTCTTTCCTAAAGAAGACTAATACAAATTTACGGTGTGTCTTCAGCTGGGTCCCGTTTTCTTGTTTCAAGTCTCTTGAAACACCATTTAAACTGTACAATTGTCCTTAAACGTTAGGCTTCACATGACTCTGCACTGATCACTTGCAGCAGGAGCTGCAAAAGCAGAAGTTCCATTTGTGCCTCCCACCAGTCCATCCAGACTCAGACCCTGAAAGGCTCCAAAGAATGAATCGTCCTTTGCTGGGGCTGGTTTTCTGACAGGGGTGGTATGCTGCATGTGGAAGAAAGGATGAAGAATGTTGAGTTTACATACTACCAAGCAAAAATCTGTTTTTATTTTAACTTTACTGTTCACCTACCTTTGGGAGGCAGTGGTGGCTCCTGAAGTGAGTTCTTCTGACTGTCCTTTCAGCATTTTTCTTTGCCAGCATGGCTTGTTGTCGTTTCCTTTTGGCAAACAGCAACATGAGGGATGGCACATGGGCAAGCAGCTTATTTGTGGAAGGAACAGTCTTATCCTAGTTAAGCTAATTCTGTCTCATCAAGAATTTTAACTGGGGACCATGAATAAAACTTACTCTTCAATTAGTTTATCACGTTGTTAAACATGTACAGTAACAGAAAAACTAAACTGTTGTAAATTTAATTGGAAAAACATTCACATTTACATCTGGATGACAAAAGAGCAAAGAAGCCAAACCTTTCTCTCTTCAGTTCATCTTGATAGACTCTGAGCCAGGAGTCAGGGACCTTCTGGTTGATACAGGGAAGGCTTCTCCTCCTACTGACGCTCTTCCTGCGGGTGAAGCTGCTTCTGCGGACAGACTGGCTCTTCTTGACCCCTCTTTTGTTGGAAGCGTTTTTCCCTGACACACAGCTGGTGAACTGCTTCAGGGGAGCACCCAGTGACATAAAGGAATCCATCGTGGAGAGTTTGACTCTAGTTGATGGTTTACGGAGTGGTGTTTTCAAGGCTTTGTGGCACTGTCAGCATATAGGATATGTCTTGACTCTTTGAAAGATCAGGATAAAAGTCAGCGTTGTTGCTTTTCATTTAAGCCAGGAATCCGATATTTATCTAAAAATACAAAGAATAATTATAGTGGGCTATATCAAACATCGATCAAACACAATCCACTGAAGTTGGAGTCTTCTACACAGCAGCCTACTAAAGTAACAAAATATAATGGATATTCCTTAAAGCAACAGTGGAACTCACCTAGTGGTATCTGCTGTAGGCAAGATTAGGTGGTTGTATTTTTTTGTCAAAGCTGTCAAGCATACAGTCCAATCATTGCAAAGGTTCCAGTGCTTTAGCCTGAGTTCCTGTGTAAACCTTTGCTCTGTCACTGTCTGCTTTTATGGGGATTTCACAGACAACCTTACTGGTCCTCCAACAGGATTAGCTGAAGTCACAAGCCAAGTCTATTATCTCTTTAACGGCTGAGCCATTTCTGACACACCATAGCAGGAAGACAGCTGCTTGTTTACATTTAACCATTAAAATATCTTATACAATCACATGTTCACTAGATGGTCTTTCAAACAGGTTAGCTGACCTTAATTCACAGGTTACGTTTCCATAGAAAACATCTACGTAGCTTGTGTTTAACAGCTGATGAAATCATTTGGTGGTGTTGTCAGAACAGGCCAGACAATTGGAGTGTGGACAGACTGTAGGGTGACGCTTTTATGACGCAGAGGTCTCTGCCTTTCCACTAAATACAAGAAGGAGGCTTCATTGACTGGAATACATTAAGCACCTGAATCACAAGGTTGAATGACTCTTTTCATTCACTGATTCACTCCATAATATTTAAGTTCTTGATTCAAAATTTGATGTCGTATTAAAGTTGTTTTACCCTTTATTTTCTGCGATAAAAGCTAAATTGCAAGCCAGTCGACTGGGTAAGTCGACTGAATTTCAGGACCCCCCTAAGAGCTAGTCTCTGTGCCAATACAACCACAATTCCACAGTAGAGTGTTACCATAGCCATTAGTACAGGGGAGGAAGAATGAATGGGCCATAAGTGAGATTAATACAGCAACTGAGCAACAGTTGACTGAAAATTAAATACTAAGGTTATCAAGAACCAAAAGGTATCTTAAGATGTGACTGCCATGAGCACTTACCTAGCATCAAGCTTTGTTTAAAATCTTCCTTTAACCAGTTGCAGAACAAGTAACTTGAACGTCTAAGGTTAGAGTGCTGCCACCTAACGTGCCAGCAAAATGAGTATCTAAATATTTTCTCGAATAAGAATGACAACTTTAAAAAGGGTTCATTTAAACATTTCTTCATTACTAAATACACAAATGTTTAATTAATTGATAGTTTTTAAGACATTCAAACAGGAAACATAAAGAAACCATTCTTCAATCCCTACTTAGATCATTTCATAAATCATCCAGCAGTTAGTGATGTAAGAGATTGACTCAGTCAAAGTGATGGTATTTAAAGTCAAAACACCTCCCTTCAGTTACCAGAAGCCCACAGTGACACTGAGAGCACCATAAGCCTTTGGCAAGGAGGATGTAATTTTAATTCTACACAATCATACATATATACAATTAGTTACAAGTTATATGTTTTATTCTTATACAAAAAAAACAAGTCATATACAGAGGGAGTGGGGACTATGACCTATCGAAACTCAATAAATACAGTCAAGAGGAGTTGTGTGTGGCTCACTGGCAACCACCAGCAGCTGTGTGCTTCACCTCATGGGAGAGACATCCGACCATAACACACACATGGAAAAGGCAGTTTGTATTTTCTGTTTGACAGTTTGTGAGAATTGTTTCCATGACTAATGCTGAACTATTAAGAAGTCACTGAGCAAAACATTAACATACATGTTTCACCCATTCCATTCACACACACACACACGTACGCACGCACCCACACAAAGTATTGCAAAACAAAATAAACACATGGGGCAGAGGCCTGTGTGGAGTGTCCATCAACTTTATCTCACTGGCAAATAATAACAGGCCTAATGACCCGAGATTAAGGGCAAGACTCTTCATATAAGGGATAACCCTTTATATAAAAAAAATTAACAAAAATGTAAACAAAGAAATTGTTGCTGATAGTTGCAATTTCTGAAGACTTATGACATATGCAAATGCAATGATTCTGATGTCATAGAACATCTTTAATGTGTCTTATTATGCAGGAGAGGACTTCTACTGCATACGCAACTCTCTCTCTTTTTCACCCCTTTCTTAGACTTTAGAGTTAGAAGACTCCAAGACGTTTTGGATAACCAACTAGAGTGAAAGGTGAATTATTTTCTTTACGTGCGAGTGAAAATAAAAAAAACGGATGGACGGAAAGGAGGAAGGTGGTTCAAAATTCAAAAGGAAGACAGGAGCTGCATAGAGGGCTACTTTAGGTACAAACAATTTTCCATGTAAGAGTTTTGTCCTCCACTGATTCTGTAACCACTAGAAGAAACTTAATCCCCCAGTTTTGTGTGGGTTATTTTGGTCTCTCTGCTGCAACAACATGCCTCTTGTGGCTGCAGAGGTGGACATCAAAGGGACAGGGTGGAGGAGCAGAAATTAAGGTGTCCATGCTTTAATGTCATATGACAGAAATAAACCCAAAGCCCCGAGCAATTAAATAGTTCACCTGCTCCACATATAAAAAACTTGATCTTCTGTCATTCAGTCTTTACAAGTTCATGGGTCACCGACTGATGTCCCGGTTGCCCTCCCAATTCTTGTTGCCCGCCGCCTCAGCGATACCCCCATTCTCAAAGAAAGGATGTTTGAGGGAGTCTGCCAGCAACAGCCTCTTAGAGGGCTCATATTCCAACATACTTTCAATGAGGTCAAACAACTGGTGGTGCTCCTCTGCCTCTGACAGCAAGTACCGCTGGCAGGTAAAAAGAGGATGGAGAATGGGAACAGATTAAGAGGAGTACTGAGAAAGACAAAAAGATTAATTGTACAAAACAATTAATCCACTCTTCTTACCCGTAGAGGTTTGCAGTTTTCTCTGACATATTTCCCTGCTGAGGAGCTCTCATCCCAGTCCAGGCGGCCACGATAAAAATATTTTTGCTTCCTGATACAGGACACACAAATGTTAGCTGTGTTCACGTCTTTACCATAAAATACTTGTGTGTTCACTCACGCACCTCGTCTTACGAATCATCCTAGAGGGCACTGGTCCTAGAATTCTCTCCATCATGGCCAAATGCTCCCTGTTGTCATGAGTCTGCATGAAGTAGCAGGCCGAGCCATGTAAAACAAAAAGAACACGAGAGGCTGATTCAGAGGATAATCGAGGTTTAATTACTGCTGACTGGTGTCTAAGATCATCAAGCTCACAAATAACAATGGTGAATTGTACCTGAAACAAGGTAAAGCCCAGATAGTACTCGAAGAGGATACAACCAATGCTCCAGACGTCACAGGGATGGCTCCAACCCAGCTCTAACCGACAAAAATGCGTTATGAATCCATTAATGTTCTTTACTATCATCTCATAAACTTTATCATATTAGATACATAAAGCGTTTCAGTTTAGTGTGCATAATAATTGTGTTTATTTATACTTCTTATTGTACACTGAATAGGTCCAACTGATTTTGTCATTTGACTAGTAGTGTTGTGACATGATATGTGATTAAACTGAATTGGGAAAAAAAAAAAAAATTTTTTTTCATGCAGTTGCCCAATTAGGTAAGTAAAAAAATGAATGCGAGGGTCTGCAGTGTTTCGCAAACATGGACTGCCGTATATTTATTTTTCTATTTCCGTAAGTATTTAAATTGGTTAAAAACTGCATTTAACTTAAGTCAAGTGTCCACGGTTTCTCATTTCAGGTGACCCAGAGACCAGGTCACTTTCCATTTGATGCTGTCCTATTCGTTTAAAAAAAAAAAAAAAAAACGTATTTAAAGTATTCTGTTTTAGTTGTCACATTAAAGCTTTTTCCAGAATTTTTATAGACATGAGCTGCAGCCTGCCACACACATGTACACTGTGAGAATGTGGCAAATTATCTGTGCTGTTCTAGAAAATAATCATGGAGTAGCTTCACATTCAGCTGATTGTTTAGTGCCATTTCAGGTTAAAACAGAACTCAACGGTGCTGTGACACACACTTCCACAGTGTTTAAGCCTCTGCTCTCTGAAAGATCAAACTCTCTGCTGTAGTCAAAAGAAGCTTCTTGAACCTTTTCCTTCAGTAGGTTATTTTAAATAAACTGCCACAGCAGTAAAGTTTTTTTCTTTATTTGCTTTTGGCTTGTCCGTTCAGGGGAAGTGCAGCGGACCGTGTTCCAAACATTAATTTGGCATTAGTTTTTACGCCGGATGCTCTTCCCACCGCATTCCTCCCATTTTATCCCCACTCAGGTGCCACACTTGGTGGGGTGGGATTCAAAACCACGGCCTTCTGCATCCCAACCCAATGCTCTACCACCGAGCCACCACGCCCCCTTTTTGTTGATCTTTTTGCCACAACAGTAAAGTTTTTTCTAGCCAGGAACTACATACTACTTAATTCCAAGGGCTTTAAATATATACAATATGCTAACTAGAAAACTGAAAGACTCAAGATTTTGCCTTGACGTAAGGAGAATTGATAAGCAAAGTCTGCCATATTAAAATTTTTACTAGATGGCTGAAAATGGCGTCAGTTACATTGGTGTTTTAGGCTGTAAAACATAATATTTGGGAATCAGGACCTCCCACATTTTGACGAACTATTTTACTTATCTTTTAACAAGACCAACATTTTCTATTTTGGGCAAGTTTGGCTAACGGGCAACTAAAACATCACAGCTGGTTGAGAAACCTAAATGCTAAGTTGCAAAAACACACTGAAGTGTGATTTGTGGAAATAACATGTATTTCTGTGAAGTGTTGCCATCAGTGAATTAATGGCCAAAAGCCTACAGTCATTCTTACCTAGTATGACCTCGGGGGCTCGGTAATGTCGTGTTGATACAATGGTACTGTGGTGCTCATGGTCAAAAGTAGCACTGCCAAAGTCCACCACGCGTATTGCTGTGCTCTTAACTGTCCGTTCTTCTCGTTTCTGCATAACAGAAAACTATTCTCACAACTGCTGAGCTTAAACTGAAATTCCTAAAAAGTTTTATAAAAACTCTGTTGCAGTCAAAAAAAAAAAAAAAAAACTTTGTTTTTTTTTCAAACTCTGCCGTTAATAGTGTCAATAGTTCACTTTCACTTGTGACACCACTTTTCTTCCATTCTATTGCCTCTTACCTTCTCAACGTTGTAAGACATCGTGAAGTCAGAGTTAACAAACAAGATGTTCTCAGGCTTTAGGTCTGTATGTGTCAGCTTATTGTCATGGAGAACTATAGAGAAGAAAAAAATATTTGTTGATGTGTTCACTGCAGAACAATTTAATCTGGGACCATTACATGAAAAACCTATATTACGACAACATGCTCAGTTCATTACTCATTAGCAATGTTATCTTAATCATAGAAATGTCTTATAAATTTAAATTAGACATCACAGAAAAAAAGACTTACATTTCACAGCAAGACAAATCTGGTAGGCCATGTGTCTGACTTGACCAATTGAGTATGGCAGGTAATTGTTTTCCTTTAGAAAGTCAAAGGTGCTGAGAGCTAGCAGTTCAAAGGAGAGACACATGTGGCCGTGGTAGTCGAACCAGTCATACATCTGTACACACAGGCTGCAGGGTAAAAAGAATGCAAAAGGTTTGAAAGTGCTCAGGTGGATAATAATGTCAAAATCAGTTAACTAAAGAAAATAGTTTCAATGTCAGTGATCTAGCTCAATAGATGGAAATTCTTGACAGCTTCTAGAACAGGCCGAGGCTTTTACCAAAACTATGTACATGAGCAAACACTTACCGTTAGTAATGTTAATAAAATTTCAGGACCATGGTCAAAACTCACAATTTGTTATCAGGGTCCTTCTCATTGATCTTCTCGAGTACATTGATCTCAAGGCGAGCTGCTTCCTTGTACTTCTCCACATTCTTGATAATTTTCAGAGCAACATGGGCTCCTCCCCTGTGAACATAAGACAGAAGAGGTAACCTAAGTGTTATGGGCAACTGTGACTCACGAAATAGGGCAGTCGTCTACCATCCCAGGGCTGTTGATTTGATTCCCGACTCATCCCATCACATGTCAAAATGTCCTTGGCTAAGACACAACCCCAATTTAGTTGCTCCCATTGAGTCCAGGCCAGCTGCATAGCAGCTGTGAGTGACTGTGTGCATGATTGTGACTGCAACTGGGTGAATGAGAAGCAGCGTAAAGCACTTTGGGTACCAAAAAAGGCACTATGTAAGCTCAAAACCTACCATTAAATAACAATACACGACTTTGTATGTATAGCTTACTCTAGAAAAGAGGTCCAGTTCCCAAAAAAACAGGGTGTTAATGCTACAGTGAATTTCAGGCACTAAAGTGACAACCATTTGTTCTACTTTACAGTTTTTGTATATCATATGCCATCAAAACAATTACCTCTACAGCATAAAAAACAATTTACATTGCAGTTTACTTTTAAAAAAATACCAGTATTTTACCAGTTTGGAAATAGATCAAACTTGGAACTGTCAGTAGGAATCTATCCCTAAATGTACAGCACCATGTTAACAAAAACAGCAACAAAAACAAACTGTGGAAAATATGATGAACTGGCTTTTAAACATCAACTTGTAAGAAAAAAAGAGCTGCAGTTCTTCAGCTCTAACTGAAACCCACCTGCGATGGTCAATGCACTGCATCACCCTGCCAAAGGTACCTTCTCCCAAAGTGCTGACAATCTCATCTGCAACACAGCACAGAAAGAAAAGAACAGAGGGAGGAGTGGGAAAAGAAATAACAGAAGGATGAGACACATGGACTTAAGCAATAATACATAATGCACAGTTGTAGACAGGCGTATCAATTCTAGCGCCCATCCCCTTTTTAAAATGACTGCCTATTCAATCTGGCAGGCTTAAACACTTTTAAGGTAATCTATGATAATTAGATCCATTGTACTATATGAAGATCAAATGTAAAGCACTCCCTTCATTTAATGACCAATTTGAAGCCCTCAAACATAAGGGCACATTCTTTTAAAGTGTGTCTGTCTTGGCCCAAACTTAAAAAATAGTAAGTTTTTCTACTGAACAATGCAAGGTCTTGAAAATAAAAAAATAATTATCCAAAAGCTGTCTATGTGTGCACTTCTTGTACTAGAAAAAGACTAAGTGCATGTGCATGTGCATGTGCATGTCACATGTCTACAAAAAAGAAAAATCCCTGAGATCCTTCTAGTGGAAAATAGCTAGCTTAAGTTACAGAAAGTGTAAGTTTTAATCTAAACCGCAACAGAGACAAACCACTGCAAATGGGGTTCTATGTTTAGAAAACTCAAGTAAGGTGTGAAACACATAAATTGCTCCACACCTTAAAATCCTAGAACAAAAAGGAGAAGGTATCTAACGTCCCTCCTAAATTCTTCAACATTCTTGCAATCCACCCTGCTATTTCAGCTAGAGCGAAGAGCATTCTAGCAAGGCATCATCATCAGGCACTCCCATGTCATGTAAATGCTCTATGCATTAATACTCATATGGAGAAGGGTTACGATAGAGTAGTGGCAGTGAGTACATCTCTCTTGCAGGACGTCCCCACTCCGACAGATCAGGTGCCCTTCCTCGTCGTCCCTCACACTCAGTGCCCGCGTCCGGCTGCCGCTCCGCTGTTTTCACACCCAAACCGCCATCAGCAGGTCACGACACGACCGAAGGGAACAGGGGGTTTTCAGGGGCAACCGCAGTCATGGCATCAGGCGGCACAGGTAGACGAGTAGGGAGGAGGAGGGTGGTAGTTGGTGGTAGTTGTGGTTGTAGGTAGGTTTGGTGGTCATGGGAAGATTCACGCATGACACCACGTGAAGGAAATATATAACGATAGGGATATAGTGCAAGGGAACAAGTCAAAGATCACATGTTGTCCTCTGCTCCTCTTCCCCCCCTCTACTTTTAACCACAGCTGCTTACAAACAAAGAAGCAACTGGCATATCCATTCATCAGCGCAAAAACCAAATAATACAGTATTATAACAAAATCAAAACTTATCAGGTTGACTTTTAAGATGAAATATAAACTGAGGACCATATGTATTCAGATTAAAAAAAATAAATCTAACCCCAAAATTTTATACTACATCAAATTCAACCCCTGTGCACTTAAATCCATAGTTCTTACTAGACATTTGAAATGCCAATAAAGTTTAACAAAAATCTACACTTAATTTGAATTAATTGAGTACTGAATGCTATTTTGGTAGAACATTTTCACTTTTTTTTAGTCCATCTGTAATAGAGTTGACATGGGGCCAACCGCTACGACAGGCATTTAGGCCTGTGCCACTACATTATACGTCATATTAAATAAATATTTATTAAAGGAAGGCCCACAGATACAAAATTAACAGTGACCAGGTGTGAACAAGGCTTTAAAAGGAGATGATAAGAAAACTGTGGTGGGTGTGTACCTGAAGAACAGCAACAATTATTGTCTGATTATTAATAAAATATGAGAAAAAATGTATGCATAAAAATGAAAATGCTCTGCCAAAAGAAATTCCAATTTCAAAAAAAAAAAAAAGCCATTGAAACAAAAAAATAAAAACAAATCATAAAGATTGTACTACTTACCAATTTCAGGGGCTGTAAAGGTAATGGTTATGGAAAGACAGAGACAGAAAGAGCTGAATAACAGAGAGGGACGGAAAGAGAGAGGATGAGGAGAGTAACAACACAATTTCAGATCAGGCTGTACTCACCGAGGAGGATGGGCTATAGGACCTGGTTCTACGCCGCCTTCGTTTGTGCTTACGCCTGCTGCCTTTTCGCCCGTATGACTCGTCCCTGTCGCGTTCTCTCTCACGGCCACGTCGATAGTCGTAGACATTAGGGGAAAAGTCACGTGGATAGTAACTTTCAGCTGCTCCACGTGGGTCCCTTTCTCTGTCGCGGTCTCGATCTCTGCTCTGATCCAAACGTCTGTAACCCTCGCAGTACCTTCTGTCAAATGGCCGGTGCTCCGCTGAACGATTGTCAAAACTACGACTGAATCAGAGGACAGAAAAATACAGTTAAACCTAAAGACTTGACAACTACCTGAACCTAAAAATGTGCAGTGTTGGTACTCAGCATAACAAAACTCTTCATACACACAAACTTACCTCCTTGAGCGTGCATAGCTCCCTTCCTGTCTATGTCCCCGTCCCCTTCTGTCTCGGTCTCTGTCGCTGCTGGAAGTGTAAGTAGGCGATCTTCTGTGCCGGTGTCTTCGCCCTCTGTCTCTGTAGCGGTCTTGGTAGCTACTTCGACTGTCTCTGTCTGAAGACGAGTACCGTCTATTATGTGGCATCTAGTACATAAATAAAAAGGACCAAAAAATAAATAAACAAAACCACATCATTAATTTTAGATTAAAAAAAAATGAGGAAAAAAAATGTCCCAATGAGAGCTATGATTATCATTGATTAAAATGTTTTTTTCAGGGGAAAACTAATGCAAACTATTGCAAGAAACACTTTCAATTATGTCCGTTTACGTCTTCCTTTTAGACAAAAATTACAGTCAGTGGGACAGTTGTCTACTGACTAATTCTGAGTGAATAGATGGGTTAAGGAAATCAGTAGGAGAATTCTTTGTAGAAGACAAAATGATGCAAAACAAACTGAATAAGTGGCCAGGAAGTCCATTTTAGCCACCAGGAGTTTAACTGCTTACTCTATGGGGAAAAAAATCGTCTCATTTTAAAAGCTGCGCTAAATGTTAACTTTACTGTTGCTGTTCCTTAAAGGTTACCTTTAAAACACATCAAGATGCTCTGTGACGTTAAGTAAGTAAGTAAGTTACTACTTCTGAAGGTCGCATTCAAGGCCTGAGCTACATTTGAATACAACCAACTATGTGAACACATATTTTCATACTTCAACTTGAACGTGGATCGTGACAAAGTATGCAGTCTGTAACATTAATTACTGGCCAAAAACAAAACAAAAAAAAAATGCTGCAGACAAATGTTTAAAGTGGGCCTGAACATTTGAGGAAGCATTAGCGATCAAACGTGGGACGCATATTAATAACCCTGTTGCACGATCATATTTAGCAAGTAGCGAGCCACCGCGATTTGCGTAGAAACTGAGGTGCTTCAACCACTGTAAACAACGTTGAAGGTAACGTTAGTGATTCACGAATAGCAGCCGTGTCACTTGATAGGAACTTGCTATTTAGTGAACGTTAACGTTACATTCTTAACACAACAGTAGCATATCATGAATATAGATATTTCTAACGATACAAACGTAGCTAAAGGGTTTCTTCCTACGGACGCTAGCGGTCGTAACGCTGCTGTTAATGTTGTTCAATTCCAGTAAGCGCTTGAACGATGAACAACTTCCCCCTTTAAAATACCAATTAACATGTTAAAAGTGAAGGCAGCTTTAAACTCGTACTTGCTAAATAGCAAACGGACCATCGAGCGACGTAGTGGCAGTTAGCATGCTCTGCTAGCAACATTAGCTAATGTAAATAATTTGACCGCCATCTTACCTTAGCTCCGTCCATCAGCTAAACAGCTACTTACGCTAGCTGCTGCGCTAACCGTGCATTGGTTCTGTGGCTTATTCGGCAGCTACTCAATATTTACCGTTTTAGCAGCGAGCCCTGTACGTTTATCCCACAGGAAATCCGTGGTGGCGTTCCAGTTTTGACTGTTGTCTCCTCAGCCAGCCTGATATCCAATCTCTGCTAACAAGCGGCCAGCTTATTTCTCGTCTGCCCTGTACCAGTACAGCTAAGCTAGTTCTTGTTCAGACTTGCAGCGCCTCCCTGCGCCGAAAAATGTAGCTTCATTCAGCGCTGCGCACACAGACCAGTTGGCTTGACAACAGTTACTCGTGTTATAGCAAAATAACAGCGTTGAAATGTCTTTGACTGAACGTTGCCAAGATAAATTATTAAATTATAGTAAGGTGCAAGTATTTGCATCCCTTTATTTTAAATGCCAAAAAGATCCTCTACATTTATTGTACATTCAGCTAGTGCAAATGTTCCTTAATTGGAAATTAAAAGGAATATTTATCAAGAGGGATGCAAACTTTTTCACCCAACTGTTCCATTTTATACTTTTCACCTATATCTCACAATTTGGATGTACCTGGTTTTCATTACCAGATTAATCCTCTAGAGGGACTGTTGACAATCATTTGGCCACATTTGACCCCCAGCTTTAAAGGTAGTTTCTCTGTTTTCCAGGCGCCCAGAAACCAACCTGTACTCTACCAGTGAAATGATTGATGGATCCAGGGAGGACAGTAGTACTAATAGTTGTAGTATCATCTCTCTCAGCACAGGGATGTATTTTTTACTTTTGAATATGTTAAATTGGCCACACACACTTTTGTTTACGAGAGTTACAGAGAACATGACCCCAGGCCGATGCAAAGGCTCAGTAGAGTACTTTCCTGTTTCATGTGAACACATATTCATCATTAGACATTAACTGACCATTTTTATATAAATGCTTTATCATTAGTAATAAGTGGAGATCTTTTTCAGCTGTTGAAGTGGGCTTTTGTTATTTTATTCATTTCTTTTTCTGATGGAAATTGGCTTTCAGCATTTGCTTTTTTATACTTTTATGTAAACAAAATTTTTTTTATACTTCCTTAACCACATTTGTAAGTTGAAAAAAGCTTGATGAAAATCAGAACATTTATTTTTATTTAACATCAAACACATCAAAAACAAACAAGTGATGCTTCAGCATAGTGGCCGCAGTCAAAATTGCAGGCTCTCATCTGGCTTCGGTCAAGGACTCAAGTGCAAATGACAATGTTTCTTGCGCATCAGGTGGGTACCGTCTTAGTACTTATCAAGCAGTTTTTCTAGTTGCTTCCCTTGTGTTTTGCCTCCAAATTCTTACTCAATTTCTTCACGTGTTCCAAGCGTATGGAGCCTCGGTAGATCCATTCCTTATGTTGATCTTTCTGAGCATGAAAGCACACAATAAATGACACAATGTAAATAAATATAACAAGATCAAAAAAAAAATAAATAAAAATCGGAAGTACTTTAGGAGTAATGTCTAAAGGTACTGACCTGAAAAACGACCTTTATTAGGCTGGAGTCAACTACCTCCACCTCACACTTCTCCTGGACTCCATTAAATTCTACATTAATTATCTGTCCAGCCTTGTACTGGATCTGAGGTGGGGAAGGCCACTTATTCAAGTAGTCCTTCATGAAAGACTTGTGGGTGTCATCTAAAATATCATCCAAAGGGTCCGTCACTGTCCCAGGAAAGAAGAAACTCTGCTTACTGACAGCGTAATAGGTACTGTGGAAGAATTTGATTTATTGAAAATCTTAACTCTTACATCTACATAGATCTTCAATTAACATATAAAACAATAAGGTAACTGCTCCTGACTAGTGGTCCCACTCGCAGCATCTGTGTCAACTGAAAATTACGTCAATCGCTACTCAAAAGTTAGGACCAGACAAACAATTAACGTAAACATGAAATCTGACTAATGAAAAGGGGACCAAAAACTGGTCAATCTTATTGTCAGATTGAATTTAAATGTTTTCAAAAGTAAGAAAAACTGACCACTGTCCAGAGCCCTACAAAACATTATGCATGATTTCAAGGTGAAGTCTGAGGCACTGTGGGCAAAGAAGAATTTTATTATTTGTCCTTTCGGCTTAACCCATGAGGGCAAAGAAGGATAAAACTGAAAAATAAAATACAAATGATAATTTTATAAATAAAGTGTGAAGTCTGGCTGAAATCTGACCTTTAGTTTTGACAGCTACTGTTTCTGAGGTAAACTAAGAAAAACTTTCACATGTAACTTTTATGCATGTCATGTTCGTCGGCAGTTTCATAACCTCCATCTACCAATAAGGATCCTGTGATATGATCTAAAGTTCCAAAAGGTTTAGGAATGTAATTTTCAGACTTACTTTAGACTTTGATTTGAGTATAAATGAGCATAAAAATTGATTATCATGCAATGCATTAGACTTTTAAACTTTGATTAAAGTTAAATTAGATTTAATGCCTGTATATGAGGATGTTGGACCTTAGTCTACAACCTTTCCAATCAGCTTGCATACTTACTTGGCAATAAATGGTTTAGTTACTATAAGAAATGACAACTAGCTCTTTCAGTATACTAAAAAGTCTTTGTGCAATTGCATGTAAACTTACATGGTCTGCACACCAGGTACAGAGAAGGTAAGCCGACATAGACTGGCGTGTGATCATCAGTGAAGATCAGGAACCTGGAAAATTAACACAGGTTGTACATTCATCTAGACTGATATTTAAAGGAAGAATATAATTTAAACACACACACACACACACACACACACACACACACACACACACACACACCTCATTCGGTTTTTCCTGTTGGGGAGCTCGCTTAAGATACCAGGACAGAACTTGGGCTGGTCAGCTGGACACTTGACCACCACACGAGAACCAACAAAAAGCTGGTCCACCTTTGGCATGCAATCAAAAGCGATGTGATGACCAGACACTAGGATCCGTCCCCTCTCCTCAAAATTAACTTTGTATTTCACCCTGCCATCATCTGCAAAGAAAAAAGAAGTTATCATATGAAAAGTGCGTCGACTCTTGAACCTACTCTCATATTTTCAGTTGCTAAACACATGTCAGTCTGTGCAGTCAGAGCAGCCCTGCAGAGAGCTCTAGATGAAAGCTGGATGAAAAACAAGCTGAAAGATGCAAAGACTTCCAGCTAAGGACATTCAACCTATCACAGGACCTGCTAATCCAGTTCTACTCTTATGTCACTGGCTTTGTCCTATGCTCCTTTATCACAGTCTGGTTTGGAGCATCACCCGAACATCCAACACAAACTGACTGTAGTACACAGTAAGAACTGTGATAAAGATCACTTGTGCTTCCATATACACTGTCCAGGACATGTAAACATTTAGAAGCAGGAAATGGGCAAAGAAAATAACCAAAGGCCCCTTTCATCCTAGACACAACCTCTTCCAGCTTCTACTCTCTGGCAGGCATCACAGAGCTCTGTTTGTTAAAACTGCCAGACACCAGACAGCTACTTTCCACAGACCATCATAAATAAGAACTGTCAGGTCTGTCACCACACTGTCTTTTTAGCACCTCAAAAATATGGCTTAAGTATGGTCATTTCTCTCAGAGCGACACAGCCAGACTAATGCATGCTAGTCTATTGTAATGCCCTCCTTTCAGGTCTAACTGAATACCTCATAAACCAGTTATAGTTGATTCAAAAGTCTGCTGCCCGAGTCCTGACAAGGACCAGAAGGAGAAAACAAATTACACCTATGTGATAATCCTTACACTAATTGCCAGTCAGCTTCCGTATTGATTTTTACATTTGTTTTACTTCCTACTAAATCACTTCATGTTGTCTCGCACCAGTGCAAAGTGCAGGACAAAAATGTTTGGTGAGGCAGCATTTAGTGTTTATGCTCTGAGCTGTTGGAATAGTCTGCCTGAGAATCTGAGAACAGAAAGTCTAGCCTGGTTTCGACTTTAACATTATATGTGTGCTATTCAATGATTGCATGTTTTTACACAATATTTATTTTATCTGTTGTTTTCATTTTATTTTGTCATTTTTCCCATGTTTTATTCATCGTGGTTTTTCTATATTTTTTTATCTAAATTAAATTAGTTTTGTGTTCTTATCATTTTTTTTTTATTTTTTTTTTATCTTCAATCTTTTTATTTCTGTGCATTAGTCTCTTTGTCCAATAGTCTCATTCTTTCATGTCCTATTGTCCTTGTTAGGTGGTGTTGCCTTGTTGTCAGCTTCTCGCTTATTTTGGCCTTATTATCACTATTGAACTCTGTGTATGTTTTATCTTTGATTTGTACACCTTTCTTAAACTTTTAATTTGAATTGCAATAATCTGTATGAAGGGTGCTATATAAAGTTTTGATTGATTGAATAACTACATTGATGCTATTTATGCTGCACTGTACACACTGGACATACTAATAGCCAACCACTACATCCCCACACAATGGCTAATTATGCACACATCTTACAGAAACTGAGTTAGAACTGCCAAACACAGTGCACCTGGATTTTTCTTACTTCATTGTATCCTGTGTATGTTTCTACCCACATCCCTACTAAACGTTTCATGAACTCTTTTCGTTGTGGCACTGAAACCTTAGCGAACGCATAGCCTCATTGCACACAAAGTTTCACTCACTGCTGGTTTCACTATAGTGTAGATCTAAGTTAGAGACTTCAGAGAAACATCTAAATGTCTTTGTGGCACAAAGCTACTAAGCTCATGACTGTCTCAAGCAGACCTAATTTGTGACGACTTCTGCAAAATAAAATTACATACATTGTTCTTTTAATTCTTACCCTTTGTTAGTATTTCCACGACTTCTCCCCGTTGCCATTTCATGGCCCCTTTCCTGGCCAGGACATGCATGTTCACAGAAATCTCTCTTTGAGGCACAGGAGGAGGTGGTTTCTTGTTGGTTTCACCAGAGAACTGACAAAGAGCTGTTTGTATACACATAGGGTTTTGTTCTGTCAGTGCAAAAAAATAAAGATGGTAATAATCTTAAAATTACAAGTTCACTTTTTATCTTATTAAAGAGAATCTTTGGACACGTGTGTTCATGTCACAGCAGAATGAGAGACCAGAGGGGAGCAAGGACAGACACATGAAGCTGATCCAAGCTGAGGGAAAGTGACTTATTTAGGTTTTACGAGACACTTTGTGTAAATTAAATTATTTTGTCGGACCCCCTTAGGCCGACTTTGTTGAGGCGGCATTGCCCCGTTAATGATCTCTACTTTCATTTATTCTTTCACTCAGCTGTGTGCAGCTTATGGTCTGCAGCCTTTGGTAACAGAAATGCACAGTTGGAAAAAGCCGATTAGAAACCTGGTTAGGCGTATAAATGGCAGAGTAATCAGGGCTCTCTGACAGAAATCTACCTGGGGAAACCGATTTCGAAAACCAGCTTTCCCGTACACATGGCACTTAAATCAGTTTTCTCTAGAAAGCTGACTGTTTCTCCCATCTCGGTCACCTCCCACATCAAGACCCCTATTGCGTGGTCACACAGTGTGATGAGTAAAAACTGTAATTTGTCCATTTAAAATTACTTTTGGTGTCCAAACACTCAAGGGGCTGTTGACCTACAGGGTGCTGGTGGAATTTGGGCTACTGTTGCTTGAAAGAGGAAAGGAGGAAGGTGTATGTTGGGACTACGACAGGGAAGGCTAGAGAGTTGGTTGACATGATGCAGAGAAGTAAGATGGATATACTCTGTGTCCAGGAGACCAGCTGGAAAGGAATCAAGGCTAAAAGCTTAGGCCTTAGCCTTGCATGGCAGCTGCTGTCATTGGTGAGTGTGTATGTGGAAAAAAAGCGCTGTATAAGCACCATTTACAATATTTAGCATTTAGGGCCTTTAAGGATAAGTGCATGTTTTCTAACACAGTTGTTTAACAGGCATGCAAGAGATGAACAAGCAGCAACCTTTGATCAGGTCCATAAGTGCTGTGGGTAGCACCAAAGTGGAACAATGGAGAAGTGCTTTAAGTGAAGACTGTCAGCTAATGTAAGGCTTTTGTAAGAAACATAAATGGAAGAACTGTTAGTGTTTAGGCGTAAATTATCTCCAGACATTCAGCCAAATGCTTCACGGTGCAGAAGAACTATTATGATTTTATCACCCAATGACAGAGCTTCAATACTACTTTATATGTGCTGCAAAGGGTACATTTTTATGTAAAAAGTAAGCTGTGATGACAAAATGGGATATGTCGTTTTCATTTTCTGTTCCATTACAGGAATTCTATGAAATCAAAACGGTGAAGAACACAGGACCAGCGATAAGAGTACTACCCACAACAAAACAGTTTAAAGTTGGACAGATGATGATGGTTGTTCGTGGTGTGTTTGTATCTTTTACCAGTGGTGCTTTTTGGCGGTGTTGATGCTTTCGTTGCACAGCTCTTAGCATTGGTATTTCTGTTGGCTTGAGGTGTAACTGTTTTTGCTCCGTTGCTTTTAGCACTGCTATCTGTACGAGCTTGAGGTGTTGGTGTTTTTACCATGCTGCTGTTAGTATTTGTGCTTGCTTGGGGTTCCACAGCACTCTTTGCATGTTTTTTACTCTTTTCATCTATTTTTCTCTTCTTATTTGACCCAGTTGTAGTACTTGTGACAGGAAATTCTAAATCACTTGACTCATCTACTAGTTCCCACTCCATGTCAGAATCCAAACTGCTTAAGTTGTCCTGTTTACTGCACTGATTCTGAGGCGCTGATGAAAGTAAAGCCCTGATTTTACATTCAGGCAGTCTGGTCAAGGCCACAACGGGTTTTCTCATTTGACTGGAAGTACAGTTTTTGCCACTGGTGCTATTTGGATTATCTCTGTCCTGCAGCTTTTGTAACGGAGGAGTAGGTCCAATAGTAGCTGGAGAGCAGCAGACTTGAGTCTCAAAATGAACAGAGTCACATGGGGGTGGAAGTGAATGTCCTACAATGGTAAAAAGCACAAGTTAAGTTGGTCCCTCAAACAAACTTAGAAACTAAAATAAGAGAGTTTGCTTCATTCAAAATGACAGGCCAGAACATAGAGATACCAAGAGTTCATTTACAAATGATGTGCCACTTACCATAGTCACTGATATCATCATTATCATCATCATCAGAGTCTGTGTCAAAGAAATCCCAGCCTAGCATAGAGTAAAGTTTCTGTACAACTGCTTCACAGGCTGCCACAGAGCTGGAAAACATTAACATTAACAGAGACAACATGGCTGAAGCAAAAAAAAAAACAAAGAAACTCTTGGAGAAGATTATACAAATACAACTTTTTCTTTCCTAAATACAGAAATAAAAACATTTATTTATAAATACGCATAGACACAAATGCAAAATTAGATGTTGCAGTATATACATCTTGTGTAGAAGTTAGGGTACTGACTTCTACTCAGACAGAAGAAACGGTCTGTCAGGGTGGAGTCTGGGGGGACTCACTGTCTAGGCTATTGGACTCCGAAGCAGACTTTCAATATGAAACCCACACACAAATGCAAATAATAGGCCAAAAACACAGGAAACAATAATTCTCTTTTATGAAAGCACTACCCTTAATTTGTGCTCAGACTACACAAAGTGGTGGTAAATCCAGTTTTAACCCCCTGCACTGTAACAGTGCAGCTCGTTGATAGACTGTCTCATAGCCATTAGAATTTAGTTACCAAACTTGATGAACACATTGCCATAGTTTAATAGTTATAGAGTGATAAAAGGAAATGTGGTGGTCCACAGGGGTAAATAAACAGAATAAATGATTAATCGGTTAAAGGGTTTTTATAAAACATACAGAAACAAGAGCACAGAGCAGATTCACTTACTTGCAAAGCTTCAGGAGGTGTTCAGCCTGCTTTTCCCTCCTTTGCAGAATAGACTGCAGCAGTTTGCATTTCTTCAACACATCTGGGGAGATCAGTTTACTCTTCTGTACCTCATCTCTGATCCATTTTTGGAGCTCCTCTTTGCTCATCTCCACCTCCTCCCAGTCCATAATAACTGCAACAAACACAGCAGCAGCCAAAAGGACATGGTTTTTTTTTCTGATCCTATTTTGCATTTTAAATGTTCAAAGATGCAGTGGCTTGATTCAACTTCCAGGTCATCTGAGTATTATTGTTCAATCCAGCTTTTGTGTGTGTCATTTGAGTTACATGTTAAAGTGTGAATGTCTGTGGACCTGATAATTAGTGGGGTGTGCCACCTCCTCCGTTAAGCCTCTTTTAAGCACCGCTGTCCAGAATGTGAAAATTGCGGTCTTTAGTTGTTGTGCACTTGGCGGTCTGTACATTTCTCGCTCCATTGCTCTGCTAATGCTGCTGGAGTAGTTTATTTTTGGGGTGGTCACGCTTTTGTTTCATTTTGTTTATGGGTTTAAAATGTGAAGGTAGTCAATACTGTGAAACTGAGAGGAGGCTGGCTTCTCCAGCGTGGTGTGACACAACATCAAAGCACAAAAACAAAAACTCAATAACTAAAACAAATAATCGACACAGAGACATAGTGAGAATATAAATACAATTGGCCCTGTGCTTCAGGCTCAACTATGATTATTATCATATGTTAGACGTGGCCCATCTTGTGTATAACCTGATTGCTTTTGTAGCCCCTTTTACTGAAAACCCGACTCTCATAAAACACACTAGCCAGCCTGCTAAAGGTGCTAGCACTGCGCTGCTCTTCATCAGAGATGTAAACGAAAATAATCTGAGATGCATGTGTCAAAGTGCTCGGTTTGTGCAAAAAATATATACACTTCAAATTCTAATGTTTCAAATAAAACCTAAATCTTACCTTTCTGTCACTGGTACAAATGTGTTACTCAGTGCGATGACTTCTTCGCCCACATACTAATGCTGCCGCATTGAGCGGTGACGGGCTCAGTGCTGCCCTCTGTGTCGGTACAAGCGACCGACAAGCGATTTTGGCCACTGTATTCAAATGGTAAACCGTACCAGTTAATAAACTAGTAGTAGATACTTGTACTTTACCTGACTGTTTGCTATTTTATATAGACTCCACAGTAAAAAAAAAAAAAAAAAGGGGGATTATAATTGTTTCGTGATTACATTTAGGCTTTTTTTTTTGTAACTTTACATTGACATTGTATTTAGTCATTTGGCAGACAATTTTACTCACATGTGAGGAACAAAGCAAGCAAAAAAATAGGACAAGGAGAAAACAAATAGGATGGTTTACAGTTTAAGCATTGGTAACTTGTGGAATATTAAAAGTTTGAAAAACAAAGCTATATACAAATGTGATCTACAGTCTTAACAATTGTCATATGCAAAATAGGAACCTGTCCTTGGTTTGTACATTTCTGACTATGGCAGCTTCTTGGAAAACACAAATTTAGTGTGACTACTTCTTTTATTGCCATTTAAAGTGTTAAACTAAGCAAAGATATCTCTGTGGCAGAATGCATGCTTAGAGTCTCAAATAATACATTTTCAAATAAACCTAAAATAGTTTTTCTCCTAAATCAACAATTTTTAATATTTCGCTCGTTTATGTATATTCACTGTATTTGTATTTATAAATATACACAGTGTTTAAGATGATACAACAAACGTCTGTTTTATCGGGTTTTGCTCTAATAAGAGCACAATACATCTGGGCTTTTAGTCTCTTTTGACAGCTTTTGTTAGAACAGTCCTGTACTCAACAGTGCTCTCTCCCACATTGTTTAATGAAAGGCCCCTTGTACACATGGAAGAGATGCTGTAAATAGTTTTTATTTGTGTATATATATACACATAATTCTGGAAATGGGGGTATAGACACTTGCAAATTACACTTGTCAAAACCTTTATTATTTACAAAATAAAACAACAGGTATGGACTTAGGCTATAATGACAGAAGAACATTTAAATAAAAACAAAATTATCCCCAAGTTGATTGGGTTACACTGGACAAATTCTTCTCCAATACTAAGAATAACCAGACTAAAAACAATTACAAAAACTGAAAGATTTTTACAGTTTTGTCTTTTTTCCCCTCATTCTTCAAACACAGCTTACATTAAAGATGTAGCACCTTCTCTGGTTTCTTTAAAATGTCTGCAAAGGTCTTAAGTCATGGATGTGTGCTTATATGAAAGTCGAGTCATGTCAACTGGACTTCTTAGTTGCCAGCTTCTTCAGTCAGGGCTTTTGCATGTGAGGGAGAGAAAGCGGAAAAGCTGGGACATATTTACAATCAAAGCAGAGTTAACCATTTTCATACCACTCTTGTTTATAACTACGTGTAATTGATGATGGGTCTAATAAGAAGTGACACATTGTACTTGTGTTGGTAATACTATGTTCTGTACTATGTCCTCTTCACTGGTTCACAGCCAATCAGAGTCCTCTTTTTGCCCACTGTGCGACTGACTTGCTTGGCGTCACTGCCCTAAGAAAGTCAAGTTGACATGACTTACCTTCCAGACTTATTCACAATGTTGCAGTTACATTGATTATTTCTGTCTGTTCTTTTAATTATGTTTAATGTAACACTTTCCAGGATGTTTTGTCGTGATAACTTAAATGTGTGTTTTTGTAGGGCACCCATACAAATATGACTGCACCAAAGAAAACTTAAAACAAAAGTAGATTTTAATGTGTATATTAATGTTTGGGTTTCACCATTAACACTTTAAAAATTTAAATAAAATAAAAGACTTTTTTGTCAGCAGTTTGTTTGAGCAAATAGCTGCTTCAATATGATCTAAAATGTTGTAAGAAAACAGTTTTTAAAATTACTTTTTTTTTTCTTTTTACACAACTTTTTCGGGCATCTGTAGACCAAATCAAGTTTTAAGAAAAATTATTTTTGAGCAAACTGGAACATTAATGCTTACTAGTCTAAACTCACTAAACTAAAGGTTTCCCAAAAACCAGAGCAAAAATGTAATGGCCCATAACTTGGGCATGATAATTCTCTTTAATAATGACATTTGGTTTATGCACATATTTCACCTGTGCCTGTGGGGTTTTATTCAGTCTCTGTCCTCATTCTCTTTCCCCTCCTTCATCTTTAAAAACCTTGTCATGTGTTCCAATCGTAGCGAGCCTCTGTGGATCCATTCCTTTTTTTGTGTATTCTGAGAATGACATAAAAAGCACAGTGTATAAAAATGACTAAAAAAGTTACAAGAAAATATCACAAACGCCACCAGTGTAAAAGGATACTGACCTGAAAAACCACCTCTATCAAACTGCAGTCAACCCCCTGCACCTCACACCTTTGCTGGACTCCATTTAGTTCTGCATTAAAGGTCTGTGAAACTTTGTACTGAGTTAAATGTGGGTATGGCCAGTCCTTCAGGTACTGCTTCATGAAACAGACGTGAGGGCCATCTGGAAGGTCCTCCAAAACATTGTCCACTGATTAGAATAAAAAAACAAAAATAGTGCGTCTCACTTTGGTAGCATGTTCACTAAATACCATTGTGTTCGCCTAATATAAACAAATAAGTGACCCACCAGACACGTTTAATTGTTGTATTGTTAACGGTTACTGCTAGAACCAGCTAGTGACAGCTGGGAACAGGTCAGTTGACAACTAAGGAAAGACCAAGTAACTGAGAATGTAAAGTCTGCTCTTTAGCAGAGTGCCCCCTACGGAACACAAGCCCTGATAAATCTCAGGAAAAGTTGCGAAAAGCTCAACTTTGTACAAATACTCTGATTTAGTACACTCACAGCTGCATGAGGCAATTTCAGAAAGAAAGTCGGTTTACTGTGCATCACGAAGGAAATAAATTGTACATTGAATTATGGAAAAGCTGGCGGTCACAGTGTCAATTTCCCAATTGTTTTACGACACGTAATAACATGTAAATTACTCGAAGAAACACCTGTAAAAACTATTTGCAGCATGTGTTGAAGTGTCTGGTGGTGGCATGGTATATTTCAGAAAACCACTATGCAGTCAGAGCAGAGGATGCAAATTACATGCTTAACACAACACACCCCCAGCACTAGTTTGACCAGCGGCCAAACTGTTTAAAACTATAAAGGGAGTACACACAAGGACGTGTGCACAGAGCTACATCCACAAGTTGTGAAGATAAACACAGATGAATAAGAGTGCACTTACAGGAAGAAGACCTCCTGTGTATCGTTTGCCATAAACAAGGAAGGGATCAATACTAAGTATTGCGTCCAAGTCCAATGTTAAGTGAGGTAAAGACCTGTTATGACATTTATCATTTACTGTTTAACATTTAAAAACTTTCCTCTCAGTAAACTAAAAAAAAATAAAAAATCAATAATCGTGAATTTTTGACAGTATCCCTGGTACATAAAAGAAATTTAGATTGGTGAGTATGATATGACTGTTGTTGTGCGTGTGGACTTGGCTGTGGAAGTCATATTTACAATGAATTCATCAACAGGTAAACAAGGAGGATTTTTTAAGTTCTGATTAAAAGAAAGTTGTGTCAACACTTACATGGTCTGCACACCAGGTGAAGCAAAGGTAAACCGACATATACTGGTGTATGATCATCAATAAAGACCAGGAACCTGAAAAATTAAAACACCAAATTAAACTGAGCTGTACTACAGCAGCGGTATATTGTATTACTTTTATCCAAAATTCCCAAAAATTACTAAAAACATACCTTAAGCGGTTCTTTCTGCTGGGGAGCTCTGCCAAGATCCCTGGAAAGAATTTAAACTTGTTATCTTGACAGCGGACCACCACACGAGCACCAACATACAGCTGCTCAAGCTTCGGTGTGTGGTCAAAGGCAATGTGGTGTCCTGAAACTAGGCTCTTGCCCTTTTCTTCAAAACTAACTTTGTATTTCAGGCGTCCATCTTCTGCAGAGAACAAAAAACCATCAGAAAAATTGTTAAAATCTCCAATGTTGCTCCCAGGACAAACCCAAGTATTTTGCATCTATGTTCTTAAAATGCTTTTACCCTTTGTAATAATCTCCATTACTTTTCCCCGTTGCCATCTCATGGGCCTCTTCCTGGCCAGCACCATCATGTCCACTTTGACCTCTTCCTCTGGTAAGTCAGGACGTACATTTCTGGTTTCATTAGAGCAATGGCCAAAAGCTGACGATATTATTACAGGGGTGTTTTCTGACACAATTGGGAGAACATAAAACACAAAACAAACACATTAAAATTAATGACTTTGAGAGATTAGCATTTCTTTTTACCACAGTTTTTCCCATGCATTGTGTTGTTTGTGGTTTTACCATTGTTGGGGGTCTTGTCAGTGTTTGTTGGTGGTGCAGGTGGTCTCGCTGCATTTGACAGTGAAAAATCTGAATCACTTGAATCCCCTTCTGGCTCCCACTGCATATCAGAATCTGAGCTACTGGGTGATTCTTCTTCACTGTAGAACTGCTGAGGCGTTGGTGGTCGCAGAGCACTGATCTTACATTCAGGAAGTCTGGTCAAAACCACCACTGCTTCTTTTGTTAAACCGTCACAGCCATTCTCCAACTTTATCCTCTTGCAGAGAGCTCCATTTGTTGAAGTACCAGATTCAGCCATATTTTCTGCAAAGAACAAAGCACTTGTCAAACTGTGACTTGCAACATTAAAAAAAAAAAATAACGTAACAAGTGTGGTGTTCTCAATTGCTGATTACTCGATTAAAGGATCAACTGATCTTGTTTCCACTACTTTTCACTGTATGGGAGATTAAATATATATATGTGCTTAATATAAGCCTTTCCTTCTCTATCATATTCTGTGTTCATCTTATTTTGTACACCCTGCCCAAACTCCTGGATCTCTAATATGCTCATCTTGATTTCATCAACCTCTATAACTATTGCAACACATACTTGTGGCTTAAGGTAAGGGTTTTGACACTAGATACTTTAGGAGACGTGTGTAAGATCTAAGGTGCATGGACACAGACAGCAACCTACCGCTATACCCTCATTGTCAAAAGAATGAACTATTATATTACTAGACCATTCTCATTCTTAATTTTCTTTTATTCCCAGGATCTCCCTCACCCCAGCTCTTGTGCCACTGTGTGTATGTGCCTGCTATGTCCATTCAGTAATCAACATATGTTTATATCTTATGAATCAATATGCTGGACGATCTTTCTTGTTTTCGTTGCAGTAACACAGGTGAATAACACCTGGGAAAGCATAATAGGGACTGTTGTTTACAACACAACGCATTGTTATTAGCCAGAACAGGGGTTCTCACCTAATCGTGTAACTTTATCAATATGTAGAATGTAGCCTGTTTGGTGGAGAAGGCAAATAAGACAAAACTACTAGTTTACCTGTTCTATTTATCCGCTTGAAAAAGACAAAAATGTGGTCACACAACAAGAAAGGTGATTATTTTCTCTGTCGTTGTGACTAAGTCCGCAGCAAACAATTATGCTAACTATCAGGCTACCTCCACTATCCCCTTCACTATGTGGCTAACAGTAGTTAGGCTTAAATAGTTAAACCATCCGTGATTTGTTTTTTAATCACAGCCGAATGCATGTTACTCAATAAATGTTTGTTCTAATTAAACTAGCGTACTAAATTAAATTAACGTCAGCTGCCTCCATTTTAGACGTCCGTTACTGTTGTTTCTCCTCAGATGATCCCTGACGAACGTCGCCTTGTTCAGCAAATGGTTTGCTTCCGCATCAAGCTTCTTCTTCTTCTTCTTCTTCTTCTTCGGTTGATTTTTAGTGAGGTGCGGGCGGGTGAAGCAATGTCGCCACCTATTGGATCTTACGTTGAAAAGACATCCTTGCGGTCCTGTATCTTGAAGATAAATTTACATAATTCATCTTGAAGATGAATTTACATAAAAGAATTTCCAGTAATTTGTGAGAAGATTGTTTTAACATTCTTACGTCTATTTCCCCCCATGTTCCAGCTTTGCTTTGGTTACTGTTTATCACTTGTATATTTAGCAGGCTACAACTTAAAAAAAAATATTTTTGATGTTTTTATTCCCACTCAAATAATTCTACTAAGTCTCTTCTTTTCTATTTTTTCCTACTGACTGTCCAATCCTAAAGACGGATGGAACCAATTAATGACTTCCTTTAAATTGTTTATTGTGTAATTGGTGCTGATGTGGCTCAACTTAGTTCCAAATTAAGGAGTTATGTTTCATTTTACGAACTGAAACAGTTAACTATACATGTTTAGCTTTTAATCCCTGTTCAGCAAGCTGATCTATCATTTTATCACCTTGAACTTCTTTCCCAATATCCACCTCAGTGGGTGACAGTGGTATTTCCATCAAAGAAAATGCCTTCTATGTTTGATTATGCTTTCCTGATGTCCAATATAGGCACTTTAGTGAATCTATAAAACCCTTTTCTAAATCCATTGTTACATAAACGAGAAGGTATTTTTTCTGAGTAAGTTAATCATTATTTTCATGGTCTTACATATGTGATGTCAAAGCTACAGTTCCATAATTATCTGGGCTGTTAGAGCCTTTTTCCTGTTTTTTGTAATTGGAGCAATCTTTTCTGTGTGCACGCTTCTTTTGTCCCAGATCATATTTAAACAGCTCCAATGGCCTTGTTGAAGCAAAATTATATAAATTAGATGAAATTATGTAACACACATTTTCTTTGTCAGGAGCAGACAATTTAGTCTTATTTAGAGCTCTTCTTAAACTATAAAAGACACATCCAAAATACACTGAATAACATTTCTCAGCACATAAATGATGATGTCCAGGTAGCATTTGTTTCCAAATCTTCTTTTGACAATCTGTGTAAACTCCTGGCTAGAATTTCAGCATTTTCCTCATTCTCCAAAGCCCTTTCTAGGATAATAATCTTCAGCAGTTATTATTCAGTACCTATTTTCAGCTAATTCAGTGTGGACTAATGGTAAATCTATAGCTGACTCTACTCCTCCACCAAAATTACCTAAACAGACTAAACCCTTGTGAGCATTAGTGTGATCATTAAAATCCTGACCTCGTTCTAACATCTAAACTTTTATTCTTTTGCATGTATTATATAGATTAATAACATAATATTTGATTCTCCTACTTTAATATATAAGAAATTCCTTCTTTGATAAATGTTGCACATCCTACAGCACTAATCACTGCAGCATTTCTACTTTGCTCCATGAATTATTGTCTTCAGCCTTGATCTTTTTGTATTTGTTCTAAACACTGAATGCCAATCTAATCCACAGTGTCTTCTTTAAATGCACTTTTTAGATTGTGGTGTCGGCATGCACATACTTCATCCTTATGTTCTCCAGCGCACCTAACACATTCTCACATTCTTCTCCAGGCTGTTCCTTTACATGTCTTATCATTTGAAGAATTTTTTTCTGCAACCTTTCTTCAAACTGAAGAAGCACAGACACACCTACATAGAGTATCTTGCCCTAGTATGTGGTTGAAAGGCATTTTCCCCCTCTTGATCTCTTAATTCTTCCAGAGTTTTGCCCTAAGAATATGGTGTGAATTCTACGGTCATTTGGAGTCAGTATCTTGCATGGTGGAGCGACATGAGCTGTGCTTAACTTCAAACCACTTTTGTTAATCACAGCTCAGTTAAAAAAAAATTCTAAAGCCTAATTTTTAAGTTTCTCTGGATGAACTTTCTCAGTGGATTGTCATTTTTCTTTTAAACACTGTGTCACTTGTCTGCATTGTGTGCTTTCAGAAATATGGCCCCTAGAGGATGTTAGAATAGAACAGTAGAGATTGTTAGTGGATGCAAAAAAGATCTGTCAAACTCAGAGGCTCCATCTCATGCGAATAGTTTATTGTACAAAATAATAATTAATTGTTAATTTTTATGACCAGGACAATGATCCTCTAAATTATTATTATACTGTTATCATCTTTGCAGAAGTGGGATTTAATTGTTCGTTTTGAGTGCCGTAGTCCTGTTTCCTCTCAGGAATAAGACGTGTAACATTTCTCATCCATAACACTGTGCAGGATATAGCTGAGCCGACAGATCAGTGTAGCACTGAAGAGGATTTTTCATGACTCAGTTGTAGTTGTTCCACTAACTGGCTTCATGATGGCCAGCACCCCTGGATAAAAACATGCAAAAGCTTTCCTATTTACCATAAGCATAAATATACTTCTTAGATTTCAATTTGTTATATTGGAAATAGACAATGACAAATATCACAGGACTTCCTTTAAGTTGGCAAATACTCAGGTATGGAGACCTGCTGGTCCAGTGGGCAAAAGGTTAAACTCCTGTTGCATTGGGCAGCTTCCAGGTTTGAATGCAGCTGCAGACGAGCACTGGCCTCCCTGTGAAACTCCTTTATAAATACAATCTAAAAAGAAATCTGCAACAAATAATTGTAATAGGGAGAATATACCTTTTGTTGTAGCTCTTGACCAAAAAAAAAAAAAAAAAAAAGGTGCTGAAGTGTGTAGTTAAATTTGGTAATCCACATACAGGTTATTCGAAAGTCCTTATTTTTATGTTTTGACATCAGAATTCCTCAGAATACTCTTCTAACTTTTTATTCAAGTCAGGTTTTATAGAACCTAGTGTACATTTTGTCATGTCCATGAGAGTGCAACATCATATTCATCCCAAACTGCATGACCAAAAATGTGCAGTAAAAAGTATCAAAGTCTTTAGCTGCCAGAGTCCCATCGAGTGATGTTTCCAGTTTTCAGTTTCTAAAAGATTTTACCCTCCTCTCGTTTAGGTGATCTGCTCTTCCTGGTAGGTAGAGGTGGAGATGGAGCCGTAAGGATCCACCACCGTCTGGGCACATCGCACAATTGTCACCAGCAGAAAGATACACAGCAGAAAAAGGAAGAAGAGAGCAAAGCCCAAGTCCACGTCCACCTCAAACTGTACTGCAGGAGGAGAAGCCTGGTCCATGTGGCCGTGTGAGGAGAACTGATCCTTCTCCCAGTTTCTTTCCCTTCTCAGCTCAGCATTAACAGCTTGGGAACAGTAAACTGTTGTGTGGATGTGTGCTCTTGAAGTGATGGTGATGTGTTCATGCTAGAAATATAAATTAGACAGACTGAATGGAGATGCAGCAAAAATACCTACTACATTTACTGTTGGTCTGTAAAATATCAGAAAATGCTAAAAAATAAAAGATGAAAATTCAGGAAAGCCAAGATATTGTGTTGACATTGCTTGTTCTGTATGACAAAAAGCAAATGCTCAATTTATACAAGCTTGAACCTGAGATTTTGACATTTTTGATAAAAACAAAACAAAACATTGCCAAGACAACTGTACAATTTTCTTTAAAACATATTGTCCATGGATATTTTAGTTAACATTAGTTTGGTTTGTACACACCCTTCCCCTTTAATCTTCAGGAATACAACACAAACTCTTTCAGGTGTCACCAAAACTGTAACAATACCTTTAACTACATTACTGAAAAGACGCAGATTTTCCTCACACTCTTGCACATTTAAAATCAAGCATAGCTTTACCACTCTTGACCATGAAGTAGTATCAATGCATGTTATGGCTAAAAGGAGAAGAAGCACAGCAAGTAATCATAAAACACTCACCTTCCTCCGTGTGTTTTCATCAGTGATCCAGGTGTTTTGTTGCTGCAGAATCTTTCCAACACTTGTCCAAACTTATGATAGCATCTCCATCTCAGGTCGCTCTGTGATACCAAACTCCTTGAGTTACACAAGACACTCATCAGTTATCTAGAAGTCTCTACTGTCCCCCTCTTCTCATGATCATCATGGGAAAAATGAGCAGCCCTCACACAAACTCATGCATACACATGGAAGGTACACTTGCCTACACTTGCACCTTGCAACCTCCCCCTGGCGTGTAAAGCCTTTATTAATACTTAAGCAGGAATTGAATAACAGTCTACACAGTTCACAAGTGGATCAAACACCCCACAGCTTTTGTTCTGCAGTCTGAAAGGTCTTTAGTGCTGTCACCAATTAGACTTCACACCATCACAACTCAGCCACCTCAGGCAAGACCAGGCTCATCCTTTCAGGGCTGAGAAGGCAACAGAGGAAGGAGGGAAAACTTAAGGTGAGTAGGAAGGCAAAGATTTAAAGAGGAGGGGTAAGACTGCACACGGAAGGGGGCTGAGGAAAGGAAAGGCCAGGCGGTGGAGTAGAAGAAACAGGAGATGCACTTCCAATTAAAGTGCAGAGCAAGATGCAGGAGCAGAGTGGAAAATGACCCCTGCCTCTTTAAAATGTAGATTGTTATTGTGAGGCTGCCAGTGACAAGAACAGTGTAGAGGCTGAAGTCCAGGGCACGGAGGTAAAATGATCCAACTCAATTTTCAATTAGCCAAGAAGGCTCTTTAGGCTGCAGCAAAAATACTGAAGTGGAGAACTGCAACAGAGGCAGGAGGAATAACGGTTGTCTTTTTAAGAAGGCTGAGCTCAGAGCACTTTGATCAACAATCTCAAACTTTAAGCTGCATGAAGATCAATGTTTACTTATCAGAAACGCCATGACCATTCTAAAACAATCCAAGGCATTTCCGGCAATAAAGGTTACCCCACAGTCAGGCTGCTCAGTGTGTGTCACCACTACACTGAGCCACCCGATATTGTAATAGCTCCAGAGTGCCCTCAGGTCTACTCTACACAAGTGGAACCAATGACTGATTGATGGAGCTCATGCCAGACTATATTTGCATCATTTCCACACCTACGCATACTTTTTTTTTACAGCAGTACCAATGTTAAGAGATAGGTTTCTCAGCTCATGAGTTACAAAATGTTTAAGAAAAGGTAGTAAAATTTGAAAAGGTATTACGCACCAGATATAAACTAGAGAAATTAAATAGACAAAGTATTGCTTTCTTTTATCTCTATTGAAAGCAAAACAATAAGTGCGAGTTGATACACACAGACTTAATGTGTTTTTACACATCACTAATGAAGTGATTCAGACACATTAGGACTTTGACTATTTCTAGTTAAAGGGTTATAGTACCTTAATGCATTACTCATTTAAGTAGTCAATTGACAACAATCCTGCTAATCATTTATAAAATCTCAGACAATATTTCTTTTAAAATAAGGAAGTGCTATTCCATAAAGCTAGGGAGGAAGTCTTTAGCTTAACTGTTTAAAATAGTTGAAATTAAAGTTTTGCTCAATCAACTAATAATTTCAGCTGAACTTCAGAACGTACATGTATCTATAGAAGGTAATTCAGTTGTTTATTTTGAGATTTATTTCTACTCATTTATTTGGCAATTGCTTGGTTTAATAAAGTCAAACTGTCATTCAATATCAAAATTGAAAGAAACCAAAAACAATAAAAATGTCCAGAATAGTTATCCACAATCATCTTTATCATCATTGTTAATAGGATTTTACATCTCAGCTAATCTCAGCATAATGCAGAGTAAAATGCTTTATGTAGAAGCAAAGCTCTTTAAAGGGAGCTGCTGGTGATTGGTCGTTTGGGCCTCTAACTTTAATGCCTTGGCTCACGAGTTTTACAGCGTTTGGAGTGTTGGGGGACAAAGACAGCAGAAATAAAGACATGAACAAAAACAGCTTTTTTAAACAATTTCATTGAAATGAAGAAGGCGCTTGTAAATGACGTCAAACAAAATGTAAACAATTGTTTGGTGTTTCATCTTTATCTCTTTTACATAAGATTTGAATAAACTGTTATTTTTCTTTTAGAAAATGCAACACACTAAGAAAGAAGATCTTGTCTAGTTAACCATTTGAAAAAATAAATTTAAATCATACTCAAAACCTCTGAATTTGGATCAAATCTGACAATACAATCAAAGCCTTTTTACCAGATATTTATATTTGATCTCTAGAAGAAACCATAAAGTGCATCTTTGGATGGATGCTGAAAAGAAATGTTATTCACTCTTCCAGCTCACAAAGAATTCATAAACAGTTACTTATTGCTTTGGGTTATATTCAAAATTGCTCCCAAATTTAAACAATTGACTGAACTGAAAACAAATAAAACGAATTAAAGTAAAATCAAACAGTAAAACGATGCTAAACAAACATTTAAAATGAACTCTGTGCATCCCCGTAGAGTGACACTTTAAGACAAATGTACGCAAAGGCACATTTCAACATGTGGCGCATGTACGCAAGCACCTTCTTGCACAGTTTCAAACTTAAAAATATATTAATTATCACCAAATGTTATTTTTTCAACATAACTGGAACAAATATTTTAGCATCACTGGCTCAAAACCATTGGTAGGAACTAAAGTGACAACTGGCTGCAAAGATTCATTAACTGACACACTGGACTCTGGTTACATTAGATTGTGGTCCATACATACTACAATCTGGCCATACTCACCTTTGTGCTCCACACAATGCCACTGACGTCCATGTGGTGTTTAGAGCAAAACGAAAAGAAAAAAGTTCACTCAAGTTTAAGGGAAGTAATATTTAGAAGAGTGTTAATTGACTGTGCAGGAAGGCAATGCCTGTCTCACCACAGCACTTCTTTAAAACACTTCCAGTAACAAAACATAAAGCTACAAGTAGGCAGATTGGGCAACTTGGTCAACAGCACAAAGTGTTGGCAAAATAGCAAAAGACACTGAAGGGGAGAGAAAGGAGGAGAAGGGGCGTGTGATGAGAAAGCCACTCTGCTGCTAAGGAAATACAGATCATTGTGGTTCTCCACCGCTGTCCTCCTCTCTCTGTTTAATTTAGTGTAATCCACAGAGGGGTGAAATTATCCACATAGGACTACTAGGGTTTCAAAAAGGAGGGTTATTGACAGATGGGCGTTTATATGTGTGTGTTTGTGTGTGCTGCCTCTTTCAACATGCCATCTATTCTTTGGTTTTCAGTTGAGGCCACACGTGAGGGCCCGTTATCTCCCCACACGACTTCATCTCCAGCCCTCACTGTTCGATCAGTCCCTCTTCCAGTGTTTACTGCTGGGGGGAGTGTGGCCATTCTGTATGTGGCCGTTTTTAGATTTCCCCTCCTGTTCTTGATCATCCTCGTCTTCAGACTCAGTCTCTTCTTTATCACTCCGCTCATCCTCAACAATGTTCTATAAGATAAAGCAGAACATAACATTTGTACAGTTGCTGTTGTAGAGCCATTGGGTTACAAACGAGGAGCAAATAAAACATCTATAATGTAGTGCATACGTTTCCTGGCAGGAATTTGATGACCATGCGCAAGATGAGAGCAGCCCAGAAGATGTGCAGAATCTGCAGCACACACAGAAGCCCGTTGAAGAAGCAGAAGCCCAAGAAAGGGGGGTAGAGGGTCAGGGGGTACACCAATGTCGTATGTATGATCCTGGAAAGAACAGAAAATCTAGTCAGAGCCCTCTACAATCACCATCAAATGCCCATTGAGAGCAGCCTGGAGTGTAGACTATGGGTCTGTTGTTTCCAGTAAAATGTTGCAAATATTTCAAGCAATTATATAACATTTCTGCACCAGTAACACTGATACATTTTGGCATTGCTTCTTCCCATCTAAGGTCTGTGTTTTCCTAATGAAATCACCTGTTAGGCAACATGAAACGTGAAGATATTGTGATAGAGAGGAAGGTAACAAAGAACCAGGGACGTCATTGTCTTAACAACCCTGCACCCCTGTTTGTATTATTTTTAACTCTCACGGAGGAGTGTCTTATTACAGTGAGCCACACAGTGGCTAACGCAGGAACAGCGGTGTGAAAGGAAAATGTTTTTTGTTATTTTTATCTTCAATAAACCCAATGAAAAGCCCAAAACTAGTCCATCCATCTCTTTATACTTTCCTACGCCATTTATGGCACAAAGGCCCAAGCCAAGCTGTTTAAAATTGATACACATATTTTAACAAGCTGTAGAAGGCCAAGTAAATTCTTAACATAGCTAGGGACTAACATTTTTTTAAAAACAATTGTGTGCAATTGTTGGGGACTACAGCTGCAGAAGAATATAAGTTTGGGTCCGTGTTGATCACAATAAACACAAACGTTAAGCAGGGCCACAATTAACCAGCAGACAACCAACATGAACTAAATATTCTGTGAAAACCTTCAGCACCTTCTCTATCGCACTACATCCAAATATAAAATTCAAATTGTTGCATTGTTATATATATTTTTAGGAAACAACTAAAACATGTGTATAAAAAAAGCTTCTGGAGTATGGCTGCCAATAAATCCTACTCTGCATTAATGAAATACTTGTAAACCAAACTGAAAGACAAATATGAAATGTAGTTGTCAGACAGTAGTATCAGTGACTCATTACAATAACAGAAATTATGCATTGGTGTTTTTACCAGAATGGAAGGATAACAAGGCGGGTGATGATGAAAACTGCAGCAAACATGGTAAAGATGAAGTTGCAGGTTCTCCTCCAACCCGCGTAGTTGAACATTTTGGCTGACTGTAAAGAGATCAGAAGTTAACCTTATATTTCAATCCCCTCTAGAGGGCAGACAGTGAATTTTACAAGGAGAAAACCTTGTATGACCTTATAATTATCTTTAAACTAATTGCAACCAGAGAAAAGTTTATGATGATGGCTTTTAACCTGAAATGGGAAGCAGGGCTACTGATCTTTTAATGATATATTGCTGAATATAAACATGTCATATAATTGCAGTGAGTATAACTAACAACTGTTAACTTGAAAAAAGATATTTTACTGCATTGTCAGCATGTTATCGTACCTCCATAAGATAGTCAGAGGCATCATGAACTAACATGATCAAAGTCCCTGCCCGGATGTAATTGACTAGCCAGGAGAAACTGATGAGGAGAATGGTGGCTACATGGTGAACTATCTGCTCTTTGAAATCCTGCAGAGAAAAAACAAATACATAGCATAAAAACAAAATCCAAGTGTTTGGTCACTTATTGATCAAGCAGTAAAGATTAGACAATAAATGAAAGTGAGTATCTGGCCGACGCTGGTTTCACAAATTATTAACTCGCCACACATGGATTATACAGCTTTCCAACTACAAGAAGAAACCAAATCTATAAGCAGAGGCAAAAAAGGGAACTTAAAAAGTTGCAAAACAAATCCTTAAAGCAGAGGACGATTACAACATGGAGGCCCTGTTGAAATTGGTTGTTTTGGTTTAAAAGATTAGTTCCTTGGATTTGTGAATTGTACTTACAAAGCAAGCAGTGGCAAAGAGGCCTTACAATTAGCTGACATGCTTGAGGGTCTGCCACCGTGTGCTATTTACAACATTTAGACTCATGGACACAATGGTCAATCGATGAGTCCACAGTCTGATTTCCCACAGAGCTCAAGTCACACATTAACTTGAGAAACAACATCCCTGACCTGAGAGAGAGTTTAGTTTGCTGCTCACTCACTATTAATTTTCCAAACTGTGGATGAGTAAAAGTGAAGATCATTTTTAATGGCATTCTAAACGCTGACAGTTCTACTAAATACAATGGATAAGGTCAGGACTTCTTAATGGGAAAATTATTATCCAAACCTCAAAATACACAAAACACTCTCATTATTTTATGCACTCACACAGTGATGAAGTTGCTAAGGGATTTTTTAATAAGGAAACTTGTTTGAAAGCATTGTTGTATAACTTACCTTGCGTTTGACATCCGATGCTAAGCTAAAAACTAGTGAAATGTAGAATCCTAATTCGATCATGTAGTACCAGTACTGTGAAGGCAACAGTGGCTGGAAAAGAGAAAGTACAAGTTGTTGGAATAGCATGTTACTAACAGCTTTATTCATTAGTTAGTGGAATAACTTGGAGTAAAAAAAAAAAGGCACCTGCTTCTGGACTTGTGTCAAATATAAGAATCATGAACAATTTCAACATCAACTTAACAGAAGGACAGAGACATTTCATATCTTACTGGCATACCATTTTTGGGAAGTCTTCCCACACTTGCTTCATATCGTAGAACCATGGTTTCTAAAGAGAGATAGATCTTCAAGATTAATGTTGGTTTAATAGTCCAACATAAGAGCTCTTGTGTAGAAACACAAAGCAAGCACACACTGAAAAACAATGTAAGTGCATCCAACACTGAGTCTTCAATGTGTACAATGTCAAATTCTGCTAACAAACATGCATTTAAAGGCCGAAATAAGAAGTCATGGTAACAAAGCTGTTGTTAAATAAACAAAAGTGTTTATATTTATAAAAATAATTAATTGTATGAATATATGTAGCAAAAAAAAAAAAAAAAAAAAAAAAAAAAAAAGTGCCAACCACATTCTGACAGATTACTTACGTCAATAAGGGCAGCCAGGCCAGCAAAAAAAGCAAGAAGGTAAAAGGTAAATCTCCAACTGTAAGAGAACGCACAGTGATCTTAAAACCCAAATAATGTACTTCACGCAGCACAAAGAACACACTATACACAACACAAGGACACACAGTTGTTTTAAATACAACACATTAAAAACACAACATTTTGAATAATAGCTTCCCTAATCATGTGATACATCATAATTGATGAATCACAAAAACATGACTTGAATTTAAACCCTGATTTGACTCGGCAAAAACCTCTGTAGAGAGCTGATGGGAAACAGCAGAGATTAATTCGGTGTGTGTTTGCACAAGATTATACCCATTTTCTGCTTTGACGTGCAGAACGTTTACTTGAAATATTTTTTACAGGTAGAAAAAAAATAATAATAATAAATAAAAAAAATTCCCTATGCTAATGATTATGTCAACATTTGCAAGATTTCAAGATGGGAGGGCAAAGCATGTGCTTTATGATTCTAAGACAATTTGATAACAGGAAGTGGTTTATGGCTGAAACTGTTTACCCACCTTGCTTCGCGAAATTTCTTGAGCTTGCTGGGCCTGTCCTGATTTCTCCGCCGCCTGAACCACCTCTGGACCTGTCTCAGTGAAAAGCCCGTCTGTTTACATAAGCTTTCTAAGGAGCTCTAGTAACAAAAGCAGAGTGAGGAAAGTGGAGTCAGTTAAGAGTCATAAAAATGTAGTTGACTGCTCGCATAAGACTTGGCAGTGAAGATGTAACATTTATATCGTGCTGTGATTTGGCACATATAAACTTCTATAATTAAGTTCAAGTTGTTTCATTGCCAAAGGACACACAATGTGAAGCAGCACTAGTTTCCTGAATTATGCAGGATTATTACCTGTGTGGGATCCTTTGATGTGCTGCAGAAAAAGGACTCCAGGATGGGATTTGGAGAAGCACAAACACGCTGCTCGTCACTCACTCCCAGCAGAGAGGCCAGAGGAATCGCGACTGTCCTGGAAAGAAAATATATTACTGGATGAGAAATAGTGCTTACATGCCATCATGTACTTGTCATAAACATGCAAATCAGACAGGTAGAAGGGTAGATTAGCAGACAAATGGCTGATGACTTACCTTTCATATACCTCTCTGATGATCATGAAGCAGAGAGCAATGGGAATTGTAGCCCAGAGGTCCTGTGTTTTAGGGAAGACTTTGCCATCATGGTCCTTCAGCTCAGCCCAGCTGTGGCCTTTAGGAAACCAAATCCAGTCTGCCCATATCATCTCATGCAGCTGAGACAACATCCTGAAGATGAAACAGACAGAAAAAAATAACTTCAAGGTTTGTTCTACCCCATGGAAGGGAACTGAGAAAGGAATTAAAATAATGGTTTTATGTGCTAGGTGGTCTCCCTTCAGCAAAGAAAGTGGCTCACTCAACTGTGGCAATACCCTGAGAGGAATGAAAGGAAACAGAGAGCTGAAAGGAGCATTGATTGGAGGTGATTAATCTAACTGGGCATCAGGCACAGTGTCTGGGCCTTTCCTGCTCTAAATGAAGAGGAATAATTATGGGAGGATTTAGTTAAGTTGCACACAATGCAATCAAAAAACTTGACGGCATTGCTTGAAAAACATTAATCATTTCTGCAACTGCATTACACATCTATTGACCCAAACTTTCAAAGAAAATGTGTCACTTTTCCAACAGATAGTATTTGTATCCCCATCAATGTCTGTCACCATGACTTTTCGTGCATTTGTAACATATAATACATCTGAATTAGGCAACATGGATTGCAAAATTCACACACCATATGCTGATATGCTCTTAAGCAAGATGACTCGTGATATTTGCTACTGTTAACGGAGTGTCACTATATCACTATCACTTTAAAGACCCTAAACCAACTACTACACTTGCAAACCTCAAAATATTATAAAAAAAGATATAAATCTTGATATTAAAAAGAGAGAGTACATAACCTTTAACAACAGTTAGTTACTTTAAGCATGAGAAAAGCATCTGAGGGTTGGTCCAGAATACTGCATTATTAGAAACTAGTGGAACAATTTCGTACAGAAATTCATACCTACCATGGATGATTGATTGATACCAACTACTGGATGGACTGCCTTAAAATCTGCTACACTTATTTATGGTCCCTGTATTATAATGACGTTGTTGTTCCTGTAAATTTTCATTTAGTGTCTAATGCCAAAGGACTCAAAGAATGAATTAAAATTTTGGTGCAGAAAATCAGTCCCCACACGATAAATCCTTCTGACTTTTTGTCCAGTCAGTGACAGCACAACATACGTTTTTGTTTTTACTATTGGTACAATACTTTTTACAGACATCTGTGGTCCTTATCACCAGTACATCGTTATGACAAAAATCCTGCAAAACTAACAACATTCTCATCAGTATAACCTGTACTATGGATTTAGACCAAATTAGCAAAAATTCGAATTTAGTACAATTAACTGAAAAGTTTCACAGAGCCACTAGCATCACTGCAGCCTCTTTACATCTCAATAAGATGAGAGAGGTCCTCATCTGGCCTTGTGTGTAGTGAAAAACTACAATATGATTTGTTTGGGGCTGCTGTCTTTATCATTAGGGACTGAAGCAGAGTATTCACTACAAATAAAGAGACATCAGATACTATAACCACCTTGTTGCAGAGAGAGTAACTAGATCTGCAGTCAAATAAACAGAGCAGCTATCATTACTGAACACTCCTCCACCTGTGGACTTCAAGACAATGTCAGAGCAGTGGATTTGGAGCCTGATTTTGTATTACCTTGTATTAGTGACGCACCTTTGTTTCTGGAGCCTAGGCCTTGATTCAAATTCTGAGGAGCAAATGTAGCCCATCACAAACCACCAACAGATTCCTTAACAAGATGTGTGAACTTCAATCCAATTTAAGCTTACTATAAATGCACAGTAACTCGAGCAGGCTGCTTTCTGTTAGCAGGAGTTTTATTGCAACAGGACAATAGGGGCAGATTTCAAGAAAGCACATTACTTTGAAACAGCAGTGAAATACAGATGGGTGACAAATTAAAGGAAACCCTGAATAAATTTGTGGAGAAACATAGCATCAGATGCATCCCTCCAGGGAACATAGAATGATGAAAATGAAAATATTAATCACAAGTTACAGTCTTCGCAGTCACCAGATTGCAAGCCCAATGAACATCTATGGGAGATTCCGGGCTGAACAACACTCTCCAAAACTCATCAAATGAGAAAATATCTTTAGGAAGAAAGCTTCTCAATTCCTTCAGTAGATTTAAATAGCAAGACACCCGATGGCCCAAGATCATTTATATTGTTTTTTTGTTTGCTTTAATTTATCTGACCAATCTGTTAAAGTTAATCATTGTGTGGATTTAATTGACCTACAGTGTGTTTGTCACTTCAAAAGTCAAAATACTACTCTAGAGATCGTTTTCACTTTAAAAAGCTGAAAATAATGTCTAGATGCCTAAAACTCATGTTATGTTATTTAAATGTTTCAAACAGAGATTGGGCTCACTGTGGACTGGTGTTAATGAGCACAGGTTTGTATTCAGTCCTGGAGTGGGATTTTGTTGTGATTAAGGTGAACAAACAGAATGTTTTTCAGTATAAAAGGGACAATTGAAAACCAGCTTTGGGGCTGAACAGCACCCTTCCAAGCTCATTTGTATTGCACAAAACAGAAACTGAAGAACTGAACTCCAAGACTGGCAGCATTACATGCAACCACAAGTAAAGTGTGTAATAACAAGTCACGGAAGATGACTGCAGCACCATTTTTTTTCAAAGAAAAAATATAACAGCAATGTGTGGGATGATTTCCTCACAAGTTAACTGAATGGAGGGTATCAATTGTTGGCAGATGAACAGGCTTTTTGCACTAGCGGTTTGGCAGGTGCAACTGCTGCAAGCTAAAATAAACTAAGCATTTTATTTTGTTAGTCAGGCTAAGTTAACAGATGGTCCAGCAGGAAGTGAAATGAGTTCACTGGTTATACAGCTTATCTTGAAAGTCTAAGTTTATTCATACAATCCACTTTTTGTTTTTATTTTGACTGACATTCCAACACCATTTAATCCAGCATCACAACTTTCCACTAAGGTACTGATTATACATTTCCAACAGCAGGACATTTTTTTAAAAGAACAGACCAAAGTACAACTACCACCTTGGCACCATTGGTTTAGTGAGCAGAAAGAGGAGTGGTAGATTTGGATAAGAACCAAGAAGTGACAGAATCCCTTAAAATTTTATTCGCAGGTTGCTCCATAAGGCTCAGCACCATTACATGCTGTACAAAAAGAGACATGGCAGACTGCAGTACGTGTATTCCATCTTGTTTGCAGCTAGTTCAATTACTTTAATAATATCATTTAATATTTGCTTTCACAGCATTACTGCTTGTTTGTCTGTCCTATAAAACAAATCATTGGTCTATTGTGTTTACCCATTTTTACTTAATGAAAAGGGAATCTCGGTAATTCAGCAATCCAATCATAAAGCCCTCTCATAAGAAAAAAAATTCAAAATGTGTGTATTAGATGCCAAAATATTTTATGACTTTTAGGTTTAAAAACTTTCATAGTAAAATAATAAAAACTAAATTGGTGCAAAGCATTTTCGAACACTTGTACTAGTTGAATGTGCATTAAATATTATGTTGATGAAAACATTTCTTTGTTTTACTCTTACTGACATTTAAAAATAAGGGAAGCCAAACTTTTGCACCCAACTGTGTAGTTGTAAATCATAAATACACACACTGTACACAAGCATGTAAATGTGGGTTAAGTGATGCACTGGTACAACTGTTTTCATGAGCTAAATAGTATTCGTCATGACGAGTAAAATTACCTTCATGTGTAAAAATCAGTAAAATCCACCTTCAAAGGGGATGTTTTTTACTTGAGTTTTCTTCTTAACCAAAACCTTGGAGTACTGAAGCTCTTAGACATATGTTGTTCAAAGTGTAAAATCCTTGGAGGCTAATTTCAGATGTTTGGTGTGTAAATAACATTGACTGTAGGACAGCTTACGTTTGTCTCATATTAACATTTGTATTTACAAAATAGTCCTGTTTCCCTATTGTTTACTGTGTCTTGTATTCTTGCCCAAGGACTTCAGATGGCTCTCATGCAGGGAGACTCATGTACTTTATAAAAATGAAATGAGTCATCTATACAGCATTCTCAATTGTGGTCCTCAAGGAACCATGCTCTGCGCATTTTCCCTTAACCCTGCACTTCCCACTGCCAATAACTGTACTTGGATCAGGTGTATTCAGTCAATCGAAAGCTGGAAGATTTTCTTTTCATTTTCAGCTGGTCCCTTTCAGTGGTCGTCACAGCAAGTCATCTGCCTCCATCTAACCCTGTCCTCTGCATCCTCTTCTCTCACACCAACTAACTTAATCTCCTCTCTCACTACATCCATAAACCTCCTCTTTGGTCTTCCTCTAGACCTCCTGCCTGGCAGCTCCAACCTCACCATCCTTCTACCGATATATTCAGTTTCTCCTCTGAACATGTCCAAAACACCTCAATCTATCCTCTATGACTTTATCGTTGAAACATCTAACATGAGCTGTCCCTCTGATATACTCATTCCTGTCCATCCTCATCACTCCCAAAGAGAACCTCAACATCTTAAGCTCTGCTCCAGCTCTTCCTCAGCTGCCTCCTGTCTTTTCTTCAGTGCCACTGTCTGTACAACATTGTTGGTCTCACCAGTGTCTTGAACACCTTTCCTTTCATTCTCGCTGATACTCTTATCACACCTTACACTTTTTTCCATCCATTCCAACCTGGTTGCACAGGACTCCTCACCTCTTTTCCACACTCTCTGTTGCTCTGAACTGTTTACTTCAAGTACATAAAGTCCTGCACTTTCTTCACCTCTGCTCCCCGTAACCTCACCGTTCCACCTGGGTCCCTCTCATTCACACATGTATTCTGTCTTACTGCGGCTAAGGTTCATTCCTCTGCTTTCCAGAGCAGACCTCCACCTCCCTAGATTTTTCTCCACCTGCTCTTGTTACAGATTAGAATTTCATCTGCATCATAGTCATGAAGATTCCTGTCTGATGTTATCTATCACCAGAGTCCTTGATGCAGACCCACCTCCACCTTGAACTCCTCTGTCACACCTACAACACACCTCACCACTGTCTTACAGCTTGCATACATGTCCTGCACCACTGTAACATACTTCTCGGCAACTCCAGACGTCCTCATACAATACCACAGCTCATCTCTCGGCCCCCTGTAAAACGCTTTCTCTAAATCTATAGACACAATACAACTCCCTATGACCCTCTCTGTACTTCTCCATCAGCATCCTCAAAGCAAATACTGCTTCTGTTGTTCTCTTTGTAGGCATGAAACCATATTGCTGCTCAAAAATGCTCTCCTATGCCCTTAGCCTAGCTTCCACTACTCTTTCCCACAACTTCATTGTTTGGCTCATCAGCTCTATTTTTCTGTTTCTGTATTTTTCTGTTGCTACAGCTCTGCACATCTCCCTTGTTCTTAAAAATCTACACCAGTACACTTCTCCTCCATTCCTCAGGCCTCCTGTCACTCTCCAAGATCTTGACAAACTTAGCTTAAACCTTCAAGAATGAGTTTCTTAGTGGTGTGCTTCAGTACATTTGTACTTGAAGTAACTTTTAGAGCTAAGTACTTCAACTTGAGTAAAGCATTTGAAGTGGTACCTTTACACCTAGTGCAGTGTATTAATTAGGCAATTACTTGCACTTTAATTGACTGGGTTTGTGCACATCTACCACCTCAGCATACTATAAAGCTTAGGCTTTCTGTCATCGTGTGTCATGTTGCCACATTTACGCAGTTTGCGTAAACTCGGGCAGGGAGTGGCTGAGTGCACACGCTGGCGCAAGAGGGGAGTCTCCCGGACATAGCGGGACAGAGATGGAGCTTTTATCAAGTTTCTAAACACAAGACTAACTCTTATTGTATGGTTACTGCTCTCATATACCTCTTAGATCTTCAATCACCCATGTAAAAGAACGAGCCACTCTCTTGGCGACATTTCCACTTAACGGCGACTAACGTTAGAAAACTTTTACGCAGAAATTGCCCCATTAGCGATTATAAATGGCGGTTTGAATTTGAGAAACGACTAATGTTCATCCTAGAAGTGGGCGTTATCGTTTGTTTGTTATATTTGAATAGTTTCATGACCTTTTCTAATCGCTGTTACGTTATCCCTAAGCAAACATCACCGACGAGAAAGGCCTGTTAGCTAGCGCTAGCTAACGTTAGGCTTCCAACGTATGGATCAGTGGGACTTCAGTTAGAGGCTGTCACCGAAGTTTGAGTATCCCCCGGCTAACACCTCGCCTAAATGCACCAACAAGGACGGCTCTCCAGTTTCTGTCTATAAATAGCAGCCCAGGGTGTGTATGCCTTCGGAGACGTTTATGATATGAGACTCCGACGAGCCCGCACCGAAGCTTTTAGCTTTTAACGTTAAGTTACGGGTCCGACTCGTGCATCATGTAACGGTGCGTTCAGCTTACCTCTCTTCGCTGTATACAGGTAATGTAGAGTTAAAATGTACGACTGCTGCTCTTCCTCGGTTTCTGCTCCAGCCGTGGGGATTTCATGTACTTCTTGCCATACAAAAAAAAACAAAAAACACTCCAACTTGTTGATCCTTCAATGAGCCACAGCCGCCTGTTACTTGTCTCTAAGTTAAAGCTCTAGTTCAGTCACATTCTCGGGGGAAAAAACTGCGCGGTGTTTTCTCCCTCGGCCCTCTTCTGTGCTCGTGATGGTTCCGAATGGGGGGGGAAGAAAAAAACCGATGTTTAGGTTTTCACTTTTCCGCCTGATCAAAGCAGTCTGAATCACGGGCCTCGGCTTGTTGCCGTTCAGTTGGTCGGATATGGACGATAGTGTGGTAAGTTGGAAGAGGAGCGGGGGCGGGGAACAGCCTAATTAAAGTGACGTAAGCCTCCGCTGAATAGGAGGGGTGGTTAGTGCCACAAAAGAGCTTAAAAACTTAAATTATGGCTCCTTCTGACTGATTTTTGAAAATGCATTGTTTTTTAAATACATACCATACATACCTTGCCTTTTATTCAATCAGAACTTTTTAGTAAATCCATCTTTTGTAACAACTCACATTACCCTCTGTACAGGTTGTTGTAAAACGTATATGCACAAAATATCTGTGATGGTTGTCAGTCATCCAGGTTTGGGTATCCAGAGATTGAATTTCTTCCCCTTAGACTGAAGAAGCTGCTTGGATAAGTAGGGAAATGTTTCTTTTATCCCCGATCATGTGTGTGTGTGTTTGTGTGTGTGGCGCTAAGAGCGCTAGTGCACATGCTCCATGGGCACAAAAATGCTGATGCACAATAATCATCCAGGTCATTTAAAAGGTTAAACCAGAATTAGTCTTATTTGGAAAATATATGTGCCACTGATCAACTTTTAATAGTGAATGGGCACCATGATGCAATCCTGTTTCAGTTTTTAATTATACATCCATGGAATAAATTCTCTGTTTCTCTCATTTACACCTCAGTGTTGGTGGCCACTGAAAATGTATGTGGAGTAAGACAGTAGTTATACAGTTATGTATGAAGCAAAGTCTGATACTAACAGTCAAATTAATATGCCTTACCAAATTGTTTGAAGTAAAACATTATTTAAGGCCTTACCTTTTCAACCTAATTTTCTCTACACACATATGTAATTTGGAATACCAGCAATACTTGTTTTCAAATGTCTTCAGAAATGTATTTTGTTAAATCGCCAAAGGCTTTAATTAAATGATCAGCTATCCATTTATTTATTTTTTCAGCTTGTGTTGTTCCAGTATGTCCCACCCTTTCTGAGTTCTCCTTTGTTTTTTATGCCATTCCCTCTGGAGTTATGTTACTGAGAGACAATAATTTTCCTCTTCCTGTTATTCCTCCTCCTGATCCTTTTGAAACTGCTCTGGGCAAAGTCTGTTTATAAATCTTCCATCACATGAAGAAGAAGAAGAGTAAATATCTTTTTCAGCATGATACTGCAGTAATATTAGTACCTGCAGTCGTTTCATACTGGAAGGTTATTGTAGAAAATATTATTTGGAAGAAAGATTGTACTTTGAACTTCAACTATCTAAGAAAAGTGAGAAACATTGAAAAATAACCTTAGATTTTACACATGTTGAATAAGTTCTTTGTAAAAACACAAAGTATATTGATATCAGCAGTTCTTTCTGTGAAACCCGCTTTAAAAGCCCTCTGTATTTGATTTTTGAAAAAGTTTACCTTTTTATTCAGACAGGGTGGACAATTTAATTAATATACTAAAATGAAGGTGAAAACGTTTTCTTGTCAAAAAATACATAAAATTATAAGTATTTAATCACACATACTAAATGCTATATTGATAAGGCATTGGCTAACATTTTCCAAAGAAGATCACAAAACCTAAATCTCAAGATACACTCTTTAGCAGCTACAATGTCCCTTAAATAGTAATATTTCCCCACCCTACTGTATGTTTTTGTGGCATTAATCACTCCTCATAAGTACAGGCATGCCAAAGAAGGCCAAGGCATGTGTGGACTCATCAGACCAAACCCCAAGTCCCGTGGGAGACACTGCACACCCCAGCTGTGGTTACACACACTTCAGCCTTTTTCATCCTGTTAATTTTTGAGCTACGTACATATTTATGCATGCGGGGTCTTTAATATACCATGGTGGGATCTTGCTGAAGTGGGATTATTAGTGATTTGACATAACATGTTCAGGTAAAATTAATGTCTACAGACTTGTAATTAAACTGCTTACCAGTGACAATTAATTTAAGCAGCCCTAATAAAAACACAAATTTCACAAAAATCATAAATTTCCTATACGTACATTTAAGTCACTTTGGTCCAAAGTTTAAAAGCCAGCTGAGTCTCTGAACCCACCTATCATAATACTTCCTCAGGCCTACAGGGAGCAGCAAAATCCCCTGGACAGCCCATGTAGAGTCACACAATCATACACCCAAACTCTTTTACAATATGTCTATTCTTACCTCCGTTTAAACAAATTAAACAAAAGAAATCTAATTTTAGATATGTATATGATTTTTACACTGTAAACAGGCAATAATTTTAGGTAAATAACATCATATAAAGCAAATTCAAAAACTTGTATTTTTGCTAAATTGTACTTTATTTTCTTTTAAAGACATATGTTTTAAAACAGCAATTGTAGAGAATAAATAAAGAAACATGTTTTTTTTTTTACTTCCATAGGTACATTTATGCAATTAAAAACTCTGTAATAAGTGTGTTCATTGTCTTGAAGACTGCAAGAATCCTTTTTTTCTTCCTAAATTAAAAAACAAAATCATCATGATACCCCCCTAATCAAATTGATTAGCAAATAAATTAAACGTAAAAAATCAAGATAGAAAAATTCCCAGCCCTTCCTTCCGCTTTGTTAATTTGAAAAGTAGTGGCAGCAGAGAATCTTAACTTGTTAAGCTTTAAGACCTTTTAACTCCATTTTTGAACCAAGGTATGTACAGTGAGAGGAAATCCATTTTTCTTCCATTTAATTACCCCATGTTTTAAATTTACGTATAAATAATAAAACTAACTCTACATAACAATGTTACCAATGGTAATCATACAGAATATTATTTTCTTTTGCCTTCGACTGTGTAGACTGGCCTTCTCTTAACGCCATAGACCACAAATCACACTATACAGTAGAACCCTGTTCAGTAGAATAACATCAGTGATATGCTTTTTTTTTTTCTTAACATGTACATCTTGTTGCCAACGATAAAGTATGTACATAATATAAATGAATCCAGCTGTGGAATGATAAAGTAGGAAATCCGGAGCACTTCGGATATTGCGGATGCTGATTCTGTAGATGTATCTGTAGCTGATATTACTGCTGTTGTAGTTTTTGAAAGCGCATACATGTGATACTGATTTTTGTGAAGTGCTGCTCCTGTGCTATATGGTTGGTCAAACAACCAAAAAAGACTGGGACGTCCCAAGTGGTTTTCTTGATTGAACTCTTAGGTTTTCCTTGAGGTAAAGAAGAAGAGGAGAGACAGAGAAAGAGAAAAAACATTTTAAACCAAATGACAGAAGTAAAACACGAATTTAACACTTTGGAAGTGGAGTGGTTACTGCAATACACACTGCTTGCACTGACGCCTCAGGAGGAGTCTAAGTAATCAACTAGTGTCCATGCAACTCAAATAGTGACAGTCATACTGCTGCAAGTGTATGCACGTTCTCATGAAATAGTTTATCATCTCTTTTGGCAGGCAAAAAAATTCAGAACATGCACAGTAGGAATTCTGGGGAGGGATAAACTTGCCAAATTTTAGAAAACAGTTGGAGATTTTCTGGCATTTATTCAAATAATATACAAAACCATCCCGTTTGCCAAACTTAAATTTCTCAGGAAAGTAAGGTTCAAATATTCAGAGCATCTGCAAGTAAGTACCAGAACCATCTATCTTGTTTAAGACCTTTTTAATGTAGGATTTAGCTAAATGTAATACATAATGTGTTTCAGAGCATTAAATATGTATGCTCTGCCCTCACATTAATACGAAATTAAACCCCTTAACAAGCAGTCATTAATCCAATTTTTCCCTATACTTATTTCTAGTTAATTATTTAGGTTTAAGTTGTAGCTATAAAACGTAGATTGTTGTGTTTGATGCAAACAGCATTTAGCGAAAACAGACTTATACAGAACATTTGTGATACCATCAGAGCATTTGAGGTATTTGACAGACAAGAAGGAAGAAACTGTATGTTAAGGGGTGTTTAAAGTAAAATTATACATGTCTTCATTAAACAGAGAAGAGTTTTGTTTATTGTGATACAGAGAAAGTTTGCCAAAATATAACATAAAAAACATAAGTGTTTCAAGACCAGAAGCATCCTAATATTTTTATTAATAACATCAAAACATAGAATTTCCTTTTTATATTTAATGCTTTAATAAATGTGAAACTTGTTAGTTATATGCAGATACCCTGTGTATTTTACATTTAAGAAATCCCTGTCACTTTTATATATGCTGGGACATTTTGCCTTGTATTATTTGAATATTATGACTTGTTTTGATAATTATTTCTTATGTTTTTGCAGTCCCAGAATTCCTACAGAGGAATGCAGTTCCTCAGCTAGCAGCATGTGTCACAGGACCCAAACAGCTTTACCCAAAAGTTAACGTTAATGTCTCAGCTGGTACAACACACACACCAACACACATTCCCTTATACACATGTATTTTTTCACATCTATTCAACGCAAAACACTCGCTTAAATAGGAATGCACACAACCTCTTCTTTGTCCCACACACAAAATCAAAATACTATGTTGTCCACATTATACTGTACAGGGGCACGTTCAGTACATTTTCAGTCTCACAAAAACCAAACAATGTTCAGGCACAAAGTCACTTGGAATTCAGTTACAATCAAACAAAAACCCCGCACTCACCGAAAACTACCACACCAACCAACTAAACAGAGGGAATGTGTAAGAATGATAATCATGACAGACAAAAAAGGAAACTAATCAAAAACCTAAAAAGTCTAAGAAAAATTTCTAATGTATCCATATTTGATGGACAACAGGCTAATTTAGCTCTTAGCATTGAAGCTTTTTGTGAGGAATCAAAAACCACAACAAAACAAAAAAACAAAAACAAACCAAAAAAACAAAACAAAAACAGCATGTCATGATAATCAGTTACTTACAGACGCTGAGGTAAAGTGACAGTTATTGATCAGTGTTTGCAAGGATTAAAACCAGGACAAAATAATAAGAGGAAACTCACAACGCACCAAACACAGTTTATGGTCGCCACAGTAACCCGCCATGCAGTTGAGCATGGTGAATCAAGGCAACGGCCCAAAATAAAAACTGCTAATGGCAACCATCACAGGCAATATCGCCACAGCAACCAACAAAGGCCAATTAACTTACAACGCAGTGAGAAGGAAGGGGGGAGGTTTTAGTGGTTGCTAGGCAACCGTAGCCATAGCGACGCACGTCTCCACGATATATGTATGGACAGGACAGTCTTGAGAGTTGTGTGATGTTTTTTGCAGGAAAATGGCATATGGCACAGCACAAAAACAATAAATGAAAAGTAAAACAAAAATTAATGATGGACAGTAGTTGGCATTCAACCCTGCGACAGAACACTGGTTAGACACAAGAAGTGAACCAAGTAAAAAATCCTCTCAATACATATTGGGCCAAAAATAAGGATTGGCTTTACACAGTATAGGTATCTTCTGATTCTTGTAATGCATTTCAAATTGATGGTATTATAGAGTTCTGCCACCTCATTAAAGTTAATCTACTGTAGGGTTATTGACTTCTCTGTTTCCAGATGAAAGACAGCCATTTAAGTGCTGATTCCCCAATTACATCCAATCTGTCTCTTTAACTTCCAGACACATCTCCAGCTGTGTTTCAATCCCTCCCTGAGCCCTCTCTGTCTGCTTAAATCTGTCAATATACAGTAGCTCACCTCCGTTAGTAAGGCCTGTTGGCATCCTTGGGCCTCTTTAGCTGCACCTTCAGTCTCTTCATGCCGATTTGGAAACCATTCATGGCCTGGATGGCAGTCTGGGCGCTGGAAGGGTTGTCAAAACTCACAAAACCTGAGGAAGACATGATGGAATGAAATAATCAAACGCAACCATTTGAGGTATGGCAACATAATATATGGGAGAACAGCAAGTAAAGTGATAACTACATGTCTTCTCTCACATTAAGAAAGAAAGTCTCCAAAAACCACAGGCAATAACTATCACGGACAGTGCTGTCTGTTCGACCATCACCGTGACTCACCGAAGCATTTGCTCTGGTTGGTGGCGCGGTCAACAAACACTTTTGCAGAGATGACGTTTCCGAAAGGCAGGAACATCTGCAGTATCTCAGAGTCAGTGAACTCCTGTGGCAGGTGATATATGAAGATGTTACAGCCCTCAGGACCTGCACGTGAAGACAGGAGAGACACGAGCATATGACAATATGAGTTAGGTGACAAAACCCTGCTAAAATCACAAAGCTGAGTTAAGCACTGAGTGGCTGTACCCAAACGTGAGAAATTAGGGGGCTTTAGAGGTTTTACCTTTTTAGGGATCCAGTTCAGCTGCTTCTCCTGTTTCATGTCCTTGTGCTAAACTAAACTAACAATTTGCAGGCTCTAGCTTCACATTTATTGTACAGACACAAATCTTGTATTATTACTCTAATTAAACTCTTCCCCAAATGTCTAACTATTCATTTAAATAGAGAGACAGTGCATCCAGAAAGTATTCACGATACTTAATGTAATCAGTGCCAGCTGTTGATCCCCTGCTTTCTGCCCATTGATTGGGGGGGGAGCAGATAAAGGACCCAGGTGGGTCGGTGTGGAGTTTATTCTCTTTTGACTGGAGGGCAGAGAAACTTCAGTGTTCGGTAAGGGATTTATGGGTTGAGGATGTTGTGACTGATTTAATTAATGAGCTATTTTTTTTTATTATTTTAAACATTGGATTGTTCTTTGATGTTACAGTGTGGCCAGTCTACTGTACATGGGGAATATCAATGTAGCAGGTATAGGCTTTGTTTTATTGTGCAGATATGATTATATTATATAAAAGTAATAAGATTAAAAGTCATGTTTTTATTTTTTGGTGTAAATGTTTGATTCTTTTTGTTTGTGTTGCAGTGATTGCCCAGAGGGGTTGCATCAATGTTTCCTGCTGTCCGTGTGTTAGGCTTTTGTTAAGTTAGTCCGTCCGGCGTTGTGTGGCCAGTAGAGTAAAAGATCTGGGAGTGCGTCTTGTAATGGCGGATTAACTGTTGTCTTCCTGCCTTTTTTTTTTTTTTATGTTTTGTCTTGTTATATGCCACTTCCCTGTCCTAACACCTTACGGGAAATCAGTAGCCTTAATTCCCTCTGTGATTGACATTTAATATATTTTACTGGTTGTGTTCACAAATGGATTAAAGTTTTGTGTTTTATATAAAGCTTGACTTTGTTGTGTAGTTGTTTGTCTAAATCATCACATGTGTATTTTGTCATCAGACAGGGAGAGTTATTGAGGAGTATATGATAGGTGGCATAGTTTGTGTATTTAATATAATTAAATATTGTGAGTTTACATTTTTATTTGGTGTTTGGGATTTGGGTCTCAGATGCTACAAAATAATAAATTTGATCCATTTTGGAATAAGGCTGTAACAAAAGAACATCTGGAAAAATATCGTTTCTGGATGCACTCTACTTGTGTAGTAGAAGTAAAGAGTGGTCCAAAAAGTCTGCACTGACAATGTTGACAATATGGATCAATATGGATCATAATTTATAAATATTCATATGAATTGTCATTAATCAAATGATTAAACCAACCCGTTGACACTTTGTCTCAAACATAAATGATTGGAAACCAATGGATTCTCACAACAACAGTAAAAATATCAAACTATGTAAAACACAGTAGAATTGTTTGCAAAGTGGATATCTGTGATCTAATGCATGCTTTCTGGTAAAAGGGTTAAAACATGCAAACCCACTGGAATGTTTGCCTAAGATATGACTGTTCCACATTTGTGCAGAGCTCTTCGCACTTACCTTCTCGTTGCTGCAGCTGCTGCGGCTGCTGAGCTACCAGTGTGGGCTGGTGGGGGAACGGCTGTCCCACCAGGCCGTAGGCAGCAGGGTAGGTGGCTGAGGGACAGGAAGAACAGGTGAGCAGAGAGCAGGGGTGAGGCAGGCACTGCAAACAAAAGTTTTTTTTCTTCAAAGAGCATGATAGAGCCACATTCCCACCTACAGATTTGCCAAAACTGATATTTGCATTTAGCTGGTCATGTATGACTCCATCCATAGAGCTGCAGGCTATTTACATTTTGTAATATATTTGCATATTTGCATGACTCTGGATGTAGATTTCTGCAGTAATGGGTAATCGGGAAGTGTTTGCTGCATTCCATTATGTTGCGTAAAACTGTTCTGCATTCTGGTTGCACAGGCTGGAAAGTTATCTCTAGGAAATTATTAAAAAACACCGGATACCCAGTATTCACACTGTACGTGCTTGTAACGAAACAGATTTCCTAACTGAAGTTTGTTCATTGTGTATTTTTTTCCCTACAATACTTCAAACCTCTACCATTAAATGCAGATTATAAACTGCATAAGCATCTGTTTATGTCACAAGTTACAGTATAAGTTTATACTGCACATATCCAACACAGTCAGGCTCACCTGTATAGTGCTGCATGCCTGTATAAGCTTGCTGCAGGGGGTCCAGGACAGGGCTCTGAGCTGTGACACAGTAGACTCAATGTCACAAACTGCTATTTGCACAACAATATCTTAAGTGCTATCTTGAGCACATCAGCATGCCCCAAATAACATTTAGTTCTTTTCATTTCATTTCCTCTTAATTAGACCCTGGCTGTTGCACATCAAAGCAGAAATCTGTGGATCTGTTGAGGAATATTTAGTGACAGCCACACAGTTGGTGTTAGGATGCGAGACTGTAGCTTTACCTTGATATGCATGAACCCCGTTTGTGTACAGGGCTTCAGTTGCTGATTGGCCATTGGGTGGAGCTGGCACAGAGGGGTAGCTGTTCACTGCAATTGGTGGAGGCAGAGCAGGCACAGGTGTGGCTGCAATGGAGGGTGGACTGCTGGTACCTGCACAAATGTTTACAGAGCTCGCTAAAAGCATAAACACTTAATTTGCAGCAAAACATACTGCAGATTATTAATACAGGTTTGCTGAAATTACATGTGCAGAGTTATTTATTACAAACATGAAATTATTATAAAAATGAAATTAAAATACCAAATATTTTGTAGTACTTGTCAGGCTCAGCTAATACAGTTAGGAAGTCAGCTGCAAATTAAAATTACACAGCTTAAAAAGCAGTCTTACAAGGACTTATGCTCAATACATTGATATACAGGTAAACGTTGAATAAAACTAATAAAGTGAAATATAATAAATTCCAATGCAACATTTAAGGTAGTTCCGAAACAAAGTAGCAGTAGTTCTTCAATTATACTGTATCTGTATGTATATATATAGTTTAATTTATAACAGAGACTCTTCAAGTACTTGCAGGGCACAGGAAAGTCTAACTCAATTACCACCTTACTGTTTTTATGCCATAAACCTAATAGCAAACACAGCAGTCTGAAAAAGAAAAAACGTACAAAATAGATGTTTGTTATTTTGTCCTCTTAGGTCAATTTCTCCTTGTGTATCTATCCTCATATTTCCAGCAGAAATCTAATCAAGTCTGGCTGGGGCCAGACATCTCTGCCTCTCATTACCTGAGGAGGGGGTGATGGATGCGATCGGTGTGGCAATGATGCTGCTGGGGTTGAGGGCGGCGAGCTGCTGCATCTGAACTGCAGCCACTGTGGCAACAGGAGAGAGGTAGGCCGACTGCGCCACCAGGGCCTGCTGCTGCATCAACTGGAAGACAGAGGAGGGAGAATTTGGGATTGAGGGGGAGAGAGGGGGTCAGGAGATTTTGTAAATGGTAATGACTTATATAGTGCTTTCATCCTCATTCACTCTTCTCATTCACCTGTTCACAAACACACTCAAACACCGATGGCGGTGGCTGCCAAGCAAGGTGCTCACTTGCCGCTTCGGCTAACTTGATGCTACACATCCCTGTTTGGAGGGATGTGTAGAGAGAGAGGAGGTTGCAAGTTTGTGAGAAGAAGAAGAAGATGCAAACAATATTGTGAAAAAAAAATTCTGGGCATTAAACATTTAGTGGGCACATTTTTTTTAACCATCTCCTGTAATAATAGGATTCAGTAAATACAGAAAAATCCATCATGTCTAATATAACTGCACCTGCACGAGTCTAAGCCACAGTCAGAAGTCAATATATTTGAAGGCCATGTCTCCGCACGCTGCAATAAAGACATGCCCTCCACGGTGACCGACAGACACTTGATTTTGTTCATCATCATTCATTAGAGCCTGATCAAGTAAATAACCTGTCTTCCAATCATTTAGCATGTTCTTGCTCCAGGTTGTGAAGGCCAAACTGACTGCGACTGTGTAGTTTTTAAGTGTAAGGGGACCTATTCTTTCCACCTACCTTTAAAATTTTAGGTTTTATTTCAAGATTGTAACGTTGTATTGTACTTTGTGAACACATTAATTGCACAGCAAAAATGATGTCAAGCCTCCTTAAGCATCACATACTGAACAAATGAAGCAAATCTAAAACCATTTGCACTAAATGGTCAATTAGCAAAGATTGGTGCAGTAATGTGACTTCACTCTACACTGTAAATCGACATTTTTTCAGTTAAAATCATCTGGGATGTCATTTAAGCTCTTTTATTAGAATCACATGGAATATATCAAACTAAAGAAGGTGTGGACTAAGTGTATATTGTAAATTGTCTTTGTTTTTTTCCTCACATTTTTCTTTCTTGACGTTGATTAGCTTGTGCAGCAAGCACCATTGGTGTAAATGGGCTTCATACGGGATACAATCAGACTTGATGTCTCACATCAGTCTATATGTGGGATCCCATGCATGTTAATATGTGTAGTTAACGTGTGAATGAGACTTGAGACAAGTCACTTCATTTGCTTGATATTTTATAACAGTTATCAATACAAACCTCATTGTTTAGCAACATTAATGTAGAGTTCTTGTGTGTAAAGTCTGCTGTAAGCTGTATACTGTATATGTGTGTGTTCCTCACGGCCTGTGTGTAGGCGTTGTATGCCCCAAGATGCAGGGTCATGGGACTGATGACTCCCAGCTGAGAGGCCACCTGCTGCATTCGCCTGAGCCCTCGCTCCTTCTCAGAATCGGCAAATTTTACCACCAGACTGGATGAGGCGCCCTGAGGGGGAAATAAGGAGAGAGAAAATGTCCACTCCAACTACCATCCCAAATTTTAAGTACAGAGAAATATTTAATCAGCTGTTTCATTAGCTCGCTGATTAGCGTCTATCACAAACCATTCAGCTTAAGGCCCTCTGCAAAAATATCGAGATCAGCAAAATTACCGAAGTCATGTTCATCGATCTAGTACAATATGCTCAAAATGTAACATTAATTATTGTGACAAACCAAAAAACAGGTAATAATGCACAATCATCTTTGTGCCCAGGGCCTATCTTGTCCACCTCCTGTGTCTTTATATTTTTCTTGTTCTGCTAAAATTCTACATGCAAAATGCCTGAAATAGAAAAAAAGAAAGAAAGTAAGAAAGAAAGAAATTTGCAGTTTTTCTTGAAAACAGTTTTACTACCCTTGTCATCTATCTATCTATCTATCTATCTATCTATCTATCTATATATATATATATATATAAATAAAACACTGACTTAAGTCATGGATTGTGTGTGTGTGGGTGGAGTGGGACAGAAATGAGTAGTGACTATTAGCTGAGTCACAATGTTGAGTGTCCAAATGACTGCTGGTGTAGAGCATCTGAGTGTGTCTAGTTGATGTGTAACTATGTGTGTATGTGCATTTACTGTGGATGTAGCTGTGTGGTTTCTGTGTGTGTGTGTGTGTGTGTGTGTGTGTGGGTGTGGGTGTAGGGGGGACTTACAGGTAAAGTGCGACTCCCATGCAGAGCGTTGATGGCGGCCTGAGCCTCTGCGTTGCTCTGGAACTTTACAAATGCACACCCTACATGAAATGATAACACCATTAAACAGGCCTCACACACACTGACACACAATATAAAGAAACTACTTGCCTTTAAAAATACATTAGAAGCCGTCTTATATCTAGTGCTTCATCAGTTACCGAGGCATCATTAAACATGGTCCACAAAACATTCATTGCTTCATCAATCACAGCCCATAAACCACCAAACGCATCATTAGCCATGACCCATAAAAACCTATTGCACCATTAGTCATGCCTCATGCAACAAATGCAGAAAAATCAAGCATCTGTGTTTCATCTGTCGCCGGACTGTGATTTACATGGTAAATATTATTAGCATTGTTGTTAGTGACACTAGCAATTTACATCCACGTTTCAATAATGTGCTGGTGGCAAAACTCTCAGAGCTGGATGAAAATACAAACGGGTAAAATCTCTGTCAATGTAGTAAAAGGATACTTGAGTAACAGGTGTTGTGGAAATGGTGGAGGGGCGTGTCGTGTGCATCTTACCAAAACCATCTTACCACTGACATTTTATTCAGTGGTACAAATATTTACCTAGTACATTTTAGGTAGTTAATCACACTGAATAATTTGAATAAGGGAGTAGATAACATCAAATTGGATCATAAATGGAAAGAAGTGAGATGGTTATATGGTTATGTACTTGTATGTATTTTGGTATATTAGTAATTTGCATGAAGTCTACTCATAGCCACTACTATGATTAAATCTGCATATCCTAACAGGGTTAATAACTTTTTGACACAAATCTGCATTGTAACCAAGATACAGAAGTCTGTTATCATGATTTTAGGCAAATACGTTTTAACTTATAGTTATTCCTGGCTGTGTAACACATTTTACTCTTTTATTGTGATTCTTGTGTTAACTGTGTGATGTTACCTTTGCTGGTACCATCAGGCCCACGGAGCACCGTGCACTCCTCTATGCTGCCAAATGGCTCAAACATTTTCCTCACATCGGCGTCTGTCTGCTGTTTTCCCAGCATGCCCACAAACAGCTTCCTGTCTTCTAAGGGAAAAGAGATCGGCAATATGGGAGGGGAGAAAACCGAATAATGTGTGGATAAAGTGAGGTTACAGATGGGAAAAAAGTGGGAGTAAATGTTTTATGAGAGAGGTGAGACAGGCAAAGAAAACAGGGAAAAGGGGAGAAGTGCAATGTCATTGTACATGCATGAATAATAAAAAACAACAGTGTGATAAACAACTACAAAGCTGTGTGGACATCAGCCTGCTATACTTTAGAGCACCACCAGAGTGCAGTAACATGAACATCACAACAAACAAACAGCATCTGGTGGTGACTCAAATGTTTGTCACCCTCTGTGTTGTCAGAGAAGCTGCTCCGTCTGTCCCCGTCTGTGAAGGATCAGAACAGCATTTCTGCATGTTTCAGCCTATGTGCTACAAATAACATGCACATTTCATTGCTGCAAAATATTCTCCGAAACACACGACAGTGTTATTGATGGTAGCCTTTATTTTTCCTACCATCCAGGCTGCCATTTTATTCTCATTCATTTCAGTATGACATTCAGTCATAGTGAGCATCTCATTGTGTTCATTGTTTTGGTACATTTATGCAATTGTTAGATGAGATTAAGGTTAAAAATGTGGTTTGGTTACTGACATACTGACAGCAGAAAAGCATTGAGATAGTTTGCTCTATTAAAAAAAAATCAAACTAATAAAATGCAGAATTTTGTCTTTTAAAAGTTGTGATGTGACAAATAAGCTTCTCCACTAGCACGGTACCAAGTGGACATATGCCATGTGTTGCATTTTGAAAAAATAAAACTTAGCATGATGTTGACTGTGACAAATGATCTAGAAATTGTCTATAGGTTCAATTTACATACAGTAAAACATGCAGAAGCAAGATGCATCTTTGATGTTAATCTAAAATAAAATAGTGGTATACTGTTGAAAAAAAAAACAGCCCTGTTTTATAGCACAATTTTACTTGTTTTACTTGTCTTACTATACAGGCAGGCTTCTGTAATCAGAGTGAGCAATCGTTAGTCCTTATGACAAAAACACTTTTAAACAAATTTCAAGTTTTTGCATTGTCACTAGTGCTGAAATCTTGTATGCACTTGTTACTACTGATTAATTCTAGAAAGGTCCTTAATCAACATATGATATTGTCATTTTGAGATGTTGTCGCCACATTCTTAAGAACTGCTTTAAAATAGTTATTTGCAAAACGGAACAAGTCTTTATGGATGCAAGACTGAACATTGACATTTTTATTGTGTACACTGTGAAGCTGCTGTTTGAACAGGTGTCTCTTACCTCCTCTGCTCTCGCTGTCTGCCGGCTTTACTTGGATCGGGCGGTTCATCTGGAAAGACACGATAAGGCCATACAACAAGGTCAATTTAAATGCGGAATAGGGATAGTGATTATGAACAGGGTGATTTAAAAATCAATATAATTTAAATGCCAGACTTGAAAAAAATGGCAGTAATTGAAATTTTATTGTGCCACATAATCAAAAAGTGGCAACCATTGTCCCAAAGGAGCAAAAGATGACATTTATATGAATTGACTTCATGTAACCCAGCTATTATTGTGCCGTCGCATTACATGATAGTGGCATATGCATGTGTGTATGGAGGTTTGTGATTTCGGCCTCCTAAATTCCACAAATGTTTTTTTTTGCTTTTTGTAAACCAACTCTACTCCAGCAGACCATGGATGACACTGATATGTGTGATCTCACATTCACAGTGTCCTACAGTCTCTATGTGTCTCTCCGAGTCTCTCTCAGAATCTGCTCTAATCCTGCTGTCTATCGTTCCTTCTCCCTCTATCACACAAAACCAGGAAAAGCACACACCCACGCAGGATTGGGGAAGTGATAAGATTAAGAACACTCGCTGGCTAATCTGGATTACAGAAGCACGCAGCATCAGAGTAGTAAGAGATTCTGAGTCTGAGAGAGAGGCAGAGACAGGTATACAGGCGTTAGAAAGGAAATAATATCTAAATATCTGAGAAAAAAATAATACAAAGAATTAGTGAATGATTAGAGCACGCAAAACACAGAAGGATTAAATTACCTTTTCATAATTCATCAAAAGACAAGATGTGAAATGTCATTTTCTTCTTCTTCACAACTGCCCTCCGTTTAGCTAAACCCTTATATGGAATTATGCACACTTCAGTGCCTTGTCTTTCAAATGTATAGAGCACAAAAGCAGTGAGAAGATGTATTGAATGCAATAAAGAAAAGAATGGACAAGAGAGGGCAAGTAGGAGAAGGGTGGGATTGGGAGGGATTGAGGGGAAGGAAAGGAACATATGGAGGACAGGATGGAGGAGGGGGAAACTTTGTGTGTGGGGGTAAGAGAAGAGGAGTCGAGGTGAGAGCAACAGTGTGACTCTCTGGTAACTGCGGCTTAATGAAGGTCTTAATTATGGAGCTGGTGACATTTCAGCTAGTCGCTGATCCTGTGTCACTGATTGATCTGCTGTGATTGGTCACCAGAAGACATTATTGATCAGTTCCACAGTCTCAGTCCGCCACCAGGACCTGCATGCATAAACGCTGTTGTCTCCACAATGTTACTATACCAAACCTCCAGCTGAAATACCAGCTGCAAAGGGCCCCCATGTCTCCTCACTGAGAGGAACCAATTACTTACAACAATTAATAGGATAAACGAGAAAATGTAAAGACAAAGTTTGAAAACTATCTTTTGATCACTCAAGTAAATGTAGGTCTACTCCTGCAGTCAAGTGAATAGTAATTTGTTTAAATTAAACAACTTTCTGTTGTGCATGAAATTCATTAACAGTAATGTTTTGCGTTGCAGTGGTGTTAGCATCATCCAGACAGGCAATGTTGTAAAGTGTATCGGATTAAGGCATTCAACAAACATCACTTATGTTTTTATAAAATGATCCATTCGTTGTCTCTTATCCAGTGTTTACCACTACATCAACCACTTGTTATGATATTTGTACACCCACCAAGTGCCCGAGTACAGTGCAGCAGCCTGTCCAAATGAAAAAAATATTATAGTGCAATATTATACATGTATGCTGTTTGTATATTTTCAGTATACTGAGATACTGATGGTAAAATTGTTTTAAAAAAGAAAATAAAATAAAACTTATCTTCCCTTTACACTTTCCTACTAGCTCAGGAAGCATAAAGGAAAGACTAAAGATAACAGCTAATTCTCTAAATGTTAAAGTTGGTTTTAATAAAAGAGATATTAACATGCAATCCTTTTCCAATTTTATTTTTCCTACACCTAGTGTTTCTAGGTCTGTAAAGGTGTGTAAACTGAGGCAAACACAGCTCTAAACAACAAAGTAAATGACAAGTAATACTTCTTAATTAATCACTGGCGTTTCTTTCCCATCACATATGATACAGTTTACCTTAACCATACCAAAAACACTTGGTCAGATATGGTTATGAGCATCATAGGATGTGACAGATCTAAATTTCTATAAATGAATGATGTTGTATCTATCTATGTGGGTTTTATACTCAGTAAAACATGAAGTTACATTTACTTAACCTACAATTAGGGTTAAAATATCCTCAGAATCATATAGTTTCAAACAAACAGTGTTGTGCATTTCTGAAAGGAAGGTAGAAAACTTCTGCCTAAGAAAAAGATGCGGATGATCTTCAGTAGACTCAGAACGAGATTTTGCTAACGCAAAGTTATAAGAAATATTTCACAGTGAAAATATAATAGTTGGGTTAAGGAATCAATGCTGATGCTACAACCTCGTAGCAGTAGTTTAACGTGACATCTGTGATTGATCACATGTTTGAATAATGCCTCTCGTGGCCCATATTTCAGTGCAGGAAGATGAACAGTGAAGGCCGTGGTGGTGGTGATAAGAAGAAGAGCAGCAGATGGCTCAGGAGATTGGAATTACAATATACAAGGGGGAAAACAGTGAGAAGTGGAGGCCATAAAGGCTGTGCCCCTTCAGATCAGCTCAGCAACTGGGCCCGCTGCACTGACGAAGACCGCGCTCGCATGGCCTTGCCATGACAACGCCGGTAAAGAGAGCCTCAAATCAGGTAAACAAGGTTGCCCTGAACGACGTGTGGAAGAGAGTGGGTGAAAAACAAATGAGGTGGACAAAGGGTGCTTCTAGGTCGAGAGATAGTAGGATTACATGTGTGAGCAGGGAAGGAGGAGGGTGTACAAGGGAGGGAAGAAAGAGTGAAAGACACAGGACAAAAGAAAATTAAAAAATGGATGAACGACGGAGCGTTTGTGCCTGTTGAATATTGGCGCTGTCTCGAGAGCAGATGCAATAGCAGGGAGAAAAATATCTCCCTCTAAGCCTAAACCACTAACACACACTTTACAGTAATTTGCTCTCTCCCCTCCTCCTCCTGTTGCTCCCCTCCCCATTCTCTCTTAGGCTTGTTTACAAAAACAGTCCCACACTGTGCACAGAAAACACACAGGCAAAACCTTCCTGATCAACAGCCCATTTTACCAGTGTGTTTTTGCTATTTGATTTTTTTTCTTCCCCTCAGATCCTTTGGCAAACACAAAGCACACACATTATATACAATCATCCTCCGATTACACACATACATCATTCCTAAACACACAGACACACACACACAGACTCTGTCTGCTCTTGTTGGTCACAGCAACATGAGCACACATCTACACATACTTAATCTTTTCACTCTGTGATGCCGCAGGGGATTTCACTAGGATTATGAGATATTAAATCCATAGATTATCCAATCAAATCACAGCTCGGCCCCTTCGGCAGAATGCATGACCCCCCATGCAATCAATGTCCATACGTGCACAGGAGTGGCGCTCCATCCAGTGCAAAAATATTTTTCACCTACCGCAATATAACTGTGTTTTAGAAAGAGAATCATTTACAGGTGGAGTGTGTAAAGCATACTGATGATATTTTTCTTGCCTTTCTGTTGATGATAATCTCTATACTCGCAGCTCAAGCAGTGAGTGTTTTTAAGTCTATATAGCAAGCAGGTGCTGCGTGAGGGTGACACATTTCTGTCGCCTGCTTAGTCTCCAATTTCCATCCATTCTGCTTCTCTGCTCTGAAAGGCAGCCATTCTGAATGGTAAATATATCAGCAGAGACCATCTCCCTGCTCTTTCAAGAACATTTACAGCAGGGAGGCAGAGTTGGAGGTGGGGGAGGGGGGTAGGAGGGGGACTGGGGGGTGGTGGTGGATGGGGCGGGGGGGCACAAAGACAATTTTCCATCTTTGCCTCCCTCTGCTCCATCACACAGCGCTGGTCATTGCATCGTGCCGGTCGCCAAGCAACCTGGCATCCCTTGTCCCCGCCGTCTCTAGGCAACGAGACCTGCGACCGTAATCAACCTGCCACTTCCCCCTCCCCTCCCGCTCCTCCGTGTTCTGTTCTTCTCTTGCCTCTGCTGCTTTTGCTCCCTCACTTCTCCATCCACTACATCGCTGCAAATGCATTTACGCTGGGATGCACTTGTGAATACACTCCGGGGGGGGAGAAGCACAGGTGTAAATTGGTATATTTACCCAAAAAAAAGTCCGAAAAAGGGAAAATAATTGTGAGCTGGCACAAAGAGTTGGAACAAAGCAGCAGAGGAGGGACAAAAAAGCAGAGATGCACGACTACAGTCTGTTAATGTTTCCACACAAGGTTGCACACACAGATGCACAATCAAACAAATATGGATGGGCAGTCACACAAAGCGGAAAGAAACTCCATCTTCTCCTGAATACAGTCAGTTGCTAAGTCAATCAAACTCAGAGACTGACAGCACGACACGCTTACAGTTCAATGATATTTAATCAATGATCCTGTCTATAAAGACAAAGCTACTTCCCAGTGTTGTCTCCCGCTCCTACAGGGTTCACTAGTCTGTCCAGCATCAAGACAAAGCTGACAGTTCTTGAAGCAGACATTCAGCCTTTTTGTCAGACAGCCAACAAAAATCTTTCAAAGTGAAGAAACAGAATAACAAAGAGTAAATTTCTAACAACACTCCAGTTGACTCTCAATTGTTTTGTCTCTTCTGACTGTTAAATATTCATGTCAAGTGTTGTTTGACTCAACTCAGTGGAGCAGAGGGGGAAAAGAATTGAATCATGGACAGATTTCTGTGTGTGTATGTGTTTGTTTGTGTGTGTGTGTGTGTTACAGATAAGGTCGCTGTCCTACTTTTCTTTTTTAATTCAAGCATAGTTTACACACTTTAACTCTGCTGTAGTGCAGTGTATATGCATGCTCATTAGATAACCAGCCCTATGCCAGAGTTCAAAGAGACTAATGAGTTTTGTGACAAGAGGCCCTTTCCACTTGTGTGTTCTCCTTGCACGCACACACTCACACACTCCTCAACCCCCAAAACATACTATTTCTCAGTAACAGATGTCTGTATTTAAGCTGATAAACACACTGCCTCAATGCACCTCCAACCCCCTCCACCCTTACTGCCACCCACTGTTCATTATGTCAAACTTTAATTCATTTCTTACTCCCTTCCCCCCACCTCTCTTTTTGCCCCCTCCCCTCTTAATTTATCCAATGTCTTTCTAATTCACACCCCTTTACCACCTCTGTAAATCCATTCTGCATTTATCATTACAGTTGCCTCAGAGTGACGTACAGAGGACAAGTCCTTTTTTTGTTGTCAGTCTGCACCGCCTGTCCTGCCTTGTCCCCTTCACGCATTGATATGCATGCATATGCAAATGAACCAATGCATGAATGCACACTTCACTCCAGATAAATTTATCAAGTGAACGCATTTGCTCTGTTAATCACCATCATCCACTCAACTCACTGACATCAAGCTATAGGCAAAATATTGAGGCACCACTTTATCTGGTTATCAGCAGATACAGTACATAGAATACCATGTTGGCAGGCTACATGCTCATGTACACATAACAAATCATAGCAGCATGTTTTAGGGCCTCAGTGCACAAAATGAGCCTCTGCTTTATGTTTTTGTCACATTGTGTCCGTTGTTGCACATTTAATGTCATGTTCAACCTATATTTCCTTCCTATACTTGTATTTGAAATACAAGTATAGAAGAAGGCTACAGTGCTAACAGGAGTATAAGAGACTGTTAAAATCACCTTGCAATTGTTCATAGACTATAAGTATCTACAGCGGAACATTTGCTCCAACATTAAGGGCACAAATTAAGGGCACACTCTGACAGTACAACTTCCTATCTTATATCCTGTGTAAAAAGCCTGGGCTATATTTAGCATATGCATTTATTTCAGACTATTGATAAAACCCCTCTGTCTGCTCTGTCTGAGTCCTTATGGCTGAGTAAATGTCAGGCTTAGTCAGATGTTCCACTCAAAGAGGGATCTTTCCTCTCATATGGGCAGCTTAAACACAGAAGGCCTCACAGATTTTACTCTGACACACACACAGTACATAGTGAACAAAGTAACCTCATAATAAAACCAACAACTTCCATCCATCCATCTATCCATCCACCCATTCATCCATCCATCTATATCTTTGGATGTGTGGTCACCACGGAAACACATGCACACAAAAGCAAACAGGCAGTTACAAACACACACATGCACACACAAAAGCACACACCCTTTATAAAACTGTGTTAGTATGAACACCTGTCCTCCCTTCCCCCTGCTGCACATGTAAACACACACCAAACACACACAGCTTTCACATTTTGGCACAGTTGCACTATTAAATAGTAATTGCACGTAAAATAAACTGTGAGGCATTGCTGCAAATATTAAATCTAGTAAGTGAGTGTTGATGAGGGGCAATAAATTGTGTCTCAAATCAAGCAGATATGAGCTTTAGGGCTGGAACTAATGATTGTTCTCCTTATTGATTAAAGTAAAAGTTTGACACTTTGGGAAATTTCCTAATTTGCTTTCTTGCCAAGAGTTAGATGAGAAGATTGATGCCACTCCTAGACTGTAGCTATTACCTTGATATGGAGCTAAAGTAAGCCGCAGTTAGTTTAGCTCAACTGAAAAAGGGGAAACCTTGATACGAGTTACAAAACAAACACTTTAATTAGTAAGTGTTGGAGTTGCGGTTAGGTGGATTTTGTTCCCCTTGGACAGAGCTAGCAGTTTCTTCCTATTTCCAGTCCTTATGCTAAGCTAAGCTTAGTATCTTTCCAACATGTCAAATGTTTCTTTTAATTTAAAAAATAAACATTTTCTTGATTAATTAAATGTCAGGCCATAGCAAAAAATAACAAGTTTCCAAAGTCTACTGTGACATATTAAATGTTATGTTTGATAAGCAGATTCAAACAGAAATATATTAATGGTTAGTATCTTATTCGCATCATGGAATGAGTGAGATTTTGTTTTCTCAAAAATGTACCTAAATTCTTGGAGCGGATTAATGAAAAACTCTATCAAACAACTTATTCATTAGAAATGCATTTCAATTTGTTGAAGTATAAACTAGACTGTGGAGGTTGCTGTGCAAAATGGCTTCTTTTAAAGTGGTGTAACTGTAAATTATTGTCTCTGTGAGCCTCACAACAGTTGATTACTCCAGACAACCTGGCCTGAGACAGTGCAGAGATAAGATAAGCGATAAGAACAGAGAGAAAAAATTGTCTAAAAAAGACAGAATGAGAGTACAGCTCAGGAGTGAATTTTGTCTCTTGCCAACCTCTATTTCCGACTGCTCATAGTGAATCTGTTTCACTGTTCCTGCCTTTTTTCTTCCCTTCTAACTCCACCATTCTCTCACTTTTTTCCTCCCCCTGCTGAATGTGCTTTTGACACTCTTCCTCTCCCTATCACTTAGAGACAGGCTCTTTCACCTGAAATTAAACACAAGGCCAGGTGCTACTCCAGTACAACCATCTGTTCGCCCCTGTCTCACTTTTTTCCTTTGTCTTTCTTTTGCCTTCTTTATTCATTTCCATTGTTAGCTGGAAAATGGCAAGGGAAAAAAAAAGCAGTAAGACCGACTCTTACTTAGCATTGAGCACTGAGTTTGAATGACATATTTCAGCTTTCTCTAAATTCAGGTGAGCTTTCATTTGAGCTCTCTACTCTCAGTCCTATAATTGCTTTCATGGTATTTCTTTTGTATTGCACCAGCCATGAGATGCCAAAGTTAATTATTCTTTGGCAGTGCAGGTGCAATTAGATGACAATTACACCACAGCTGGTAGCAGGGGTGGGAAGCAGTTCTTGTCCGTGTGGGCGTGCACAGAGCTAATAAGATGGTTTTTGTCTTTTTTTTCCTTTGCCAAGAGAGGGGGAGGGCAGGGAAGTATTGAGTGAACACATGAGCTTGTTCCACATGGCTTAGAGGTAAGAGGTTGTGAGGAGAAGAGCCGCTGGGGTAGAGACACAAGGGGGAGATGGTTTTAGCTGTGCAGCACTGGGCTCTGATTATCCCCTGCAAGAGGTCAAGAAGGTCATGCTACTGTCACGCTAACAATTGGATTTCTTTGGTTGCCACCCTAATATCCTCCTGCTCCTTAAAACTGCTCTGTATGCCCCCTGTCTGCCATTACAGCATTCTTTTAGTTTTAAAATAACATGTTAATTGTAAATTAACCATTACAAATTTTAACAATCCAATAATGTTATTCACCAAAGACTAAAATAAATATTTGCGTTTCAAGATGCAAGCGCTGCTTTTTTTGATTGAGGTTTAACTAATGTTTATTTTTTTTATCAATTAATCAATTTGTTGTTTTGTTTTTAAAATATATAAAACCCCAACGGTGGTACTGCATTAAACCTTGGTTTGATCCAGCAAATTCTCAGCACTGAGAAAGAAACTGGAACTAGAGAATATTTAACCTTTTTTTTTTGCATGAAAATTTAAACTTTTCAATATAATGAAAACAGATGTTGATTCATTTTCTGTCATTCGACTATTTAATTAATGAGCTTTCTATGTTTATTCAAAAAGATTCAGATTCTTGACTCTGAAAATTAGCTGGTTTTCGCAATCTTAGATGATATTAAACCATTAGCTTTTGGTTTTGAAATGTTGCTTAGACAAAAACAAGCAATTTCACTACATCATCTTGGGTTATGAGAAATTGTCACTATCATATATTGTAATTGTTAGATTGGCCAATGAATGTATTATTTAAAAAAGGTAAACATATTAATAAATTCTGCAGAAAATAACTATTTGAAATCATACATTGTTCACTTGCTTCCTCACTCTTCCCCTAATAACTATGGCCATGAGCTGCCATTCAGGAAAGGGGAAAAAAGATGTGAATGATGTATATTTCACCAAAAATAACCAAAAAGGAAACAAGGGTAAAGCCTTGTAAGTAAAAGAGGAAGCAGCAAGAAGTCTCGCAGCACACTCTGTCTCAGTAATTCCTTGCCTTGTCGCCTTGTCTCTCACAGAGTCGGTTATTATAGAGACGCGGCTGTCATGTCATATTTAGCTCTGGAAATGTCATTTGGCAGCACACCTGCTGCCTGGCTATGCTAATAAAGCTAGGTTTAACTTTGATTAGAATTCAGAGCGAGAGATGGATAGAAAGAAAAGGGAGGAGGGGAGAGAGAAAGAGAGAAAGACAGAGACACAAAGAGAAACATCAGTGACGATAAGAACAGGCTAAGTCACTCCAGCAGCGAGCCTCATAGCTGCCTGTATTGACCCATGACATGTAGCAAGATGATTCATGCCTTAACTGGATGGATATGTCTGGATTCATCACATATGAAACATAAGAGGGAGAGAAGCCGCTGACCTTTATTGGAGCATATCAGCTAAAAGGGGAAGTTGGGCCTGCATGTCAAACTCAGTTAATATTCCTAAGCCACTGTGTGTCCATGTGGGTCTGTGTGGTGCCTTCAAATAGCCTAGCATGCCAGTTAGTTTTTTCCTTTATATATACTGTCAAGAATACAGAGAGACACACTTACCCCTGGTAGCGTCTTCTGCTCATGCAGTGCATTCTGGGCTTTGAGGGCGGACTCACGTGCACAGTATGTCAGGAAAGCACATCCTGGGTATGAAGACAAATGGAAGAAGATCAGCAAACTGTAAGTCTATGTAATTTTAATGTCTGATTCATATGCTTGGTGTGCCATGTCATTGTAACTACAATTACAGAGCCCTTTGCCATAAATGCCTTTAGGCAGAAACATTATTGCACTGTTTTAAATATGCCATTTGATATACCGTATGTGGTTTGGCCCTTGGTATAGGTCAGCACAGTTTTAAATGTTCTACAAACGCTCAAAATAAAAACAGACAAAATATTGAAATAAAAACAATGAACAACTGTCATTTAGTTAAATATTTTTCCCAGTAGCACTAGGGAGCTACAGTAATAATAATTCAGAATACCTGGAGACTATTCAGACTCAAGCACACTGAATGAGTATTTAATATTAAGTAAAATATATGCAGGTCCCACATAATAGAGAAAGGCCTTCATTAACCTTTACGGCTCCCACGAATCATGAATATGTAAATGTATGCAGAATAGGTGTTATAGATGTTAGAGGACTGATACCACCTGGCCTATACGTCTCCCAGATGACTGATGCTTTATGTGGATTCCTGAAAGCCTTTGTTTTCTGTGCTCAGATTTGCATTAGAAATGACTGTAAGGATCATTGTTCAGCTCAGATCACTTTACCGGCTTACGTCCATCTGTCAAACAGGATTTTGGGTGTGTTCAGAGAGTTTTCTTTGCAAAAAAATTAAAATCAGAAGCCTGTTCGCTACTTGCTATATTCCTAATACGAATACACGCAGTAGACTTTTGTTCAAGAGTTGAGAGACTCTTCCTCTTGTGGAAGGACATTACTAGACAATTAGGGGGAAAAAATTAAATAACCTTGATTCAATTGAAAAATTTCCTTAGTGTGAGTGATTAAAGTTTATAAAAACGAATCAAATCTCATCTGTTTGTGTAACAGCATCCATGACTAAATTTGGAAACATTAAGATGCAACCTTATCACCAACTGTACATCAGATTTCCTCAACGCTGCCATTAAAGGGACCACAGAGGGACAACAGCTAAATGAGGAATAACTGGAGAATAGATAACAGTCCTGCCACAACAGAACAGGCTACATATTAAATCAAATGTTTTTACATTAAGCTTTCTGAAACCAAAACTCTTCTCACCTTTGTGCATCCCTGTGTATTTATCCTTTATCACTGTCAACTCATAGATCTTGCCAAACTGCTCGAAGATGGGCTTCAGGTCCTTCTCCTCCAGGTTTCGGGGTATCTGCCCGATGAAGAGCTTGATTGCGTCAGGCTCCTTCATTGAGAAGTCTGGGGAGTAATAACATACGAGAGAGAGAGAGAGAAAGAGAGAGAGAGTGGAGGCGGTCAGGAGGAGCAGACAGGAGCCTGCAGGCTTAAATTCACACTGCACAGGAGGTGCAAACATGAGGCCGGGGATGGAGGTGCAGATGGGAGTGTTTGTGGGAATGGGAGGGTGAAATAATAGTTTCTACATGCTCTGAGATATGGAAGTGCTAATTCATGATAGCATAAAGCATAAAAGATTTCACAGTAAAACTCAATAATACCACATAGATTACTGTACAGAATATCATTTTGACATATTAATGGATGAAATAGCTTAATCAGTAACCCAAAGCCACTATTAACTCACTGTTGACTATTGCACATACACATACAGTATAGGAGCTATAAGAACTATAAGAAGAATTTATTCCAAAAAAGAAAACGCATAGGTCATTTCAGAATTTGGAATTGCATGCAATCACACATTTCCAAAGCTTATTTGTTTGCATAAAATGCTAAATCCAATAAAATTCTTTACAGGAAATGAAATGAAAATCTCATAACTTTTCTTTTGTCACAATTAAATTGACATCTGGAGTCAATAATCACGATTCCTATCTTAACATCTATCATATCTTCTCTTTGCCAACATAAAGATCTCTCTCTCGCACACACACACACACAAATAAATAAATACACGGTGTAGTAAATAATAGTAAACACAATCTGTCCTTGCACTGATTTCGGTCTGCCGATATTCAAGCCCCCAAAGAAACATGACAGTGTCTATTACCACAGCTGGGGACCTGCGCTCTCTTTGTCAAGACGTGGGTGACAACAATGACCTGATTTTACACATCTGTCCAAAAACACTAAACCACAAAGAGTTAAATAAAATCATACCTGTGGTGCTGTTCGTGGCAAAGAAGCGTCGGAATCAGAGGATGCCTTTTTTCCCTTCTCCTCGGAGTAATTTAGTTATTAAATCTCAATTATTCAGTTCATTTGTCTGTGCGAGCGTCTTTGATTCCTCAAACAAGTTAGGCCTGTTCCCCCCGATATCAACACAACTAACATCCAGCGACGGTCCTTTATTCTACATGAGCGTGTTTTTTCCTAGATCTGCTTGTTGTTTTTCCTCCCCCTTTTTTCCTGACAGATGCTCCGCTTTCCCCAAATAAATCTGATATAAAAATAAACAAATCTCTCTGTGTCTTGACAAAATGAAGAGTGCTGAGATAAATGAATGTTTAGGCTTCCTTCAGTGGGGAATTGGCAGTCTGGCTGGTTGTCCTCTCCTCTCCCTCTCCCTCTCCCTGTGTATGTGTGTGTCTGTACTCCTTTGACGTCGTAAGCCGGTGTCTCCCTCCCCGTCCATCTCAACTCCATCCCTCCCCTGGGCTGTACGAGCCGTGACGTCTGCCGCCAGGGACCGTCAATAAACTACCAGCACGGTGACAGCCGGCCAGGCTGGAGGAAGGAGAGAGGGAAAAAAAGGCCAGGGCAAAAAAAAAAAAAAAGACAAGTCAGGAGTACATAATACTCCAAACTTGTATAAAGTTATATATATTTGTATATATATATTTTTCAATCCAATTTATGTTTTGCTTCCTAATACCTGTGTGTTTTATCCATCGCCAAATATGGTTGTAATATACCTATTGGACTTTTCTGCTATTTTTGGCTAGAATTTTATGCCCCATTAGAATATTATTTGTAAAATGCAATGCCTATAACTGGCAACTAGGAGTGAGCAATAAAAGTATATGATAATGTCTGCGATTATGTTTTAATCTTTTGATTGATTCCCTTGTTGTCAACAACTTGGACAGGCCTCCCCGATCTGTTTGTAGGTAGATCCTAGATGCCCAATGCAAACACGACATCATGCACAATATTGACAACAGAACAAAAATCGTGTCACAAGGAGGAAATATTGTGATGTGTCTGTCCAGAATGAGGTCACATGGCCCAGCCCTACAACAACTTTCTTATTTGGATTAGGAAATATATTGTTTATTTTATAAAAAAATTGCCAGTCAAATCTTCCCAGAGCCCAAGCTAATACGTTAGCATTGTATGTTTTGGTAACTTTAAGGAGTTTAAGCTAAAAGGTTGATACCTTCACATTTTTAACAATTTTCAGGTATATGACTTTATAAGCATTGAGTATCAGACGTTTGTGCTTACTTTACATATTTAGGACAGTGACCATTTCTAGCCCTAAACAAGGACTAGAAATGCACATCCACCCACCCGTTATCCATACCCACTCACAGTATTATAGTGTGCTGGGTCACAAGGTTTGATGCAAATGGCTCAGAGTAGGTGAGAGGTGTTTGAATACATGCTTTCAATTATAATATTCCACGTCTGGAAATCTACAGAGGTAAACTGCCCAGGTGACATTGTCTAACCAAACTAAATTAGTTTCTAGGTTAAATCTCATTGTAAGTCTATAAAGTGGAGAGTGGATTATCTGCTATTACCTAATAGTAATTGAGACACACAAACGGCATATATCAGGTAATAATAGACATTTTCCATTTAAATGTTAAGGGCCCTGAATGTAAATGGCTGTACGGGGGAGGATCAGAATCTAATGGATTCATCATATTTTTCCTTTTTAATGCATGTGGTTAAGAAGCAGACGGTCCCTGACATCAAGCTTTGCAAATCCGCCTTTTGTTCTCGCCGTGGAGCTGGCCATGGTTCTGAAACGAGTCTGCTCAACTCGTGACACATCTTCAGGGCTCCGGTGTTAACTGTCCGACTGCTAAAATGCTTATTTTCGGCAAGTGTCTTCGTAAATACAGAGACCGTAAAAAAAAAAATCACAGGCCACACACCCTCTCTGACTCAACAGCATGTAAACAATGAGCCCACATGACAACAGGCTGCACACACCCGACATGCGCAGACGGCGACACTTCAAAGGAGTCACGATCTGGACCTGTTTGGCTTCAGCAATGACAGCAGCATTAGAGTGTTTATTTAAAAATCCGAGGGCACTAATTTCTTTGTCTCTCCCTGAAAAAGCGAATGCCTTCATTTTTTTATTAATGTTACATCTCATCGGTTTGTCTCTTAACGTTTTCACGGCCATCATCAACTAATTTGTGCCTTCCGCCCTCCACCCCTGATATAAGTCTGTAATGCAGGTGTAGCAAAGCCTCGGTTCGCCAGGTTTTAATCGGGGCTAAATGGGTGACGGATGCGTGATTTCTGTCATTTTCAGAATGGATGGCATTTGTAATCCAGTGTAACCAACAACGACATCTGGCGACGGGATGCAAACACAAATGATGGCAGTCTGGGTGTTGATGTGGCTGCTGTGGCTTTATGACTTTGCAAAATTTACAGTATCTAAAAATTTGGATCTATTTTCGTGCTTTAAAGTGGCAGAATTATACTAAAAGTCCTTATATCCTACAGCAATGTTAAAATACTATTTATTTGAAAATGTCTGATATAGTCAAATGTTCTGCAGACCTGCCAATTTCATGGTCATACTGATTATATTATTGTAATATCATTACTGTAATGGCATAGCCTAAAACACATGGTTGTAAATGGTACAGTGCGGCTGATTTTTAAAAAAGTAAACTGTTGGGTAGTTCGACATCTAACCAGCCAAAAGCACTGGATATACAAACTTTTCTAGGTCCTAAAAGCCTTATGTCGTTAAAACAAATACAAATCTGTTAGTACAGTACTTCTAATCTGTATCAGTGGAGATTTCTCTGCACCAGTAGATTGTTCCCCTGTGTAAAATAAAAAAATGAAAAAAAGATTTATCACAAAGTTAAATACTAAAATGGCTGGTAAAGAAGAGGGTTTTTAAAAAGTGGTAATGTTAAAAGTGTTTGGATTAAAATGCTTCTAGATTAAATACAAAAATCGTTGCATAAAATGAAATACTCGAGACAATGTGCATAGTTACGTTCCACCACTAGCTTTAACAAAATGGCTGAACCTTTTTTTACAGCAATAAACAAAAGCCAAACTATTGGCAATGCTTATTGTGCATGTTTCTCTTATGATCATTTTCACATAAAGAGATGAATTCATTGTTCCTGTATGAGTTGAGAAAATGTAAAACAAAATCATGATAAAATAAGATAAATAACTCTTCACACCACAGAAGGAAGCAGACAACACAGTTATTTTATCATATGAAGATACTTTATTTTACAAAACATGTATTTATATTTTGAACATATGTACATATAACTACAGTGTAAGAAGTCTGGTATTGTTGAAAGTGGTGTGTGGTAACTGTAGTGGGAAATAAAGAAAAATATAATGTTTACAGAGTATTTAATAATGCTGGCTGTACTTACTCATATGGCCCTCTCTGTGCAACCTTCCCGCTCTCCTCGGACTCCACTCAAACACAGGACTAAACACAGCCAGGGAAAAAGAGAGAAACAATTTCAACATTTCATTTTCTCCCAGCCTCTATTGATTGTTTTGATTTCCTGCTGGTGGCACTCAGTTTCTGGTGTATTAAACTGGAGGCTTACCCAGCTGCTGCAGTGCACAGGCTTCATGACAGACCTGAAGAGCCATCAGTGGAAGGATTCAAAGAGGAGTGTCACCACAGCAACACTTCCCCACTTCCATCAGTACACATATGGGAAAGGTTGCCATCACATCAGACACATCAAAGTGAGGCTCTGGATCCCTGAGGATGAAAACAGGGGGCAGGAGGGAGGGAGGAGGGAATGTCACAGGAAATAGGTTAAATGTCAAGGGAGTGAAGATCTGTGCAGGTATAACACTGATGAACATCAAAAATGTTATTATGACGCACCTAAGCACTTTTTGCACAATAACCGACTTCAGCAAGCTCCTTGACTAATATGACTAAAGTAACAATAAACAAATCGTTCAGTTTTTATGCGGCTGCTCGTCGTTTATGCAGCCTAAAAAAGTGAAAGGGCTCCTAGAAAGATCTACTGACATCTGGCGATGGCTGGCTCACCTGAGCTGACTGCACTGTGCAAAAGAGCGTTTACTGTCTGTCAGCGTCACTTATTTATCTGCGAACATCTCGGAAAATAATGTGAATTTCTTAAAAGGCTTAAAAAAGCTTAAATGCAACAAATTACGTCTTTATTTTCTCTTATCATTATTTCATTTAACACCTTATTTTTTTTCCTGCAGAGTTCCATGACCAACGCGAGCAAAACTTTTCCGTATAAATCAATGCTCGATTCCCTAAACGAAGCCTGCACTGATTTAATTTAACCGAGCGGATTAAGCAGAAGCTGATCGGGACCGACATGTTTAAGAGATATCAAATCTTTAATGGGAACATAACCAATCCATACATCTCGTTAAATGGCCCTAACCCCACGTAAAGTTTGGGAGAATAAATTGTACAGTCAAGATTTACTTAGCAAAGGTGGGTTAATTAATTTAGTCATTCCCAGATCAATTTCTTTCTAGAGCATGAACCAATTACGTTTTTTTTAATCTAACAAAGTAGTAAACGATTTTAAGTCTAATTAACTACACCTTAATTTCTTGCTAATTAATTAATCAAGTAGGATTTAAATGCTTCCTTAATAACTGCCTAATCAATATCACTGATTGTCTTGGAAACTTGTTCTCACACTGAGGCTCTTTGTGGAATCAGCTTTTCTTTAAAATTAAAGAGGGGATATTTCTGTATTTGGAAAGTCCTCTACTGTGCCATAAGGGGGAAAAAAACACCTAATTTCCAAATGGCAAACAATTTGAAAATTTTGAAATGTGTCTGCCAGAGACCCAGCAATGAAATCGGTTAAGTGGATGTGGGGAAGTTACTCAGTTACTGAGGCAGAAAAGCCTTAAGCAGTGTCCATAAAGCTGTTGCACTTTTAGCTATTTGTTGGCAAAAATGTGCTACATTTTAATAAGGTAAACTAGAATAAGGACGGTTTTTACTTAGTTTAAAAATGACAAACAACAGTAACCTGTTGTATTTTCAATTAGGACAGAAGAAGTTTCTGCCACAAATCCTATTCCAGTCCAATTATAAACCTACAGTCCTCTGTAAGGTTGTACTATTAAAAACAACAATAACAATGCAATACAGAGAAAAAGTTACTACAGTAATAGTACTTTCCTGCTATGACTTGCCCTGCACTGGAGTGCACGAAATAACAGACACAGTTCCCTTTGGGTCTGAGAAAACCCATAAAAACCTTTGGGATCTTATGAAATTAAACAAAGACGCTTTAAGCTGACAGGAATTGCCATGCAGCTTTCTGCAACCTCAGTGTGGACATTTCTTCATTAAGTTGATTATTTACGTAAGTATAGTTTCAATTCTTAAGTATATAAAAAAAATACAAGTGCACAACTTAGGTTTTCACTAAGTTGAAAACCTTCAAACTTCACAAATTTTCAACTTGCTTTCTGGCTTTAGTTTCTATGGCTTTTTAAATGTACATTAATGCTTTTAAACGTCCCTCTGACGTCCCTATATTAAAATTGCTCTCTGCTTCTAGCTCAAAAAACCTCCAGACAACATCACACAGAGGAGTTTTTCCATCACTTGATGTAATCTGGAGAAGCTCTGGAAAAGCAGGTTGACCACAATAACAACCTCAATAGAAGAGCAACCAGATGACATAATCTGAACTGAAGGTTCCTCCAAGTGATGAAACCTTTCGACATTTTTGATTAAATTTTTCGGCAGAAATTACAGAGATATATTCTAATATAGGCAAGTCAGAGGACTGTTTAATGGCATTCAATTACATGCACTACCAAAACTAGATCCAAAAGAAGCAAGTTGAATGTCAGTAATGACGTCCTTTGAATAGCTGCATGTTGTTTGCAGTAACAGCAAGTGCGTACAGTGAATATTACAATAACACTGTATACACTGCATTTACTAGTTACTATTTAAAGCCAATAAATCGACAAGGGTTAAAGGTCCTAGGTCCATTTTTTTTTTTTACAATGTTTGGTTTTGCTCTTTTTATTATTTTATATGGTAACAGGAAACTATTTTAGACCTAAAAGCAAACTGATGCTTTGACTAAATTCTTTAGCATTATTTAAATAAAACGTTAATGTTAATAAAGAAAATAGCAGTTATAGAAAATTCTATAATGAAAACCGAATTCATGTTATGTATACATGTTGAGTTGTCATTTAGGGCAGTGGTGACAGGATCAAAGGAAAGAAAAGAAACAACACAATTTTTCAAACTCAGATTTTTATTAGTCAGTACAAGTAAAACGAAACTGAAGGCGAGAATCGTGATTCCTTCCAAAAATGCACTTCTTCTCCGTTCGTGGTGGAGGCTGAAAAAAATAACTCACACCTCTCTCTCTCTACTAGACTAGACTTGTGTCGCTCTCCTTCAAGGAACTTTACGAGACGTAAAGCTAACGCCGAAGGGATCTTACGCACTTGTAGAGAAAGCAATGCTTCATAAATATAATATTCGTTGTTCGAACAATGAAAATTAAGTTTCCAAAATATGCTAATGTGTATTGTAAAAGGAACAAAAATTCTGTAATATATACTCTGTTCTGTTTTATACCCGAAATTTAACTTGATGTTTTACCAAAACCTACTGGGATACTGCTGAAATGAAAGAGAAGCAGTCATCACTAAAAACCTAAACAGCAGAAACATTGCACCAACTACTGTCTTTTCTTACTCTCAGCACAAATAACTATCTATGGATTCAACTTGGAAAATAATGGCCTGGGACTAGTTGACTTGTAGCTAATGGCATGCACACACTCATACCATGCACATTCTGACCTATGTCCAAGTGGTATTCCTTATTTAATGCAATGCTTCATACTGGAGCAAACACCACAAAAAGTGAATTATATATATATCCACCTCTTTTTCCTTTTATCTTCTGTCTTCACTCTCCAGCTGTGCAGCCCTCTCAGAGCCTCCATTTGCTTTTTCACCTCAGAGTTGTCTCTTGTTGTCCTCAACCTTGTAAACATCCTTTATTCATCAGCATTTTCTTTTTTCTGCTTGGACCTCCTGAATTGATTCTTCTTCAGTATAACTTTTGATGGCCATCTCAGTATCTGCTCTTTTCTCCACCCACATTTTTAGCTTTTCAGAGGCTTCATGTGGTAAGGTGTGGACTTCGGCACAATGCGTAAGTTCTGCCCCTGCTTTTGTGATATGATCACAGTGATTTGGAGGGTGCAAAGCTACATGTCCATTCAGTACCGTGGGGGTAGAAAGGGTCTTTTAGGAAGAAACATGGGACCAACATTTCCCCCTCCCCTCGGACCTGGACGTTTGCCTCTTAACCTGGGATCTGAGCCATGAAAACGAGGAAAGGGAACACGCGGCGGACCCCTGGGGTGTGGGTGTTGTGCTAAGTGGGGAGGTCGATGAGGCAGCCGAAGTCCAGGATGACGGATTTCCAGATGAGGAGGTGGTGGTGGTCTCCTTGGAGTGTAGTGAGGAGGAGGGGGGCTGTGATGCTTATAGAGGTTGGTATAGTAATGGTCCTCTGAGGGTGATAGTGGGGGAGTGAGGCGCCCTCGACCTCTGGGGTTTTGGTGTTGAGGGCTGCCTGGCCTATAGTATTGGTCATCTGGGTGGTAGTAAGGGTCGTCTGGAAAGAAAAGGGCATCTCGATGGGGGAGCTCATCATGGTAATGCTCATGATCCTCCTGGTAATGCAGGTCTTCTGGGTGAGGGTGTAAATCCTCAAAATGATGGGGTCGTGGTTGGTCGATTTCATACAGTGGATCTTCTACATGAAACATGGACTTGTGTTGATGATCATGCACAACCATTCCACTGATGACACTGTCAACTCTGGACCCAGACATTTCCCCTGCATTTGCACAAGGAATTGGCTGCTGCTCTGGGGGAATCATCATACTGCCTGTTGCAGCTGGAGAGGCCTCAAAGCCACGAGGGGGGGGAGGTACATTTGGGACAGGAGGGAGATTGGTTTTGAAGAAATCAGAGGAGGAGGCGAGCACCTGCTGAGAGGCCAAATGTTGAGATTCCTGAGTTTGCTCTGTTTGGTATTGATAAAGTCCTGATGTCTGGTTATCTCCAGCTCCTCCAGCGGCTGTCATATTATAGCCTCTGGGCTGCTGAGAGCTGCCCTTTGGGTAAGTGTCATTATACCAGTGCCTTTCACTCATAGCCGGAAAGCCTTCAAATGTCAGTGTGACACTGGCATTGCCTGGGGCTCTTTCTCCAGGCACTGGCCCTCCTTTTTGTGCAGATATCTGCTGGTAATGTGCGACAGGTGGAGTAATTCCATGCTCTGACATCTCCTGTTTCCTATAAGGGTGAGGCTGGTAGGCTTGCCCATTCTGAGCAACACCTGCCTGCAAGTGAGCTTGTTGTGGGGGATTGTTGGCTTTCTGCTGAGTGCTACCCTGGTGTGCAATTGCAGCTGTGTGAACAGTTTCTACAATAGATCTCTGATTTGTGTTGGAATTTAATGGGACCACAACAGGTTTGTCCATAATCTCATCCTGAGTTGGGGTGCCTCCACCCTCATCTCGAACTGGTGTCCCATCCTGGGTGTCTGTGCCAGTTACTGGACTAAAGCTATCCACACCCACCACTGGATTCGTAGAAGAGCCCAAATCAAATGCACTGAAAGCAGGGTTCCCCTGCAAGAAGCTGTGGATTTTTGACTCTAAACTTGAAGAAGACAAGGGTGGTTCTGTCTCTGTAGTCAAATCCATGTCTCTATGGAGAGCCTGGACCAAGGCAGAGGCTGGGTTGGAAGTCTGAAGGGAAGCTTGGGAGCTTGTGCTCTGCTTTAAAGTTGAGCTGTGTGAAGAAGGCACAGGTACATAGGAGAGAGACAGGCTCTGAGAGGGTACTGCTGACGCAGGCGTGGATGTGGATGAGGGAGAGGGAGGAATCTTGCCTGTACTGGAGGAGTCTGGAGAGACATTTGCAGCTGGGCTGCTGAGAAGAGATGTAATGCCTATGTAAAGAAAGGAAAATTATAAAAATGTATTTAAGCAAGATTAGTACTTGACACATGAAATAATTATAGTTCTTCTGTTTGTTTTCAAACTAAGCAGGTAAGTCCTCACTCTCACCCTCAAGACTGCCTTGGCCCTGGACTTTAGAAAGAGCACTAAGGAGCTCTGCAGGACTCATGTCCACCTTGGATAGAAGGTTTGCCAGTGAACTGGCATCCTGGGAAACTGCAGAGGCAGCAGACATGGTCCTCACAGAGCAGCCGGCAGCAGCAACTGCAGGAGGACTCTCCACTAAGGAAGACACAGTGACCCTTAGTTTGATTTTATGTCACACTCTTCTAATGCAATGAGTGTGCAAATAGCAAAAAAAAACCTCAGATTTGGTGGCATGGTCCGAACACACCAATTAAAAATGTGCACAAACCATGTTTTAAGTCAAGGAAATATTTTATTGTGGGATGACATGAGTAAATTCACACTTCTATTCTATGTTGCAGAGATATTAAGGTTCTCATTGCACATATTCTCAGTTAGTTCTTTAGTAGCAAACGTCAAGACAAACCATCCAATTGTGAATGCTAAGATGTTGCTACAGCTTTTTAGTTGTTTTATTCGCTTTGGATAAAAGCGCTATATAAGCAACCATTTATTATGAAAGAGTTGAACAGAGGCATGAGTGTAAGATTAAGATACAGAAAACATTAAAAATTAAAGCTTCCCAACCAGCCAGCATCACTCACCTGTGTTCTTCATGACTGAGCTCAAACTGTTGAGGATGGAACCAATTTTACTCAGGTCAACACTTTCCAAAGCTGCTGAAGGAGTGGCTACAGGGGCTGTGACCGGTTGGAGGGGCTGCTCAGTTTCCGCTGATGGCTCTTTAGTAGAAGGGAAAGGAGCAGACACGTCTAGTTCTTTGTTGGTACTTTCAATCTGCTCCTCAACTGAGAAGAAATATACGAAAGTGACAGTACTATGAAAAAGCTTGGCTAAAAGTGTATAGGTGCAGGACGAAATGATGGCAAGATAATTACCGTTATTTTAGATTTGTTTTTAGGACATACAATTTTGTCGAATTTGTAGAGTGCAAATGGCTTCCAGGTTGGGATGGGGTTAGACTGAATTTTCCAGAATTTGAATCCCATTCCAGATCTGCCTACTGAATTCTTTTAAATCCCTTATCAAAACATTTCAGGTAGTGTCTGAGGGATGATAATATCTGTTGGTTGGAAGAAAAAAGCAATTCCACATATTTTTCCCTTTGCTGCGAGGGAGAACGGTGTTTGCTCTTTGGGAGGCTGTGATGCAACAGTAACAATGGAAGCTAATGTAAAAACTTTGAATTTATGATTTAGTGAATATCAATTAAATACAACAGTGGTTTGTATGCATAACGCAGTTAATGTTACCTGAAGACGAACTCTCTGTTACACTGGCAGAGAAGATGTGCTGAGGTAAGGCACTCATTCTCAAGTTATCAAAAATGTCACATGGTCTTATGTTTATATGAACAGTAGGTACGTTTTTACACAAAGGACCTGTGCTCCCTCTTTGACTTCCCACAAATATTCCATTTCAGTTGTTTCGTTCACTCCCATGAAGTGCAGTCACACTTCAGTGTACTCTAGTTGCTCCAACATGTTTACTGAGTGTCACTCAAATGTAAAAAAATATTTGATAAATTTGTCTCAGCAGAGTAGGGCTGGGCAATGAGAAAAAAAGTAGTTAGGATTCTTTATTTTTATTGGCTGATTGCTATTTATTCTTTACTTTAATATACTGACAAACCTTTGTGATTCAGTTTTTCAACTTTGACCTGAATCAAATTTAGATCGAGCTATTGTAACCCATCACTATTTTCAAGTAAGTAGAAGTCAGTCCATTAACTGTTGAATTAATAGAGCAGTACTTGCAAAAATACTTGCAATTTTACATAAGCTTGATGGATGTATTGTAAATAATGATGGTTACTAAAATGTTACTAAATAGCTATACATTCTGGATAATAAAACTTCTCCCAGAACTGAGTTTATGTTGCTGAATTCAGTGTGTTAACATTGAAATTACAAACCAGGAGATTACCGAATCTTTCTTATTGTTGCCACTATCAGCATCAAAAACACGAAGTAGCTAAAGGTGACCAATTGCAGTGTGGGTGTGTTTTACGACTTACCTATAATGCCACCACTGCCTATTTCTTCCTCAGAAAGCTCCATGTCTTCCACTTCACGATTGTCATTGTCACCTGGAGCCCCCATGTGTCTAGGGGAACCTCCTACTGAGGACAGAGGGCTCGGAGCCGGTGGTTCTGCCTCATCATCCATAGCAGATCCATCTAGATCTGGATTGGGATTGGCCAATTCCAGACCATGAAAAGGTGACTCTGAGCCTGTAGGTGATGGTGCATCTGCAGAGGGTGAGGGGATGGGCGACTCATCCAGGTCTGGCAAGGTGGTCTTTAGGGTGTCCAGCTTACGCTTTAAGTGGGACACCCGGTTAGCAAAAGTTTGGTAGGCCTTAACAGGAGGAGTAGGGGAGGTGTGAATAAATAAAAAGTAAAACCAAAATAAAACATGGTCTACCAACAGCTTTTAGAGACAACTTTCCATTCAAACTTGAAATGAGTAAGTGCCAAGGAGAAGAGTTTAGAGTGTGGCTGTACAGAATGTGTAAAAGACATATTACAGCCTGCTTTGAGTCTGCAAAACAGCATTTGAAAAGACACAGAGAAAGAGGAAGGCATTATCTGGTCAGGTGAAACAAATATTGAATCATTTGGGAAGAACCTAAAAAAATGTAACACTGTCAACAAAACATATTTGAGCAGTTAAAACCTACATTTTACTTAAGTTTTTCACAATAAACAAAAACCAAAGGTCCAACAAGTATGTGACTATTAATTCATGTGTCACTTACATTGGCAACAATCTTCACCTCCTTGTACTGCATTTCGTAGAAGATATCTGCGTTTTTGAGGGCCTGCATGAGAGCAGGTCCAGTTTTGCTTTGTTTATCAAGAAACTTGACAAACTCCTGTAGCTGTGCACTTCCTTCCTCAAAGTCCTTGGAGAACCTCTTTCCCCCAGCCTTATCTGTAGGAACCAATGCATGTGAGGATGTTGATAAAAGAAAGAGGCATGTACATCAAAAGCCTTGCTGATATTTAAGCCAAGAGTTAATGGTTTAATGCAGCAATAAAAGGTACCTTTGAGTTTCTTAAGGGCATCAGAACTGCACAGGTCAACCCTCATAGCTGCTAGCTGCTTTTCTCTTAGGTCCACCTCCTCCACAGACCTTATGTACTTGGACAGCTGGTCTATTAGTGCCTGAGGCTAAAGCAGAGAGAGCAGCAGGTCACAGCATCAGACTAACACAAGATTTGAGTGTTATAAAGGAGATGAAATTGTCAACCCAAGGAGAGTCAGAGTTTGTTTGCTTTATTTGTACAACCCCAATTCCAAAGAAGTTGGGCCGATGTGTTTAACCTAAATAAAAACAGAATGCAATGATTTGCCATTCTCATCAACCCATATTTTATTTACAATAGAACATAAACAACATATCAGATTTTGAAACTGAGTCATTTTTACCATTTTATGAAAAATATTAGCTCATTTTGAATTTGATGGCAGCAACGCATTTAAAAAAAAATTGGAACAGGGCGATGTTTACCATTGTACAGCTGCTCAACATTCCTGGGCCTTTGTTGTCTGATTTTTTGTTTTAAGATGCGCCAATTGTTTTCTATTGGTGAAAGGTCTGGACTGCAGGCAGGACAGTTCAACACCCAGACTCTTCTCCTGTAAAGCCATGCTGTTGTGATGGATGCAGTATGTGGTTTAGGCCTCCCCTGAAAAGAGACATTGTCTGGATGCGAGCATATGTTACTCTAAAACCTCAATGTACTTTTCAGTATTGATGGTGCCTTTCTAGATGTGTGACACTAATGCACCCTCACACAATCAGAGATGCAGGGTTTTGAACTGTTTGCTGGATGTTCCCTCTCCTTTTTAGTCCACAGGACAGAGCGTCCATGGTTTCCAAAAACAATTTCAAATTTTCTGACCATTTTGCCTCAGACCATTTTCAATGAGCTCTGGCCCAGAGAACACAGCAGCGTTTCTAGATCATGTTCACATATGGCTTCTTCTTTGCATGATACAGCTTTAACTTACATTTGTGGATTGAACAGTGAACTGTTTTCACAGACAGTGATTTCTGGAAGTCTTTCTGAGCCCATACAGGAATGTCCAGTAGTAAATCAATTTTAATGCAGTGCTGCCTGAGGACTAGAAGATCACATGCATCCAGTTTTGACCTTCAGCCTTGTCCCTTGCGCACTGGGATTCCTCCTTATTCTCTCAATCTTTCGTTGATATTACATACTGTAGATGGTGGGAATTTATGTTGAGAACCATTTTTCATGAACATGTTTTTGAAATTTTTAGAGGCAGTGTGTCAGATTGGTGAACCTATTTCCATCTTTACATTTGAGAGGCTTTACCTCTCTGAAATGATCATTTTATACCCAGTCATGTTGCCATCAAATGAGCTAATATTTACCATATCATGGAAAAATGTCTGAATTTCAACATCTGATATAGTGTATATTCTACTTTGAATAAAAATATGCGTTGATGTAATTTGCAAATCATTGTATATATGTATGTATGTTTTTATATATGTTTTACACAGCGTCCCAACTTCTTTAGAATTTGGGTTGCAAAATAACAAGTTTATTTGTGGTCTAGCTCCACAGAAGACTTACCACAAACTCAGCAACAATCTTGGATCGTAGTTCTGCCTCAACTGGAGCTTTAAGAATGTATGAAAAAAAAAATTAGACATGATATCAAGCATCAAAAAGTTATCACCCCCCTCAGATGTGCAACATTTAGAATTTGTATTGCAAAAACATTAAATAAAACAATGTTACATTAGAATCCATCGGTGCACAATGCTGTTGGTGTTAACTAACACTAATGTTAAGAAGGTGAGGAAGAAAAACTTACTTTTTTGCTCCACAGGTGTCACAGGAGGGGACTCCTCTTTGACTAACCTACTTCGAAGGTCAGAAATCAGTGTCCCTGAATACACACCCCTTTCCGCCCAGATGGAGAGGATCCTTTCCACTGATTTAATCACCTTGAGGTCACCATCATGGCTAGAAAAAAGAAAGTATATGGTGAATAAGAACAAGGGAAGTCTACAATATCTCTTGATATTAATGAATTGTTTTTGAAAGTAGCTTCTAAAAGAAGTGTTTACTGTGACCTCCCTTTGCACTTACAGTTCCCTCCAAATGTATTGAAACAGTGAGGCAATTTCCTTTATTTTTGCTCTAGACTGAAAATTCTGGGGTTTGACCTTTGACCTTTTTATCAAAAGATGCATATGGGACAACATTTTAGCTTTTATTTCCAGCTAGTTTTGAAATAGATTAAAGTGAATAAGACTTCTTATTTAGTTACATTTACATTTTGTCATTTAGCAGACGCTTTTATCCCAAACGACTTACGACTTACAAGTGAGGTACAAGGCAAGCAGAAATCGAAGTCAAGGAGAAAACATAAATCAAATATATCCTATCAGTCCTATACCTAGTCCTATCAGAAAAGTATTTACATTATATATATATATATATATATATATATATAAAAAACATTGATATATATATATATATATATATACACACACACACACACACACACACACAGGAAGGTGTGGATAAGTTTTGTTTTCAGCAGAAAAAATCCTTTGCTTGCAAAAACTGCATCAAGCCCGTGATGCATTGACATCACCAAACTTTTGCATTCTTTGTTATAATCCTTTTCTAGGCTTTCACCACAGCCTGTTGTTTGTTTTGGGGGCTTACTCCCTTCAGTCTCCTCTTTAGCAAGCATTTTAGCAAGTAAAATGCATACTCTATAGGGCTCAAATCTGGAGACTGACTTGGCCAGTCTAAAATGTTCCACTTCTTGCCCCTGATTAACTCCTTTGTTGTTTTGGCTGTATGTTTTGGGTCATTATCCTGCTGCATGATGGAAGATCTCCCAATCATTTTGGCTGCATTTTTCTTTAAATTTGCAGACAAAATGTTTCTGTAGACTTCTGATTTCAATTTGCTGCTGCCATCATGTATTCATCAATGAAGATTGATGAGCCTATCCCAGAAGAAGCCACGTAAGCCCCATCCATGAAATTACCTCAACTCTGTTTCACAGATGTGCTTGGATGTTTGGAATCATCAGCAGATCCTTTTTTTTTCTCCATCTCTATACTTTTTGGCAAATTCCACCCCAGCCTTAATATTCTTCTGTTTAAGGAGTGGTTTCCATCTTCTGGTTTTGCCTGTGTACTTTTTCTCACAAAGTCTTCTGCAAACAATAGACTGTGATACTTTCTTAATCTTTTCTAGGAATAATTAGGGCTAGGTATTATGGCCAAAAAAAAAAAAATTGCATATTGCTCATTATGAAAACAATCAATCAAGAATTACCAATATGCATTCAATTCAAATGTAAAGCTCTGCAATGTGGCTAAACATGTAAAGTTGCTCTACCACTTTGTCCTTGCATTTTGCATAAAGCAGGGGCAGCGCTGTTTGTGATATGTTTCTGTCCTAGAACTTTTGACCAGAGTCAACCACTTACATTAACTTTTAAGAGCTTGTCTTTTATGATTTCTTTATGATCATCTTAAACTATAAAATATGAAACAACAATAACGTGTCCCTGCTTCTTTTTGAGATGTTATATCAGGTGCTAAGTGAAGAGGCAAAAGGAGCAACTGCTGCTGGGTTTTAAATTGATGTTACAAGTTTGTTGTTTGGCTGCTGGTCCTGCAGCTAGGGAGAGTGGGCTGATTATACCTAGATGGTAAGATCACCTGTTTAATAGAGGAAAAGTAGTAGCTTCATTTTCATAGTCCTTGTCTTCTTCTCTCTCCCCTTCTGAGTGTTCTTTTCTCCTACAGTATATTTGTGAATAGCATTCTTGGATTTTGCCTGTTGTATGTTTTTGTAATCTGTACTCTATCCAGGCCTTCTTGGTGGAGAGGAGATTTTGTAGCTCAGACTGTATTTACCAGGGGCTTGAACTCCTGGATTATATTCCCTATATATGTTTGTAATCAATAATTTCTAGTGTCTGACAAATGCTTAATGTAAATGTAAGTAAGGTTTAGTACTTGATTACAGACAAGCTAGTATGTTCTGAACTTGTGTTGTGTCCACGCAAAGTACATACCCATCCTGAAAGAGACTCCTCTTATTTTGCACTTCCTGAGGTTTGTTCTAATTATTCACAAAAACTACTCATCCTTTACATCATTGTAAGATTTTTCTTTTTATCAGAATTGTCATCAAGATGGTTTTATCATTCAGCCCTAGATATAACTCCTCCATTAAAAAAAACTTCCCTACATTCAACTTACTTGACCAGTGAAAATGCATCTGGAAGCACTTCAGTGAACGCTGTACGATAGACGATGGCATTTTTCCTTTTACAGTTCTGAATGACATCATTGGCAAGGTAAAACAGGTTCAGCCTGTGTGCAGCATCAGCTGAGGAGAGAAAGATAGTAATGTCAATTGATGGAGTAGCAGATGGTATGCTGTAGGAGAAATTAAATCCAAAATTAAATTAATTTCCAGACATTAGTAATGAGGTCACAATGTATTGATCGTTTATTGTGAAAAAATAATAGATTAATTTTTACATTTTATGAAGTAACCAATCAACTACTGACCAACTGTTGACCTGCAGCCAAACAGAAAAACATACTAACATACTGGAATGATAATACATGACAAGGGTAAGATATAATTGATAAATGTTTATGATCACTGAATAAATGACAACAATTAAGACCTACTCACTCAGATACATTATGGCATAAGAATAAGCATTGATGATTTAATAAAACTGTAACTGAACTCTCCATGAATAAACTTGTTTCAGTAGTGATCCAAAGAGACTAAAAGGCCAAGGAAGAGAGAGCCGTGCAAGACAGAACGTAATCAGTGCCTTAATGACAATTTACCAACATCCCAGTAACTAACACAGTTTATGAGAGGGAATGAAAGCCCCCCTTTCAAAAACATACACACACAAACACCAAATGTTTTCATACCCAAAATCTGACAAAAAACCAAAACCAATACATTCATTTATACTTTTCTGACTAAGAATGACCTTTCCATCAAAATCATCTATTTAATTCACCAAAACAAGCCAAGTTCCCAATTGCATGTTGCGAAACTAAGGACAATCAACTTTAAGATGTTACACACATACTTTCATTATCGGTAATAAGATATAATGAACAGAGGTACAAATGCAAAATATCTCAAATAATTGAGCCAATTTAGGTAATTAATGCAATGCAAAACAATTCAATTCAACTTTATTTATATATCGCCAATTCACAACAAAGTCATCTCAAGGCTAATTTCAAGACTAAAAACAACTGGAAAGATATCTACTCCACGGTGTAAAGTCAACATTTTTATCTGGGTATAGACCATAATTAGAAAGTAATTATAACATAAATATCATAGCTTCAAAAGCAAGTTGTTTCAAATTACAGTAAAATAACAGCTATAAACTTAAACTCAAAGACAAATCATTATAAACAAAGCTTCAATTGATTTGATGTAATCCTGCAGGTCAAGAAAAGTTACTTTTCTTCGTTAAAGCACAAATTAACTTCCTTTTGCTACAACAGGACAGACATTAGCCAAAACACAATTACTAAAAACCAATGTGTGAAGCTGATTATGCTGATTAGATTCTGATCTATGCCGAAACTTATTTTAGACTATTTTCTATCAGCCTCCAATGTAAATAACACAATCTACTATGTGATCAAACATCTGAGTTTGACAATTTTCTCTACAAAGTCTACCTACTTATTATGGACCTACCAGTCCATAATAAAATATCTTACTAGACATGGTAGAATAGGACAGAAACAGCACAAAAGATGCACCTTATCAAAGTTGCATGCATACATACTACATATATAAATATAGATTATATGAACTGTAATGTATACATTGTTCCCTCACATAGTGGAAAATTGTTAACAACAAATGCTTAGTGCTGGCCTAAAAATAATACATATTTTTTCAAAGCATTTATTGCTTGAATATTAATACAGCCTCTGTTTTGGCCTTGTTCAGAATTCTTTAACAACGATGCCTCCAGCACCAGGTCCCTTAAATATCGCAGATAATGAACCTTACTACAACTAATAAAAGTAAGCTTACAGGTCACTTACTTTTAGATCTTGTAGTAAACAAAAGCTCATGCAGTACATTTTAGTAAAGAATTACTCAAAATCTAGAAAAAAAGGAAGGCAACTTTAAACAAAATGAGAGTACATAGAAACTGTGGACTTAAAATTACAACCTGTTCTTTATTAACTCAGCAGAAAAATAGGTGTCAGTTTACAATCCCTGTTGGCATTAACCATTTCTTTTCCTCACACTAACAGTCATACAATGCTAAAGTTACAGAAATCTCCAAACAGAAGCAGAAACAACACATAATATTGCTTCAAGACCTTAGCTCCACACAGGCAGTTCGTTTAAATGTTGTATTTTCCTGCTGTAAAAAGATGTATTCTTGTAATCTTTTGGGCAATGTTCTTAACTTATTGAAAAAAACAAAACAAAAAAACAAATATAACTTCCGGTAACTGCTTTAACTGTATAAAACCCAGTCCCTTCCTTTACATTTTGCAATATTAAAAATGAACCATTTAGTTTAGATCTAATTTACACTATGTTCTGCTAGAAAGGAAGCATCAAACTGGAGGTAAGTTATTTTTATTGACAAATAAACCAAGTAATGTAAGAAATACAAAAAAAAAAAAACAACACCCTATCAGAACACCTGTTTAACTGCTTGTTAATGCAAATTATCATCTCATCACACTGCAGCAATTCACTGCATTTAGGTATACAGATCATCTGCTAAAGTTCAAACATAACATCAGAATGGGGAAGAAAGGTGATTTTAAAGAACATGGCATGGATGTTAGTTCCAGACGAGTTGCTCTGAATATTTCAGAAACAGGTGATCTACTAGGACATAAACACACAAGCATCACTAGGGTCTACGGAGAATGGTCTAAAAAATTTAATAAAAAAATCCAGCAATAAAAAAAATCAAGCAAGTAGCGGTTTTCTGAGTAAAAATGCCCTGTTGATGCCAGAGGTGAGAGAGGAATGCCTAGACTGGTTGTAGGTGAAAGACAGGCAACAATAACTGCAGAACTCTCGTACAACCAAATTATGCAGAAGAGCATCTCTGCATGCACAGAATTTGAACCCTTAAGCAGATGGGATGAAAATTAAGATCACACCTGAAGAGTCTCAATTTGTGGCAAAATTCTGATGGCAGTGTCAGAATATGGTGTAAACAACATGAAAGCATGGATCCGTCCTGCTATGTATCAACTGTTCAGGAAGTAGTTGGGGATATTCTTTAAGCACACATTGGACCCCTTAGTACTATTTGATCATTATATCTATGCTGCAGGCTTCCTATTGTTTCTGACCATGTTCATCCCTTTGTGACCACAGTGTACACACTTCTGATTTTTATTTCAGGTAGGATAACATGCCATGTCACAGAGCTAAATTCTCAAACTGGTTTCTTGAACATGACTTTACTCAAATAGCCCCCACAGTCCCGCATATCTCAATGGAATGAGTAATTCACATCATGGATGTCTTTTTTCCCTGTGCCTAAACATCCAGCTAATGGGGATGTACTCCACACTACAGGCTTTAAAATGTAGTTATACTGTACAGGTGGCAAAGGTAAAGGATGGGGTGAAAAAAATCAATGTATCACTTGTACTTGAAAAATCTCAACAAATGTTAACAGAAGGTTACACCCCCGGCTAAATTTCAGACAATAACATTAAAGTAGCTCCACTAGTTGTTCTAAAATGTATGACAAATATTTTACAATGCTTTCTTAAATCATTTTTGCTGCCTTGTTTAAAGCATCTAAACCATGTGTGCACATATATCATCTCACTGTTCTTAATACATAATCCTCAGTATGTGTTTTTTTATGTATACTAACCACCTGTAAGACATACAGCCACACACACACAAAGAGTACATAAATCAGCAACTAGAAATCAAACCTAATTCTCTTTAAATACTAGTAAATAATTAATGATTTCAGCAATCCACAGACCACTAAGTGATCTATTTACACTGCTAGGATGTAAGGATTCATTTTATTAATTTAACATCAATGTCAAAATCAACCTTTACACTTTACAGTGTACAGCTCCAATGTTTGCTTATCCCCAAGTTTCCTACAAGTTACCATTAAGTACAGTGGTAACAACATGTTAAAGAGGGCAGGTCAGTCAATCAGTAATAACTATTTTAAAAATCTGCATTTGCGCAGAATCTAAGCAAAACTAATAACACCATTAGGACAGGATTAACAATATATATAACAATCCAGGACACACTGATCAAAATTTCCAACTACATATGCTAAAATTGCTAAATAACATAACTTTACATCAGTAGTTAGCAACACACTGCCCAAATGACACATTTCCTTTTTTTCCCCACACTTTGGTCGCCGTATAAAAATTTTAACAGTTTTTGCTTGCTGACTTTTTTTTTTTTTTGGTCCATACATGCCTTTTAATGTTTTATTATAAATTAGCTTTTAATGAAAGGCATAGAGAGCAAAATCCAGTCCCTACTTAATAACAAATGTCATCTGTGTTTATTTGATAAGCAGTTTCACTTTGTCTCAACAACATCGCTACTTCTCCAATGACAGTACAGCATTGTTTGGAACTTCCTCGACCATCAGAAGCGCACGTTTTAAACTCCGCGCTTCCCCGGTGCCACAATCAATGACAATTATGTGGATTAGTATTGTTTATCTTATTTATAAGAACTACTATTCCATAGTAAATAAGCCACTGAGAAACAATGAATGTGCCTTTTAACAATAAGTGTACCTAGTTGTAAGAAGTAAGCGTTTCTTACATTTCTTCAAGCACTTCATCCAGTGTCGCACAATCAGACTGTGGTACTTCTTGTTCTCGATGCACCACGCTGACAGCCCTTGAATTGAATCCATCGTGTTTGTAACATGCTGAAACTTCCTTTCTAGAGTAGCCTCCAGAGAGCCGCCAGACGCGGCTACTGCTCCCGCTGCCATATCCGTAGAAACTCGGTCTGCACTTTACCATCCCACACCAACGGACGTTAGCCGGGGCTAGCACTTAGCTTAGCACTTAGCCGAACATGCAAGCTTTAAGTAGCACAGACGTCACTGCATTGAGCAGACGCTCAGCTGCCATTAGTAATGTTACGGAGCTTTAAATGCGTGATATGCTGTTTCAGTAACTTTCTACTTCCAGAAACTGTCTGCAACGACCTCTTCTAACACAAATAACTGTGTATATCGTATTCATTTGATGGTTGGACTTAGCGCCTTACGACATCCTGAAGGTCTGTTTACTCGTTGCTGGTGAAGCCGTGAAGGACACTTCCGCAAACAAGACATGACTATGGCGCCATCCAGCGCCGCGGAAGACGATGTTTGTCTGCGCCACCTACTTGAAGAACACGAACTGCAATATAGACTCAATGGCCAACCGAATGCTTTGGCCCACTCGTGCATTTACAATAGGGTGGTCAAAACATTAGAACCACCTACTCTTATAATGCACTTCAGTACAACTCCACTAACCACTTCGGCCTCATAAATAAACAGAGTAGAATTTTCACATTTCAGACAGTTTCAACCTAAAAACTGGGAAATTCTAACATTGTGGAAGTAGAATTCGTGGTAGGGGTTGCATTAGATTGTACAGGTTTACGTAATAAAGTGGCCAGTGAGCGTAAATATGAATACATATGTGTTACTGCACTTTAATAATAAAAAAGAACATAAATATATACAATATCTAGAAACTTTACATAGTACGATAGGCTACCAACATTTTGTTAATACTGATGAATTATTGTGGAGCCAATTTTCATATTACATTCTGTTGGTTATCTGATCTGTAATAGTGTAATAACCCTCTGTCAAATAAATGTAGTAGAGATATTGTTTTGTTTCTGACTTATAGCACAGAAAAAATACAGTACAAAATAATGGAGATTAAGTACCAAGTTTTTCATAAGATTTATTCAGAATAAAATGAAAGGACAAAAAAAATAAATTCTTTCACACAATCCTCTCATCATTTTGCAACAGGTTAATTTGAGTTCCATAGCATAGACTTCATTAAACAATGGTTGCTGGTCTGTGTGCTGGACTTCATTTAACCTTTACAATGTTAACACTTTGTAAAGAAATATTTCAATTTAAATGTTAAAGCTGGCAGGACAAAGCAAGAAACAAAAAAAAACAAAAAACATGTAGTCATTTGAACATTGTTTAATATATAAAATATTTTCATTTATCAATCAGTTACAGATGACAATTTCAATTTAAGAAAAAAAAACAGCTGCATTGTTCAGTGTTCTCCTATTTCACAAATGTTTCAGAAATGTGTAACTCAGCACAACAAGCCATGTTCTATGCTACCCTAAATATACCAAAGCAACCCTACATTGTTCTCCACTTTGCGATTATAATTTCCATTTCAAATAAGGTAATCCCAGCCAATGCAAATTACTAATAGCAAAGGCCGAGGAAGTTCTACAACATTTGGTTGGACATTTGGTTTGCAATAAAATATTTGATGAGATGACAATTTATCACATTTATATATAAGTAAGGCTGATGGGTGACAAACAACCAGAAATAAGGAAACATTCAGCCTGAATGATATCCCATACCCAAGCACTTCAGAGTTCAGTAATGGAAGTTGGTTGGTTTATCAAATCTCAAACATATGATTCCTTGGTATGTAATCCACAGTGAAGCACTTTAAGTAGTACAAAAAGCAAGTCAGTAAGACAAAATGTTTTAAAATGGGTCACAGAAGTTGTTCTTGGCCCTCACAATGAAACATTGCATCTGGAGCATTTTGTGTGAACAAAGAGCCAATTAAGTCTTTGAGTCAGCTACCACAGTGGTTGTCTCCAGAAGTATGTACTAATCCTCCCAAACATTACTTTTAAAAATCCCAATAATATTACACATTTTGTGATGTTGTCAGATATGTACCAATGTCATCCAAAGTGCAGGTGCATTAATTCTAACTCACACAGGGTCAAATATATCAACCCTGTTTACTCTTCTATAGCAAACCACTACAATGTATAATACGATTTTACATTTCCAAGTCTTTCTATCCAAAACCATTTCCATCACTGGCTACCTCCTAAGCATTTCCATTTCCCCACCCAACTGTAATTGATCAGTCAGGTAGTGGTATTTTGTGATGTTACCATAAATGAAACTACATCTATTCTTAGTTACACAGAAACAAAGATATCCCATGTGTTAAGTAAACAAATTGACAGTAACTTTAAATTAAGGAGCATAGGATATGATAATGCAAAATGGTTTTGTTTTGGCACATTTTGGCAGCAGCCACATGTCTCTCCTACATGTTGCAATCAGTAAAGCAGGAAACAATAATTTAATGTTCATGGTTGAAATGTTTTTTGTAACTGTACCAGGGCTACAACTAATAATTATCCATCCACCCACCCATTATCTGTAACCACTTATCCTGTTTAGGGTTGCAGGGGGCTGTACCCTCTCCCAGCTGTCATTGGGAGAGATGTTGGGTACACCCTAGATAGGTCACCAGCCTATCTCAGGGCCAAGACAGAGAGATATACACAGACAGACTATCATTCACACTCATATTCACACCTAGGGACAATTTCATGTCCCAAATAACCTAACATGCATGTCTTTGGACTGTGGGAGGAAACCAGAGTACCCACAGGACAGCCACACAAGCACGGAGGGGAACATGTTAACTCCACACAGAAAGGCTGCAGCCAGCCAGGGATTTGAGCCAGGGACCTTCTAGCTGCGAGGCAACAGCGCTAACCACTCTACTAGCATGATGCTTTCACTGTATTTAATTTTCTTGATTTTTCATGTAATTGTTTAGCCTATTAAAACACTGAAATATACACATAATAAAACATAAAAGTTTTTGAAACACAAGGTAAAACCAAAGTCAGGTTTCATATGTGACAATGTAAGCAAAATATCGTCATATGCAAAAGCCATTTTAGGGCTTTTTTGCTTCAAAAAATATTTTATAGAAAATAGATAAGATTACATGTTTAGAGTAAAAATTCTGTGTTTCCTCACTTCCATGAAAACAATTTAACTGCTATTTCTCTTTTTTAACAATGGCATAAAATCCATAATAGTGTCACCATTTTGTTCAATTAATTTAAAAAAATACAAGATGGAGCACTGACTGCTTTAATGTATTGCATGTAAAGTATTGTCATCATATTTTAACTTTGTGAAAGTCAACACATACGAACAAATGTGAAACTTTTACAAGAAAAATACACAATTCCTGGCAATATAGTGCAATAACTCTTGTGTAATCAGGAACAACTCTCATGGGTTTAGATGTCCTTCTTATGGCAGACCGGAACCATTCCCGATCACCCGAGGAGTGAGGAGGCGTGAAATAAGGTAATGAGAAGCAGATTTTACATCTCTCCTCCTCCTCTGGTTTTACATGCCTTGCAGCCATTACACACTGGCTCCTTGCCTAAATTTATGCTTATGTAATGAAACCCGCCCCTCTGCCTTCGCTCTGGCTGGCATGCTGCAGCACCTGCATGTGGTAGCAAGGTCAATTCAGGCCAGCTAGGGTGAGTCAGCTGTAGTCATGGTGTCACTTGAGGACACGGAGCTATCCTGTGTAGCAGGGCTGTCGCAAGGGGAGGGGGGGGAAATCTGAGGCTGCTTCTGATTCTCATTGTCTCCCTCACTGTACAGTCTGCTTAAAGTGCCAGTGCTGTCTGTAAACTCATGTCCAGCTGTACAGCTGTTCCCAGTTGCTTCAAGTATTTCTTCCTTTGGAACTTTCCGTCTTTTAGTTGACCCAGGTAAACATGTGGAAACAGCGACAAGAGACATTGAAGCATGGCAGCTCCCATGTTTTCTATGTTGATGGTGCTTACACTTTGTTGGGACTTTGCCAGCGAGTTCAGGGTGTTCAGACCAGCTCAGTTTTCTCTTCTGGAATAGGAAAGGAAACTAAAAATAAACACCATAACAAACCAAGGTCTTGAAGAAAAACTACAGGTCATCACAACTTGAGCTACACTGAGGTCAGGAAAAAAAAACATATTATAATGAATAAATCTAAATTTTCTTGTAAACATAATACTGACTGCTATCAAAGACAATACCCTCAAGCCTCCTATTTCTCAGAATCTTTACTATAATATTGTATATGCTTTCCCATTTAAACTTTTATTATTGTACTTCCATTTTGTAATGCTATTTAACATATTTAAAAATAAAAATACTATTTTGTGTCATTATTTTGACAACTGTGGGTCCGAGTTTCAATAATTTAAACGCGTCAAGGACCTCTCAAATGGTACAAATGTAAAATGTATGTCTGAAGCTCACCTTAACTGGCATGTGGAGCTGATTTTTGTGCCAGCTTTGTGAAAGCCTGGGAGTGGTGGTCTTGTTTAGTGTTTTTAGTGTTGACTGAAAAGCCACCTGAGGGAACCATATTTTGAGCATCATCTCTATCTGCAGCAGATTTTGGAGGTATTTCTCTCTGCAGAAAAAAACAGAAGAGTTGAGGAACAAGCATTAGTGATAATGCTGAGAATGGATGATAAAACCAATAACCCTATTTTCATTACTGTCATAATATTTGGGCTTGGAACTTATTAAGGTCTTACCCCATTTCAGGTTTTTGTAGAATTCCAAGAATCCTCTGTAACCTATCCATGGCAACACTTTGCTGGAAACTGGTTAAACCTGCCACAAAATGTAAAGCAGAATCCAAATGTCAAGGCAATTACACAATTATGTATGTAATTACACATTTAAGGCTTCGGGCACTGAAACATGGGAAGATATAATAATACTGTTTAATACTGCTCCACATACCTTTGTCAAATCGCCCTGTTTTTAGTCCATGTAGAAGCTCAAGCAAAGGATGGATAAACCTGTGCAAATCTGCACACTAAGTAAATCAGGAGAAAGACAACATTTACTACTACAGCTGAGACAAATACAAAAAGCAAGATGTAGGAATTTGCTTAGGGCTGCTTACTTTTTGAGCAAAGGCCAAGTCCCCTGGTGTTGCAGATGAGCCTAATGTGGCAGCTCCAGGAGAAGAGGCTGAGTTTGGATACTTAGCTTCACAGGGACAGTCTTTAGACTGGTCATTCTTAGACCTCAAGTGATGGTCATCACATTGACCTGGGAAGTTGAGGTAATTTCCAGACAATGTGATTCTCTCATCAGCTAAGAGGGACTTGGTTCTTTCATTGCCCCCCTCTCCTTCTGAGAGGAAGTCTCCTTCATCCTCAGTCTGCTCACTCTCACTGACGAGAAAGCTTGTGGTGGAGGGTAGCAAACCACAAGATGGCCATGCGGAAGAACTGCCTAATGAATTCATCTGTGGAGACACGTCGAAATGTATGAAACAACGGAATTAGGAAAAATATTACACAAATCATGTCCAAACATGTCCAAAAAGATTTGTACAACTTGTGGAACTGATCAAATCAAAGATACATATATTGTACATTTTCACAGTGTCTTCCAATTGAGCAAATCAACGCATTTATATTAAATAGTTCATCCCCAAGGCCAAATCTCTTTATAACACCAGATAGTGATTTCACAAAAGGTCACAAAACGTCATGTGTTGCTATGAGCACTCTTGTTGTTGTGCAGTTGTGACAAAACAAGCTTCCTCTGTGGGGATTAGTAAAGCTATCTATCATTTTAGTGTTGTTGCTTTTCAACTGTAGTGCAGTGCAACACTGAACCAGAGTTTATTGGTTTAATTATCTTGTACCATGTGTTATTTGTTGCATCCAACTACAGACTGTAGATTCAACAGGGCAGTAAAACAACATGCATACTTTGTCTTATATAGGATGAACACAGTTTCTTTCTGTCTTTTATTATAGTAGGTGCTGACTGTTGTCTCTCCCCTTTATTTTGAGAAGAGTCGCTTATGAGGTGTTGGTGTTAATTGTTTGTTAGTTTACCAGAGTGTGGATGTGGGTAACTGTGATGTATGGATCTATGGAGCCTTATACGTGCAGCAAAGGAGACTAAACACATCATGCACATACGGTGTATGGGACTACACCTATTAGTTGAATACGCAAGTCAAAGTATTGGCCAACGAAAATGTCTCCACTTGAAGACCTCTTAGAATCGTTCTCAAGTAAGGGTACTAAGGACCTTATCTACATTTTTCTTCCAAGTAAATGTATTTATAAAGTACTTCACAAAAAACAACAACAATGTATTTTTAAAAACTGATTCTGGCAAGGATGGCAAAACATAGACAATTATTAATTAAAAAAAAAAATCGGAGCAGACTTGAAAAATATGTTACGCGGTGGCACGTGAATAAAACATAATAATACATCAGCATTTATTATTTTTAATAAATATTATTATTAAAAAACATAATATTTTTATATTAAAACCGGCAGATGGTATTAATTAAAAAACAGTACATTTTCTACTGTGTGTTTCTGTGTGTGACTATCAAAAGACAAAAGATTTTATTAATCATTTTAACATGCAATAATGCTGTTATTTGGGTAATACAGATTAAAATCAGTTGCCGCAACTGTAATTGGTTCATCTAAAAGCAAAAAAGCCCGGTCAAATTTTAACTAGTTAACCTAACTTCTCCTCCTTGTTATGGTCCGATCCTTCAGTGATGGCTGAAGTCGACAAGCGTCAGAAAATGACCTTAATGCGATTAATAAATGTATAGATAGTTTGTATACACGCTTACTCTGTTTACTGTAATTAGCCTAGAAACGGTCAACATCCTTTCAAACTGAAAATTGCAGGAAGACAGCGCTCTTACCTTCTATTGGGAACAGACTTGGGTTCGAAAAAAACGCTCAAGCAAAAGAAGCAACGCCGGAGTTGTCACGTTAAGGTTGGTTGTTTTTTTTTAGAAGCTGAATTTCACGTCGTAGAGATGTACGATCAGCTAAGCAACCGACCACCTCCGAGGACTCTGTGTGTTGATTACGCCCGTCGTCGAGTCCCTATGTCCCTCCCTCTTCCTTCTATATAGGCTCGTGTTTCGTTTACTTTGTCACGGCTCCAACCTGCACAGAGAGTACTCACAGAGCGCAAAGGACGTGACACGTGCCGAACAGGTACCGAGCCGCGGTTGGCTGAAGAGAGACTCCGTCGCCTCCCGTTGGTCCGGGGGTTCGACCAATCGACAGCGCTCTCAGCGCTGATTGGCCGCCATATGCGTGTCCCTCCACGCATTTAACGGTAGCACGTGTAGGTGGTGTGGCCGGACAACGAGAAGGGAAGCACGCGGCGGGTTACATCTGTTTAAAATGTTGGTGTGCAAATTAGGTAACGTGTGGCCTTGTTTATTAGACTTGCGGCAGCAACAAAACACCTCCAATGAAAATAACAGAGTAATTACAAATTAGGTGTAGGTATTTGTTTTCTACACCCTATATTATTCTCTCTGTTTCTCTAAAAATACCTAATGATGGAGAGGTCACACATCTCATACAGAAACAACATATTTAGGTTTGTCATAACGATCGAAGCTGTTGTCTCAAAATCGCCCACATTCATCCGTGCAAGGTGAAAAGGTCCCACCTGTAATTTATCTTCCTTGGGGCAAAGGTTTATTGTTGGGCCCCTTATTGTCCCCTTCTATAGCCTACATCACAGTTTCCATTACATTGCTGTAACCCTGCTGTAATCTATGCTTACATTTTTATTTACGTTTTTATAAAATGGCTGAAAATTTGTGTTTGGGTACACAAACATGTAAACACAGTTTCAGTCAGTTATGATGGGCCTTTTTCACAATTTGACTTTTATTACGTGAATTACCGAAAAAGACAGATATAATGAAACAATTATAGAAAAAACAATAATCAAAAACTTTGATTTCTGATATGCTCATAAAACGTGATGAGAGAAAACTAAACAAATAAAATCAAGGTATGGTTTGTGTGTTAAAACGCACAAACTCAGGTTTAGGAAGAGTGGGCACATTCAAACAGAGCCCAACAGGATTTTAGTGCCTTAAAAGTTCCAGTATTATCGTTCATGCTCAATTAAATGTAGCTGTGTAGACAGGATTATAAAATATGGAAGCTAATGCAAGCTTACAAATGAGGATGTGGTAACTATTTAATTAACCGAAAAGGTACATCTGTATCGTGACTGTAACAATACTAATTATTAGTTAAGGTGCAGGGAACAAAGTTGCAGGTATTAAAGGTATGGTAGAATGAAAAGAAAAAGGAGTGTCAAGGAAGCCATGACATGAGCCAAATTGGACACTGCCCAATTTTTGGGTGTGGAGGAAAGAGTCAGTTTCCTTCTCAAACAGGTGGTCAGACATCTTCAAAGTCTGGTATGAAGTTTAATTACAGTGACTAAATTACAGTGGAGCAGTGTTCTGACGACCCCCTTTGAGTTTCCAAGCAGTCTGTACTGTAATTTGCTGATCAGTGATGATGTTTTATAGTCGAGTGTTTGTACTGGTCATGTCAGAGGCTCCTTGGTATCTTATTAAAACAAAAACAGTATGCGTTCTTGACATTGATATAATATTTAGTTTTTGTTTTTAACTGCATTATAGATATTATTTAAAAAAAAACACACACTCAGCCTAGTATGGCCAGTTAGGGTGGTAAGTCCACTGGTCCAAGATTTAACTTATTTTTTAAAGGCAGCACTCCTTGTTATATAAAGTATATGTAGCACACATGATTTGAACAACAGCCCATCTTCTGTCTGCCTATAGTGTAGCTGATCATACGGGTCAACAAAATTAGTTAACTGGGCGTCAGATGATAAATACATTATATAAAACAAAAAAACAAACCTGACAAAACATGACAAATTAAGTTCTGTGTTCAGGTTGGAGGGCATTAGGGTGTGTTAGATTCAAACTGAAAGTATAACAAAGCAGTGCTCTCTTAATTTGACATTTTTTTATCTAGACATCAGTACCATGCAAGATGTCATTACTAAAAGCGGATATATAAGTTTTGCATACAGATCTAGAACCATGAACACTGTGAAACAGTTGGTATATTATTTTGTTAATTTGGCCGTTATTTGTTTCTGCTGTTTTTGATGCAGCTGTGGAGAAATTATAGTAACTGCTGGTTCTGTCGTGCAATTATAAAGAGGCAGATCCTGAAGTCCTCTGCTTTTCGACAGCTTTTGCTCTAAAAAAGCTACATGCAATACTAAATGTTATGGTTCTTAGTTGTCGGTGTCATCCAAATAAGGCATCAAACGCACACGTTTAAATTGTTGGCTATGTGTATGTATGTGGAGCTTGTAAACGATGTTCCAACTAGGTGTGGCGTAGTGGTGTGACAGGTGTCCAAATAAAATGAAATTGAAGTGGTGTCATGTGATGCAGTTTTGCCTAACGTGCAACCGATATTTGACAATGATGACAGTGTGTGTGTGTGTGTGCATGTAGGGAGGGAGCCAACAAAAACATGTGCACATTTCCCAATCACACTACTACCACACTGACACCAAGTGCATAACCTTTGTTCCACTGTGCAACTGAACTACACTAAACCAATAAAGCCTTATGTGTCATTACATTTTCAACAACACTGTTACCTGAAATAGTTTAACAATTCTTTTTCGGGAACCATTTCTTTTAGTTGTTAAAGGCAATGTTTCAAATTAAATACTATCAAACTTACTAAAAACCTGATCATCAACAACTACAGTAAAGCTAGGCATCACCAGAGATAACTGCAAAACATCTTTAAGTAAACAGGCTCTTTTAAAATAGCATAAAAGCTCTTTCAGTCTAAAATACAGGTCATCTGCTCCTCTCAGTTTTACAATGCCACCCATTGACTGAAGGTGCAGGATATCAACATGACCGGGTAACCTCAAAGACAAAGGAGCATGGTGTAAATGTTTAACTTTCGCTGTGTGAGTGAACCAAGAGCAATTGCACACATTATGAACGCCTGTGGTGAAGGCTCAGGGATCTGACAGACTGATGCATGGCTGATGTATTACTTATGGGGGTTTGCGGGAGGTGGCTGCCACAATCAGTGGACACTGACACCATACTGTGTAGCAGTGACCTTGAAATACAGTAATTTTACAGCAAGCTGCTGCTGAGCAGACCCCATTCACAGAGACAATATCTTTAGCTTTATTTCTTACTACAAGTCATGTTAAACTACATGTACCCCTCTGCTGTATATCCAGATCTGTGGTGCCAGTATATGCCAATTTAACTGTGATAATTATTTAAACAACTTACTCACCAACTTGAGATTTCTGTTTCATACATTTATTAGTTTTGTCATTAGCAAAGTTGGGTGAAAGATGCTGACACATGTTATCCATTCATTTGCCTCAAGAAAACAAAAGATGTTTCTTTTTAGCAGTTTCGAAATATTAACATTGCAGATATTCTGTGGGGATACTCATTACTGTTATTTATACATGCTATCTCAGCCAGTCCATTGACAATATCTTGCTTGATCGCATTCCATTTTTCTAGCAGCCAAGCCAAGGATCCTCTCTGTTCGTTCTGGATATGAAGGCAATTTTTCTGGCCATTTCTGAATGGTAGATCCGTCTACAGTTCTCAAAGTTCTTCCTCTGGCGCTCTCGGCAGGGCTTCTCATAGTAGCGCTTGCGCTTCACATTTTCAATAACCCCATCCTGAGTGAGAAACCTGGAGTATGTAGAGAGAATGTGTGAATAGCTGGGGCTTGGGTTGTATTCAGGACACTTTATTAAACAGGTAAATTAAAGGAACAATCACGTGGTACTGACAGAGCCATGATGTTTACATTTATGTCGAGTATATTTTGTTAATGTTAAAACGTTGTCTTTGTAAATACATTATCATGAAATTCTGTTAGGCACAAAAAGACCAGAGGCAACAAAATCTTCAATTAAATAAAAACATAATGAATCACAAATTGTATCTATTAGTGAATAAGCGCTCAAGCTGATTTAAACACTTTCTAATATTGAGTTATCATCATTTAACGTTACTCATCTTTGCATAAATCTAATAAAATATTTAAAGACGTATAAGCAGCAGTGATATTGCGCAGCCGCAGCTCTGTGACATTGAGCGGAAGGCTAACATAAGCTTAGCAAATGTTAGCTTATCGTCTCCGCGTAAACAGTGACTTATAAAAAATCTTATATCTTGTCTTAAATACACGAGTTTGACCTGTTTAAATTCTTGTACGCTGCATCAACGTTGCCGTCTTGGACCATCACTGTCCGCGCGACGAAGCGAAGGTGCCTCGCCATGATCAGGCCGGTGCTCAAACGTGATCCGTCTAGAAACAACTACATAGAAAGGGTTCCGCAAAAAAGAAAGAAACAAACAAAAACCTTAAATCAACACTAGGTGACGCTGCACCCAACTCTTTTTATAATGTTAACATTTAATTTGTATATAAGGTACATTTTTGTGACTGTTATGCCATATGTTCCCTTTTTGACCATACTCTTTTACCATTTTTAATTTTGCACTAGCTGAATGTGCATTATTATTAGGTTAGATTTGCATCTCTCTGCATGCAATTTCAATGTAGGAAGTAACCATAATGGTCAAGGAATGTATAAAAATAGTTGATGAAGGTTAGTACTAGTGGAATGCACATTAAATGTTCATTTAAAAAAACATTGTTTTGCTCTTTTTGCCATTCAAAACTAATGGGATGTACCTTGACAAATTGGAGTTCCTCTGTACAGTTTGGTAATTGCTCCATGGGGTTCATACCATAAGTTGTGGGGCTTTTTTTTACTTTCTAATTTAATTCTTTATGAGTCTGGTTGGGTGTTTGGGCTTGTTGTCATACTGCAGTGTGAATTTGGGACTAATTTAATGCCTGATTGATAGTAATGTGTAATGAATAAGAGCCTAAACATCTGTAGTGCCTAAACCTATGGCAAAGGTATACATTTGCCTAAATAACTGAAAGAAAAGAAAGTCAACCTAGCATCCAGGTCTATTCCAGGCAGGGAACCAAACAGAAGTCATCTAGTCTAAGGGAGAAGACTTTCACAGGAATTAGAAATGTAATGGAAATGTAGGAAATGATGGAAATGTAAATGACTAAATGAATTATACATGCATGAAACTACTTTATTATACTATAGTAGCAGGCACCACAGGGTTTGTTTCATTCTTTAATTGGGGCCCTTTTCTTCTTCTTCCTTTCATCTCTGAGTTACCATTGTCCTCTAATTGTCTGAGACTGAGGTCAGCCAGCGGTGAATGCTGGCCTGAATGGTAATGTCTAATTTGCATTTGTAAGTGTTTTACTATGTCCTTTCTTAAAGTAGCTGATAAAGTTAATCCCCATGTTGCTGTAACTCTATAGGGTACTGTACCTGCATGGTGCCATGGGGAGGAATGCTGAGACAACCTGCACAGATAACACCATGACTCCTTTTGTGGGATGAATGTGTTGCATCATGTTTCCAGAGACATTGCATCTGATCCAGACCTGCTGAAATATTCTTGGCGCTTAGGTGTGTGTGTGTGAAAGAGAGAGAGAGAAAGATGAGAATAAAAAAGAATCTTCTTTTCCTTTCGGCTGTTCCCTTTCAGGGGTCGCCACAGTGAATCATGTGGCTCCATCTAACCCTGTCCTCTGCATCCTCTTCTCTCACACCAACTAACTTCATGTCCTCTCTCACTTCATCAATGAATCTCCTCTTTGGTCTTCCTCTAGACCTCCTGCCTGGCAGCTCCAACCTCAGCATCCTTCTACCAATATATTCAGTCTCTCCTCTGAACCACCAAACCACCACCTCAGTCTGTCCTCTCTGACTTTATCTATGAAATATCTAATATGAGCTGTCCCTCTGATATCCTCATTCCTGATCCTGTCCATCCTTGTCACTCAACATCTTAAGCTCTGCTACCTCCAGCTCTGCCTCCTGTCTTTTCTTCAGTGCCACTGTCTCTAAGCCGAACAACATCGCTGGTCTCACCACCGTCTTGAACACCTTTCCTTTCATTCTCGCTGATACTCTTTTATCACTCAACACACCTGACACTTTTCTCCACCCGTTCCAACCTGCTTGCACTCGCCTCTTCACATCTTTTCCACACTCTCCATAGCTCTGAACCGTTGACCCTAAGTAGACTCACTACAGATGTCATCTGCAACCATCTTAGTCACAGAGATTCCTGTTTAACCTCATCTGTCAGCCTGTCCATCACAATAGCAAACAAGAAGGGGCTCAGAGCCGATCCTTGATGCAGACCCATCTCCACCTTGAACTCCTCTGTCACACCTTCAGCACACCTCACCACTGTCTTGCAGCTCTCATACATGTCCTGCACCACTCTAACATACTTCTCTGCCACTCCAGACATCCTCATACAATACCACAGCTCTTCTCTCAGCACCCTGTCATACGCTTTCTCTAAATCTACGAAGGCACAATGCAACTCAATATAACCTTCTCTGTACTTCTCCATCAGCATCCTCAAAGAAAATACTGCATCTGCTGTTCTCTTTCTAGGCATGAAACCATATTGCTGTTCACAAATGCTCACCCCATCAATAATTAACAACCTCTATGCAACTAAATTTAGCGCAGTTCTTTTTCATTTATTGGTTTATGTCTAGCATTTATAGTATCTAGTTTATATCTATTTATAACTTCTACCATTTCAATTCTTACATTTTATTTAATAAGCATTTTCACTGTTTCTCAGCTGCTTACATTAAGGCCTTCAACCTACTTACACAGTGAGTCTGAAATAATTACTATCGATACAATACAACATATTGTAGTTGTCACATCGTTTATTTCAGTCATACTTCATAGGCCCCAAATGTTCATTCAAATATGGCACTACCATGGTATAACATGAATTAAGTCTATTGTAACTAGAACAGACATTTAAATTTAGCAAAAGAGAAGGTTTTGTGTTGGTAGACATATAGCCTACATTTTAGTGGTACATATTCCATGTGCTATTTAAAAAAGGAAATATACTTCAAAGACTTGGTATATCACACATATTTTAACATTAAAATCTTTAACCTACATGCTGACAGAACAGATTTCATATAAAGCAAAAGTGGTTCAGTCTAAAGATCCACGTGTACATGTCCGTGTTAAAATTAAGATGTTTTCTATAGTCTTCCCCCCGATAAAGACAAGAAACCTGAAGTGTGATTTCACTTTCCAGATCGTGAACACTTTACACGTGGTTTCAGGCATAGATTTTAATAAAAAGTTTGTTGAGCTTATAATTCTTTTGCTGACTTATTTATAGTTATTTTCTTGACCACTTGTCAAATAATTGGACCTAACTTTGCACCCCCCTATAAAACAATTAATACAACTAACTTTATTTAAACGTCAACATGAAAGGACTTACTGGAAGTGCATTTTCCAGCTCATATCCAAATATTTCACCATGTTGATAGAGGTGGAGGGGACAGCTGGAGTCGGGGGGAGAGTCCCTCCCTGCCATCAGCCTCAGTATTGGACCAGCTTCCGACCCAGAGGAGCTCTCAGCCAATGAATCGAGGCGCAGATGCGGGCAGAGCACACGGCTTCACAAAGCATTTACCGGAGATAGACAGCGGTCAGAAACGTCTTCTAACCTGCAAAATATATTTGTGCAAGTGATCGCATTGCAATGGAGAAGAAAGTGACAGACTTCTCAGGAAAATGGAAAATGAAGTCTTCGGAAAATTTCGAGGAACTTTTAAAAGCCCTGGGTGAGTAATGCATTTGTTGCATGTTGAGTAGCCTGCACACGGGGACGCATTATGAAGGTGATAACATACTGAATAAAGGCGCTGAGACGCATCTCGTTTTACCATCGTCTGTGCTCGTCAGCTAATTTCAAATTCTTTACATGCAAACACGTCAAACTGATGCTAGTTTGCCTCTATCGGGTTCAGGTTCAATAATTCAGGTCCATTCATCAAATGCAACAGAGGCAAAGGGAAAGACTGGAAGTGCATCTTTTTCACAGAGACCTTTGATTGTGTCAGTCGTAGTACCAGCTGAAAATCCGCTTGTTTTAGAGAGATTACCAAAGTGGTCTGAAGTGGCCCTCTGTGGTTAAAATGGTTTGCTCCTGCCTCGTTATAGTTCCTGTGAATGTTGGGCTTGTTAAGCTACATGGGGTTCATCTTTGAGGACAGCAGGAGAGTGGGTCAGGTGAGGGCCACTCAGTGGCATCCATAGAAAAATCTGAAGACAAATAGCCTGTGGAGGAATGTTAGATTAGACTCGTCTGAAGCGGGGTCCCCCTCATGCGGTTGTAATTAGAGTCAGAGTAAACGGAACTAAGCCTTGACATGGGCCCCAGCAGCCGGCCGCCTCCAAGACTCACTTTCCTTTACTGCCCTGGGCCTCTCCGAGACGTGTGTGTGTGTGTGTGTGTGTGTGGGGGGGGGGGTGCTGCCACTTTCACAGGCACTTCATGAGTCAATCTCAACTGAATCAGATTTGTGAGGCAGACTCGATGTCTCAGAAGCCAGTCTAGTTCACATGAATAGTTCCAAAAGGTAAAGGGTGAGACGGGGCATGCATCCAACACCCTTTCACACTTCTACTGACACAGCACATACCGTGGATACTGATATTTTCATCAAGCGTTTTAGCCTCAATATATTTGGCACACTGCCTAAGCTATTGTTACCTGTTATGCGTTTTCCTACCTACCAGACACAGACCCACAGGTCAAGTAGTGGTGTGGGGTTGCATGACCAGAGCCTCTATTTGAGGAAACTGCTAACATCAACTAAATGAGGAGCAACAAAATGCAATGCAAAAGCGGATTATGTGTAAAATTAAGGATTTTATTCCCACAAAACTACCACAAAGATGTCCACTTGAAAAGACCACAAAAGTAAGAATAAATACAAAAAGGTGCAAAACACAACAAGCCAAGGAATACAAAGATGCACAACTTACCACAAAAGGACCCAATGAGACAAAATAACCACGAAGTTACAAACCAAACCTCAAACTACCTACAGAGAGGCAAAACTATACCAATTGACATTACATTACAACAACTAACCAAATAAATGTGTATCTTTATCTCCAAGTAGAGGAACTGCAGTGACTGTTATTCTACTTTTGACCAGAAATATTCAATGTCCACATCTTTAAATCACCAATACCAAAACTTTTTGCAGTTGCAGTTGTGAAAAGATGAACCTCATGAACTTAACAGTTGGGAAAACACACAAACTATGAAACAGGAATCCAGCTTTAGTTTTTTCCAAATGTTGAATGAACTAATATAGATGTTTCACAGTAAACTGTGTGTTTTTTAAGTTTTGTAGCTTTGGAACTTGGAACTTGCATCTGTACCTCAGATAGTTGAGAATTTGCTGCTTTTGCCGTTTTTCAAAGTGTGCCTTTAACAATGTCGCTGTAGTTAGTGGTTTAAAGGCTCATACCAGTGTTTTTGCTTCTTGCAACCCATTAACAAAACATCACATATGGTTTAGATTACTGGCAACATTCTAAGGCACCATAGGTCCTAAAATCAATCACAATGAACTGCCATATTGGTATTTTTTCTACTTATAGGCACCCAAGTAAAAACTTTGTAAACTTAACTTCTGTGATTGGAGAATCAAATGAAAAATGGAAACAATGTGCAAGAATTGACAGTATAAAAAGACATGAACTTGCTTTTTACTTGCCACAATGGCTGGTGTCTCAAATATATTTTTGAAAGAAAAAAATCCAAATACTTTCTGCAGACACCTTAAATCACCAACCACCATTACAAGCACAATCTAAAACCTGCACATTATTTTTTATCTGGGACTGAATAAACAGAAAATTAGACAACATTGTTGGCTGTTTGCAACCTTCAAAACATTCGATATTTCTTTTGTCTGTGTGTGGTCAGGTGTGAATGTGTTCCTCAGAAAGATTGCAGTGACAGCGGCCTCAAGCCCAGCAGTGGAAATCACCCAGCAGGGAGAGAGTCTGTCCATCAAGACATCCACCAATGTCCGCACCACCCATGTCTCATTCACTGTGGGTCAGTCCTTCAGCGAGACCACAGTGGATGGACGCCTCTGCACGGTACACATCCCTCCACTTTGCATGAAAACCATCCTGGATAATGTCAGTACGTGTATACCAGTGTTTGGCCAAGGACAGCATAACATTTCTTCACAGAAGAAACATTTGGAAATAATTTCAGTGTAACTCTAGAGTCAGTCCTGCTGATATTTCATGGATCTGTTCTTCATTTCTTCATGTTAAACGAGTGGTGAAGAACATAGTTTCTGAATTAAACTGCAGTTACGGGCACACTGAGCTCCCACAAAGCTATTAACATTGTTCTAATATGAATCCCTGCAGAGTTTTCCAAAGTGGGAAACAGACAGCAAGATCAGCTGTGAACAGACTTTACAGAAAGGCGATGGGCCCAAGACAGCATGGAGCCGAGAGCTGACCAACGATGGAGAACTGATACTGGTAATTATGTACTGCACTGATAAGCAAATTTACTTTTATGAATAGGTTTGTTTATTTATTTAAGCCACAGGAAATACTTTTAAATGTGTATTTTAGTAAAAGAGTGTAGTTATGCCAGCTCTGTACTAAAGCACATTCATGACACATTTGTACCATAGTTATGATCTGAGTTAAAAAAGCCTGTTAAATCAGCCTGTTTGGAGTTGGGAATATCGGGAATGTTTGCCAGCAATTTGGTGAAAACACTAACAGAAGTGTCACAAAAACTGCAGGCCAGATGGCAGCACCTTTCCACATCACAGCTACTCCCAAGTCAAACTTATAAGCAAATCTTCCTGTTTTTCCAATTCTGGTGGCATTGCACGATTTAACTAAAAACAACTAATGTCAACTTAATGGCGACATCGCACAAAAGTTTTGGTTGCTCCTAGAGTCAGACCTGCAAATCAGCTTCCTATGACAGTTCATCCAACAGTTGCTGAGATACTGTATGTCAGTAAAAGTGGTTGATCAACTGACATTGCCATCACAAGGGGGCTGCTAATGTGGCTAGAAATGTAGCTTTATTTTTCTTTTTTCATAAGACAAATATTTAGATTTTTTTAGAGGAAACCTTTTGCAGGGTTTGCAAGTTGGATGGTTTTTGTGAAAGGAGAATGTACTGAAACCTAAACAATATTCCCAATAATATCTTATCAAGTGAAGACACATTCAATATAAATAGTTTACATAAGAAATTCAATCCTCATACCAGAAGTTAAAGGTTTGTCTAAATGTTGCTGTTTTCTTTCAGACAATGATTGCCGGGGATGTTGTCTGCACCAGAGTTTATGAAAGGGAATGAGGAAAGATTTTCAAGACTTTACATTTACTTGACTTGTTTTCTTCTCCCAGCCGGTCAGATGTGGGTCAGATCTTGCTTGTTTAGTTGCCTTTTTAAAACAAAAGCTGAATTTATATCCTTTGTATCTTATACTTAAAATAAAATGCACACATTCCTTTTTTAAAAGCTTTATTGCAGTGTCTGAATCTTTTTTCAATATTTTAATAAACAGTTTTGTATGAATTATTGTTGGATAATTCCTTTATTTTCTTTATGCTGCCTCCTCCCTGCAGCTCCCGTTCCCTTGTCGACCATCTGGAGATCACTTTACATCAGAGTTTGCTATTCATACTCTCCTGATCATTCCCCACCCTTTCCACCTCCTTCTTTCAGTTTGCAATCCAATACTTTGTCCTTCATGTGCTCTCTGTCATCATAGCTCACAACAATATGTATTCAGTTAGTTTCAAATTCATATTTTATAAACTCTGCTTTTGAGAGACATTTGGCAAAGGCAAGGGGGGAAACAGGGAGTGGAAAAGAAAATGAGTGAGGGAAAGAGAGAGGGCAGCTATGAGAATTAATTCATAGCATCAAATGAAAAAGTTAAACTTCCTACGCTCCCCTCTTCAGCTGTACCTACTTACAGAATGAGCTCAGCAAAATTCCCCCCAGCCCTTTGCTCTGGCTTTGCACCCAGGTACAAAGTGCTAAGTGGCATCCTCAGAGTGATTTCCAGCTGTTTTAAGGTCAACTTACTAGCACAAAGTATGCAAACAAAAATATACATAGATTTGAAATGTGAGGTGACAGCAGAATTAGCTGAAAATGCTATACAGCATCCTTCAGTGTGGGGCAGACTTTACCTTGCTGTGAAAAATGGGCCTTCACGGTTTGTCAGGTGCTTCCTGAGGAGAGTGCGGCTTCGGATCACAAGCAGTGATGGTTTTACCAGGTTTTCAAACAGTGTGCAGACAATCACACTTTTCAAGTGCTTCCCAGTTTATGCACAAAGTGCTGAGCTAGCAGCAGGAGGGACTGGGCCCTCTCCATGATGAATGGTCTCAATAACCTCAGTGGGCAAATGTGTGTGTGTCTGCAGGTGGAGTACAGGAAGTACTCATATCCTTCATGCAAGTAGAAATTACTAAAACACCAATACAAAAACGCTCCATTTTAACCAAGAGTCCTGAATTTAACATTTTAAACAGAGGTTTTATCAGCAAAGCGGATGAACAAAGTTGTCTGACGCATATGCAGCATTGTTGTGTTTTGCTGATAAACAGAGCATTGTGTTAACCAACTAAGACCAACACTTAGTCTACTGGTTTTTAACTGATCTATATGCAGCTTGTGTCTGCATGAAATAGGGACAGTGAAAATATTATGTGTGGCCAAGTATGCAAGACTTGCACAACTTTACCAATTATGTTCAGTGCATGTTTATATGTCCCACAGTCAGAAAGTATGTTTTCAATGGCTTCAGCCAACCCCCTTGTTATTGTGTAAGCACTCAACAAGACCACAGCACTTTAACTGCAGTTTGGAGTGGATGGCAACAGCCTCACTGTTTGCTCAATACAAAACTAGCACTGCACACTCACACAAGGAGCCCAATTCTGTCAAAATGACCCTTTTGACTAATGATTGCTTGCCTCATTGGAGCTGTCTAACCCACCCAGTCCCTCCCTGTTAGCCGGGTCACTTTCCACACAATGTTAATGCCAGTTCATCCCTCAGGCAGTGATATCATGGAACCTCGCATTGCTCGGTTTGGCTGAGGAATGCTGTGGTTTTAGGACCAGGAGGCAACAAAGTCCAGAGTTTGAATGTAGGCCATCTGGACCAATGGCGACAGGGCCCTTTAGAGGAAACAATGAGTCGCAGGAGTCAGCTGACAAACACAGATGCTGCTAAATGAGGTCATAAAGACAAATAAAGCAAAGCCTGCGAAAAGGTCCAGGCAGAAAACGCAAGGTGTGATACATGCTCATTCAGCTGCAACAGCGAAAGTATAAAAGCTTTCATCATTAATGAAATGGTCTATTTAGACTGTCACAATAACTCATTCTCAGCTAGTCCATTTCCACTTCAAAGTCAACATGTGACATCTGCTGCTTTATAGTTTTTGATACAAATTCAATTCAATGATTGTCAATAGTTACATTTAACTATGAAATATATAAACCAGTTTACACAAAGTAATCAGGGCTCTAACCAAAGAGTATATTCATTATTGTTAATTGTTTTGTGTCACAGTTCTGTCCCTGTGTTTAAGTTATCTAGATTTATTTCCTGTTTTGGCTTTTATTTTATTGATCCTCCTGTGTCTCTTCCTGTGAGTCTGTTTGCTGTCTTTACCTTCCTCGTTTTGTCCTGATTTGTTTCACCTGTTCCCCTGTCCTCTCCCCAGTGTTCTCTGCCGGTTTGTGTTATGTGTAAGTGTGTGTTAGTATGCTGTCTGCCTTCGTCACAAGTTTGTATCCTGCCTGATCCCTGTCTGGACTGTCAAGGCTTTGGTCTATGGTTTGGTCTTTCCTTATGTGGTTTTGTATTCCTTGTTATGTGTTTTTGTCCCTGCTTTTTACGTGGTTTTGTTCTTCCTTGTTATGTGTTTTGGTTATTTCTTGTTTTATGGTTTGGTTCTCCTTTGTTACATTTTTGCATTAGTTTATTTTCACCCGTTCCCTGTATTAGTTATCCCTGTTTATTTCCCACTGCCTTGAGTTTAGTTTGTTTGTTTTATTCCCTTCTGTCTATTCCTGTTTAGTTAATTTGTCCCTGTTAATTTACCCTCTTACCCGTGTATTAGAATTAGTTTAGGTCTAGTCTGGTCCCTGTGTGTACCCTAACTTTTCAGTCTTGTATGTGTGCACCCCGTTGTTTGTATTGCTGTCATAGTCTGTTGTTTACTCTGTATGTGTTTAGTTTGTTGTTTTGTTACCTTTTAGTTCAGTAAGTCTTTACCCTCCTCCTGTGGAGTGATTTTTAGTTAAGCCCTCCTGTTTCTTTTTAAATACCCTTTTCTTTATACCTCCTCTTGCCGTTTCCTTACTTGGGTTCGTCCTAAAAGAACTTATACTAACCGTAACAGTTTTGTCTCCAAAATTTTGGATGAATAACAAAACTTGTCCATCACAGTGACTCTAAACCTGGGGTGACATCTTCAAACTGTGTTTATTTTCATCAACTGTTTAAGTTTTCACTCTATAGTATTATAAAACAGATACTCACACTGCACAAGCTTTAACAAGCAAATACTGAACATTTGGAATGTTAGTGAATTAAATATATAACATAATACTTAAGAAATCATTTTCTGATAATAGATTGAATAATTGTTTCATCTCTATTTGACTTGGCTTTTTGATTTCCTACACCTTTTTTTTTTTTTTTTTAATTTGTCACATAGGACTTACAAATCCCATCAAATTAGCCACAACGTACAATTTTCCTGTTCATCTTGGACTTTGTTAAATTCCAGTGGCGATGCAGAACTTTTCTAAGATATTAAAGTTTAAGTAGAGAAATGTATTTAAATAGTTACTCTTAATGGAACAGTGCAATATCTCAGTATGAGCCAACCAGGGTTTTCTCAAAGAAACTGACCTCAAGATAGTGGCGACCGCAACAAGGTAGAGGTGAAAGGTTTAGTGTGTAGCTGTGGAGTTCTGTGGCTTTAGCCATACTTTGAGAAACGTGTTCTGTGGAATCACTTTTAGGAAATCCTTGAATGGAATTGTTTCCTGAACGTGTTTGTGAAATTACTGTAAGTAAATTTGTATTGTAGAATTGGTCCGATATCGGCTAAGTAGAGAAACGCATACAATAAATGTTCAGTGTTCGTCATACCGCGATCTCTGCAGTGAACTAATTGTTGACCGATCAGATACGAATAAGATTATTCAAACCCAACTCTTAAGGCCATGGAGGATGCTTTGCAACGTCAGATAGACGCGAGAAACCGAACTGTTGACAGTGCTCAAACATCTGTTTTGTGATATAAGTAACCCAGATTAAGGAATACTCCAAAAGTTCAGATCCGAAGAGGAAATCAAAAGTGATCAGCAAGGCTGGTTTGAGCCAAGGGCAAGTTCACACATTTTGGGATGGTGTTGTCCGTTGGATTAAAGAGGCACATCAGCGCACTGAGGAAGCAAATAAGGCAAATGTAGTAAAAAGTAAACGTAAAAAGAGCTTCACCACCACTGCAAAGCAAGTGAATATTCAGAAGGATGTGAGCGTAGAACTCAGCTCTAAAAATAAGTATTCGAGTATCAACGAAGTTTCGCCCAAGTCTTGTCTTTTTTTACCACGACCTTTTGAACACTGTTTAAAAAAAAAAAAAAAAAAAAAAAACTTCATTCTTCTCACAAGGATAAGATAGACTTTCTCAAGAGCAAAGGTTTATGCTTCGGGGGACTGAAACCAGGACATATGAGTAAACGCTGTCAAGAGAAAGTAAACTGCCAGATTTGCTTAAGGACGCCCCCTACTTTGCTGCACATAAAGGTCAAGTAAAACACACCTGTTGAGGAGAGGCAGTCTGTGGAGGGTGATGAACAGCAGTGGTCAGTGGATTTGTGAACACCCCACGTGATCAGCATGGATAATGCGTCCGTGGACGTACGCTGTGTGACAGCTGTGACGCCGATCCTTGTTGCCCTGGTGATCATCACTGTCTCGCCTCCCTGATTTCCTCCATTCTCCTCTCACTTCTCTGTGTCACCTAATCAGACCCATCTCATTTTTCCTCCTCTATATATGCCCCGTTCACCTGCTCACTTCTGCCTCTTCTCCCGAGCATCAAGCTGCTATGTCTCCTGTATGATTCGTTTCGCTTTTTATCTTTTTTCGCTTTTTAGCTTTTTTTAGGCCTCGATCATTAGTTTGGTCTTGTGCATCTTATGTTGCTCTTACACTGCAGTAAGTGACTTTTTGTTGAACTTTATTCCTATGGACTTTTAGATGAATGGACTAAGTATTAGAAGACGATTTTGCGCAAAACCGAAGTTTGAGAGAGTCTCCGTTTCTCTGCTGCCATTTCAGTTGTTACTTTCTGTTTGCTTGTCACATTGCCGTTATAATGTTGCTTTCCATTTGGTTGTTACTTTGTCGCGTTATTGTCGTGTTTTCTCCTTGGTGTTACCAGCCATATTTAAGGTCTGTCTTCTCCATTAATCAGAATGAGACAGTGGTGAACACTGATCTCCTACGGTGTGTTAAGTGCTGGTAACCTCTGACACCAGAAGAAAGTTGAGAAACGAATACAATAAATGTTCAATGTTTGTCATACAACGATCTCTGCAGTGAACTAATTGCTGGACCATCGGATATGAGTAAGATCTCTACAATCTCTTCTATAAACATCAAACATCCTTAAACTTAGCTGAAACAAGCTCACAAAGAGTGATGTTCAAACAGTTAAAGATATTTAAAGTGTAAGTTAAAGACAACTAGATGTTAGTGCATCAGTTTGTGACCCTGACGTTAGGAACAATCTCTATAAATCCAGGAAATCATATTTTCATAACCAATCCCTAAGATACATGCATATTTACTTTAAATATGTCAGTATACATATGTGAAAATACTCTTCATATGTGTTCATTGTGTGTGAGAGACAGTCTGGTGTTTGTAATGATATCATATGACTCACCTTACCCATGTGACCCCATGTGACTTCGAGGAGAAGAGAATGAAAAGAGACCAGGCTGGATTATACAATGGCCTTAGGCCATGAAATGTGTATAAACTAGAGGGGCTAATACTGCGATCCTTTCTGCTCCTGCTGCAGGGACAAACGGTATATAAAATATATAAAGATATACCTCTGAAGTACTCTGAGCGTGCACAATGTGTACAAGTTGAGTATGAATTCAGATTTAATTGCTGTTGTGGCTAAAGAAACGTGTTCCGTGAAAAAAAAAAAAAAAAACTTGAGAAGCAATAATTGAATTTCAAGATACTAAAACACTTAAGTATGTGTGACCAATGTAATAAAGAAGGATAAAGAAAATCATTGTTTCTTTTTCATTACCTCTGTGGTTGCACCTTAACACTTACCTGAGATTTAAATCTCACCTTTGGTGAGGTGGGGGGAAAAAAAGCACATTTTAAGGCACAAGAGTGACATCTACTGGAGAAGGAGGAAGAAAGTCTTTTAAAAACCTGAAAGCCAGAGCAGAGAGTAATTGAAGAAAATCAGGCATTTTTCTTCAGCTCTTTGAAAAACAACTTTATCACATTGAAATATTGTTGTTACCCCACAATCTGCTAAACTATTACCAATAAATTATGCAAATACATGTCAAGAATTTCACAATTGATAAAATAACAATCATAGCCATTCATCAGATTGCCAAACAGGGAAAATGAAAACAAAAAGCTGATTCTCTCTGACTTATTTAAAAAAAAATTGTAATCTTTCCATCTAACATCTCAGCTGTGCCTGGTGCAGAGACTTAATATGAAAAATAGTGATTTAACTTAACCTATTAATATACAGTGGCCATTTCATTTCTGCGCAGGGTGTTTGTAATTGTTTGTAATTTCTGATGGGCTGGTTTACCTAAGGTGCTGTAAAAAAAGGACTCTTCAAAATGATGAAATAAATGGTATTTTTTTACTTCACTACATTTAGTCAACAGCTTAGTTACTAGTTACTTTAGTAGTTGATTCTATTTTAAATTACAGCTCCCGCTTACCTCAACTCACGCATTCAAGTCTACAATCCTTCCCGCCCGCTGCGATCTGCCAACGAACGACGTCTGGTGGTCCCAGCACCGCACAGAAGACACCAAGCAAAACTGTTTAGCGCAATGATCCCACGATGGTGGAACGAGCTAGCAAACTCTGCACGCTCAGCTGACTCTCTCCCAATATTCAAAAAACTGCTGAAAACAGAACTCTACCGCATCATCCTATGCACCTAAATCTCATTTAAAAAAATCTTACGTTCTGCTCTTTCTCGCACTTGCATCTCTGTAAACTGTGAACACTTTTGTGATACGACTTTGCTTTGATGTTTTCTCCTTGACTTAGATTTTTGCTAAGCGTCTGCTAAATGTAAATGTAAAATTAAAAATCTAAATCTAATCAATTAATTAATTATAATGTATTATTGTGGATTAACTACTTGACATGAATAGTTACTATTAGCTCTATTAGTTAGGTGATGTTTACACATCAAATCATACAAAATATTATCATTCTGGAATTCAGAATGCAAAGTTTATAGTTTTATGGTACTTTAAATATAGGTACCATCCAGCTTGTTATCAGCAGACAGTGCAAAAGCCTGAATCTCCTATAGGGGTGTATTAGTCCCTATGGCATGGGCAGCTTTCTCATCTGGAAAGGCACCATTAATGCTGAAAAGTACGTTTTAGAGCAACATATGCTCCCATCCAGACAACATCTCTTTCAGGGAAGGTCTTGGATACTTCAGCAAGACAGTGATAAACCACTTACTGCATCCATCACAAAAGCATGCAGGAGAAGAGTCCAGGCACTGAACTGGCCTACACTAATAGAAAACATTTGGTGCATTGTGAAATAAAAAATCCGGCAACAAAGGCCCAGGACGGCAGGCAGCTGCAATTCTGCATCAGACAAGAATGGGACCACATTCCTCTCCTAAAACTCCAGCAACTGGTCTCCTCACTTCCCAGACATTTAGAGACAGTTGTTAAAAGAAGAGGGGGATGCTACACAATATTAAACATCACCCTGTTCCAACTTTTTGGGGATGTGTTGCTGCCATCATATTCAAAATGACCTAATATTTACTATGAAATGGTAAAAATGTCTCAGTTTCAACATCTGATATGTTTGTTTATGTTCAATTGTGAATAAAATATGGGGTGATGACATTTGCAAATCATTACATTCTGTTTTTATTTTCATTTTACACACTTTGTTGAATTTGGGTTGTACTCTTGTACTTTATATACTTGTAAGGGAAACTTCAAAGCCATTTAGCCCAGAAAACTTAAAAGTCAAAAACTTTAAAGGCAAATATGTGATGTAAATTACGTAATCAAAGTAATCTGTTGTCATTTCTATAAAAAAAATTAAAAGTATCAAATTTAAACGCTGTTCCTAGATGAAAGTATGGTGAAATAGTTAGGCGACAAAAACGTAGCCATAATAATAATAATAATAATATTATTTTATTATTATTATAAAACAATTCACGCGTGACCACACCCCCGTACGTTCCCACGTGCTCCTTTGCCGCAGCAGCAGTCACATGGCCGTCTCTGCTTCGCCTGCTTACTTCCTGTATCTGCGTTGTATTCCTGCGGGAGAAAAGTAACGGCTCTCGGTGTGTGTGTGCTCTCCTGCGACATAAAACAATCCCACGCCAGATCCTGACAGTTTGGACTGAAGAGAGAAAAACCCGGTTCAAGCCACCTTTAAACCGCGGTAACGTGAGGTGGTGTTCACCCATAATTCAAACTAAGGAGACATGATCACGGGTGAAGAAGGGGCAGCGGCGGGTAGTCAGCTGATACTCTGAATAACATCGGCCCTTTCGATTTAGAGAAGAAACAAACGACGCGTTTTAGCTTCCAAGAAGGACAGGGAATTCTTTTGTATATCATTTGCAGGAAGTGGTGGCTACTTGACGGTAGCTGTCAATCATACATATGTCAAAATACACAAGCTTCCCTGAGGCGATGGACGACCACAACCCCTTCCAGGTGGGTGTGATGAAGTAAACGCTATTATTAGCCTGTAATGGTGAAACCTGTCTAGGTGTGTTTGATGAATGAAAGTATTTGATAATGGTTATATTTAAAGGTGCTGGTGCTCATGTGACTTGTCTAGCTTTTTTATTCTCTATAATCTTTGCCCACTTGTAGCTGTTATTAGCTAAATCAGGGAGGATTAATGGCCCAGCAGAGCAAGTCAAGTGCATCACCTAGCCAATAGATCAACGCATTATTTGTCTGTTTTGTCTGCTGTAGGACCCTGCAGTGACTCAACACAGCAGCAATACAGGATATGCCACACTGGACCTTTACAACCCATTTGAAAAGACTACTGGGGTGAGAAATAGTTTCCTTATATGTGAGATTACAGTTTTCCAATATTGAATTTTTCCCTTTTTTAAAATCTAGATTATTTCTTGCATTCCAATTGTATTACTACTTCTGACAATTTGTAAGCACATTACTTGTCAGAGAGGGTAAAGGTTTACTGTAGTCTACAGTTTTCTCTCTTACTTTTCTATAAAAATGTAAAGGGAAATTGATCACCTAACAGGCACAGGCAGAGAGGCTCAAAGGGTCAGGGGTTCCCTGGACTAGAACCTTTGATTCCAGTGGTTGTTATCCAGACTGTCAAACAACTACAAGGAGACACAAAATCACAACCATGTTAACAAAACCACCTCAGATTTGTGGCAAAGTGGCCCAAAACTAAATGGTCACTGTATGATCAAATTATGATGAAAAAATGGTCGAAAAGACACAAAACAGCCTCAAAAACAAAAACATGTATACTGGCTAAAATGTAAAATAAACAAATATATACATAAATGGCAACAATGACATTAATACCAACTACAAGATGGTATAATTTAACAAAATGACATAAATTACTACAAAGAGGTGCAAAATTATCACAAAATGATGCACACGACAGATACAAAACACCAAAAAAAGACCAAATCAAATGCAAAGAGATTCAAATTTGCCACAAAGTGGCCCAAAACTACCACAAATTTGTAAGCAAAGTGACACTAAATGGCTACATAAATGTGCAAAATGACAATAAAATGATAGAGAATGGCTACAAAAAAGGCACAAAACAGCCTCAGAGAGCCAACAAAAAGAATCATTTGACCATGTATCATTATCTGTAAACATCGCAGTGGTAGGGTCCTGCTAAGATTAATAAAAGCGTACAAACACCTCAGATACACATTTTAGAGCTGCATGTTTATGTTGCTAGGGAACAGTTTGGGTCCACGTGTACTTCCTTTCAGCTCTTGGTATTAGCAAATACGGCAGCAATAGGAACTAAAGTTTTGTTTCTGAAGCCTTATGCCCGCTCCCACAAGTATCCACAGTTGATTGTCAGAGACACCCCTTTTGTGCAATCATGTTTCGAAATAATGGTGACTCTATCTGGTCTCTGCCTGGTACTGTAGCTGTCCTTCATCATCATTGCTCATTCCTGAGCCTTTAAAGTCACTTGACTGACATACAAGTAGGGACAAGTTATAATTGGCTTTGTTCTTTTTTATACACTATATTGCCAAAAGTATTCGCTCACCCATCCAAATAAATGAAGTCAGGTGCACAAAGCAACGTGCATAAAGACATGGATGAGGGAGTTTGGTGTGGAAGAACTTGATTGGCCTGCACAGAGTCCTGCCTTCAACCCGATAGAACACCTTTGGGTGGAATTAGAGCGAAGACTGCGAGCACTGTGTATTATGTATTTCATAAACACACTCCTAAACCTCGTGGAAAGCCTTCCCAGAAGAGTTGAAGCTGTTATAGCTGCAAAGGGTGGGCCGACGTCATATTAAACCCTATGGATTAAGAGGGATGTCACTAAAGTTCATATGGGTCTAAAGGCAGGTGAGCGAATACTTTTGGCAATATAGTGTAACATACATAGGGCTTTTAACTATTTTGCCTACAGAAAGATGGACTTAAAACACCTAATAGTTTTTATTAGCTGTTATTTTGATACGTTTACTGTTGGTTTGATATGTGTGGAACGGAAGACAAAACATGTATTTAATTTTGATGATTTACAGACTTGACATAAGTGGCTAAAACCTGGATGTTATGTGTTTGTCCGGCCCAAACTTTCTGATTCCAGCTTTTCAATCATTAATTTTTGCTGGTCTTAGACTTAGACTGTGATTATGAGTTCAAAACATTTTTAAGTTTTGGAATGCTAATTAAAACACAACAAACAATATCAGCACGTTAATTTGGACTTTGATGGGCACTTCAATCTGCATTTGTGTAGTTATTGAAATTATTAATTGAGTAATGGGAAAAATAATTGACACATTAACTGGTAATAAAAACATTTTTAGTTGTCAATGCATTTAAAGTAAAGGAATAGCAATTGTGTGTGTCTGTGTGGCCATCATTTTTTTTTAATGACAAAATGGTTCTGGTTTGGGTTTGCTTACAGTTTGTGCCACAAGAGGTTAAAGCGATGCAGGGTGCTTATTTTTTTTTCTACATATTCCAGCCTCCACCACCATATGAAGCCACCTCTCCCTCTGTCTCGCCTCTGCCTTCAGAGACCCCACCCAGCAGGACAACACCAACTGAGCCTCGCAACTATGGCTCTTATAACAGTCAGCAGGTATGCTGTGTAAAGACACTCGTTCCTGAAGTTGTCGCTTTAGACTTCAGTTAATTATCTGATGTTAACATCAATAAAGCCAGTGCCATTTGGACAAAATAGGCCTTGTTTGGGCAAATCGGCCTAAATACGGCCTTGAAACCAAATCCATACATACCATTTACCCAACTATACATTTGGACCCTCAACTACACTCAGCAGGACATTTGTACATTTAACAGCATCTCCTCTGGAACTCGCGTGTGATATCAGGTCTTTTTCGTAATTCTTTTCATAATTTATGACAGCAGCACAGCGCATCTCTGTGAAACCAGCATGCAGTGCTAAGGCATCATTCCCCTTGTGTCTTACTGTATTAGACTGCAGTTAATGCTACCACGGCAGAGCTGCTAAAGAAGCAGCAGGAGCTGGAGAAGAAAGCCCAGGAGCTAGAGAGGAGAGAGAGAGAGCTTGAATCACACAGCCTTGGACCAGGAGCAAGTAAGAAATCAGCAGAGCCAATGGAACTTTGAAAAATGCAGAATTTGTACTTAAAAACCTGCTGTAAACTGTATAGTCTACATTAATAACTTTACGCAGTGTCATACATGACTTTGGTGCTGGTAATGCTCAGAAATGGTATGTGACGCAAAGACAACAGAACACATGAAAATAGTTGTTTTAAAATGACGTCGCACTTACGTTTTTTTGAAAACCTGCGAAAGTCATAATCACCTGTCAGACTAAATTTGTGATGATGTAGTCACCTGTGATTAGAGGTACACTGACAACAAAGGCAGCACCTTACTTATCTATTTGGCATTAAAAACAGTTCATAAATGGATTATAACACAAAGTAATTCAGTTGTAAGGATATGCATGTTTTTGACTTAGTGATTTTTATTATAGTATCCTTAATTTTCTGTGTATAAACTAGCCCCATTCCAGGTGTCCACAGGAGGAAATGTAGTTTTCTTAGAAATGCTAAACGGGGGGGACTAAACATATTTTATTTTTTATTTTTTCTGTTCTTCAGCCCGTCAGAATAACTGGCCCCCAATGCCTTCGTTCTGCCCTGTGGGCCCCTGTTTCTTCCAGGACATAAATGTGGAGATCAGCCAGCGTTTCCAGCGCACTGTCACCATCATGTACTACTTTTGGATGTGTGAGTGCCTGTTATTATTACTCAGTAGTAGTACTATGTTGTCATCATTACTGTTTTAGTGGGTTGAGTACAAAGTGTCAGTATGTAGGTATAAGTTAAGCATTGTAGCTCTTTCGTGTTTTGTGTGATGTTACTATATGTGATTGGCTTGAAACTACATCTTAAACTAAAGTCTGGTATCTCACACTATAGCTAGTGAGAGAATATCTGAAGAAACTGAACGTAGAACTGACACATGCGTGTCTGACCTTTCACTGTGCTGTTTGACTAATGAGCTTGAATGTTTGCACAGAAATTCTTCACACTTCTCTGCTGAAATGAGGCAGGACCAAGCTGAAATCTATGTCCACCAAAGAGTCACCTGCCTTAACCTGGGGTATCTAAGCAAGAGACTATTAAAATTGGCTGCAATTACTCCCCCCTTCCGAGTTAAGCTAAGGAGGTTTTATTATGTATATGTTTTTGATTCACACGACTTCTTACAAATGTATGAGTTTGGATTTTGAAAGAAATAATGCAAGGCAGAAGTGAGAACACGAGAGAGATTGGGGGGGGGGGGGGGGGAGCTGGCAAAATAAATTAAGCAGAAACCAAAATGTACGTTTAAATCTGCATTTCAGCTTTTTTACAGCTGAATACTAACCACCTCCTGCCTATATGTCATTCTTCCTGTCAACACTGTTTTCTCTGCTGTATGTTTTAGTTCCCTACTGGTGTTTGTTAACTACAGATAACTCAGTTGCTTACTTCTTTCCTGATGCCTGATACAGTTATCAGTGATTGAGATTTATCAGTCACACTGAGCAGAGAAGTAAATCACTGTGTAAACAAACTAAGTACAATTCACTAGCATTAAACTAATGCAATTACAGATTTGAGCGTCACACTTTTTAAAGTGGTAGTAATAATGGAAACAAAACCGTCTTTGCTTTTTAACAGGCGTCATTGTAAAATTAATGTATATGATTAAATGAATGATTAAATATGAAAAAAAAAAAGATTATTAAAAATATGTTTAAAGAATGATAATTTTTCTCAGACATGTTCCTAAAACAAAACCTTCCTGAGTCTTAAATCTGGACCCAGGGACAACAGAAAAGCTTATTTCAACTATTCTAAAAGATATGTAGTAACATATAGCATCATATTGCATCAGCTAAAGTTCAAGTTGGCATTTCCCATAATGGGGGACTGGGTGGTGGTGGTGTCATGAATTTGTGTTCTAGTCCACAGGGCTGTTCTCTCCTGTTAAACCATTGCTTCTTCTTTTACCTGCCTTTTCCAATGTCCAGTTGGGACTTGCACGCTGCTCTTCAACCTGATTTCCTCCCTGGCCATGTTCTGTGTGGACTCTCAAGGTGGTGTTGGCCTGGGTCTGGCCATCCTCTGGGCCCTCCTCTTCACCCCCTGTTCCTTTGTCTGTTGGTACCGACCTATCTATAAAGCCTTCAGGTGTGTGGCACAACTTATCCTTCACTTTTCAGTAACTGTGTCTGGTTTTGACATTCTGACTGAATGTTACTCGGACAGTGAAATAGGATCAAGTTAGACCTGCACTTGTATGACGTCAGGTTTACTTAAATAAAAAGTGGAGATGACAGCGAATCAGTGACGCAGAATTAAGTATTAATAGTGACCTTTGATATGTGCGGTTCACTTGATAAATGTCCAAAAGGAGCCAGAATCTGAATAGGAACTTCATCTGAGAAAGGAAAAAGCGGATGTGGAACTGACAACACCAACTCACAAAGCACGTAAAGAGAAACAAACAATCTAAAAGCCAATACAATTGCTTTATATAAAATGAGAGGAAAAAACACATTACAATTCACTTGCTTTTCACTTTGTTGTGTTTAGTTGTTGTATAATATTATTTTCCTCTCCATCCTAGGAGTGACAGCTCCTTCAACTTCTTTGTCTTCTTCTTCGTCTTCTTTGCCCAAGTGGTCGTCTATGTCATCATGACCATTGGTATCCCTGGATGGGGTTTCAGGTATTACTAATAAGTAAAACATCAGATGCATATTTTCATGTAAAATGTGCAAAAAAAAAAAAACCCCAAAAAACAATCTGTGTCTGATCATCTCAGTGCTGGTATTATCTACTCACCTTCATGTTGGCTTTTTATTTTTGCACAAGAGCCTCAGTGAGCCAGCACAGACAAACACAGGTATGCTGAAACATACCTACCTAAAGGATGACTTCGCTGATTTTGAATTAGCTTTTTCTCGTTCTAGTTTGGGTTGTATGTACGAACAAACACCATTAAAGTTTCCTTTGACTTCCCTATATTAAAATATCCCTTTACTACTAGCTGATGCCTCGATCACTTGAAGGAACCGTCAGTCCAGAGATTTCATCTTGTTGCTCACACTATGGAGATTGTAATCATAGTCCACCTGCTTTTTCAGAGTTCCTCATAATCTGAACTCCTAATGATGAAAAACTCCTCCAGGTGTTGTCATCTGGAGGAGTTTTTCAGCTAAAAGCAGACAACATTTTTATATATTGGGATGTCAGAGGGAAGTTTAAAAGCCTGTCTTTACCCCTAAACTAAACCCATAGAAGGCAAGCTGAAAATTGGTGAAGTCACTTTTTAGAGCTATCAATAACATTATTGATTACATCTATAATCTTTCCACTGTGATATGCGAGTGTTTGTGATGCTCTTCAGTCAGCATGTAAACTGATTCTCCAGGCACAACCAGAAAACACCCATTACTTTCTACTTCTTCAGAAGCTCTGCTCAAGTTCATTGTGGCAGTGGAACTTTTTCTGTCGTCAGTCACCTAATATTATTAACTCTGCTTGGCTAAGTACAGGTTTTCCTTATTTGAGCTGACTGCACTGACAGTCAGTAAGAAGATGTAAATGTTATTGTCTGGACAAGATCTTTTTTTTTTTATTCTAGGCACTAATGAAGGGATGTATTGACTCCTCTCACCTTTTAAATGTCTCTCTTTTGTCATATTCCTTCAGTGGATGGATTGTAAGCCTGGCTGCCCTGAAGAACAGCATCCCTGTTGGTGTGATCATGATGATAAATGCCATCCTCTTTACTGCCCAAACTGCCATGGGGGTTGTCATGCTGAAGAAGGTGAGTTCATTTGTTTACATACAGGGAAAATTCAAAGGTAGTGATATGTACTATTCAGAGTTAGACAATAAAAATACAAGTTCTGTGGAGTATAAACACGTATATGTGACAACGTTTTTTGTTTTGTTGTTTTTTTTGTTTGTTTTTTTGTGTTTGGAGGTTGCATTAGGGGACTTGTTTTAAATCATTAGTTATCAAAAACCACCTGGTGGGACTTTTTTAAATTCTGTAGAACATTTGTGTGATCACATAAGGTAGTCACTTCAGTACAACACCTATTCCTGCTGAGCACCCTCTTGCTTAAAACCAGAATGTAGCCATTACTGATGTGACTTTACTATTACTGGTCTTTTGCTCGTTGACATAGGGGTTTTCTTCTGCAAAGGCCATTTTCACTACACTTAGCAGCCGTGCAGTTAAAATTGTTTGTGTTTTTATCCACTCTCATTTTAAACTTGTGCTCAGGTAAATTTTGATAGTGATTTGAAAATGTTTAATCTTACAGCCCTAGGGTGTACCCCTGCCTATAGCCCAGTGACAGCTGGAATAGATTACAGCATCCCTGTTACTCTTGACAGGAAAATAAAAAGTCCTTGCATTGTGTTTGAAAGTCTAGAAAATTATGGTATTTGGATTTAATAAATGCATTTGAAATGCAAGGAATTGCACGAAGGTCAAAATTACGACTAGTAGGCTTCATTCAAATAATACTTTAATGTCAATGTACTTGCAAATGCTTTAAACAATATTAAAGATGAATGGGAGGCATTATCAAACAGTGGAATTTGATTTTGTGGGTTACATTTTCTTAAATAAGTCAAATGAAGTTCTCAAGCTTTTTCGTGCACTTTCTACCTGGCATTTGCAAATACAATAAAAGGAATTCCTGCATGTGTCAAGTGTCAGCATGTTCTGCTCCTCCCTATTCCAGATCCACAGCCTGTACAGGCAGACTGATGCCAGCTTCCAGAAGGCCCAGGCTGAGTTTGCCACCGGAGTCATGTCCAATCAGACTGTACGCCAGGCTGCAGCCAATGCTGCCCAGGGGGCCCTCAGTACACCTCGGTAGACGGGCAAAAGATGGGCTGGGAGGGTAAAAAAGTGGAAGAGGAGGAGGGCCCTTTTCAGCTTCGTAGAGGTTCGGTTCAGTTATTTGCTTACAGGTGATTAGAATTTGATGGGAGGGGGTGAACAGGCACTACAATTACCCCTTGGTTACCCCCTAGGGCACGTGCATGAGATAGAGGTGGGGCTGTCTAATTTTACATCGTGTACAAGTTAGCTATATTGCCAAACCAGGAGTCAATATATCCCAAGTGTTGATTCAAGAAACAAAAAGATGGTGTGAAATGTGGAAACGATAAGATGCTGAAGCTGTATGAAATTTGGGAAAGTCATACCAAGTGCCAATTAATGCAGGGAAAATACCTTTGATATTGATAAACAAGCTCTGTGCCAAGTGGCTTAGGTCCAGCCTCGGTATTTCCCATTTTTAAATGACTTGGATGTGCGTTGTCTTTACAAGGAACCATGTATGAGGTAAATACAGAAATGTTGCCATTCTAACATCTGAATTATAACATTTTGTTGCTTAAATGTAAAACTAACACGCTGTTTTGTTAATATTCATAATGACAATGCTTATACCGTATATGTTATTGCCATAAAGATAATGTAAAGGTTATGAACAAGTGTTTTTTGGATTGTATCTGTCACTGTTTTGTTGGTGCTGCTTCTGGTTGTTATTATTACAGGTCACTGTCTTCGTTTTAATAAAAAATACATTGTCATGCCTACTCAATCTACTGCGGATACTGTTTTTATATGTTCTTGACAAAATGTTACCTGAACTTCCCACACTCCACCTAAACAAGAGTCGCGCAGTTGTCATGGAAACCGTAACCAAGGTCGTCGGGAGTAAGTTTAGCTTGATAAAACTGAAATGTTTGTTCGGGTCGGGGGTAAACTAGCTTGTCTTATATTGTGTTTTGTTAAATCTCGTGTTAAGCACGTTCTGCAGCATAACATTTTTATCTAGACTGTCAGCTTTTGTCTATAGTAACACCTAAAGCTGTGGCGGTAGTGCGTTGCTAGGAAACGGCTTGGGTGGAGTTTATATACTGGCAAGCTAAGTTAGCAGCGTTAGTCTTATAGACGTTATTGTTCTGCTCTACGCACTCTTCAACACATTTACACCGTTTTATGTTTTGAAAGACAGAGAAAGACGGTCAGAAAATTCCCCTTAAACATTTCGTGTACTCTGGCGACACCCAACACACTTCAAGGAAACTGCCTCCAAGATGTCATCCTGACAACTTGTTGAATTTCAAGCTTTCTTCTTTTAATGTTATTTGTTTGATTGATTGACAAGAAAAAAAACCACAGGTAAGTTGTATTCTTGTTGATGACTCAAAGTCTAAAAATATGTTTAGGATAATATAAATGTAAGGTTGTGCACAGTAAAAATGATATCAATGTGCCATCTGCAGCCACCTGTCCTGGACACCAAAGTCTCCTGGACCGTCAGCGGTTGAAGACTTGTATGGGCTGCCAGGCTGACGTCAGGCACTGTAGTCCCCGGCGTGAAGATGGCGGAGGCTGCCGAGACACCACAACACCGGTTTTTCTGTCACTGCTGTAAATGTGAAACAAGTCCCAAACTCCCGGTGAGTCTCATCGGAAAGCGCTTTCTTCCATTCGTGCTGGCCTGGGAATTAACCGTGCGTCAACGTAGGGAGAGATTCAGTTTTTTTTTTTGTTAGAAGTTCTTTGTCATCTAAAGGTGAAAAGATTGATTTTAAATATGTGTCCTGAAGTTGTAATTGCTTGCATCAGCAAAGCGCACAAATGCCAGCCTTTGGATGATTGTTTATGTCCGTACAGCACGCACTGTGATCCTACATTAGACGGAGACGGAGTGAAATCAGACGTTGCCATATTTAGAAGCGCCACTGTTGCCGATTTTGTGCCCGGTTGTCCACTGTCAGCTGCGTGTGAGAAACGTAAAGAGGAGTGTCACCTCATGCACCAGCAACTCGTGCACGGCCTCACAGACCGTTACATGCCGCCCGATGGCATTTTGCCCCTTTACGGTTCGATAAAGTAAAGGCCGATTGAAAGCTGTAACTTCTCATCATTTTTTTTTTTGCTCTACTGACGCATTTCACGGCACGATTACGCACAGACATTGGTATGATATAGCTGGCTTTAACGTGTGTGTGTGTGAGTGAGAGAGAGAGTGCACAACAAAACACCGCCAACAACGCTCAAACTACCCGTTTTACTTTTGTGTGCATAAAGAAACATTTGACATTTTTGAAATGTTGGTTCCTTTACTCAATCCTTGAAATGAAATGGCTACAGTATTTGCATTTTACCTTGATTTGACTTTGTATTTAAGAGTCGTTGAATTTTTTAACCGTTCCTGTAATCAATAATAAGAATCCAGTAATATACACTACTCACAAAACGTTAAGCATATTCGACTTTCGGCTGAAATTTCACAATGCACCTAAAATGCACTATAACCTTTACAGGTGAACTTAATTTGACCTTCTCTAAACCTTTGACTGCGCATGTCAAAAGTTGACTGCCCTGTTCTAAGTTTCAGTAGTTATTGCGTAACATGCTGTTCTCTAACAAGGTGATTAACCGCAAAAATCACAACATGATCATATCTGATCCATGGATCGACCACTAACTGTCCTGGTTCAATCACAATTTGTATTTAAACAGTGCCTTTCATCATGCTGTTCACATTTTCAAGACTATACATGACAATTAACAAGAACGATTTCTTGCTTCTACTTAAATGCCCAACTTTCATGATGTAATATCACTGTTTCCATAAATTTTACCCAAGAGTCACATGTCTCTAACTTTTTGTGAGTATAGTGTAGTAAGAGGTGTATATTTTTTGAAAAAGGCTGATTCTGCAGTAAGAAGTAATAATATGTTTGGTGTTTTTATATTTATACTGTGGGCTTTTAGGCCTGAACCTGTTTAGAAAAACGTAGAAAAAATCCGATCTATATGTTCATATAATCTTGTTTTTTTTTGTTGTTGTTGTTGTTTTTTGAGACAGTTTCTCTACATGTTGAGCATGAGCCTGAGAAATCACTTTCTGGAATTCTTTAACTTTTGAAGAAAACTTTAGATTATGCACTTAGTACTTCAACTTTGAGTAAAGAAGTTAAATTTTACATAACTTTTTATGGATGTAGTGAGGGAGGACATGAAGTTAGTTGGTGTGAGTGAAGAGGATGCAGAGGACAGAGTTAGATGGAGGCACATGATTCGCTGTGGCGACCCCTGAAAGGGAGCAGCCGAAAGGAAAAGAAGAAGACTTGCACTTTTGCTCAAGTATTATGTTCGTGTATTTCTGCCACCTTTAGTTATTTTAATCAGAGACAGGAAACAGAATAAGAAATAAATTTACTGCCAAGTATGTTTTCACGTACAAAGAGTTTTTCTTATCAGACGTGGCAAGACATTTATTGAAGCGCTTAAGTACAGTTTTGAGGTGACAGTGATGTGACATCCTGGTGGCCATGTGAATAAAATACATACTATATAACTACAGTGTACTTCATTTGATTGTAGTAGTGTGGTATTGGCCTCTGGAACCAGCTCAAAAAACTTCTTAGAAGAATTTTGGGGGTTATAGTTGCTGATAAATGCCAATATTTTTGGAATGAGATGAAAAGTTGGAAGCCTTACACTTTTGGAAACATGTTGGATAGTTTATTGTTTTGTTTTTCTCTTTAAGGATTTTGTCTGCCCCAGATGTGACTCTGGCTTCATTGAGGAGGTGGCAGAAGACTCTAGGTATATCAATGTTTTGGTTTTTTCACAATTTAAGTTGTAAAGCAAACATTTCTGTTTTTTAAACAATGTTGTGAAGCATGTTCCCCAAGTATTAAAATGCATGACGCCCACTATAGCCTCATGCCTGAAACATGGATAATTTAAAAAAGTATAAAGTTTTAAAATACAAAACTCTCTGACTCTTACCAGTAGTGTTTTTTCATTTTACATCCCTGATATTAAAAACGATTTTGATTTTACTTTTTCCAGTCTCCTGCAGGACAGTACATCTATAGCCAGTGAAGATTCAAACTCATTGTTGTCAGAAGTATGTCTTTTAAAAATGTCCTTTTAATTAGGGCACTCTTTTTTTCTCTAAGGTTTTGTTTGACACATTGCCTCTCTGCTCCCTCTAAGTTATGGCAACTCCTGTTTATGGAGCGCTCTGCACTGCTGTCACATCCACCCTCATCAGAGTCCCACCCAGATAACAGCAACCAGGTGTCGGATGTTCAGAGCCGTCCCTCTCTTGCGTCACTGGGCACTGCCGAAGATATAGAACCTGAGTCTCTTCACCAGCCTGAACAAGAGACTTCATCCAGACTTAATCAAGCTCCTGGAGTGGAAGGGTGTGTGGACATGGTACACAGATACATAACCTGTGTGTTCTGAACTTTGCAACTGTAAAAGTCCTTTAGTATTGCACTTGATTCAGCTACGTTTGAGACCTAATGAATATGCTATATAACAATCCTAGGCCCTATGCCTGCAGTTATTTTAACCAGATAGAACAGCTGCCTATGTCAATGGATGCAATTGTTCCAGCATGGCATGGATTGAAATGGTTGATTGTACAGGAATGTCTGTCCTTTTAAAGCACACTAAAACACATGATTGCTCTGTGTTTTTTTCTTGTTAAGAATTGTGCAGCAGTTCTTAGCTGGCCTGTTTGTTAACAACGGAAATCCCGGTGCTGCACCAGCTGCACTGTAAGCGTTTTTTAGATTTTCGATTCATGTCATTTACTTTTGATGTCATCTGAAGTTGTGTAACAACCTCCATCTCGGTCTCTCCCACCCTCTTTCTGATTGTATCTCAGATCCAACTTGCTACAGTTGCACTCAAACCCTGGAGACTACGCCTGGGGTCAGGGAGGCCTAGATGTTATCATTACTGAGGTCAGTGATATCTCAGTGGTCCTGTTAAAGACTAGTGACCCCCATTATATGTTGTAATGTACTTTTTTTAACATTCAGTCTTAATCTTATCCTTAAGATTATTTTTACTAAACTGTTTTCTTTGTTTCCTATGCCTATACTGTACATGCTATATGAAATTCTCCTACCACTACCCTAGTTGTTAGGACAGTTGGAGAACACAGGTCCACCCCCTGCAGAAAAGGAGATGATCTCATCCCTGCCAACAGTTTGCATCTCTCAGGAACAGACAGGTTGGAGCCCCAGTTGTACTGCACACCGACTCTATCATTATTACTGATTATTGATCTCCCTGTGCTTGCGTGGGTGTTCTCAGGTTCCTCCTCCCACAAAGACATGCATGTTAGGTTAATTGGTGACTCACAGTGTTCCGTAGGTGTGACTGTGAGCATGAGTGGTTGTCTGTTTGTGTTTGCCTCTATGTGTTGGCTCTGAGATAGACTGTGCAGAGTGTACCTCACCTCTTGGCCAGTCACAGCTGGAATCGCCTCCAGCCCCCCCCACGACCCTAAACACAATAAGTGTTTAAGATAATGGTTTGATAAATGGATGTATTGGACATTGATTTCAAAAGTCTAGCTTTTAGCAGTTTGTATTGAAATGTTGCTGCTTTGCAGTTAAGCTCTACAGTAAATACAGCCTTTGCTTTCCCCCTACCTTTCCTTCTTTTATTTTTTGTTCATGCCTCCTGTTTCTACCACTTCTTGTCATTAACTTCCTTCCTACCTTGCCTTTCATTATCCTATTTTTCCTTCCCTACTATTACCTCCTGCTTACTTTTTTCTTCCATTTCAGTCTTGTATCCTCTCTACCCTCTTTATTTTACTTTGCATGTTCATGTCTTTCCATTCCTCTTCTCTTCCCTTCCCTCTCCTAACATTTCTCTTTGCCTTTGTGCCCTCCTACCAAGTGTCCTTCCTCTTAACTCTCCTTTCCACCTCCAATGTTTTTCCTTCCTGTTATGTTTCTGTACCTCTTTAAACTTCTGCTTTCCTCTTTCTTTATATCTTTCTCTCCTGCTGTCTTCTCCTTATCCCACAATCTTCCACCTTTCTTCCATGTTTCCTTCCCTCCTCTCATCATTCCTTTTTCCAATCTATCTTTACTTTACTTCTCCTTATTGTAAAGAGATCACAAATGCTGTAGAGCATTGGCATGTCATTAAAAAATGTGTTTTGGCATGAATGCAGAATATTTCTGAAAGGTAGTTACTCTTGATTAATAATGAGCTGTTAACGGAAAAAGCAAGCTATGCTCGCCAAGGATATATACCCCAAAATAGTTTTACCCATGTATTAAAATGAATAATTGCTGTTTTAACACAATTCATTCACAATTTATTAAATGTTAGGTGAAAGCATTTAAAAAATATTTGCTGTAAGTATGAAAGCTGCTAAATCTTTATTTACACATGAAATGACAGAGCTGCATTACAAATGTATCACTTTGTCACAATGTAGATCCGACTTGCTTATTTGACATGTGATGAATCATTAAACATTTTATGACTGGGTTTTTCTGTATCTACTTATCTTTTTCTCAGGCACACACTCATCTGCCTCTGTTTTTTCTTATTCTCCCCCCCAGACTGCAGAATGGAGTGTCCAGTTTGTAGGGAGGAGTATTCATTAGGGGAATCTGTCAGGAAGCTACCCTGTCTGCATTACTTTCACAGTGAATGTATAGTACCTTGGCTGGAGTTGGTAAGGATGAGGAGTGGTTGTGGTTACTGGGCTCATGTGTTTCAAGGTCTATTAGATTTGTCATCAAGGTTTTCACAGTGTGTCACACATCCTAACTTATAGGCTCTAAAGACAAAATAGAAACCTTTTTGTTAACAGACATGCAATACTGTAAATGCTGATTTTTGTCTGCAGATAAATATGATTTTTACTCCTCTCTCTCAGCATGATACATGCCCAGTGTGCCGCAAAAGTCTTGACGGTGTCGACAACAGCCTCCTACCCACAACAGAACCATCAGAAGCCCGCTCCATCAGGACAGAGCAACAGGGGAGGCAGGCGAGCTGAAAGCCAGGCTATGCAACTCTACCTCTTTTTTTGTTTTCAAGAGACATGTTCCTCAGACTCTCCCTCTGCATTGACTGCTTTTAAACGATACATATTACAGGCATCAAAGTCATAACATGCACCTCTACTAATTGTTAAGATTCACTACACACTGACGGACCTGGCAGTTTGCTGAAAATGCAGGTGATGTGCCCTTCTCGCTACACTGCCCTATAAGATGGTTTTCTGAATGACTGCCTTTGATGTCATGAACTAATCACCACTGAGCTGCCGGCGGTTGTCATAATGATGGGGATTCACAGATTTATGAAGTAACAAGGCGTCATAAGGCATTTCACAAGCCAGTTTCTTAATTCAGTAGTTTGACCTTTTTCCACAGTTCGTCTCCATAATTAAAGCTCAAACCTGTGAACTTTACCCTCTGCTCTCTTCTTTCTTCTATTGTATTTAAAATTACAGCAATATATTGTTTTCTTACAGAAAAACAACAATTAATTGTAATCTAGTTTTAGAACTTATCTTGTATTCTATTACAATTAGAGAAATTACCTGGCAACTAAAGTTGCCAGTAAATAGCTCTTAGTAGTTCACAGAACAATAAGCTGCTGTAAAATGTTTTCATAATACATTACATACAATACATATTCAGAAATGTTTTAAATGACACCTTAGTGCAAAAGTAATCCAAAATCCACATTGCAAAACAAAAAATAAACAAAAAACTTTTATTAAAAGTCATGTTTTAAATAGCTTTAAGAACATGAGATTAAAGAGTCCTCATCTTTTGTACAGTATATGACTTATGCTCAAAGCCATTGCCTGAAGAGAAAAAGATTGACACTTGTTTTCTTATGCATTTTCCCAGTTGTATTGGTTCCAATGAAATAAATGAAAATCATAAAATTACATAAATATAAAATTAATCACAAAACTGATCACAGCTATTCACAGCTATGACAGCAAAATCCCTATGATTATACAAGAAAAACTCATCATTTGCCCTTACAAAATGAAAATTGGGCTCTCCAAGCTGAAGCAGGGAGTAGTAACAGATATACAGTGACTTATACGATGGAAATGTGGGGTTCTTAACAGTTAATACTGATGTACTTTTATCAACGCGAAGTCTGGTTAGATATTTCTCAACCAGCCTCAGCTCGGATGGACAACAGCAGCATGAAACTATTGCACCAACATACCATTTAGTAATTTTTTATTTTTTTGTCCTTTCAGCTTATCCAGTGAGTTCCCGTGGGTCGCCACAGCGGATCATTGTCTGCATGTTGATTTGGCACAGTTTTCCTGTACGGCGGATGCCCTTCCTGATGCAACCCTCCCCAGTTTCTACCGGGCTTGGACCAGCACTGCACAGCTGGGGAGGGGTTCAGTATCTTGCATATGGCCAGGACCGAGGATCGAACCACTGACCCTGTGGTCCGTGGACAAATACAGCCGCCCGTACTCATTACTAAAAATATTGTCAAGGTTTAAATGTCCTTCAGCAGTTGACCTAATTTGCTGCTGGTGTTGTTGATGTGGAGATGTTGGGAATTTAGCAAAATTACTTTAAAACTGGTCTAAGTCTGATTAATATGCCAATGGACACAATTCAATTCCAAATCTTTTAGCTAGTTAATTCACCTAATAGCACAGATTGGCCTGTGTTTCTGCACAACTACTCTCAAAAGATCTGCCATGCCATTGTAATACAAGGAAGTAGTTCTGTGGTGGTATAAACTTTTAGAGCTAAAGTAAAGAGATTTTGACTCCCTAAATGAGCAGAGTTTTACTGCTTATCTCCATTCTAAAATATCTCACTTATTTTATAACCACTTCAATTTTAGGGTTGGATTTTCATAGTTTCTTAATTAGTAAATTCCACATGAACCTTTTTCCTGTCTCCTCTCTACCCTCTGAGATATGCAACATCTCTTTTTTAAATATATGACATAAATCTGCAATTTAACGTGCAGTGTGGACAAAGGTTACCAGCTGTGGAGTCACTGTCATGTAACCTAAAGCAGAGGCAATGTGACAATAAATGGTTTAACCGCAACTGAAATAATAAATAATTTACGACATACAGGCCTGAGTCAGCTAATGGTTGCTTCATCTGCTCAAAGCTACAAAAATAACACACAGAGTTAGTTTGTACAGTACTCACCGGTTCATAGAGCGCAGCACAAACAGAACAGTGGAGGAAAGGAGGGGGAGGTTGTGGAGGACTCGGATCTCTGGCTGGGGTTTTCAGGTCGGGACTATAGCTGTATCAGGCCGAAGGCATCTACTGCTCACAGGGTCAAGGCTGTTACTTGCTCCTCTCTGTCTAATAAATGCAAATGTCCTCTCCTCAGTCACTTCTGTCAGCTAAATGCTCACAGACTATCACACTGAGCTGGTTTTAGTTTTAGACAGTACTTAATAACAATAAATACACCAACGCCATGCTAATGTTACTAATTAGCATTATACCCATCAAACAATTAGTATGATATTACAAATGCACACAAGTAGTTACCTTCTGGAAAATTGCAATAAGGTCTAAACTAGGTAGTATTACTTTGAAACGATGCAAAGGTATGGAGTCATTCACAAACAGCATTAGTGTAACTAGTCTTTCCCGCTGTCTTTGCCCTGTTCCCAACCAACCGGCAGCTTCACCCTTCGGTGTTGCTGGGGTCACAAAACCTTAGTTAAAATAATGGGAAATTACAGTCAGTCTTACAAATAAGACAATTTAGTATAAATAAGACAATTTCTCAAAGAAAGGACTGTTCCTCCTCTGCTTAGGTCTTAAAAAGTTCTTGTTCCTCTTTCAAATTCAACCGCCAAATTCAAATGTGTTCAGCTGTAATGTGCATCATCTACCCACCCTAAATGGAACAGGGTAGACAGGATGTTTTATTTTATATAATTGGATCCCTATTAGACAACACCTTACAATAGAAAAGCGGAAAACTGCCATCTGATAACAACAAACACAAGCCAAAAACCTTCACTTCTGAGAAGCTGCAATCAAAAATATTTAGCATTAAATTCCAGAATAATTCCTTATAAATATGGCCAATCATTATAAAGCTATATAACTCAGTGTTTTCAAGTCTGTCTTGAAACAATAGATGGGTGTCCACATGAGCAATGCAGCAGGTTTTCTCTAATTATTCATGCTGAACAGAAGCCCTGCAAGATATTACATCCTAAAACAGTGGTGGCCGAACACATTTACTCGTTAAGCTTAGGTTGAGGCATTCTGCATTATAAAGTCGTTAGTACACAATTATCTACATTTACATGGCCATTGCTAACTTTAGATGATCGTCTCACCCCAACTTATCCCCGAGGACAAGTTTTTGTATGTATTTATATATATTTTTTGCACAAAGAATAGACTGGGGATTGTGTCCCTAATCATTTACATGGACAGTGTAATAAAATCTATTGAGGCCAGAATGACTACAGCAAGGTATTCACAGCCGACAGGTGTTTTACGACACACTTGGAAAACGTGAACCTGTCCGTCTACGTCAGCAAGCTGATAATTAGTCAACGGGCTGAATGTTTTACCTCTAACAGAGCAGAACAACAACGTGCTTAAAGAGCAGAATGATTTATTTATAGGCTGCAGGGCTCCCGTTGCTCCTGTCCTGTTTATACACTGTAAGATGATGTTGACACTCTCTTTGGCCGGGCGCCGCCAGCGTGACAGTTGACTGTTGCATACCAGCAAACACACCCTCGCCCAGCCGAAAACTCTCGGTGGCAACTGAAAAGAGCGAAATACTGATTCACAGACATTTTTCTCAATGAGTTGGTACCGCAGGAACCGCATAGGACCGACATTTGCTCTCCCCATCTCCTCTCCGCCCCTCTCCTCTTGCCCTCCGCCTTTCTCGGCCCGTCCTCCTCCCTCTCTCCCTCCCTCCTCTCCGCGACTGAGAATGCCCGTGTTGTACCGACACAGTAGCGATACGGGCTGAGCAGACATGGAGGCCCGATTAACGAGAGAGGCCCGTTTTGACATATCCAGGCCCAGCTAACGGCGAGTCAGAGTGGATTTCGGAGCATTTCGGGAAATATCAGAGTCACCAGTTGCTGTTAGGAAAAGGGATTTAAGCACCGAGGAAGAAGAAATAGAGGACGATCCATTTCGGGTCTCTGTTGATTCAACGCAGCCGCCATTTTGTTGACAGTTAGTGTTTTTTAATAACCTACACGGCGCAGCATCTGTTATTTTACACCACTGGAATATATTTCGCCACATTTTGCGTATGTATTTCCACTGATTTATTTATGCGTCCGTCTATGGACCAACGCTGGGGGATTTATGTGGTTTAGCTAACTTGCTAGTGCATCGTTAGCTATCGTAGCTGAGATGTAGTAACACGAGTGCCTATGAGAATGTGACGGAGATGTAGGATCATGTACATCAGTTGTCCAGGGTTTTTTTCATATTCACTCGCTGCGCACAAAGTAGATGAAAGCTGCGTTTACTACTCATTTACAGGCTACATATAATCTAAGTTAATGCTGTGCACGGCGAAATGTGCCCACACCGTCCCCAAACTGGCTGCTGATAGATGGCTAGTTAGCCACTGCCAGTGCCATTGATACAAAACGCAGCGCAGACTGTCTATTATTGTAGGGATGATAGCAGCTAGCTTGTTCTAAAATAAACACAACCCTTTCGCAATACGCGGGGTATATTAATTGCTAAGTGCCCACGCCATTCCCACTACTTTACTACAGTGCATGCTAATTAAGGTGAATATTGGGACATATTTGAAGGGTGATGCTTTAATTGCTGCATCTGGGCTTAATGTTAACGCTACACCATCTCAACTTAGTGTTTCAGAGTTGGCAAGGCTAACAATCACATTTTGTAGATGGGCAAGAGCTGTGTGCACTGATTTCTCCATGAGACATGTGGCTGCATAAAAGATTATTACCAAGTTATAACCCATCTGGCACGCCTGCAATCGGCATAAACATTTGTCGTGCAATAATAGTTTAAATACAAGGGACAAGGCACTTATGTTTTAAGTTGCGCCTTTCGATTTGGGACGTGTTTTAATTTTAGAACTTAAAAGCAGCAATATACGCCAAATCTGATATATTTTTAAATGTTTTGGTTTTCGGCAATTTAGCACTTTGAAGATAAATATGCGGCCACCAAAGTGATGCACACGAAGGGAGGAAGCAGAGCCAAATAATGTGAACACCGTTTCTGGACAATTACAAAGGTGAGCGGATATGATGCATATAGTTTACTAAATCATATTATATACTGTTCCTTTTTTCCAGCCCTTTCAGTGGATTCTATAGTCTAATGTTTACTAAATTATTTCTCGAGTGCATACACTGTCAACTGAACGACTTTGAGAAACTGAAAAACCATGTCTCTGAGGCAGGATTTCCTTTCGATTGAGACAGTAACTATGTGTATGACTAAACGGGGATGGATTTGCTGAGTTACTATATGAGTACTTGCAGTGAAAATTGCGGGTGACCGTAGCTTGTAGACTGTTGAGTTATTCCCTTGAGGGGCAGTGTTGACTGAACAGGAAACCGAAAGCAGATAACGTTAGTTCGTTTATTCAGTTTTCCGCAGGTCAACCACGTTTTTTTGCATAAGCAATTAAAAGTGTGAACACAAATTTATGTGCTATTATTATAAGCTAATTACTAAATTAACTTCTGGTCTGCGACAGAGGATGTTTGCACTGTGCTTGTCTCACTGACACCTGTCATTGCGGTCCGATTTATCGCAGCTTCTACTGTCTTTATCTTTGAGATTCAAACACTACAGTCGCCTTGTTTTATTTAAGCCCGTGGTCGTTACGGTTATGTTTGTGCACTTCCCCTTTTAGATAATACAGCCTAATGGTTGTAGTTTCGGAATTGGCTGCTTTCCCCATTGTGCATGTCTTTTTATTTTTAAAGTTGTAGTAAAGCCCTGAAAATGACACGGATCTCTTAGGTGCAGACTCCAGCCCACATGTGAATAATGTGGGGCGGGTGGGCTGGTTACTATCGCTATGGCCAAAGGGAAATCAGCAGTTATGAACAACGTGTGCAAAAGAGAGGAGGGAGGGTTAGGGGAGGAAAGAAATGGGAGGGGGCGCGGGAAGTTGTTTACTACGTTCCTGCCTGCTCTGCCATTTGTTAGTTTCTTGGCCTGATATTGATTATTGATCCTCTGTTTTTCATATTAATTTGTTCTTGTGTTTTTATATCCTTTCTTTTGCTTTAGCTCATGGTTATTGCTCTGAAATTAAAGGAGTCAGGCAAACAGCAGACAGGCATGACTGATATCTGTTTTTAAAACCAGTACTTTGGCTATTGTGTTGTTTTGCAGTATGAGTGTAAAAAAACAAAATGACTGAAATGTATTCTTAACTGCTTTGTAAATACAAAAGTGTCTAGATGCTTAACATAAAAACAGTATCTGTTACTGTTAAAGCATATCAATCATACATTGGAAAGTCATTCTGCCTTGTATCAGGTCATTTACAGGCGAGTAAGTGCCAGTAAGTGACATGGCTTAGCTAGTTAGAGGTGAGAGGAATGTTTTGACTCTCCAGGAGGCTTTTCTCTAGACTTCTGTCAGTAGCCTCTCACGGACTTAGGTACTACTGTGGCTTAATTTTCGCTGCTGTCCGTCTGTGGAAGCAGCTAGTAACACTGAAAGCATTTACTATAAAAGAATGAGGAGAATATTTGTCACTCTGCGTAAGAAGGACACAGGGAACATGGGGGATGGTGGGCGAAATGTGTTTCTGATTAAAGTAGGAACAGTGACTTTAGTTTGTGTTCTGTTCGTCTTGCTTTCCAAGTTTGTGAAATAGAGGAGAAAGAGGATGGAAAAGCGTAAAGAAAACAGTGAAAGAACACAGAGATTGATGGAGTGTTAAGCACAGAGGGACGTGTGATTTGAGTTTGGTATGTGTAGCGAGGGGGAGTCTGCAGTTTTGAGGCGAAATGGAGTGAGTAATTGAAGTAAACACAGAATGAGGGCGTGGGGGAACTACAGGCCAGACTCCAAAAACTGAGCTGCGTTTACTGTGTGGTTTGACAAAAAAACCCTCTACTACTGTTTTCCACAGTTATAATCCAAAACAAACATGGTCTAAACTCTGAGTAGGGCATATTCCTTTTTTTTTGTCTTGCTGTGATGTACTGATGTGATGACTTATATTACTTCTCTGAGCCTCCATTAAGTGGCTCCTTTAGTGCTTTTTACTAATGTAGGGCACAGAGAAACCGCCGGCACGTTGACGCTCTATCACTTACTCTCAGTTGCTGCTGGCAAAGGCTGAAAAAGGCGGCTGGATCCTCTGTGTAGTCCCAGAGGGCCCAATCTGCTGAGGTCACAGTTCTGAATAGCCTCCAAATGACTTCACCCCCAGAAAGCACCTGCTTGGGGGTGAATCCGCATTAAATCACTCAGTGGCCATGGGGAATTGTAGACAACTTCATTGAATTGGACTGTCCTCTAAGGAGCGTAGTCAAGAAATGTGCTGCCCTCTGCTGCTTTGCTAACGTGGAGTATGAGCAACCCTCCACGATCACGGGAAGCTGTTTCACTGCAACTTATGTGCAAACTGTGGGATTAACCATTTACACTGGAATCTGTGGGCTTTGTAGTTTTCAGGTGAACAATTTAGAGTCCTTGAAACTAAGGTTAAAATTCTCAGGTAGTAGAGCTTTGGCAGAGTAAATAGGTCACAGATTGTTTCTGGCTGTGAGGACGAACACACTATAGAAAGTCACCCAGACAGGATGAAGGACCTCCTCTAGCCAAATAGATGATACAAATGTGCTCCCTGTTTGGTCCCCACTATCATTCAGTACATTTTTTACTTCTCAGATGTAGGGCACTGTTTAAAACTGTCACTGATGATCTGACTGGTCGATGTTGCGTTGACTAATATTGGATTTGTTTTTGGCTTCTCCACCCTCCTTTTCTCTCTCTCCCTCCTATACCCATTTCTACTCTTACAGTTGAAGGACGGAAAAAGAGGTCTGGACAAACGAGGAAGGGAGAGAAGCCAACTCAAAACAAGGAGAGCTTCACTCTCACCTTTACCCCCCTCCCCCTTTCCCCCCTCCACCCCCACCCCTGACAAAAACTCTACCTGGCATCCTACACACCCCTCCCTTGTAAACCTGCACACCTACAAAATTTCTGATGGATCAGAAGATTCATGGGGGAACTGCAACCCCGCCACCTCTTCTTTCAGGTACTGGGGGAGAGCGAGAGAAGGAGGGAGGAGGTGGAAAAAAAGAAGATGATGAGGAAAAGAAGAGAGACAGGGAGAAGGAAGGAGTCGTTACAGTCTCTGCTGGTGCTGGAGGGGCAGGCACAGGTGTTTCAGGAGGCCCCGCCGGTGACCAGTCCCACTTCTCCATCAAAGAGAGCAGCCTTTCTGAGGGTAATGTCAAACTTAAGATTGGCCTTCAAGCGAAGCGCATGAAGAAGCCGCCAAAGATCTTGGAGAATTATGTGTGCCGACCAGCCTTCAGGGCCACTGTGAGGCATACAGGCCGTGGAGGAGGCAGTACTCGTGGAAACCGTGCGGGGGCTGTAGTGGATGGAATGGGGACTCAAAGCCAGAGTCCTTCACATGGCAGGGAAAAAGACACTGAGAAGAGTCCCAATGTCAACACACCATCCCAATCATCTACATCTACCCCCTCTTCCAAAGCTCCTACACCACCTCCTCCTGCTGTTTCTCCCGCCAGCACTACCATCTTGTCAACCTCTCAAGTGAATGGGAGCGCTTCAGTAAAAAGGGTAAGCAGGGAAATAATTGTCAGTTTATGTATTTTGATTCCACAATGGATTTGCACTTTGATGAAAGTGAACATGCAATTTACAGTCAACATGTTTACCATTTTTTTTATGTTCATTTTGTGCACAGATTTGTGTATTTACGTTGATTAAAATGTTATAAGTTAGTCATCAGTAAGGCAGTGGTCTATAACAAGGTTACCCAAGTAAGTATCATGTTTTTGCACAGAAGAAGTGGAGTGCATAAAGTGTTCTTTATTTGTCCTTGTGTTCTTTTAGCCTGTCTCTATTCATCATGTGCCACCTCCTTCAGTCTTCCTCTGTCTGTCATTTATTCTCTGTCTCTGCCTGACCATGTCCTCTCCACCCCCTCCCCTTTATGACCTTTTTCTCTAACTCTCCCACTCTGTCCCCAGTCTGACCCTGATGAGCGTTATTAAATTGAGCGTAACTTCTTCGCTGGCTATGCATGGGAAGCAGCACTTGACAAAATAATATTACCAATGAATTGGAATTTGTGATAATTTGGCATAAAGACACAACTTGCAGATTCATAGTTTGTACTTTTAAGCAGAATTAGTAATTTTTTTATTTCATTTTTCCATTTTCATTTTAAATTTATTTTTAGAAGGTGTGTGTGTGTGTGTGTGTGTGTGTGTGTGTATATATATATATACACACACACACACACACACACATATAAAAATTGGTCATTATATTTAAGAAATGAACTAACTATTTATTAATAGCTTACCGTTTTGTTGTTTGTTCAGGGTCCACCAAAGATGGATTGCAAGTCTGATACAAAATCAGACACAAAGGCAGCTTCCACGGCATCAGACAGACCCCTTAACCTTCACCGCTCTCCACCAGACAGCAAAATGCATTCCTCTGCAAAGAAAACATCAACTCCACAGCACCTCCCTCGGACATCTTCACCTTCTCCACCACTACCTGCATCAAAAGAACCCAACTTTGAATGTGTCAAAACTCCTCAATACACCTACAGCACGGAGAGTCAGAGAGACAAGGACAAAAGTGTTCAAAATTGGGGAACACCCACAGTCACTGAGAAATTAGCTCAACTCATTGCGACATGCCCACCATCAAAGACCCCTAAGCCACCCAAAACCACAAAGATTGACCCTGCTCCTCCCCTCCCAAACTCAGGCTTTATGGCCCCCACAGCCAAGCAGCGAGACAGGGCTATGGCCAATAGAAATACATACTCACGAATGGTCCACCTTTCTCCACCACCTCCTGTGTCACGGCCACCTGGTCGACCGTATGGTTCTAGGAACAAAGACAGTGTTTTAGAAAATTTACCCAGCCTGACACCACTTAGGAAGGAGGACACAGAAGGTCCTGGAAAAGCTAGTAACAGTAGCGGAAACAACATCAGCAACAGCAGCAACAACAGTAGTCACAGCAGCAGTCCAGCACTCACCTTTGGCAATAACCGCCTGTCAGCAATTTCAAAAGACAGCAACAATGACAACACCAACAGCAGCCTTTCTAAGCTGCAGTTACGTCCTGCTCACTGCCTACCCCACACCACATCTTCACCATCATGTCCCATTTCATCCTCTCCCATGATCTCAGCTGAGCAGAGGACAGTTAGTGCAGTTAGTCACCTGGGCTCCCCTGCTCCCTCACAAGGACACCATGCACGAGAGAGTCCTGCCCTAGCAGAGGAAAGCAGTGCAAATGATAGGGAACAAGACAGGGACAGCCCCAGAGATTTAACTAAGTGCCCTCCTTCAACCGGAAAGCCAGAAGGGAAAGACAAGGGATCTACTAATCAGTCACTGCGAATTGAGAGGGGCAAGAGCTCTAGTCCAAGTAAGCCCAGTCCCAATTGGGATAGTAGCCGATCCGGTCGGACTAGCAGTCCCCCTGAGCCTGTAAGACAGAGGCCACCTTCTCCACCGGAACCTGATGTAGAAGAAAGCCCACAAACACCTCTTAGAGATGATTCTCCTGATTCATCTATAGACTCTCCCGCAGAGCAGGACAGCAAACCCCTAAAAAAACGCAGAGGAAGGAAACCACGGTGGAGCCGTGTTATGAACAAGACCCAGAGTCAAAGAGAAAGCCAAGACAGTCATTTTGACCAGAGCAAAACCACCATGCCTTTATCTTTAAGCTTGGAAACGCCTTTGCCCCCAGTTAAAAGACCTGTAGGCAGGCCTCCCAATCCAAACAAGGTCAAACCAAATCCTGTGCCACAAAATCCAGTGTCACACCTCTTCCCGACCCAGCCTAAGAAAAGGGGAAGGCCGAAGTCAAAAATGCCAAGGCTTGATGCCCCAGTCCATGGGCACCCTTCTAACAAGCTGGTTCCCTCTAAGGTCTTTTCATCTTTACTCAAGTCCAAAGAAGAGCAGGACCCCCCTGTTCTTCACCCAGAGGTGGACTTAAACCCCCCTAAGCCTATGCCTAGAAAACGTGGACGCCCCAAGCGCCTTCCCCCTACCTTACCCCAGGAGGGTCAGCCTCCCACATTGGCTCCAGAGGCAGGGGACATGGGAGACAAGCGGTTTCGCACTAAAGGAAATGGGCAGCTTATTATGAAGACTATTATAGGCAAGATCAATAAGATGAAAAGTGTGAAACGGAAGCGCATTCTGAGTCAAATCTTGTTGGGCCCAAGAACAGAAGACACGCCTAAGGTTCCAACCAGTGGGGTGGTTGGCTCTGTTGAGGCCAATAATCAGTCATTGTCCTCCCTGGCTGCTTCTTTTGGGGGAAAACTAGGTCCACAAATTAACGTCAGTAAAAAGGGCACAATATACATGGGTAAGAGGAGAGGCCGTAAACCAAAAGCAGTGAGTAGTGCCACAGCTACAGCGCCATCACCAGAACCCTTCCTGTCCCCAAATAGCACTTCCTCACTCCATCACCATCATTCACAGCAACAGCACCCGCTCTCTTCTTCCGAGGTGTTTCCCTCCCCCTCCCTCTCACAATCTAGTGGTGGCCACAGCCCCATTAGTGATGCCAGCTTTGTGGAGCCAGGCTCAGTACACTTTACAGGACATCATCACTATTCTAACCCCCTTCATAGCCACAGTACATTTTCCTTCCCTCCTCCAACGTTTTCGGCCCCTAACCCTCGCAACCCAGGGCTGGGCTCGATGTCATCATCGATGATCACAGCAGCTACCCAGAAAAAGTCATCTTGTCGTGGTTACCATCACCACCACCACCATTACAGGCAGCACTACCATTATCACAAGCTTTCGCCTCCCAGACCGCTACATCCCACCTCCCCTGCCCCTCTCAGTGAGCTAAAAGAAGCCACTCCATCACCAGTAAGTGAGTCACACAGTGAGGAGACTGTGCCCAGTGACAGTGGTATAGGAACAGACAATAACAGCACATCTGACCGTGGTGAGAAAGCTGGAGGGGCAGGTTTAGGTGGAATTGGGATGCCACATGGGATGGGCAGTGGATTGTTAATGCCGGGGGTCATCGGTTCAGCTTTGGGTCCAGGGATGGGCCTTAATTCCAGAGGCAGGCGGCGACACTCAGCTGTGCTTATGGAACATCCTTCACCCTCTCCATCACCCCATGGGGCAAGATCCTCGCCTGATCCACGGAGACCTCATCCAGCAGCTCCTGCGTCATCCTTAATAGGACATAAAGAAAAACATAAGCACAAATGTAAACGCCGCAGCCATGGTTGCACTGGCTATGACAAGCTAAAGAGGCAAAAAAGGAAACGTAAGAAGAAGTATCTGCAGCTGCGCTCCCGCCGACATGACCCAAACTTTCTTGCTGAGTTGGATGAAATTGTTGTGAGACTGAGTGAAATACGGATAGCACACCGTACCACAGGACACCGGCTTGGCAGTGGAGTAGGCATAGCAACAGGAACCAATCGAGTTCCAGGGGTGGGGATTAGGGCCAGTGGTGGCATAGGTGGCACAGGTGGCCCTCCGCCACATCACTACGTCCATCGAGACCTCCTGCCTACAATTTTCAGGGTTAACTTTGGCAGCTTCTACTCCCACCCTGCATACCCTTGTGACCCACTGCACTATGTTCGTAAACCAGACATGAAGAAGAAACGAGGGCGGCCTCCCAAACTGAGGGAGTCCATGTCTGAGGTTTCCTTTGTACCTGGGCTAGGATTTCCACTCTCCAGTGGAGGCTTCTACCACCCCTCCTACAGTGTTCCTTATTCCTCTGGGCCCTTAGGTTTGGGCTATTATAGAGGCTACCCTACAGCTAGTGCTCTGTATCCTCACCCACACCACCAGTCACCCCACACAGCCCCATCGCACCACTCTCACCACTCACCATCTTTCCCCCCTCCTCCCCCCACATCTTATATCCATCATCATCACCCATCCCATCTTCTGCTGAACCCCTCTAAATTTCACAAGAAAAAACATAAACTGCTTAGGCAGGAGTACCTGGGAGGAGGAAGGTCCCCTGTCCTATACCCACCCATGTCCTCTGAGCTTTCATTCAACTGGCACCACAAACACAAGCACAGACACAAACACAGAGAACGCTGTTCTGAAGAAGACAGGGAGGAAGGAGCAAGGGGTGGATCAGGGAGCCGAGCTAGTGCAGGGATTTCTGATGCTGGAGGATCAGCAAAAGAGCGAGTGGGCAGTTTAGGCAGTTTGGACTCTTTACAACGATGTCGCTTTGGAAGAGACACATCCAATGCTAGTGCCAACAAGCAAGCTCCTGCCACTTCTGCCAACTCTCCTTCTTCTTCTTCATCTTCTTCAGCAGAAAGGTACAAGCAAAAAGAGAACTCCATGTCCTGTTTAGGGCCTTCCAGGCTTGCACTAGGTAATAGCTCAAAAGGTCATCAGTCAGTAGAGTCCTGGTTCAGGATGGGTAGCTCTGAGACAGACTACTCTAAGCTTTCGCGGAGTCATGTAGTCCCTGGCCAGGGTCCCTTCTCAAATGGACGAGCTGAAGATCCAGCAGTTTGTTCAGACAGTGACGACGAGGAGCCTCTCACTCCCACAGAAGATAGAGAGACTGGAGTTCATGGTTCTCCAAACCTAACAAATCTCTTTACTTCTGCTCTCACCCGCACTACGTTGAAGGCTGCCAGGAGCAGGAAGGCTGAGGTAGTCCCTGAGAGTTCCAGTTTTTCCTGCATGGACCGGCCAATGAGGAAAGACTGCTCAACATCAGCAGAGAGGAGAGAGTTAGGTAAGTTAAGTTTGGTTAAAGTAAAAAGCAGTCTGTATAAATACGCTGCCTCCAGTTACCATCCACTGGTTTGTAACTGATGTTTTGTCATTTAAAATTAGCAAAACCATGTAATAGTAGTAGTAGAAATATTAGTAGTGAATTATTTTTATTTATTTGTTATTATTTATTTATTTAAAAAAATTTTCACATTCTTTTGCACTGAATCCCATGTGATCCATGCAGCTCTATAAGCGTATTGTAGTGGTGTGTGCATACACCAATAATAACAGGGCCCAATTAAACAACCCATTTGAGAGTCAACCCATGTGGGCAGACACTCTGGTGATTGTAACAGAAAAACTGCTTAAGCAAAGAGAGTAGAACACAAGTGAAAGCAATAGTGTTGATTGTGGAGGTAAAACTAGAGATACTGAGAAGGGGTGAGACTGGAAGTAAAATACAATTAAAATGAAAGCCCGAAAGCGGAAGTAAAGCTGGAAACCATAAACTTATATGGGTTTGGTAAGCTATTCAGCTTTTGGCTTGTCCCTTTCAGCGATTGCCACTGCGGAACGTGTTCTGCACATTGATTTGACATGTGTTTTTGTGCTGGATGCCCTTCCTACTGCAACCCTCCAAATTCATCTGGGCTTGAGACCGGCACCAAGGTGGCCCTTGGTGACTGGGCTGCCCACACCTGGTAGGGTGGGATTTAATCCCATAACCTTCTGCATCCCAACCCATTGCTCTACCCACATAGCCACCAGGCCCCCACGGAGCAATCCATACCTCTGTTGTTGAATCTGACAAATACTAACTGGAATCTGCCCTCTAATTTTTTTGTAAAAAAAAAGTCTTTGTGGAAGACTGTGTGTGAAATCCCCTGTGCATACTCTCTGACATTTGGTAGCTCTTACTAGTGGTTACAGGCTTGTCAAAAAAAAGAAAAAAAATGTTGAATGACTCAACTTGGCTTCACTGTGATTGAGGATTGCACAGCTGATATAGCATTTCTGCCAGAGCTCATCTAACTGCTGGGGGGTGGTGTTTTGTTAGCATACTATATTTAGTAGACATTTCCCTCAAAAGCCTACAGTGTGGGGCCTAGTCCTCTCTTGCAGCACACCTAGCACCTAGGCTAAGCTAATGTTGCTGATGTAAGACAACATGCCTCCGTTCATTGGTGTAGCTCTGAAAACCCTCTGATCAAGGCTGATGTACTTCTTTGTATGTCTTTATGTGTGTGTGTGTGTGTGTGTGTGTGTGTGTGTGTGTGTGTGTGTGTGCATGCATGCCTGCATGTGTATGTGTGTGTGCATTAGGGGGTTTGAACTGTATGGAAGTCTTAATTAATGTTTATATGTATGTCTATAATTTAGATTTGAACCTGTAAGGTCTCTGTTGAGGCAGCATGGTGCCGATCAGACCAGCCTAGGGTAATTCTGGATTAGAGGACAGGACTAGGGGTCAAACAGCGGTCACAGACTGCACTGTGAAGGTAGAGGAGGCCAAAGGTGGGGATTGGACTGGCATGCAGGATAAGAGGGGAATGACAAATGGCTGTCAGACAAATGGCACTTAGACAGGAAAGTGTGGGCAGACTGGTAAGAGAACAACTGGATTGGGAGTAAGATAACAGCTGTTGTGGGTATGAATATGTTTCCACCTAAATGTGCAGATTTTAAGATAATGTAGGTGTGTTTGCATCAGTAGTGTTATCTAAGTCATGTTAAACTTGCAGTACCAAACATTGGGTTGCCTCTTGTTTCACCTGCTTGATGATACATCATGCCTACATATCAAGGTGTTAATACAAAATGTGTAAATAGGGCAGAGTTCAGGGATGGTGAAACCTGTTTTCTGCTGTGATAAGCTAGTAATCAGTGTGGATAAGGGGCCTCACTTGTGTGACTTGGGTTACGTGTGGGCTCTGATCTCACTGCGGGTAGTCTTTGTGCATAGTTGGATATTAAACTTTTTTAACACTAATTTATGGTGTTCAGAGACTTATACCAGTAATCTAACAAGCATAATGTAGATGTATTAATCTACTTGTTAATAATTAAGTCAGTTAAACTTTCAGTATCTTACACTTGCTCTTTTAATATTTTTAAGATATTTAAATTATTATAAGTTTTTCACCATAGGTATTTGTTCAGACATGTTTAGTATTCTTTTTTTTGTCTTTTTTTTAGTATTCTTTTAAATATATAAAAAAATAAATCCCCTGAAAAATAAAGCATTTGTATAAAATGAGCAGGGAGTAGGATTTAGAAACATTACTTTTTTCTTTTTCGAGTAAAATAGAGGCAAGTACATTAAAAGAAATTAATGGAAGAATAGTTGACTATAATTTTAAAAGTGTGCAGGGGTTGATGGTCATGAGCAATACCTTTAGAGATATAGAGGGGAAAATGTTGTCTAAGGTTGGACACCGAGAAGAAGAAGAAGGGCGAGGCACAGGATCATGAGTAAACAAGAGAACAATGTTAATGAGAGAAAGAGGACAGTGGAAGGTTTGTGGAAACTGGAGCACAGAGTTTTGATGTTCCAAAAGCTGGATATAGGAAGGGGAAAGTAGAAGGGAGGGCTGAAATATGAGTTTAACAATATTTTAAATAAGGAAAGAGGAAACATTTGAACGTGAATAAGTAGGAAGCATATTATATATATATAAACATCTTACTTAACGTTAGATCTCTGTTGGAGCCTCTGTCTGCGGCCATACATATCTTTCTTTCACTTTCTGCCAAAGTGTACTGTAAAAATCCAAAATATATTATGCTCTTGGTTTCAACTTCTGGTTCAGACAAAATAACTTAACTAACTAACTGAATACACAAGTAAAAAAAGCAAAATTGTGAAACAAAGTTTCCACAAACTAAATTTAACACCTAATTTATTTTAAGACATAAATAAAATCAGATAATAGCTTCTGATTATTAATTACATTTCCATATTTGTAAAAACAATTGGGAAACAAACCCATTTTCTGATTATGGTTTGTCATTTCAAAACAGAAATGTGTTGGCTGCAATGTACATGGTCTTGGTAATTAATAAAAATCTCTGAGAAACATCTTTGTGACTCAGCCTTATGTTGAGCATGAATTCTACAAAAATATGTTTGCACACTCCTACATTTTACCAAACAGTATCTTTTTTGTACACATTTTCCATTGTGCCAAATAATTTGGACTGTTGTTTTTTGTTCAGGGTCATCAGGTATACAGACAAGAGGTGTTGCCCTCTCAACCCCTGAAGGGCAAGAAGGTTCCCTGCACCACCGCCAGCAGCACCATCACCAACCTTCTCTGTTTAACTCCCATGGCTCTGCCTCCTCTTCATGCCTCTCTCCCTCTCAGGACTGTTGCCTGGATGCCTCCTTGCCCCATCACACGCACCGGGTCCAGCCATCTAAACATAGTCTTCACCATGTCAACAAAATTTTACGTGCCAAAAAGCTGCAGAGACAGGCTCGCACAGGTAACAATGTGGTAAAAAAGAGGGGCCCTGGACGTCCCAGGAAACACCCGTTACCTTCTCCGCCGCCATCGCCACCTCCTGCTCTTGAGTTGAATCAGTTCGGACATAGAGAGAGAGGCGGAGAACTACCAGTAGGGGGTAGGGGGTGGGAGGGAGATACTGTGACAGATGCTATTGAGTCAGTAGTTCAGGGCCAGCACAGGAATGGTCAGAAGAGGAAGCACTGGGATGGAGATGCTAAAGAGCAAGAAGAGGAGGAAGAAGAGGATGGGGAAGTAGAAGAGACTGAAGAACGATTGCCGGACAGAGAGGAGAACCTGGGCAACTTGGTGGCAAGGTCCAGAACTGGGACAGGCAGAAGTTGGCTTACCCAGGATGAGCTCCAACACTTTCGTGGGTAAGAAAACATTCACCACATTGTCACGTTACCAACTTTACCAACGAGTCTCAGCTGAAAGTACTGTTATCAGTATTTAGTGCTAGTGCACTGAATCACAGCTCAATTTTTAGGTCAATGGAAACTGTCCCCAGGGAGCAAGCACCACCCATGCCTATACCCACCCAACGGGAGAAGCGAGCAGCCAGACCTCCAAAGAAAAAGTTTCAGAAAGCGGGGCTTTATTCTGATGTGTACAAGACTGAAGAGTGAGTTCCAAAAAAATCTTAAAGTAATATTTACTTATATTTTACCTACAAGCATACAATTTATCTACGCTGCTTATTAACTGTTTTTACATTTTACTATTTCTCCTCATGTAGCCCCCGAAGTCAGCTTCTGCAACTAAAGAAAGAGAAACTAGAATACATACCTGGGGAGCATGAGTATGGATTGTTTCCAGCTCCTATACATGTTGGTGGGTCTCATATTGGATCGCCTTTATGTATTTATTTGTATATTAAATTAATGAAACACACAACCCCAGACAATATACGGAAGACAAAATATTAAATATGGAACATTTACAAAAGAACATGGATGTGTGGGTGTGATGTGCGTGTGTCACGGCATGTGTTGTGTGGGTCTGTTCTGTGGGTGTGTTCAACTCTGTTCAGTCAGTTTATTAAGATCCTTATTTTATTTTTTATTATTATTGTCACTCCCTAAATTTCCCCTTCCGTTTTTTTTTCAGGGAAGTATCTGAGACAGAAGCGTATTGATTTCCAGTTGCCTTATGACATCTTATGGCTGTGGAAACATGACCAGGTGATCAGTCATATGGAGCATTATATGTTTTTTGGGTTTTGTATGTGAAAGACTGATGGGTAGTTTCAAAAGTTACACCCTGAGTAAAGGGCCCATACTTTTTGTTTCTGTTATTAAACCTTTGTGTTTACCATTGGGTTTTGTGTTTCAGCTTCACAAGAGGCCTGATGTTCCCCTTTACAAAAAGATCAGATCAAGTGAGTGTCCCACTTTGTTTCAGTGATGTTGCCAAATTAAAATGTTAAGCCTGATCTATTTATTTGCTACCACTACCATGTTACACTTTGAGACACAGAGATAGTTCTTTATTGGTTTTTCTTGGATGCTTTGTTATCAGTTTAACATAATGGTTGCAAAACAAGAAATAAAGATACGCTGGTCACAATTTTTAAGTATCAACAACTTTACATGTAAAATGGCAATCTTCTCTTTTTGTCACAGATGTCTATGTAGACGTGAAGCCTCTCTCTGGTTATGAAACAACTACATGCAACTGTAGACCTCCTGACAGCTCGAATGAAAAGGGCTGCCTGGATGAGTGCCTGAATAGGTACAGACATTGAGTTTTATATCTTTGTTCACTTATGGTGTTATTTAGGAATAAAATTACCATAAACGTGGCTCATTTTATATTTTTGCTTTTGCCTTTGTTTTCCAGGATGAGCTTTGCTGAGTGCTCACCCAGCACCTGCCCCTGTGGTGATCAGTGTGACAACCAGCACATCCAGAGACATGACTGGGTGCAGTGTCTGGAAAGATTCCGTGCTGAGGGCAAGGGCTGGGGCATCCGCACCAAAGAGCCTCTCCGCTCTGGACAATTTATCATCGAGTATCTGGGAGAAGTGGTCAGTGAACAGGAGTTTAGGTAAGAAATTCTTGTTGGCTGGTAACTGATTGGAGAAGTTTATTCGAACATTCAGCTTTTACCTGTTGCACTTCTTTAGTTAGGACTTAACGTTGTTCGACACAAATTGATGAAAATCTTTCTTTAATCTTGCGCTTTAAATTTCCTACCATGTTTTAGGAGCCGTATGATGGAGCAGTACTTCTCCCACAGTGGCCAGTACTGCTTGAACTTGGATAGCGGTATGGTGATTGACAGCTACCGAATGGGCAATGAAGCACGCTTCATAAACCACAGCTGCGAACCCAACTGCGAGATGCAGAAGTGGTGGGTGTCATGGCAGATTTAAATCAGTTTCCTGCTAATGTCCTTGTGATGCTTTTGGGTTCCTACCAAAACCCAGATTTGGCTAAGCCGTTTCAGGTGCGAGCATAAGCAGTTGCCACAAGTTGTTACTAATGGATAATTGAACCCGAACTGGTGTAAGCTACACTTGTTTGATTTTGTTGACAAGAAAACATGATGAATTTACTCGCACTATGTAAATAGCAATGTTAACTTTTATTAGGATTAGTGTAACAATAGAATTTACCATTTAAGGATTGCTAGCTACATCTGTAGCACCAGAGTATATTAAAGAGGACATAGAGTTTTAAACAAATGGAAGCTGGGATTGTTGTTAGATTGTTATAAGATGAGAATAGGACAGTCTAGTTGGAAAAAAGTTCCAGCTTCATAATTAAATATAATAATTAAATAAACAATTAAATAATTAAATATTTTGTCATTTAAATATTTCTTAACAAACTCAAAAATAGACTGGCCTATTACCTTTACCTAACTGCTACCCATTTGTGTGCAAGATGAGTTAGGTAAAATTTTTAATGTCTTATACTGTGAGAGGCAAACTGACCATAGACAGAAACATAAAATAGACACAGATATTCAGCATAGATGTGATATTTTGGTACGGTATGATTCAAACAGGAATCTGCCAGAAAACACTTTGGCTACACCTATATTATTACAGAGAAGCAGTTACACTATGAATAAACACAATTTAGAGTGAATCTTCTTATACTTATACTACTATTTGGAATGGTGTGATTTGTTGTTTTTTTTTGTTTTGTTTTTTACTGCTACACCCTTTTACTGTCTGTGGGTAGGGAGTCACAAGAAATGTCAGGCCCTAGCTGGTCCTTAGTGAAAATCTTACACAAACTCCCATGTAGCAGGTGCACTTCATTGTACTGAGAATGCTCAGCCTCAAAACCCCAACCTTATTAGTGTGGTTGTGTGGTGGTAATCTGATGAGATCACCTCAGTCACTCTCTGCCAGGGTTCAGAGGCCTAAATGGCTCAAAGGCCTTGCACCAAGCCAAAAGAGTTCACTGGTTTCCTAAGGGATCATTCTCACAGCATGGTTAAATCCACTGCAACTGGAGACCTGGCTGAGCTGGCCTACATGTGCTACTAAAGGAAACCTACTTGCTTTTTCTTAAGTTGTGATATGGCTTTACATTATCAGTCTGCAAGATTAATTGCCGAAATATACCCCTCAGAAGATTTGATTGTGGATGGATTAAGACCACAGACAAGCGTCGTCATATTGTACACCCTCCTCTTCAGTACAGCCAGCTGTTTATGTGCACTGGACTCTGTGTGTGTATGTGTGTAATGTTGAATAGTTGGACAAAAAAAAAGACAAGAATGAAGGATTTTCATCACAAAGCCTGACGAGTCATCCATCTTGTCACGGAAGAGAGATTACATACAGCCAGGCCTTAGATACAGCTGTAGTACCTGAAGACAATGTGCTGAAGCAGCTTTTTAGCCCCGTTGAAGGAATAAATTATCAAGTGGCTGGCAAACAGAATAGTGCGCTTTATTCTTAGAAGAATAGTGAAAAGCTTTAGCACTGCTCTGTTAAGAGAGGATAAAAATGGGGATTACGTGTTAAATGTCACTTCGAGCAAATGAAAACCGGGACAGTCCTCTTTATGTTCCCATTTTAAAATGCCTTTCATGTAATTGTCTCTCTAACATCAATATTTAAACATTAGGTTTGAAGTCTAGAGAGGACATAACCAGAGTATGACTGTGTTATTTTTCTCTTAGGTCTGTGAATGGGGTGTATAGAATTGGCCTCTTTGCTCTGAAGGAGATCACTAGTGGTACTGAGCTTACCTATGACTACAACTTCCACTCGTTCAATACAGAGGAGCAGGTGAAGCACCATTAAACATTTTGACTTCCTTGTGGAATAACACTTTTTTCAGAGATGCCATTGCAGCTGCTTCTATTTAACAAGACCCCTTCTCTTTTGAATCTCATGGCTTTTTTGTACTTTATTTTTATGTACTTTGTAGCAAGTGTGTAAGTGTGGTTCAGAGAGCTGCAGGGGCATCATCGGAGGGAAAAGCCAGCGTATTAATGGTCTTCCCGGAAAGACAGGAGGGACTCGGAGGCTGGGACGACTCAAGGAGAAGAGAAAGTCCAAACACCAACTCAAGAAAAGAGTGAGTGATGAAAAGCAAAATTTTATTGCAAAATTCAAGGAAATATAGACAGAGTTCATAGTGGTTTGTTCTGATTTATATTTATACTGTACCTGTATAAATACTAAACAATTTTGATTAAAATGTAAAAACTATATGCCATAGTTATTTGTTAATTTTGCTGGTTTAATAAAAGATTTGTAGGGTCTAGTAGGGTCTTGGCAAATATCAGGTGCAGTCTTCACGTAGGGCATGTTGTTTGTTTCTCAAAGGTACTATAAGTGGGCCACAAGCTCTTTAAGAAAGGAAGCCAGAATACCTTAAATGTTAAAAGTTTGAATTAGGCTAAATTGTGTGGTCTAAAATTGAACAGTTTGTCATGTTACATTTGAAATTTTAAGTGTCAAAGTTGCTAAATTTTATTGAACCTGGCATTAAAAATAGAAGTAACATGTTCTTAGGTTAAGTATTGTTTCCAGTTAAGATCCAAACCATGGTTTATCCCTAATTTATTTATTTTCAGGAGGAAGAGTCGAGTGACAGCAGCAAATTCTACCCTCATCTCATGAAGCCCATGTCCAACAGAGAGAGGTAAAACTCTCAGAAACTCTCAGACAACATATAAGAGAAACAGAATAGAATAGAATAATTATATCCAGCCATCATTTGTTGTAAGTAAAAAATCATTCATATATGTTGGATAAATTTGATGGTCATACCTTTCACTTAGGCATGATGCGTTGATAATGATAAGTTCCATCGGTGAAGTTAGAGAGTCAACAAGATAGTTGCTTTGATTAAATCAATAAATTTGTTTATATCTGAAAAAGATTCGAAGGTGTCCATATTTGTTTCAATGTAGGAATCACTTCTTTATGAAATCTCTGTCCCTGTTCAGATCTACCTATCTTCAAATACTACCTTAAATCTTCTTTGTATGCAAGATGGCAAGAACTCAACTTTGCAATATATTGCAGCCAGGGAGGACAGTGTTTAAAACTGTATTTTTGCTTGTTAATTGCCCACCACCCTTGTACACTAATTTTAATAATGATGTTGGTACCCCGAGAACTCTTAATTTCCCTTGAGTCTAGGGCAAATAACAGATTTAAAGATCTGTTTGTTCAATTGAATAATTGCAGATCTAGCCATTCTGAGTCAATATCAATCCACTTAGCTATGTAACAAAGCTGTGCAGCCTGTTAGTAGAGTCTAACATTTAACATGGGTAAACCTTCTTTCTCCACAGGCATCTGCAACTTTTTAATTGATGCTTCAAATGAATGTTTACTCAGAACAAAGCTCATTTGAAGTAATGTGAGGTGTTATTTGATGTTGGGTCAAGCAGACGATATCACACTCCTGTACTGTCTCTCAATCATCAGGAACTTTGTGTTAAAGCACCGAGTATTTCTCCTGAGGAACTGGGAGAAGATGAGAGAGAAACAAGAGATGCTGAAAAGAGAGGGTGTGAGAGAGAGGGATGCTGGCAGCCTGTCCATGTATACACGCTGGGGAGGAGTAATCCGTGATGATGGCAACATTAAATCCGGTGAGTGTTTAAAGGTGTGAGGAGAAAGTAATATTTAGACAAAGCAAGGAGAAATGTTTAGAAGAACCAATGGCTAGAGTTTAAATTTGCAAACATAAATGAGGTGGCACTGCTGCACACAAGTTGCTGAGGATGTACTTCACAAGTAAGTTATCTTAAAAGTTCAGTTGTCTTAAAGAACTTGATGTGTAATGCTTATCCCTGTTTTCCAGATGTGTTCCTGACACAGTTCTCGGCTCTGCAGACGTCACGGTCGGTTCGCACACGAAGACTCGCTGCTGCTGAGGAAAACACAGAAGTCACTCGTACTGCTCGTCTTGCACACATCTTCAAAGAGATTTGCGACATGATCACCAGCTACAAAGGTTAGGTTCTTTACGGCGCAACATACACAAATGTCTTTTTTCTTGCTCTAAATTAAGTTTCATATTTGTTTGATTTGTTGATCTCTGGTATGCAAAAAACCCATTCATATATTTACCATCAAGAACAACAGATGTTTTTTCTCTTAAATTGAATCAAGTAATGATCATTTTAGTCAGGTTCCAGACAGTTTTTTTTTTTTTTATCTTAACATTCCTAAGATCCAGCAATAGAAATACAAGACAGCTGTGTAATCATATAAGCATATAGTTAAACTGTTAAGCTAGTTAAAATTTGATTTAGGTGAGTTTTGGCTAAATGTGTAAATGGAAGACAAATTTAATGTTGTAGGAATTGAAAATAGCATAGCAGTTATTTAGTTATTGCTGCTTTTAATCACATTAGTTTCATATTGTTGCTCAAAAGTTTGTTAAACCTTAAGAAATCTCACCTAAAACAGGATCATGTTTTCCTAATACTACAGAAATGGAACAAACCAAGACCAGAATTTACATTTTTGTATTTAGTTACGCCGGAAAATGATCCAGCCCCACGTATTTTATTTGTGCGTGGCATAGTATGCAAAGCCTAATGATTATCTATTTAATTCAAAGTGAAATTTAAGTAACCTGATTCAGTTGATGGGATGGCAATCAGCTTTATGTATGGGAGGCCCTGCCTTTTTAAAAGAACAGATATCTGGGTCCTTACTATCAAAGTCCGATCTTGACTACACCATTTTTAGAAGTGTCATGGCTTAAACAAATGAGATTTCTGAGACCTTAGAATAAGGCTCACCAGGCAGAAAAGGATTCAGGTTTTTTTGGAATGACCCCCTGAAAGTCCTGACAACAATTGTATAAGAATTATGTGAAAGGACCCAAGCAGGCAGTTCAGTTGGCAAGAGTGTCAGCCTAGAATATTATAAACAGTTAGCGGAAATAAAGATAATCAAATCATGTCAAGATTGTTGTCATTATTATAAATTCTAGGCTGACCTGATAAGCCTAACACATCTATCGATGCCTCTTTATAAGTATTGAATAATAAAAGGTCTATAATTGAAAGAAATTGCATGCTTTTATCTTACTACAGATTCATCTGGCCAGACACTTGCTGCTCCACTGGTAAACCTTCCATCTCGGAAGAGGTGAGATACAAGCCCGCATGTTGACTACTTCATTCGCAATGTTTTACTGTTTTCAACACAGAAGAGTGACCGTGTTATCTTGTCAATCAGTGTACAACACCCACATAGTGTAACAGTTTATCTTCTACCTCACATTTCAGCCGTGACAGCCTGTGCTTTGATTCTTGTCCAGTATTGACAGTAATCACTGTGTCAGACAATACCAACTTTTTTTTCCTTTAGCTACATGTTACGGACAATTTCATGAACTGGTCTGATTATATGTCTTCCGCTGGGCTGTTGTATAAATCTGCAGAATTGTTGATGCTTAGATGTATTTCATTTTGAAATTAATGTTGTTTGTTTGACAAAAACATGACTTAATGCTGCTGTTTTGGTGTGCAATCAGGAACAGCCAGTACTATGAGAAGGTGTCTGACCCCCTGGACTTGAGCACCATTGAGAAGCAAATCCTAACTGGCCACTACAAGACTGTTGAAGCATTTGACACAGACATGCTCAAAGTATTTCGCAATGCTGAGGTAGGCAGATGTCCCATGAGTTTGTACCATTAATAATTCCCTTTTGATTAAAATGAAAACTACACTAAGACATTTTTATTTGTTTCTCTAAAAATGTCCACCCCTCATCCTGATATCAGCCACAGTTGCTTCCTCCTTTTGTGATATGACATAAATTGTAGTTGCTGTGGTGTTTATGTTTAACTAGTTAGCAGCATTAAGCCCTACAAGTATCCCCTTGATAGTTCCTGCCTGAGCATAAATGGGATATAACTACATTTAGACCCAGATCCTTCGATTCAAAACACAGGTTTACACAGGTACATTGATAGAGTTCCTCAAAAGGTTAAGTACTTTGGGTCCACGGTTCAAAGAATGGAGATTGTGGAAAAGAGGTGAAGAGGCAAGTGCAAGCAGGTTGGAACGGGTGGAGAAAAGTGTCAGGTGTTATGTGATAAAACAGTATCACCAGAATGATAGGAAAAGTGTTCAAGACGGTGGTGAGACCAGCGATGTTGTTCGGCTTAGAGACAGTGGCAGTGAAGAAAAGACAAAATGAAGAGCTGGAGGTAGCAGAGCTTAAGATGTTGAGGTTCTCTTTGGGAGTGATGAGGATGGACAGGATCAGGACTGAGTACATCAGAGGGACAGCTCATGTTAGATGTTTTGGAGATAAAGTCAGAGAGGACAGATTGAGGTGGTTTGGACATGTTCAGAGGAGAAACTGTGAATATATCGGTAGAAGGATGCTGAGGTTGAAGCTGCCAGGCAGGAGGTCTAGAGGAAGACCAAAGAGGAGATTTATGGATGTAGTGAGAGAGGACATGACGTTAGTTGGTTTGAGAGAAGAGGATGCAGAGAACAGGGTTATATGGAGGCAGATGATTCACTGTGGCGACCCCTGAAAGGGAACAGCCGAAAGGAAAAGAAGAAGAAGAAACTCAGTCAGTGTTAAAGATCTGTCCATTTATAACAGGAATCTTTAGAAAGGCCTGTATAATGGTTTAGTTAGGCCCAAGGCTGCTACAGAATCCAGTCTTTATTACTAGAAACACAGATTTTAAGAGCCCAATCAACAACAAAATATCATTAAATCTGGTAACTTGCAGCTCCAGCATTTTCTTACTCCTACTCAGTCATTGCTTTCTTTTCTTCATGCACAAACATCTCCCAAAAGGGATATAACTTCACAACTGCTGATCCTCTGTGCACACGTTGCAGGTCCTTTAGTTGTACATCTGTTTGGTGTAGCAGTTTAGACAAGTGCCACTTGAAACCTCTCAGAGGAGCTTACTCCTCATTCAGAGAAGTTTGAAGTGGATGTCTAAATTTGATTCACGCTTTGGTGCCAGTGCCCTTTTTGGCAGACTGACAAAAGCAAGAGGCTTGTTGTTTATTGTTAAACTGAGAAAGGTGGGATGTTAGCAGCTGCAAAGTTAGTTTTTAGTACATCTTTTTGTGCTATTAACCTTGTTCTGCAGTAAATTGCTGCAGAACAAGGGTGACTGATTGACAGTTTAATTTGTGCATTCTGCTACCTTAAGTTATGTATTATGCAATCTCTTCTTGTAAGGTTTTTTCATTGTCCCGTGGATCAAAAGATTCTGTTATTAACAGATTTACTAAGAGGATCTCAATTTATGGTAAACAAATAAAGCATCAGTGTTTACGACTCTATTGTTTCCCACTAGAAATATTATGGCAGGAAATCGTCAGTAGGCAGGGATGTGTGCCGATTGCGAAAAGCCTACTACAGCGCTCGCCATGAAGCTGCTGTCCAGATTGATGAGATTGTGGGAGAGACAGCCAGTGAAGCTGACAGCTCAGATTCACTGGAGCGGGACCATGGCCACCACCACCATGGAGGGAGCGGGCTGGGGTCCCACGACAAGGATGACGATGTCATCCGTTGCATCTGTGGCATGTACGAAGATGAAGGCCTGATGATCCAGTGTGAAAAGTGCATGGTAAGATACAGTGTCAAATACATCTATGGCTGATGGGCCACAGCGGTTTTAGTGACAGAGAACTTCCCTAATGAAGGAGTACTTTGCCAAGGAAAGCACACTGCATAGTCGGTCCATATATGTTTTTAGACAAAGAAAACAATGAAGGTTACAAATGTTGATTAAGTCTTTTAAACGTTAGACCTAGTCATTGCCAGCCCTAGTAGTCACCTAGTAGTCAAACTAGTCACCTATATGAATGGAATGCAATTCTATTTATATAATTTAATAATTGTGAGTGGAATTCTAGGTGTGGCAGCACTTTGACTGTATGCGCCTGGAGACTGAAGTGGAGCACTACCTGTGTGAGCAATGTGATCCCCGGCCTATTGACAGGGTATGTCTATCCCATTAAAACTGCCATTAATGCCTATTTTATTGTTGTTCCTTACTCAACTGAATTTGCCTTAAACTTTTTGTGTGTTGTCAATGCAGGAGGTTCCCATGATACCACAGCCCAGCTATGCACAGGCTGGCTCTGTCTATTACATCTGCCTGCTTAGAGATGACCTTTTACTTCACCAAGGTATAAAAAGAGCAGAAACCAGAAGTCAAGTGCTTATAAATGCTTGTAAAGTTAAACTTTTTCATTTCAGAGCAATCTTGCAGTTCTTCTTTTTGCTGAACTCTGCCAACTACTCTTTTACTAGTGGTTTAGTTGCAGCAGAACACACTCAAATAATGGGAGTTTTCAGATGTTAAACAAGCAGAAACACTGATTTGTAGTGTTAAGTTACTCGTTAAGCTACGTTTTTACGGGTCAGGTCAGGTTCACTTCAGGTTAGTTCATGCTATTTCAAAGTCAAAACTTTTTTTGGCTATGCATGTTGCTAAAATCTTTAATTTTGTGATCTTGTTGCCCTTAAACTGAGAGCCTATACAGTCATGTAAGTCTAGTGTTAATTAGTCAGTTTGTTGTAAAATGTATACACTGTAGACAAGTGACCTGGCTGTGTGGTTTGTTGTGTTCAGGTGACTGTGTGTATCTGATGAGAGACAGCAGACGCACACCTGAGGGCCAGCCTGTCAGACAGTCTTACCGTCTACTGTCTCACATAAATCGTGGCAAACTCGACATCTTTAGAATTGAGAAACTCTGGAAAAATGAGAAGTAAGTTCATTGAATGAATGGTGCACTAAAGGTATGCGTTGTGAAAGCATAGGTAAAATTGTAGTTACTGCTTGTGATTATTAAATGCTCATAAAGTTGGGTAATTTGCTGGACTTTTTGTCACCACGTGAAAGGGGTGAAAGGTTTGCCTTCGGCCACCACTACTTCCGTCCTCATGAGACACATCATTCTCCATCACGGCGGTTTTACCAGAATGAGTTATTCCGCATGCCGCTCTATGAGATCATCCCCCTGGAAGCAGTGGTGGGAACCTGCTGTGTCCTCGATCTCTACACATACTGCAAGGGTGAGGGGGCAAACAAATATACAAACCTGTAAATGCTGTTTTGAATTACCAGTATGTATTTGGATTTTCTTTTCTCATTTTGAATGAGCCATTTTTAACAACTGCTGAGGTAACCTTGTTGTAAGTCTAGTTCTCTACTGCATAACTGTAAAAGATGCAGATGTGCTTGTCTGGTCCCACATGTGAAGTTAGGCACACTTTAACTAATACCTGAACAAATATACAAGCATTTGTCTTTTCAGTATACTTTAACAACATACTTTGCAGCAGATCCTGGCTAAAACAGTGCTTGCCTTTATACAGGACGGCCGAAAGGTGTGAAAGAGCAGGATGTGTACATCTGTGATTACCGCTTGGACAAGTCGGCTCACCTGTTCTATAAGATCCATCGTAACCGCTACCCTGTCTGCACCAAGCCATATGCCTTCAACCATTTCCCCAAGAGACTCACGCCCAAAAGAGACTTCTCGGTGAGAGTAATAGGTGTTGTGACAGGGTTGAACTGCCACACAGGAATCTATTCTTGATTTACAAGTACTGAAAGATATTTTAAGATTGGAGATAATATAACAGCCCAAGGCACATTTTGTTTTGGCACCTCATCTTGCTCAAGAGCCGCCTGCCTCACAGTTGCAGGTGAAAGTGGGCCAAACCAGAAAAAAATGAGAAAAACCGCCATTTATTATTGTTACTAATCCAAACCACATGGTTGCCTGCAGGTAACCACATCCAAAAGCCACATTTAAACAATAATTCTGTCACTGGTGTTAGCATTTGATTACATATATTTATTTAAAATCGTAAGTATTACAGACCTGAAGAGAAATTATAGCTTTTCATGCTACTTTAATTAAATACTTACACTGTAAGGCTTTATGCAAACCAACAAATTATTAACGTTTGGTTTTTTTTCTAGCCTCATTATGTTCCTGACAACTACAAGAGAAATGGGGGCCGCTCAGCCTGGAAGAGTGAACAACCAAAAGGAGCTGAAGGCTGTGAGGATGACGGGTCTTCCTGCGAACGTGTTGATGACTTCCCACCTGGGGTGGAAGATGGAAGAGGGGTGGAGGATGACATGGACATGGCTCCAGAGGATCCTGAACTTCTTTCAGTGAAGTCCAGAAAAGCAGAGGGGGAAGGTGAAGGAGACGAGGAGGAAGATGAGGAGGAAGAGGAAGGGCACAGGACTGGGGACCACAAGCAACTGGAGGATGGTTCCACTGAGAGGATAGGAGAGATGCTTGAACTCCCATCTTCCTCAGCCTCCTCACCATTACACCACCCAGCACTGGGTAGAAGGGAGGTTCAGAGAGACCGCCTCAACAAAATTCTGCTGGATCTACTGCACAGAACTCCCAGCAAGAATGGTGAGGGACTGGGAACAAAGGAGGGGGGTAGGTTAACAACTGAATGAGGGTATAATTTTTGGATCACCTATCATGCAACATATACTGTAAACATAATGGATGCTATTTGTGAATGGATAAACTTTGGGCAAGAAACTGTTCTGTAGAAGATGGTCTACTTAGCCTTGTTTGATTAACATTTCTACAATAACCCTATCCCCAGTTTTAGCTGAGCCTCTTTTAAAACAAAACCATATATGACTCTTTTTTTTTTTTTACTTAAAGCATCTGTAACTTACAAGACCTTTGTTTACATTTTCCTTTTCTGTTCATAATACTCTGTGTCAGCTGTTTCTGTCTAAGTTCCTCATTCCCCTTTCTCTCTCTGTGTTGTTTACCAGCCATAGATGTCACTTATCTCCTGGAGGAGGGTGCAGGGCGTCGGCTACGGAGACGGACACTTGGATTTGGTGATTTTGTGGGGAGGAAATAACATTGCTATGTGCCTGTCAAGCACACTGCCTTTTACCTTTGTGAGGCAGAAAATGGAGCGACAGCAAAAGGGAAATGAGCATTGTAGGTTATCCAACCATTAAAGACCACAATGCATCCCTGGGGGCCTCTTCCAGTTTACCTCTTCCAAGCCTATCTCAACTCTGAGAGGGTGGAGGGGGATTGGAAGCGCTGACTCCATGACAATTTCAGCATTTCAAGAGTTCTCAAGGAACATGAGGAGAGAGCTGACTTCTTGCTTATTTAAGTAGTTCGATGCAAAGAACAGTTTTTTAAACGAACATAGCAGAATTAACCCATGCACTTAAATGCATTGAACATTACAAACATGGGTAGATGAATTCCACTAGCAAACATCAAAAACATCCAAGTGGTACTGAATAGGGATAGATAGAGGGGAGGGATGGCTAGTTGTTTCAGTCAGTGGGGATTTAAATGCTGGAGAATTGTTCTCCCTAGTGGGGCTTAGCTGCAATGACAAAATGTAACAAATGAGACAAGATCTGCGCTGGGACTGTGGAGGAAAATGGCATAGAGGACATGTAAGTTGAGCAGTTTGCTCAGATGCTGCTCATGAGAAAGAGAGAACAAGGGCGGTGAACTGCACTTTTGGTACCATGGATATTGTGAAGCTCTGTGTAATGTATCTATAATGAAAACACACTAACACTCTCACAGTATTGGACGATGCAGTCTGGAAAAAATCAAGTTTAAAAATTCTATTATCTTTTACCTGTTATACTGTAGTAACTCATTTAGGAACAGAGGAAGCCGGGTGTGTGTTTGTTTTTAGAGTAATGGGAGGGGAGGGAAGTTTGAGTGTGTGCTTTTGTCAGTTAAAGTGTCTTGCCGAGGTTTTCATTTTTTATTTTCTCTCGAGGCAGTCAGTTTTGCCCCTCTTTTAACATGTAGTAACACAATTCACCAGCTTAACTAAATCAGGCGTACAGGTGGGACACTGGCTTTAACTGTAACGCCTTACACAGCCGTGCTCACAGACTGCCTTGCGTGCAAGTGTGTGCATTGAGTGTACACTTATTGTGTGTCTGTACTCTGCCAGATTTCTTAGAGATATACCTTTTTAAAAAAAAATGGAAAAAAAAATTAAGGGCTTGATGGCAATTAACAGTTTTAAGAAAACTATGGAAACCAATACTTAACATGAAATGTATCACGATGGTCATATTTTCTTAATATTCTCTGAGATGGGTGGTGTGGTGTATACTGTATATTGGGAAGGGAAGGGCCTTAAGATCATTTTTTTTGGTTGTTTTTAGATTATGTTTCTGGTTGCCATGGAGAATGTTTTAAAAAGAAATTGTGATATTTGATGAGATTTCTTTTCCCCCCAAATGCCTCTGCTAATAAAGGGACAGCCTGCAATGTCCCATAGCGTTAAACTGACAGAAGTGACAAGAATGAGACACTGACAGAGGGAGGGAGAGAGATGGGGGATGGGAAGCTGTACAGTGCCAAGTTATGTAAATATACACACTTTACATTGAGAAGTGTCTCCAAAAGCAATATCTTAAAAATGGATTTGTTTATTATTGTACTGTACAGGACTCAGCCCTAAATGTACTATGATTATTATAATTACGATAATATAATTTCTTCCGTTTGTATTACTATAATGAAGACACTTAAGCTTGGAGAAAATGATTTTTTTAATATCCAGAAAATCTCATTGCAACTGTCCTGATGACATAAAACTAAGCTGAGTTTTCATTGCCTATAAATGAAATTCATCTATGTACTGCATGAGCGAGAAGAATGTCTAACACACAGAAGGCATTGGGATATGACCGTGACACAGCAATGACGCCTTTGTCACTGAATATTGTTAATAATATTAGTTTTAAGGAGAAATGTACTCCTTGTTTTTTGCTGCAAAGTGTTGAACACTAAAAAAACAAACCAACATAAAAATGTTATGATATTTTTAAATGCTGGCAGAAACAAATGTAAAGCTGTCAGCCCAATATCATATTTTTGTTTTTCTTTCAAATAGGAAATGGTTATGTTTTGTGATAGCAGTCATTGTATGATGCTTGTACTTGTATTTGTGTGTTTTGTGTGATTTGTTTAGTTATTTTTAGACAATCACAAAATAAGATGCAAACATTGTAAATGGCAGACCGGTGGACATTTTGTGATGTGTACAGTTTGTCAGAATACTTCTTCCACTCGTTAAAAGTTTGTAATTATGATTCTTAAGTCATGAAGAATGCTGTTGGTTTTTACTTTTGTTTTATATTTGTTTTTGTTTGTTTTTTAATAAAAAGCACTACATTATTGTAAATACACTTGATGGTGTTGTACTTTGAATGCTGCAAAGATAGTTTTTAGAAATATACCTAGATCATAGCCAATTAGTGATCTCTGCATTTCGTTTGCTGCAGTACAAATACCGTTAACACAATTTATTACTCTTTGAATATTTAGCTTTGCATTAGGGGAAAATAGTATAAAGTAGAAGCTGAATGTGAGTAAGTTACAGTATACAGTTTATATTTTCATACTGTGTCCTGGTGATTGATACTCTGGCTACTCTGTTGAGAGTTCAGACATGGGAATGAAAACTATTTCAACTGTGATAAAAGGTGTTAACTTGTCCCACTATCCTCACCCAGCTATTGTGACTACTTTCATTAAAGTCAAATATTGACATACAATCTAAATGTTGCATCACGTGAGCAACGGCATACGGTTATATTAATGATATTCAGGACGAATGGGACTGCGTGTTTTTTCTTTTTGCCTCACTCTTTTGCCACGTCTTTTAAAACTCCCGCGATAATACAGGAGCGACGTAACTGCCGATGCGCCGTCTCTTCGGTATTTCAAACATCCACATAAACCACTTAACTGACGTTACTGATATGAAATTACCGAAACATACTACTAACGATTATCTTCAATCAATCAAATTAATTTCATTGATTCAAAAAAAAAAAAAAAAAAAAAAAAACTAAATCGATAACTTTGCCTCAAGTCTCGCGTGGAAGAAAAAGCAACGAGTCACGGTTGGCATAGTAACACCAGACGCTCAAATTGGTTTTGTTTTTTATAGCAGTGTTAGCCGATGTACTTCGTAATTTGACACAACGTCTAAGAAGATGTCTAAGAAGAGGAACACAAAAGAACAGAAAACAGACAAGTTACAATCTGAGGAAGAGGCCTCGAAAACTTTAGGTAAGACACCAGCATGATAAACAACGTTAAGGTCAACTTTGACTAACAGCGCCTTATTGATTAGCTGTCACTGATGGATCAGCTTTTTCAATTCGTGTCATTGCGTTTTTTTTTTATAATTAAATCCAATGAGGCATTGCCAATAATAATATTACGTTTTATTACTTTAAACTATTATTATGCGTACAACTTGCTCTTTACAGGGATTTTAGAGTGTTAAAACCTAATTTTTTGAGATTTAAAGAATTTATTAATTCCGAAAGGAAATCGCTTTGCTTTATAATAGCTGATCTCTGTTGAAGGAAATGTAAGTAAAATTTAGTTGACAGTATCAACACAAAGTAAAAGTAGTAAAAATAAAAGGGCATACAAAATGTCCCACTTTAGAATAATGTACAGAATGAATGCTTCCTTTATCGCGTTAATTTTTCAAGTAGTAAAGGTAGTGTGTTTTTTTTTTATTACTTTACATACTAAGTATCGTATCTATTTTTTCTCTGGCAAGTATCAAGTAATAACCTATAATATGATAGCATGTAGTAATTTATTTAATTCGTAAATGCCCCTTTTGCCCTTTTTAAAAATATAGATGTTTAATACAAAAAACTGAGAAAGTACATTATTGTCAGCATTTTGTTTTAGCCATTTGACTAAAGCTAATATTTTCCTCAGTTGTATAATGTATATGCCAGGGATCACTAACCATTTAGTCACAAGTATGATGAAGTCGATAAGCTAAACCTTTGTAGCTTACAATAACTGGCTACTAAAATACAAAACACTCAGTTCTTAACTCTGGTCTTTCTGTTGTTTGTAGGACAGACTCTAAATGAAACATTGCCTTCTCCGACCTTTGGTAAGAAATATTATCAAGCTGTCTTTAGGAACATCTTAGATTTAGATGGTTGATGTTTTAAATCCACAATCCTACAGATGAGTATCAATGCTCAGGAAATGTGGAGATTGACTTTCCTGGCCTTTGTGTGCTTCTGGACATAAAGGATATCCCACCTGTCAGCACCAAGAATCCAGTCTCCTACGCCACTGAAAACACTGTACAGGGAGAGGATGCAGGTAGTTGTGGTTTAACCAGATTTGCACCAAATTTCAAAACTTTTCTTTTTAAATCATAGTTCACTTCAGTGAATTATTTGCAAGGATGATAAGAGAATTGAGCATTGAGCAAATGAGCATGGAAGAGAATAATATTACATTAATTGCTAGGAACATTTGTTACACCGGAAATATTATTTATTATACTCTATACAGATGATAATAGATAATTCTGAATTTATAGTCATTGTCTTTCTTATAAAAACAGTTTCAGTCCTTTAATATAATCATTGTATATTCAGCGGACAATCACAGCCAGTCTCACATTGCTGCCTCCAAGACATGCCTCAAAGTGGATCTGGAGAATGAAAACCCACTTAGTGCCACGAGCATGAAGATTTCTGGTAAGAACAAAACACCATGGAGAAATGTTGTAATCATACTTCGCTTTGGTTTGACATTTAAATTGTGGAGGTTTTTAATGCTCATTTGAGTTTCTGAACAGTCTACAGTGCAACCTACAGTGCTCCCTGTAGACAATGTCATAAAGTAATACAATATGTTTTTTCTAAAATATACACAGGATGGAAGGTAGATGAGAAAATTGCCAGAGTGCTACAGAAGATGCTTCCTTCCTTGAGCCAGCTACAGATCCTTCAGTGAGTAATGAGCTTCTGGGGAGAGGTACATTCAACAGGCAAAGAAGACAGAGCTGTCACAGTTTTGCTGTTGTTTGTTTGCGTAATGTCTAACAGGTTTTGGCAGGCAAGACTGACAGATCAAATGGTTATCTCCCTCATGAGCACAATTTCTCTATGCTCCAACCTCAGGTGAGTGAAATCTACTGTGAGGTTGTGTGGAGCCCTACTTCACAGTAAGTTATATTTAGTCTTGGTTGAAGAATGGAAAACTAAATTAAACAGAAAACACAGAGGGATGCAAATTCATACCCTCCGCTTTGCTTTTTGTTAGAGTTGTGGCAATAGAAGGCAATCCTCTTCCAAAACAGAGCTACCACCTTCTTCTCTCTGAGGATAGCACGTAAGTTATTAGAAGGTTACAGATCTCATGTAGAAGTACACCTTGTTCAAATAAACCTTGATTTGCATTCACACACAAATATAGACACAAACATGATGCATGTTGTGTGTTACTTTGCCCAAGCATCTCTCACTTGTCCCTGAGAAACAACTGGATAGGAGATGAGGGTGCCTGTCTGATTGGGTCGGCTCTCTCAACAACCAGATCTTCTAACAAGAATCTTTTGTTTCTCAATTTGGCTTTCAATTCTATCGGGGATGCAGGTGCTGCACATATTGCACAGGTAAAACCCAGACTTTATATTCTCCCTTATATGCAATTATCATGATGATTGAGGTGTTGTTTTCATCCTGTTTTGTCTCTCAGGGCCTGCGGTTGAATCGTGCCTTGCTTTTTCTCTCACTGTCCAACAATAAGATTGGAGACGTAGGAGCGTCTCATCTGGCTGCGGTATCCATTTACATTTAGGGTTTTGACATGAGAGATAATGCAGTTAAATCAGTGGTTAAATAAGCCTCCACTGCTCACCAATTCCATTTTCAGATCCTTGGTGTGTTTGCTTTAACTCATGAAGAAGTTGTGGAGAGGAGGAAGCTGCTTCTGGAAAAAGCACAGTCTGTAAGTGAGGAAGAGTCTTAAGATTAAGTCCAAAATTCATGTTACGTTCTGTTTTGACCTATCACTGGACTCTGCAGGTCTTTCCTTCATAAATGTGCTGGACTCACCTGTCATTAGCACAAGTAAAACCACTATGCATTGTAGCCCTAACCAACCATACATTTAAACTCTTATAAAAACAAAGAGTAAAACCTAAGCAGGTTGACCCAGCCTCATTTCTACTTCATATCTGCTTAGGCTTAGTTGTCATGGAAAGTCTAACTGGATTGATAGGCAGTTTCATCTGGGTGCCACTGCCCACTCAGTTGTCAACTATCCATTAATCCTACTAGTAGTTGCTAGTTATACCAGAAAATAACCACTATCTGATTTAATTGAGTTAAATATATACTTGAATTCTGTCCTCAGTACAGTGGAGATACTTGAAAGAATGTCCCGCTCAGGTTAAGCTACAGTAGCCGGTTCAACCGGCTTGTAGCAACTTCATCTAAGTGCCAAGCTCTGCCCAATTGTCCTATCACCATTACTTCTACTAATCCTTTTAATACCTACTACTTAGCAAATCCACTGAATCAATACCTGTCTTATTACGGAAAGCAACATGGTGTCAAACAGACTTCACCCCTCTAAAAGTGCAGGCAAATCCAAGCAGGCATCAGAAGGGCATCTTCCCATTTTATTCGGCCCACAACACACAGAAGGCTCAACAGTAGCCACACAAGCTGCTCAACACGTTGTTATCACCAGCTGCTCAACCCAGCAAACAACAGCCAAGTGTCCACCCTTTTCTACCATGTCTTTGCATGTAAAGCATCCAAACTTACTAGCATGCTAAGGTAGCTGGCATACTAGCAGCAACCCCATAATGTGTGATCTACAATGTTCACTCCACCTGGACAGTCCACCAAACAGCCCAGCCAAGCCTTGGGAGGCCTCACAGTTCACACTACATGTTCAGCAATTGCCTTTCTTTTTTCCCAGTCACTTACCTTTTGTGTAACCCATATGGGCTTAGGTTGGGTCCTCTTTAAATCCTGTTCATTTAACAGGGATCAGACTGATCTGCCAACAAAACATCCACTGGAGCTAAAGTTTCCAACCACACTCCTCTATCCCTCCTGCCAACTTTTCTTACCTAAGGCTTTAGTTCTCATACATTGTTTCATCCCCTATCAGCTTCACAAAATACACAACCTGCTGTGTTTGTTGACCACAAACTAAGATCTGATCTTAAATCAGTGGTAACTAGATCTCTTAAGAGTCTATTAGTAGTTCTCCTAAATAGTTTGTCATTTGCATGTCCTTCCCTGTGTTCCCCCCTGCCCTGCATTATGCCTGTTTCTTCTTTAGTTGTTGGCTCACCCATACAAACACAATCCCATGTTGTTTCCTTATTGTATCTCATTTGTTACCATCTAAGCACTTATGTGTTACACCTTACGAGAATGACACCCACACTAGTGTAAAACTGTTTCATGCTAAACATTAAAGCATACACAAGTACAAGGACACACGTGAAGCAACTTTATATAAATATTTTTATTCCTATATGGAGACTATATTTTGGGAAAAAGCCCATCAAAATGGTTTACAGTGACATCTTTGGATCCATTAGATGTCACTGTGGACATTACTGTCACTTTGGATCCATTACCATAACATAGTTGAGTTTTTGATACAATTGTCACTGCTTTAAGTGAAAAAGTATATTTCCATTTAAAATGGCTTACTATACATTCAAGGACAGAACAGAAAAAAAGCATTTATCAAGCTAGCTAACATTAAGAGTGAGTGACAAAATACTGCATATTTTCTTGCTGTTTTATTTGTAATTTGTCAAAAACATTTTAACTACTCTTTATAAATCTGCAGCCATCTCTAAGAGTTGATTCGGACCGAACATCTGTATCCAGCAGCACTTTACAAAGCATCAGTAAGGGGGAGAGCAAAGGCACCTCCAAAAAAAAGGTACATGCCAAAGGTGTTAAACTGACTTCAAGAGTCCATCTGTAGTCTATTGCCAGTATATATGTATGTTTTTTGTAAATGTTATACTATGGATTCTTACAGGAAGCATCAAAAAAAGATGAGAAAGCAGCTGCCCCTAAAGAGAACTCCAAGCTCACCAAGAAATGTAATGGCTTCTGCCACAGATAAACACTGACATGGGGGGTGTTAATCTCTTCACGATTTTTTATGGTCTCTCTCAATTTTCACTAGCATCTGAAGTGAAGGTGCCTCAGAGCAAAGGTAGCAAGCCCGGTGGCAAAGACAAACAACAACAGGCACAAGTGGTACCAGAAAAATACTTTTTCTATCATTATAACACATGGAAGTAAACCTGCATGACACAGTGTATATTTTTAATAACTTAGTTTGTTTTACATTTTTCTGCAGGATAACTCAAGTACTGCATTGAGTGAGGTTTGTTTCATGCACTTTGCTGTCAATTTAAACACACAGTTTCCTGTCTTGCAAAGGTTTACTTCTCTCCTTCTCTACCAGCAATTAGAGACAGTGGATATAGTGAACCCCCTGCTGGACCAATTGCTGCAGTACAAGGACGGACAGCTCTTTCTGCCTGGAAACACGACTCTCACTTCCCTCAACCTGGCAGGTCACTGACCGTGGTTTATTCCCCACACTACACAGTGAACTCAGTTTAGAAACCATTTTACATCTCGGTATTGCCAGCACAGCTAATTTGATAGCATGAATATTTAAACTGTAATTAATATTAAATATTGAATATTATTATCCTTTTAGGACAGATGATGTTCTTTTTATGTCACAATCACAAAAATTTTAAAAATAATTAGTTTATCTTTTGTTTAAAAAATTTAAAATTAAAATCACAGGTTTATTATTTACATGTCACATTAGGTTGCTGCTTCACCAGGGCTCTGCACACAATAAATAATGAGACCCTAAAGATTTATATTTTTTATTAACAGTGCTATTTTTGTGTTTGTGTAGGAAACAGAATAACAGAGAAATCAGTGCCTCTTTTCCTGGCATCACTTGAGATGCAGGGTGAGGAAAGAGGACTCTTGCGTCTTTGTCTGGAGGTGCGTTGACTCAGGACCACACTGTGTATATTGGGCACTCTGTATACTCTTTACTTAATGACCAAAATGACTGATTTATATCAGCTAAAAAAGAAACATAATTATTGAGTTATTTGCTGATAATGGGGAACAATGCTTTGTTGACCATTTTCTTCTGATATTTTATCTATAGATAAATTTAGATTTAATGCCAATATAATTTCTGTCCCACTTAACTATATTTCTTTCTCTTCATACTAGCTCGTTGTTCTGTAATGCTGTTTTATGTTACTTCCACTGTCTAAAAATATGTCAATATGTTTAACAAACTGAATTATTTTGGTCGACATATTTAGACTTCCAGTGTATCAGTGATTTACTATAAATCATCGTTTGCTGCTGTTTAAAGTGTTAGCAGTTGAAGAGAATCATAAGTATGATTTGTGTGATCATTTCTGTCTTTCTCAGAGAAACCGCTTCCCACTAAATTGTGAATCCTATGTTAAGATAAAGGAGTTGATGGCGCTCACAGATCACCTTGAAAAAAATATTTCCGAGCAGACAGAAGAGGAGGGACAGGGAGCATAGTGCCGAGAAGATTGTTGTTTGTGTTTTTACATGAAAATGCAAATAAGAAATAACAAATTTAAGACCTAACAGTAACAGTAATATAAGTGTAGTACATACTGTATAAAAGGCACTGGCTGAACATAAGGATAATGTTACAGATAAAAATCCAGATGCTTTGCCCAGGAAAGTTAATCAGAATCCTGTTTATAGGATCCATTTTACTGCTTTGTTTTGCCCATGTATAGAATTTACAAGGACAAAGGCAGGACAGCCAAATACCCTGTACATTGTATAGATGAACCACTGTTATCATATTTCACAGTTATCAACCAGTGCGACAGACATAATTCCCTGATTTATCTGCAGACATCACCAGCATTTTTTAATCTAGCTGTTGTGTTATTGTGTGGTTAAAGGATAACTGTTATTTCTTATGTACTAATACAGTTTTCTTGCAGCACAAAGGGAGCTCAGAAACGTACTTTGAACTTATTTCGTGATGTCTGTCATTTCCTCTAATATGTATCTTTATGTAATTATGTTTGTTATTCCTTCTTTCTGCTGCACTTATTATTTTTTGGCGAAAAAGATTTTGATCTGAACAAATAACCTGATTAAAAAAAGTTTATAAATAACTATGGATTTTTCCCCCGTTTGTTACATTGGAGTTGAGCTACGAAGAGGTTATTTCATTATCTTAGTGTAGTAATAAGAGAGAACTAAAAATCCAAACCTTTCATTATGTGGTTGTTCATTTTTACATATGTAATACTTAGGACAGGTGGTTAGTTGCTTGAGGACCTTAATCAAAAAAATTCAAATAAATGCATACAGTCTAATAATTGAGAGCGTAACAATACATTTTGTCCTTTGGGACGGCCATAACAAAACTGTGTTATAAGTAGCCTATAATATTATAGTATTTATTTTTCTAATGTATTTTCCTATTTGCAGTATATATATGAAAGACAATGTATATGCAAAATCAGCACTGTTTTGGCCTCTCTACACAAAATGAATGATGTTCCCTCCCCTACGACTCCACAGCCCATTTTGACCTTAATATTAAAAACATAGTAGAATTATCACCATTTGGACAGTTTCAACCTAAAAAATAAACAAATATAACCATGTAAAAGTAAAATTCATGGCAGAGCCCCTGTCTTGGATGTAAATTGCACTAGTGTACTTAATGTTGTGCTGACCGGTGTATGTAGACACCTGCCTGACCTCACCAACATGGCCGACATGTCTTGTAAAATTCGTCACATCCTGCCCGTGCTAAAAGGAACTATCGATATGAACCCATCGCTTCCGGTAATGCCTCCTTTTCGGCAGCGGCTATTTCCTCGCCAACATGCCAGTGAGTATTCAGAGGCCTTTTCAAATGTACATTTTCACAGTTTAGTCGAGTCTTGCGGAGGCAGTAGACACATATACATTTACCTAAGAAAGTAGCGACTCGATTGGTGTCGTTTTTAGACTCTTTCGCTGAGTTTTTATCTCAGTTTGACAAATAATTCTAAACATTTGAGCGCATTGCGAGCGCGTTGAGACACAAGATGGCTGCGCGCACACCGCAAACATGGAGCCAGTTAGACGGAGGGGTTGGATAAAGATGAAATCTTAACAGCAGTTAATCAGCAGTTGTCGTTTTTACTTGATTGGTGTTATTGTTTTCTTTGCAAATAGTACTTCACGCCCAAGATTTGAAGAAGCACTAACGGTTGACGATAATGCGTAGCTGTCGTTACCTAACCCAAGAATTGTAGGCCATCGAGGAGCCTTTCCGTAGCTGCTTTACGTATTTCTAAGCAAAACAATGCTAATTAATCAATCCAATCAAAGTTGAACAATTAAATTACCGCAATCAATCGTTTTATTTAGTTTAACGCGCAATCTCCAAATGTTAGTTATAACTGTTGAGTGTTTGTATTTTTTGATTTGGTACAGTTTCCTTTTGTTCACTTCTCTCATTAATATTGCAGCTTGCAAAAGACTTGTTGCACCCATCCCCTGAGGAGGAGAAGAAGAGGCACAAGAAGAAGCGCCTTGTTCAGAGTCCAAACTCTTACTTTATGGATGTCAAATGTCCAGGTACAGGGTTTCAACATGCAGATACACTTGATTAGAACTGTTACATGGCCATAGCTGGAGGATATTGATTCGGTGATACATGATGTCTTGTCTTTTCCAGGATGCTACAAGATCACGACAGTGTTCAGCCACGCTCAGACAGTTGTTCTGTGTGTGGGCTGTTCAACAGTCCTGTGTCAGCCCACCGGAGGCAAAGCACGTCTCACAGAGGGTCAGTATTACTCTGCAGTGTACACATCCAGTAAAACAGGAGTTGAATTTAAGTCATGTTTAATTTTGGAGCCCAGCACTATAAAATCGACAATAGCCTGGATCTGCTCTCACTTGATGGCAGACTTCCTAGATCAGAGGTCATGTGACAACTTCCATGTTACTGACACCCCTTTTTTAATCTGATACAACAGTTGAGTTTATCAAAGTATAATGTCCAGCAGGAACAGTAGTTTATGCTAGAATAAATATTTTTGGTCCTTCCAAGCCCATAACAATAATTTCTATGATACACTTAATCAAACATAAAATGGGGTTTTATAACAGTGCCAGAAAATGAAAAGATATATTAATATGTTATATCGTAAAGACAAAAACTAGATGTGCCATTTATTACCGTTTATTTTAGTAGAATTAATGTTTCTTAACTTGGTGTGGATAGGTGGTGTCGGAACCTCCGTTGAACCATAACAAAACAGTACAGAGACACTTGCCCCTCTACAGTTTTGAGCAAGTGTTACCCTTTTAACTGCTCAGAATGTCAGTGATTTCTGTTTTGATTCGTACATTTTGCAGCATTATTCTAATTTCAAAAGGGGGAGCTGGGTGGAGCTAATTGGACTGATTCAAAATCTCATTCTAGTGCTAGCTTATATTGCAAATTGTACATTTATTTTTTTATTTATTTACCTGAAGTCAACACTTCAACTTATGCTCTACTGTAGCTAGCAGTAGTCGGAGTGCTTGCTACAGACACAAAGATTGAAATGTATTTAAAAAAATAAAATAAAATCAGTACTACAGTAACTCCTTTTAAATTGTCTATTTCACAGCTCAGAAGAGACAAGGTTTTTTTTTGTTTCTAAAAAAATTAACTAAATTCTCAGCAAGAGGCTGACTCATAAAAAGCAAATTCTACCATCTTTCACTGAAAACTTTCAGTAATTGGTGTAAAACAGAATGGAGCTGCTAGTGTGAGGTAGTTTATTTTACTTTTTGTGATTGTAGTACTCTTTGCAGTTTGCTGGTTTCACTAATGTGTAAAACTAGTTGCCCTGGGAAATCCTGATTTAGGTGACCTTAAGCTTTGCATTGCATTAAATATCAACCAATATATAAGCCAGGACACAGTTGCAGTATTTTACAGTTTTGAGTCAGAACAGTATATTGTGACTCACATTAACCCACAGTAGTATCTAGTACTTTAGCATAACTTAAAGGTTTACGCCGCACTGCTAAGTGATTGGACTTCCTTGATCGTGGTCTTCCATTCTCATTCCAGTGCAATATCAACCTCAGTTTGCAGAAGGGTTGAGCTAGACTACTGGCTCCCCCCTTTCGAAGGCTGAGAACAAACCTTTACTCTAAGGCTGCAATATGGTACAGGTCTGGTGTTAGTGGTTGATGTAGCTTAACCTTCATGATTAAATAGTTTTCTTGTCGAATCTGCAGTGTTTGAGCCTGTTAAAATTGTAACTCTTGTATCAGCACTGTGATGCACAATAGCAGTGTGCACCGCCTGCAGGATTTCTGTGCTCAGAGGCTTTTGTCAGCAGTGCTCTGATTATCATTGTCTCCTGGCAGGGTGCTCATTCAGGAGGAAGCAACACTAGCTGTTCTCCCCGGAGCTGAAGGGGAGAGGAGGGGATGGACCGGTTGATATCAGCGTCTTCATTCGCCTCTCTGAAGAAAGGTTGGACGGCAGATGGATTTCTATTTTGATGTCGACAGCTGTTGCTGTAACTCCACCCTCCAACCCTTTCTCTCGTAATAAAATATTGTTTTGGCTAAAGCAGTGTTTTTACTGTGGTTATTTTGTTCTTATAAGGAAAGGATTTTCATTTTTTTGAGCAAGGGCGTGGTAGAAATTTGGTACAGAAGCAGTAGTTCTAACTTTTTTTTAAAAATCTGATCTTCAGCCACACAATACCAAACTATCCAAATATGTTAATTACATAATATTGGAAATGCAGTTCTTAGGATAAAGCTAAAAAACTATATGGTGTGGTATATTTTTGTCTTATATATTAACGGGCTGTAATGGGTAATTTTTAAAACGTATTTTTAAACTGCAGGCTTTTATTCAGGGTCTAAAATGTCAAACCAGTGAAATGTGCATCATAATGCTCACGGCATTGTCTGGGAGATCATAAACTAGATTCAGAAAGAGTGCTCGGAAGAAGGGAAACTAATTCTCACACCAAAATTAACTTAAGTTTTTTTCCCCCCATAAATAAACCTTATTTATTAAAATTACACCAATGTTTTTTTTTTCTATTGAAAAAGTTCAAATGTTTTTCAATATTTACATGCTCATTGCCTAAGACAAGTCTCCTACTTTAACCCCTTCTATACACATTTTCCCTGTGTGTTTGGTTGAAGAAAGAGCCTGTACATCAGACTCCTTGGTTAAGTGTTCAAAATACATGCAACATATACATGCAACATCTTGAACCATGTTCAGATTTTACAGTAAGATCAGAGACTCTTCCTTCGTAGTGTCAACATCTGCACAAACATTCTAATGAGAAAACAGGACAACATAGTAAAGTAAGCACAGCATGTTTGGATGGGGACTTTTATTTATTGGTCAGAAAAGTTGCAGACTATTAATAATTTTTATATTTTTTTCTTGTCTCTAGGAAAGATGCAAAAAGTTCTTCATAAGAATCAGGAATAAGTTCTACAATTTAGTATTTCTGCTAAAACCTAATTTGGATACAATTTTTGTACAGCTTCCATCTTGCCTAAATACCTCACTGTGTACACTGCAAGAAAAATGTCCCAACTTGATCATTTTAGCTGCACTGACAGCAGATAAATCCCTTTGGGAGTATTTTGAGAAGCACTGAGTTCTCCATTACCTTCCTCAGCTTCCCTCTATCTGTCACTCACACTAGCAGCCTCTGTCTTCACCTCCCTCTCCCTGAGCAGGTGACGGATGGAGGAGTTCTGTGTGGACAAGGTGCTGGAAAGGAGGGGCATCAGGCTCCTGAATCCCTCCCTCAACTCCTCCACATTCTTCTCCAAGCTGTGGATGTGTTTGTCCAGCTCCGCCCTGCAGCCCTGCACCTCAGCCAGCACATCATACATCAGGTTCTGCATCTGCATTGGGTGGGAAAGAAAAGGAACCAGGAAACATTCGATGACATCTGGGGTTTTCACAGGGTGGCATATAAAGTGATGCATCCTTGTAGCTCTCCCACCTTGCAGAGATCAACTAATGTGTTCCCCTGATCTGCAAGTATCCTCTTCTCCATTTTTACACGACGTAGCCTGAAGACAAGACGATTTAGTTTTAGGTGCTACAGATGTTTACTATGACATTACTTTTAGAGATGTTACGAGAAGAGTAATTTACAGGTTCACTTCACTCAGGTGACCAGAAAGCATCCCATTAACATATAGTAGTAGGCTTTAAAGCAACAACTGTAGATTATACAGTTAACAGGATGATTTGATTTGATTTTTTTATGCCATTTTAAATTTTTGACCAAGAGAAACTCATTTCCACCATGTTAATGCAAGTTACTGGATAATGGTTGAAATGGCTAAATCTAATGAAACATCAGAGCAGCAATGTTAGAGCCCTAAGACAGAATAGTCCATTTTACAGCAATATCTAAACTCTGTTAACATTAGACACCAGGAGGTACCAAGAAGTTATAACAGAGCAGTAGAATAATGCTACTTTTAAAAATATAACAATAGGTCATAGTTATTTGGATTACCCATAAGTGGCACCACTGGGATTTGTTCACATCACTCCAAATCATAATTCAAATATCAATGAGACAGAAAATAGGTAGGAGAGAATTTGTGGTGTACTTAAAAAGCAAAAGAGTTTAATGGTTAGTTTAATTGCTGCTGTTCCAGGATGTAAAACAAATGCCGATTAAAAACAAGTGCACTACACATCGATCAATAAAGAAAATAACGTGAAAAAGTTATTTTCCCTTGTAGTGTGACTGTGGGTGATAAGAGTCTTACTGGTGGATGGCCAGAAGCAGTTTCCTCTGGTGCATGCGGACTCTGGTGTGGTCTCTTTCTCTTGACAGCTTAGTGTGCTTGTAGATAAGCCAAGTCTCTCTCAGCACATTTGCTGCAGCAATTTTTATCTGGAGGAAATATGGTAGAAAATCACTCGGGAAAGTTATTTTATGTTTATGCACATAACCTCATAGGGCTGTAATTTACTGCACATGCTGAATAACACCCACATAATGTAAACAGCAAAGGGTTCCACAATCATTTTTCTCATACTCGACTTTCAAACATGCTCATCGCGGGAAATTATTCTGCTGTTTTCCAGTGCAAGTTCTCTAGTTTTTGGCTTTGTCTACGTTAATGGAAACAAGCTGATTTCTACCGAAGACAGATAAACATATTTCACCCAATGTTTTAGTTCAGGTGTTATCTGATGTCAGGTTTCAATATAAGGCGACTTCAGTTGTTTGTTTTACATAGACACACAAACATCTGTTGATATGTGACATCTAAAGTGTGTTGAGAATGAATGTAACATGCAGCAACACCAAGAGTATTCACCCTCTTGGAGATGTGGGAGTCCATCATGAAGTTGTGAACATGTTTCTCTGCTCTGGTCAACTCCAGCTTTCTAGCAACTACTGCCACCACGAGGACAGTGCAGCCCGCTCCCTGTGAGGGTCAGGATGAAGGGGTCGAGATTGTGATGTGCAATCTGAAAACAATGTGGTGTCATTTTTGCCTTCAGGGACAACTCAGTACACTCTGCGCTTACCATTATCCCAACGAGGAGGCAGATGCTGCGTCCACAGTAGGTGTGAGGCACCACATCTCCATAACCGATGGACAAGAAAGTGACAGAAACCATCCACAAGGCCTCCATGTAGTTACTGCTGAGGTCTCTGTAGTTGTGGTGTCTGAGGGAATTAAACGGACACATATTTCTTCTCTGGCATTGTGTAAGTAGTGTAGAGCTGGTTTATAAATACTGCAGATCTATTCGTACATTTGAACTATTTATGGTCTTAAATGCCGCTTTACTCCATTTATCTGACTGTTGTGGATAAGTACTTCTGTTTTACAAGGGTTTTCTTACACTAGTCCAGATATAATGCAGCAGAGTGAAAACTGCATTTGCTGCTTGCAGTAAAAAGACATTTTGAATTGTGTTGGATATTATTAACTATTGTTATTATACATACCTTTCACAGACATGCAAACCCCACGCTGCCACAATCCACAGAGAAACGCTGAAAACCATGAGCACAGTGCCGGGGTAGGTGTTCATTAGTGTTTTCCCCACAAACCGGGTGTTGAAGTGTATCTAAAGATCACAAAGAGAATGCAAGATGTCATAATTCTCACAGCAGGCACTTGCTTAGCCTGACTATTTAGAATAGCACCTGTCAGATCAGGTTTATATAATACAGAGGAGATGAGGGATAAGAAAAACTTGTTCTCAATCTGGCTTGATACATGGATAGTAGGTTTGGCATTGCAGAGGGGAGACAAAGGTCATTTTCGTCACTCTTAAATAGCATTAATAAAGGAGGGGATTAGCCGGGTGGATGGTATCAACTGTGGAAAGAAAGCAGACAAGCAAAGGACAGCTAGCCAGGGACATAATCGGCATGTGAAACTACTGGGGTTCATGAAAACTGTCACACCTCAAGTGTCACCTGTCTACAGACCTCACGGCCCACCTAGACATAAAACATAAAGAGATGTGCATGAAATGTTCATAGAGAAAGCCCAGCCCAAATTATTATCCAGAATATAGATGATAAATTCCCACGAGTCTTTGTCCTTGTAGCAGGTTGCTGCCCACTGCAGCGGCTTTTAAAATCATATTAAAATGAACAATGCAAAGCTTCAAAATTTATTTTTTTGTCAATTTTAACATGTCATGATGTCCTCACAGTACTACCCAGGTTAAGCCTAATTCCAGATTCTGCTGGGGAGCCCACGGGTGACCTCCCACCTTATTGAGCGCTCCGATGCTGCGGGATGCAGTGTCAGTGAAGAGGCGGCTGTGCAGCATCATGGCCCGGCCGAGCAGGTAGAGCCTCAGGAACATGGGCAGAGCCAGGACAATCTCCAGCTCCGTCTCTGACAGTGTGAGGCGAGTGGTGGTCTGCTGGAAGTACGCCATCAGACCCACCGGATAGGGATGTATGGCCACCGCTGCCAGCTCCAGGGCTATCAGAGCCAAACGGTCGCTTGTCATGGCAGTCCGCCAATCCTCTGCACCAATGTCATGAACGTAAAGCTACCAGAGAGATGGGAAAAATGTATTATAGTGAAACTGAGCATAGTCAAGAGCTAGTATAGCTAAACATAAGGGGTCTCAAGATAGAAAACACACTCAAAATGATGCTTTTGTGTTAAATATTGAACATGTTCACCTGTTTAGACCTGTAAAAAAACCTTCAAATGAAAGAAGAAAAATTACAGTAAGGCCACAACCTGTGATGAGGGCCTCATAAGTAGACCGGATAAAATGGTTGGGAACCAGTAATACACAAACTTGCGGTATATTGGTCTTTTAAAAATGAATTTAAACAACCTCGGAAAAATGTATAATAAAAAAAAAAAATTTCAGAGAATGTCACTTTGAGGAGGCCTCAGGTAAAAAAAACCCCCACTTGGATTAAATAATGAACAGATGAGTTACCTGCACCTCGCAGCAATGGTACGCTATAATGAGGCAGAGCAGGATGATTGTAGATAAACTGATGATGGACTTGAGTGCGAGGGAGTAGATGGAGCTCTGTGGGAGACAAACACACACACACACATATATGAAAAACTGTTGAAAAACATTTACAGCCCAGATGTTTTCCCAGGTTTTTATTCTGTTGTTCCTGTCCCTCTCTGACCTTGCTGTAGACGCTCCAGGAGAGCTCCGTCTCCATCACCATCATCACCACCCCAAATATTCCCACCGCCAGGGCACCGTCGTTCAGCCGCTGCCTCCTCAGAAACAGAGACCTCCTGTGTACCAGCCGCCAGCCGATGTTGTGAGTTTTCCAGTAGCGGTCTTCCTTGGTGTGGACTTGTGGACTATGCTGAAGACTGGGACTGGGGCTCGGACTGGGACCCTCTGCCCCTGGCAGCAGGCCTTTGGCCTCAGGCGGGTCTTGGCGATACTGGGATGTCTCACTGTGCGGCTGCACGTCGTCATCTTTGCTGGTGATGATGATCTCTGGGAGACTCTGGCGGTCGTACATCTCCATAGAAATGTTCCCAGACTTGCGACGACCTCTGGCCTCAGCATCCTTGATGTCTAAATGTGACCTGCAGCGGCCCTTATAGGGTGACCCACAGGGAGCAATGGGGATGTCAGTGAATGAGGTGATGTTCTCCTGCAGCCTGTGAGATGCTGTGTTTTTGGCTTTGCACTGGTGATTTCGATCCTTCTGTCCCGGATTTTGTCTGTTCCCCGCTAACCTTTTCTCACACTTCTTCTCTTTGGCTTTGGGTTTGTCTCCCCTCTTGGTGCAGCGAGGTGACGGTGCGATATAAAGGTGGCCATTGTATAAAGGTGTGGTGGCCATGGCCTGGGTTCTGTCCAGCCACACAGTGTGATCGATTGATGACTGGATCGTGTGGTGTATCCCACACTGCGGAGTGCAGGCCTGAGGTGGAACCATCCTCGGGGGGAGGAGGGGGCGCTGGTCCTCCACATCATCTCCCTCCACCACTGACAAGTTCATGGACGGCGAGTGCTCCATGGTGTGAGGGTTTAAAGGTGATGAGTCAGAGAATCTTTCAAAAGGGTTTGAGCAGAAAGAGAAAGCTGTTTGAAAGAGGTGAACGCAGCAGTGTGAAGGGAAACTCAATATTTGTAGCTGAGTCATCAGTAGAGTTCTTAAATTTCTCATACCTGTTAGGTTTGCTCATGTTCATTTTTCTTCTTAATTCTTAAATGTATTCTTTCTCTGTCAATAATATAATTTAAAAAAGATGATGTTTTATATTTTGAATAACTAAAAAAGCTACAAAACATCTTACTACAATCATATCAATAATCAGGATTAATCCAAAACTTCTCTTAGATTATAATTAGAAATAATCTTTTTTCCCCTTTTCCGGATTTCTTACCTTTCAGCAAGGATTTTCACAAGCAATCTGCTACGTTGACGTAAAAAAAAGGCCTTAACTCCTCTGGCGTAGACAACAGTTTTATGGTATTTTAGTTTTCAATCTTCTTATGGGCCTGAAGGTCACATCTGGCTGAATCACAACGAGCTCGTCCAAGTAAAATCCTGGTGCAACTTCCAAAGAAGACTCAAAAACATTGTTTTCATTAATAAAACCTAAAACATTTAAAGTCAAACACAGTAAAAACTGTTCAGGCCAATATGCTCCAGTGTTATCAGATTAAATAATTCCACTTTGCACATATGAACTTTCTGGAAATCCATTAGCAGCATCACAGAGCCCCTCCCATAGATTCAAGAACCAGTTGTGACAATAAACCAGTACATATCCATTACATTTTTGGGCATTTCCTCCCGTCTTTGGCCATGTTTCCTGCTTTACATCCGTCCGCCATCAGGGCATCTTCCTTAAAGCTGGAGGAGCTTAATGACTACAAAGACTCTAAGTTGCAGATGTTACATAGAGCAGAGGCAAAGTATGAGTCATCTGTCAGGGTTGTTTTAGCCGGGATTGGCAGATTTTCTTCTCCGTGTGTGTGTGTGTGTGTGTGTGTGTGTGTGTTGACGTGCATGTGAGGAGGTCTGCTTATGTATGTGTGCCCTGGTGTCAGAAATGAGCCTGAAATGATACCCACAGAGCCATAAATGCTATTACATCACTTTTCATTTCTATTTTCAATAAGTGGCGTCATTGTCGTGGGAAAATTCCAAATGATTTACACAAACTTTTTATTTTTAAATCAATCTAATTTTCAAATAAAATAACAGTTCTAAGTATCATTTGAGCAGATTAATATCACAGATTAATCATACTTATGAGCTTATGAAATATCAAATATATCAACGGAGAACTAAACAATATGTACGGAGCAGGGTAGAGTATTAAGCTTTAAAGTCATAACAATGACATTCCCCATCATTTATTCATCTAAATCCTTGTGACAGATGGGTCTACAGATAAAAGAGTTCGCTCCAAATGGAAAGACCCAAGGAGCAAAGGGTGGGCGGAGCACATCCGGATAGTGGCAGGATGAAGAACGGCATTATCTAATCTGAAGACAACGTGTATTTAAAGATAGCTAAAGGGACAATGAGGGTGGTGGTGGGGGGGATGTAGCTGTGCACAGGTGGGACGGCAAGAAAACACGCTGATAGTCTGATCAGTTTTTATGATTCTTACCTCCAGAGACGTCCCTCCAGATGAAGAATAGCTACATCAAACTATTGAGTTCTGCTCTGAGACTTTGCCAGATGCTGCTGTCTGGATTTTTTTTGTTTTGATATTGTGCAGACAGGGAGCTGCCAACTGTCTGTGCCACAGCACATGACTGTCAACACCGATCCCTCACGGATGGTCTCTGATAAATACAGATGGTATCTTGCATTCTCACAGAGAAATAGACTCTAAAGTATGACATTTTGTTCATTTTGCTTTTTGAAATCTAAAACAAAGACGGACTCTACTGTGGTGATAGAGTGTACAAAGGTTCTTAAAGGATGTTGTCCTTTTAATAACAAGATGCTGAAATGATAAATGCACATCTGCAAAGCTTCAAATTAATTCAAGCCTCCAGCCAAGTGCTTGTAAATCCTGGCTGCTGTAGTGGGAGTCTAAATATGTCACTTGTTCGTGCCTCTGTGGCTGGCAGCCAGCAGGTCTTCAATTAGTCTCTTCTATTGAAAATCATCCTTTGGCGACTGAAAAAGTGAAATTAACCTGGGATTTTTTTTTTTTAACCCACTAGATGCTGTGGCTGGTGAATGGCAAATCTGCATCATGCCCTGTAATTATTTTGTGGTCAGGTTCTTAATTGCTTCTGTGTGATTTGTCGGGAAACAATGGTCAAAAGAGAAACATGTCGCATTGGGATGCAACATTTGTTTGTGAATTAGTACGTTTTAAAGGTCAAACATCACAAGAGTCAGGAGTTGTAAGAACAGTTTAAACATTTTAGGAAATACACTTTCCTGGCAAGAGTTTTGTATGAATACAAAATAATGCAAAGTAGCGTTTATATAGAAACATGATGTAAATACAACATTAATATTGTATAAACCATTGTGCAGCAAACTGCACACCACTTGTTTCCAGGCTAAGATAAACATCTCCTGGCTGCAGCTTCATATTTAGTGATGTACCATCACAAGGCTACATTAACTGTCCTAAACTGTCCAAGCAGTTGAGTTACCCCATGTTTTAAAAAATAGGAAGAATGTGTTGAATAAAAAAGCTGCCGCGACTTTGTGACACTCTTTCAAAAACACTGTCCACTGTGAGTCAGGCAATGTTCCACTGGTGCAGTGCATAATTGTTAGAGCAGTCTTTAAGGACCTTATTATTTTAGTGGTTAACTTTTGTACAGCTGCTCTACCGGTCTCTGTGACAAGATATAATTGTCGATTAGAAGTGACCTCCAATTACTCAGCTTTAAGACTAAAAAAGGCCACTCTGACAAATAAAACATCACAGGCGAGTCGATGTATGTGCTGGTTTTGCCAATAAGGCCCCATTAGGTGGAGGGGACATGTCAGCTTAGGAGACGACCTAATCCAATAAGCAGAGTAATTAAAAACACACAGCGCAGAGCTGTAGTCCTGCCAGGTCAGAGCGACGGCCATCACTGCAGCTGTGCTACTAGACTCACAATCAGGAGCGATAAAATCAAAACAAACCCACAGCCAATGTGCAGAGAGTGATCTGTGGCACTATAAGCTCCACATTATTATCCACATGATGTTCATAATCCCCCATTGTCTTCGTCCATATATAATCACCATTAATATGGATTTAACCCAAACCCTGCTCACTGTTTTTACTTGTCTGCCTGTATTGTTTCCTAATTAGCCTTCTCTTTATAGCAGTGGCTCTCATCATCTTCTCATTTCATTTAAACCCGTTTCTTTTCCCTCTTTAATTACCACCATCACCTTACTTCTACCAAAAAAAAAAGAACTCCTGCCTGTGTTGCTGAGCTCCATTCAGCCTGCCGTTGGAAAACAAACCACCAGATGTCACCCACGCCTCAGTGCTTCCAATCTGTATTTTTATGAAGCGTAATGAATTTTGGTTTTGGCACGGTGTCACACTGATGCTTGGTGCAAAACAGCACAAGGAGCTGTATTTTTTTTTTCTCAAGAGATAATAGCAAAGTCAATTTTGCACACACTTAAGCATTAATATTGCAGGAGTGAAGCTGCAGCAGCAACAGGATGCTGATACTCAGATGATACATTACTGAGGCACATCGTGTGTCCTCACTCCATGCTTAGTGCAGTTTTCTCTGCTTTAACCGGTGACTTAGCCATCCTTCTTTTCGCCTCCAAGGGCCACTCTCCATCCTCTGTGTGCAGCTGAGCATGAATCTGTAGCTCGGGAGAGCTCTGGATGTGTGACAGGCTGCCTAGGAGAGGGGTAATTCCGAAGGGCAGCAGAAGTAATAGGGTAATCTATTATACAGCCCAACTCTTTCTTCCTCCTCTCTTGCTCCCCCCTCCTCCTCCTCCTCCCTCTCAGTCTTTCTCGCTGCCTCTGTCCTTGCATCAGCATTTCATGGAAACAAATGAGAAATAGAGTTTAACTATGCACATTCCTGTTGCCCTCCTGCAGAGACCAGCACTTTCTCAATTAAACTGGAGTCCATCTGCCCAGCTGATTCAAAGCTCACTCCCTGCTGAGTGGGAGAAGCTCACACACACACTCACAGACACACACTTTCCAGTCCAGCAGTGCGTGACCATAGCCAGGATAGTGTGTTGTCATGTAAACCATGCTGCAATTTATTTTGACAAATGTCTTGCTACAAATGTTAACCAGCCATGACACAGACAATAGGGAAATGTAAAGCAGATGACAGACAGGCCAAAGGTATGAAGGTTTTTAATCAGTAAGCTCTTAAACCCAAATCAATTCACTTTGTTAGGGAGACTTCTCAACGCAGACACAACTACAGTTTTTTTTAATAAAATGCCTAATTTGTGCACAGAACACAATGAGACAAAAATGGCTTCAACTGTTTTTTCTTTTCTGTATGTTACTGTGCCCACACTCATTTTCAATCAATCCTTCAATTAACCTAAAGATCCTTTAATGATCTTGTACATCATCTGTTTCTCTTGCGATTAACAAGGTCAACTGTTGATGATAGATGAATTAAAATCTGTCTTTCCCCCACCTCCTGCTCTATTTTCAAACCTTTCACCCCCATCACTGACATTTCTCTCTTGTGCTCTCCATTTTAGTCCCACCTACCAGAGAGACAGAAGGAGAGGGAATGAGAGAGAGAGAGAGAGAGAGAGAGAGAGAGAGAGAGAAAGAGAGAGACCGCTCAAAGCCACCATCTCCTCCTCCTCCTCCTCCGGCGCTCCCCTTCTCTTCCAGCACATGCTCACACACCTTCCCTCTGATGCTGACTGGAATCAGACTGGGGGATTTTCAGCAGTTTCCTGAGTGTGTCCTCCCTCTCCTCCCTCCCCTCCTCCTCATCCTCCTTCTCCTCCTCCAGCAGCATCCGGAGCTTCTCCTCTTCTGCCTCCTCTTTTCTCCTGCTTCCCACCATCAGGATGTGGCATTCGGTGGCTCTGCTCCTCTTTGGATTCTCTGCTTTGATTCACGGTGAGTCTGCCTGCCTCTGCCTCTGCTTTTCCCTGTTTCAGGAATCGGATTGCAGCAGTGGCACTTTTCTCTCAAAGTGCGATTGTATAGGAATTCAGGAACTGTTCTTGGTGTTTGACAATTGATCTGTGAAGTATACGCTGGAATGAGATTTTAAAGTAGGAACGAAAGACTCTACGATGGCAAAAGAGATAAATTCACCTGAATTTCACCTGTTTGCGTGCTTGTTTACAGCTTTCATATAATGTATTATTATTTTTCTGGTTACACATGCTGAGTTGACCTAGAGGTTGGATGTTTATATGCATCAGATATTTTTCCCGGCAGAATGACACATAGTCTGTGCAGGAAGGGCGATTACAGAAACAGTAGATATAAGAATCTGATTCTCAGCACATTTCTCTTTGCTTATTCTTTATGTCCAAACCCGTGTCTACATCAGGAGAGCTTTACCTGCAGAAAGCAGGACACAGGTCAGTTGAATTGCACATAAAGACAGGCTCTTCCACCGTGCCTTCCTGGCGTGTTGTGGACGTGTTGCTGCAGCTGAAATGACGGCGCTTCGAGCGTCAGAAGTCATAGCTGAATGTAAAGTTTGACAGTGGGTGGCAGAGCTGAGAGGAGAGCGGCTTTGCCCACAGGCAGATGTACCAGTGGTGAAAAAACAAGTGAAAGCAAACGTTTCAGCCTGTATTTCTGAAAACTGAATCATAAAGACAAAAAATATCCAACGTGTTTCCAACGAAATGACCTCACAGTGATGGCATGGCATTCTGCCACGGCCGGCATCAAGTTCTCAACACACCAATTTCCCTTAAAACGTTTAATTTCTCTGTATTGTTCTGTATAGTCTGTGTTTGCTTTCCCCAGCACTTTTTAAGACTTTATAACACCCAAGTGAAATTTTGAAAGCGAGAAATCATGTAAGCTTTAATTAGGATTTCAATTCTGCATGAGATAAATGATGAACTGAGTCCTGGGATCTCAACAAAAATTCTAAAGTAAAATTCTTACAAAAAATGAGCAATGTTATCGTGCAGAAAACAACTGACAGTTAAACCACTTGGCTCACATTTACACTCTGGCCGTCCACTTTAATCTACTTTAAGTCCATTCATTCTTCTGGAAAGTCACTAAGTGTCTAAATGCAACATTTTGTGTTTAACCTCAGCTTTTCTCACTAACCTAATAATAGACTACATTTATTAGTGCCGATTATACATTATATTTCTAATTAGATTCTATTTCTCTACACTCTGCCTCTGATTACTTTTCTCAGCCACATTTCCTTCTGTATTTTTAGCATTGATGTTAAATATTAGGAGCCGGATCCATCCTCCATGTTTCATTTGCAAAGCTTAAACCATAAAAGTCAAGATAAGTGTGACTAATGGTGATAAAAGATCAGCTTTTATTTCTGCTAATTTCATCAGGAAATCTTCCGCTTCTCCCTCTTTCCTCGCTACGTTTCTTTTTTGTCTTGTTCTTATAGGTGTATTTATAGCTATGGAAGTTCCTAGTGGCTAAATCTTCTTATTCAATCAGCAACATATTTTTATTTCTATCTCCTGCCTCCATCCCTGTCTGAATGTACTCTAATCCTAAAGTCTCATAGGATTTTTGAGGTTTTATTAGAATTTTTCCTTGGAGATTGCTGTCATCTTTATTCACTTTACAGGAAACACAGACTTAATCTGCCAATAACGACTTTAAAGGGTTTCGCAGGTGAAGACTTTGTTGGGTCTAACTATTTTTCTGTCTCCTTAGTGTCGTTGCAGGGTCCTCACCAGAGGAGCCTGCTGAAGAACCTCCTGAAGGATTACAACCGGATGGAGCGGCCAGTGGCAAATGACTCCCACCCTCTCGTTGTCACCTTTACTCTCAGTTTGATACAGATCATGGATGTGGTAGGTGTCTACAGATAATCTTATTAAGGGATGTGATGAAATATGTTTCTAAAATACAGACTTATTAGGATTTTTGATGCATGTATAAGCAAAATGGGATTTTATTTTAAATGTGAATGCAAAGTGGCATTCGACCTTCTGACTGATTTGTACAGCGATAAAGAAACAGTAAATGTTTTAATATTTCTCAGGATGAGAAGAACCAGGTGTTAACGTCTAACATGTGGCTACGAATGGTAAGAACCTTTGAGAGATTTTAAATGTTTGAAGTGATAATGAATTTGTTTTATGTGAACTAGTTTACATGTCAGTTAAGGTTATGGCACTAAAAATACAAAAATAAGATAATGCTTAAATTATATAACTATGATCTTTATGAAATGTAAGCGAATGTTAGAGAGGATCGTGGGATATAACAGATACTTTGTGTTTAAGAATTGGTTCGACCACTATCTCCAGTGGAACCAGAGTGAACATCCTGGGGTAAAAAACCTTCGCTTTACCACAGATCAGATCTGGACACCAGACATTCTGCTCTATAACAGGTAGAACACACATAAACAAGCTAAACGCCCTAACACACACGTATTATACTTCAACAAGTCGTGTCACTTCCTCTCCTGTCCTTCCTCAGTGCAGATGATGACTTCGACTCCACCTTTAAGACCAATGTTCTGGTGAACTCCAGTGGCTATGCCGTGTATCTGCCTCCAGGTGAATCTCTCCTGTGTTTCCATTCATGCTCTCACTATTGTTCGCCTCGTTCTGCCTTCATCTCCCTGCGGTGCAACAGGGGCATCTCATTCTACAGCATTTCTACAGCTCACATTAATATTTTATTAATATAAAACAGCATACTCGTAATAATTTCCCAGTGCTGTGAATAACACCTATAAATAGAAGATGCTTTCTTCCTCCGCTTACATTCTTAACCCAAACGCAACACCCGTGCAAGCATGTGAAAGCAATGAGTCCCTTGAGTTTCCACAGGTCTTTACTTGTATTTTCCCAGTGATTTCTTTAAACACCAGATTACAGCAGGGTGAGACGTAATCCCTGGTGTTATGGCAGTGGAGTTGAAATGGTCTTCTGATGTAAAAGTCAGCGAGCGTGAGCTCAGAAAGCCAGTCTATGAATTCTTTTCAGCAGCCATGTTTATTAATAGGCTGCTGCTGAAAGTATATACAGCTTTTTAAAGCTATGATGTGGAAAGAAGATAGTGTTCTGGTTTTGGTAAAAAAAAAAAAAAAAGGACAAAATAGTTACAACAACACATGATGAGAAGGAGAGCAGCAGAGATAAATGAAAAAAAAAAAGGTATTAAAACAAAAAAAGAATGACTCACAATCCAGCTTTTTAAACTCCCTCGGACAAGCCTGGTTGCCGTGCCTGAGATTTTTTCGGGCTAGTTGTAGTCAGTAAATAAAAGGCAACAGGTTTAGGTTAGGTGGCAGGCATGGAGCAGGAGATTGACACAAAGTGAATAATTCAAAGGCGGAGGATCCCAAATGTCTGCTGCATAGCATCATTTGCAGAATGTCTGGTAGCTGCAGAGGCAAAGGTGTTCTGTTGGGCTTAATGGTGTAACAGGAGATAAGGTGTAATAGGGTTTAGCTCATATCCGTTTTATGTGACATTTGCAACAAGGTAATCTTGTCTGTGGGCCTTGTTATGCCTTCTTGGGAAGCATTTTTTTTTTTTTAGAATGATGGAGGTTTATTTCGGGAGCTGTGTGTGCTATGACAGAGAGAATGTTCCAAGATGCAGAAAAAAAAATCCAGGTATCTTGTTTGAGAGTGTCGCTTCAAGGATACTAGATATCTGTGAGAGGCAGGTTTCAAACCTAAACTGTGTGTGAAGGTGCACAGAGCAGTGAACTGTAAATGCAGACAGGATTACTTTTAAGTAATCAGTGCAATTTACAGGTTAGTGCCGCAGGAGCGAATAATGGCAGTGATTATAAAGACATCGTTCCAATGAGGCAAAGGCAAGAAGTTGATGTGAATTTTAAAGAGAATGAAAATTTTCAACTGTTTCTTTGCTTGGTGTCAGTTTTGTGATCAACCTTGAAACCAGCATTCAACCTTCTTACTGTGCACCAACCTCGGCTTTCATTCCAGCCCGAAGGCTGATTTGCATGTCGGCAACATCATAATGAGTGTCTTTGAGAGCCTCACTGGCATTTTAGTTCTGTGTGCATTTGAATGTCTCAACCAGCTTGATTCATTTATTTCAGTAATTACTTTAAAGGCTGAGGTTTGCCAGCAACCTCTGCAAGGATCATTGTGAGTCTTTGTTTGGGGGTGGATACTAGTGTGCAAGTGTGTCTTCATGATTTTGTGCTTGCGTGTGCTTATGCATATGCCAGTGAGTGCATTTATTTTGCATAATAAAAGAGGTAATCTGATTAGGGCACTGTGCACAATCTTATTTTTCAGTGTCATGCACAAACAGCATTTGTTTGCAGCAGAGAATATATGAAACCTGTGAGTGACAATACTGCTGCCAAGTTTTTTTTCATATAGATATTTTTCTGGGAGGATATTTCTAATCTTTTGTTTCTCTAGCCTCCAAACTCAATGTCATAACACCAAACTCTTAATAAAAATCCTATTGCAATGTATTGTGGCACAGCATCCTCTTCACCATTTCAATATAAAAATGCAGCATGTTTCAGATTAGAAAGGATTCTTTAGAGTTGTTAGATATGAAATGAATTGATTTTTCTGACAGCAAGTTGACATTCAGGACAGGCTTTCTGCACAAGGGGTCCTTTGATACAGCTTTCCCTTGTCACTTGTGTACAGGAAACTGCTGGGGTTAATGTTATTTGGTCAGTTGACTGTGGAGCTTTAACTCTGCACTTTGTCCTTTTGTCTTCTCAGGAATCTTTATGAGCACATGCAATGTGGATGTTCGCTGGTTTCCTTTCGATATCCAGAAATGTGAGCTGAAGTTTGGCTCCTGGACGTACGATGGCTGGCTGCTCGACCTCCAAATGGCTGAAGCTGATATTTCAGGCTACATGCCCAATGGAGAGTGGGACCTTTTGGGTGAGTACAGTGAAACCTTTGCATTGCGTCCTCATCAATAAACATTCTACCATGAGAAAAAGACTAATTTTTTCTTTTACCACACTCTTCCAGGGGTTCCAGGCAGTAGAAATGAGCTCTTCTATGACTGTTGTAAGGAGCCCTATCCAGACGTTACATTTGTTGTGACAATACGGCGGCGAACACTTTACTACGCCCTGAACTTGCTCATCCCTTGTGTGCTGCTTTCTTCTATGACCCTGCTCATCTTTGTGCTTCCAGCCGACTCTGGGGAGAAGATCTCACTTGGTGAGTGGATCAAAAACCTCCTTCAGAAGATGCAGGAAACACAGTAAAATCTAGGTTCAAATGGCAACCACACTGTCTCGCTTCAACCACCAACTTCCCTATGAAATGTCTATAAACACGTCATCTTAGCTCCACAGTGAATGTATGACTGTTAACAACAAGCAACACCTCCTAGATGAAAAACAAAATAAAATTAAGTCTATGGGGAAGCACTAAAGAGGCAATGGGAGAAGGTGTGGAGCTGAAAGAGGAGGGGGATTACAGGATGAAATAGAAAGATAAGAAATGCGAAGAGCAGGAACAAAGGCAGATGGGTGTGGGAAGGTAGCGAAAAGGGAACACAGGCAGGAGAAGAATTCGAAAAAGAGGAGCGAAGACAGCACAAAAAAAGAGGGGGAGGAATGATGAAGAGGAAAAGGTGGGAGACAACCAAAGCGCACTAAAATAGACTGAGGGAGAGAAGGTGGTAGTAGTGCTAGTAAGGTGTTTGACACATCAGGAAAACAAAGAATCTAGGTTTTCTAAGCTGAATGATGAGGTCAATAAGTTGAATGAATGACCAGAAAAAAATTATTGATTAAACATTTTAAAAGCAAAAAAAAAAAAAAAAAAGGCCAAACATTCTTGGTCCCTGGCTTTTCTCATGGGAAGAAACAAAATGATGTCCTTTTCAACTGTTGGTTTACACAAACAAAGCAATTTTTGTGCTCTGTCAAATTGTAATCGCAATTTTCTGCAATTCTCAGATTTTTCTCCATTTTCTGATAAATAATAGGCCATAAAAATTTGACTAAGTGAGAAGTAAGTTAGTGGATAAGAGGCATAATGATAATAGATAATGAGAATAATCATTCGATCCCTCAGCCAACAGGAGGCCAAAGGAACTCATAGAGAGGCAGCAAAAACAGTGTCAAAGCACATCTTTAACTTCAATACCGGATGCATTATGCAGCATTTTCTCAAGACAAAAATGCCAAGACTTACACACACGGCCAATTAACCTATTGATGTAATTAGGGCTATTGAATTGATTAGAGGGAGAGAGCTTACACACTGCATTCCAGGAAAATACTCTGTCACTCTGCTTGATGGAGGAGACATTGGGACCAAGTGGCTGGACCTCCACAGTCAGAGCCGCATGCTTTTTAAAAGACACAGGTCATTTCTGAGAAAAAAAAAAAAAGCAACATAACAGAAATGTTTTTAATTTTCTTAATATTTTTAACGGGCATTCATATTTTACCCCTCTGTAATGCTTCTGAATGGGGACAGTTATGCCAAGAAGGCACTCCTTAAACTGCCTGTAGTAGAAGTGAGATAGATAATGTGGGGGTGAGTAAGTGAAGATGTAAATGAGTTTCAGCACCTGAACGCATGAAGTGTGTGTTAACAGGCACGCAGGCATCGTTTGGACAAGTAAAAAAAATTGCTGTTTGCTGTGCGGAAGTGCTTTTTGCCGTAGGCGTACAGAATGACAAAAAGTAATTCACTGTATAAGCCTCAGCGGGTCATTTACATAAATCAAATGTGATTTACACTGTGATCGTTTATCAAAATACCAAACACACTGATGCACTTTCTTACAAGAAAGCACCATGACTCATGAGTACAGGCTAAACGACTAAATGTCTCTGTTCACAGTCAGGTGCAAAAGTCAGTGCCCCCTTTATTTTAAAACAGCAGAAATAAAAAAAAATTATTTTATTTTACTATAACTTTCTTATACAAACTCATTGACAATTTTTGTTACTAATGATGCTGAAAGAACATTTATACCAGCTGAATCTACATTGTTATTGGTTCAAGGTTAAATTTGCATCAACCTACATTGCAGTTTCAGTGTATACAGATGAAAACTTAACCCTATACTAAACATAATAACAGTTCAAAATAAACTATAGTACAAATTTTATTTCATCATCAGAAGTAACAAAAATGGTCAATGGACCAAATTTTAAAATGTTTATATCCTCCTTGATACAATAAGTACATATTTTAATTTAATCTAAATAAAGAATACTATTGAATTTACTATTGAATTAATTTCCGATAAACATTTGTACTAGCTTATTGTGCATTAAATATGTTGATTAAACAAATCCTTTGTTTTAATTTTTGACATTTTAAAATAAGATGTTCCTAACTTTTGCACATGACTATATCCATCTACAGGTATCACTGTCTTGCTGTCTCTCACTGTCTTCATGTTGCTGGTCGCAGAGATCATGCCAGCCACATCTGACTCCGTCCCACTAATAGGTAGGTAACAGAGTCTATTCTTTCAAGCCGTCCACATGCTCCTTAATAAACAAGATGCTTAACTTGGCTGACATTCATTAAAAATGACAATTAAGATGTCAAATAATTCATTAGAGATAGATCCAGTGTTTGGTTTTCATTAGTCTATTAATAAGAGTGTAGAGCAGGAACTCGCTTCTGGTTGAGTCTCTAGTGAATTAAAGTGAAGTCATGTCAGATTTATTTTTATTTCAATAAAACTCAGAGTTTGCAGCCATGCCAGTGGCTCTGTGAGGATACTTAGACATAGTGGTGTTTGGTGCTAAATGCTGATGTTATGACAGCATGCTCACAATAACACTAACAAGCTAATTTGTTCTGGGTAAAATATTGTAGTTTAACCTGTTAGCGTCATTAGCTGGATAGCAATAACATGCCAAGACGAGCCAATTTTATTTATAAAGCACTTTAAAAATAAAACCAAAAACATACATATAATAACAATGCCCAAAAAAAAAAAAAGAAATTTTTTTTCTTTTAAAATTCGTCCTTTCGGCCTATCCAGTGATCTCAGGGTCGCCACAACGGATCATTGTCCGCATGTTGATTTGGCACAGTTTTTACGCCACATGCCCTTCCTGGCGCAACCCTCCCCAATTTCTACCAAGCTTGGACCAGCAATGCACAGCTGGGGAGGGAATGCCAAAAAATATATATAAATAAAAGTATAAAACAATTAAAGTAATAAAATAGTACAATCGACCACTCATCCTGGGTCAAAAGCCCTATCACTCCCTGAGCCCTAAGCTCAGGGGAGATTACCCATAAACAAAAATGAGCACACAGAAAATGATGACAAGACAAAATGAACAGCAAACCAAAAGTCATACTAAACAATCAGGTAACTGAGTCCTTGATATAGAATCAGGTACTTGCTATGCAGCAGGGCGAAACAACAAATATCTGGCAGAGAGTGGCTTTTGCTGGGGGTTTAAATAGACGGGGTGGCACAGGGGAAAACAATAAGAACTAAATGTGGTGTGTGATGTTGCTGGAATGCACAATGGGAACAGGAAATGGGGAAGAAAAGTCAGACACAGGAAGTAAAGATGAGCAAATGAAGTCCAGGTTCAGGATCATGGCAGGTGCAGCGAGTGTCAAAAAGCCGGGCCTGGATCCCCCTGTTTTAGCCCCATTTCCAAACTTCTCTTTTTCTTGAAAATTCTGGATAAAAATGTATGTGTCCAATTGAAAGAGTTTGTAGAGAAAAACAGCACTCTTCAGGTTTTCCAGCCTGACTTTAAATCTCTTCACAGCACTGAGTCGGCACTGCTGAGGGTTTTTGATGACATCCTTCTTTTATCCATAGTCTTAGCTTCACCATTCTGGTTCCTGTTAATTTCCTATTCAGATTCTTTGCTCTCGCCCTTGTTTAGTCCCTTAGTTTCTGTGTCTATGCCTGCATTAGATTCTTTTTCTTGACTTGCTTCTAGCCTTCAGTATTGTACCAGTTTGTGTCCTCCTCACTGGAGTGAATTTCTGTTAGTCTTCCCTAGTCTTTCCTTCCCCTTATTCGTTGTTTTGCACTTGTCTCCACCCGAATACCAAACCTGACAGCACCGTAGCATGTTTAGTTTCATGGGAAGACATCCTAGGCAAGGCTGCTGTTAATAACAGCAAGAACAGTAGGCTCCAGAGTAGTGGTAACTTCTTTAAAGAAATCGAGGTGGAACAGCATCAGTGGGGGAACCTTAGGGATTCAAATGTCTATTATAAAAAAGACAGTCACAGGCTCAAACTGGTGAAAAGTTATAAGCACAACAGAGAAACTGATGGGCCAGAAGCAGGTGGTAATATGAGATTCCTAACAATAATCACCCTGTTTACAAAAAAAGAGTTTTCAGCAGGCTTCCAGGGAAGGTTCCACACAAGTCCTCAGGTTATAAGGAACAACATCTATAGTGTTAAACAGAACACTTGTGACAGTTTGACAGGACATTATTGGACAGGTGTTCGCTTTTTGCCTCTTTTACAATAGCCTGATAACGACGACAGCAGTCCTGCAGCTTGTCCTTCTTCCACTTTTGTTCAGCTTTTCGGCATCATGTCTGACATCGCAAGTTGTCAGGGCTCAGCTTTAACTTAAGGCTGCCTGGATTTTAATGGAGCCACAACATCTAGTGCTTTTTGGCAGGTGGAATGAAACCTTGGAGATGAACTCGTCTGTATCAGAACACACAGGCTCAGGAGTGACAATGGTTGGATGGGAAAAAAAAGCCGAGAACTGAGTGGCAGTAAAGGCTTAAAGGTGTTACAGGACAGCGGAATGTCAAATAATTCAGGCATATGATCAGAAAACACTGCTTCACAAAACAAGGTCAAGTGTATGTCCATGCTCTTGGGTGCAATGTGCTGAAGAAAATTAAGAGTCAATAAGTCTTAAAAAGTTCTTAGACATTGGGGATCATAAATGTCTGTAAAAAAGTCTACAAAACCATCAATCTCATCTTTTAAGATGGTTTGGTTTCACACTAGTCACATAAACATTTTACCGCTCTTCCGCTGGTCTGAGACAATCTTACTTCTCAATTTAGTTTAAATTTTTGTAAGATGTTTTTTTTACAAAGGGAAAACATTGAGACAGCGTCATTACTGAGATGTACAGAAAGGAAAAATAAAGGATACAGCTCCTTTTATCTCCTGTTTTCTTCAATTTTCTCAATACACCAACTGTTGCAAGGTGGTAAAGCTACTTAATGCCAAAGATATAGCAAAAGAATTTATTTTAGCCATCTGTTCACCCTAAAATTTAGTGCGCTAAAACTGCAGCCACAGACGGATGCAAAGCCATCTTTTATAAAGACACAAATTCTGATCATTAAAAAACTTGAAGGTGGTACTTGTAGCATATATATATTTTTTTATAACGGCTACCGTATATAACTGTTTTCTGATACTTTTAGTGGAGAAAGGTTTCAAAACCTTTTCTTAATAGTGAGAGGTGATATCAAAGACTTCTGTGATCCAGGATCATTAAACAGCAGTGGCAGCAGCACAGAGAAATTCAAAGGTTCAATTTTCTAACCAATCCGAGAAAGACTATATTTTCTTTACTGGCATCTTTTTTAGCAATTTTATTGTAACTTTACAGCAATGAACATCAGATAGACAGGGCAAAACACAGTGGAGCTGGGAGAAGGGAAGCTTTTTGGCACAAAGTGGAGTGTACTGATATCATTTGATTACAAATTGTTGCACATTGTAACTTAAAGAATAACTACTCTGATGCAGTCTTAATCTGTTTTGCAAAGACAGACAGGGAGGCAGACAGTAATATTGTCCTAAGCTGGCATGAAGATCTCTAACCCATGACGTTTAATATTAAGAGAAGAATAAGAGAAAACATTCCTTTGCCTTCTCATACTTTGAAATGGCAAAAAAAATAAAAAGGAAGATTTTCGGTTTCATCAACAAAATATGTAATGCACATTTAGCTCGTACAAATGGTCCTTCATCATCAGAAGCAAGCTTCACATGCTCCTTAATAAACAAACTTTACCAGAAAAAATGACAAATAAGAAATTACCGTGTCAAATCATTATGTTTTACTCATTATAGATACATTCTGTACAGTGTTTGGCTGCCATCAAATTCAAATCGAGCTAATATTTTCTATGAAATGGTAAATCTCAGTTTCAACATCTGATATGTTGTTTATGTTGTATTGTAAATAAAATATCCATTTATGAGATTTGCAAATCTTTGCATTCTGTTTCCAATTACGTTTTTCACATCGTCCCAACTTTTTTGAATTGGGGTTGTAGTAGAATGATAGTAGTCAAGGTTGGTTGACTCTGGTTGAGCTCTGGCGATTAAAGGTAATTTTTCTTTTATCCATTGTATTATGAGGTTCATCATTAGAAGTAATGAAAATGGCCAAGAATTGTATAGAAAGAGAGTTATAGTGAAAAGATGAAAATCATATCAGTGCATAAGTTAGAAATATTCTCTAACACTTTGTACGTCCTTCCTCCAACCTCTTTGTCTACCCTCTGAGCAGTGTTTGTATCCCTTTAGGTGTCATTTTCCACGTTAACCAGATTGCTTAGTTGTCAGCCATGTAGAGCCTTCTTTAAATCTAACTACAGGTTTTTAGTGATGTAGGTGTAGGTGCTGTTCCTCTCTATATTTCTCTTTATTTGTTTTTTGTCCTTTCGGCCTACACCCATCCTGAGGCAACCCTCCCCAATTTTTACCGGGCTTGGCAGTGCACAGGGATGGGGATTGGAAAAGGGCTGTTGGGGGTTCAGTGTCTTGCCCATGGCCACTTCGACATATAGCCGGGACTGGGGATCGGACCACTGACCCTGTGGACCATATAATGCTGTGGTCCGTTTACACGCTCCTTAGAATACTGTAGGTGTAACTTTTATTCCAGTTCCCCTTCGTCAGGTCCCTGGCTGTTTGTTTTGGATTTTTATGCAGCTCTTGTCCAAGTTTCCTATTTCAGTTAGTTTTTCTCAGTCTTCCAGTTCTTCCAGACTGGTCGTCCACAGAATGGTTAGGATAACCCTAACCCTCTTCACAGTTAGTACTGGCCTCCCTAAACTCTGAAATATTCTATGTCCAATTTGTCCTGCCCAATTTAACACACCTAGTGCCCCTCATCAAGCATTAAGTGTTTAAACTTTTTTTAAGTTCAGAAATCGGATTTTACATATTAAAGTTACTCAGGGGGGATGTGAAATTTTGCACCGATATAAGTTTAATTGTTTTACTTTATAACTTCATTTTATACACTCATTGACCATTTCTTTGTCCATTAAATAATATATTGATGAAAAAAACGTCAGGGCCTGCAAACTTTTTCACTTAACTGTAGTCAAAGGAGCTTATTCCATTTATGACCTTGAAGCTCTTAAAAAAAGATTTTTTTCAAATTCACCAGTTACAAAAACCATGAATAACCCATGAAAAAGTGTTTTAGTGATTATTTTGAACCTTTTCTATCAGATTCTAGATTTGAGATTAATTAATAGGAGCCTTGAAAGTCACTGTAGCCATTAGACATGGGAAATTACACTGTATGAAAAATGACCTAAAAATGAAATATGACAATTTTATTCTCAGGTCAGTACTTTGCCAGTATAATGATAATCGTTGGGATGTCAGTCATCGCCACAGTGGTGGTTCTGCAGTATCATCATCACGATCCAAATGGAGGAAACATGCCGAAATGGGTGAGCTGACTCTATTCATCATAAGTGCATTATCACTTACACACATCATGCTTTCCAGCTTGTTAAATCTTGTAAATGGCTGCTCTCCCTATTTCACATACGATATATTCCTTTTTATTACTTCTCTCTGTCAGCGTTAATGTCACTCGTCAGCTCTACCACTTTCAATAACATTTCACCCATCTGTTAGTGCTACCTGTGCTCCACTGCCAGTTTCCTTTCTCTTTTTATTCTACCGACTTCCTCAGCTGTGACTCATCCAACAGTGTCAGTCTGCCTGAGCGTGTTCATCAAATGCTTCGCTACAGACTTCAACTGGAGTGTATTTCAAAGCACTGTGGATATGTGGGAGGATTCAGTTTGACTCATTCTCTCTTCCTATTTTTCTTGCCTTCTGTTTAATGCTAAAAAAAAAGATGCCTAAATTCTTTTTACAAAACTTTTGTTCGATTGTGAATATATCACACATTTGAAATGTGAAATATTGGAATTAAAATTTATGAAATATGAAATATGTTTGTTAAGGGATGCAGAGTGTAAGGGCCTGTTCTTGGCAAAATCAAAAATTTTCTTCATATTTCTTTTATACCAGTCCAGAAATATGATATAGGATGGAACTAGTTTGGACATTTTAAGATGTTATTTATAAGTCATTTATCTTTAGACTGCAGAGAAAATGGACAGGCCTGCATTCATTGATATACTCTATGCAGCTGGGTTGCATGAAAGTGCAGATGGTGTATATATTGACACATTGCAAGGACGTTTTGTTGATGATGGCCTTTTCCGACAGTGACACGGCCAATTAACAAGCTAATTGATGTGGTTCAGATGAGGGCATCGAACCAGCACAGTTCATAATTGCAGCCCGAGACAAAAACAACATCAACAGCAGCAACAACGTTGTTACCTGCCTAATAAATACACACTATGTGGAGCATAGCAGTCATGTGTACATTGGCTTATTACCAGACACCCATCTGGATGCTGTTTGGCCAGTATACCCTTTCATGGGACATGTAGTTTGTATCCAAGAAAGGAGTGGAGAGAAAGGATAAGTAGACAAAGAAGGAGAGAAACCCAAGAGAAGGTGAGAAAAAAGAGGAGGGGAAAAACAAGAAGAGGGACAGAAGAGGAGAGGTAGAAGAGAGGAGACACTGAAGATAAAGAAAGACAAAGAGGGCAGAGGAGAACATAAAATAGGCTAAAAGAGGTTTAAATTTCTTCTGTAAATTTGCGAGCACCTAATCTTTTTATCTTAATGCTGCAGTTTACGTAAAAATTATTGTTGGCTCATTACAGTCATGAAACAGTAATCTGACAGGCAATCTCAATACAGCCACAGCCTGTATCTAAAGCTGCCTTTGTAAGTATCACCTCTACTGGGAATCCAGTTAAAGCAAAAAATCTTTTTTGCCTCAGGCGCCTTAACTGAGTATCCCTGGTGTGGATCTCACACTTCTTATCCAAGTGCAGCTACATTTTGAAACAAATGGTGAGGTTAGAAATAGCACAGACGTCAATACACAACAAATGAGGCTATTAGCGCATCCTAACTGCTGTTACATGAAGGTCAAAGTTTGGTTTTCACTGCCTGGTGGCTTTACAGCTTCCTTACAATTTCCTTTTCCATTTCATGTGCTTTTACGTTTCTCTTACTCTGTTGCACCATCTCCTCCACTCTCTTTTCATATTTCTCTTGCTTCCTTTCTACAGGTGCAGCTTGTCTTGCTGCAGTGGGTAGCATGGTTCCTGCGTATGAAGAGACCAGGGGAGAATGATGACCCAGAGCGGCCTCCGTGTGCCCCACACCTGCGCCGCTGCTCCTCAGGCTCCCAGAGCGGGAGCATTCCCAACCCTCCGGACCCCACTCTTCATCCACTGCACCCACAGAACCTGGGGCCTCTCCAAACAGGACCCCTTCATGCAGGGCACCCTCATCTCCATGCCCAGTCCAGCACAAACAATAATGGAAACCTTCTTTACATGGGCTTCCAGAGCATGGAGGACCCTTCAGTGCTCTCTGAGTCTGTCCAGAGGAATAACATCTCAGTGGGACCTCCACGAGTAGCAGGAAGTCCGCCTCCGCACCTGCCATCTCAGTTCTGCAGCTCCCCACCACCTCCTACCCCTAATATGGACACTGTAGGCTGTCCGAGCACTGTCTCCAGTGGCGGGGGCTTTGGAAGTGGACCTGGAGGGCTAGGGTGCTCAACGGCAGGAATAGGAGACCCCCAGCTACAGGCTATCCTAGAGGAGGTTCGGTACATGGCAGACCGATTCCGAGAGCAGGACGAGGCTGAGAGCATGGCCGACCAGTGGAAATTTGCGGGCGCTGTAATTGACCGTCTTTGTCTAGTGGCGTTCAGTGTTTTCAACATCATATGCACCATCTCCATTCTTATGTCTGCTCCCAACTTTGTGGAAGCTATTTCAAAGGACTTTGTTTGAAAGCAAAGAGTAAAAAAAGAAAAGTGTAAAGGAACAGATGAGGAGAATTAAATATAGGATGAAGGATGGCGAGGGCCTTGATTCAAGGAAACACAATTTCCAGCAAAAAGTAGGCTTTGTGATTGCGAAGAACAGGAAAGTGGAAAAAACACAAATGGTTTTCCTTGCAATACATTCTGTTTTGTAACGGAGATATGACAAGAAAACAGATGACGAAGGGGATGCAGAGTGAAGTTAAAATTAGATTAGGGCGGGCAAGGTGCTTTTTTAAATTCTTGACCAGGATGTAATGGATTGTGGTTAATTCAAAGACTTTCCCTAACAATCAGGAAAAAAATTGTCCTAAAGGCAAAATGAAAAAATAGATATCAGTTCAAAGCAAGCTCAAGTAAGAAAGCTCCTAAAACGAGGATGAGAGTGATGGGGAAAGAGATTGGCAGATAGATAGGGACAGATAAATAAGACAGACATTTGGCTGTTTTATTTTCTCAAGGAGAAAAGACAGCTGTTCACTCCCACATGTTGAAAAAAGACTGGATCATTAAAACTGATGTGAGGAGGAGAGAGCGGAGAGAAGAGAAAGAGACTTTTACAAGGACAGACAACAAAGAGCGGGTGTGAAGGAATGAGACTTCATCCCCCGTGACACTGGCAGAGTGGGGCAGAGTAACCGGCTTCATGCTCGGAGATTCAAAAGTGGACCGAATATCAAGAATGCTGCAGCGGAGAGGAACTGAAGAGGATCTCATCTATTATTCAATCACATCCATCTAATGACCATCAAATTGAAAGACCTCGGATAATCTTTAAGACTAATAAACTTTTAAAAGATGAAGTCCCCTCTCTGCTCTCCAGCCACTTTAAATTTCCAAGACCTTATCTCTTTGAGACGATTGCCAATCTGCAACAATCAGCTGAGATCAAAAGCTCCTCAGCAGCGGGCGCGGCGTGCAGTCCTTATCATGACCGAGAAACTGAATTAAACGGTCAGAAGCAACACAGACGCCAATAGCTGCACCACAGTGGAGGTCTGAACCAATAACAAAACTCTCGCCTAAGTGTGTCTGACAGGTCCTAATAGGCCAATGGACCTAATTGGATTTCATATTCGGGTTTTAATAACTGAAATGGGAGATCAGAACTTGACAGGCACAAATAAGTATAGATCATTTAAAGTCCTAAGCAACATTCAATCCACTTTGTGTCCGATCCCTCCAGAGTTTACAACTTCATGAGTGACTTAACATCTATCAAAAATGAGAGATGAGATTTTACTAGAACTGTATTTTCGTGAATTGACTCCACATAATAAAGTGGTTTGAATCACTGATGGCTATCGCTGATTAGTTTGGCTCTGAGGCAACTGAACTTTTTCTTCTACTTGAACCATAAATGGTTTTCTTGTGTCTCTGCGAGCACTTTGAATAAATGTTAAATGTTGATGTCTCAAGTAGCTGCTCCTGTTAATAACGACGGCGTTCTGCTGAGATCAGAGTACAAGCTGAATTTTGCAGGAAGCATTTTTAAATTACTGGGGATTATATCAAACCATCAAATTACTGTACTGTGTCCACAACAGTACAATTCATTAGTTTTATGAAGCCCTTAAAAAAAATCCCTTTCAAACATACACCTCTGTGGCATTTAACATTTTTGCAAACAATCCCACAATGTAACATATCACATGTTCCATGTGTGAAAATGATTATTATTGTGTGAGTCTGTGTGTCTCTTGATGATGTAATGTTACGATTCATCTTAATGGATGAAATCTCGCTATAGACTCCACTACCTAGTCTGTTATATAGGGAATAGTGAATGAAGGAATGATTACGCACAAAGACCGAGATAAAAAGAGAAGGATGAGTCACTGAAAATATCTCACAGCAACAGAAATTCAGCTTCAAGTGTGCCTTAAACTTAGGTTTTCACTGGATACGTCAGCATAGGTAATTGCTGATCTTCCCAGCGCTTTACTGATTTCAAGATACTGTCAATTGTTGTTGTTATGTGGTGCTCAGCCACTCCTGATAAATACAGCGTAAATGTGCCTAATCTTCAATACCCACATGATTGTTCTTTGTCAAAAAATATTATAATTGGTAAATGTTTTAGTATAGACCTGGATAAAGTGTGTTCCCCTTTATGTTAGTGGCCCACACATGTGAATGAAATATTATTTTTTTTATTTTATTTTTTTTATTTATTTGGTTTAGGGATACAATGTTAACATCTGTCTAGGGACTGCAGATGAAAAATAGCCTTTTGGCTAATTCTGGTATATTTGCTGAAATGCTTATTTATGTACACTGTCCCTGCTAAATAAACCAATAAAATAAATACGTTTAAAGTTGTCGTTCAGCCATCCACTCAAACTGTAAGCAGAGGCACGAAGGAGTCAGTTTGTCTGACCGTAGAAGCAAAAAGGCCTTGAATACATAAGGCTGTTTTTAATTGTCAACAAATTCCGTGAAAATAACAACATTTGCAAAATGTTATCTCTGTGGTGCCCAGCCCCGTGGCCATTTGTTCATAATGAAGAAATAAAGTCATTTCCAGCCAGCTGGGCACTGAAGTTCTTAGCAAATGTTACCTAAACAGCAGCAAACGGTGCCTTTAATCAGGACTATAGTCAGCTGCGGATTAATACTTATTTGGTGCTTATATCCAGCGGCAAAGTACATATTGGAATAAGTCTAATACCCACTGCGCCCATTGTTTGATGGACTAGCTCACTGGTCCAACAGTGTGGATCATTGATGTGTTTTAAATATTTTTTGTTTTTAAAATAATGGAGATCACTGGCAAAGCCACACAGACAATAATTATTAAGCGATTTTCCTGGATTTGATGACAAAGGAAAATATAAAATAATCACAGCTGAATTTTTCATTTATCCAGAAATCCAACAGAACAAAACATGTTTCCTACATTCCTGACCTACGCCGTCTGTCTAATGTATCTATGCCAATGTTTCTGACACTGTGAACTCCTACACTGAGTGTAGAGACAGAGAAAATCCTAATCTCTACACGCCTTTTCATCTTGTGTCTCGTCTCGCTTCCTCTCTAAATTCAAGTCTCTGACAGTAGCAGGGAGTAAATGTCCTGCTCCTTCCAGCACACACCTAAACACATATCTGTACAGGGCATTTCACATCCTGCAAATAAAGGATTATCTTGTATTTTGTATCACCTTTGGTCTGCTTCCTATCTATTTGTGTTGACAGCGGCTGCCCTCACACGCAAAAAAGAAGAAAGAAATGACAGAGTGAGGGGATAAGAGAAAGAGAGAAAGTGCTGACATGCAGTGAGAGCTGGACAGGGATTTAATTGATCACTCGTTCAGGAAGTAGAGGGGAGGGGGGGTACGAGAAAAAATGGGGGGGTGGGTTAATGGTGAAAAGAGGGGGCATTCTGGGTAATTTATCAGATTTATGAGGGGCAGAGGCAGGGGAGATGGGCACTCAGACAAGCATAACTCAGTCACAGACATCAAATGAAAGGCCACTGCAGTATATCACACCATAAGGGAAAATTTGTACTATAGAAATAAAGATAATTTATAGAAATATAGAAATAAACTAGAGATAAACAGCACTTTGTCCCTCAGATGCAAAGAATATATTTTTGTGTGTGGCCTTCACTGTCTCGCTCAGATTGTGTGTCAGACAGAGTAAAAGCATCAGGGGCGTATTTACAGTAGTGAGCTGGTCCTTATTCAGCCCAGTCAAAGGCTCCCAGTTACACGGCCTAACTCTCTTTCTCTCTGAGGTCTCTCTGAAATGTGCAGCGCTAGCAATCTAGATTTACTGTGTTCACTCAGATGGAATAAAAGAAGAGAGAGAGAATGTGTGTGAAAACTGTTTGTGTGTGTGTGTGTCCATGGGGAAGATGAGCCTTAGGGTTTGCGTATGCACAGAATCAATCAGCTGTTGTTTTCTTCTCCTTTGTTTAATAAGAGAGCGTCGGCCGAAAGCTTTCTCCCAGGCCTCACATGTTTTACCCGATGAGTTATTCAACTAAGCCCCACTGGATGCACATTAGCCCTTGCACAGTTCCGTGACTGTGTAAATGGGGGCGGCAATATGAAAGCTAAAGTCTGCTAGCCGTCTGCAAGGCATACAAATGAACCAGAAAGAAGCCCACAAGTTCACCTCAAAAAAGACTCAACACACGGGGGAAAATTCAACATCAACAAAACATGCAACACAAAAACACACATACACGATGTTTATTGAACATTTACCCATGTAAAATATTTAAACATATTCGGAATCACCCACCCTTGTGCATGCACACCTGTTCTCTCTAATGGTCCCAGTGTGCTGTGCTGCATGATCGCATCCAAACATCTTGCGGCTAAGGCCAATCAATGCTTTTTAATTACCAACGGCCCAAAGCGCTGGTCGATACGGCTGACGAGAGGCAGAGAGAGAGCGAGAGGGATGCTTCGGATGGTGATTGATGCCACCTCCTCCCAGGGAGCCTACCTACAGATGTGCTGTTTTTTCTTTATTAATCCTGGCAAGTCCCATTCACTCATTTTACAGACCGCTGCTTAACCTGCTCGGGCTGCCACGGGCACAAGGTTAAGTGGACACAACGTGAAGAGCACAGGCCTCTTAACCAATAAGTCAAGAGGGGCTGGATGCTCTTTACAGAAATGGACTGTTAGACTCTAAGTTGACTGAGTAATGAGATCTTACTTGACCCATGGAAAAAGAATGCAATAAGATACATTCAAGATATCTAGTTATTATTCAACAAATTTCAACTCAGTGACCTAAAAAACCTACAATCCCTGGCAAAGGCGTAAATGATATTAATAAAAATTTTACTCCGTTTCCAACCCGAGGGGAAGAATTAAGTTTTTTAATGCACTGCAAATGATGAAGCAAGACTCATCTCTTTATTACTTTTTATTAAACAGTGCCAAGGTCAACAAGTGGAGTGCAAAAGTGTCATGTCAGCTGAGCAGTTAAACAGTATGTGCTTTTATTTCCTCTGATGGATCTGACTGATGAAATGCAGCAAGGTTAGAATCATAATGCAGACTGCCTGCCCAGACAATGATTACTTTAGACACTTGTTATTTTTCTCACCATTACCGAGCCACAATAAATCATATCAGGAGCCTGTAACTAAAACAATAAATAATTAAAGCAAAATGCTTCATAAACTGCATGTAGCCTATGGTCACAAAAACAAGAGGTTTTATTCCACGGTGTTCCAGCAAAGACTATTCAAGAAATGTTTCTAAGTAATATAAAGCCTGAAACTATTTAAATCTTCTGATATGCAACTGCATTTTTTGGCACAAACTTAAAACCCATCTGCAGTGCTGCCTCTCTAGAGAATGTTGCAATTCAGTGCAACTCAAGTGGGTTTAAAAAAGTAAGAGAAAAACATCAGTGAAAATCCTGAATTTCTGCATTAAGGGTGTCAGGAATTTTGATTTGAAACTGTAGCGCCTTTCACTTATACTGCATATAATTAGACTTTTTTTTTAAATTTTGTAATATTAAATGAGATTTTAAATAAACAAGGAACCGAAAGAAAAGGGAATTTGCTTGGCTTGGTGGATAAACACATAGACAAAGAATAAATCCAGCAGAACAAGAACACCACATGCTGCCTGTGTGTAAAAGTAAGAATGGCACATTGGAGAGACTCCCACATGGTTTTCAGTGAAGCTTCAACATAAACAGACGTTAAATGGACACAGTTTTCCCCATGTTTGATCACTGGTTAAGCAGCCAGTCTGAGAGTCTGAGGACATTTTTCCAACCTAACCAGTACAATTGGTTAACAAGGGAGAGTTTCTCTTACTGTACGATAAGATGACTCGCATACTCCTCCTAGCTAGTAGGATTCATTTGTTAATTCACGGGTGAAACGATGTGCCGACGTTGAGCTTAAAAAGAAGATAATTTGGCTGTAAGATGAATAATTCCAATGCAAAAAAGAAAAAGAAAATGGTCACTGTGTCACACATCTAATAAATCTAGAAAACGTTGAAGTGGTCTTGATTGATGACCAATGCATGTACAAAATAAAAAATAAAATAAAAATTCTTTGAGAGGATATATACACACACACACACACACACACACACACACACATATATACACAAATATTCAACATTTTAGATGTGCAAGTGAGCACAGTGAGCATAAAGGCTCGTTTTGTACACACATAAATATTTATGTGTATATATAATATACACGCACACATATACATACACACACAGACTACAGACTCTAAACAGAGTGTTGCCAACACTTTCCAATCTGATTTCACATGGAACCTGCAGAGAAAGTGAGTGGTAGCGGACAAAGAAAGTTTAAGAAACAAACAAGTTTCCAAAAAGGACTAGTGTTTGTGATTAATAATTAAAGAAAAATGTATCAATACATACAAATCAAAATGCTACAGGGAAATTACTCAGACAATAGCTTTAGTCTTTAAAGAAACCTCCTTGAAAAGCTCCTTGAAAAGCAGTAAAAGTCTACAACAGTGCTACATCCACATACTGAAACACACAACACAATATTGCCCACAAAACATACTATTTTATTATTTCTCATATTGATCTGACTTATAGTTTTATATAATGTTGAATTATATTTTAGAAATTATTATTGATAAATTTGCCGGATAAGGTGGAGCAAATATTCTCTACTACATTTAATATGTAACAATGCATCACAAAAGATTAACAGTGATATTTTGCATTTAAATTCTTATAATGTAAAATAAATATATTTATAAATTGTATATGTAGTTATGTAAAACCAACAATATTGCTTTCATTGCAGTGGCATGGGCGTATAATAAAAAACTTCCAATTTCTACTCAAATACAACACGCACTGCACTGAGTTTATTAGTTACTTTCCTCCAGAAAAATGAGCAAAGATTTGCTGAGATGCCTAATCGAATACAATTTGGTTTAAAGGTTCAATTAAGTTTTGTTATGTTTATTGAGATGTTCATCAGCATTTTAATCACTGTTGTGTAAAGCAGGTCTTAATGCACCCTGAATTAAAGCCAAAGTGAAATGTTGTTTTAGTTGCATAAAGCGGATTAATTTGTAGGGTTGGGGAGCCCTTGACAAATTAGGTTGAGTATGGGTGCTGTGCTTTTTACAGATGAAACAGTTTGGAAAAAAAAAAAGGAACCTCTAGCAACAGTGGCAGGTCATGATCTGCGGATGTGGATTGTCTTAAGTAACAACATATTTAATAATCTTATTGGAAAAAGATGATGTTGTAGAATTTTCTAAATGACATTTTGAATGCTGAACAAATTCCGCTGCATTGTAAGTTCAGAAACAGACCACAAATTGATCACATACCACTAGGAAAACTGAAAATTTTCTTATATTTATGGTAATAAGCTATGAAATACATGTAAGGGAAATAATATTTGCCAATCAACAATAATAAAAAGTTTAATATCAATCAAATAAACTGATAGCACTGCATCAATTGCATCAAATACTGGTAATTCATTTTCTGTGTTTAGAGACATGAGTGTGGGGCAACAATACTACTTACTTACTCCAGTAGAAGTTCTTGCTTACTTCCATGTAACTTCTGCAGATATTACTGCATTTATGAGGTACACCTAAAAACTACTTGTAATAATTAAGTTGACACACTGGATTATTGCTGGAAATACAAATGTAGACACAGTTTTGACAGCGGTTGACTAATCCTGTGTACAGCTTGAATTGTTGCATAAATGTTCATGTACCTGTTTACGGTGCAGAAAGAAAAAAAGATACGTAAGATACGTAATGTGTGTAACTTTCTGCATTTGTTTGGTCAGCGTGATACAGAACGTGAAAGCTGCAATGTGACACTGTGATGATTGATGTGGATGACAGGAGCCAAAGCCCAGCTCTGGCCCAATTAACCCCAAGTTACACTACATGTACATGACATCTAAAAAGTTAGAGTTTAAAATGCAAGGACAGGTGGTGAAGTCAGGGTTGTAGCCTGCAGTCAGCATACAGTGCCCACGTGAGACAGCTCTAATAAGATGAGTATTTTAACTTCAGCAGTACTAGCGCACACATTTTACGGGCTTGGTTCCATGAGGTGCATTAAGAGTCCCTGTATTTTTGGTTTACAGAAAGCCTCACCTCAGTTTTCCACCAACTCCCCGCTGACTGCAACAACTCCTGTAGCACAGTGAACAAAACAAAGACATGTGACCAGAATGTGGGCATCAAAATGTCACTTTGCCCGTTGCTTTGCCAGAATAATGTGACTTTTATTAGTGACCATGCTCCCTGCCATGGGACTTGTTATGCTGTACATATCCGTACAGTATAACAAGACCTCGGGGTGTTTACAGGCAGGAAATGGGAAATTGTAAAGAGGCCAGACAATAATCAATGGCTTACACTGGACAAAATCTCAAGCAAAGTAGATCCATTCATGGATCTACATATTAAGTCTCAATCTCAGTGTTTCTTTTGCCTGTATTGTTTGTTAATTAAAAAAAAAAAAAAAAAGTTGTGACATCACACTTTTGGGTAATTCTTTGACTTCCTTCTAATCTAATTCATAGATTAGTAGCTTCCTTAAGATACTAAAATGCAAATAAGGGATACTAAAATGTTTTCTGCCAGCAAACTGTCACATCTGTTTCTTGTCATGATCAGCCCTCCCTCACTTTTAATCACAGGCTGTGCACTGCAGTTAAGAAGTGTTTAAAAAAACAAAAATCACTGTCATATCAGCTTTCAGCCCCTTAACTCTTGTCACTCTGTACCAAACAATTTAGCTCTGAACTCAACATTTACTCAATATGAATCACATTTGCATAAATGTCTCCTGCACATGCACAAATTACAGGCCTTATTTCTTCAGAAGACATTTACTTAAACGGACGCATTCATATTTTTAAACTTGCTTCTTTTGGTTCTAGTTTGGGTGGTATATATACACAAATGCCATTAAATTTAACTTTGCATTCACTATATTAAAATATCTCTACTTTTAGCTGACAAATGCCTCCAGATGACATCACTTGAAAGGAACCTGCACTTCCGAATGTCATGTCATTGCTCATACTTTGAAGTTTGTAATCAAGTTCAACCTGCTTTTCCTGAGCTCCCACAGATCCCATCATCTGAACTCCTAATGATAAGAAACTCCACCGCGTGATGTCATCTGGAGGGGTTTTTAAGCAAACAGAGAAATATTTTAATATAGTGAAGTTAGAGGGAATTTTTAGAAGCATTAATTTACAGCCTAAACTGAAGCCATAGAGAGGAGGTTGAGCACAGGTGAAAACTAAAACTTAAGCAGCCATCGTCTTGTTTGGCAGCAAACAAAAGAAAAACTTACTAAAGCTGTAATTCAGTATGGCTCTAATATTTTAGCCAATTCAAATTTCATGATATTAAAAGCTTCTTGCATGAGCTCATCTTTCTCCTTTAGGAAAGAGATTGGTCCTAAATGTCTTTATACAGGGACAATCCTGACACTGGCCAGGTCCCATTGGACTGGAACAGAATCTATACATTGATAAACACAACCTCAGTTCTTTATCACTTAGGAGCAGACAAAAAAGCCTCCGGGAAGTCATTTCAGATTACTCGCAACATAAAGAAAATGAGTCCCCAGTTAATTTTATGTCCCCAGAGAGTAAATAAATGCAGACCAAAAGAATTTTCTCCAATATATAACTTTATTTAAAATATTGTTACAATTTATAACTCTACACAACATATTCAAAGCTTTGTTTTTCTCTTTTTCTTATATTGGTTAGTAAACCTCTTTAAGATATAAAACTTCATTTTGTAGCCTAGTTCTGCATCAGGTGTTAATTGATCTCTTTAAATGTTTAGTAAATGTGACACCAGTTCTCTTTTAAATAACTTCACTGTGTGGTTAGCTTATCCTCCATACAGCCACTCCTCACAAAATTAATTGACTCCGACTGTGTTGTACAATTTAATTTACCCCAATCTTTATAATTTCTTCTTAAATAAATATACGTTTTTATTTGGAGGAAAAAAAAAAGAGTGCATTTAAAACACCTATTTACAGATTATGCTGAAGACAGACAAGGTCTTTATTGTTGTTGCTTACTTGCTGTGGAAAAGCCCTGTATTTAAAGACAATGAAGAGAAACAAAGGCTAACACTTTTTAAACTGCACTTCAATCCTTTATGTTCTGCTGCAATGAAAAAGCCAGCAGCTAACGCCCTCTGAACCAGATGTGAATACCAGAAATCAATGAACATCAAATCTACACAAAAGAGCTGATGATGAGACTATTGCAGTGGCTCTGACTGAACACAGAGTGCCAATGGAAAGAGACTGACTGAGTGGCCTCATCAAAGTCACTTCAAACACTGGAGTCAGAGCCTCGTGAAATGCTGTGAAATTCATTGATATCTGAAATGATATTAGACACTAAACGTTATGGAAATCAATGCCAATTTGGTAGAAAAGCCTCAGATGACAGATGTGTTACTATAGTAACTGCACCAATTAAATGATAATTTCAGTGGTATCTGTATTGAACACAACGTGCGGTCCACATATGGCAAAGTTTTTTTGTTTTGTTTTTTTAACTACTGTCATGTTTGTACAGTTCAGCATTGTTTTTATTTTTAATTTCTAAGGTTCTGTGTGAAATTAAATCCTCTTTTTGCAAAGAAGTAATTTACTTATAAGCCCAGGCTGTCCAGCATCTCAAACACAAACATAGGCCCTGAGCACAGCATACACTGACGAACAAAAACACAAACCCAGCACAGGGCGACCGCATGAAGACGTGCCTTTTAACATTCTCGTTATCTCTCTGCTTCCACCTAAACATAATTTCTATGACATTTATCTCACTGTGGCCAAAACAGACAACTGACAGTACGTACACCTGTCTCTGACTGACACTGAGCGTAAGATGGCAACTGGCGCAGACAAGACAAACCCCAAAACACATTTAAATATATATATATATATATATATATATAAAAAGAAACAAAAAAAACAGCAGCTTTCTAAAAGCCTATTCACAGCAGCACAAGCAGTGGGACATAGAACAAACATCAAACAGTAAAAAACACTGCTTTGAATACATTATTGGGAGGGGTGAGTCAGTTGGCTAACAGGAATAAAAGGTACAGAGGCTGCACTGAGCATGTTGAGCCAATGTGGTGCTGCCACGGCAACCACATCATCCCGTGATGATGGGAGAACAACCTGGAGAGAGTAAGAGCAAAGGACAGACAAGCCACCACACAATCACATAACCTCTCTCTGCTTCTCTCTCTATAAAAAAGACATCATGGTTGAATAAGTCCAATTCTTAAGTCATCTAACTCTAAACTGGCTATTACTTTGGCTGTCAAAATGACAAACCAGCAATCATCACACAGCAGTCTCTTTCTCAGTCGAGCTATCTCTGGTTTGTGTCTGTGTGTAAAACACACAACATGCTACTGTGGTGTGGTATGTATTGCTATAGGCTGTTGTGTAGCTGAAGCCTGCCCTCAGAGGCAACAACTGGAAAACAAGCCATCTTGTGATGCTGCAATGAACACTTTTGTTAAACTACAGGGAGACATGAATGTGTGCGTTATGCTGAGAGAGCACGTGAGTGGTTGTGAAGGTTTGGTAGACAATAGGAGACGCCTCTCATTTGTCTCCATCTGTCTGGCATCTTCGCTGCTGCACAGATACAAAACCCAATCTTCATTTTCTGAATCCCACAATGACAGTTCATCCGAAACGTCCAATCAGAGGCTAGAAGCTTATCAGCAATGTCAATGATGTACACAGAGAAGACACACACCCACGTTATATAGCCACCCAAGTGAGGACATTCATTGACCTAACGCATTTCCTAGCCCCACACCCTAACCCTCACTCTACCCTCAAACTCTCAAACCATAACCCTGAAACCAAGTCTTAACCCTTAAAAAGCCCATTGACGGTGTGCAAGAATGTGAGGACTTGTCCTCACTTTATCACAATGTCCTCAATTCAGTGGTAGAAAATTAAAACTGGTCCTAACTCTGCTATCATCCCCCTGCACCCCCCCCCCTCCCCCAACACACACACTCCAAGGCAACTGACTGAGCAAAAAGCAAAAGCAAAATATGACTAAGCCTAGGCATGAAATATACATTTTATTGAACCCAAAACTAACCTCAACTGTTATAAAAAACCTTTTAGTTGAACATATGCTCTTACAAAGTGAGTGCTGTTAAAAAAATAAACACTCCTCTCCATTTAGGTTTTTGGTTGTTGTTTGAAGGACAAGAATGTTTCTATAATGTGTTGGATGGGAAACTACAAGCCCTTTGTAAAATAAACAAAAATCTGTCATTTGAAATCAGTACATTTTGACACACCACTGTCAGATTCAGTTTTTAAAAAATCCTTTCTAATCAATGGGAGACAAACATTTAAATTGAGCATTTACACAGAAAAACATAAATATACCTCCTATCATTGCATGAAACTAAAATGAAAAAAGTGAAAATTATATAACTGTCATATAATCACATAACACAAACACACACACACTCTAATACTGTATTAATTTAGGTGCAGACAGCTGCCTACATTGCTATGTATGCTGATGGCTATGGTTGCAGCCACACAAGTTCATGCACCATCTATTCTCTATACCACACACTCTTTAACACACACTCTCTCTCTCTCTCTCTCTCAAACACACACATACATACATACACACACACACACACACACACACCATGGATGTGGTTAATGGACAGACTGCAGAAGAGTGATGTTTTTGGGTGAGTTACAGAACCCAAGGGACTACTCTTTAAGAAGCTAGGAGATGTCTCTTTCTGCTCAATGTCTGCAACTTTACGTCCCCTGCACTCTGCTGCTCCCTGCTGCCTGTTCAGAAAACTGCAGCTCAGACTTATAAACTATCCTTTTCTGTCCTTATAATCACCAGTCACATTCCCCATGTAGAACATTTGAAGGATCAAAAACATCCAGTGCTTTGCTCAAGACACGATCCCTGAACAGAGCTGAGAATAAGAAAGACTCGTTCCCTCAACTTCCAAGCTCTGCAAAATCACCACAATAAAACACTTGTGAGGGGAATAAATACCCAAAGTGACATTAATGGCTGACTGCCAACAGACATCATTTTGAAATAGTGTGCGTTGGAGCAGAAGGTGAAAGATGAGATTAGTTAAAGCAGGATGATTGCAATACATTTAGTTTTTTGTTGCGTTAGATCAAGAAACCAATTATTATAGGTCTTATATTAATCTATATTTTTTCAGATGTAAGATTGTTACATATACATATAATAATGAACATGTCCCCTCACAACAGTTTTCTGTTAGTTACATTTGAGTCGCTTATGTTTTCTGACAGAATAATTCTGACTTCATGGATAGAAAACATTTGTGTTATTGTCCACCGTCAGTGAAAAGCAAAACTTAGCTTTCTTTCTTTATAGTTAACTCTGACAGAAGTGAAAACCCCATTTTTCTGTATCCCTCCAACCTTATTTTCCATCTTCTTATTCTTCCATCTGCTTCGGACTGGGCTGATCATCGCGATTCCATCTTGGATGTCAGCTCTCTTGTCACATGCCGTTTCCTTATGGTGCTCCCTTTGCTCGAATGTGATAACCTGGACCTCTCACACAACTATTGGTGAGAATTTGCTCGTGTCCCGCTCACATCACAGGGCAGATGCATGAAGGAAAATAACAGTCACACTATGGAGATCTATTAAATGGCATGAAAGTTTACTTTTGTTTCTTTTCCTTCATTGCTCTTCTTGCTGTGTGTATCCCTGGGATTGGTTGAACGCAACTGTTCCAGTTTGTCACTTCCAGTTTTTTTTCGGGGGGTGGACATGAATCACCTCAGTCTGTCACTCAGTTCTGTGTTTGTCAATGGGCGCTCTCTGGGGTGGTTGTGATGATGCGAGTGAACCAGTTCTAGTTCGAGTGATGACTGATTGTTTTAGGAAGTTGCAATTTCCCCCCCTAGGTGGCGCCATCCCTTCTGCTGTGTCTCCAGAGGTGGCAGATACTCTGGAACACAGTAAGGCAGTTGAGGGAACAATTCTGGATGATGGGCGTTTTCTACAGTTAATGTGACTTAAAATGCTGCCACGACATATCATGGCATCGCAGAGACTCTCCTGTGTTTGTTCTGTCCCTCTGTAGCGCTGACTTTATAACTGGATCCTTCTAGTTTTCTCAGCCTTTTCAACATCTTATATAGGGAATTTTCTATAAAAACTGAACTTTTTCTCTGCTTTGCAAGTTCCCAATACAGACTTTTAAACACCTATTTTCACTGAACTAAAGTTACATGTAAATCTAACTAGTAAACATTGAATTAAAATAGGGTAGCATTTTTTAAATTCTCCACTGCCCTTTCCCTGTTACAAACAGTAACATCTGTTTTCAGACAAAAAAAAAAAAAAGTGTGTGTGTGTGTGTGGGGGGGGGGTGCTGCTTACCATTGTTACTGCAGTTTTTGTTGTCTTTGTCAGATGCTTCTTCCTCAACCTGGCAGCAAAAACAATAAAAAATAAAAAACTCATTACATGGGAATTATAAAATTGATACATTTAAACAACATCCTGAAGAAAACATGTCACCAGCTTAATGTATTAGTCAAGTAAAAACGGCATGGAGTTGTGCTTCACAAAGTGAAAGAGCAAAGGAGTGGTCCTTACCCGTTTCCGCCACTTGAGCTCACAAAAAATCCGCTCAAAGCACTCATGCATGTAGTTAAACTGAAAAATGCAAACAGAACTGTTATTCAGCTTCAACACTCCACAACTAGCATGTGAATTCAAATGCAAAAATTGTGTTTTTATTCAGCTGCTTTTGCTTGTTCTTACTGCTGCTTTGGTTAAATGAGAAGAAAAGTGTTAAAGATTACATTATAAATGGATTACTTAAAAATTGTGTTAAAAATTACATTTATCACTATAAAATTGCAAAGTCCAAGTAAGCTAATACACGAATGCATAAACAAAATAAAAATAAATAACTAAGGGTGCAGGTGTGTGCACACTCACGTATGGAGTGAATATCTTGACCCAGCGAGGTTTCTTCTCTCCTCTGGCATATTCAAAACAGAAAGCCATACCCTCCTCATCAGTGTCCCAACGCTGCATCTCCCCCCACTCAAAAGCTATCACCTGGTTCTAAAAGAGAGAGTTGAAAGTATACCTTGTGAATAAATGCGTAATTTGATTCACAATTAAATATTTGGCAAATCTATTTGGTAAAATACAAGAATGATTAATATTATTATACAAGTTAGAGACAAATTTTTATTTTATGTACAACTAGACACATTTTTACTAAAGGATGCAAATGTTTTACATATAAAGTCCAGATAATGTCAGGTTAATTCAGCCCTGGACATTGTCCGGAGTCGCGTTTCATACAGCAGGATATTGCCCTAGTAAGAAGTGTCCTCACTGGCTTTGGAGGGTGGTCACTATGCACAGGAGGCATAAATAGATAGAAAATGAAGGCTGTGGGGAGTGACAGTGTGTTGTTTACAGCACATGGGAGCCTTGCATCTTAAAAAAAAAAACTAAACAAACAAACAAACAAAAAAAAAAAAAAACACAAAAGGTTCAATCACTCGACTACAACAGCAGTCATTCCATTAAAATCCTCCTGACCATTCGAGACATAGCAGCGTGCTGCAAACATGACCTCGCGGACATAATAAGAATATTGTACAGGGGGCTCGCAGGATAAAGTCCGAAAAACGTTGGGAGCGTCTCACTCGGACATTCGCTTCTCACATACAAACACCTCTCCGGACAAAGTCAGGACAACGTAAGAATTCCAATAAGCGCGTAAAAGGGGCTAAAGAAACTTCTAAAATGGTCTTACCTTGTATCATTTACTTGTAATGTTTGTTTGTTACTTTTAACTCAAAGTAGTACAAACACACACTCACCTCCAGTGTACCATCCTCAGTACAAGCATGCAGCTTGAAGTGATGGATGCTGATAGCTGTGATGACGTGTCCCTTCCTCCTGGAGTCACAAGCGCAGTGGGGGAACACCACCTCATTGTAACCCTCACATGTCCGCAACAAGCTCAGGTACTAATAGTAAGTATAACAAAGCACATACAACCACTATTACTGTAAGTAACAAGATGTAGTTGACTTTATACAAAGAAGCACAAGCCACTTTCAGTTACCCTTAAAGTTCTACTATCATAAATATAAATACAAAAGTTTATCTCTCATAAAATGATGTGTTCTGAAGGGTTAAGGGGTTTCTGACTTTTCTGTTCATTTCTCTTTGGTAATGTTTTGGTGATGGCTGTGGTACGCAGACATAAATTGTAGTCATCCCAACCCCTCCCTGAACAAAGACTGTTCTGTGGAACTGACCGTGGCCATCTTACGCTGCTCTGCCAGTTTCTGCAGCTGGTAGGATTTGTCCTCTGTTTTTATGAATCCCTTCTTCACATCATCCAATGCCTAGAACAGATAGGGGATAGGATGCATTGGGGGTTAGGGTGGCAAGAAGAGACATCTTCATCTTCAGACACAGAATAAAAATGGTTACCCATTAAAAACTTCAAGCAAGAAGATTTTCTGCCTCAAGTTACTGACCAAAAAACAGCTATAACTACTTGTGTACATTTACACAAAATACCTATTATAACTAGGTTTTAATTAAAACATATGACAAATATGAAAAGAAAATGTGGAAATGATTGCTCATAATGATGATCCTAAACAAATGAACGTGCTGCATTAATATTTTCTAACCAAATTCAGGCTCATTGTTTAGCAGTCCACTTTAAACTTTACACTTGAAGAAGCAACACACTTTCTCCGCCTCAACAGGATCAATATTAGTCACGGCACAGAGACGTCTAACTTAAAAAAGCTCTGAAAGTCCAGTCTATGCAACTTTGTAAGTGTGAGCAAAAAGAGATAGTTATAGCTGGTGAACATAATGGAGCATTTAGAAGCTAAAGAGCCAGATGTATTTCATTCATTGTTGGTAGAGACCAAAAACAGAGCTAAAAGAGAAACTTTTTGGACTTATATTCACAGGGACAATAAAAACACACCTCCAAAAGGATAATGATGTTCCTGTGATTTATGTGTATAAGCACCATATTAAATCCCTAATAATCAGGTTATTATAATAATTAGGCTTTGCCATTTGTCTCTCCCTACTATTTCTGAGTGTAATTGACTTTAGACCAATGTCATATACCATTTTTCTAACCGCTTCAGGTAGTGACCTTTATTTGTCAGTGGACAGGATATAGGCTGCTGTAGTTTATTTGCAGTAGAGCAGTGATGCTCAATCCTGCTCCTTAAGGACCCCTGCTCTGCTTGTTTTCCCACTATCCATATCTTACCCACTGCTGTTTGACTGAACACACCTGATCCAGGCTATCGGAAGCTAAGTCAAAGGTGGAGTGGGGCAAGACAAAGTGAACTGGCTTCTTCCATCTTCTTATTGACCGTGTTTACATGGACTTAAGTAACCGGGTTACAGTTGGCTTTCTCGGGAAACCCGATTTCTCAAGTTTCATGTACATGGGAAAGCTGGTCTCCGAATTCAGGGTAGGGAAACCCCAGGTAGATTTCTGTCGGACAATGCAGATAACTCTGCCATATGCATAACCAGGTTTCTAATCGCTTTTCTACAACTGGGCATATGCATAACCAGAGGTTGCAGTAAGCTGCACAAAGCTGAGTGAAAGAATCACTGAAAGTAGAGATTGTTAACAAGTTAACGCGGCAATGCTGCCTCATTTTTAAAGCAAAGTCCACGTAAGATCAGACAGAAAATTTAATTTACACAAAGTGTCTCATAATAGTCTAAATAATAACTTTCCCTCGTGGATTTTTAAAATTCGGACTGTTGTGGTTCACGTTCATGCATCTTTCCTTTCTCTTCCCTGCACTCTCACTCTGCTGGCACATGAACACACACAGGCACACTCAGAGAAAGAGTCAAAAACTGCATTTTCCGTCATTATACAGTTAAAATCTGTGTACCAGGCTTCTGAAATAAGCCTGATGTGGAAGAGAAATCAGGTTACTTTTTTTCTGCGTGTATACGCAAATTTCCAGTAACCAGGTTACTTAAGTGCATGTAAACACCATTTCCCGATTATAGAGAAAGCTGATTTATTTAGGTCCATGTAAATACAGTCATTAACTGAACATACTGGATTCAGCTGTGGGTAGTTGGAAAACAAGCAAAGCAGGGGAGGATCAGGAGTGAGAACCACTGCATTAGGGAACTTTGTTCCCCCATTCACATGCAGAATATCATAGTTTTCTGATTTCCTAAACTTCTATATAGAACTGTCACAAAAAGAGATCTGCACACACACCCAACTGGCAAAAATTCAGCTACAGTAAAGCCATGCTTTGCTTGTTTTTAAGGCAAAGCATGTGACATGAGAAACTATGATTTTTGAAATATTATAAATATTACCTGGTGAAAGCAGTAGTGCAGTGCAAGTGGGTTGTCTCTGAGCAGCTCTTCCTCCTGAAAGCTGAACAACCATTTGCGAAGCGCCAGGCACGTTCCCGGCACTGCCGACGTGTAGTTCTGCACATACAGCTTGTGGGGAAACTCGTTAGGCGCCAGCTTGCGTACTGCAACAACATTTTAAAGAAGGAGTAGGATGAGGAGTGGGGTGAGGAGTACAGGTATTGTCTGTTAAGTTATTAAGGATTTATTCATTCTAGCCTGTATCAAATAACCTGCCAATGCTGTCCAAACCCCTAGGCCCATTAAATTAAATTCACCAAAGTGAGATTACAAAGGTTGAAAACTAGTGGTCATGTCATAAAAATCATCCAGGCAGGGCTTTTACATTAGGCACATGAGCAAATGAAAATAAACTAAAATTACCCATGAAACATTCATAAACATCAAATAAAGGTTTTTTACCAAAAGAGTGGTTGATGACTTCAAAAAGTGCAAAGTAGCTTGCCATAATACTGTCCATTCCCACCTTCATCACCAACGCCTACAGAAAGAACAATATAGTAAGTTAAGTCAAAAAAAAAAAAAAAAAAAGGAACTTTAAATCTTATCAAGTGTGCTTCATTTTTCTTTCAGTATAAACATACTGCAAAGTAAAATCAAATATGACAAAGTATAAAGATAAAGATTGGGCAACCCTAATATAATTTGAGCAAAAAAAAACACATGTCGCACCTGGTACACCTGGTCTGTAGTGCTATTCTTGCGGACTCTGACAGAGATGGTGGTCTTGTCTGGCAGGGCTATTCGCAGTTCTACATCTGTCACTCCATTATAGTTCTGCGAAGCAAAGCAAAATATAGTAACAACAGCTCGAGAGATGCATTAACTCGCATGAAGGATTAAAAAAGGTGTGTGTGCACGCTTGTATGAGTGTGCATGCATCTGCAAGTTCTGCAATAGTGGTAAGTAAAATAATGAAACCATAAATATTATAATTAAGAGAACTTAATCCTCCCAATTATGCTTCTTTAAGTACTAAATTAAGTCAGCAGTACTGCATTTGCTTTCCTGTGGTGATTTCTCAAAACACTAGTATGGCAATACAATTAACTGATTATCTGATTTCCAGACTGGCTGCCAGCCAGCAACTTTCAAGCAAGGAATACCAACTACCACAAATTTAGTTTAAACTGGACTGGGGCAGGTCCACGACATTGATTCATAACTTAAATTAAATTCCTGAAGATTTTTTTTGACTACAAATTCAAATATGAGATATCAAGATAGGTAAATCCATTATATCACAGAATTTCTAAAATGAATTACAAAATTTGGTCTATCTGGGGAAAAGCAGATGAGATAGTATATCAGACGACATAGTAGTCTTTTGTTCTGTGCCGTTTTCCTGGCTTTCAAAATACAGAGGATGTTCTGAAAGACTTGAAGAAAAAAAATACAACTTGTCAACTTTTGAATCAAAAATAGAAAAAGCTACATACAAATGTGATAGTCAAGGTCAGAACAATAAATGAGATGCATACCTCATCTGATTCAGAGAGAAACTCCTGCATGATGTCACTCTCTCCAATTACCCGCACAGAACAAACTACAGACAAACACAGAGCAAGAGTGAAAGAGGTGGTCAAGATAACTCACACAAACAAAAATGACAGCAAAATGACTGAGCCTAGATTTTATTGTATTTTTATTGTGCTGTAAAATAGTTGATCCCAGGCCTAGTACATGATTTCTGCACGTATACAAATTCTTCCTCCATTATGTATTTCTGGCTATTCCGAACTCTTCTGCAACTAAACAGCTTGGATGTCCAACTTTAAAGCCTACCTCGCTCAAGATATTCCTCCAAACCTCTACGGCGAGCATCCAGTTGCTGTTCAGACAGGGAGAAGGGCCACTTTCCAGGTAGCTTTGGAAAGTTAAAGTTGGAAAATTCCCTCTTAAGGTTCTGGTGGAGGATGGCAAACTCCCTATAGCGCTTTGAGCACAACTGCCTACCTGACATGTAGACATTGTAAACCTATGGTCACAACAAAAAAAGAATAGCATTAGAAAACATGGACACAGATTCTTACCTTTTTTTGACATCTCTAAAGGAAAAAAAAAAAAAATATATATATAGTTATAACATTTCTACTTATTATGAGGCAACCACCAGAGGCTGTTGTAAGGGGTGAAAAAAATAAAAAGTAAAAAGGTAATATGTCCAATCTTTACTCACCACAAATCTCTCTGAGTGCTGCTCTACATGTTTGTATGTGGGAATGGAAATGGGCACAGCCTGCTTGTCACTGTAGTCATAGTTAGGCTGGACATCCTCTCCCCCTTCCAATCCGTCTGCCTCCTGAGGTGGAACAGACAGCACAGCCAGAACCAGCTCCTTCTCCCCTGCACGGATCAGGTCCACTACCTGCTTATGAGTGGCACCTTCCACGCTCACCCCGTTACTGGAGGAAAAGTGAGAGAAAGAGAAAGATCAACGAAATGAATGTAACCTGAGAGCTTTAAATTCTTGCCAAGGTTTTTCCACATTAAATAATATTTCAAAATGGAAAGGACTTTGACCAATAAAATTAGTTGCATCTATACTGATAGCATTTTCAAAAACATAACGCGTCCAACGCAAGTGGAAATATTAATATATCACTACATTAAAAAGGGTAAACTGAAGCCAAGCTGTGACACTAAACCTGAGTGATCAGCCTGCTTTGACTGAATGAATACAACTGACTGAAATGTATGGCCTAATAAATAATGTCATTTATAAGGTCCTTGTGCATATCTAATGATAATAGTAATGGCACTTCAATCTCAAATCGGTGCTACATATTTATAACATTTTATTGATGCTGAAAATGTTTACTGCTCCAACTGTTATATTATAATTCTTGGAATGCCAGTGTCAGTTTGACCCTCACTGATAAACAAAATGTTGGACTGCTGAATAACCAGGTCAGCTCTAATGTCTCTTTTTTCCATTGGTGTTGTGAGACACCTCCCTTCTTGGCTTTGCTGAGGCCAGATGGCACCAGCATCAGGTGTCTCAGCTAATCAGCAGGACAAGCACATGAAAGGAGGGTTCGCGGAAGCATAAAGTCTGAGCAAAAGACAGAGAAATGTGTTGTAACCCTATTACAATGCATAAATGCATGAATGTAGAACAATAAATAGGTAGTACAAACAAAATAAACAATGGAAGATGGGAAGACCTGGTCTATACAGGGCACGATTTTGACAGCATTTCTCTGGGGTGCTGGACTGAAAGGCAAAATTAGGGCTATAAAGTCAGAAAATAGATGAAACTAAGGAGGTTATTTTAATATCAACATAACTATGTTCCCATCATCATCATCATCATGATTTTGTTAGACAAAACACAAACTTAGCAGTGATTGCCAGATGGGTGTCATATTGTTAATCAGCTAAAAAGTGGGTTAGAAGAGAATGAATTAGGGTGACAAATGTCAACTTAATATTTTTCAATTAATGCAACAAATGTGTTATGGTAGAATATGCTCACAAAGACAAAAAAAATTCATTTTACATATTAACCAGAGTCTAAACTGCAAGGGAAAGAAGAAATGTTGAAATTAGAAAAAAGCAGGCAGAGCTTGGCATAAATATATTATACATATAAAATTTTACTGAATAAAGATCAGCAATCACATTTTTTACAATTGTGTAACTGTAACAGATGCAGACTGTTCCATTTCCCTTTCCTTATTCACAAACACTTGCAGCAAAATATTGCAATTTGACAGTGTTTTGCATACTGGTCAAGCTGGTTAATAAGTCACATGATAAGTATTGCTCATGTCATATGACCAGTGAGAGATTTAGCAGCTAAGACGGGAAAACACAGAGTTGGGGAAATGTTTTTAATAATTTAGCAACTAGCAGCAACACCAGAGTTCCTCGTTTTCTGTTTCTCTTCTCCTTTATCCTACGGGTAGGCATCATTACACAAATAGTGGCATTAAGGCTTATGCTAGACTGCTCAGAAACATTTAAAACTGCTTGATGAATTCAGGTCCTTTTCTCAACATCTCCTCTACTTTGTAGAAAGCCTGACAGACCACCTGTCTTCGGCTACTCCTGAAAGAAAACGATGTGACCACACAAACACCAGTTCTACAAGGTGCCTCCAGTGTGTAGCCGCATATATCAAAACTACTCAAGGACACTGGTAATACTGGAGAATAAAGCGAATAGTGAATATACTGTGCCATGTAAATAGCACGAGTGTTCCGGCTACTCTGCCAAGATATCGCTCTTCAACAATCCCTTCACGCTACATTTTGCTGGGTTTCAGTGACAACACCACTAGTGACTGTCAGGCAGGGTCAAAGTGCACAATCCAACTACACTGTGCATGACGATGGAATGCCAACACGTCTATCATGTATGTGATGCCCTCACAGCAGCTACCTTACGCTGAAGCAGTCACTGCGCAAAGACCTAGCTAAACAAGACGGTAGCTACCTGGCTTGCTAGCTAGCTGAGGCTAATCAAAATGCACAGCCTGTTCAACTTATGTAAGCTGGTTAGCTTCCTCACGTTAGTTAGCTACTCAGTAGCGCTAGCTTGGTGAAGCTACATCCGCAAATGTTTAATTAAGCCCAAATCACGTACAAGTGGCCGTGAACTGACTAAATTTCAACGTTACACCACTACTTTCGTTGTCATAACATACATGTGAAATACATTATACTTCGACTAGCTAATTGTAGCACACCGTCTAAACTTGATAACTAGCCTCACTTGCTAACTCTCTTGCATCAGTGGACAGAGAGAAGCTGACTTACACCTCCAGGATTCTGTCGCCTTTCACTATCCCAGCTCGGTCTGCCGCACCCCCGGGCAAAACAGCGCTGACATGCTGTAGAGGAGCGTACAGTTCCCCGTTGATGCTCCGAAGCTGTCCTCCCTCGCTAACTTGACCGCGAACATTAAAACCATAACCCGATTCCGACTTGACGATCCTCACTATCCGCGGACCCGAAGACACCATAACTGCGTTCTGGCCCGCCGACGAACCGACGACCGGTCCGTTACGGGATGCTGAAGGGAGAGTCGACCGAGTTTCCTCGCCTCCTACATCCGCCATCTTCTTCACAAACCCTACCCCCTCCAGTAGGTGTCTTCTAGCAAATTCAAAACAACGCTCGAGCTCTGTCCCTAGTTAGCCGCACAGACCGACTCTGTTGTTGATAACACGCCCCTCGACAGCGTCACAAGACACGGCCTCACAACGTGACCTTCTCCCGGAGGCGTCACCGAAACTCTGGTCAAAGGTTTTCGATCACCAATACGTAAACGTTTCATATCTCATAATATTACTGACATCAATTTGATTATGTTGTAAATTCCTTCAATCTATCAGGCACATTTTAATTACATTGTATTTAAGTGTTTCAACAACTTTAAGCGATTCTAGAAATTATATATACTTCTGTGATTTCTATTTTTTATGCATATAAATAAAAATATGCATGAAAAATGGGGTTGTATGCGTCCACCTAAAAGTTAAGACCCATAATCTAATCAGTTCATCAGTGAGTCCAGTTGGTTTTTGTTTCAGATATAATAAAATTCCCTTCGGGTGTTTCACTGATATTGTGTTAAGGAGAATAGGACAAATGGGAGGTCACCCTTAACTTTATTGTGAACTGGAATCTAATCAGTTCATCATTGTGTTCATCAAGTGTGTGCTTGTGCCTATTTTAAAGAGGTTCCCTCAAGGTTAAGATGTTCCTCAGATAATGTTTTTACAAGAAGGGTTTAGATGCAAGAACATATTAACATTTGACCTTTGCTGACCAATATGTGTTTGAGGTTAATTTGACATAATTCCCGCAAAGTATTGTTTAGATATTTTCTGCAAAAATAACACAAATCGGTATGAGGTTATGAGGTGACAAAGACCTTAAACTGTAACCTTTATTGACCAAAACTGTGTCAGATCATCACTAAATCCAGTTGGATCTTTGCAGTGAAGAAATTCCCTCAAAGCCTTCCATACATATTTGATTCATGTAAATGAGACAGACAGACAGACTGAAAGACAGATAATATGAAAATACAATGCATTTGGACACGACTGTCACTGGCACACAGACATAATGATGTGGGGACATATTACTTTCCTTCTGCCTTAATATTGGTCTAATTATTGTTCACTAACCAATTTTTTAACTTATTTTTTTCTTTTGGATTAAACACACTAGGCCACTGTACATATTTTGGGCTTTAGGATTAAATAAGGCTCAAGATTAACTGCTTTCAGCTTGTCCCTTTTAGGGGTTGCCATAGCAAAGTGTGTTTCGCACATTGATTTGGCATGAGTGTTATGCCAGATGCCCTTCCTGCCATAACCCTTCCATTTTATCTGGGCTTGGGACCAGCACCAAGGTGTCCCTTGATGGCTGGGAAGGGCCATGCCTGGTGGGGAGTGATTTGATCCCGTGGCCTCCTACATCCCAATCCAATGCTCTACCCATTGATCCACCAAGCACCAGTATAATTTCAAAAATAATGCAAAAACAGCATTTTTTTATCAGTTACAGCCTAGTGCTTGCTCATTTGTTGGTTGTTGGTAACAAGTATAGTGTCTTGACATGATTTTGTTCGGCTTTGGTGCTATAAAATGTAAATCATCTAAAATCGAAAAAGTAAATTTAATAAAAAAGTGCAGTGAACATAAAAAACCTCTAAACTATATCAATATTTAGTGTGATCACCCTTTTCTTTAAATCAACACCAGCTCTCCATGGCATACTCCCTCAGTGTTTCAAGGCACTTAGGTATGGAGGTTGTTCCAAACATCTTTGAGAACTTGCAATATGCCTCTGTCTCTTTATGTAATCCCAGACTAACAGGGTGATGTGTGTGGGTGTGTGTGTGTGGTGGTGGTGGGTGGGTGGAGGGGGTGGGGGGGTATAATCTGAAACATTTGCATACAGTGTAGAACATTTGTAAGCCCTCAAAGTGATGGTATTCTTTTAACAACCTGAGTAACTAGTCAACAAAAGAATTTGTCTTTATGAGGGCCACTCTTTATCTGAAGTACTTTTAAACAGCACAGAAACAAGCCTATAAAGCAAGTTTCTGATACCAGGGAAGACACCCAAGGTTGCTGATGGTTTTTAATAAAAAGATAGAAGCAATTAATCATAGTAAATATTTTTATAGATGGAAGCTTTAGAGATTTTTAATTTCTTATTACCTAGAGATTTCAAAATAATCTCCTCCCCCTATCATTTTCTTTCTTTCTATCTATCTCCCTTTTTTTCTCACAAACTGATTTTCTGCATTCTGAAAACTGCAGTCTGAAAACTGATGCCAAACCCTGATATTATTGTGTTTTGTTTTATCTTGTGTAAACGTTTGAGTCATGAATGAGTGATCATGTGCAAAGTTGCTGATTATAAATGTGACTAATTATTTGAATTTTAAAACACAGAGAGACCTGTGCCCCATTAAATTACCCGAGCTATATTCAGTGGGAATGTAAATTCATTATGCCAGGCCTCCCAGCACACAATTACTCATTAAAACCATGAGGTTAAAGTAATATTGGTGGTAACGCTTATCAATGCTTCAGTAGACAAAGCTTTACTGATAAGAATATTGGACTAGAGTCCAAAAATAAATGTTGATTAGATCAGCTGAATGGACAAAAATGAAGTATGCAGTGTTAGAAAAACTTGTTCAGGTAAGAGCAGTGCTACTATGAAAACACTTTACGCCCAATCTTACTTAAAAACTTCTTGAACAAGGTTCTTGGCTTGACAATTTAAGTTTGGAGGATTAAGGACTCTGGGGTTGATATACCAACTTTCAAACCTTACATGACTGATTATAAGGATGAAATTAATAATAGCTCTGCATTTTAGAATATGAACCATGAGGTCTGTTACCTTGAAATTTTGAGCTTTCTCAATTTAACGTTGCATTTATAACAGAAAAATCCTGCTATTTCTTCGAGTGTGTGCTTTGGTGCATGTGTTCTGGTGCTTTTACCTCTTGCAAGCAACATTAAAGACATCCTTCCTGTCATAACCTGCAGTAGTGTTGCACCTTTCCTGATCTAGCTGTAAGACGTAAGGCACGAAGTCTGTTGTCAACAACATTAAAGGTGTTTTGTCTGAAGGTGTTTTGGTCAAACATCAGGAGTATTAGATTAGTATTAAAATGTCTGTGCAACCTTCCAACACTGTTGCCTTTATGCAGAAACACACAGTGCACAGTGCAAGTATTTAAAATGGGAAAAAAAGCTTTATTTCATTTTGCATTACATTATAATATTTTGTGACTTTTTTTTTAGTGCCTTTGAGCAGTAGCATCAAATTACTTCTATTTCAGAAAATTTCTTCACAGAAATGCAGCTCTCTCGGCTGGCCCTAAGATGGCACTTGCGTCCCTATTTCTTGCTGATGAAGTACTCATGGCACAGCTGAGTGAGGCAGCAGACCAGGGTGACAAACTCACGGAAGTCAACACTGTTGTCCTTGTTTTTGTCCAGGTCGTTGAAGATGCGGTCTATTCCTGCCTTGTCATTGGAGTTCTGCAGGTGGGACAATTGTAAACAAACAGGTAGATTAGCTTCACATAACTGTCAAAAATACACAGTTCCATATGGGTGGTTATTTTAATCCATTAGTTCTACTTTAGTTCTTCAGATGCACAAATACTGCATTTGATTTGTGCATTTGATTTGGACACTTTGTCAATCAAAATGCACTATAAGTAGACCAACTTCTTCATGTGCAGGACTGAGGTAGAAAGATGCCTGTGTCACTCACCGACAGCATATTCCCAAACTCATTCTCAAGCAGATCTTTCAGCTCTGCCTTACTCAGGGTGTTACGGTCCCCCTCCTTGCCAGAATATTTATCAAAGCAGGTGATGAGGAGGGCCATAGCCTGCTGGATGTCAGACATGATGATGGCTGGCTTGAGTGGACAGAAAAAACAAAAACAGTTAAATACTGACACAAAGCACTGTCCCTTATGGCCCTGTGTTGTGTGTTATCAGAGCATTAATTCACGGCATGGATTCAGCTCTGATTGTTTTTGTATTCGTTATACAGCTTCAAATACCTGAAGTAAGTTGCTCTTGCTTAAACATGCTATGGCTCCATCTAGAGGTAGAGTCTAGGTTCGTTAACTTTTACTGATGCACATTTTAACGGATCATGTGGTGTTGTGGTTACTGACAAAGGAGATTCTTTATACCCACATATTTAGGGAGTGGTAGCAAGGGAAGGAAAGGGAGAGGAGTGCTGGCACTATTTGGTAAAATGATTTACTTTGAAGTCTGCGTCACAATTGTTTCACTATTGTGCCAGTGATAGTCTTTATAAATATATATTTATTTATAAAATTGTGTGTTTGCCTACTAATTTTGCATACTGTTAAGCACCACAGGTAGCTGATATCATTGCTTTTCTCTCTGCCATTGTTTTTCTCTAGATTTTCCATGGAGCTGGATAAAAATAAACCTTCGTCACTGGTCTCTAACGAAGTGTGCCTACTGAGTCACATAGGACATTGTTATGGAAACTGTTTTTAACTCCCCAGGTAACTCGCTGCAGCTACTTTGCAGTAGTGTTGTCGGATGTCCGTTCTCCTAACACTGTGTATCTCTGATAGTTTTTTTTTTTTTCCATAAACCCAAGAGAGTCTGTTCTGGTTCTATTCTGACTCACAGGGTGCTTCGTCCTCTCTGGGGTGTGGTAAGCTGAGGAAACTGTTGCAGATAGGAACTGTGGAGGAAGAGAACTGTTTACACATAACTTATCACGGTTTAATTTAGTAGAAGTAAACAGAAAGAATCTAACGTTGGTGCCAGCGTCCGATTGCGCAATGAATCAGCAAACAAACATTCCAGGTTTGGTTAAATTCCAGAGTTCATTCCGTATTAAAAATTCCAGATTTGGTTAAAGAACTGATGCTGGAACAAAGTGAGCAAAGTCTTTTGCAAGTTTTCCAGGCAGTGAAGAGAATTGTTACAGTAGCTCATTAATAGTTTGTGAATGCCTTTGGGCTCCTTTACATGCAGACAACAACACAACAACAAACCAAACAACCTTGTTTAGATTTTGTACTCACCGAGTTTGAGATTTAGTGATGTTAGGGAGTGAATGGCAGTCTTTGAGGAGCTGGATTGATGAAGAAATGGATGTAGAGGACGCTTTATAAGACGTACACCCCACCCTTTATTCCTCCCTCCATAATGCTGCTTTCAACTTCAACCACTCCTACTTCTTGCCCCCTTTTCTCTTATTTTTTAATGTGTTCTGTAAGAAACACTAACACTTAGTTGCCTAGAAGAACATTAACAAACCAGCAAATAAACAGTTGATTACTCATGCTACTCGTTAGGGAGATTGATATGAATCATCTTAAACCTCTTTTATTTTAGATTCTGATAAAGATAGTCCATGTTTGCATTCAGGAAGGACATTCAAGCTACTAAACTAAAAATAATAACACTTTACCACAAACTTTACATTAAGGCTACAACATCATTGCATTTTAAATTACAATCAATACTTTTAGTTAGTAGTAAGTTTAAAATCTTAGTTTTTTTTTTAAAAGCTTAGTTATGTGGCTGGATGTGTTGTAAGACGTCGTGCTTTCTGCAACTATGGTATAATTAAGCCTAACTATTTATGGATTGCCTTTGTTAACCCATTAAAGGAAAATCATTGCTTTGTGTACTTTTTGCACTGTCATTTGCATAACACATGTTTCTGTTTGTTACATTTATATACAATTTTTGTTTGAGGACACCAAAAAGCTATCTTTAGATGTAGTTTTTGCACATGCACTTTAAATCACTACCCCACCGGTGGTACAATTACTCATGTACTATACTTGAGTACAATTTGGAGTGAATATTTCCATTGTATTGCTTGATATATTTAATCCATTACATTCTAGAGGGAAACAATGAACTGTAAACCTCACCGCATTTATATTAATGGTAAATGTTCTGCACTTATATAGCGCTTTTCTATCTATTGGCACTCAAAGGGCTTTACACTGCTCCTTATTCACCAATTCACACTCACAATCACACACACACTCATACACTGATGGGGGAGCTGCTATGCAGCTGGCCAACACTCACCGGGAGCAACTAAGTTGGGGTTCAGTGCCTTGCTCAAGGACACTTCGACATGTGACCAGAGGAGCCGGGGACTGAACCAACAACTTATCTGAGAATATCTGACAAATGATTTATCTTTTGCAGTTACACACTAAGATGACATATAATCAATTGTGACAGATTATTATTAGGAAAACTGTTGATATTAGGGAGAAAATTCACAAACTACCTAGAAGTTAATAAAGTAATTAAATAAAATGATCTACCTTACCAATTGCAACACTGAGCACAGAACACATTTATTGGGTCACTCAGCATAATGAGCACTTAGTAGTAATTTTGTACTTTTGTGTACTTAAGTAACATGCTGAATGCAGGACTTGAAACAGAATATTTATACACTGTGGCATCACTACTTCACTTAGGTAAACCATCTGAGTACTTCCACTGAAGCATGTTTTTAAGAATGAAATGGTTCAAATGTTACAGCAGGTGCAGGTGCAGCTAGTTTTATGACGTTACAAAAATGGTTCTACAGAGGGTTAAATCTGAGAGCTCAAAAGATCATTAAGAAAAAAGAAAAAAGTTTTTGTGCACAAAGATGCTTCTCAGAGTAATGTTACTCCCTTTGGCCTCAAATAAGTACTTAAATAAAGCCATCTGAACACTTAAACAGATATGTTTGAGACCTGTTACAAGCACTTCTTGTTTGGAAGGAGGTTTTGCCTCACATTTAAAAGCTTATCCTATGTTTTGTACGTGGAAAGTCTGAAAAGTAACTAAAGCTGTTAGATTGTTGAGTTTCCCTTGTAATAAATCAGGAATGTAAAGTTGCATAAAATGCGATATAACTGACTGAAGTACAAGTGCTTCAAATTTGCACTTGAAAACAATACTTGAGTAAATGTATTCAGTTACTTTCCAACACTGTTCACAGAGATGTCGAAGTAACAAGTTACTTTAAATTTTATATGTTTTTTCCCGTATCCTACAAGTATCACATGACACTTTGGTATCTTGGTATGTTGAACAAATTTGTGCATGTAATAGATTTTTTTTTCCTACTTTGTTTTAATTGTTTGATTGCACATGAAGCTCAAATGGTACCGTTGGGCACAATGAATCAGTGAGTGTTGATTGTTATGGTTTTGAGTGGGTCCACTCTTCCTTGCAATTTTGTGGTGTAGGCTGTGACTCACAGTCATGTCTCTAAAGCCCATGAGTCATCCTGCAGAGACCAGAAATCGCAGCCCAAGAAAAAATCAGCACTGTGGCAACCCTGTGTATGTTTGTCTCTATGTGTGTGTGGTCTGCAGCGTAAGTTTGATATGGTCTTATCCTGTTTCTTGTTTAGTCAGGGCACAGTTGTTTGGGTCTCTACTGAACAACTTCAATGGAAGTTCAGTAGAATACAAAGCATTTAGAAATGATATTTCTTTAAATGTTAGGTCGCTATCCCAAACCATTGAGGTGTTTTACATTTGTTGTTATTGTGCAAAAACAACCTTACACACACACACACACACACACACACACACACACACACACACACACATATATATATTTTGTGCTATATTTTGTCATATATATATTACATTCAACTGTCCTGTATTACTGTATGGAAAACACTGGTCAAACATTTGCTGTCTTCTTCCTTGCCCATGTTTCTCAGTTCCAAATCAGGGAGGGAGTTTCCTGGGCAACCACACTATGAATCATAACCTGCTGTAAATCCTAGGAAAATATTTTCAGCGCAGCTGGAGCCGTTTTAATAACTTTTCTCAAACGCATGGTCAACATCTTGAACAAAGTTATGTTCTCCTGCCATCTAGTGGTAAAACAGAAGTAAATTCTGAAGTTAAAATTGCAGTAATTTGTTTTTTTATTTGGATTTGGATATTTCAAATTTTTAATTAGACATGAGAGACGTCACAAGAAAGGAAATGAGGGAGAAAAAAATATGTAACCTTTAGGCCACTAGGGTGCCCCAGATATCAAGATTTTATTCTGCTTAATAGAAGTGTTATATACCAGCAACAAATTTTAGTGCTGGGTTAAACCAACACCCACATTAGAAGAGAAATGATGTCTAGAAATAGTCGTTTTTTTAAAAATAGCCCATCGTCATCATGTCATTTTTAAACTGGAGAACGTATGCTTCACAAATACCCTCTATTTATGACAGGTCTCCTTCATAACTGATATTTTAAGTTGTCATAGCAGGAAACGTTACTAAGAACTTTAACATTGGCTCAATTCTACTCAAGCACCCAATTGAAGTAATCATAAGTGTGACTGCAGGAGCATGAAATCGAAGCTACCAGCTTTTATGAGCCAGCATTGTTGTATTTACAATTCTAACACGGAGACTTGATATGTGAAAAACTGTCTTTGTGATTATGTCCTTGTATCCACCCTTTAGGGACTGAACCAAGCCCATGCGGCTGCGATTCATAGAGGAAACTAGTACGTGTTGTTGCACTGTCCACTCTGATTTTGTACAGTTTTATTGGTTGTTAAGTGGAAAAAACACAAACAAACATGGACACTTCCTTTTACTGGTGACAAACTTATAGCAAAGATGTAGGCTTGCATCTAAGCAACAGTATTAAAAAAAAACCTAACATGGGGTAGAGCGTTTTTAACAGCCACAAAATTGGCTGCAACACAAATACAATAGTTTGAGGTCATTTCCCACTGCAAGAGACACAAAACGGATGTTCAGGGTTGGTATGTTCAGAACACTAGTGCTGTTTATTGACCACAGAGAGGAGCTGTTCTGTTTGTGTGTGTGTGTGTGTGTGTGTGTGTGTGTGTGTGTGTGTGTGTGTGTGTGTGTGTGTGTGTGTGTGTGTGTGTGTGTGTGTGTGTGTGTGTGTGTGTGTGTCCATGGAAGGTGTGGTATTGTGGTGTAGTTGCTGACTGCTTGTTAATCTTTGAACTTACACCTCTTCAAAGAATGATTAAAAATAATTAATCGAGAGTTTGCAGGTTCATTCCAACTAATAAATGTGGTGAGAGAGTTTATGATCTCCGCATTAGGAAGTGTAAATTCAAAGTGAACAAGATTTGACCTGTTCACTAATGTCACAGATCTGTTGTCTGGTCTCTTGCTTCATACTTGGAGAGAGCAATTTACCTTTGCAAACAGTGATTGTATTGATTTGTATTGACTGTGATAAATATACAGCATGTAGATAAAAGCAGGAAAAGCTCATTTTACCCCCCAAAATGGCTACACACCTACATAAAAGGGACACAGACAAAACAGTTTACAAGGTAGGAATTGCTGGCTTTAAACTAAGTCACATGGGTGTGGCAGTTTGTATTAACTGAGGGGTGAGCACACACAGACACACACAGACACACACACACACACACACAGAGCACTGTAACCTAGCGACTTGAGTGTTTGTTTGCAATGATGAACACTGGTAGGCCACTGACTTGAGCCCTGCCCAAGGAGGTGTGTACAAGAGAATCATGAGATTTTATTTTGCCCTCGGTTTAGCCTTCCAGTAGGCTTTCTGTGGCCAGTAAAAGATTGACAATCACCACAAATCATACCTTAAACCCAAGGAATTATATGGTTTACATTGACGATAAAAATTTGTGGAGCTCCTCAGTGCCAGCACACTGCCTGAGCAAATGTTCTGCCTGGGAGTCTCGATTTTAAGTTCGGAGTCAAATGGCAGTGGTATAGTCTGTTACTCCCTTTGTGTTTCAAAAGACATGAAACACAATGAAAGGAATGTAGTGGAAAAGAGGCGCTGTACTGATGTGACCCTGTGACTCAGACCCTTCATTTTGGTTCACATTGCTCAAGGACATGTCTTGCTTAAATAAGTTGGAATGACCGGAATGAAACAAACTTGATTTAGTTACAAAGAACCACATCACCTCGTTTATCTGTTCGTGAATGTGTCATAAATATAGGGAGTTGCAACACCAGCTAAATGGTCATCACAGAAGGGGAGTGTTCGAAACAAGAACATTCTGCAGATTCCTCAGAGCAATAAGCGTTCATGTATTAACAGAGGGAGAGAGGTTCATCTGCTCGTTCACACCCAGGGAAGCCAAAACACACACACGGTAAATTACATCATCACAGCTTTGTAAGCTCTGGAACAATGGAATTAGCTATAATATGGGACACACTGGTTTTTCTTTTTATATTTTAAATGAAATCCCATGGAGTCACAGGTGGTTAAATTATTAAATATGAGTGAATATACAATAATTTGCAGTAAAATGTAAGTCTATCTATAAGCACACAACAACCACGAAACACAACAGGTTTGACATTCTCAATTGTATTTATTGAACAAACTGATACAAAAAATAAGATGAAATGCTTTCTTTCTGCTCTCTTCTGCTGTGGCGTTTTACTTCTTGGCCTGACTCAACATGTGCATCTGATAGCACTGTTCACAAGCAATGGAAAGTCCAACAACCAGAGCTACAAACTCCTCAAAGTCCACTTGACCATCCCCGTTGGTGTCCAGGTCCTTCATGATCTTGTCCACAGCAGCTGGGTCCTTCTGAGACTGGAGCAGGGCATCAAGAAGAAAACTTTAGTTTATATGATAGGTGATTTAACAATGAACAGCTGTGTTTAAATTCTGGACACTGTACTGATGCTCTTCCTATGTTAATTCCATCTTACCTTCAGGAAGTTAGATAGCTCGTTCTCCATGAGCTCTCTGAGCTCTCGCCGGCTGAGTGTGGTCTTCTTTCCGTCCTTACCAGCATAACGGTGGAACACCTTGATGAGTGTCTCCATGGCTGTTTCTAGTTCTGAAGGCATGGTTGCTAGAGGCGTCTATCCGGGAAAATAAATTACAAATGCAGGAGAAAGAGTTAAATTAGATCACTGATAGTATACAGCTGATTTTTGTTAGACAATTCTTTTAAACAAGAAAATCAAAACAATCAAAAATACTGAACAATGAAAACTTATTTGGTTGCAATGCCTGATGTTAAACTCTGGGCTGCAGCACCCTCCTCAAATGATGACTAACACTCATGAGAATTGAGAAAAGGTCTGTAATTAAGTTGTTGTCAAAAGAAACCTCAACTAGCAACTGCATATGTGTATATAACAAACAAAACAATTTGAACACACTGTTCCTTGTTGCTGTAGCGGCAATAGTTAAAAAGGAGAAGTGGGAGGGACAGCAGGGGCTGTGCTGTATTTGTGTAAGAGGGAATGGAAAACTTTTAACAGAATAGAGGAAAAAGGCCAAAATGGTGGGATGTGATGGAGCATGAATGAGAGGGGCCAGCAGCGCACATGCGCATGCATGCCCGCCACACCCTTCTCTCTCAGGCTCTGCACTTTTCTCACCAAGAAAGATAGTACGAAAAGTCGAGAACGTACAACTTGAGAAATGACTGTTTTAGCCAATGTATGAATCTAAATAAAAATAAAAGCACTTAAGAGTCCCAAACATTCTGAGTTTTTCAAATACACAAACACAACCAAAATGTATCATTTAGTGAATTTAGTGAACATAAGAAATGACAAATTGTAAAGAAATTGCATTGCATGCTTCGACTGAAAAAGAAAATATATTAAAAGTTACAAACAAAGTATATAATTCACTAGGCTACGTAATGAAAGTCCTCACAGAGTCAGGTAGAAAATCTCAGCGTGGCTACTTCTTACCGTGCAGTGCTGGAACGTGGTCGGCAGAGAAGATGTGGGAATGGCAGAAGTTGCGAAGAGCGCAGCAGCAGACTTATAGGCAGGCGCCGCCCCGGCTGCTGGGCACAGTGAGTCAACCTGTGATTTGGACGGTGGACTCTGTCGACCCCGTAACTGCGCCTGTGGGCGGTAACGCCACAGGACACGCTGGTGATAAATGCTACGTTAGTTTGAGAAACTCCCACTTTTACATTATTAATTATCATTATTATTATCAATTACAGTGAAGCTGTGAAATGAGTAAGTGTCATCCGACGTACATTACTGTAGACGCATATATGACATTTTTATTCATAAATACAGGCTGTCGGGGAGTTAGTGCAACTTTTTTTCTTACATAATAAGTTTGCTGCGGTTGCGATAACAATAAGACAAAGGATTTTTTCACACGAGACCAGGGTTCGATTCCAGTGCAAGACGTTGTGCGCACGTCACCATAGTAAGGAAGTATGTGCCTACCACAGTTTGTAGCGTGTTGTTTTCATATAATTTACCTTGTAACTTAACCTGCCCTGAAGTTGCTTTCCCTGAATCTAACGCAGTTTGTATGTGTATATGATGGCGCCACGGCTGAAGCGTCTGTATCAGACGCCGTCGTTACCATGGCGTCAATTAAAGACGCTCCAGTGTCGCCAAATAATACCTGTGGCGTCAAAATGATAGGGCGCAATTTATCGCTGTAGGGCGACAAAAGTCGGAAAAGTAGCACGAAATAGATCTTTCAGTAAAATATAAGTATTTCAAAGTACAGTACCTGTGTAAATGCATTTATTTACTTGCCACCTCTGCAAAGAAGCACAAAATAAACAAAAATATACAATGACAATAAAAACTAAACATAATATATCTAAGGTTTACAGCTTGATTGATCAATTAATCGACCCAGATGATATGACGTGGGCCTGGGGCACAGTTGCTGGATTTGCCTGGATGGTGACTCAGCCTTGAAAACCACCAACTTTAATGGAAAAAGATAAAGAACAAGCCCATTACGTTTAATCTTTAGCTGAGAACTGACAACAAAAATAAGAGTTTGGACTTAATGTAATCAGCAGCAAAGTCAGTCAGTAGAATTTTATCACACACCAAAAGATAAACGTACTTAACAAAAAGTTTTGTACAGACAAGTGATTGAGAACTATGGAAACCTGTTTCCGCCACTGGGGGAAAAAATATCATGATCCTGTTTCTCAAAATTATGACTTACTAAGTCAAAATAATAAGATACTTTCTCAATATTATGAGTTGGTAAGTCAAAATTATGAGATACTAAGTCAAAATATGAGATACTATCTCAATATTATGAGATGTTAAGTCAAAGGCTTCCATAGAGAACACACTGAAGTGAGTGAAATTTAAAACAGAAGACAAAGTATGGTTAACGTTTTATTAACGTTCCTACGACAAAATGAGCATTGCAAGGTCATTTTGGCTCTATATTAAGTGTGCTTTAATAAATGAATTGTGACCTCTTGTGGTATGAATGTGACATTACAACTTAAAAATACCTTCATGAAGGAATTTGTTTTTGCTTTAATGAGACATAGTCTGAGCTCATGACTACTGGTTGATTGATATATCCATCCTGTAATATAATACACTTAATAATATGCAGGGGTCATTTTGCATGATAAGTAATGCAACCGCAAGGGGGCACAAGCCAGTGTCTTCTTGTGCCTACCCCACAGGTAGGATGTCAATTAGAAGAGAAGGAGAAATTCTGGAGTGAGTTAGATGAAGTGATTCAGAGCAACCCCAGAGGTGAGAGAGTGGTGATTGGGGCAGATTTCAATAGACATGTAGGTGAAGGGAAAAAAGGTGATGAGAATGTGATGGGCAGGTTTGGTCTTCAGGACAGGAATGCAGAAGGACAAATGGTGGTAGACTTTGCAAAGAGGATGGAAATGGCTGTAGTGAACACTTTCTTCCAGGGGAGGCAGGAAAATAGGGTGACATATAAGAGTGGAGGTAGAAGCACTCAGTTGGATGACATCTTGCGTAGACGTTGTAATCTGAAAGAGATCAGTGACTGTAAAGCATTGGTAGGGGAGAGTGTAGCCAGACAACAAAGGATGGTGGTGACTTGGTGTTGGAACGAGAAAGTTCAGGAGTGTATACAGAGAAAGAGGTTAGCTAAGAAGAAGTGGGACACTGAGGGGAGTAGACTGGAATACAGGGAGATGCATCGTAAGGTGAAGGTAGAGGTGGCAAAGGCCAAACAAAGACCATATGAGGACTTGTATGCTAGGTTGGACACTAAGGAGGGAGAGGTGGATTTGTACAGGTTGGCCAGACAAAGAGATAGAGATGGGAAGGATGTGCAGCAGGTTAGGGTGATTAAAGATAAGGATGGAAATGTATTGACAGGTGCCAGGAGTGTGATGGGAAGATGGAAGGAGAACTTTGAAGAGTTGATGAATGAGGAAAATGAAAGGGAACGAAGAGTAGAAGAGGTGACTGGTGTGGAGCAGAAAGTAGCAAAGATTAGTAAGAGTGAAGTGAGGAGGACGTTGAAGAGGATGACGAGTGGAAAGGCAGTTGGTCCTGATGACATACCTGTGGAGGTATGAAAGTGTCTAGGAGAGGTGGCAGTTGAGTTTCTGACTAGTTGTTTAACAAGCTCTTGGAGAATGAGAGGATTCCTGAGGACTGGAGGGGAAGTGTACTGGTGCCAATTTTTAAGAAGAAGGGAGATGTGCAGAACTGTGGCAACTACAGAGGAATAAAGCTGATGAGCCACACAATGAAGTTGGGGGAAAGAGTAGTGGAAGCTCGGCTAAGGGCAGAGGGGAGCATCTGTGAGCAGCAATATGGTTTCATGCCTACAAAGAGAACAACAGATGCAGTATTTGCTCTGAGGATGCTGATGGAGAAGTACAGAGAAGGGTCATAGGGAGTTGCATTGTGTCTTTGTAGATTTAGAGAAAGCGTATGACAGAGTACCTAGAGAGGAGCTGTGGTATTGTATGAGGATGTCTGGAGTGGCAGAGAAGTATGTTAGAGTGGTGCAGGACATGTATGAGAGATGTAAGACAGTGGTGAGCTGTGCTGTAGGTGTGACAGAGGAGTTCAAGGTGGAGGTGGGTCTGCATCAAGGATCGGCTCTGAGCGCCTTCTTGTTTGCTCTGGTGATGGACAGGCTGACAGATGAGGTTAAACAGGAATCTCCATGGACTATGATGTTTGCAGATGACATTGTGATTTGTGAGAGCAGGGAGCAGGTGGAGGAAAATCTAGAGAGGTGGAGGTCTGCTCTGTAAAACAGAGGAATGAAGCTTAGCCGCAGCAAGACAGAATACATGTGTGTGAACGAGAGGGACCCAGGTGGAACAGTGAGGTTACAGGGAGTAGAGGTGAAGAAGGTGCAGGACTTAGAGTCAATGGTGCAGAGCAACAGAGAGTCTGGAAAAGAGGTGAAGAGGCGAGTGCAGGCAGGTTGTAAGGGGTGGAGAAAAGTGTCAGGTGTGTTGTGTGATAAAAGAGTATCAGCGAGAATAAAAGGAAAGGTGTTCAAGACGGTGGTGAAACCAACAATGTTGTTCGGCTCAGAGACAGTGGCACTGAAGAAAAGACAGGAGGCAGAGCTGGAGGTAGCAGATCTTGAGATGTTGAGGTTCTCTTTGGGAGTGACGAGGATGGACAAGATCAGGAATGAGGACATCAGAGGGACAGCTCATGTTAGATGTTTCAGGGATAAAGTCAGAGAGGCCAGATTGAGGTGGTTTGGACATGTTCAGAGGAGAAACTGTGAATATATCGGTAGAAGGATGCTGAGGTTGGAGCTGCCAGGCAAGGAGGTCTAGAGGAAGACCAAAGAGGAGATTTATGGATGTAGTGAGAGAGGACATGAAGTTAGTTGGTGTGAGAGAAGAGGATGCAGAGGACAGGGTTAGATGGAGGCACATGATTCGCTGTGGCGACACCTGAAAGGGAACAGCCGAAAGGAAAAGAAGAAGATTTTGCATGATACTTTTGATATTTTAATATATTTATTGCTAATTCTAATGTGCTGTTTGAAAATAATAAAACTTAAGCAAATCTCAGCATGTCTTCCTACAATGCTATACTTATGCTGCTTTTGTAATTCTTTTGAGTTCACCTATAACCTAATGCAGGTTTCATGCCTAAACAGGTCTCTCTCCATTCCATGCAGTACACCCTGTCATGTCTTTCAGCATATATAGACTGTGTTTGGATAAGTAAGAGCCATCCTGCCTGTGCCATGGCTAAACTAATCCATCTTAAATTAAGTGTATAAGCAGAAGCATGAATGCGCCACAAACTAGCACAAAATGTTTCTTTGCAGCTTCTGCATTACTCTTTGAACATGTTTGTTGGATTGGAACATCAGTAGCTGAACGTTTGACACACCATATTTTTCATGTGATGCAGCCTGAATCCTAAATACAACATAGTATAGTAATAACAAAATCCACGACCTTCAATAAAAGAAGGTTCACATTGGACATTTCTTTTTTTGAGGACCCTGTAAACATTTATTGTGCCCATATTCGATTAATTGCTGAAAGTTGGTCTACTATTAAGGAAACAATTCTTTTACTTTTATATTATTTTATATTTATATTTTACTTTCTAACATTGAAATCAAACGACGTTTTCCGTCCAATAACATCCAGCTTTCACCCACCGTGTGCTACATCATTTGAAAGCATCCTGTGCGGGATGGGAAGGGTGGGGGGCGGGATGTCTTGGTGAGGAATAAAGCCACAGGCTTTATCTGTTAGCATTTACTGTGGAGACACATACATCGGCCCTAACTACAAATTTAGAAATCGGTTCCTTTATTATTGGTAAAACAAGGAAGAGGGTTTGGCAGCCGTTTTTTTTTCCGTAAAAATGGCCAGATCAAATACATAAAAACGGAGACATTACGGGACAGTAAACTGGAGAATTGTGATTATCTTTGAGAGCTAAACTTGCAAATATAGATTCGTAAATATGTACCATATGGCCTATGGCCTAGATACATCGACATATAGGTCCAGATGATGAAAACAGCAGCAGCTGTTTTCTTAAAATGGCAGAGATGGATTTAAAAACAGCCACATCAACGATGGACGCTCTGGTTCGCATCAGTGTGAGTACATTTATATATGTTCTGTGTCTTCAATGGATGTACATTCAAATCGGGGCAGTTTAATATATAGACCGCTGTCTATATGCTTTTAAAACAGCATGTATGTCAAGTTGCCGTGTTTCACCTGCCGAGGCATTTTGGGCCGATTTCATTTAGTTTATGCACCCAGGATGGAAGGTCTTTGGGTTAAATGTAAAAACCAAACCGCCTATGGCCGATGAAATGCTGGCTATGCTCATTTCATCATGTCAAAAATCAAACGCCTGTGGTTCTGTATTTCTTCTTGATGCTGTGGCCCACATCATTGGAGGCCCTAACATGCTCGATCGCCTACTCAGGACTCAAGCTAAATTATTCAGAACTTGAAGCAAACCGTGCTTTTCTAAAATTAAATACGATGGCGACAAAACGTTGTGGGTACAGATTTTTGAGCTTACTGGATGTTCGTTTCCATGGAGACGAGATGCAGGACCGTGGACCGCTGCTAAAGCAAGCGAGAAAAAGGAGAAAGTGTGGATGCTGCACAGGGTGAAAACACAGTGTAGTCTGTAGATATATCTCCGGACCTGTAGACTGGCTATAGGTCTGCTGATTTGTGTACGTTAAAATAGCACGAATTTCGTCATGAAATAGTCCTTTACCCCAATAACTCATCTTAAGGAGGCTCATAGCTCGCGATATGTCAAACCCCTCCCCTCTGCACAGCGCTGGCTGGATGCTGAAATCTTCTGTCATGGCGCCTAGATTCCAGGTGAAGGTAAGGATGCGCTGTCGCAACGCCCGTTTTATGCCTTCACCACGCCGGGCTCAGCATTAGCAAGGCGCCCTATCCAACCACTTTCCAATTTAGAGGGACACCGGAGTACCCGCAGTTTTTCGTGCTGTGCACAACACTATATCTGCAATAGCCTGAAAATGCGACTGGCTACATTGCAGGAGGAGGAGAGAAATGCAGGCCAGAGTTGACATTGGAAAATGACCACAGAGACTGAGGTCTGAGGGAGAAAGTAGGTTGCTTTATATTCTCTAGTTATTCCAGTTTTACGCATCAGTATGAGTTTAGTAAAGAGTTGTTGTTGCAGTGGCCTAATTCTGTGTTAACTAGGACTGTATCCATATTATTAAAAAAACAAAAGAGAGAAAAAAGGAAAATTAATAATCTTCTTGTGTGATGCACTGACAAGTACTGACTGAACACAAAATCTGAATATCATCACCGAGATACCAAGATATTAACATGGGTGATGGAACTGATTCGACTTATTTCTCTCAGGAGAATTGGACTGACTCAAACTGTGCAGTCACAGGTTTCTGCAACAACTAGGGTGTCCTTCCTTGTCAAATCCATGTCCTTGAACGGGACAGCGAGATGCTAACCGCTCCAGAGCATTTCCCTTGCCCCCGAGCTCTGACCACTTTAGTTAAAGCCTGTGGTTAAATGGAAGATGCTGGTTCAGCAGTGAGGTACACAAAGAACAAACCTATTACCACACGGTGTTTTATGTGGTGATATAAATGGATTAGAATTCACACTTCTACTGTGTGTAATTTGCTTACTGTGTTATCATTGACGCTCTGTGTGTCTTGCTATGAAATGAATGCTGCATTAATAAAGGAGAGTCTTGATATGTTTGTAAAAATGGGAATAATACCAAATATGATTTGTAGTTCAGTTCAGATTTGTAGAGCCAGTGATCATTTGTGACCCGTACAATCAATGTAAATCCACTAAAAATAATAAACACGGGGAAATACAAGACTGCCATAGAGTGTCATATGGGTTCCTGGTTAAAGAGCACATCTTGCAATGCTTTGAGTGAAGGGCTGCACATATGCACTAGTTGAATAATTAATACCCAGTCTTTATTTATATTGAACAAGAATGATGTCCAGTGTCTGGGACAGCTTTTCCCACTGCCCAGTCTCTCTCTCCATTCACTTATTTCCCTCATCTGGGGCTGGAGATCAAACCTCAAACCTTCTGCTTGTGGCCAGAACTGAGCTTAAAAATGTGTTTTGAGCATTTGGCATTTGATTTATAATGTTGTTTAACATTTGTTGTTAAATCACACTCAGTCTGACCTGTAATTCTGCCTCTTTAAAATCTCTTTAACGGCTAATTGTTCCACACAATATGGTGCGTGTTTTTATGTTCTAGCGATACAAACTGATTCTAGCTTTGAATAAATATTTCACTATGAGAGGTCACATTTGTTCATCTACGTCATAACACCTAACCTCTTTGCTTCCCGCAGTCTAACATGAAGAGTCTGGAGCATGAGCTGCATTGTCCGGTGTGTAAAGACATAGTCAAACAGCCTGTGGTCCTGCCATGCCAGCACAGCGTCTGCCTCATGTGTGCCTCGGAGGTCTTAGTGGCAAATGGTTACCCGCCTCCCGAGCTTCCCCCAGAGCCCAACTCCCCAGCTTCTACACCCAACACCCGCTCACCCCGTCAGGCACGCAGGCCTACAACTAAAGCTGAGCAGCGACCCATTGACCGCGTACTGCGATCAGGTATGTAGTAGCTCTTCAGTCACCATGAGTGTGTGACCCATCAAGCAAGAGGAGGGAAATATGGCTCATTTATGTCAATGAAACATAGAGTTCAAAGAGATTTGTTTTCATCACAGGGCTTTGGATTGCATTTCTACATGCAGTGAAAAGAGAAAAGAAAAAGAAACAATGTTATTAAATGCTTCCCTTAAGTTCACTGTCAGATCTTTATCAATATCAAAAATTAGTAAGTAAGTTAGTAAGTTAGTAAGTAAGCAAAGACACCCTTTCTTTCCTGTTTCTTTCTGCTCATATTTTAATATGCATCCTTTGTTGGTTTGAGGTCCCCACCCGCCTTCGCCATCCATGCCTCGGTCTCCAGGATACGGGACATATCCAGGGCGCCGGCGTAAGGAGGGCCCACCACTTGTGATGTTGTTCCCCTGCATCCAATGCAATCGAGATGTGGAGCTGGGAGAGAAGGGTCTTGGTGACTGCCTCCGCAACCTCACTTTGGAGCGTATAGTAGAGAGGTAGCTTCCACACCCAAAATAAACCCTGATGCACATATACGCTCAACATTCACTCGGCTGATATGTTGTAAAGGACCGTGAAATTGTCCTACAGTGCTAATGATGTGAATAGATGACTTGGGTCTGAATGTCCCATTCTGACTGTAATTGATTAGCAGCAGCTGAGCTGTTGAAGAATCCTGCAGAGCATGCACTGTAACACACTGTAACTACTCTGGCTGACTGTGTTTTCACAGACTAGTAGCTTTGTCTTCAGTATATCACATAATCAGTATCGCTTGTCTCACACACTGCACCTTTACTTTAGCTTTTTTTGCTGCTTATGAACACATTTATTTTTAATATTTATTCTGAAACGTTCGATGGGTTGTTTGTTGGAACAGTCATAGAAAAAAGCTGTCAAAAAGAGCATGTAGGAAATATCATTTTATTGAATATAATGACATTAAAGCACCTCGGTGGCTTTCTTCCCTCATTTTCCCACCACCACCACCAGGTACAGACACACAGTGAGTCTGGGTAGTGTGGCTGTGATGTGCCAGTTCTGTAAACCTCCTCAAGCTCTGGAGGCAACCAAGGGCTGTGCTGACTGCAGGGCCAATTTCTGTAATGAGTGTTTCAAGCTGTATCACCCGTGGGGGACACCACGGGCACAACATGAACATATCCTGCCTACACTCAACTTCAGACCAAAGGTAAGACGTTGGGACGATTATTACATATTTAATAAACCATATTTTCATGGCACATTTAAAAATGCAAATACAGGCATATTTACAGAGATTATAACAATATAAAACGAAAATTCAAACAACTGTTTGCATATATATTTGGCTTATTTCTTCAAAGGGAGGCACTATCCTCATACCTTCCTCTTGCACTGCTCTTTTCTTTCCCTCTACTGAGAAATTAAGCTTCAAATAAAATAGTTCACATTTAAATTGACTCTCCTTCACAGGTACTGACCTGTCCGGACCATGACCAGGAGAAGCTACAGTTCTATTGTAGGACCTGTCAGCGTCTGCTCTGCCCTCTCTGCAAACTGCGCCGCGTCCACACTGGACACAAAATCCTTCCAGTAGCCCAGGCTTACCAAGCCCTGAAGGTACGATTGTGGAAATCAGGCCCAGTCCAGCTTCTCGGAATTTTACTGCAACATGAAAATGAATACATAGAGTTCTGCAAAATACACATAAACACTTACAGATATGAATTAACATATCATTGAAACTCGTGTTCATATGAACTGTGTGAAGCCCCTATACTCAAACCTACATTTTAAAGTCATATAGAATACTACAGTAAATTGGCTAGTGCCAAGTTACCATTATTGTAAGGCGGTGTGCAGTCAAGCTGTCTGCTGTGTAAATGTTTGCATGCTGTGTTTTTGCTGTTTATTTTGCAGGAGAAGATTACAAAGGAGATGAACTACATTCTGTCCAACCAGGACACAGTTCTGGCTCAGATTACCCAGCTGGAGAGTGCCATCACACAGACTGAGGTGATTAACACTTAAGGCTGACAAAATGTTGCTGGCCATTGAAATAATTCTACTTATGGCTTCTTTAGTCCGACTGGGTTGGCTGCGTCACAGATCCTGATGAAGGCCACAAGCTGAAATGTGTTTGTCTGTCAATGATGTTGTTCATTTTACTGCAATTTTGACTTTTTTTTTTTATTGCTTTCCGACATTCTTGCAGCTTGGATGTAGCCGAAATTGTGCCAGAAATTCCTGCTGAGGGTGTGCTCAGTTGTCTCAGAGTGACATATTTATATAAATAACTGTCTAACAGTAAAAGTCTTATGAATCAATCTGACCTAAAGGTGTTGGATGCTAGCACCAGTTGGCTGATAGTTTTCAGATTGTACAACTTCTCTGTCTGTGTTATTCATCACCAGGTAAACAGTGTTTCTGCCAGAGAGCAGCTGGCTCAGAGCATCAGGGATTTGACGGCTGCTCTGGCCGAGCGCCACACTTCACTCACCCAGGCTCTGGAGGGTGCGCGACAGAAACGAGGCGAGGCGTTGTCTGCTCAAGTGACGGAGAGACGGGCCTTGATGGAACACGCAGGGCTCATGGCGTTTACCCAGGAGCTACTGAAAGAAACAGACCAGCCCTGCTTTGTGCAGGCTGCACGCCAGACTCATAACAGGTTTTCAATGTCTTTATCTCTGACAATGCACTTTGTTTATAGTGAGAAGATCTTAGATTGGTTGTGTCTTTCATTTTTAGTTTCTTCTCTGTCCTTATGAAAACAGGCGTCTATTACACTGGATGTTTCTGCTTGTAACAGAAAAATGTTAATTAGCTAGTTATTGTTTCTGGATCTGGACCTGATTATATCTCACTTGTAAGTTTATTTCCATCAAATAAGTGCATGTAGGTGTGAATGATTATCTCTTGATGATTAACAGTAGAAACTGTTAATTACTATATTTTGATTCTATTATAATTTAAACTAATATCAGTAAATCCAAAGGAACCAAAACACTTTTAAATATTTTTCTTTCTGAACTGTGAAAAAAAAGACGAGGATAAGAGACTTTTCTTTCGTACATCTCTTTTTCCTTATCAGTCTGTCCCACCCTCCCATCCTCCCACCCCATCTTCTTGGAAACATCATGTAAACACTGTTCCTCCTTTTTTTTCTCCTTGACCACTGATTTCCCCTTTTTCACTGCACCAGGCTGAGCAAAGCAATTGAGAATCTCCAGCACTTCACTCTCGCGGCTGATCCGTCCTTCAGACACTTCCAGTTGGACGTCACCAAGGAACTCAAACTCCTGACTGAGTTGAACTTCATCCAGGGTGAGAAAGGGAATGGTGGGAGGGAGGAGGAGGATGGGAGAGCATGGGAGTGGAGACAGTGGAAGGGAAAAAGATAAGTAAGGAAGGGAATGAAAAGGTGCAGAGGAAGAAAAAAACTGGGACTCTTGATGACTTAGTTTTATCACCTATCATGTGAATATGAATCAGTGGTAGAACTGAAGGTGGAAATACAATTATGTCACATTTACCTTATTAAATTTGAAAATTTTGTTCACGCAAACTTCATATTCCTAAAATGTGTCGCAGCCCCCTTTGCGCCAGTGATTGACACCCAGCGTACTCTGGCCTACGACCAGCTCTTCCTGTGCTGGCGGTTGCCTCAAGAGTCTGCACCTGCCTGGCACTTCTCTGTTGAGTATCGCCGTCGGGGAGTGGTGCCAGGAGGAGCATCCAGAGGTGGAATCAGAGGCGGATTGGCCACCGCCCGATGGGGCTGGCAGCGATTGGATGAAGTGAGTGGGACCAGCGCTGTGATTGACAGGCTGGAGATGGACAGCGTGTACGTGCTGCGGGTGAGAGGCTGCAACAAGGCAGGCTATGGGGAGTACAGTGAAGAGGTGTACCTGCACACCCCACCTGCACCAGGTGAGGGAGGCCAGTCATGATGAAAGTTGCCCCATCAACATTTCAGCCTTAGCTAAAGGTGGTCCATCCTTATCGCAAAATGTACATCACTGTATTTATTTATTTATTTGTAGTTTTGGACACTTTTTTAGCTGTTATGACAAGTCAAAATTCAGCTTGAACATCTGAATCTTGAATCTTGAAGCTCCAAGATAATTTGATGGGCACTTTTCTCTGTTCGTTGATGTTTTATCGATCATTGGTTAATCAGTTAACTAGGAAAATGTGTTAATTGTTAACTCTAGGCAAAGTGTCAAAGGTGATTACAGTGGAGGGTTTTTGTTTTCTCTTCTAAATAGGTTTGGCTAACTAGCGGGTATTATTTAAAACTTGTTTCATTGTCAAACTGCACCTGCACCTTGTAATATTTCCAAATCTCAGTTATGAAAGTCCTTAAATTCCTCTGTGATTAAAAAAAAGAAAGAAAAATACATACATACATACATACATATATACATATGTATAATTATATATACATAAATCATCAGAAGGTTCATCCCTCATCTTCATTGAGGCTCCAGAATGTGACAGTTTTTTTGTCTGTAAGATTTCTTTGTATATTTTCCACCCGGCTATTTTTGGTTAATGACTTGCCGCTGAAATCACTGACAAGTGTGTTACCAGAAAATATCCTTATATGCAAACAGCAAGTGCTAGTTACTGTCACCTGGGAGCCATTCATCTCTTCACACCCATTATTTTTCAGTTACAATAAAAACATTAGGATTGTTATCATGGTGAAACACTTAATAATTCATTCTCTTTCTTTTCTGCCTGTTCTCATTGTCTTTTTTCTTTTTTCCACCTGTCTCCGCTTTCAACACACACTCACTTTCTTACGCTTTATTTCCTCATCTTTCTCTCATGTATTATTTCCATTTCACAGCTTCCTACTTGTCATCCTCTTCTACGCTGCTTCCACGCTGCCAACCTACATACCTCCTACAGAACGTAAGAAGTGCATTCATATCCCTTGACCATCCCTCTTTAACCCATGCGGCATAATTATCTCTTCTTCTCCTCTTCATTCCATGCGTCGTCTGTTCTTCCACCTGCATCTAGACACCCACTCAGCCCTTGGCCCCCAGCTCTAGCTCCTATAATGAGATCTCTCTGAGCGCTGATGATGAGGTTTGCAGTCTGTTAAGACCCGAGGCTTAACAACATGGATCGGATTCAGATCCAGAGCTTTTTAATAGTCAAGTTGAGTGACTGGTGAATTCCTCTTGTCCCTGTACTGCTGACTATTTTTCCTTCCTGTTATTGCATATGTTCCCTCTGTAAACTGTTTGTGGATAAAGCTACACTCCCTACAGCCAGAGCTGCTTTGCAAAACCTTTTGCATTTTACTCCCTCAGACATTGATGTATACATCAGCGTTTTTCTCTTCCAGTGCTGGTGGGAGAAGGAGGTGCATGCCTGCTTTCTGTTGCTCCCCCCCCAGTCTCTCATCTCAGTTGCTTATTATTCTCCTCATTTCTCTTCCCCTTGCTGCTTTCTGACTGTAAATCTGGTCTGCCTTTCCTATATCCTCCCAAACTTTTCCTATTGCATCTAAAACCCCTATATGTCATTTTTGAATCTACCTGTCTCTTTGTTCTCTCTTTACCCTTGCATCTTCTTCATTCCCTTATCTTTCTGTTTTCCACCCCTTCCCCTTTACCCTCTGCTGTGTCCTTGCTCTCTCTGTCTCCTTCCAGTGCTCAACTTCTACCTAGACTCTCGCTGGGGTCTCCATGCCGACAGGTTGGTGGTTAGTAAAGAGCAGCGTTGCGCTCGCAGTGTCCCTGGTCTCTCTCTGCTGCAGGCGGCTGACCACGCTCTTACTTCCTGTCACCTGACTTCGGACCTCCTGGTCGGGGATGTAGCCATTACACAGGGTCGCCACTATTGGGCATGCTCAGTGGAGCCTGGCTCTTACCTTGTGAAGGCAAGTACATTATAGTAGCACAGTACACACACTTATATTGTCAATACTACATGGAGGCTATTTTAAACCATGTGAGTGTAATGACAAGCACAAAGAGTTTGGCCTTGTAAAATGGATGCTGTGGGCGTCTTCGAATGAACTTGCATTTTTGATGATCATGTAGCATTCAGATTAAACTTAGACCTGCAAGATCTCTTGGCTTTACACTATTTGAGGGAGGAGATGATACTGGCTTTTCATATATTTTTATATTTATATATATATATATATATATATATATATATATATATAGAGAGAGAGAGAGAGAGAGAGAGAGAGAGAGAGAGCCTGGTCTTTAACTGCAAGGTTGATGAATGCCAGCAGCAGAGAAGGGGAGATGTTGTCAGGTTGCACTGAGACCAAGGACACTGGTAGAGGATGATGGCAGCAAAATGTCAAATGTTGTTATGAAACATGGTTAATATGATGATGGTTTTCAGAGTAGGGTGTGTTTTTGCAGACTAAGTACATTTTGTGATGACCTACCACAAGTTCTCATGAGGACAGTTTAAGGTTAAAGAAGCAGACCTCATTATGAGGTCAATAAAAAAGTCCCAAGACTATGTTGTCTCTATGGGAATGATATGTTTAAAAATTAGAGTGTCATAATTAGAGTCATAGAGTCATAGTTAGAGTGTTTTGAGAGGGTCATGAGCTTGTTGTGATATACAAACCTATATGTGTGTTGTAGGACTATAAAAATCAAAATTAACATTTTTGGACCTTTAATATTTTTGAAATGAGATTAAGTATTAGTTATATTTCTGCATCACTTCAAGTATATTTAAATGAGAACAGAAAGAGCTAAGTCAGAAAGTATTAAGACAATTTTCTGCAAGAGAAATGTTTAGGTTATTAAAGACTGACTGCTATTTTTCTCTTTTGAACAGGTGGGAGTTGGTCTGGAATCAAAACTGCAGGAGTGGTTTCACCTTCCTCAAGACATGGCCAGTCCACGGTGAGTAGGCAGAGTATGGAATTCATTTTAATTCATACAAACCAAAATAATTCCCTGTAAAAATAATGATTATTCTAATGTCAGCATGGTTTGGAGATATATGAAAATTGTATGTAGTAACTTAACGTAACAAATGAATGATGGCATTGAGGTTGACAGAAACTATTAAAAAAAGAGACATGCAACAATATCAACAATATGAAATTCACTATGTCTTGTGTAAAAAGATGTGGAAGATTTGTTCAGTGGTGTTGATGAAAGGGTTACGCTCATTAGAAATGAAAAGTTAGAAGTTGCAGGACTAGTAAATAAATAAACAGATGACTCATTCTCATTTTGCAAACTCTCTCCCTGTCACTCCAGCTATGACCCAGACAGTGGTCATGACAGTGGAGCAGAGGATGCCCTGGACTCTGCTCCACCCTTTTGCTTCCTCACTATGGGGATGGGTAAAATCTACTTGCCCCAACACAACTACCACCACCATAGTAGCCATGGGAACGGTAACCGAGATCCCATAACCAATGGCAACGGTCCCTCCCCACCCGCGGGCCTCACCTTCCCACTGCCGCCTCGGCTCGGCGTGTGCCTTGACTTTGAGAAAAGTCGCGTCACTTTCTATGATGCCCACTCCCTGCGTCCTCTGTGGGAGGGTCATGTAGATTGCTCTGGCCCTGTGTGTCCAGCTTTCTGTTTCATTGGTGGAGGTGCGCTGCAACTGCAAGAGCTGGTAGCTAATCGCAATGCAGATCAGACTCCAGTGAGAAGGGTAACCATCCAACCCCGTGTCTCAAATTAAAACAACAACCGATGCCTGATCTGAGTTTATATGGTCATTTGGAATGTAATTCGTAATTGTGAAGTATTTATCCAGCTAGAGTGAAAAGTTAGACATCTCAGCGATTTTGTTTTGTATTTAATTTTCTTTGTATAAGAAAAGGTTTCTATAGCAACAAATATGCAATGTAATTAAGTTTCTTTCTACATTTTTGTTATGTGCATTTTTGCAGGAACTATTGCTTAAGTAGTGTCTGGTAAATCCAGCACTTAAGATGTAACATTGATGCTTGCACTTGTAGCCTTGCTAAATTGCATTCACCTATAAAGCTAATGTACATACAGCACCACTCAATGTTGTCTTTCATCCAAAAGCTTTTGCTCTGTAATTGAAAGTCTTTTCAAGCTAAAATTCCTTATGTTTTAGAGATATGTGAGCAAAAGAAAATAAGTCTTCAACATTTTATTGCATCTAAGTAAACTTTCCAGCCAGTCACCCATTATAATCGCTACCAAAGTTATTGTTTTTCTTGGATGTAAATGTGGTAAATTAGTGGTAGAGAGGAACAATGAGGCAATACTCTAATTAGAAACTCCAATTATACGTCTGCTGCACAGTTAATCACTAGTTTTCATGGTTCTGTTTGTGCATTGCTATTTTGTATTTCAAATACATGAGTCTGATGACTTTGTGTGTGTGCGTGTGTGTGTGTGCACGCGTGTGTGTGTGCGCGCATGTGTGTGTAGTTTGTATGTGTGGGGTTTGACTGATAACGGCACTGATTCATTGGCTGACAAATAAAAGTTCTTTTTTCCAAATAATACTTTTTTTTTGGTAATCTTGCTTGATTGTTAGCTAATGAGCAATGCTTCTTATGAAACAATTAGTGGATTAAATCCATGTAAACTTCACCTGCTGGCAGAATGTTTGCAAGAGAAAATGGATTAAGGAAATAAACACTGAATAAATACAAGTTGTTAAAAAATATGAAAACACCTTCTGTTTCCTTTGTTTAGTTGGAATTCAATCTGCTTCATCAAGTTTTTCAGCAATCTCCAAATAACCATTTCACTGTGAGGATGAATCTTTATATAGTTATTTCACCACCAGGGTGCAGCAACACACAGCTCAACAGCAAGAGGCATTTGCAACCTTGTTAAACACTGCAGCTTTAAAATGGTCAAAAACATTTAATTTGGAAAAATGAATAATTGCCCCCATTTACTATACAAATGGTCCTTCATTAGAGGATATAGGTAAATGTAGATTTTAAAATGTGCTGCTTAAAATAGAAAACAGGAAAAAAGCCATTGATAACTGTAAAATGGTTACAGATTTGTTTTTATTGATCTTACATGTAGTGCACCTCACTTGTCTTTTTAAAATTTTGTTTCATTTTAAAAACACAGTCTTTAGATTGCCTACAATGGATTTAATGTTTATTAAACACGTATGCTATCAAAGGGAGAACTACAGCTTAGAAAATCTGGCCAAATCAATTTATGCATTGCCACACTTTGACTGGTCATTGACAGTCAGGATAATAACTCACTGGTTTAACAACACACAAACCTTTACACATGTTGGCTGATCTGGACAACCATCATAAAACGCCATTGCCAACTAGTCTATTATACAAATAGACTGTATGAGGGAGAGAAATTACCAGTAAATCAAACTTTATTGTTTGCATTTATGCATTAGAACACGTGTCATTTTGTACTAAATAAAGTATGCTGTACTTAAAATTAGCTTAGTTTTGTAAAGTGCAAAGTCTGTCACATTTTTGCTCATATAATTGAAATCAGAAGACTCAGCAGACCCCCTTAAATACCTCAAAATATTGACATTTTGGTGTTTCCTAATATGAAATAATATCCTTATGGAATTTTACACATATCAAAATCTGTGCACATGAGATTCCTGCTCAGTGAACAAACTTGGGTGAGAGTAATGAATAGTGATGACCATCTGCTTTTGATTGAGATATTAACCTCTCACATGTGTGGGTGCTTAGCATTCCTTATGTAAATGTAATGTAAATCGCTGTCGTTTACCTTTTATGAGCTTCAATATGAAAATCCCCATATGTGTTTAATTGGACCCACATTCAAGGGGAAACTGCAGGGGGATTTGGGTTTGCCTCAACCACAAAGGGAAAATGAAAATGTAGAAAATAAAAGAGAATTTAGAAAAAATAAAGGCCTTGATGGAAGCCAAGGTTCTTTTTTTAATGCCCTAAAAATACTGCTTCCAAAGGGAGGTTTAGCTCTGATTCTATATTATATAGAAGAAGTGGAATGTACTGTAAAGGATGAATAGAGCACCACACAACCCACCATCCACCCCCCCACCCCCCCTCCGCTCCCTGCACCTCTCTTCTTGAGTCCAAATCTGTAACAGATTGGGTTTAGTCTGACTGGAGGTATGCAGCCACAACACCACATGTAGGGGTCTGCATAATCCCCTCACTGAGTATTAAGCACACAGCATGGGCATTCTTTTAAAGACCTAGCCGGAATTACCAATACATAATCTCCAAGATCATCATTTAGTATAGTTCAGAGGGAGAGGATGGGGGAGGGAATCATCTGAATTTATGGTGGATCTCAGAGCTGTATACAGTCTGTGAGACACAGTGTGTTGTACCATCTGGAGAACACACAGGACAGAGTCTGCAGGAATCCACAAACCCAACTGTCTTAGACTACATTAAGCTAAACGGCATCTTCAAAAGACCTAATTTAGCCTGAAGTGGAATACACTACACCACACTCTCATCACTCATTTCTTTGAATCAGTTTGCTCTGCCTTTAAATTCAATAACATTTCCTTAATATTTTCTTCCCAGTGTGGCCACTGCTGAAATATTTATGTTTCTCTTTCTCATCCATCCATACACCCACGAGACTGAATGGCATTAATAATATACAACTTCCTGCTTTTGTCACACTGATGATATGAATCAGGGTAGTAAAAAAAATCAATCAGCTAAATGTTGGCTAAAAGGATTTGAGAGGAATAGCTGGGCCATCTTCCCTTGTAGATTAAATAAGGGGTGACAGTAATGCTAGTCAGAGCCCATATGGCCACATACTGTAACCTAGTGCACTACAATTGTAAGAGTAGACACAGGGCTAATTCAGTTTAACAGTCACACTCCAGATTGCTGCACTGCCTTTTGTTTTCAGGCTTAACAGAAACAATAACAGCGAGCAATCAGGAATCCCTGTGACATCAAATGCAACACTACAGGATTTGTTTGACATTTGGGAAAATATATTTGAGGCTCAGATTTATTGTCATTTCCACATATGTAAGTTGGGGGGGGGGGTAAAACAACAACAGCGGTGAACTCCCTTGGCAGATAGTATGGCCAACACTTCAAACTTTGAGTCAAACAGATACAGAGCAATAACACCCAATAACAACATGTCTGTGCACTGAATCTGAAACTATACAACCTGCAGCTGGGTAGCTTAGATTGGACGATAATGAAATCTGCCTACCAGGACAAATACTTACTTTGTTTAAGCTGCACAATGATGTAAGTGTAAAAACAACACGTTGTGGCTTTATGTTTATGGTACCAGATTATTTTGTGGTGGGAAGCCATGACTTCCTAGAGTATTGCTGTCTCCTTTACTGCTCTGGTAGCTAAGTTAGCCAGCTGCTGGCTGTAACTTAATTTAAGTCAATTTATATTCTTTTAATGAAACAAAAATATGGAAATGCCATCATTTAGAAATGAATTTCATATTGAATTTTAAATAACAGTTCATGTTGAACCATTAAAATTATGTCTTTTGCATCAAGTGTGTGAAATGGACCAAACCATATTGAAAACATTTTGCCGCAAGGTGTAACATTAAGGTTTGCCTAACTTTCAGATAGACTGTATATTTTTACACTGTCTGTAACTTAACAACTGGTATAATATCGTTTCCATAAAACTGAAGTTTGGAATAGTATTTTAGCAAGACTAGTGACACAAAACTTTTTGTAACAAATTGTGTGAGCAGGCGTGAGACCATTGCACATGTGCTTAGTAACCTTGACACTTGACTAAGCTTTATGTACTATGTGACACATCCAGTCAGTCGGTCAGTCATTCATTCAGGATTCAGCGTATTTTGAGTGGTCTTCCACCACAGTCAAACATGCTGAGTTGGATCTTAATAGCCCCTGCACAGTTACAATTCCAGGTTTCTGAAAAGTGGAAAGCAAGTTAAATCAGAATGTCAGCAGGGGATCCGTAAACCACACGTTTCCTGGACGGCTCTGTCAAGACCAGCTGTGCATACATCATAGCCTGCGTGGTCTGTGTGTACAGTGAAGGAAGGAAATAAATGACTGACAATAAGTGAGAAACAGACAACTAGAGGCAGACATGTGACAACAGACACCAACAACACAACCCTAACCCAGAGAACCAAAGAAAGGGGAGCTGGTGTAACGAGTCCATAGTGTATTCTGCCACATTGTCAATACTTCACAACAACCCACCCTGGCCTCCTCATCTCTCCCTCCTCACCTTCCAGATGCTCACCCAGTAAAAGGGTAAAAGGTTGGCAGGTGCCTGGGGGAGCAGCAAGGAGTCTTTGGGTCTGATTTCTTAGAGGTCACGGTCTTAGAGTGGAAAGTATGAGGAGAGGGCACAATATGGCTAGTGTCCAGGGCAGGAGATAGACGTGACCACAGAGCAGCCGTCTCAGCTAATCAACTTCATTTACAGGCAATGACAGACAGACATGCCTGCATGAGAAGGCAGCAATCAGCTTTCAGGGTATTACCCACTGCCCACCATAAATCCATAATCCCAGAATGCTTGACCTTTTGCATTTTGAACATAAAAGTTGATTATGGTTGCTATAGAATTGACAAATGTACAGTAGATTTGTGCGATTCCAATTCTAAATCCATTCCGTAATTGTGAAATAGTCTGTCAAGTGACCTTTCAAGTGACCTAATCTGCTAGAACATGGCATGACATCATCTGTATCACAAAAGACAAAATGCAGTCAGTGTAGGTTGCATCCATCGACCAGACTTACGTCTTTGTTTGTAGCTCCGTGTTCAGTTTTGGCGCTTTTGGCCTTCTAATGCACGTTCCAGCTTCTCCACAGCCCCCTCATTACATCGCTGAAGCGATCTGATAAAGCTTCCCACATCTACACTGAAATAAATGTGGTATTAGCAAGAGACATGTTGCCTTCATGGTGGTTGTAAATGACAAGTGTTTCGATTGATTTTACTCACTACTTCCGTCCACCACCTCAATGCAATAGATCTATCACATGAAAACGACATAGTGAGCAAATGAGGCTACTGAACCGAATTCCCAAGTTCCATCCATTATGTACACACAGGATGAGGTCAGTTTATTCCAGTCTAGACGTGTAGCCCTATATCATCCGCCCCTTGCTGAGCACACTGCACTGACCCACATGAATGCATTTATAATCAATACCTCCTCAGGTCTCGTGCATGGATTTGCCCATCAGATGTTGAAGAAATTGTGCAGTCCAATTTAAAATGGCCCGGGGGGAACTCTCACAGCCATGTGCCAATTAGTTCCACTGTCAATAATGGTAATGCTGAAGGACATTGTGTTCTAGGGTGAGAGGAGAGGAGGGAGAAATCACCGAGCTTATGCCCGTTGTTCATTGTTAATGGCCGTTACACTGACAAGATGCATTTGATCAGATGCACTCACATATTGTGGGCCGTGGATGTGGTTGAGGGGGTTGTGTTATGGGGCAGAATTACACAACCCATGAAGATAATAAGCAATGACGTCTTATAAAGGTCAACAAACAAAGCACTAGTGGGACAAACACAGGCCGTGTGATGAGATTCATTAGGACAGCATTGAGAGCGTCGAGATAGGGAAGGAGGGATGGCGGGTGGGGGGCATTCCTCCACAGTTCGAATGTGGCCGTCACAGCAGCAGCTGAAACAGGTGTGTGACTTTACACAGGGCACTGAGGTCAAGACAAGTGCTATTCTCACATGGTTCGGGCTGGTCACACTCGACCACACGGTGACCTTACACCCTCTTGAGTAGCCCAAGACTTCATTACCTAGACCCTAAGTAGTGAAGGGGTCCCACAACTATTATCTTGGCAATTTAATACAGCCTCTAGCTGTCCCTAAATGATCTTGGCTCAAGGATATTTATGAGCAGCATGTTCATCATTGTCAAATCTTTCAGAAGTCCTGCTTTGAATTCAGGGCCCCCTGGTGAGAAGTATCACAGGGCTCTCCACCCTGATGCGTCTACCTTGATACGTAGTCACCTCGCCTGTCTGAGGAGCCTCTTCTTAAACTTGCAAAGTCATCCCACAAACTTGGCTTCACTCAGTATGATCTGTGCAGGCACTTTTGCAAAGGCTAGGTGCCCTTTCAAGTTGGAAGTTCAATGATAACAGGAGTTCACTCATTTTGATTTAATCCTTGATTGAAGGCCTTGCTACTAACAACTTGCTATTAGTTAAAGCTTAAGGCTTGGAATTGTCGCACTTGCATCACATAAATTTACACTTAGACTTATTTCAGGCTTTTGATTTGATACTATAAAGAGTCATCTCATTCTGCATGATAATAAAATTCCACTGTGATAGTTGTTTCCTTGATATTTGTTGGGCAGTGAATTGTATGACTATGATGTACTGTCTATTTACACCCGGTTTAATCAATCCAATCATGTATTGTTGCCTTGAAGTTGAAAGCAGTTGTCATTGTAAACCATTATATAAGATAAAGTAAAGGCAACTGTTTTTCTTACTGCTCAGATAAAGTGGGCTAAAGACATTTTTCTTATCTAACATTTGGCAAAAAACTTGGATTGCTTGAAACTTAAATTGGACTTCCCAAAGATTTAACTGGCACTGAGCTGACAGGCTTAAATGTGTTTAATAATATCCAGGACCAAAATCGGAGCATAAAAGATTTGTTCAGTTTTCCCAGGCTCACCTCTTCCGAGAATCAGTTCTAGATCTTTGGCCAGCAATCTCCCAGAAACCTGCAAACGGTGATTCACTTTTAGTAACCCTTTCCTTTTCCCAAAAAAATCTACACACACACCCACACACACACACACACACACACATCTAATGATAACATAACACATGGCTATGGTCTCCAGCTCAGGAAACAGAGAGTTCCTGTTTTTGAGTCCAAGATCTATTGTTATCTTAAACGGCATTTTGACAGTACATGCTCTCTCTCTCGCTCTCTCTCTCTCTCTCTCCCTCCTGTCTGGTTTTCTCTGCCTCCCCAGCTTTGGCTTGAAACACTTGAGATATTACACAATTATTATCTATCCAAATCTTGTTCTGTATATAGCCCTTTGGTTGCACACATTTTTATCTGGCCCTTTCACTCTACTAATATTGACAAATCCAGAGAGAAAGAGTCAACATAACTCTCCATTACCACTTTTCCTGTTGATGCCTCTTATCTTTGCTCTCTGGATGTAGACACACAGTTACTCCTTTTCTGCACTTGAGGTTCATGTACGTCCCCTGCCATCGCTTTGTCGCTGGCAATCTCTCTCACACACCGTTTCGCTTTTTTCTCAGTCTCTCTTCCTACAGACCCATAACTCAATCTCTGTTGTGGGAAACAAGGTGCTGCATGCAGTCTATTGCACAGCTGAAGGTGTTAGGGGGATTGAAGAAATGTCTGGGTAAGCAACAGCTGGATTTAATGCACCATTAAGGTCAGTGGTTGTTCAGACTGCACCTGCAAATCCCCTGATTTCACCCGCCAGTCTAAACCTCTTTCCCTTGTCTGTCTATCCCCTCCCTCTTCTCCACTTTTTCTCTCTTGCCCTTTCGTCCACAGACTCGCTCACCCCTTCTGTTCATTCCTGGTGCTCTCAGCTTTCTCTTTCCTGCCCTGTCAGCTATGAAGGCTTTTCTGGTTCTTTATAAAACATAACTCCTGCTACTGCTTCACGCTCTTTTCACTTTGGCAACCCACATCACTGTCCCCTTTCTTGTCTCACTGTGCATGCTCCCTCATCTTATTCTCTTTTTGTTTCTCCATCTCTACATATCTGTGTTTCAGTGCCCCTCCTGCTCACAGGCTGTTGTGTTGAGTCTGCCAGGCCTTCTCGGCTGGAGCACAGGTTTCCTGAATACTGGAACGGAACAGGAGCTGGCAGGCAGATACTGAGAAAAGCCAACTCGCCTTTTCCCACTGAGTGTCACACACACTCACACTGCTGCTCATACCAATACAACACAGGCAGGCACAGTTCACGCTATGATGTATGTAATGATACTGCATATCATGGGTAATCCCACCTGTATTCATTTCATCATAATGATGTAGGAGAGTCACTTGCTGTCTGATATGTACAATACTCCATAGCAAGTAGGTTCAGGCATATCCAGATTTTTAAAATGGGTGTTTCTTTTCTAATTTCAGACACATTTACATAAAGATGTTATTTTATTGTAAGATTATATGAGCTAAAAAAGTTAACAGACCACAATTTTGATCATTATTAATGTTTTAAGTTTTTGTTGAACCAAATATGTATGTGTGTCCAAACATTTAACTGGATTCAACATATCAAATCTTCTGATGTGTTGTTTTTCTCTGTTTTATATTAGTGTAAATTGAATATCTTTGGGAGGAGGTTTGTGAATGTGAAGACCTTGGGCTGTGGGAAATAGACATGCACAGACATTTAGGCTTACCATATATAATGAGTGTTATACAAAGCTACAAAGCCACAAAGCACAAACCAAAAACTAAACTACATTTCAGGCAAAAAGTCTTGCATATTACAGTTTCCAGTAAAAAAAGACTTTACCCCTCTGGGAGACATGCAGATCGTCGCATAAACTGTTAACACTGGTGCAGACAAACATAAACATCCTAAGAATAACTCTCCATTTCCCCCCCAAGAATAATGCTTATTGCTCTGTGGCTCTTTAGTGTGTCTCTCTAAGGTTAGGTGAAGATGTTTATGTCTACCATTCCTCCTGATTTCACCCTGGAGGGCTCTGTGCCCTCTGCACCTGGACAGTTCACCGCCCTGAATGAATGGATGTGCCCCATTGCACCTAAACAGACATGGAGATCTAACAACAGTAATTTCCCATTGGCCCTTAATGAAATTGTTGTTGCGCTCCTAGCTTTGGAATAACAGGATTTATGGATAGCTTTCAGCTAGTGCTAATGGTAATTTAATTTTCAAAATAAGTTTTCCAAAAGAAGACGATGACACAGGGAAACAGTTAGAGGTCTAAAACCCTGACTTGGGGCTTCTATAAAGACTGCAAAAACAAAATCTTCTTCTTCTTTTAGCTGACAGGGTATTGGTGTTGTTAATACACCAGACAACAGCCTAGGGCAGTATTAAAAAGCATGGACAGCAACAACATTGATATTATTGAAAAGTATAAAGTATATCAACTCTCTCCTGGATACAAAGCAGCAAATGTATAATATAATATGAATTGGAGACAAGAATATATTTAGGATGTTGTAAGTTACATGACCAAAGAAACAAATATATGTAAAAAAACTATATGTTGACATAAGGTAATAAATATATGAATAGCAATGCAAGGTTTTTATATGACAACAATTATCCAACTTTGCAAAGAAAAAATAGGTTATTTTAATTTTCTGGAGATGCCAAAAATTGTTTTTGAGATTTGAAGTAATTTAAGCATAAACTGTAATAACAATTACAAACTGTTAAGAAAACACTTGGCTTGTGAATAAAGTATTTTCTGATTAGCTGAATAGTCTCTCTCTCGCTCTCTCTCTCTCTCTCGCTCTCTCTCTCCCTCTCTCATACACACATATACAAAATTTCTTCAATAACTTGCTGAGTCTTGTCATTTCTAATCATCACAGCGACAACTACATTTCCCACAATGCGCCTTTGTCTATCACGTCATATTTGTGCGCAGCGCTGAGGTGGCGTTTGAGAGAAGGTAAACACATGATATTATTTCTTTTAGATCTTGTTAAACGAATTTCGTTTTTAAACCAATTAGTAATTTTATTGGATTCATCACTTTTTACGGCAGTTGACTGCTCTATCGTGCACTCACTTTTTTCGATATTGTTTCTAACACGGTGCTTATTTGTTGTGCTAAAGCTAAGCTAATTTAATACACGCTGTTTTCTTGTTTCAGGTTGTTTTCCGAGTGTTAATCTGACATTCCCGCTGCAGCTCCCATCATGACTAAACTTCTGGAGTGGCTGTTTGGTGTCTCGGTTCTGGGCGCAGTCTGGGCTTTGGTAACTTTTGACTTGTTTGACCTGAAACTGCCGCAAACCTACAGAGACGTTGCATGGCCGATGCCGCTGTATCTTCTGGTTTCGTTTGGCTGCTACTCCCTGGCGACGGTGGGATACAGGGTGGCCACATTCAATGACTGCGAAGAGGCAGCAAAAGAGCTACAGGAACAGATTAAAGAAGCCCAAGAGGATTTGAGGAAAAAGGGGTTAAAGATGTAGAACATTTTGTCTGACTCATAGGGATGCACGGACCACTCACACACAACCCCGTGTCTGCACTTGTAGTGGAGTTATTCAGGAGTTTGTGAATGTAACAGTGTTACTGAACGTTCAGTTAGTTTCCAGTAGGCATCTTTTCAACATCAAATATACCAATTTTGGAGCAGTTTTTCCTACAGCCCGTTGTGCTTTAAAATGTAGGTAGTGATCCATCAAAGTTTTTCCACGTTGGTGTGAAATGTTTGTGCTTCATTGAAATGTTGATAATTCTCACAATTTGAGATCTCTGTTTAAAATAACTGGATTGCAGTCAGCAAGTTGGAAAGTATACAAAGACATTGTTTGGAAAGTATACAAAGTGATCTCCTGAGTTTATATCACAACTATATCTAATTATCTGTATAATTACTGACAAGTGAAAGCCAAAGGGGAATTCTGAAAAACTTCCAGTTTGCCTCAGCTTCAGAATATAATCACACAATGTTGACCTTGTTTTGAGTGTCTGGATATTGTTGCTCATCAGATGTTATATGTAAAGAAGTGAACATTCCATTATCCAACTTTAGACATCTGCCCTGCAGCTATTTCTGAGAGTTAATTAAATTGCAGAATATTTTATTCAGTTTTTTGTTCAAGAAGTGTGTGTATGTGTCAGAGAGAGTGATTATGGGTTGGGGGTTTGGATAAGTGTGCATAAGTGCTTACATATATGATGCATTCTTTTTCCAAGCATAACTCACATAGCTTAAGGGCTTTACATCTTCTGCTCAATGCTTCTTTCTTTGCAGGAGACAGATCTCTTTTGTCCTATTTCGTAGTTAACAACATGAAATATACATTATGCAGCATATTTATCGCACAGAGGTTCTTTTCATCAGATAATGCAAGCTAAGTACTGTATGTAGTTCTGGAGTAATCTGTTGCTGGCAAGTGCTGGTCCTCTGTGTGAGCCTTAAAAAGCTGCCTGTGCTCATTTTCACTGAGTCCCTGCTGTGCATAAACAAAGCATAGCCTGGCCAAAGGCATCATTATAGGGTTTCAAAAGCTCCCATAACTTCAGAACAAATACAAAAGAGTTGGCAGTTCTCAGTGTGCACGCACTGCCTGTTGTGATATTTGGCTGCAGCACCATCATGCCTTGCAACGTCACCCCCCATGAATGTCTGCAAGCTGTTGCTAGAGCAGACTGGATGAAAGGCAACCTGTTATTTACCAGAAAATCTTCTACTTTGGCAATTACACCAAAGGCTTCCCTCTGTAGGCAGTTATGTTCTTACTCGTAGCTACATATGAAATAGACAAACAGATCACTATTCTTTGTCATCATTCTTCCCAAATCTCACTTTGAAGCAATCCATCTGTTCATTCCTTTTCTGCAGGCTATCAGAGGAAAGTATACGTCAGGCCACATTCAGAATAAGTGTATGTTAGTGCAATCATTTTTGGGTGTTGTTTTTCTTCAACCCCTTGTGTCAAATTCACAGTAAACTCCATCGCAGACTTAGCCCATAGAATGTAATGTGATTCACAGACAGAGATGTCTATAGAGCAGACCCAACACAAATGACCTAAAATTGAAGGTTTTTCCCTTTTTAAAAACCCCCGAGCAATTATTTATAACACTCCTGACACGGCCAGCATACATAACAGAGAGTGAACCTCTAATTTTGTATCCCTGCCTATATAGGTGAGAGGTTTGCCTCTCTGGTAAGAAAGCTGCAGAGAATTTGCTTTTCATTTCAGTAGATTTCTTGAGATTGAGATTAAATGGTGTCAACTTTTAAATCTTTAATATGATGCGTCCTTTTAGCAGTGCAGCAGTAACAAGCCCATTGTTAGCTAAGTGTTAGCTACCAAATGATGGGAAAGAATATGAAGTTATATGACTTCAGCAGTCCATTGACTTTGTTTTATTCTTATTCTTATAGTTTTGTTCTAGTTTTATTCTATAAAAGTCTTTCAGAGATCAAATTGTCAAGGAGGCCAGTAAAACGGACATCGATGGTAACTTGAGAAAGCCTTTAAGCCTTCAACACAAGTATGTCTGAGATAAGCTATCCTGGAAATAAATTAATTTACCCAGCTCAGAGGAAAAGACAACCTAGAAAATAGAGAACAATGACAATTCTACAACTAAAGAGCATGAATGGATTGACTACATCAGCTGTGTGTCTCTAAAACCTGGAATGGCATCACCAAAGAAGACACAAGACGATGCAGGGAAGAAAAACATTGGTCCTGACAGTAAGAGGAGATAGATAGAGGTGGATTGTGACATATTAATTAAAAGAAAATGTATGAGTAAGGTTACTCACTAAAGAAGTATAGACACGTAGATGTCTGACTACCTTTGAATCTATGAAAATGTATCAAATATCAAGAGAAGTAAGACAAATGGTTAAAAGGATTTGAAATGGTATGTGTAATCAGACACAATGCTATACTGTGTGTGACGCTGTAATGAAGTAACAATGAGGCTTTGCAGATGCAGACAGCTGGCCCCATCGGGCCTGGCGATGAGAGTCCAACACGGGGGAGAAAAATAGATGATGGGATCAAGATACAACCAGAGGCTTTCAATGACCAATTTTTACATTTTTCCTTTTTACACTCTTTAACCAGCCTTACTCTTTAAACACCAATGTGGCTGTAAGTGTCTATCCTGATAGCCAAGATAGGGAAAAAAATTAACATTTCTGACCGATTTTTGAATTGTTGATTTTATCATTTTAAACACTTTATGTAGGTTTTAGTGAAGAGGCAGCAGGGGAAACATTGAGATTAAGGTAGTGTATTGCTGGATCAATTCCTTCACCTCAGCTTAGAGTAGAAACCTGTTCTGTTCAACCTCAGGCAGGCTAGTAATTACCACTTTAATGTGAGGGCTAAACTGGACTCCTGTACTGGAGTGCCAGGGTAACAATATACAGCCCTACATTAAACACAACCTATCAGGCCCCAGACTGCTGTACCGCAGTTTACAATGGTCAGAATCAGAATTTAAACATTTGGGAACTTTATCATGGCAAAAATGTTTTTATGTATCGTCTTGATCGTAGTGAAGTAAAAAGTAAAAACTTAGCATCTGTGTTGCAAAACATTCTCCAGGTGACATCATTTTACAGTACTACGCTGCAAAAAAAGCGCTTTGTCAGCTCACCCTGTGGTTTTGTTGGAGTCCAGTGTGCTGTCAGACAGGCGTTGCTCAAACGAACAAGGAGGCTGGGTTTTGCCACGCTGGGCTAAAGTTGGTCTGAACGTAGCTTAAGTAAATCATGATTTGCTTTTCATTTGTATTTTTTATTTGTGTAAAGCCTAACTGTAATGTACTCTTTATTTTTAGGGTTTTCACATTTAGTAGATGGAATTAAATTTTCACACATTCATTGTATGATTTACTGTAACTTGTCACTTTGACCTAAAAGTTTTGAAATACATCTGATGTAAAACCAAACCACAGCTAACATAATGGCTTTTTTCCCATTTAGGCAGTTTGTTATGGATAATCGATACTATTTAACAATTTTGTATCACAAACTTGTGCCCAAAGTCTCTCAATGATGTAACATGTCTAAGTGGTAATTTCAGCATTCTCTGGCTTTCCAAGGATGTATTTTTATTTTTGGGTTTTGGAGTATAAGAGTTACTTACTAGGATTTCATAATTGCTCTGTCTTACTTTTGAAATAGGGTATTGTGACAGTGAAGGAGACTGAGATAGAGACAACAGATGTGCACCAAATGTTTTTCACTTTCTACTCCAAAGTGGCAAGGTGAGAGGTGTCGGGACGACTGGGATAAAGGGTGAAAAAAAGGAGAAAATCTAATAGGGATCGAGACAGAAAGTGTAATGGGGACTGAGACAATGACAGGGGCAGGCCACAAGGTTGTGCCCCCAGCATGACCCCACTGGGGCCTTGAGACACTATAAAAAAACATTTCTAGAGACACTCGGTGACACTGCTGGGAGCAAATCTATCTCGACAGGCTGAGAACCAAGACTGAAAAAATGATAGGTTTTCATTTTTCTGCTCAGAAAAGACTTTTTTTTTCCCACCCACACATTTCACAGCAAAACCTCAAACCCATCTAGAGACGAACAGAAAGCAAGATGGACTTAGTAATCCAGGGCCAGAGCTGAAGGAGATGGAGATCTGATACATTTGTTACAGATACAGAGAAGGGTGAAGAACAGTAATGACAGGAGGCGACAGTGGCATAAGGACGAATCCAAACAGGAGGTAGACAGAGACAGAGCGACAGAACAAAAGAAGTGCTGGGGAAGTGAGAATGAATAAAAATGGCAGTGTGAGTAAGTGACATGGGCAGGAAACCAAAGCATGAGCTGGAACAAGACAGATGACCCTGGCAGTGGAGACAGTCGAGAGTCAGTGACAAGACTTTTTCGGGAAGAGGAGACCACACCCCGACCGCCGATGATGGCCGGGGGCCAAGATGCCCTTAGTGGCCCAAGAACTCTGACTTATTCTGCATAACCGAGGTGTTTCCCTCCAATCTGGGACTGACCCTACTGTCATTTCAAAGCTTTTGCAGGCCCAGAGGCAGACAAAGTAAACATGTTGCTATAATAAAATGACAATTATCCAAATGTGCAGTGCCTCATTGCATAAGACTAATGTAATCAAGCGTAAAAAGTCACTCATGGGTCAGACTATTGTTCTTTAGCTGCACATAAACAGCTGCCTTGATAATCACAGCACACTGGGCTCACACAAATAACTACAAAAACATTAGGTAACCTGTGAGACAGTTACTTCAGCCCCTTCTGAGAGGCGGAGACAGGTCGTCAGGTTGTCCTGCTGATAGTGAGACCTGACTCAGTCCAGAGAAGCAGAGACAGACCAGCTGGCCATGTCAAACCCACTCTGAGTCGTTGATCTTTCTTGCTGTGCCTCATGGCCTCCTCCCAGTTATTAGTGTCACACACCAGTGGCTCAGCTCTGTTAAATCTTGATGAATGCCCTGATTTTCACATTGTTGGGAAAGGTTTCATACTTTATTTAATGCAGCCAGTTTGTTTCTCGTGTACAGCCATTGAGTCAAAGAGCTAAGCATCGTTTTTTTAGAGAAAAACATAGAACTAGAATAAACTCAGTGGGTTCTTAAACAACGACCACTGTCAAGACTGTAGAAAACAAAACATTCACACTGCCTTATAATGAAAAAGATTTTAATTTATTTCCAAACTTATGCTACTGTTTCATGTACAAAAGGTGGTAGTTGAAGCACGTAGTATGCCATTTTCAGCTTTCCGGACAGAAAATATTGTCACTTCATGGGAAATTAGGTAATTCTTTGATGATGCTGAAATATTGTTTTTCATGCAGATTATAGAAAAGTCTTTGAAGATTTTGGAAATAAAAATTCAGTTGTGTCGTGTGTGTGGGCGCCTTTGGCTCAGGAGGCAGAGCAGGTCATCCACTAATCACAGGGTCAGTGGTTTTACCTCTGGCTCCTCCTGGGTCCACATGTTGAAGTGTCCTCGGGCAAGACACTGAACCCGAGGTTGCTCCTCGTAGGTCAGGGCCGTGTGTAAATGCATAAATGAGAGGCCAACTGTAAAACCCTTTGTCTGCTAAGGAAAAAAATGTTATAAAGGTGCAGTCCATTAACATTCTGGGTTTTCAAAGATTACATGCAGGGACTTGAACTCGGCAGATGTAACTGTGAGGCACAAGCTGGGAAAAGTGCTCAAAACATGGATCATCTTTAACAACCATAACGCGCAGAGATTTTGATTCATTCATGAAATAAATCTCGGGCAAGCACACATTCTTTTTCTTTTTCCAGGCCTGCAAGGACACTAGCCCTCCGGATGTGTTTCTGTTCCTGTTGTTTGCTCTGGTTATCACCTCGCTGCCCATAACATTTACTACAGTGTTAAAGGTTTCACACTTGCTGTTCACATTTACTTAAGCCGGTTCACCGAACGAGTAAGTAAATAAAACGAATTGTGCTTTCTTGATGAGCTACCACTCAGTGGAGCCTCTTTTAAGGGTCAGGCAGTTAAGGGGTCTGTCTGGCCAGCTATAATTTATGGCCATACCACTGAAGACACTGGGGAGCTGTGAGGTTGTGGCACCAGCGTTTGGTGCTACAGCTGTTTTTACTGTCACGCCTGTAAACCTCCCCTGGGAAGGGAGAGACAAGAAAAAGAGAGATGAAAACAATAGCTTGTCATGCAATTTGCGAGCAGGTTTCATGGTTGGAGGAAAGTGTGTGTGTGTGTGTGTGTGTGTGTGTGTGTGTGTGTGTGTGTGTGTGTGTGTGTGTGTGTGTGTGTGTGTGTGTGTGTGCGCGCGTGTAGAGGCCCACTAGGTTATAAACAGTAGATGCATCACACCTGTGTGCTGAGTTTTCATTCAACTCCAAAGGTAATAACCACAGCCCTCCCCTTGTTTTCTCTCAGTTCTGGCCTGTCTCGTCTTATTGTCTACATTAAACTTGATTGTCTTCAACTCCTATTACATTATAATGTGCGTCAACCATTACCTGTGACACTGGCTCTCATTGTGGAGATCTTTCCGGTGAATCAAAAGGGAAAAATGGGCTGGGTTTCCCCTGGGTTTCCTTTGAGCCTTTGAGCACCTTAACTATTGTAGTTTTAAGGATGAACAGTGATATTACATTTAGGAAGATGGAGAGCAACAAAAACGGGGTTATTGTTTTGATTTTAGGCTATATAATTTTAATATATTTTAACATTTACTCGAGATGATGTGAGTATTCAGACTTGGTAGCAGCTGTGTGAGACTGTACATTGTCAAATGGTTGATGCTGATGATTAGCACAGGTTTATTTACCATGTTCATCAGATAGCATTTTAATTTATAACTGTCAATTTAATTATGCAAATATAATTTAACATTAAGACCTAATAAGGGGACCAGAGGAACTGGGATAGAGGAAGAGGAAGTCCAATGACCCATATAATTATGAATCTTCTAAGTGGGAATTTCTGCACAATAAAATGTAGCCTAGCAACTAACTTACCACCATTGACATGTGTAGACCCATGCCAAATATAACCCCGTCTAACCATGGCTAAAATAATTACAAAAAACAGTTCTGATTTTCCAAAAATATCCTTTTATTTCACATGAAATTTTCACATTTAGCATATTTATCAAACAGGTCATTTATATAATCTTCTATATATATATATATATATATATATATATATGTATATATATTTACACATATTATACACTTCTCTTACTTACACATGTACAAAATTAGGTAACGAGTTCAGATAAAAAAGGAATGACTTCAGTGGTAGTTATAGAGGCCTACTGTTGTGCTTTGTTGATTAAGCCAGCCTGTCAGGTGAAGATGTGCTTGGCAACTCAGTTTGATGCCGTGTCTTGTCTGTTGTGAACTGGTGACTGGTGAATTCCAAATTATGCAAAACTATAAAAATTACTTAGAAAGAGTCACGTGCTTGTTTACCAACTTGGGATGGAAACGTGAATGAAAGCACCATGACACACAGGGTCGGGACCTGCAGTAATAGAAATGTGATACCAGCTTTCAGACAGTTTAATCAACACAGGGGCAAAAACCAACAAACAGAGAAGTCCAGCCTCTCTGCCATGCACACAACATCTCAGTGTTTGCTTTTGGCAGAAAAACATCAACTCATCACTTGTTCAATCAGTTGCGCGCATCCTCTTGCTCTCACTTTAACACACACATACACACGCTTTTCATTTCACACAAATACTAACTATAAGGGGAGAGAGAAAAAGCTCCCCGCGTTGCCAACAGTAAACATTTCCTTTCGTGAGCATATGGTATGTACAGTAAAACTTCTTAGCTGCAAATGTTATAAATTATTTTCACAGAATGTACAAGTAACAGCACAATGTGTTTTCATGTGAGCATCTGATGACAATGTGTAACACTGATGTGGAGTGTATGTTAGTGTTTTTGTACTATGCAGTTTTAATGCTACAGTACTGTATATAAGCACATGGTCGAGTTTTGCAAAGGAAACAGTCATAAGACCAGCCCCCGTGCTACATTTAAACAAAGTAATCACATCAGACATTAAATGCCACTCAATACCATTACGAGAACAATACAACAAGCGGTACACAATAGTCAAGGGTGGAATAGTGTACAAGTTGGAGAGATGACTGATCTTTGGCTCAAAAGTTAAGGGATTACTTTTCCTTAAATGCACATTTTTCCTCCAAATTCGTATCTATTTAATTCAAATAGATAGACTTGGTGTCTTTGCTCTTGATTGTTCTTTGGCCACTTTAGGTTCCTCTTCGACTTCATAGGTTTTTTCTTGGATTATCATCCAAAAAGTTTGTGTCTTTTGGAGGGATCCCCCAAACCATATAAAGCAAGTAGAGCTTGGTTTTTCCAAGAAACAAAAAATACTATCACTTTTGGAAAAATAAGATGAAGCACACATATTTGTCTTAAATGCTCAGAGTAACTCTGCACATGTTGTCGAAGCGAGTCCATCCGTACTTTACAAGCTTCAAAAGTCTCTCTGCCTGTGGCCAGCACTGGGCATACAAAACTGTCTTTTTGAGTCAGCGTTTCATTCCCACAGACTGTCTTCATTGTAGTCCCTGAAAAATGTCTGCCAACAGCAGTCCTTTCATGTGCTCTCAGTGCAACAATAGCAGTAATGAAAATGGGACTAGTAATGAGAGGACTGAAAGGGATGTAGCTGCCCCTCCAGAGTTTGTCCGTACACTCTTCTGGACGTCTGGCAGGTTTACCACTGGGTCATCTGCTTGAAGATGGGAGATAAAAAGGACACATAAGTACAAACACATTTGCACCCCGGAATGTACCTGGATTGCTTTAAAGAGATAATTAGACAAGATGCAGGGCTGGTCCACATACCTGCAGGCAGTCTGTTAGACGGGTTGTGAACCCCACCCCCAGCTCCGACTCCAGCCCCACCTGTGCCTCCGCCTCCTTTAGCCACTCTAGCCTCTTGGGAGCCTGAAAGAAAGAAATGCCATTAGTTACTCTGCATGGGTGTTAAAAAAAAAACTTAAGATTACTTTTAGGGGTGATTATGCTCTAGTCCTTATAGCCAGGAGGGTGCCCAAACTCACCATCAGCAGCTGCAACGTCCACCCTGAGCCTGAGGCACTCCTTCCCATGGTGGTGCAAAGGTTTGGCTGCAGGGAGAAACAACACAGGCCATTAGGATCCTAGCACTTATCCTCATCTGATCCATTAATCCACCTCCATGCATGACGTGCATACACTTGGGAACAGACGCAGGGACAAAGCTACAGGAAGCCATCTGCGACACAGTGAAGTGTGTCTTATCCTTCCATTTATCTAATTAAAGCCATGGTCAGGGTGACAACATTACTTGGTCTTTGTGGTTCCCTTTTAGCAGCGTAAATATTACATAAGCTTGGCGAACTGAGTCGACGCCACAGTTTATGTCCACGTAAATCTTCAAAGAGCTGTCCACCCAACTCCAGCACATCACAGTGCAAAAAACACACAAAAGTAGCACAACTTTGCATTTTCATATGAAGATTTTTAAACACAATAGCACCATGGTTATCAATATAGTAATAAGAACAGGTTGGTCACTTTTATTTTGAACTATAAAGTTCCCCAGCTGTCAGATTCTATTTTAGAGAAAACAGGAGTGACACTTACAGATATAATAATAGCTTTCTCCTTCGCGGAACTCCTTTCCCAGAGTAAACGGAGTAAAACGCTGGAACTTTTCAGAGAACTTCTCAGGGGCGTGAGGAGCAAACGGATGGCCGCACTCCCAGCGCATTTGGTCATATGACTGGGGCTTGCAGGTTTCATAGTCCTCGCGCTCAACCATGTAGAGCACGTATCGCTCGGCATCCAGCAATGGCACCTCACCCTGAGGGTAATGGGGACAGACGATGTCCAGGTAGTCATTGAGCTTCACCTCCACGGCGTAGTCATCCCATAGAAACCTGCAGGGAGGAGGCAGAAGAGGGCGGTTACGCAAGTGGCAGGAGACTGATAACTGTGGTTATAGCAACGGAGTGGTAATAAATACAGGCCTCAAAACCTGTGATTATATATTGATCGGCTACACGCCAGTGTACAACAGGGAAATCAGAGGAAAGACCGAGAGGTGTGGGAATGAGAGATAGAGAGCAGGAGAACGAGGGTGTTTGGGTATTAAGATATACACTATGTGTGTGTTGGAATGGAATGAAGACAGAAAACTCAATAAGTGGAAGCATGATTTGCAAAGAACGTGCACATAAATATGGATGAACGTGAGGTCAGTGTAGGTGCTACTGCTTGCTGCTGTGTTGAGAGTTAGCACTCAGTGCACATTGATCCTAAGTCCCACACATGTTGAATGATGTTTACAGAGAAACATTAGCAGTCAGTTAGTCTGTCAAGACAGAAGATGAGTATTGACATCTGCAGAGCCACACACACAATTACAAATTGTTCCTAACAAAAGCAAACACACCTGAGTTTACTCGAGAAACTTGAGTTAAAAAAAAAAGCCACACATGTTTTAACCCATTCATTAGGGTTAAAGAGTAACAAACGTACAACAGGAGTGTGGTGAAGGTCTGTAACTGTCTCCCACCACACTCCCTCTTATTACAAATACAGAAAGACAGTCAGACTGTCTGCCTCCCCCCCATTCCTCCCTGCGTCCCTCCTTTCAATCCTCCACCCTCTCCACAAACTTTACGATGGTCTTTTAGTAAACCAAGCTTTAACTAACCTAACCCTTCAAACATTTTAGCATTAAAATGTCCATACATAAACAATTCTGAGACAAAGTTTAGATTATATCAATAATTTGACATACTCAGAGGCCACTTAAATTGGCCTTGTGTCAGCTGTCCCTGATTCCTTCTCCCTCCTTGGTTCTTTCAGAGACACTATTAGTTTATCTCCAGGGTATTGTCACTAAAGGTATTTCAGCTTTGTCCCCTTCCCCCTGACTGAGTTGACTGCTCCAGGGGCCGCTTACAGCTAATGCTCTTTTCTCAGCCAAAGCCATCTATCACCAGCCTGGAGCAGTAGCTGGCCGCTAGCAACACACACAAGCTCACACTTCCCAGTAGTCACATCTATCAGCGATCCAAAGCAGTAGCTACCTTCTCTTTGCACCCACCAATCCCACACACAGACAGGCACGCTTACACACACACACACACACACACACACACACACACACACACACCCCCCCTGGTATTAAACTCCCAAGAGATCCAGAGAGATCGGTTTACAGCCTCTTACTGTTCTGGATCACCAGGGGTTCCCTGAGAATGGATGAAATTTGACAGACTTAATATTTTCACAACACACAAAGAGAATGTGTATGTAATATAGGGTTCTGTTGCTTTTGCAATGAATACATGCATGGTTTGTCTCCAATCCTAAAAAGAAGGGGGCAGCCAGTGTGAGTTAAGTTACTGACTGCTATTTAATCAGATCTGCAGATCTCCAGGAGCTTTAGGTTCTCAAAAGCCTACAGGTTGCTAAATCAACACTGTTCACAGGAAGAAGCTTCCCCACTGAAGGCGTTTCTTTCATCAAGTTTTCCTTAAAAGCAGATGCATTTTCTTAGAAACAAATTTAAACTACAAGTAACTTTCGGGGAGTTTGAGTTTTTTTGTGACAAGGTCCATATGTGTACCTAACCATCAAAGAGCACAAGCTCAGACCCTGTTGATCGTTAGCTTGTGTTGTTGTTGTTGCCGGTGGTCTCTCCCTGGTACCCCCTCGTAAAAGGACAGACGCTGTGGCTCCATATTCCAGGCACCGACTCTTGCTCCCTACCCCCATCCCTTTACCCTTCTCTGCCTGACTGCATTCCCTCAATACTGATGACCAGATTAGCCGGCAACACAATTACACAGAAACAGTCCTGTTAGAAAACAAGCTCCTTTTTAGTATACTGATGAAACTTCTATCTAACTGTGCTGATAATAATGTGCTTCAGCCAAATTTCAGTGGGAGAGCAATGATTATCATTTTGCCATGGCCCAGACAGCTTAGTGCTTATCTGCCATTTGCCTGCCATGCTCTGTTTACCAGATTGGCGCTAAAGTGGTTTTCCCTTTTGCCACTTTCAATTCCAGTCAAATCGATAACACTATTGAACAAACACTGGTGTCTGCTTTTGCCTGACAGAGTTATCATCCCCCTGCAAATACTGAAAACCCACACAAACAAACTCCCTACGCCCAATACCTCCCTCGCTCAAGCCCTGATTACAAACTGGCTGTGGTATGGTTCCAGTGTATCCATCCAAAAGGGGGACGAAAGGGGGTGCAATTAAAACACAAAAAAGGGTATTAAGTTATCCCAGAGGGTGGTAATTATGCCCTCCTGTTCCCTACTCAGCAGCCCCTTCAGATGAGAGCTGGGGGGGGCATGAATAGGCGTGGGTGCGGGGGTGGTGGGGGTCAAAGGGCTTGAGTTAGGAATGGCTTTTGAAGTTTCTCTCAGTAAGTGTTTCTGTGTGAGTGCTACAGTTGCTGTAGCACTGCCACCATTTCATACAGTGTCTCTATTCACCACGTGCCTGATGAAATACCTCACTTAGCAGAGGGAACAGTGCCTGAATATGCAGGGGCTAGCCCCTTTTACTAATGGCAAATTGTTTTAATTATCCAGCTGCCTTTTGTTCCCCTCTAACACTACCGGCATTGAAACGTTCCACATCATCAGCTTAATTAACTGATTGGAGTAACTCACTTCAAAGAGAGTTTCGGCCTCTGTGTGAAAAGGTTTAGCTAACAAAGTCAAATCATGCCACCTTCACTTTAGCACACAAAATCCTCTCCCTTTCTCTCCCCCCCAGTGTGTGTCCATTGTTATTTCGCTCTGTCAGACTGTTTTACCCTCTGTGTCAATAGGCTGTCTTGATTTATTCCCATTGTTTATCCCAGGATGCTCTCTTTTAATGACGCTGACACTTGGCGCCTCAGCAGAAGTAACAGCACGGTGGAGTTGTTGTATTTTCTACTTAGGGGTGATTTGTGGGGCAGACATGCAGCGAGGATTGTGTGCATGGGTGTTCGTCGCAGCCGGAGATATTTAAATCCGTGTATGTGTGTTGCGTTTGTAGAGCTCAGAAGAATCTGAGAGCTGTGTTTCAAGATAGGCGTCCATAACGAATGCCAATAATTACAATATTAGCTGTAAGGGGAGGTCAAGTGGTTAAATGTTTGTGTGTGTAGGAGAGAGGGAAACTAGTGAAAAGTACCCGGTGTTCTTGTCCACTCGTCCTCGTTTTTTTTTTAAGGAATTCCTGATTTATTTGAGCCTCTTCAGGAGCAGGAGTCTAATCTCTGTACTCTAATCTCTCTGGCCAGTGTTTTGCTTTTTTCTCCACCCCCTCACCCCCTCTCATCTCTCCAATCTATGGCCCTGTGCAATGTTGGACCTCTAAGGGGAAAAGGCTGCCATGTGGATCAAAGGTCCTACATTGTCAAGTCAGCAAAGAGAATCAGTGAGCAAGAAGTGGCTTTAAGGTTCTGATGAAACCCAGTTCAAATGTATGTGTCCATACAGACTATTGACAAAACAGAAGCTCTACTCACAAATTCACACATGCTATAAATGTGACAAAAAAGGTGACTGGGCTGTCACGGATGAGTGAACCGGAATGTGGGGACCACCTAATCGGCTTGTTCAAGCCTGGATTATTGTGTGGACCAAAAGCCGAGTTCAGATCCATTCATCAGCACCAGACCCTGCTTAATACAGGGGGCTTAGGGTGGACAGTGAGGCCCAGAGCTGGGGTGGAGGTCTGGGGACAGAGTAAGGGGGTTAGACAGGCAGTGTGGAGCATTTTTGCCCCTCTATTATTCTTACACAGAGAAGGGGTATTACTCCTTTACACTGGACTTATGGAGTTCAAAGAGAGATACCCTGACTATGAATGTGTGTGTGAGTGTGTCCCTGGTTGCAGAGGGGAAAGTGAGAGGTGTTAGCAGAATAATAAAAGACACTGCCGTTTCTCTCAAGATATACTTGTGAATGCTACATGACTCCATGGGAAAGGTGGCACAGCAGAGAACGAGAGGGGAAGACTTCCTGAAGTGCACTGCGAGCTTAGTTAAGCAGGACTGTTTAACGTTATTGCTCTTTTCGTTTTATCTGTCCATTTATTCATCCATCAGTGTCAGCCACCCCCTCCCACTCTCTGTCCGCCTTTCATCACTCAATAAGCAAACCAGATCCTCATGTCAACTTTGTCCCTCCCCCACCTCAGATTTGTTGAACCAATCACAACCTGTCCTGGTGGTATTCCAGATATGCAACTTTCTGACCCAGAGTCAAACACAATGCGACTTGGGTATGCCGGAGTTGTCATAGAAACAAATATGGCTTAAGTCATTCAGCTCCTCCCTTTTAGCATAACATTCCAGCCTTCATTCTTTGACACCTTGACTTTTTGTCATCCATCTCAATCAGCTTTCTCTTGGCTGTCATTAAACTTTTTTTCTGTCCAGATCGTTGGTCATTCTGTTGTCGTTCCTGGCTGAACTCGCTGAACTACTTTTGCTACCCAGCAAAACTACAAATCTTTAAGTCCAGCAAAAAAATAATTGGCTGATTCCACTGCACTAAAGAGGCTTAGATGAATACATATGCTCTTTCCAACTGTCTCTTGCTGGCCCCTGAGCCATTTGTATCTTATAAAAAGGGCCAGAGCGGAAAGGTCACCACTGACATCACATTTCTCAGGAGGCAAATATCTGTACAAGAAAATTGATTTAGCTGGATTGATTTCCAAGACATAAAACTTTAATGTTCAGTGGGTTTTTTTCTGCAAACTCAGCTTGTAGCTTAATGAATTCCACCAGGAATTACCTATAAGTGTGTCCAGCCCACAGTTACAAAAAAATATTTTTGTATGTAGTAGTAGTACTACTACTAGTACTAGTAGTAACTGCTCTTGCTTATAGATCTGGTAGTAGTTGTAATATCAGAATGGGCCTCCAGGGGGCAGCAGTATTTGCAGTGGAGACATGTTTACACACTAAATCCAGACTTTAAACAAACAGGACACAAAAAGGCAAGAGAAAAACAAAAAAGTTACACAATGACCGCTATTTACACAACACAACAAACACAATGGTTCATTTGCAGAGATAATATCTGGCTCTTGCTGGATAATTCTTTCCCATTCAAACACATGTACACTGTTGTTGCACTGATAGAAACCAAGACTTGACAAACAAGTCTGGAAGAACACAAGAGACAAACTGTCCCTTACACACCACGAGAAAGGAAACGCATGAACCACTAATGGAGCTTACTGTATGATTTGTGTGTGGGATTGAGAAGTGGTAAAGAAGCACAGGGAGGAGGGATGAGGAAAGTGAGAAGGAGCAGGGGAAGTCTGCCACTTTGATAAGGAAGAGGCACAAAGACAGCAACGGAGCTGAGAAACATTGGTGGGGTTGACCACAGTGGCAGTGGTCAGAGGAGAATCCCAAACAGAGAGTGATAAATATGACAGCAGGGCAGGTGGATCCTAAATCACCCTTAAAGCTGAACACATGCATCATAAAACCAACGAATCACTACATATCACTGGTAATCTACTTATTGTCACATTTCATACATATCCATTTCTTGAACAAGCCTGGGAAACACAAGTACAGAGTTTTATGATCTTGCATGTTTTGGTGTGTGAGAACTACATTGTTTATTGTGCAGACAGGATACGCACTTTTCCCGGGAAAAGACATAGCCAGGAAGTGGAGCAGTTCACAGGGAAATACACAGCCGACAGCGTACAGACTTTGGTAACACTGACAGCACGCTGCCTGTGGGAAGTTAAAACCTTTGGCCTGATTCTGATCTGGTGCAGTCAATAGAACAAGCTCTCCTGCCTCTGACACTGCAACAACAAATGGAAATATTGAACAGGAAGTTAAAAACCCGGGTTAATGTAGCCACTGAGGTAAAGTCTTCTTACAGCTGATTACAGGCTGTAAAGACAGGAAGGGGTCAATGATTATTGAGCCTGATCACCATCCGTTAGACAACCTCTTAAAGTATTTTCCACAGATTGAATTTACCAGACAGATTACAAGGCCAGATTATGGTTGGAGGGAAATGGGATGCTAGAGAAACATGAAGATAGACTTGCTGTTGAGAAGGCTGACCAAATTGGGGGGGGGGGCAAAGGCTGGATTAAGAAGTGATGTGGGAAACCTGGATGTTTTTCGAGGAAAGCAGTTTGAATTCAGATTACTTGGAAATCACAGAAATCCCTTATCTATTGTGCTCACATAATTACACCTGCTGATGCGGCTACCAAATCTCAACTTTCATCTTTAAACCATGCATGTGTGAACGGGCATGCAGGTCAGACAGACACTTTTATCAACTCCTGCACGTGAACTTTCTTCTTCGTTTAATCCCTCTCCTTTCATGGTGCAAGTTCTTAGACTGGCTCTACCACTTTGACTGCTTCAGCAAGACACTCAAGCGAGGAAAAGCATACATGGACAGACATGTGAAAAGAGCAGGAAAGAAGGGAGAAGAAATGAAACAGGTTTGCAGGGAAGACTGGAGTGGCTTTTCATAAGGAGGTAGAAGAAGGAAGCTTTAAGGAAAGAGAGTTAAGGGGGAAAAAGCATGAAGGAAAGGGCAAAGTGCCTTGTGACGGATTCCTACGAGTGCCAAGAACGATAATAAAGAAATTCCACACCTCTTAGCATGCTTCCCTCCTTCCCCTCTTCTCCGAGAGCTAGAGTTGGAGGTGAGGAAATAATAGACTGAAAAGGGACAGCTTGTAAAGTTGAGATAAAAGCTGGTGAAGTAGTGAAGGGGACCAAAAAGACGGGGGGGGGGGGGGGTTCCCAGAGGCAGAGCCATGAGTGTGAGAAGAGGGGCTGGTCTGAGTGGCAGCCAGTATTCAGGGACCACCGCTATGACAGAATGACTGACAGATTGATAGAGGCCGTGGCACTTCATCACATGGTGAACTCTGACCCCCTAATCAGTCACACCAGTTACTATTCTCTTTCTGTGGCTCACCGTGAAGACCATTCCCCAATTTGTATGAGAAGCATCACAAATCACTCATATTGACTTGATAAATACCAAGAGAATGCATCATGTGTGTGAAACATACCTTAAATAACTCGCTTATTTGAGCCAACACATCACAAACCATATTCAGCTAAATGAAGTTAAACACTGTGCCTGCGATGGTAAGCTCAAACAATCCAAAAGTGTATTTTATGGTTTTTACCAAATCAAACAGCTCATTAGAAAGGCGTAGCAAATCAAAGACGCCAGAGTTTGAACAGATTAGCTCAAAAGTGTGGTAAGATTACAAACAAGATGATGCTGCTGATGATGGTAAAATAAACAGTGGTTCGAGCAGATGTGTGTGTGTGTGTGAGCCATGAAACAGTTAACAGATTCACAGAGCTGGAGACCACAGTACCAAGTTGAAAAGGGAACCTGGCCAAGAAGAGGGGGAGGTAGGTGCTGGAGAGAGGGAGAGACAGGTACAAAGCAGAGAAAGAGGAGGGGGATGAGGGTGATGGTGGTCTACTCATGGTCTGTCAGCAGGGAAAAGGGGGAGAGGGAGAAAGAAGCAGTGAAAGAGCAAATTATTGTCTAACATTAGAGTTTTAGAGTCCAGAGGGCTCCTGGGACGATGTTAACATCAATCACAACTGCGAAGCACATGTGTGAACGGATGAGTGAGTTATTGTGTATGTGTCTGTGTGTGTGAGTCACTTGAATCTGGTGATGTTGTGCATGTGAGGGAGCTTCTGCGCAGACACTCCCTTCACAAAGACACGTACACACACTGGCATGCCGGGACACAAGCTGACTGGGCATACTGGTAAGCCTCTTTCTGGGAATCAACCCGTGCCGGTGGTTAAGCTGTTGCTAATCAGACACAAAGGTTATCAAGAACCTCTCAAGAAAATAAAATTACGGTCAGGAAGATGCTGAAAAAACAAAAAGTAGTTATTGAAATACAGGTAGGTAAAACTTTGGACATGAGGGGGGCCCTAAGGCATGCTCACACACGCACTCAAATTAGTGGTTGTAACTGTGCATGTATATGAATGAGTGTGTGGGTATCTACATCTCTCAACAAACACATTGAGAAAGAGGAAATGAGCTTGCACCACACGGAGCAAAGCGATCGGCGTGAGATCAATTTGATTAACAACAGCTTTCTCACCAACGGGGAAACCGGCGTCACACGGGGGAAAAGATGGACGTCAACACACTATATCGAGTAACAGGTCATAGGGGAGAGAGCAAATTGCGAGGAATGATGAAAAGTACCAAATGAAAACATCTCAGAAGCTGTGTGCTTTTTCTGAGAATACAGGATTAAGAGTAGCCAAAGGGAGAGATTTAGGGCGGTCATTCAGGGAAAAAATAGCAAGTGCAAAAGGATGGATTACCAGTATATATACACAGGAATGATCACTGTCTTTCCACAGTAAGGACACAATGAAACGGCTCTCAATCTGGGACTTCTACCGACTTTCGGTGAAAGGCTTTATCGCTGTAATTACCGCTTTTCTGAGAACACTAAATACTGTTGTTGTTGAAACCACAGGGGAAGTGTTCGAGTGTAAGCTTGTGGGAGATTATTTGAATATCTGCGTGTATCAAGACACGTATTTACACACCAAACACTGATTGATTTAGATGACATCAGCTTGTGCGATGGGAGTGATCTGATTCGAGATTGAGTGATCATCTGTCAGGAGTCTGTCTGTGCTCGCCTGGCTGTGTGTCATTGGGTGTGTTTATGTGTGGGTGCCTGTAGAAGTTCATTTTGTAGTGTGTAAGCCTAGCCCTCTTTGTACCCCGAGCCATTTCACCCCAGCCATCATCAACTATAATTCTAATTGACCCCCCACTTATGCTGAATGGCCCCTAGCCCTGAAAATTTGAGCTCAAATTACTCCTCCCCAAGCAATCCATCTCTATCCCAGAGCATGACCTACTGGGCAGGCCTCAAGTTACCTCCTCTGTCTCTGTCATGCACCATTATTACTCGTCTCTCCACCTGAAATATGAACGCCCCAATGTCTCCCCGACAGCCACGTAAACCCCAAGTGATATCTCTTGATTTAGGAGAAAAACAGCAACCTCCCACTCAGCACAGAGGTTATGATATTGCAACAGATATTTCATCACCTTATATGGTGAATCAAACCTGTGAAATCAACACAAAAATTCATCCATTCCTAGGAAAAATGCAAGTCTTTAAAAACAACAGGATTTCATCACAGGACAAAACAACAGCACAACAAAGCAAAAAACAAAACAACCCCCCCCCCCCTTCACAAACTCATATTTTCTAACATTTTTGCTGGATCCACTCCTACAAATAAACTTCAAGACAAACTGTATGTGCACATCAAGGGAGCAAACAAATAGCTGCAGTAGTGTTCATAGATCATGCAACCTTCAAATAAAAAAAGTGAGCTCCACAGATAAATAACACCATATGTCTCTGCATTTTCTGTCTGTGAAACTCTTACAAATTTAACCATAGAGAGGAGCCTGTTTCCCTCCAAAGTATAAGCGGTTTAACTAGTAGCTCACAGGCAGTTGACAAAGGTAAATAGATGACATATTCTGATGTAATAAATCCAGCACGGGCACACAGATTTTCCAAACGGATGAAAGCTGAACAGGTTAGACCAAGTTTTACAGGTAAACGGCACCATAAGAACAGATCCGATCCCCAAAAAGGGAGGGGGAGGGAAGCGAGACTCCCAACAGCCTTGCATTATCATGACAACAGCAGACAGTTGCTGCCATTACAAATTCATCAACACCAGCTCGCTGCATATGCATGAGTTGCCACTGCTTACATGCATCTGAAAATGGATCATAATGAGCTAATCCGCAGTGGTAATTAGGTTTAAAGTTAATTTGAATTTAAGATATCAAACAAGCTTTTGCAATGAAAAATATGCATAAGAATATTTTCAGGAACATTAGAAAACACAAATGAAAGGAGATATTTACTTTGAGTTGGTGCTGTTCCAGTAGACGCTATGCCGCTCCGCCGAAGCGAACCAGGCGCAGACGCTCACAACGAAGCCCACAATCCAAACCAAATCCATGGTGGAGAGGAGTGAAGGCGTGCAAGGCGATGAAGCAAGACTCAGGTAGACTGTGCAAAAACAAAACAAAAATAGGAGAAAAACTAAACAAAAACACAAAAAGTTTAGAGAAAAGAGCTCGTCCGAACACCCGGAGACTGCGCGCTCAGAGGGACAAGGAAAAAAAATGCAAGGCGATTTGTGAAGGAATCAAATCTGCAGAGAGATCAGGTTAACTCAACAAATCCGTAGTGAATGAGATCTTGAGCTGCGTGGAGGCAGGTTTTGTGAAACGCCCACAGTCGCGAGTCCCGCCCCCTCTCACAGAGGCGACCAATCAGAGGGCGGTGCGAGGGACGCGAGCTCCGCAGGTTTTTCCTCTCTGTGTTTATGTGTTGTACAAAGCGTTACAACCCAAACATGTAAAGAGCGTCTAGATGAGCCAGCAGCACTATTTGCAAAATACCCACTGTCATTTCTACATTAGAAGTATGAAACGTTTGCTGAATTTGTGTTTTTCACGGGAACCTCATCAAACCTATTTATTAGTATCAGATTCTGTAGTATACTTACAATTATTTCATAGCCAGAAATTAGAATTTGTAAACTTTTTCCTATAAGGAGTGGAGAAGGTGGTATTTTAAAAATAGCTACTGCCGCAAAAGATGTTGTGGTGTTTCTAATTTTGCACGTAGGTTATAAAAAATTGTTGAAAAACAGGAAACCATTCGTAACAATGTTATTGGACTTGTTGGAAGGTAACTGCATTACAGTGTACAACTGTCCTGGTTATATTGTGAAATTTTGAATGAGTTCACACCGTAGGTTTTTTTTTCTATAGTCCTTATCTATCACTGAAGTGCACCACCCATGCTTGAGTATAGGGTTTTGCAACATTTGGTGTGTTTGCAAAGCGATTTCTTGCACTGATGTTGTCATGTCTGTCTCACAGATCCCCACGGAACAAACATATTAATGGCCACTATCATTGTTTGTGAATATTTTTTAACACTCCAATCCTCCTTTAGGATAATAATAGATTAACCCAAGGAAAACCTAGAGAGTAAAATGCAGTGCAAGGCATGTACCATAACCTCCCTGCTGTCAGATACATTGCAAATCCTGATTCTCATTTTCTGTTCCATTTACATGGATAATCTGGACCACAAGCTGCTTCTTCAGCCCAGTGAGCCATATTGCCAGAGGGAGTTTTCAAGCCTGCTTCTGCTTGACATGGCAGTTTATTTGCAATGCCTGCTTTGCAGTGTAACAGCTTTAAAAAGGAAAGACAGCAAACTGCAAACATACAAGGAAAGTAAGCAAATGAAAAAGAAAGGGACAATTTTTGATATAATGAATTCAGCCAATTGCAAAGTTTGCAGCTTTAACTCATGTCAGTACAAGAATACTGTAGATTCCATCTTACCTGATGGTCCAAGAATAGTAATTTCATAAATACGTTCACGAATCAATTACATCAAACAAGTTTCTCAAAGTGACTCCTAAATCCACAGAACACAGTAAGAAACCGTGTGCCTCCACAGCTACACACTTAACCTTTCACCTCTACCTTGTTGTTGCGGTCGCCACTATCTTGAAGTCAGTTCCTTTGCCCCAGTTACTGTCTCTCTTGTTTGTAAGTCCCCGTCTGTTCCTTTCAATAGCTGAGCTGAACTAAACTCTCTTGTAACAAATAGCAAACTTAAAAGGGAAACTACAAAGGCAAACAATAAAGGCAAACATCAAAGTCACACGATGTCAGCAATTACATCATCAGTACACCTATAGGTATACTTAATCCAAACAACCTTACAATGCACAACATAAATAAACCAGAGGAAACCCTGGTTGGCTCATACAGATACATTTCAGGGAATGTGATCTGATAAACTCTGCTGGGATTTGGTCCATATTTCTAAAAAGCTGCAAAGTAAAGCAGAAAATTCAGGATGCACTCCTGATGTAACCAGAATGTAACACTAAATCTGAAAGGCATCCGTTTCCCCACAAAGGAAGAGTAAAATAAATTAAATATTTTAACACTATATGCAGTAAATGTCCGGACATTTTGTGGTTTTGCCTAAACAGGCCTCATCTTGAGAAAATATGTGAAATTTTAGAAGACTAACCCCTTCCACAGTAGGTCTGACAGTTTCACAAGATAATTAAACTGTCAGATCAGTTGTTGATTGCACATCAACATTTTATCTGACAGTGCACTTACATCCCACTCATGTGGTGCTCCAAGCAAATGAAAGCAACAACTAATATCCATTTGCATCTCCTGTTAACCCAGGTCTGACTTTGTGCTCGGTTGTCCTCATCACTGAATAATCACTTCTCTAAGACACCCACACAGTTTTGTCAAGCAGCTTGCATAAAGTCTTTATTTTTGTTTTTTACTTTCTCCCGCAAAAGATCCAGCCTCAAGAGGGGTCCTGTGTGTATTATAGATAGCGTATTCTATATTCAGTGGCTCTGAGTATTCACAGTTTATGTAATCTGCATTTAAAACTTCTGTCCAAACTGACAAACCATTTCAGGAGTAACAGTGCAAATGCAGAAAGGCATATATACACGGTAATTGTTTGCTATTCGGTGTCAAGCAGGTCATCCCAAATACTGTGCTTTGTATTCATGAAGAGTGCTCATCTCGGTGGATCGATTTTTTAGAGTCCAATTGTTTTTTCTGGCTCGTGGGACGATAAGAGGGTGAGAGGAACTGCCAGCGTAATTGTCATTTGCATTGCAATCGAAAATTGTTGTGGAAAAGCTTTCACCACACCGCTGACATTTATGTCTAAACTCCATCAGGAGCCAAATGAGTAGACCTTTAATTTCATACCTACCTAAAACACTGAATGAGTAAATAGAAAGATGAAGTGGAATAAAACTGCAGCTCGGCCCAGATATATGTATATTTTAGAGTAGACAGACACAAAAACACACACGCTGCAGACTTGCTTATCTACACAGACACAAACATAGATGCACACACACACATAAACACAACCCTATTCACCTCAAATCCTGACGGAATTTGCACTGAGCCTGTTTAGTGGCATGAAAATAGGATATAGGAAAATGATAGGGAAAACAATTCCATATAGGCATGGGAACTTGACTGTCCATAATTTGTTTCTTGTTTTTTCTTTCAACCATTATAACCAACGTAATTAGATGACGTCATAAAGTTGCACTTTCTGTGATCCTGAAAAGAGGAATCAAAACACAGAGGATTCTTCCCAGTGAAATCTGTGGAAATGATAAAGCTTTCAGTGTCTACGCAGGAACAATAATAATATTCGTGAGGAAGCTGTTACAACTTGCTTCATGATCTAAACTTTGTTGTTGGACTGTATCTAATGTATTCTTCCTTCCTGTCCACCTCATCTCGAGCAGGTTTTCACAGACATGCAGTGTGTTGCCTTCCTCTCCTCTGCTGAAGCTTGTTGCTACTTTCTCTGTATTAGTCTCTCCGTCATGGCTGCAAAAGAAGTGCCTGGTCCCTTCGCTGTGAATACAAATGAGAGGTTTAATGACAGACTGTCATCATGTTCCCATCCCCAAACAACACCCCACCATCTATTTACATAAGTGAACCGTGCTGGTGTGAACCGTGGAACAGCCCAGCATTGCTCAGTCCAGTGTGAGTCCCACTACACTGGCCTCCTTGGTTTGCGTCGGCTTTTGTCAGTCAATGCAGCTCCTCGGCAGGAGTTGTTTCTGAACCTATCAGCTCTTTCTTTACAAACAATAGAGGTGAAGTGTTTCCTGTAATTAGCATTGCACATGTCTACCTTTTCATATAAAAGAGAGGCTGTAAACATAGTTTAACCATCCTGCTCTCAATAGTTTGGCTGGGAAGAACAAGTTTGTTCATGGTGTTGTTTTTGCCTGTGCTGGCACAAATGTCGATTGTGCTTTGACTTTCCTGAGGCAATTTAAAGTTAATGATTAGGTGGAGCAATTTTAAATCCAAACAAAGTGAGGAACCCTAGCATAACAGCAACAAGATGGAGTGTTAAGTGCCAGCTCTTAATTAGCTGCGGTTAATTATCTGAGGTAAACAAAGAAGTGGTTGATTATGCATAGTCATATCCAATGATCAGTGTGTCAGCTCAGACTATTAAGGTGACATCTTGGTGAGAGGCCTCGCTCGTACTCAGGCAGTCGCTGCTCTTAGACGGTCGGAAAAGCACACACACTCTGATGCACCCACACATACGGACACACAAGTATGTACGCCTGCATATCCACCAAACAAGCCAAACTGAGAGACAAAGAGCAGCTGAGAAGGAGGCGAATGAGGAGGAGGTGGATTGAGGAGAAATGCAAACACAATGTTAGATAACAGGAGTGTAAGACCAAGAATGAAAGCAAAAGTGAGGAGGCGTGTGAAATGAGAGAGAAGAGCTTAAAAAAGATGTATTTAAGAGAAACAATATGCAAAAGTAAAATGATCAGGAAAAATAGACCCGAGGAGGGTTACAGTGTAACATAAGGCAACAATAAACGTAATTTTACAGATAAGTGGTTTTGGCCAGCAATTAGCAAACATGTTAACTTTCCCGACCTGTAATAATGGCTCCTTCCCTTGGGCAAATTGAAATTTCAGAGGAGCGATGCCTCATTTCTCTTAGACTGTCAGAATCTACTATGTGGTGTCTGAGATATTGCAGGTGACTCACAGACAAACAAATGAACAATGGTGCGCACTCTCCTGGGAAATGCAGGGAGATTTTGCAAAGGCTGGGTAGCAGCAACAAACAGATGGCAATGAGTCCAGCTCATCCATCCTTTTCAGTGATTTGCAAAAACAGAAACTTCTACTGTATATGTGAGACAAAATCTACAGGAAGTTTAATAATGAGGGTGAGATATGAAGGAGGAAGGTTTAAAATAAAGGTGAAAAGAAACTTAATGTGTAAACAAATATATCTGAGGCGAAAGTGAGTGCAAAGGAGAAGCGGAAGGAAGAGTGGCTGCCAAATGAAAAAGAGGAGGCCGGCGTGAGAGTGAGAAAGATAGAAATAGACAGGAAACAAACCAGAAGGACAGTGGGAGAGAGGAGAAGCACAAGATGTAATAAGATGTTCAGATGAGGCATAACAAGCAGGATATGAGAGTGAGGCTGGGAGGATGGGACAAGAAAATAAAGAGGAAGTAAATAGAAGAACGACTATGATTTAGAAAAGCAAAAATAGATTATTATTGTATTTACTGACGGAAATGTTGATCAGAAGTCAGACAGCCAAAGAGAAATATCTGAGACATCAGAGTGAAAGGGTTTAAAAAGCTAAAATTTTCAGTAAAGATTTTTAAAAAGTGGGAAAGACAAACATGCTAAACAAACATCTACAAAGAAGAGTCCAGGAAAAAAGTAGATGGGGAACAGTGTAATTAAAGGTAGGGATGCTTTGAATGATGCACACCAGAGTTTAACTCTCCAAAAACCCAAAGCCAAAACAAAAATGTAGGCATTGAAAAATTTGGAGCTAAGTGGTGTGAGAAAAGAAGGGGGGCTGCACTGAAGTGGGCAGGTGGATGAGAGCGAGAAAAACAGAAACTGAATAGCGGAATGCAAAAGTACTTTTTAGAGAGATACAGACAGATGCAGAAAAAAAAGAGGGAGATTGACGCTCATATGTAAATAGGGAGAGAAGGATGAAAAAGCAGCACACTGGTGGATTCCTCAAAAGCCCCTTCAATATGTATGAGGGCAGTTGCATAGACAAGCGACAGAACAGAATGGAGAGGAGAGCAGCAACGCAGGTTGTGCTGAAAAGAAAGAGCTCTTTTCCTGTCAGCAGACGTTACAGTGTGTCCTTGGAGTCCTGAGAAAGGCGACCACCCAGAGGCTCTGTTTACCATCCCCTGCTTTTCCTTGACACAACACAACAGTCAGGGAGTGTATAGGGGGCTCAGTGTGAATAACCTGTCCACTAAATTACAAGGGTACACCAAAGCACAATTACATCATTACAACACATAGTAGGCTGGAGTGAAAGGGAAACCGAAATCACATCGGTTGGTAAACAACCAAGCACCACATTACACATACTGAGATTTGAACAGAAAGCTCTGACTATTTCAGGGACCAGCTGAGCACCTTTCTCTGGAGTAAATAGATAGAAGGAAAGTTGAATAGTAATGACAAGATTTGCACAGCCAAGTGTTTTTTTTTTTTCCTTCTTTTTTTTTTCAGGAAAAAAAAAACCTCTAGGCTGGATGCACCTGATCCCAGGGAAGAGTCAACAGAACAAGATTCGAGAGAGAACTGCATGTACTCCCGCTGTCAGTCCCAAGGATGCTGAAGCAATCACCGTCTGCTCATTACCCCCTGAAATATGCTGAAATGAAAGTGACATGCTCTGCCTTCCCCTTGAAGAGCAGAGATCTGTCCGAAGTGGCCAGACCTTCCCAGCACTCGATGGGCCCTGGGGAGCCTTGAGGGAGAGAAGAGACATTGGCAGTTGGCATGCTCAGAATAGTGCCATCCTGACTGTCACTCTGACAGCAAGAGCAAGTGACACCATCTCTAACAAGAGGTTGGACTTAACATCCATCTTCTATCAACAGATACAGTGGCACTGCTGCTGACTCCTGCTAACACGTAGTAAGTAGTGCCGGGGCAACTTTCTAACTCTGAAGTTGCAAGTCAATTTGCGGATAGTGCGAAAGTCAGAAAAAAACATGCCTTGATAAGAGTGTTATATAATTGATAATGGTTTGGCGCTCGGCAGCTGAAACGTTGCAATAGATGGTGTGAAAAATATGCAGTGCAGAGGTCTGTATGTATACAAGCTGAGAGACAGTGTGCTAAATAGACAGCTCGGGGCTTTTCAGCTGAGACAAGATAGTGTGGAGAAAAAAAAAAGGTGCCGCTGCAAAGTCTGGAAGAGAACAGAGATAGTGGAAAATCCAACGGACACGAATGCTTATGTGGATGCTGAAGATGTGTTTGCATAAGTCTGTTTATGAATGAGCAAAGAGTACACGTTTGGTCTAGAGCTGCTTAAGGACAAACTGCCTCTGTGCCATGCTCAAAATCTGCTTAATGGCAATTACTCCACCCTCATTGAAACAAGCACATGCTACCACTCTGCCTTATTACTCGAGGCTATAAGAGAAAGACTTTTATAGCCTCTGACCTCGCTTCCTTTTTTCCATATGAACAGGCGTCCCTCTGCCACGGCACACTCCGCTAGTCAAACCGCTCTCTTCCTCAAGAAAATACAGCATGAGGACCGAGGAAATGAATTTTATTGCTCCATTTTCACTCCCTCTGCTTACTCACAAAGGCACCACACTCACTCTCAGGGCACTTCTGCTCTCCAATTACTTAAAGAGAGGAAGGGAAAATGAATTTTACAGCTTTTGGTCCTATCTGTCTCCCCAACCCCATGCCCCGCCAACCCTAGCCCCCCCACCCATACCCCCTGCCTTCCATCGGAAGTACCACACTCCTCCACTCTCCCTCTTTCTCATTACTTAACACAAAGATTGCAAATGAATTTTACTGCCGAAGCCCTTTTTCTCTCCTCAGCACCACCTGGTAGTTATTCATCCCTATTGCTGTTATTGTTCTCTTCTCTTTTGCAGCCTTAAAGAAGGAGAAAATCAATTTTACAGCACCCTCTCCCCCATAACGTGGCACACTTCACACTTTCCTTGTTTCTTGTCTTTCTATTTGTTAAAAAAAGAAGAGCCAAAATCAATTTTTGGCCTGCACTTCCGTTTTACAGCCTCGGGCCTCCTCCAAAGGAGCGGCACACTTCATCCTTCTGCTTCTTCAGTGTTGCCCTCTCGGAAAGCCTCACAATGCATTAGCATACAGGTGGTGCCTTTTGTCTCCTTGTGAGGCACACTTCTTTCTCTGTATATAGCCCATGTGTCCACTTTGAACACCCGATTGTGGAGGTACAGTGAAAAGGCTGAGGGCGTTAAAAGGTCACTTAAGAACTCGCCCTTCTGTTGCCACACCTCCTCCGACACCTCCCATAGATAAGGTGAAGTCATTACTCATAAGCTGAGCTGCCCTTTCTCTGCATCCATTCAGCAGTCTGCAGAGTGTGCAGGGTAACTGAGTTTATCTAGTTTTAAATAAACAAATCTTGATTCAATGTTAAATGTTTCAGCTTAAAATGTGAGCACTCACGTTTGACTTTGCACAGTATTTCTTTTTCACAAAGATATATTATTGCTATATAATTATGGGTATCATTTGCTCCTATTCAGAATATTTTCTACCCGGCAGGTCACAGAGAGCACTGGCTTCAAAACAAATCTTTTGATTCCTGGCCTCCCCCAAGATGTGCAGTTACCACAAGCTCTTTTACATGACTACACACATATCTGCTGCCCAGATGCTACCCCCCCATCCTCCCTGCTTGCACCACCCCTCCCTCTCCCAGCTGCATCGCTCCATTTGTGGCTGCTGCTCCAGCACCCTATTCATTAACAGCTTCTTAATGTTCCCAGATGGGATGACTGTAATTTATGGTGGCCTCTGTGTGTTTACGTTTGTGTGTATGTGCCTGTGTGTATAAGTAGGTGTGTTTATCCATAAAATCTATGCATAGCAAGCAGATTTGTTTGTATGTGTAAGTGATTAGAACCAATGGAAAAAAGTGTTATCTCAATTACGCTGCACCTACAATTATTTAGATTCATTTTCCACACAACATTTGCATTAAATCAAAAGTAAACTTGAGCAAATTCAAATATGTTTGTGCTGATGTTGCAAAGCAAGGACATCCATTTAGGCACATATTTCAGGTTTTTACTTTGCTTCCTCGACATCAAGCTTGACTGCAAAACTGACCTCAGCTGGAGCAATACAGCTTTTCCATTTCGTTTTCCCTTTGCTGTGTACGACTTTGCACTTGATGCCACTGAATTAAGATGTCATGAGCTTGTGTGGGAAGTCCCCACGTCCACGCAACCATTAAACATGTGCGCGCAGTATGTGCGTGTTAATGCATGTGTGTTTATCTTAAGTTGTTTGTATGCTCACGTGCACGCCTATCTGACTGATGTTCTAAGCCCAAACCTCAGCTTACGGATGCTGGTGCACTCACCCCCTCAGATTGTGCAGTATTGATTCCCAGCTTCTCTCCTGGAGGGTGAGGATGGGTGGAGGTGGTGGTGATGGTTGTGGTAGTGGGTGGGGGTTGCAGAGGTTATAGGAGATTTGCTGTACGCCTGCTTTGCCAAGGAAAGGCTGTTTCCTAGAAATGGGGAGACAAACACACACGATACTCGTACAAACAAACACACGGGCCGGTTTCTTCACCTAAACACAGAGCACACGTACTGTGAAAGCCCACCCGCATTTGGTTACAGTGTAATGTACACATATACACCCACTGATACACACAAACACATGCTTGTGCACTACGCACACAATCAAAATGATACACAGACATGACAAGGTGCTGTGTTAAGAGGGAACTTTCCCCTCAGTGAGTCTTTGACCATGTTGCTGTATTTCTTGTACCAGTCCAATGGAACTCCACACATGGCAAAAATAATCCCTACGGAGGCCAGTTAGCACTGTTCACAGCCTGCCCTGGAAACATAGGGTGCCCACATTGCCTGTTAGTAGCACTATTTCTATTTGCGGAGACGTGCGCGTTGGGCAACAGTTGGGCTCCAGCGGTGGGACCGAGCAAAATGCCGCATTCTGAGGCCCAGAATGCGGCAAAGGACTGTGGGAAGGGATCTTAGGGGGGTTGCAGGGTCTAACTGTTGCACCTTTGAGCACTTATTCCTAATTACTCCGCTTGTGCTCGACGTTGCTAATGGTTCGCAGACGTAACACACATGTGGAGACAGGGAGAAGAAGCTGAGATGATTGAATGCTATATGGGGATACACTACACACCAATATCCTGCCTGCTTGAGCTGCTGAGCAAGAAAAACAGATGGAAATGAGCACCAGCACACTCCAGCAGACGTGTAAATATACGTATACACACAGATGTGCATACAGGTTCAGGGACATGAGCACAAAGGCACCAAGGCTAGGAGGAAAACAAACACAGACGGCAGGATTTTTGTATCCGCACTCTTTTTTAGCGCGCTTGGAGAGGCTGTCACTTCTAAACACACACACACATATGCATACAGGCCAAGTATGTCCTCATAGCCAGCATGCGTAGATAAGTATATGTATGTGTGAGTGTGTCCTCTCTGAGTTGACCACACTGCACAGCTGGCAAGGAGACAGCGACCCGAGTGTGTCAGTGTGGTCAGGTCAGGGGCCCCCTATCTCACTCCACATTCTCTATCGTCCAAATTCTCTCTGCAATTTTTTCCTCTTGTCCTCCCTTGTTTTTAATGTCGCTTACCCTTCTCTTGGTCACATTTTGGCGTGTTCATCCGTCTGTCTGCTCAGTGTCCCGACACGGGCCCTTCCCAGTATTCTTTCAATGCAAACAGACATGGACATGCATATTTGATGGAAACTCAAGAGAAAGAGGAGCAAAACAGCCTGCGGAGACACATGCATTTAGAAATGAAGAGACACACATGTTTTTGTCAAACCTAAACCCAAAAATGCATATGTTTTCATTCAGTCAGTTTTGCACTATTGTAGTTAGCTAAGTTCACATCCTCCCACACTTCATCCATCCACTCTCAGGATTGGATGGACATGTCTCTCGTGTGAGTGCTGACCACATTACAAATGCTCCATCAACACACTCACTGTGTATTACCAAACAAAAGAGACCACAAAAGACTGAAAACCAACTTATCTAAATACAGTCATGGGTCAGGACCAAATGACTTGCTTTATCTTCAACAACAAAGACATGGGTTGTCGCTAGGAGACAAACACACCGAATCTCCTTAAACATCAGTGGAGAGCCTCCTCAGACCTCAGGTCAGCATAATTTAGATAAACAATGGGCCAGAGAAATTTCTGGACATATTTTATGAATGAGGCATCGATTTGGAGCTTTTTAAAATCCAGGATCCCTATCAATAATCCTGCTTTCTATTCCCAGTAAGTGCCCCAGGCATGTCAGGATATATATTGCTTTTTGAACCCTTTGAAAACTTTATTGACATGGCAGAGAATATTCTAATCAGTTTGAAAATGCTCAGCAGTGACAGGGAGCCAGAGTAAAATCAATGAAAATGAATGTCCCAAAGACTGGTTCAATTCATTTGTCACTTTTGATTTGGTGTGAGTGTTGGGAGGTAACTACTGCCAACAATCACGTGCAGCAGGACTGGACCAGGACACAAACCACTGACATGACCTTTTGAGTGCAGTTTGGTTGAGCTGCATTGTTATCTTTTCTGTGGAAAAATGAGGAGAGTTTTGCTCCTTTGCCAAAACACTGGTTTAGAATTTCAACCAGCTAAGCAGTTTGCTGCAAAAAGGTACATTTGAAACCAAATAGTAGACTCATTGTTATAATCATGGGTGTTTAAAAAGAAGGGGCAGATAATAAATCATGTGTTTTCACAAATGTGTGTATGAGTGTGTGTGTGTGTGTAGGCATGTGTAAGAACATGTGATTAAAGGTTACCTTATCTGCATGCGTGCAAGTTTGATAAAATAAACTGCCCGCAGCACCTTTGCAGGCAAAGCAAACACACCTGAGCACTTTCAGCTTGGTGATAAGAATCTTTCATCAAGCCTTATTCACTCTTTTAAAAAAGAGCAGAGAAACGTGTGGTGAGGAGATCCCTGGATCAAATATAATTAGCCCGGACATTTGGCTCAAAGCTGCATGAAAGCCACTAAAATAACCTGGCTGCTGGTGTGCACAACTGGAACCATTTATTCACATCCAGGTGTGGTTAAAGCACAACTAAAGTGTATTTCTTTCTGGATTAAGGAGTAAAATGACGCTAGGAACTGAAATAAATAGCAGAGGAACAAAATATCACAGTGATTTCAGACAGCAGTATAATGTGGTCAAATCTACATAAAGAGAATGGAGACAAAATGATTTGGATAGCCGTCGCCACTATTAAATGTAGAATGTTGCCTGAATGTCTAACATAAAGCCAACAAATGATCTGGCATAGTCACTCTGCTCCCTCACCCATTTCTGGCATGATGGCAACAGAGCAGTTGTCATAGAAATTTAGAAACCAACGGAAGGACGAAAAAAAAACAAACCACATATTGTTTTTCCTTGTCAACATTTCAGCTGATGATACCCCACGCATGGTACAAAACAATGCCATCAAGTCCATTTCCATGACTTGTCATGACAACCAAGTTTTTTTCCCCCCTGATGTCAAATGTGCCCTCCGGCTTTTTTATGGTTAGTAACAAATTCAATCTCAAATCAAATCAAACCAGACAATCATAGCCATATCTGGTTCATCTTCATGGTTTACTCCTGGTGCTCTACCTTTGGGTTATTTGTGTTACCTAATGAAAGATGAAAATGACAGATGTGGTGAATGTCTTTCAAAATCTGGAAACACCATGAAGGACAGCTGCAGAGCTATGCTGGTGAAATTCATGGAATACATAACGACACATGGCTGGTGGTGATACTGGTTTTCTCTGATGGGCTGACTCATCTCAGTAGTGACTAGTTCCCCAGGCTGCTCTTACAGAAACCAAAGAGAAGAAGAACATTGTGGTAATAACACACACTCAGAGCCAATAACATCACAAATGTGTTTAAGCAAGTGAACACTATCCCACTGGAAGGAAGGCTTTCCTCAGTGGTTGGATTAATGAAGTAGGACATGTGAACAACAATCTGCCCTTCAGAGGAAATACTGAAGTATTACTCAAATTGAGCTCAAAATAAACACGGTCCCAGCAGTCATTTGAAATGTGCCTTTTGCAGTTGTTTCAAATGAACAGCTTGAATTTACTTGTTATACATATATTCACTTTCTTGATGTAAGATAAGACATTTGATGCAACTCTCATAATAAGCCACTGACAGCTGCTGCTTGTCTTAGCATAAGGAATCTGACTCTGCAATTATTTTTTGTCATGCAAAATGTGAATGCAAATTTGTTAAAAACAAATGTAAGTTTTCTGATGCATTAGTTTGTGAGTGTGTGTATCCTAACTGTATTCAGCATAATCTCTGTAAGTCATAATACTGATAATAATAAAAATAATACTGTGAGGAAATGCTACTGACTGCCCTGGAGGAAACACTCATTTGGGAAAGAAAGCTTGTCTTAGCCATTTATGCTGGAGTTTTTGTGGAATGCTTAAACATTAAAAAAAAAAAATGTATAATCTCCTTCCATCCTCATGCAGGTTGTCAGTTTAACCCATCTAAAAGACACAGAGGTTAAGAAATCAAATAGCATCATGGGGTGTTAATCCTAAGCCGAAAATTATTGTTTGGTAATGAGGGCAGTGTAGACTTAGACTTGCTGGCTCACGAGCCATCAGCAATAGGCCAACGATGCCCAGTGTAAAGCAACATCTGACCTACTTCTTCCACTTGACCTGCTCAAACAGATTGTTGTTTCCTGCCGCTGTGAGCTTTGTTCACAGTTTTCGTTCTCTGTCCAAACCAGTGATTAGATGTTAATGCACAGTAAGTTAGACATTCGAAAACAAAGAAAAGGGGAGAGAGCAAGGTCTAAATAAGTGTGTCAATGTGTTAAGCAAACGCATACAATGAAAAAGAAAGTGTTATGGGTCTTATCAGTCATAAATTACATGTTAGGTTAACCTTTTCCTCAAGGTTATGGATCTTCAAGATTTCCATGAAGCTTATTGTAGACCTTGGTGTAACAGCTATATGTTTTTAAGACAAATTCTTTGCTTGAACCTGTATAATTTGTCAAAATTTTAGGGTCAAGACATTCTCTTAGAATTTCAGTAACGAAATATACTCTATATGTGACCATGTCAGGGTTAAATATGATTATTCATATAAACTTAAAAAAATGAGCAGACATTTCTTCAGTTTTTGATAATAATGGAGATTTTTAAGCAACTGTTACTGTAAACACCATCTTTTTACTCATGTGTAAATGTGGTTATTTATTTGCTTTTTAAGAAATTGTGAAATAAAGAAAAGCTCCAAAGCAAAAACAGTCATAAAAAGTAATCTTCTTACCCACAGCTTGTTGCTGTTTTGTGGCCTAAAGTGCACAGCTGCCACATTCACCCAAAACATACCATTGTAAAGCAATAATACCATGTTTAAGGGCCCTTTAGCAACACTTACTGAAATTAAAATGAGTATTTGAGTATTTTTTTTTATTGTTTTTGTTATTCATCTCCATTAAAATCCTTTGGGCAGGAGCTGAATTGAAACAGGCTTCCAGTCAAAGTCGTGCTATCATTATGTCCACTCTTTACACAATAATGAAAAGGGTTAAGACATTAGCTAATTTAAGCTTGCTTTCAGTGCTGTATGATGAATGACACGTTGTTTATAATGTGTCTGCAATCCATGATGTTAATGTTTTAGAAAGCATGTCTGAGAGAGCCTGCGTAGTTTTTCACAACATCTGTGTCCAGTTAGGCTGAATACATGTACATTTAAAACTAAAATTTGCAAGTTTGATAGACAGCTGCTGAAAGCCATGCACATCTGTGCATTGTCTGTACATTGTCTTCACAACTGACCTGCAGCTCAAAGTGTCATGACAAGGAAATAACCTCCACAGAGGTGGATATGTGGAACTCACTGTGTGTGGTGTTTCACTGGCCTGTGTAGAGATGTTAAATGCATATAAGTCATAAATCAGCCATGACACAACTGCCGCTGCCGCTGCTGCTGCTGCTGCTGCTGAGATTATTGTTTTCAGCTGTTCAGCAGTTAGTTACTTTTAGAGATGATGTGATTGTTCACAGAGACAGATTTGTGTCACTAACGCACTAAATAAGAGCGAAAGAAAAACCACACATCAATGAAATGAAAAGCGTTAAAACAACAGCCAATGGAAGGTTTTGGACTGGACTGTGAGGAACAAATCGTTTAATGCACAATTAGCTAGTTCAAATGTTCCTTCGTCAGAAAATAAAAAAACATTTATTTTTAATTAATTAGCTAATTAAAGGAGATGCAAAATGTTGCACTGACTTAATATTTATTATTTTACTGTAACTTTTTAATACAGTCTTTAACCATTTTTGTTACCTCTGATACATTCGTATTTGCTGAAATGTAGATTATTCTACTAGGTTTAAGGTGAGGATAGCATCATCTTACAGCAGTTCCAAAGCAAGGGGATGCAAACATAAGTTAAACGTGCATTAAATATTGTGTTGATAAAAATTAAATCTTTGTTTGTTCCCAACCTTTACACCCAACTGTAAATGTCACATTGAGTTCAGAAGACAGTGTTTTGGACCAACCTAGATGAGAAATAGAAAAAAGAAACTATTTGGTAAAGGACGCATTTAATACTTTTAGACTTACAGAATGTGTGTTTGCTTTGCTGAAAGAAAGTATTAACACTTTTCTCTATAACTGGTTCCAGACAATCAAGCAAAAACAATCGAAGACCATTCTTTAGCACATTATAGCATGTTTGGTAGATTTGTACAAACAAAGTCATTACTTTATGTCCACATTAGAACTGTGAAACCATTCCATTTATTCTGGCTGATTGCAGAACAATTTTGCTGAACGCAAAGCTAATGTGTTTGTACATATTTACTCAAAATCCAATTTAAAGCACAATTGGAGGGATGCAAAGGATTAAAAGGCTTTTCATCATTTTGTTGAATACACTTTTCTAATTTTTCTATTTGCTAAATAATAGGATTGGTGCAGCTCTGTGTAGGTACAGCCAGCAATGCTTATTCTAACTTAGCATGAACTGAAAACAGGCAGCTAGACCTGTACATTCAAGTTATCAACAGTATCAAATCCTGCAGTAGTTGCACTTTTCTATTTTACGTGAATATTTTAGAACATGCCCGTTGTACTTAAACCTGAGTAAAGTACTTCTACCTGTAGTAGAGTGCTCTTTCAGTACTTGCACTTACACTTGAGTGTTGAGTTTTGTACCTCTGCCATCTGTGCACACACTAAGTACAGTTGGTCATATGTGTGCACGCCTGTGTGTGAGATGACTCCCCTGGGGAGTGTGTTGTTGTTGTGCGTGTTGCGTGCTGCTTAAGAGTTTATGTTATTCCGTTCCTCCTCTCTCCCTCGTTCACTGGCTATTCTGGGAAAATCCAAATTACAGTCTTTCAGCGTGTGGTTGGCTTGTGTGGTTCCAAATTTGTACTTAACGTACCCCTCCTGCTCCGTCCTTATCCCTCTGCTTTCCTTAACCTCCTCCATCTTGCTATACCTCCCTTGCTCACATGACAGCAAGCTTTCTGTCTCTACATCAAATCTTTGATTCATCTTTTGCAACTTGATTTTAAATACAAAAACATGTTGGTGAATATGATTTGATTTCCTTCCAAGCACCACACAGTACTACAAATGGCAGATGACACGTCAAATGCACACAAGTTCTTCAATGCCCTTCTCCATCTTTTCTCTTTTCCCTCTCATATCTGTTTTTCCTCCCCTCTGTCCACATTTCTTGTTTTCTTTTCTTGTTGTTTTGGTCCTGGAGCCTGTTGCTGTGCGGATTGAAGCCCTGAACACATCCATGTCTCCTCTAAAAACGTATCCTCCCTGTGGCTTTACTCGCTGCTCAGTTTCAGCGTTTCCTGTCTCCCCTTGTAGCCCGCCTGTAATTACTCTCGTAACCTATGGATATGCCACCCCCTCTCCATTCACAAAATAGTTATTTTTATCTGAATGTGAGCGACAGAGATTTTTCTTTTTTTTCAGACACTGTCTGAAGGATTTATGCAAATGCTCATTTAGTGTGTCTCCTCACTTACATAATTGCTCAGCTCTATTCCTGATACATGTTAAATCTATTCTGGCCCTTTGAATGACCCTGAACACACACACACACAAACACACACACACACAAGTCTGTGAGATATCAGACATGTAATGGGTTTAGTCACTGGATTAGAATGACAAAATGAAAATTCTAACTCTATGGACACTGCACCTCTGAAATGCCTCATTGCTTTGGCACACTAATGTGCCCTCAGAGGCTTTTTGGCAGTGCTTTGTAATCATCACTGAATATTTTTAATGTTCACTTTTTATTTTGACCTCAAATGCCATGATGTACCAGGCTGCTTTGAGCTCCCTCTGATGAGGATCTGCAAAGCAATTTGTTAGTTTTCTCTCACAGATGTGGTTAACATTTATGCCTTAAAAAGTCCAAATGAGAGTGTTTGAGTTGTCAAACTGACTCAGCAGCTTTGATTTATTTTTCACAGTAACTGTGAGGGCATGTCGACACAGACGAGCACATTCCCAGGAGATTCTTCTGCATCTAGTGTTTTACAATTTGGAATGTTCCAAAGGGTGAATTTACATAGCCAGAGATAAACATTAATGTGTGACGCTTCAGTTCCATTGCCATTGCACTTTGACATGAAACATTCTGGATGGCCTCCGTACAGATTATGTCATGATGACCACCTCCGCTGCTGTGCATCACATCACGAGGAACACAGAATGTTTTTGACACATTCTCATCATTAAGACTATATTTAGATCATTACATTTTAGGGCAAAATAATGGACTGAAAGGGTGAAAGATCTTATTAAATCTTATGGACAATCTGCTCTGATGTATCACTAGGCTCAAGTCTGTTAATTTTGGTCTCTTGCTTTTTAGTCAGAGTGAAAGGCAACTGGATCATTAACCATCTGAAGTGACCAGCTGCCTCACTCCTTTCTTGTCTTTCCATGGCCTGTGCCCTCAATCCGTGTCTTCCTGTGGTACTTAGCTACTGTTTACCACTTCTGACTGCGTTCTGCTTGAGCGTTTTCCCTGTGTGCACTCGTGTAGCAGGCTGGTGAAAAGGGCATGTCCATGATGAGTACTCACCATTCACCCTTCTAATCCTGTGGAGGAGAAAGAGGAGAGGCTGCCTCAAGGCCAAGCCCTGCTGGCATGACCGAACGCTGTGTGACATTCTCAGCAGCATCCGCTTCGGCTCCACATGACAGCGGTCACTTTTTTGCCTCCTCTTCATCCTTTCCTGCCTTTCTGGGCAAAAAAGGGCATGTTTGGTTCAGTTGCATGGTTACACACAAAAAAATAAATAAATCTGCATTATTACGTAAGCCTAGTTTTTGCTAAGCTGTGTCCAAGAGTTGTGTGAGTCAAGCACTGATGTTAGTTCTCATTTAGGGTAGCACAAACTCTCCTTGAAGTTCAGGAAAAGAAAAAAACAGCTCTTGCTCATCAAGTGCTATTTTCAGTTTAATCCAGCGACTATAAACATTCAAGGTCATCCAACGTACAACTGATATGCGCTGGTGTTGACTGTGTAGTGTTTGATCTATCGGGCTGGAAAAACCTGGAGAGACATGAGGTATTGTTTGCTTGATGGCTAATCTCTGATCACCTGATGAGGGAAGAGAGAAAAACTTTTTTTGTTCACCTCGAAGTTATTCATTTGCTCTTTTTCGTTTTTGTTTTACTTTTTTTATTCCACCTCCTCAGAATCTCACCAGTCTTGCTCACCCTCCAAGTACTCTCTCCATCTCAATCCTTTTTTCTTGCATTTAACCCTCTTTGCTTCTCTCCCGAATTTCTCTTTCCCATCTCCTTTGCCTTTCCACACTTCCATCACTGGCTTTCTCTCCCTCTTTCCCTCCTTCTTCCCTTACTTTGGTTTTGTGAAAGGGGGCTTTATCAGCAGGCCTGAATAGTCCAGGTCCACTGGAAGCACAGACAATGGGGCCATCAACAGAGGGAGGCAGACCCCATGAATGAGGAACAAAAAGCCTCAGCCCAAGAGGGGCCCCACTCTGCACCTCACAGCAACAGCCTCCACTGGCCCTGCATATTGTGTGACTCTGTGTGCATGTGCTTGGGAAAAAAAACATTATGCATTATGAATCTACCCCCAAAAATGGCTTGGCTTTCAGCTATCATTCTTAAACATGCTGCATTCTCCTGCTGGCACTACACATTTGTTATTGTCCAAATCTATCGTTCTGCAATGCTGTGCAATGCCCCTGTGCATTCTCACCACTTGTGTTTGTTAGTGTGTATAAGTGCTTCCCAATTCACCCCTGGAAGGTTTTAGCAGGCATGTCGTCCTGTCTTTTGCTGTAACATGACAATACATGCACCTGCCATGAATATGCATGCTCACTTACCGCCTCCTCAGGGGAGAAGGATACTCTTTAAAAGGGAACATGTTTGTGCAGGAAAAGCTGTTTGTGTGAGCAAAGCGTGAGACAAGTCCTATCTGCTGAACAGGTTTTCAGTAGAAAGTGACTGAATATGCCAGAGTTGACAGAGCGCTCATCTGTTCCTCCATTTGTCATTACTGTTGAAGAGGTGCACCTCCATATGCTGTACACCTTTTGGAAAAAGAAACATGATTTGAATGTAATAATTTAGTCTCTCTTTAACTTTTGGCTTTTTTTTGTATTTACACACAAATTCTGCCAGTTGCTTATTTTCCTGTGGCATTTAAACACACCCAAATATTAACAACATTAAAAAAAAATGTGCAGATGCATTTATGTAGAAAAATAACTTGTAAGAAGGTGGTGGCAAACAATCTTTTTCCCTGGCTGAATACTTAAATAAAGCGTGTTGCTGTAAAGAAAGTCATTCATGAAGCTAAACAACAAAATACTTGTAAAAACTGAAATTTACTTCCTTGATTGGCCTCCGAGGTGCACAACTTGTTGTTGTTTTGTATTTGTTGCTGATTGTGTGATAAACTAAATTATTAACATGCAGTAAGATTACAAGGGTTTTCATGCATTAATACCTAAATTGCTCTTTTAAAGAGAGAATAAATGCAGGTCAAACACAGAACCTTGGGTCCCATCATAAAAGCAAGCCAGTTTAAACTCAACCCATTAACTTTCACATGTTGAGTTTTATCAGAAAGATAATTAGCAGCCTGTTAGCAACCTCGAATATTGCAGGGTATGATCCACTGTATCAAAGGCTTTACACAAATCAATAAACAAAGCTGCACAGCTCGGTTTTCCTCTAAACCTTCACTGCAGAGTGATGCTCAGACAAAATTAATGAAGCTGCTCCTACTGCAGATTATTGAGGTAGTATTTAATATTTTAAGGAAGTTAAGGTCATATGCATCAGTTGACATTAATGAGCTGAACTGTACTCAAACACTAGAGTAATAATTAATTCCCATTATGCCAGAAAAGACCTTTAGTAACCTGATGTAAATTATACTCTTTATCCAGAGATTTAGTGCACCTGTGACTCCCCACCTTTCTCACTCATCATAAGAGGGAGTAAGGTGTCAATTATGTGATGTGTATTGTACCAATATGTGTCTATGTGGTTTCTCTTTGCACCAAACACGTTTGAATTTATGTGTTTCCAATTGTCCAAAGGAGCCTGGAAGTTCTGGTGTCCTGGCAGATGCTTGGGTGCTGACCTGGACCAGAGGTCTTTTCATTTCTGATAGATAGGATACAGAGAGCATATTATGCCACCCACAGGACAAGACACATGCAATCGACCTCTGACCCTGCACCATTTTGAATCATTATCTCCTAGCTTAAGAGCAGGGGCTAATCCTTGCTGTGTTTACCACACAACTGGCACAACAGCTGGATGGTCTGTCAGTAGCTTCTCCTAGACCTCTTGCTGGGTGGATGCTATCTGGGATAACATGCTCTCATTGAAATTCCACCAATGAGTTTCAATATGTAGTGTAAGCTATGTTCCTCTCCGCAGATATGAGTGGCTCAGCCTTCCCTGATGCTGTAAATCATCCCATTTGCTACTATCAAATATCACCCTGTCAATAAAAAATCGTATTAGTGAAGGATTAATTGGTGTCCATGTTGGCCAGTGGGGCAGTAGGTGCTGGTGATCTACTATTAATGGATTCATGATTTCAGTGCAGATAAGCCCGTTGTGCGGAGAAACACAGCAAAAGCCTGCAGACATTTGAATAAATGCCAAGTAACCTTCTAAAGTGGCACAGTGAAATTCTCATGTAGATAGATAGATAGATAGATAGATAGATAGATAGATAGATAGATAGATAGATAGATAGATAGATAGATAGATAGATAGATAGATAGATAGATAGATAGATAGATAGATAGATAGATAGATAGATAGATAGATAGATAGATAGATAGATAGATAGATAGATAGATAGATAGATAGATAGATAGATAGATAGATAGATAGATAGATAGATAGATAGATAGATAGATAGATAGATAGATAGATAGATAGATAGATAGATAGATAGATAGATAGATAGATAGATAGATAGATAGATAGATAGATAGATAGATAGATAGATAGATAGATAGATAGATAGATAGATAGATAGATAGATAGATAGATAGATAGATAGATAGATAGATAGATAGATAGATAGATAGATAGATAGATAGATAGATAGATAGATAGATAGATAGATAGATAGATAGATAGATAGATAGATAGATAGATAGGTAGATCGATAGATCGATAGATCGATAGATAGATCAACTGGTGCCAAATCCAAAAATAAAGGACAAGTTTGACAAATGGAGAAATATGACTTTTTACTTTTTTGCTGAGAGATGGGTGAGAAGGCTGATGCAAGCACTAAAACTAGAAGCACTGCTAATTAAGGTAGCAGCTGGTTGGCTTAGCTACTCATTCACAGACACAGTTACACACCGATGACGGCAGCTTCCACGCAAGTGCTGACCTGATCCACCCGAAGCAAATTAGGGTTCAATGTCTTGCCCAACGACACTTCAACATCCCCACGACGTCCCCATTGTTTTCTAGTATAAGCATAAATTGAATAAAGAGGTATTCAAGTATTAATTCAAGTTATTATATTAACAAATATTTATACTTGTAAATAAATGTATAGAATATTTACACATGAAGCTGATCTCCAAGGGATGAATGAAGTATTTAAAGAATTATAAAACTAACAAAAACAAAACAAACAAAAATAACAATAAGAAGAGAAAAACACTGGAGCTGTAGGGGAATGTGGGGAAAGAATTCACATTAAAGATCATACTAATTCACATAAACACACACATACACACAGAGATAACAAAAATATCTCCAGCTCTGACATTCTGAAATATGTATATAGTATGCCATGAACTTGAGGTTACTGGAAAACGTCCAAGTGTTTCAATGTCAGCGAAATCAGTAAAGCCATTTGAAAAACAACAAATAACCAGAACACAAGACAGGGAGGGATATGTGTTGTGTAACGCTTCAACACAGTAGCTAATAAAAGTGTAAATAACCATGTTTAACGAATAGAGTTAAGAACTACTGAGACAATCAAGGTTATTTTTATTCTGTTTCACTGGGTTGTGTTTTTAACTGCACAAGGGTTGTGTAACAGCTCTGCCAGGACAGGTGAACCATGTAACCATGTTCTGACTTGTTTTCATTCTGTTGGATAAGTACTGCCTTGAGCACGTATCCACACACACACACACACACACACACACACTCAACTCACTCAGACAGGCTGTGCTGACACTGACACACCATACACGTCATCATGCATATACCTCATTTTGCCCTTTCAATATCCATTTAAAGGTTTAAAGCATCACACGGAGCTGCAGATGTGTACGTTTTATTTCCATTTGATAACCCATTTAAGATAAACACTAACACATTGCTGTGGCCTAACAGGGCTTAGGCATGCACGTCTGGGCATATATTGCAGGTTAGTTGATTCTGTCTCTCTAGGTTTGCATTAACAAGCTGCTCTCAGACTCTTGTTAATAGGGTTTAGAGTGGGACATCAGCATTAGGCATAAATTGAGGCTGGGCCTGGAAGTCCTCCATGTCTGTCACTACTGACTCATGCGCGTTCTGGAACCTCCATGCCAAAGTGAAATGTGGTTTGTTATGGATCATTTAAGGTGAAATGTACCAGGACGTCCTACGTTTTCTCTTTTATTTAAATGACATAGAAGCTAATGGATAACAAACACTTGAAAATCATTGAAGTCCTTTATAAAATGCAATTATGATATATGAGGAATAAACAGTAGATCCATTAATGTTTGCCAGCTTTGATTGAAAATGCGACGCAGGATTTTAACATCAATTAATGCTAAATTACTTCTGAGAATCCATGTTTCCAGGGTTGATTTGGGAGTGTTTTCAGAGTTTCTCTGCTGATGGAACAAGTGAAAGGGAAAAAAACTATTCCACAATCTCAGTTTACTTCAGTGAATTGAAAGGGAAAGAAAACATACACACAACCAAAAAAAAAATGCTTCAGTCATGAGTTAACTTCAATTTGACCACTCACGTAAAATACAGGCTGTTAATCTTCTCAGCATGTGTCATTACATATAGATGTCACCATTAATTTGATAACTTTGAAAAGTTAATTGAATTAAGTAACTTGCAGGGAGTAAATGCAAAACTGAGCCTACAGGTGAAAAATAAATGAGAGCAACACTTGTCAAATGAAATTTTACAGTTGAACAAATCCAGTTTTCAGCATTCTGCCTGAGATGTGGCTTAATTCCCATCACTTGAATTTCTGCTTTCATTTCAACACTCACATAAACATACTTTGTTGCAGAGGATAGTCACATTGAAGCATAGCTAACAAGTAATGAACTAAACTGCCAGGCCAAAAAGGTCACCATCTGAGCAAACAGGTAAGAGCCTTCCATTGGATAAATACTACAGTAACTGGTGCGTCTCAGTTGGTTAGTAAACCCTGAGAAAGTAGCTGACAACCTGAATTCACTGAATGACTAGGGTTTTCCATCAACGTATATTTTCTTCCCTGATGGTAAGGACATATTTCAAAATGACAATGCCAGGATACATTGAACTCAAATGTGAAAAGAGTGATTCATAACGACACATAATTTTCCCACATGGATAGGCCACGTTGACCCCACTGATAATCATTGGGATGTGCTGGAGAAGACGTTACGCAGACGTCTGACACTCCCACCATCATTACAAGACCTTGGTGACAAATTAATGCCCTCAACAGAAATAAATGTTGTGACATTGCCTAAGCTTATGAAAATGATGCCGCAGCAAATGCAAACCGAAATCACAGCTAAAGGTGATCCAACAAAATATTAGTGCGTGTCACATTATTTTGGCAGGACAGTGAATAAAGAAGGGGGAAGTGTGACAGCTAAAATCTGATAGCTGTATCAATGCTCCATGGAAGGCACTGGGATTACAAGCGATTTTAGTGATTATTAACGTGGCTATGACACTAACATGCGGTGACCTCTAGCCCTGCAGAGAAACCAGACTAGGATGCCGACAGTAGGGGTTTTAGTCAGCAGGGTTATTCTATTGGTTTTACTGATAATCTGTTTGATCAATGTGTGGAGCATCTGTTGTGCCACAGATGACCAAAACATAGCTTACAGTGGGGTTTGTGACATTAATCTACAAGATAAATGTTTGAATATAAAAATATAAAAACTGTATGAAACTGAAAATATAAAAATTTATGAAACTTCCCCCTTTAAATGTAAATTTATACAGCGATAATGTTGTGTCAGTAGTGTGTTCACAGCTCGTTCTGCTGCCTTCAAGTGGCCATAAACATCAGTGTATCAGTGAATGACTGAAACAATTGTGAGGCTCAGTGTTGACACAATCAACTGATGCAGTTAATACAAAAAAGTCTGACCAGCTTTGCAAATTTCATGGTGGTTGGTTGTACCATTCCTTCCATCAGTGAAATTACATTTAAGATCCATAGCCTTTATTGTGATAGTTAGAGGACCAAAGGACCACTCTCCCACCCACATGAACCCAGACTGACCAAAGCTGCACCACTTGAGTGGATCCATCTTTCTAAAATGTTAATCAGTGGGATGTCAGCTAAGCAGTTACTATAAGGGGAGTAATCGTTAACCAGTTTTCATTTTGTTGGTTCTTTGGTAATGAAAGCCTCGTGGTACACTGTGGCTGACTTTGGAGAGGTTTTGCCATATGAAAACATCCCACATGTGCCACGGTGCTACATGTGTAGAACGTAAAGTATAAGTCATTCTTTATTTCAGTCCCAGCTTTCCTCCCTGTTTACTGAATCTAATATAAAGGCAGAGGTTTGATTAGGCAAAGGTGCAGCATGTTAAAGGCTGGACCTCTGCTGGCTTCCTACCAGCAGTCATGCTGCTATCATGTCATGTTGGGTTTCCCGTAAATATGAGCTGCCAGCTGGGGGAAAACCTTCAGTGAGCAGGACATGCAACACAACACAAAAATAGTGCAGGACCTGCAAATACTGTATGTAAAGATGTTGCCAGTCCGAATAACAAAAATGGCAATAACTCTAAAATAAATGCTACCTTTTCCCATTATATGGCTGATTAGTAAAAATAATGTTCAGTGTGTGCACCACCAACGGTTTTGCAAATGAGATGTCACTCGGTTCTTACACCTCATTTAAATGCTTCAGCTGTCTGTGTTAAGACGTCTACCATTGTGGCCATTAACACTTTGGAGACTGCTGGTGTAATGTAGCACTCACATGAGTCTTATGTGCTGTGAATGGGTACATTTCTTCAGACTCGAAGATTATTTATACTCCAGCCCAAGAAATAGTTTTCTGTTGAAAGCTGTCAGTGAAACAGGATGAACACACTGACAGCTTATAAACACACATTGTTTGCAGTATCATGGATGTTTTCATTGAATTGGTTTCAATATTTCAGTTTTTCATATTCCATGTAAATTTTAAGCCACACAACATGTCGATTTACCTTTGCATCAAAGGCAAATGTAAAAACCAGGAAAAAATTAACCTGAAAGGCATTTGCAAAATTAGTTTGTCAATATGACATTTGAGAAAACATCCCTGGAGGGAAGTGAGTCAAGATACTTTGTGGCATCTGAAGCAGCCAGTCGAAGTAAGTGGATCTGACACATGCTTACACACGTTACAAAATATAGTTATGAAGTGCAATATAGCTTACTTTTTGATAAAATGCCCCACATCCGTGATTTGTCATCAGCCTGGTGAGTTTACCAGCTGAAATGTTCAAAACAATGTGTCATGATCTTATGCAGTTCACTTTTTGGTGAAGTTGTAGAACATTAACTTGTATTGGACAGCAGACTGGATTGTTAACCTAGTCACACGAGCAGCAGTGATCTAATGCTGACAATGTCACTCAACTGGTCAAAACTAAAACAATATCCACAATAACTAGTTGATGGATTGTGACACTGTCTTGAGCAAACTTGATAGTTCCCAGATTGCAAAATCCAATGTTTTTTTCCTAGATAACAATTGCTGTTTACATGGATTATACTGCAATGTGGTACAGTCATGTCTTTCACATGATAAATTGTCATAACTTTAGTTTGACCTTTGACTTGTGTGGTTTTACTATAACGTCAGACATCAAATTGTGTTTATTAGTAGTTAGCAAATATTAGCATACAAACACATTCTTTTAAAAGGATGTTCGTTTAACACATAGCTCAATGTGTACACCTGGGCAAAGCAGTGCTAGTCTTTGAGGGTCACTACCCTGCTTGTTTTCCAATTGTCCTACCTACTGGTCCTTACCTGGATCAGGTGTGATAGATAAGAGTTGGAAAGCGAGCAGGGGAGTGGCCCTCAAGGACTGGAGTTGCTTGGTGCTGCTGTACAACCTCAAAGAGCTGTTAGCTGAGTGTACTGTAGATCATAGTCTTTCAATCCAAAATAGTTGAATTTCTATTATTTTCTTTAATTGTGGAATTTAGGTAAAAATGTGTTTGTATATCAATTTTAAGCTAAGATGCAACTTTCATTAAAACAACAAAAGCAAGTTTCCAAAGTATTATGAGTGAAGACTTCAGAAATTGTCTGAGAGCAATTTCTAGTCATTAATTCGAGTTCCATGTAATAACCCATGTCAGCTTTAGAACAGGTTTTCTTTTTAACAATTTGTTTCCCAAGGAGTCAAGATTTCCTGTCCCTCTTTGCAGATTTCTGTTAAATTTAAATGGTGTAATCTATTTCCATTCGATACTTATTTGTGTCAGTCTGCACCATCCTGAATCCAGCTTTGCATCTTTTTAAAGACAAGCTATAACTATTCATAGGCTTAAGTTTTGACCAGATGCCCAAAGTGTGGACAGATGTACATGTCGGCACAAGGTCCTTAGCAGTTTGTGTGAGTGGGACCCCAGCTGTTGAGTGCTGTGCAAATGTAGCAACCAGAAATGAGGGATTAGGGCTAAATCTGGTTGAAAAGAGGAAGAAGAGGATGACGGGAATGATTAGGGAACAGTGTTGGGACTACTGTCTAACATAAAGACAAGGGTTAAAAGGGGTTAGAGGAAAGGCAACCAGAAGATGACACAAATGATGAAGGACCACGGCAAGATGTGAACAAAAAAGAATTAGCGAAAATGTGAGAAAGTAAAAGGACACAGGAAGGAAGACGAGATGAGAAACTAGAGGTAAGTAAAAAGGAAAATTATCCCATGATGGAACTCTATGAGTCTGTTTTTTCATTAGAAATTCATTGATTTCTCTCACTTCTTCCACATACAATCTGCAGAAAGGTATTAATGCAGGCAAGCAGAAGCCGCAATTGAAGCATATCAAATCTCATATCCATTAATATACTCTCACAAGGCAGAAGGCCAGGAAATTATTTCTGCAAGGAAGGAGTGCAAATTTCAGCAGAGTTCAAATGTGTTTTCTATAATGAAGTATTTGCCAATTTAAAAGGGAAAAAAAAGATAACAGTTTGCATTAGAACAAGTAAGGCTACATGAGTCAGAAGCTGCTGATATGTTTATAAATGTAAATACATACTGAGGACCTCAACCATAGGAATGGAATCATCATCCGTTTGCAGCCTTATATCTGCCTCCAATTTCTTCTAGCCCAGGGTTACAGTGAAATCTTGCCCTCTTTAAAATTCAAAACATTTTCACATACAGACACACACTGTTGGTGCTAGTACTACAGACTGCTACAGATGGCAAATGTGGCCTGTTTGATATTCTGTGATAACTTTCCTCCACTTGTCAACACATTAGTCAACTGATCTGGAGAGGATTGGCAAGAGCCCAAATTAATGTGCGCAAAAGCAAAGCCCTCTAGGAAGCTTAACGCCATTCTAATTAAGATGCACATTCACATTTTCCTGCCTCTTAACAACATGTCCAAGAAAATCTGTTTCATAAAATCTTAAATTAGTGGGCTGTCAATTTAAAATTAGTTTTCATTTAATTTACGCACTGACTGTTCAATAAGTTCAAGGGCTGTTTTTTCTATTTAAAGGCAGCCACATTGTTTTTGCTGTTAGATATTAAGACAACTCTTGTTGTTCTGCAAGTCAGTTATCAGCACTGTAGTCCCTGTGCATGAGATTGCATGGCGACCCTCAGATCCTTCTCACCTTAAGTGTTGCACGTATAACAACAGCAGCTGTGAAACATAACAAAGTGAACACTGACATATGACTCCACTACTTGCCTTGATAAGTTGCTTACATCACCAGTGGACAGTCACATCGTCGTCTCCCTTCCTGCCTGTATCCTTGTTGCAGGAGCTGGCATCATACAGCATTTCCCAGAGGATTAAATAAAGTCATTTTGGATGCCAGAATGTCTCCTCACCTCAACTCGGCACAAACCCCCACCTGGGCCAGTTTCTGTGAAGAAAGAGTTGAATTGACTGACTGGGACCTGAAGCTGGAAGAGTGTCAGCTGGAATACTGGGAGTATTTGAAGGGGTCCCATTAGGATACTATCAGATCTAAGATTGCACCCACCCAACTATTTACCCACCAGGTAAATAGTTACTGATATGATGAGGCTCCACTCCAGGCTATCACAGTTACTTTATAGATGTTGATTTTTGTCTTGCATTTACAAAAATACCAGAATTGGATGATATTTACAGAAACACTTATTTGCTTTTTGCCTGGAGTTAAATGAAAAAACTCTGTCAGATAAAACCACTGCGTGCAGCCAGCTATTGTATCTTAATCACAACTTTTTACGTTTTACACTTTGGTTTTTGGGTGGATTAAACAAACTGTTTTTTTTTTCTGAGGGAAACCACTCAACCTTAAACATATTGTAAGTCAAAAAAATTACAGAAATCACCTTAGTAAAATAAAGTGCTATACTTTTAGAGAATCGAACATAAACAGCCACAGCTCCCCGACTGCTAAAATCTTAGAACTGTGACTGCAGTATCTTCAGATTTGGTTATACATCAGAACTTGTATACACTCATGTTTTATAAAATTACATGTGGGTGATATATTAAAAAAGGAACCAAAAGACCAACAAACCTTCACCAGAGTTAAGGGGTCATGCCAAAAATAGACTTAGATTTCTATGTAGAACAAAAATAGATGACATTATAATACAGTCATGCCCCTGAATAATATAATAATATATAATATATAATCCCAGACAGTTGAAAAAAAAATGGTACAGTAGGTAAGCTCATCATTCAACAGTTACACAAGAGGCAAAGTTATTTTTAGTTTCCTCTGTGTGGCCTTTGATGGTTTTATTAAAATCTGATTTATTTATCTTAACTTCCATCACTCATTCATCATGTTGCTGTTAATACTAACTGCCCCTGAGCGGCTCCACAGGCAACACCATTAACATGAATCCAACATGGGCTAAAGCAATGTCACACTAAACTCCTTGAATGAGTTTGGGAGGATAATACATTTTAGTCCTACTGAACGTCGGCAGCTTTACCCTGAAGTCAGACATGCTTGAATGAAGCCACCTAAACCGGCTGCACAGGCCACATAATACAAATCGTCTCAGTTTTGTCATCATTGTTTTTCTGGATTTAGTCTTTTTTTAGCTTATATGCAGAAACAATCTGTTGCATAATGCAGTTGAATGCTTTTCACTGTCTGAGATCTGAGATACAGTACCTCCAGACTCCAGTGTGAAAGAAAGCTTCGGCGACACCTATGGGTGGAAAAAGGTGTAGTTGGTTCCAATGATATGAGTTAAATGTTTAATATCTGTGGCCCAGTAACATTTTACCTTGTAGATATTTTTTGCTTCCAAAACCATTGTATATGTTTTCTTGAAATTATGGCTAGGGCAGTGCATCCCTAGTGAATCTGACACAAGAGTCACGTGACACTATACACATAAGCACAATAAATGCCTGTTTTTGTGCCAGTAAGAGTGCAGTCCAAAATAATCCTGGAATCCATTAAAAAGATTTCCAAAAGCAGGTCAGCGATAATGCAAAGAAAAACTGAGAGAGGCAGTTGTGAATGCATTAGAGTGAGAAAATGTAATATACTTAAAATGACAGGCACAAAAAGGCATTGGATTGCATGCTTTTCAAGAAAAATAAATATTCCACACAAAATAAGCTGAGCACCACGGAGACCAGACTGAAAGGAGAAGCATTTCGTGTAAACAGCAGAGATTGGTTCGTGTTTTTTATATCAACTGTTTAATGTCTAGTGGTCGTACATATACGACTTTGGGATTAAAAGGGTGATTGACCATAAATCATAGTGTTGCAGGTTCCAAGTCTGCCTGCTATTCACATACTAAGTCAAAGACATCTGCCAAATTTCTTTCTTTGGTGAAATTATTCCAAAATACCAAAACAGATACTGACCATTAGATCATTTTCTTGCAAGATACATTTGAAATAGCAACAACTCTATTTTATGACTCCAAACTTTGAAATAGGAGTTTCCACAAAAAAAAAAAAACACTTGAAGGCAGCATTAGTCTCAGAGATTGTCTCATTGATGTCCTGAGCTATAACAAGTTCTCTGAGGAGGAGGCATCTGTTTCATTGTCTGGGCCAGACGGTGCAGCTTGTCAGGGGAATTCTTCTCGACGGCACAGGCCTGCCCATGCTACAGATGGCTTATCTCACAGTAAATGATTCAGAAAATGATAATATGCCTCCAAACGGAGAAGAGGCCATCGCCTTTTCCTAATGGAACGTCTTCCATAGTTAGAGTCAGGTCAGAGCATTTTTTAACATATCTGTTTCTCTCTAAAGACGTCAAGCTCTGCGTCACCAACTCAAGGAAAGGTAGGATATTTTTTTAAATCCACTGGCAACACTTCTGATCCTCTCATTTGAACAGTAAGCAGATCAATTAATGTTTCATTTAGGCACAAGCAAAACATAAGCTTTTCCAGACAGGAATAATTTAAGGTGTAAAGATGACAGTGCTAATTCCCTTACATAACTAACCAGAGTCAGACTTGCTGGCAAAAAGTAATGTGTGATTTTTCTGCAAAATGATGGTTTAAGTTGTCATCTCAGGCCCTGGAGCAAAAGCTAAAACCCTTCCACTGTTCAAAACACTATAACGTTTATGAACAAGCCCAAACCTATAAGTAGGGAAAGGACCGGGAGCAAAGACCTACTGTAATATTCAGCAATTATCAGACTGTCAGCTAAATGCAGACACGTCAGAGAGAATCAGAAGATTCTTCTCTCACACCAGAGCCAAACAGCTGTGAAACAGACATTAACAGACATGATCACTACATTGTATAATGCTTGGTTACGTTTGACTCACATTATGTCATGGTAATTGTCAATCACACAAAGTATATTAAATTAACTTTAAATATTTGTTGCTACATGCCTTCTACACACACGTGCACACACACACACACACACACACACACACACACACACACACACACACACACTTGCAAATATACTTTGACCCTGGTCTGAAATTGCAAACCACAAGCTGACAGCCAAATCTGCTCCACTGTTTTTTTTTCTCATGTGATTTCAGGCCTGATGTGTAACATGAAAGACAAAATCTTATCTGCCTCCTCTGTCCCTTTTTGACATGGACATTAGTGCATCTGAGACATGTGTCCCTCCCCAGTGTCAGCTTCGTTTTTTTTCTGTGTATGAAGATTACAAAGAAACTGACAGGGGCAACGGGAAAGTAGAAGGACACAGAGAGATGAAGGAGACAAATTTGTGGAGACACGTATGGCTCGCAGTTGTTTAAAAGAGAGATGGATAGACTGGGAGAGGACGAGGAGCCCTGATTGCTGCCCTGCGCTGTCATTATATTTTATGGCCATAGAAGCATTTGTGAAACCGAAGCCAGGTGCTGTAAGGATAGGTCACGTGGAAATGGCTGATAGTTTTACACCAAAACTATATGCAGCACGAGTACTTTCTGCTCACAACCCTCAATTTTAAAAGTGGAGTGTGAGAGAAAGTAGGAGAGCACTGCTTTCAAGTAATGCACCAGGAAAGACTAACAGAAGTGACTCCAGGGTGGGAAGTCATTGTTAAGATAAAGATAGGGCAGACAGAGGGAGAGAGGAACCAGTGAAGAAGCAAAGACAAAAGTAAATTTGAAAAATGTTTTTATTGGCATTGTTTTTAATCATTCTTGTTTCAATTTACATTTTTTTTCACTCATGTCAAAGGTAAACACATTTCTTGTGGTTTCCGCCTGCTTCCCAAACCCCGTAACGTAAACTACCATTACAGAAAAGCACGACCTGTCATACACTCTTGCATATTCAGATCCTACAAACGAGTCTTTAACGGGTAAGAAATTCCTAAATGCCACATATTTGAAAAGCGCGGATAAACACGTTCTACATACACACGCACACAAATGTGCACATATATGCTGTTTTCCCTTGCTCGCTCCCGCACATGCACAGTCACACAGTCGCACACTCATACACACTTGTGCACACGCACGCACATTCCATAACCGGCATGTATTATAAATATACATTACAATGCAGACTCCTGTGTCTTGCAAGTGCAGCACTTGGGGAATGCTGCCCTCCAATCACCATCGGCTCTGTCTGTGCATTCACAGTTGGTTTACGACATGCTCTTCAGCAACACAATCTGATTAGCACTGTAACATTAGAGTAGGGTTACTGAGTGTGTGTCCCTACCGGTTAGTCCTAACCAATGACCATCTCTTTTTGTCAGGCTGAATTACATCTGACTATTTTATCTACACAAGCAAAATGCTGCAGTAAAAATTCCACTGTTTTAAAAAAAAGAATTAAAAAATGGCACAATAGCTTATTGAGCAAAGGCCTTTCAAATGCACACTAATAAATTAGGTAGATAAATAATATACTTTAAAGTTAAAATAAATAGTTTTGAAAGTGAATAAATTAAAAAAAGCACAACATTGTGATCTGATTAATGCCAGCCTACATTGTCTTGTATTACAATATAAAAAAGTGAACTTCTTTTTATTTGCACATTCACACGTGTTTTTTTTTTTTAACAAAATGGCGGCAGCGTTACTTTGAAACTCAAAGCACAATTTCTCCTCAGGCACCTGCCGCACTCTGGCGACTGTATGGGGTCGTTTCCATAGTGACTGTGACTGCTGTAATGGCCATCAGCACTGATTGGCTGTGAAACTCTGAAGTGGAAAAGGAATAGATGGGGTTGTCTGGGATAAAAAGGGAACTTGCTGCTCAGAGAGTTTTTTTTTTTTTTTTAATAATTGTAAATTAGTGGTATTCTGAAAGACTCTGCTGATTGCTGCAAGGAGAAAGGTTTGACATCTGGAAAATCTACGCGAAGTGCTAAAGGTAACTGCATCAGAACAAAGCACACATCTACCACATCTACCACGTCTAAGTGCCATCAAATTGCTAGTCCAGGGTCTGTATTTTTCTAGGGTTGTACAGTGTGAAGGCAGGAAATGCAGACAAAGGACTAGTTCTGACAGAGCACTTACTATCTTCTAAGAAATGCAAGCTTTGCATCTGTACCTATCTCAAAGCCAGTGGCATTTTTGATGTCTGGAGAAAATGGATTCTTGAAAGGCCCACGGATATCCTCATAAAGTCTTTCCCTTTTCTTAAGGAACACCTTGTTCTCTTTTTAATGGCAGCTCCCTCACTCCTTTGTCAAAAACATTCCTCAATGCCCACAAAAGTGGCAGCAGCTTTCATTACTGACAGATTATATAAAGATCCTGTACAGACCAGGCCAGATGAGTAGAGTTCCAGAGTCCAGCCTGCTCTTTACTACATCAACGTTCAGTTTGATCTGTCAGCAAACTTAGTCTGTTGTCCAAGATGAACCGTTACATTTTCCGCCTTTTTCAAAACTGACAGTCAAAAACTTTGCTTTCATGAGCTATAGACAGTGCAGCCTAAACTCTTCAGGTGATTTGATATCCATGCTACAATAACAGTGTGTAGTGTACATCCAGCTCATTCCAACAGATGAGTGGGTCCACTTTCACACTCGTCTTTTGGCTGCCAGGCATGCCAGCAGCACAGAAGTCTGATTGTGAATATGTGTGGTGGTGCTGTGGCAAACACAACTGCACGAAATGCTCTGGTATTCATATGACGATGGTGTCCAACAACACATGGAGTGTCAAAATACACTGGAGTGAATATGACAGCGAAAAGGCCTCTCCTTTTTTAAGTCCATTAAGTTAAATTGAAGGATTTTTTTTTCGTTGTTGTTTTGATAGTGAATCTGTTGCACCTCTCAAGTCTCTTCTCTGCTTCTGCCAAATTTCACATCAAAAACTCATAGATGGTGGATACAAAGCCCTTTGGACGAGGTGGTCCAGCTATGCATGAAGTGCCACTTCCGGTGACAGTCGCTAGGACAAAAGGATGGCAGCCACGAGCAGCGTCGCCACGGTGAGAAGAAGGCGGTCACGTGATGGACTGCTGCCGCTGACGCTTTTTTCCAGTTTGGGGACTTCAGAGTGTAATTCATCTGTTAGAGAAAGATGAAACAAAGGGAAAATTAGAAAGCAGAAGGATGTGAGTGTGAAAGAGTGAGACAGAGTGAGACAGAGTGCTTGTCCCAGACAGGAGGAAACGAACCATTACTACATTATTAATTAATCAAACTAAAAGCAATGTGTGATGCATGCAAATTGTGCTTTAACATATGCAGAGAAAGAGACATGATGCAATTATCAACAAACCACCAATTATCATCAGCACTGCTACATATGGCCATTTCCCCCCACGGGATGGAAAATTAAAAACACTTTTGTTTCTGATCTGTTTTTGTCTTTCATGTATTCCTCTTTTCACGCTAATGATGTTTTTATCCTAGAGGAATTTCAATCAAACCAAATTACTATGGCCCTGCCATTGATTAGACGCGACAGAACATTAACTGGAGGGGATAGACAGAGAAAGCGCTTGCAGAACACATTTTGTAATATTCGGTAAAGCATGGATTACTCTGAGTCATTATGCTCTGTCTCGACATAATGTTGCCCATTATATCTAGAGGGTTATTACATGCCAAAAAAAGCAAAAGAAACTAAACTGAGCTCTGCGGCACACAGATACATTACAGTTTCAGGAAGCTGCACTGAGATGTTTTTTTTTTTTTTTTTTTTTTTTTGAAGTAAATGATGTGAGTGCAGAAGAAAGCTGCAATTTCTTACTGTTGCGGGTCACATTTACCCACATTAGACATAAAAGAGAGATGCACTGTAGGTAAAGGGGAGGGGTGATGGAAGAGTTAAAGCCTTGTAATGTGACATGCTGATGTCACATCTTGTTTTTAGAAAATTCTTCAAGTTTAACAGCATAAAATAACTTATTTTAATACAAGGGAAGATTTTGATGTTTTAAAATTTGTTCCCAATATTGACAAAAGTGTTGCAACTACATTAATATCCAATTAGGGGGGCGGCTGTAGCTCAGTTGGTAAGGCAGTTATCCAAGGACCCTCACAGGGTCAGTGGGTCGACTCCTGGTCCCGGCTATACGTCAAAGTGTCTCTGGGCAAGACATAGAACCCCCAACTGCCCATTCCCCTCCCCAGCTGTGCAGTGCCGGTCCAAGCCCGGCTGAAATTGGGCATGGTTGCGTGAGGAAGGGCATCCGGTGTAAAAACTGCCAAATCAACATGCGAACAATGATCCGCTGTGCCGACCCTGAACTCACAGGATAAGCCGAAAAGGTCATAGTTTCATAATAGTGTGTAAACTTCACAGTGATGCCTTCAAAATGTTGTTTCACCCCAACACCTTCTCTGGACCTAAAAACATGAAAGGTGATGAGTGATAACAGAGACAACAACATACACAACAGCTGAAGTTTGATGAATGTATGGAATTATGTGTTTGTCGTCTCAGTCTGAAAGTAAACTATCCGACCGCTCTTGTTTGTCCAGGTTGTGTGTGACCTGACCATGTCAGGTTTATTCTTAAGAAGCACAAGGCATCTGTCTGCAGCTGTGACACACCACACTGAGGTGCACTGGGGTGAACACAAATAGAAAACACTAAGTGAAGGCAGGGAGAGAATATAAATCAGCTTTGCCTCAAGTAGGGCCAAAGGTCACAGAGGCATCTTCATGTCATCTGGTTTGCCTCTCCAAGGGTTTCATGTGTTTCAGACACAAAATTGACACTCGGTGACCAGAAAATGTGGCTGTTTACCTCTGCAGACAAAGTTAGATGTCCTTAACTTTACATAAACAACTACGTACAGCCGCATTTCCACAGGAAGGATTCGCATTTCCACAGCCGCATTTGCATGCGAATGGATTCTTATAGATGTGTTTGTGGGTACCAGAGCTGCACAATATGCACCTCTTCAGAACCCTTGCTATTTAAGGAGGCTGCCCTTGGAAGATGAACGTGGGGGACGTTGGGTGCCTCGGGCCATAACAAGTTATCAAAGGTCCACAGTATGACAGCGAACATCACAGTACAATTGTGGGATAAAGCAATCAATTTCACAGCGCACAATCCGGTGCACTCTTGTCTGTGTGGGGTATAATAACAGATGAGCATGCAGGCTAGCTCTCCTGTCCACAGCAAACCACCCAAGGCATTTACAGTGGCTTAAGAAACATCAGTAATAGACTGTTGATGCAAGGAAAAAGTTTGTCTGGTCTGATATATCCTCATGCACCACAACAATAGTAGACTTCCGCTGAGGTGTATGGTTACAGCTCTACGGGTCGGTAGATGAGATGTAATAATGGAGGACATGCAACTGGGTCATACACCTTTAGATCCATGATTTAATGATAGACCATACAGTACTTGGACTTTGTACCAGCTCATGACTTTTATGCCCACGAAGCACTGCTGACAACGATGCTTGTGATTAAGTGGTTTGAGTGACAATGGAGTGTCACTCCAGGTTGTGACAACGGTTACAACCTTAGAAATATAAGTGCTGCATCTAACCATGGGAGGAGCATCTTATGTGAGCCCTGACACAGGGAGGCTCCAAGTCTTCAGATGTCAAATTTATTACTAACAACCGTTCCCTGTTCAACAATTCAGATCTATCATGTGTCTTTTTCCACAAGATGGAGAAACCACTGACCAATTACAACTTTGCAGATGGGACAAATAAATGGGGAAGTCATCTTCCCTACCAACCTTCATATATTCATTTAAAATAAAAAATATAAAAACAAATATTGCAAAATGAGTGTGGGGGTTGATGTAGCTTTAAGGTGAATTTCTTATATTATTATTATATTAATATTAGGTTAACTGTTATTAAAAAGCACTAGTGCAACTGCCTTTTCAATTGAACATTTTGTCAGCAGGAAGGAAACTTCAATTTCTACTAAGTGGTTGGAACAGTACAAAGGGAAATGACCAACATCCCGAAAAGAAAATAACTGATGTGAACACCAAAGTTGGTTGATCAAGAATCTGTGCCAGAGATTTACAGACTGCACACTGTTGACTAAGTTTTGGTTTGTTTGGTGCAATACAGCTACGATTCGTGTCTGATTCATGAGAAATAAACAGATTAATCGCAGATGGTAATGACTAGTGATCCATCTTAAAATGATCTACCTTTTCTGGTCCATGTGCTGATGTAGGTCCACAGAAAAGGGGGAAGGTTTTTTTTTAAGGCAAGGATGTCACAGTTGGAAAAATGCAAAGAGCATACTATGCTCTGCTGCACTAAACTATGAAACAAATCAATCAAAATAAGTATTCAGGAAGGAAACTGCAACACTGATGCTGAATTCTAAAAGCACATTTGTGGAAATGCTGCAAGCTGTTTGCTACAAAATGTTTTGCTATAACTAATTACTCATAATGAATGTTGAAAACAGCCACAAGCACAAGAGATATGCACTGCAAGGCCTCCAAAAAATAAAACCCCTAAAAAAGGTTAATGCAGTTAAATAACACTTGGACTCACGATCAGAGGACTCAAAGATTTAAATGCTGTGATTTGGAAATACCTCAAGTTGAGTCAGGATGATTTGTTCATGTGCTGGTTCCAAATAGTGGAAATGTGTTGTAAGTTTGACTGATGTAGGGATTTGTTTAAAACCTCTATGATAATCTTGCTGCTTGTGTTTCCTGCCCTGTTTGACTTTTGCAATATTTCCAGATTTTATCAGGTAATGTGGTGATGATAGTTTTATTATTGCCCATAGAAGTATTATCCTTAAAACACACTGTTAAATAAGGAAAATGTGACGTGGAAAAAAAATCTAATAATAAAGTAAGGAGGATGACAGCAAGTTTGAACATATGTGGGGAGAGGGAGAGCTTTGTTGATGCAAAGCAAGTCTGTGGGCTGCTCTGGTCCTGAGGGTGAGTCAGAGAGTGGGTGTCCAGTGGTCAGCGGGGCCATCAGGGGTATGGGTTGTTTTTAAGTGTGTGTGTGCATGAATCTGTGTGTCCTGATTTTGTATTCCTCCAAATGTATTCAGTAAAATGCACCACAACGCTAGAGGCTATGATTTTTTATGATTCCCTGCCAGTGTGTTTTTATATTAAATTCTATGTAAGCTCGAGCTCGAGTTACTGCATTTCGCCCACCACCGAGCTTTTCTTTCTTCCACTGCCCCTTCTCTCTGCACCCCCTTTCTCTGCCCCCACTCTGTTTTATCTCTTTTTCAGCCCATTTCTCTCTCTCTCTCTCTCTCTCTGCCTTATCTGTCCCTCTTTCCGTCAGACTTTCTCCTGCTGCATTTCTCTTTCACTGCCTCCTTCCTGCCTTTTATCTCTCTGACTTTCTCTGTCTAACTTTGTCTCTCCCTCTTTCCAGCCTCCCCCCTCTGCCTCCCTCTCTCCCCTTCCATTTCTTTCTTCCATTTCTCTCTTTTTTTGCCTTCTCTTTCTCTCTAAAGGTACTCGTTGCTGATGGTTCAAGAGCTCTTTTCACTGTGTCTCTGCCGGTCTCGGTTTCCATCACAGGCAGGTCACACTCTCTTAGCCTTCGTCACAGGCTGCCTACATCTCCCAGGAACAAGCTTACTAAATGATTCCCGGCAAGAGGCTTTTGTTTGAGACGGATGGAGAAATAGAAAGAAAAATAGAGGGTTTACGTAACCACTCAGCTGCACAATTGACTAGCTCGCTGACATGCTTTCTCCTTAGATAAACATGGACCTTTTATTCCTTACAAGACCTCCACTGACCTTGTGGATTGTACAGAGAGAAATAAAAGTCTTTACCGCTGCACGTATGTGTAGTACACTGAATGAAGTTTCAAAATAGATTACTGCATTTTTAGATTTTTAAAAGGTTTTTCTGGTTTAACATACAGTAGATCTTGAAAAAAAAAAGACTTATTTGAAGTTAAAGGCTGAGATCTAGGAATGTGGTGATACTCTAGGTAAAAAGTAAGTCTGATGGGGTTTATTAGTGGGGGTTATGGGGTTAACTTTTGACCTAAACTGTTCATATCAATCATAATTTACATTACAGTGGATCCGTTTTTCTGTTCAATGATATGATGATGAACATTTTTACAGACTAAATCTGGTTTTATTTACAACGGGAGTGATTTATTTTTGCCAGACATCAGCAGTATCTTTGTGGGGATGCATTTGTCTGCCTTTTTTATACACTGCACTAATTTGCATATCTCAACTCATCGAATCAATCCAGTTACTATCTAGTACTCTTCTCTTAGGTGTTTTTTTTTTTTGCAATCTGTGCACCAAATTGTTAGGGCTTTTATGTAAGGTAACATAAAGCCAGGAACAAGCATGACAGTAAAAATTTAATTAGTGCCTTGTCGTGGCTAAGTTAATGTAACGGAGTGGGAACACCACTGCATATTTATTATATACTGACATCTAGAGAATATTGGGACAGATGCTGTTTTTGCATATTGGCTCTATGATGTCATATAAAAATGATGACCAAACTATGAAAAAAGGACATTGCAATGTACGGAATGAATATTGCTAGCTAAATGCATATGCGACTTCCGAAACATATGGATGTAAATATATAAAAAGGTAAATAGTGTAAATACTGTTAATGCAGTTTACAATAAAAATGAGACTAAGTGTAAGTGTCATTTCTGCTGTGTTCATGTTGTTTTCCATATTGCACAACTCTCAAGATCCACCCAGAAATGGCCTGTGGATTTTTTTTGTAGAATAAAAAAACAAATGGTTGGTTCCTTTCCACAACTTTTCATACACAAATCAAGCTTTGCAGCTGCAGCCAAATATTGAACAGCATCTGGTGATTGGCTGCTGTTCATTCAGAAACAAAGGTGGAGCCACTCACCAATGTTGTCTATGTTGATGTTTGGCCTGACTGTGTAGTCGGGAGATGTCTGACTGGAGTCATCAACCACCTGGGAGACTGAGAAACACAGGATATTTACACAGAGACAGAGGGAAGGGTGGAAGACAAAAGCAGTGGAGACAAACAAAGACAGGGTGGAGAGAGTAAGCCAGAGATAGGGAAAAAAGATACCCCATTAAAATCACAACACTGAGTAAAATGTGCATTTTAAGTGCCATTAAATTGTCTGTGTGTGTGTGTGGGTGTGTGTGTGGGTGGGTTGGTGTGTGTGTGTGTGCCCCTGTCAGGGAGAGGCCAAGAGCAAATTCTGGACTGTAAACCAATCTGAAAAGTAAAAGCACTTGGAACCAGTGGACAGAAATCATTATTACATTTACTGTTCGTCTAGACATGGAATTACATTGAGTCTGCGATGCCAAATTATCCGTGAATGAATGATGTGTGGGTTTCTTGATATGCATATATATATACATCTTTGTGTAATTTCACTAAATATATGTTTCTGTGTAAGCCTGTGATTCCAGTGCATAGTTATGAGGATGAAAGAGCATTTCCAGATCATTTACGTAGAAGCTTTTAGCAATCAATTTGCAGCTCTTAGCAGATGTAAAACACGTGTTATGAATATTCACATGGCTTTCTGATCTTATAGTCATGTGAGGGTTAAAGATAAAGTGGGAAACCTGCAGAAAGATTGAAAATGGTCAGGCAGCAGCTCAAATCAACAGCATTTTTTAGAGCAGGATGTTAAAATAACCTTGCAGAATAGAGATTGTGGATTGTAAACTGACTAAATACACACATTCATGCTTATACAAATACACACATAAAAACTTACAGCTGACATGATACTGTACAATATGCAGACATGCACACACAAGCATGCACACAGAAGCAAATGCTTCTGAGGCTTGCTAGACATATCAATAGATTAGCTGTGACACTAGAATGGGGGGGTAGGTGTTAAGGTGATGTGTACACAGGGGCTGACACTGGCCTGAGTGTGGGATGTATTAGTGCTGACAAGGTTAGAGGAGAGTGGGAGGTTTTCAGCATTGGGCTCCCTGATCAAAGGCCTGCAGGGGAGAGAGCAGGCTACCAGGGTAAAAATAACTCACACACTATACAGAGCAGCCGGCATCAGAGAGCCAGAAAGAGAGAAAAAGAGATGGTGAGGGGGAAGTAGAGATGGTCAAGGGAGCTAAGAGACAGAGGGATGGAGAGTGACAGAGAGAGAAAAAGAGAAACACCCGGGCGACTGTGGCGCAGGAAGGTAGAGCAGTTGTCCACCAATCTCACAGTTGTTGGTTCAATCCCCGGCTCCTCCGGTCACATGTCGAAGTGTCCTTGAGCAAGACACTGAACCCCAACTTAGTTGCTCCCGGTGAGTGTTGCCCAGCTGCATAGCAGCTCCCCCATCGGTGTATGAATGTGTGTGTGATTGTTAGTGTGAATGGGTGAATAAGAAGCAGTGTAAAGTGCTTTGAGTGCCAAATGGGTAGAAAAGCGCTATATAAGTGCAGAACATTTACCATTTACCGGGCAGAAAGATGGATCTTGTAGCTGAATCAGTTTTTTCTTTAGCATCTTTTTTTCAGCTTGACCAGAGAATGTCATTCACAGAGAATGATAAGGCGTTACAGTAATGGCACTGAGAGAGAGAATAACATTAAACCATTGCTCTCAAAGCGCTGCTTCGAGGGAAAAGACGCCATCATCAAAACCTCGCCAAGACAGTGTGAGGCAGAGAAGCCGCTCTCTGAGACAAGACTGTCAGATCTTAGTTTTTCTCTCTCTGTCTTTTTCTCTCTTCCTCTTTGTCTCAGTTTTTCTATGTGTTTGGGAGATTAAAACAGAGATAGTCTGGGGGTGAGATGAGTGCAGATAAAGTGACACAGAAAGAGAGGAAATGGCATAAAGGGAGTGGGAGTTATTAGGTCTCACCAGTGGAGCAGCACACGTAGACCCTCAGTCTCAGGCAGCTGTGGCCATGGTGGTGGGTGGGTGTGGCTAAAACAGAGAGCAAACACACACATGTCAACCTTCTGCCCTCTGCAGGCCACACCACCCTCAGCAATCAGCTGTGAAAAAAAGTGCATCTCTCAACAGCGGCTGAACTTCCAGAATCTATTAGCTACACCTACACACCATCAATACATGTGGGTGACAGCATCTGGAGAAAAGCTCCTCGTTAGAATTTTAGATTAACATATTAGATGTGCGCTGCCCTCAGGCTTAATCCGTCACAATAAACCAATGCTGGCGTTCACTGGCCTGACTCACAGATATAGTAGTACTGGTGGCCCACGTTAAATTCGTAGCCCAGCGAGAAGGCACTGTAGCGCTGAAACTTCTCGGAGAACTTGATCGGTGCATGAGGCGCATGGGGACGGTTGCACTCCCAGCGCTTGTAGCCTCGCTGGGGGTTGCAGGTGCGGTAGTCAGGATAGCTGACCATGTAGAGGATGTACTGCTCGGCCATGTTGCGCTCTAGCGTCCCTCTCTGGGTTGTGTTGTAGTGTGGGCAGTAGATGTCCAGGTAGTCATTGACGTTGACCTGCACCGTGTATCCCTCTTTTCGCAGCCTGAAGTAAAAGTGCAGACAGAGGAAGGATAGAATAAATGGATGAATAACTAGAACTGCAAACAGCAGTGGTAACGGTAATAATGAAAAGAATATTTATTAAAGACAAATGATTGTATTGTTCTTGTCCATATTAAATACATTCAAATATTCACAGTGTAGTCAAGAGTTAGAAAACTTTTTGCTGAGTTTGCTGTGGGAGGTGTGGGTTAGAGCTACTTAAAGAGTTTAGATACTGTTTATATCACATTAAGATATTGTCTATAAAGTGAGACAATTTATTACTGTGGATATCACACTATCAGTGGGTGCTCAGACAAAATGACTCCAAGTGCGTGATGCAGAATGCTCACAGATGTAAAAAGGAAGCCCAGAGTAACAGCTACAGCCATAAAAGGAATCATCATCAGAGCTGGGTAAAATCTGTGTTTATTCATCTACTGAGCACAAATCAGGGTATGCAGTGGCATACAGTAGAGTATGGCAGAGAAAGAAAAAGAAAATTAATAATTTTATCAAGCTGCCATGTCAGGGTGACTGTCGAGTAGCTGAAACTTAGTAGAGCTTGTATGTCGGAATGTACACTTCAAAGTAACCAGATGATATTTAAAAAAAAAAAACACAGTTTGGAGTGGGCCTAGTAGAGCCCAGATCTTAACCTAGTAGAGATGCTGTGGAATACAGATGAGCTGAAGCAGTTCTGCAAAGAAGCATGGTCTAAAATTCCTACAGACACTGGTCTTAATAATGTCAAGGACAAGGTCAGCATGGTCACTCTGAGCAGTCCAACAACTACACAGCAATATGCAGAGGTAATACTCAAACTCAGTACTCAAATATTCGCCTAAAAATTCTCCACTACAAGTACCACTTCAAATGTTTTTGAGTGCCTTAGACTGTTTACACTTTTTAAAATCCTTCTTGGGCATCAGGTCACAAGTGGACAGGACAAAAAAAAACAAGCCTAAATGTCCACCATGACGAATTGTGCTCTGATGAATCAAACCACTTGCAGAGCAACTTGGAGCACATATCTGTTGTAATTGGAACGCTTATGTGTCCCAATGTGTCCCTAAACAGGGATGTTTCAGGAAAATGCATCATCAATCCAGGACATGAAGATTGTTTTGGTGAAAGAAAGCCAATACTTAAAAAAGACAGAAAAAGGTCCACATGTTTGTGAGACAGTTTCTTAGATCAGGGGATTGATGCTGTGACTGAGGCCATAATGCAGAGCTGGGAATGCTGCTCAGAATGATAATCCACACTCCTGTCTTTCCCCTTGGGCCAGGTACAGGCCAGGTCACTGATGTGGAAGGAGATCCTGTCAGTGGCGATGTATGCTCTGGCCGCAGGGGAAGTGGCCTGCATGAAGTACATCTGGTGGACCAAGCTCCCCTGGCAGCCGCCATTGATGGAGGAACAGGCTGTTAGTAGGTAAAGAAGTCCACTTCGAGGTTGAGCATGTGTGTACGTGTGAATGTGTGTGTGATGTACAGTAACGCTTTAAGACTCTTGAATTAACAACTGAGATGATGATATGATATGATTCCGCTTGCAGCCGCCACGCTGTGATCTTCCCCGTTTATAATACTAAGCATACTTATTATGTAAATTACACAATCTGTAATTAGACAAAGTAGAAGTCATTAGAAGGGCTCCTGCAGGTGAGCTGATGAGATGGGAATTGTCTTTGGTTGCAGTGATGTGTAATGTGCAGCTGTAATGACTCATGTGCACCAGGAGGTGGAGGTATGGGGCTGTAATATATTTAAGCAGCAACCCTCCCCTTCTTCTCCCCTGCACTCATTTTTTTTTCCTTCTGGTTGTCTCCACTTTCTTACACATTTTCTGAAAGGGCACACACTTACACACACTCATAACTCCACCCCCCACCCTCACTGTGTATACATTGTGCCAGCACACACACACACACCCACGCACGCAGGCACACACACACACGCACACACAGAGCTGTGGACACGCTCACACAAATATGCCGAGACGTGCATACATTACTAGGCCAGGCCTCCAGAGAGATTATTATTCAATTGCAAAATGAGCATCAGAAATGTCATAACACCTCTCTCCCTCTCTTCCTTTCTCTCTTTCTCATTGTGCCACTACAGCTGTTCCTTTTTCTGGATCCTGTCTTCCACTCCCATCCTCTTTTTTTTTTTTTAAATCTCCGCCCACTCTTCATTTATACACACGCTGAAGCAGATGAATATCAATTTTCTAACTAGCCAGTTTTCTTTTTGGGCCATCAATCTTATCTGGGCTGTCTATCCTTACTGCTCAGATGTGAGATGACAGACTTTTGTCTTGTAGTCTTGCGGGAAGAGACAACACTGCTATGCTTCAAAGGGACTATATTTAGAGAGGGGGTTGGTGGTGGTTGAGAAGGAGAGGTGGAAGTTTTAGATGGAAGGGGGTGCAGAGGGGTAGAGATAGATAAAGAGGTACAATGTGTGTAGTATAGGAGAGAATGGTAAGTAGATAGAGGGAAGATGAAAGAGGGAGAAAAAGTGCTGGGCTGAATATGAAAAGATGCTATGTGGAGAATCCTGGATGCGAGTGGCATATAAAAAGTCAGGGAGTGACGCAGTCATTGAGAAATAGGTGAAAGGACGGAGACCCACAAGAGGGATGGTTGCTTGAATGCAAGCAACCAAGAAGAAGAGTGTGTGTCTGTGTGTGAGCACTCAGTAGTATTAATGGATGAGAGGAAGGCTGGTCTTAAGACAGTAGATGCAGTTAAGTCACTACTATTGTACTGATTGTACATGTGGCTTCTAAGATGGCTGTTAGTAACTAGCAAGCTATGCATTGTTTGCAATCTCTTTTTAGATAAATCTAGTTCAATCTATAAAAAGTCAGAGTCACACATCAGAATCAACATTGGTTTGTCTAGATATGCAACTTAAAATAAGCAAATAATTTCTTTTGAAGCAGCCCTTTTGGGAATGTTTCGCTTAAAACACAGTAGTTTCTAGCTATTGATCATCGAAATTATTGTTGACCCATTGCTATCTGCTGTTTGACTAATCATTCCAGCGCTGGATGAACATGTGACCCTGTTACTTTACTGTTTACTGCCTTGGTTATCACCAGATGTAGCAACACAGCAGGGGGCCCATTTGTTCCAAACACAGTCAGCAACAGAAGAAGCAGGAGAAGAAAGGAAGCGCGGGAGGAAAAATGACTCTGTAGGAAGAAGAGAAGGTAAGGTGGTGCAGAAGAAGAATACAGAAGGACGGGAGAAGAAGGGGCTGGCTGGGTGAGAGGAGGCGGGGAGTCCCTCTAGGTGCACGCTGTTATATAAGCAGTCCACTTAGTGGCACAAGACAGAAGGGTTGCGGGGCAGAGTGGAATGGAGGGAGGAGAGGGGAAGAGAGGGGTGAGGGGAGATTTAATAACTTACGGTAGAGAGGGGGTGGTGGTGGGCGAGGGAGGAAAATGCATTGAATGATGACAACAAAGAGAAAGGCACAGAAAGGGAGGCAGAGGCCTAGACAGAGACATAGTGCTCCCCGGGGATGAACATATATGCAGTAAAAGTGCATAAAAAGACTGATGGCACTCGTTCTCCCGTCTCTCTTTTCCTGCAGCCCATTCTCTCTCACCAACTCTCTTCCCGTTGTGCATTGTCTCTGCGGTGCTTTTGCTGTCTCATCATCATTTTCCTATGAGTGGGAGAGTTGGTAAAGGCTGCACAAGCCGGTGAAGACGTCCACGGGAGGTAAAGAGCAGGGGAGTGAGAGGGAAAGCGAGAAAGAGAGAGAACAAGCAAGGGAGACAAAAACAAAGATAGCACCACTGTACCTTTCACATCTGCTCTAAAAAGAGTCTTTAGAGAATTCTGCCGGTATCAATAAATAACAATGGTAAGGCAGCACTACAGCTAAAGACATTTAAAAACATGCAGCGGACAGAAACAGAGCCTCTCCTACGACCACAGAAAATACAACTCCTCTATGAAAACCACCCCACAACACTATGATTTTTAATAACAATGATGAAGGAAAATAGAAAATATTCCACATGAGAGATGTCAATCATTTTGTGTTTTGTTTAACTGAGCTCACAACTACAGCAGACCCATGTCTTCTGTTATTGTTCTGTATTGTAATTTTGCCACGTTGCATCAAAGTGGAAAGCAGAAGCATGAGCGCTGCTGACTTTCAAGGAAGTGCACCAGTGCAATTGTATTTGTTTTATTTTTCCCTCTGACATGAAGAGATATGAAAAGTCTAAACCCACCAAGGTATTCTTCACAGTCTGAAGTTAGTGCTGTTTGTTCTACTGCAGGTTTGCTCTACATTACTGCCAGAGGCTCCAACAGTTTTCAAAAATCCATTAAAAACAGCTGGAAGAGACAAGTTGCTGCTTTTGACAAACATAGTCCAAACCTCGCAGTGAAAGACAGTAATAGATTCTGACTGCAGAAGAAAGCACTTGTGGGTTTCAAGCATTTGTTAATATTAGTGCTGAATAGAATTACATCGGCAATCTCCCTCCAAATGCACATATCACCGACTGTTAGAGGCTCACTTAGCATATACCATTATATGTGCACAATGGAAATTGAATATGCTAGACAAAAGCAAAGTCTTTTTAGCACAGCTTCTCTAAACCGTGCCTAATTTGGCCTGATGCTCCTTGTGGATTTGTTTTTCTTTTACCTCAACTGAATATTTATTGTCTTTTTTGCTTTAAGGGGTTTTACATCACTGGAGCGACAAAATCACCATGTTTCTGTGTCAAAATTGACGCTATTGAATCAGTGTGATTCAATTTAAAGAATCGACTTTTTGTAAACGCTCCTTTCTCTGCACAGGCTATCAAAAAATGCCCAATTACATTAAGATTACAATTTGGCGCCTGCATTGTTTGTCACTTATTTCTTTCCAAGATGGCTGCCATGAAAAACTACATATTTCAACTTTTTTTATTAAAGTAATTATGAAAAACCTTGTACTTGCTGTGTACCTCTACAGAGTTTTAGTACCTTCTCTCATGAAAGATGAGGCCTGTGTGACATCGTCTTTAATGACCTTAAAAAAAAAAAAACAGTCTCCTGGGTAATCAGCATCAGTCTCATCAGGAAGATAAACTGTCAGTGGATGAAATGAAGTGACTTAATGCCATTCACCAATCATATGTTTACCACCGACTCCTCCAACTGAGTCCCATGGTAGTGACAAGCCAGGCTCTGCTGTTTTTCTCTGTACCTCAGCACCAAAACTCATTACTCGTACGTGCACATTAGTGCACACAGACACAAACAACCATCAGACGTAAATGCAAGAGCACACACGCACGCAAACACAAATCTCCCGCGAGTCGTCACTGATTGAGTTAACGCCGCAATTAACAGTCCGGTTTACAACATTTCGATCCAAAATGGAGGATTGAGTGCTGAGCCAGTATGTGGGAAGAGGCACACGCTGCAACTCTCCTCTATTGCTATTAGACCACTGGGAGCAATCCACCGGTTTTCTCTACAACCTCTGTCCACTCTGGCCTCTGAGAAATTGAGGAACATTACTTTTTCATATTTACCCATCTCTCTACAAACCTTACCACGGTTAATTCCCTGGCCTTCCACCTTTGCAGAGCTTTTCCGAGGCTTTGGGAAGGCTTTGTAATAACTGTTCAACATTTACAGACATCACCCAGGATCTATCTGCAAAGCGGCTATGTCCATCTGTCGATCCCTATATTACCTATACTAGAACATTTAGCTGAAGTCTTAGAGTCTAGAGGACACCTTGATAGCTATCCTCTGTGGACACAGCATGTTTCCTGTAGCTTCTGTTACGTGTCCAGTAAGTCAATCTGAGGCTCAAATCCAATAATTACATTATTATATGATTAAATACTGAAAACTGTTTAGAGACTCCACTACTCTACTCTGCTTTTATAGATTACATTTATACATACATACATACATTTAGACAACAATGAGGTAAAACAACTTCACAAGCACAAGATTGAATGAATAGTCACAGTTTGAACTTGCAGAGAACTACAAAATTCAGTCTTAATGTGATATTTTATTGGTCTCTTGTAAATGTAAATTTGCTTTCCCCTCACTGTAGGAGGCCACCCTGCAGCCTCGGCTAAAGAACAGCGTCTGGCAGTTTACTGGGTGATTGTTCTAACGGACTCACAGTAAATGTACACTCGCTCTGTTCATAAATTTCACCCTGCAGTTCAGCTCAGTGTCTCTGCCCCCCAGCTTCACTGTGGGTGTGCATTTATAAAGTGGTTTGAGATTGAAATTACCCATTTTTGTACACTGACAGTTGAGTCTGTTGAGTTTTCACAAACATATATTTGTTTTACTTTCAGCTTGTATCCTAAAATTGTACCTTTTCAGCTCATTAAAACATATTAACACAGTATGCAACATATTAGTTGATGCTGTGGGCCGATATTGTTCATTCATTTCATTAAGTCATGAACCAAATAATTTGGGAGACACTGACCTCACACAAAGGTCATTAAGCTAGTTGGCTTAGTGTGCCTGCTTATTTAAGCTGTGGCAATGTGGGAACATAACTGATAGTAATAAACATTATAATGCCATTTCCACACCTCCAACCTCTGATTAAATCACTTGCAAGGCGTTACGAGTTGCTGCCAGCTCATTCAGAGGAAATATGATCAGGCATAAATTTCATTGATTAATCAATGTGGCTTAAGCTGCTCTTTACTTTCTAGACATCCGCAGAGGAAGTTTAAATATCAAACAGAAATATGGATGACACAGTTGAATATTAAACTGTGCCTCTCCTCCTCTCTCAACTAGACTCTTTGCATAAACTAAATAAAACAGAGGCCACTAGGCAGCTTTTTTTGCCTTTATTACAGTGGAATCTTTCCAAGGACCACTTGGGAATCCTTTTCTGGCTGTAATTTGCCCCTGGGCTTTGGGCTTTGCAATTGGTGCAGCAACTCAGACAGGCAGCAAATGGCTTACACTTTAGTTAGCACTCAAATCAAGCAATTAAACACCTCATTTTAATGAATGTGGTTTAGTTTAATGCAGCTGGGCTTTTGAGTGGCAATAGTCTCTTTGATGTCCACAAATGTGGTCATGTTGAAATTCTAATTAAAAAACACAAGAAAACTGTGAATGGGAATATGGAAATAAGAAATGCTCCTGCCCTAATGACAGCAGATCACTCATGGCCGACCATGAAAAGTCATTAATCCTGCTGAGTTCTTGGTGTGATTATATCCTGTGACAAGCTGCGATAACAAGAGTCCAAGTCTCTCAAGGTGAGACTCTAATTGTATCTCACTATTAAAGGCTTGATCGCCAGCATCTGCTTTCGTGCTCTCTCCACGAGCTTGCTTCTCATTTGTTTTCTCACACCCAACTTTCTTTTGTCTTTAGTTCATTTTTCTGCTTGGCAGTAATGTGTTTTTATATCATGAAAAGCAGAACATATTCTACTCTCTCCTTCATCCAGTGTAGCATTCACTGCTGCAAAGCTTCCACATTTATACACTGAGACAGCACCAAAATAGGCACTTGGGCAAATGTGCAATAGCAATTAAAATTGGAGTATAATTTAAAATTCTGTGCATTCTGCGGCTGTTAAGTGTAGCATTCCTAATTTACAGGAGTATTAATACTAGAGAAATGAAAGCAAGAAAATACAGAAGAGGAGCACAGAAAGAGAATAGAAACAACCTAGGAGATGATATTTTGGCTGATTCAAACAGAAGCAAAGCATGAGAGCAGGAGAGCAGAGGATGTGCTGAACATGTACATGAATATGCTTTAATCGTTATCTTCTTTCCTTCTTTTTATTCTTCCAAAATGAACACCTGCCATTGGAGAAAGGACTTCTCCCATTCATCATGTTCAGGACTAAATCCAACATGCGGACAAAGAGATCATTATTTACAAAAAGAAACTACACAAGACAAGAAAATGTGTTTTCAATCCTACATGTTAAATTCTTTATGATAGTCTGCTAAACATCTGTTAAGTACCTTCACCTAATGGACCTCATGCCCACATGGCGCCTGCTGTAATATGGTATGAAACAGTTTTAATATAAAAACAATGACTCATGTGCAAATTAAACAATGAAACGATGTAAAAATAATTATTTTTTTCAATAAAAATTTTAAATGTGCAGAAAATGTATTCAGCCATGAGCATGGACACAAACTGCTCAGTCCGACACAATGTAGTAACAAAATAGTTGATAATTTTGTAATAAAATTCAAACCGCACAGACAACATCATTATTCAATTTCTTTTTTCTTCGAATTGATCTCTCTTGCTGCAACAATTGGTCTATCTACAAAAGTGGAAATGGAAATTCTGACTGGATGAGGGAGCACGTTGCAGTACATAAAACCTGTTAGAAAAGGCCGATTTGGAATATGTTGGAAGTGTACTGTCAGTAAGGTAAAGGGTGAGAGAAAGACACAGGCAGACGGGCAGAAAGACAGAGAGTCAGATAGCAAAAGGGGCTGTGACACACAATAGGAGCTCTCATCAAGATGAATTCTCCACAGTACACATCCTCAGTGAGGGTGCCAGGCAGCTCCCCCCGGAGCGCCGTGGCCATGTCCAAAAACAAAGTGCTTATCTCGGCCATCACCAACCTGTCTGGCAACTGCCGGAGCAGAAGACACACTCAAGAAAAAGACTCAGATGGTTCACAAACACACTGGCACAATAAAAGAAAATCGAAATTATAAACTGACAAATTAAGCATCGCATTATCAAATATATAACATAAAATCTAATGTAAAAGTAAATATAGGCAGAGGCTTAGAGAGGACTTCTTCCATTATTTTTTAAAGTGCAATTTGCAGGCTTTGAAGTTTAGAGTGTCAGGGGGGTTTGCTCTCTCTCAGGAAGTCCACCACAGTATGGTCTTCACTTTCAAACCTCAGACTTTAAGCCCCTGCTCTGGTCTTGCACACATACCCCTCTCTCAGTGTGCACGAAAGAGTAAAGTGAACAAACACCGCAGTCAGGGAACGGGAGAGGTGGAAGGGAAGAAAGGAAGATGAAGGAAAGTAGTTCTGGGTCAGAGATTTAGACTGGACGATATTCAGGCAGTGCCAACCTAATGGATGCCGAAAAGCAGAAGCAGAAAAATCTAGTCTTTTATCTCCAAACCATGGCAACTGCAGGGTTTCATGTAGGTATGCAGCCCCCCTAAAGACAACCAAACACACACGCATGTATTACACCATAAAACAAACCTCACAGACTCGCTCAATGCTGAACCCCACCACAATTAACGGACACGTTTAGTTGTACAGAAACACATCCTCATAGTACGTCCTTTCCAGCTTGTGATATGCCCTCATGTACAACAGACGCAAAATGCACAAACATTTCTTAGCAGGTCTCCATGAATATTCACCCATTTTTTTTTTAAAAGAACCCCTCACCCTTTTAAAATATATCCTCTTTTCTTTGTGCAAACTACCCTCGAGCTCGCACAGCAGAGTGGTCATGGAGTAATTATTTACAGGTTGTACCAAAAAGCACCGATAAGACCCTGTGCAGGAGAGGAGAAAGAATGACTGGGGGAGGCTGGAGAGTCTGCTCAGGTAGCATGTCAATCTGTGGCCCATGAGCAGGTGATGCTAGGCAGGCATATTCAAAGCAGCTCCCATGGTACGACAGACCTTCCTCTTCTGAATAATTGACTGGCTGCAGCCCTCGTTTTCCCACTCCCCTTTCCTGTGCGACACCTACACAGTTCCTCTCCTTCTATTGTTCTTCTCCCTTTACGTCCCATCTCTCACTCTTTTGTGTCTCGTTTCATACTGTCCTCACCTCCTACTCCTACATTCCTCCCCTTCCCATCAATCTTTGTCATCATCAATCTATGAATTGTGAAGGTTGCCAGAACATATAGGCGCTTATGCAACTGAGGAGATAAAGACAGCAGCATTCTGAACGCATTTGGTGGGAGACGACATTTTTGGAAAGGCGACGTGCTTTACAGACAGTTTTTTCCAGCACAGCTGCTGTTTCCTAATGCTTGCAGGCAGTTAAGGGAGAAATGCTACATGTTTGTACTTTTTTTTTGTTTAAACACGTCCCTTAGATTGAGAGGTGATTCTAGTGGACAGTTGAGTTGACAATACTGAGCAGCCTCAGATGCGGCTTCACAGAGATAGACCTGGAACAGAGTCAGGGATGGTAGTGGATGGGAGGGAGGTTGTTACACCACATTATGGTACTCGAGGAAATCCACCTGCTCACTCAGTAGTCACAATACCTCCTCCTGAATATGGCAACCAGCATTCTTGAACAACTTCATGATGAGGCACAATGCATTATCCTGAGGAATCAAATCAAATTCAAACACCCCCTGGTTCCCTTCAGTGTGCAGTGCAGCATCTGGCTGGGGTCATTAATGAATGCCGCCTCATGCCATTTCCTAATGGAATTGCCTTGTCTTTGAGTTCACTGCTGTGACACGGGCTCAGCAGTGGCAACAACATTACCAGAAAAATTAAAAGGCAAAATAAAGCAGAGGCCGCACATGACAGGCAGCAAGGACCCAGTATCACACATTAGATAATTAGTGCAAAAGAATCTTGAGTCTCTGTCTGTCCTCTGTTTTCTGCTGGGGTTTGGAAATGGTGGGCAGCAGATCCCCGCCTGGCGTGTTGTCACACCTCCACAGTGAAAACAGTTTGAAGAGGCTGGAACAAAGCCTGTGCGGAGTATGTTATGTCTGTGTGAAAATGTTGCCTTTGTGGGTCTAGTAATGAGGCTAAATCCAACGCCATAGTTAAGAGATTCTTCTCGCAGCTGGTTAGATTTGGGAACGATGCAGCGTTGATCTTAGTGACATACACAGACTGGCACAAATTCACACAAAAGAACACGCACATTTCTTCCTGACTCCAAAGTAAACACCTTCTCACTCCACTACACATGCATGCTTTATCTTCCACTCTCATTGTGCCAGGGTATCTTGCTCATCTTCATTTTTTCCACTTTGCTTCCCTCTACAATATCTTCCTATCTATCTACACTATGTAGTTATCTCTCCCTCCATCTCCTCTCCTCTCAGAGCAGCCCAGCTAAGGGCTTGTGCCCTTTCATAATTCATGGAGTTGTTCCTATGGCTCAGGCAGCCATGTCAGATGTGAATCTGTGCACCTCAAAGGCTCACTCAGCCTACACCAACTCAGCCAGAAGAGCTACTGCACAAACTACAGTGCTCAGGTACCCTTACAAGACTGAATTAACATGCTCAGTCACACCTGGGTCATACAGCAAATGCAAATGCTTTGCTTTTGTTTAAACCTCCACAGAGGAAACCTTTGCACAGAAGTTCATTTTTGTATGCTTTTATGCAACCAACAGGAAGGCTGCAAAAAACATTTCATCTATGAACCCAATAGCCCTTTTCTGAGCCAATAAAGTGACACTTTAATACAACAATAAAACTACAGCCCAAGTTGTGTGTTACAATGTGCACATATGTTTAATGCCTGTGTGAGAGGAAGGGGAATTTGTATATGTCTGATAAAAAGTCTCATATGGCACTGCTGTTGCTAGTGCATTGATTTGCTAAGATGGAGATCCAATCAGAGTGGTGCCTTTCACTCATGGGACCAACACACTGAATCAGCTGAAAAGTTGTTGACGAAGATCTGACCTGCCGACCGTTGGCTCCGTAGGGATATATAAAATGAATTGGTTGGTTGAGCCTTAGTATTTCATTAACTGCTAATACAAACCCAACTCCAAAAAAGCTGTAAACATAAATAAAAGCAGAATGCAATGATTTCCAAATCTCATCAGCTCATATTTTATTCACAATAGAACATAAATAACATATCAGATATTGAAAATGAGAAATGTTAACATTTCTTTGAATAGTCAGTTATATATTGATACACTTATTAGCACCATAAATTTAACATTCATTCTGTAGCTCAAGTCCATTGATGCCATATAAACCCAACAGTATAACAACAGTCGAGATTAACAGAAAAAAAATCCTTAAATTGTATCCAAGCATACATCAATGCATTGACACACATTTACTAAAACACAATGGCCCAGTCACTGTGTTGTTGAGGTAAAACGACAGACTTGATTGGTCACTTGCTTGGAAGCTGAATTAAGCTCCAGGGCATTTACTCCTCGCTGTGTGGATCTGTGGGTAAAATGCTCCATGTGGCAGCAAAACAAAGGATGAGAGTCTCTGCTAAACAGGCAGCTGAATCAGTGAGTGCGTTCATGTGCACAGTATGCTGTATACACAAGCACACAAATGTGCACACACAGGTGAACACACATACAGTATTTGGCTGTGTACAATCCCATTAAACACACAAACATCTCCACTACTAAGGACTCACAGCTGGGCTTTTCTTTCCATCTCCCACACTCAGCACAGATGACTGACACCTTTATGGACAGGTTCTGAAAACAAAACCACAAAAACCTACATACATAAACGCACTCTCTCACACCCGCAGGCATGACGTCATGTCATCAGAATGAAAAGGGGACTCGTTAGCCACTTTAATCAATGTTAATCACTGCAGACTCGCCTCACTGTCAAGACTGCAACAATGTCTGTCTGAGAAGGGAACGAGAGATGGAGCAAAAGAGACAGAGGGGGAGAAACACAGACAGACTGGGTGGAGCAGGGTGGAGAGATTCTTAAAATGCGAAATGGTATCCAAAAATATACACTGCCTAAAGAGTGATGAACACGCTGTGATTTTGATGTACTTCATCTTGTTTTTCAAGGTCTGTTTTTTGGGTCCGTGCGGCTGAGCATCAGTGGGGGATGTGGTTGGGCCAGGCTCACGCCGACAGGGCTTAATGTCATCCGGGGAGCAGCAGGCTGGTGGGAGGCGGAAGGGGATAGAGGGCACAGAGAAGGAGGATGGGAGCAGTACCTGGCCATAACGATAGAGAAGGAGGATAGAAGAAGAGATGAAGGAATTTAGAGGAGGAGATAAGAATTGAGTCAAATGGGGCAAAGTGTTCCCAGGCATGGAGATAGTGCAGAGGTGAAACGCTTTAAGCAAGGCAGGGGAAAGGGATGCAGAGACAGAGGCGGCAAAGGGGAGAAAATTGAAAGATGAAAGGTGAGATTATTAAGAAAAGATGTGTAATGCATAAATAAGTTTTGACAAAGGGAATGTATTTGCTGAATGTGCTTTGCATGGGAGGAAGGAAACATTGCTTTGAAGAGGCCAGTGAAGGCCAAGGTGAAGGGAGACTGACAGGCTGGAGGGAGGGAAGAAGTCGGCAGATTGGGGGTAGAAAGTAACAGACAGATTGTGTTTATCAATGTGTAACACAAATGTGGGTGTTATGAAATTGGCTTTGGCCTTCACGGTTTAACCAAAACTTTTGTGTAAAGCTTAGCTGTTGTGCAGGCAGCCGGCGGGAGCACAGACTGAATAGTAATGTCTGCGAGGGGTGATTAGAATTTCAGATAGAGACAGGCAGACCGCTTTGCCATGATTCCTGGGCCTAATGCAGCCGACCTGTGTAGCGAGGCATACAGGAGCTCTGAATGTGACCTTATAAGTGTAAAGATAGAATATTCCAACAGTACTAATGTACCAAGCTGTGTTTGTGTGTGTGTGTGTGTGCGCCTATGGATTCATGTGGTGAAAATCTAAGTAATCTGACGATATTTAACATGCACAAATCAGATTACTAATAAATCCTGTTCACAGTGGTAAAGCAAACAGGTTCAAGTGTTGACCTCATATGTGAGTCACCCTAACAGTCTTTACATCGTATTAGGTACAAACAGACACACATCACACACTGTTGCTGTGAAGTGTGTCGGTTTGTCTGAAAGTGACAGGTGTCAGTACTGAAGGATCAGAACAGGGAGAGGGGGGGAGCAGTGTCAGGGTAGACACCAAGCAGATGGTGGGGCAAGGATCAGCAGAGGAGGAACAGAGAGCGAGAGAGTAAAAGAAAAAAGTACAAGAAAGAGACAGATAAAGACAGAGACATGGAAAACAGAAAGATAGTATGAAAGAAAAGGAGATAATAATAACCCCTCCCTCCCTGTCAGTCTTTATGATCGTCCATTCCTCGTCTCCTCTCTATCAGCCGCTCGGTAACCTTCAGCACAAGACCCAAGTAGATATGATGAATTGAGACGGAGAGCAGAGAAAGGAGGGAGATTAGCAAACATGGACAGATGATGAAAAATGACAAACACAGAGAGATGGGGAAGTGTGTGTGTGGGGGGGGCATTAAAGGAGGAGAAAGTAAAAAGTGGAGGGAGGAAAGGTGACATTGGGGGAGGGGTGCAGAGGAGAGCAAGCCGCTGGCTTTTAGCCGGAGGACGGCCACAGGATGACATTAGAGGAACGCACTTTGGCTGCTCCTGCTGGGAGGCCTGCACACGCTCACAAACACACACAAAGAGACAGGCGGATAAACAGACACATGGACAGACAGCTCTGCAAACACACGCACACACACACACGGGTAAAAATAAGCGCCTAACTGGTGGTGCATACTTATGCCTCCTAACCTGTGGGGAGCCTGCTCCACCTCCCTTCCACCTCTAGTCTAGTTTGTGCGCTGGCCTGATAACCTTCATGGCAACTGGTCTAAACACACACTGAGGGTGACAGGTCTGTCTACCTGCAAAAACAATGATAACTTTGTCTGAGAGGGAACTTTGAGGCTTCTGCCAGTCAGTTATATATTGATACATTTATTAGCCAAAAAAAAAAATGGAACATTTGACACATACAGTACAGTTGCTGTAATTTAAGCCAAGTGAATATGGTCAAATTGGAACAGAGTCATATTTTAATCTTAATTTTATGACAGGGAGGATATTACTTATTACTAGGGTTAGACAGAGAAATCAGCTTGCTAATACATATGACTAATACTGGTTTTTAATTAAATATCAGATGTCAACCAGTCACTGTTATAAAATAAAATATTAGTGTTTCATTCCCTTACATATATTGAAAAACCCACCATAAAACCTGCAATGACTTTTTTTATTTTCTATTTTTTTAAATCATTAATTTGGGAATTCTTTATTTATTTAAAAGCAGCTACGTATCTCAGGCTTTTCCACGCTCTTGCATGAGTATGCAGAGTCCTGCTGATTCTAAATTAGTCAAGAATTTTAAGTCAGCAGCTGGGGTGGAAAGTGACTAATTGCAATTAGAATCGTTGCCGCAACAAAGTCACTTTTTTGCATGCTTCAAATTTTAAAACCAATAAATTTACCTTTGCTTGATTAAAACTTTTTTTTTTTACTTATTTCAAGGATATAATTATCTAAGTCATAGAAACATCAGAAACGCTTTGAATTTGGAATAAATAAATAAATGATTGAATAAGTAATAAACTATACACGCAACATATACTTTTAAAACTCTATGTGCCACTTTTAATGATTTTAACATAATAAACATTATCTAAACTATTTACTTTCACGGTGCTGTACCTCAGCTCTCTTTTAGATGACTGGTCAACCACACCCCAAATCTATCACCAAACAACAGGATATGAAACTGTATATTCTCAACAACAAAAAGCGACAAGGCAGAAGAGCACTGCAACCTACTTGTAAAGTAGGAACACAGCAGGAGCAAAGACAGTTTTGAAAAATAAAAGAGTGGTGGAGGGAAGAAAAACAAGCTAATGAAAAGAAGGGTGAGTCATTCAGTGATGAAAAGAGCTGTACAGTCCTTTTCCAAATTGTCCCCATTTTCACATGGGCTATTTCAAACACACACACACATACACACACACACGCACAGAGTACACTCTACCTCTCCCTCGGAGTGAGGAATAAACGAGTGGAGTGACAGACATAGAGAGCCGATGGACCCCCTCCCCAGAGAAGGGAAACGCACTCATCCGTAC